>NC_090939.1:523760896-524960896 GCF_040938575.1 Ambystoma mexicanum
TTCAACTTCACTCGAGAGCAATGCTTCGGGCAGGAGAAGCAAACAAAAGACCATTGCCAATGGAGGTCAAAAAAATACCATTTCCTTCCACTGGGAAATCTTGCTGGTTATTAATGCTTTCATAGTCGGTGCAAAACATCACAGCACGGCACATAAAAGTCACACATGCTTCTGTTTATCCAACATCTCCCCAACCTCTGTCTGTGGACAAATTACACTAGCATGGTCCCATGCTTCACGTGGTGTTATCGATGAGAAAATCACCTTACAGTGGGAAACATCTGCATCACTGCTGTCATCAACTTCGTAAGGTGCGTGAGTAAACATGAGCATGTCATGTACCCAAAATGTAGTGCTCCAAAATGTACGACCACCACATTGACAGTACCAACAGAGGCCACACATTTGCAAAGGAAATCCATGCACCTGAAACCCCCTCATACACTGTGCCCCAAGAAGCCTGCACTCCTTCCAAGTTAAAATCAGTATCAAAGCCTCTTTCCACAGCATACCTGTGCAGATCGTGCACAAAGGTATCGCCCGCTACCAGAACTCGTCTATCCAAAAAACATGGCATGTTCTAACAGTGACCTCACCTGCTAATCCAAACATACACGCATGGCAGCTCAATTCTGCTGCTCTATGGCATCTGAAATGTGCTCCACAACCATTCCTTACAGGTCACCACCCTCTAACTAATGAAAAAGTCAAAAATGCATTGCTGCCGTGGGTGTCCTCAAGTCCTAGGCTCTTGAGTGCATGGTCTACGGCCTTCGGCCATGCTCCCAATAGTCTAGGCCTTGAACACACCCACGGCAACAATGCCACCCTGCATTTCACCATGTAACCAACTACGACAATCCACATACACACCACTGCTACAAGAACTCCTACCCACCCTGCGCATCACCATGGAGCTATGCAGCAACAAATTGCAACAGTTATCATAATGTAGACAGAAAACACTCTCACGCACCCCTTTGCACTTTCATTCACATACTATGGGCGCACCTTCTTCCATTCACAAAGTATTGTGTCACTGCCAACCTACCCACATTTTGTTCGCAAACACTGGCCCTACTCCAACCAATCTGCACACAATCCTTCCACAGACCCACCGCTACTTCATTCACCCATACATGTCACCATGTGCCCAACTACCTCATTCCATCCGCAGAGCACAGCCACCTGCCCTCCCACCTAACCGATGCCATGTGCAATTCACTCCCCTTCTAAAATTCCCCTGCCACCACTCACCACGAAAATAGGCTGGCGCAAACAGGTCAAGTCAGAAGCTATCAGGCCATTATGACAGCTGCCTCCAATCACCACACAAAGTACTCGCCTGTCTAGGGCACCCGCAAATTGATGCAATATGCACAAATACTGCAGGTACTCTCTGTCTTCTTCCAACTATGTACATATCTCGCATGAACCACTTCTCACTCCCCCACCCGTTCCCTCCCTTTTTGCCACCAACACATGGCGTACAGTACATTTTACAGACCCTTCCGCTGCCGCACTGTACTCCGATTCACCATTGCGGTGTTTCCCAAAAATGTTTGAAGCACAGCACCCTTCCTTCCAGCCAACCACAGGGCGTGTCCAAAGATCTCTGATAGCACGCCGTACTTAAAGCAATGACATTTCCTTACACGGAGTGAACAGGGAAATGAGTCCGCGGAGCGGACGCACATATCACATTTTCTGGGACGTGCATTTCACTCCTTTCCAACAAAAGTACTGGTCGGATTTCCACCAAACACACAAAAGCACGCATTCTGACCCAAGCCCCCGCTCCTGCCGCAAATTTGGTGAAAATCCTTCCAGCTGTTTGGGTGGCCCTGCACTGCTGGGGGGTGGGGGTGGTGGAGAGACATGGGGTGGGGGCCTGGTGGAGGGTGACCTGCACTGCTGGGGGGTGGGGTGGTGTGGGAGACATGGGTGGGGGCCTGGTGGAGGTGCCCCACAGTGCTGGGGGTGGGGATGGGAGACATGGGTGGGGGCCTGGTGGAGGGTGCCCCATGCACTGCTGGGGGGTGGGGGTGTGGGAGACATGGGTGGGGCCAGGTGGACGGTGACCCTGCACTGCTGGGGGGTGGGGTGGTGGGAGACATGGGTGGGGGCCTGGCGGAGGTGCCCCACAGTGCTGGGTGGTGGGGGTGGTGGGAGACATGAGTTGGACATGGGTGGGGGCCTGCTGGCAGGTGCCCCACAGTGCTGGCGGGTGGGGGTGGTGGGGAACATGAGTTGGACATGGGTGGGCGCCTGCTGGCAGGTGCCCCACAGTGCTGGGGGGGTGGGGTTGTGGGAGACATGAGTTGGACATGGGTGGGGGCCTGCTGGCAGGTGCCCCACAGTGCTGGGGGGTGGGGGTGGGAGACATGGGTGGGGGCCTGCTGGCAGGTGCCCCACAGTGCTGGGGGACGGGGGGGGGGGGGGAACATGAGTTGGACATGGGTGGGGGCTTGCCTGGCAGGTGCCCCACAGTGCTGGGGGGTGGGGGTGGTGGGGACATGAGTTGGATATGGGTGGGGGCCTGCTGGCAGGTGCCCCACAGTGCTGGGGGTGGGGGTGGTGGGAGACATGGGTGGGGGCCTGGTGGAGGGTGACCCTGCACTGCTGGGGGGTGGGGGTGGTGGGAGACATGGGTGGGGGCCTGGTGGAGGGTGACCCTGCACTGCTGGGGGGTGGGGGTGGTGGGAGACATGGGTGGGGGCCTGGTGGAGGGTGGCCCTGCACTGCTGGGGGGTGGGGGTGGTGGTAGACATGGGTGGGGGCCTGGTGGAGGGTGACCTGCACTGCTGGGGGGTGGGGGTGGTGGGAGACATGGGTGGGGGCCTGGTGGAGGGTGCCCCACAGTGCTGGGGGTGGGGGGATGGGAGACATGGGTGGGGGCCTGGTGGAGGGTGCCCCTGCACTGCTGGGGGGTGGGGGTGGTGGGAGACATGGGTGGGGGCCTGGTGGAGGGTGACCCTGCACTGCTGGGGGTGGGGGTGGTGGGAGACATTGGTGGGGGCCTGTTGGAGGGTGCCCCTGCACTGCTGGGAGGTGGGGGTGGTGGGAGACATGGGTGGGGGCCTGGTGGAGGGTGACCCTGCACTGCTGGGGGGTGGGGGTGGTGGGAGACATCGGTGGGGGCCTGGTGGAGGGTGCCCCACAGGGCTGGGGGGTGGTGGGAGATATGAGTTGGACATGAGTGGGGGCCTGCTGGCAGGTGCCCCACAGTGCTGGGGGGTGGGGGTGGTTGGGAACATGAGTTGGACATGGGTGGGGGCCTGCTGGCAGGAGCCCCACAGTGCTGGGGGATGGGGGGGTGGGGAACGGGGGGGTGGGGAACATGAGTTGGACATGGGTGGGGGCCTGCTGGCAGGTGCCCCACAGTGCTGGGGGGTGGGGGTGGTGGGGACATGAGTTGGACATGGGTGGGGGCCTGCTGGCAGGTGCCCCACAGTGCTGGGGAATGGGGGGGGGTGGGAACGGGGGGGGGGTGGGGAACATGAGTTGGACATGGGTGGGGGCCTGCTGGCAGGTGCCCCACAGTGCTGGGGGGTGGGGGTGGTGGGGACATGAGTTGGACATGGGTGGGGGCCTGGTGGAGGGTGACCCTGCAATGCTGGGGGGTGGGGGTGGTGGGAGACATGGGTGGGGGACTGGTGGAGGGTGCCCCTGCACTGCTGGGGGGTGGGGGTGGTGGAAGACATGGGTGGGGGCCTGCTGGCAGGTGCCCGACAGTGCTGGCGGGTGGGGGTGGTGGGAGACATGGGTGGGGGCCTGGTGGAGGGTGCCCCACAGTGCTGGGGGGTGGGGGGGGTGGGAGACATGAGTTGGACATGGGTGGGGGCCTGGTGGAGGGGGCCCCTGCACTGCTGGGGGATGGGGGTGGTGGGAGACATGGGTGGGGGCCTGGTGGAGGGTGACCCTGCACTGCTGTGGGGTGGGGGTGGTGGGAGACATGGGTGGGGGCCTGGTGGAGGGTGACCCTGCACTGCTGGGGGGTGGGGTTGGTGGGAGACATGGGTGGGGTCCTGGTGGAGGGTGACCCTGCACTGCTGGGGGGTGGGGGTGGTGGGAGACATGGGTGGGGGCCTGGTGGAGGGTGACCCTGCACTGCTGGGGGGTGGGGGTGGTGGGAGACATGGGTGGGGACCTGGTGGAGGGTGCCCCACAGTGATGGGGGGTGGGGGGGCGGGAGATATGGGTGGGGGCCTGGTGGAGTGTGCCCCTGCACTGCTGGGGGGTGGGGGTGGTGGGAGACATGGGTGGAGGCCTGGTGGAGGGTGACCCTGCACTGCTGGGGGGTGGGGGTGGTGGGAGACATGGGTGGGGGCCTGGTGGAGGGTGCTCCTGCACTGCTGGGGGATGGGGGTGGTGGGAGACATGGGTGGGGGCCTGGTGGAGGGTGACCCTGCACTGCTGCGGGGTGGGGGTGGTGGGAGACATGGGTGGGGGCTGCTCACACGGGCCCAATCGCGTGTGGAACTTCCCGCGCATCCCTGAAATACACATACCCTGCTGAAATCGCGTGTGAAACTTCCCGCGCACCCCTGAAATACACGTACCCTGCTGAAATCGTGTGTGGCACTTCCCGCGCACCCCTGAGATACACGTACCCTGCTCGCACGGGCCCAATCGCGTGTGGAACTTCCCACGCACCCCTGAAATACACGTACCTTGCTGAAATCGCGTGTGGAACTTCACGCGCACCCCTGAAATACACGTACCCTGCTGAAATCGCGTGTGGAACTTCCCGCGCACCCCTGAAATACACATACCCTGCTGAAATCGTGTGTGGCACTTCCCGCGCACCCCTGAGATACACGTACCCTGCTCGCACGGGCCCAATCGCGTGTGGAACTTCCCACGCACCCCTGAAATACATGTACCCTACGGAAATCGCGTGTGGAACTTCCCACGCACCCCTGAAATACTCGTACCCTGCTTGCACAGGGCCAATCGCGTGAGGTACTTCCCGCGCACCCCAGTGATACACGTAGCCCTCTTGCCGTGCTGGTACAGGGTTAGCGCAGCCCTTTGCGCTGGATTGGGTAGATTGATGGCTTTTCCATGCGCGAGAGGCGTTCTTGGGGGCGTAACTGGCGCTGCTGCAGGGTCGCTGCGCCACTGTGCGCCACGGCTGGTTTTGGTGGCTGGAATCCATGAATACGCTGTGTGCGGAAATGGATTTTAGCGCCCGCGGCTGGCACAGGGATTCGCACGCGCACACTGTGTGCCACTTGTGTGCTAAATTCTATGAATTACCCTCTAAATGTCAACCAGGGTAGGGTATGTTGTTTATAGTGGTGGCTCTCAAAAGAGCGGTTTTGTATTTTTTTTTTTAAAGGTGCTTCCATAGAAACATTTTATTTTTGGGTTTTCATAAGTGTTTCTGTTTGTTGTACTTCGCCTCACATTCTTACAATAGCGTCTTCAGTACAACCTGTAGATTGTAAAACAAAATGTCATTGCCACTTGGCGACAATGAAATGCCATTTCCATTGAGAAGGTGCACATATCGATAACTCGTGTTGTAATTCTCACAGGAGAACATCCCAGCAGCACGGAAGAAGTTCCACATGCTTCTGTTGATAAGACGCCTTCCGACCTCTGCCTGCCGACAACATTCATTGGAATAGTTGTATACTGGACTTGGTAGTATACATGAGAAAAGCTCCTTCGCAGTGGGGAAAATGCCCTTCCCTGCTTTCATCATCTTTTTGAGTTGACGGTATACACTTGAACAAGCTGTGGAACCCAAAACAGTGCTCCATAGTGCAGGACCACGATGTGCACAGTAGCGAAACTGGCCACTCGTCGACATTCTGCAAGAAAATGGTCCAAAGTACGGACAGCGACACCGCACCACAAAGCGTCCACTTCCTCCAAATTGAAATTGCCATTAAAGCCACTTTCCACGGCATAGTGGAGCGGACCTACCACAAAGGGATCACCCACTATGAAAACTGTGCGTCTCGCCATCTCTGCAAGCCTCACTACAGAGAAATGAAAAAAAATATGGCCGCTCTTTCCTGTGACGCACACTCTGACCAGCTCATTGGACAATTTGCACAGTTGGATTTCCATTGGCCAGCATGCTGAGAAACGCAGATTGAGGCATGTGCGCTCTGCATGTAACTCTAGCACGTCTGTACAACAGTCCCCTGCACACACCACACCCAAAAACGTTGTTGCGCAATCCCTCAGCCTACACAGTCTTATTTCCATGGCCACCAGCCTGACAATCCCTGGATGAGGCTTTCATGCTGCGTGCATGTGGGAAGAAATGTCAACCAGGGTACAGGCTTTCATTTGTACGGGTGGCTCTGAAAGGAGCCGTTGTGTTTTGTTTTTTGTTATTATCTGCTTCCACATAAACAGCGTGTTTTCGGTTTCATACAGTTGTGTGTTTTCTTTTCATCCACAGAATCTGACAGGAAACTTTTGAGTGCATCTTGGAGATGAGCGAACAAAACAGCATTACCAATGGACGACAACAAAATGCCATTTCATTGGAATAACTCCGCATTTGCAGAACTCATCATGTCATTGTTACAACAAACATGTCACGAGCGGACAAAAAAGCAGACATTCTTCTGTTAATCAAACACCTTCCAACTTCTATCTGTGTAAAACAGCCAATAGGAGCGGTCCATACTGTTGTTGGTGGTATGGTGGACATAATTACCTGGGCAGTGGGAAAAAGCCTCTTCACTGCATTCATCAGCCTCTTCAGTCGACGGAACAAATGTAAACAAGACAAGTAACCCAATTTCAACCCGCCACGGTGACCGACGACAAGATGCACAGTAGCAAAACTGGGCAGTTGTCTGCAAAGTGCATGCATATCGGCTAAATGGAGGTCATCGACAGCGCACCACAATGCATCCACTGCTTCCAAATGGAAATTGCAATGAAAGTTTCTTTCCTGGGAATACTTGTGCACATCTATTACAAAGGCATCACCCAAAGTCAACAAAATGCCTTTCTTCATGTCAGCCAGCCTCACTACACAGAGTAATGAATACCAGTATTATCGCCTCTTCCTTTGACCCACACCCTCAGTACCTGATTGGATGATCCCCACAGTGCCAGCCACTGGCCAGCATGGTGCGAAGCACAGATTGTGGCATGTGCCCTTCCCAAAGTATCATGAGGGCTGCATCCCAGTGAAGCACGACTACGCCTTCTTCCCTTTCCACTATCCTCTTCCCACCATGCACTTATTGGGTATTGCTAATTAGTTACACACGCATCCACCAATGCCATCCAAGATGTCAGTAGCTAACACTGTCAGTTCTGCACAAGACCTCATATGTACAGTTACAAAATCAGCCTGCAACTGTGCTATTATTGGAAATCACGTCCAGTGGAAAGTTAACTGAAACTTTGCACAATTTGTGCATGCACATTCATCCACATTAGCACCCATCACCACAAAAGAAAGGTATGAACATTGTTTTGGCACTATGTTTACAACTCTGTTATAAGTGCCTCTGCACAAGATATCTGCCTCTAAGCATCCATTACGTGTTTGAAAAGCATACTGGTTTTCCTCCTATCTTCTACCATGAAGTGGCAATTTAATGGTACTTGCTTGCAACGTTTTCATTTACACATATCATACAGTGTATTAGCGAAACAGGAACTCTGTTCTTTCCTTCCAACAATGCTACAAAATGTGTTCCCCACTAACCCACCTCCTACATGAATCGTAAAAAGCTGGCACCAAAGCCACCACTGAATGTATCTTACCAACCTAAAGTCAGTTACCAAAAGGTCAGTGTGTGTGCACTATTGCCACAGCCTCTTTTTAAATCTGCCAACTTCCACTCTCCGCCCCAAGCAACTCATCCATAAGAGGACTGTGCAACTTGTCCTTGACCTGAACGCCAGGAATCGTATCTCTGCTGGACTCAAATTTCTGAAATAGCTCCCAGTGGCTGTGAAGAATAAAATAAAAGCCCTGTGCATTATGAATAAGGCCATCTGGCCCCTGGTACCTCAATACCTTCCACTCTGACTCACAAAATATCTGCTTGCTCCAGCTCTTCCCTCATCTGTCTCCAAATCCCTCAGGGTCAGTTGCGTTTGCATGCAACCAGTTGGTGGTAGATGTCTTTCTTCTGCTGGGGCCTCCCTCTGGAACAGGCTCTCTCCCTCCCTGGAACTTGAGGAGAACCATTTTAGGGTCTGAAAGCACCTCAAAACCTTTCCATATGCTTCTTCTTTTTCCCCTCCTTTCCCCTGCTCACTTCCTCCCTAAAAATGAGTGTGCACTGGTTTCCTACCCACCCTGCAATATGTACCCAGGCCACCTCCTTCCCAACAGTGCCACCCCTGCACTGGCTTTCTGCCAACCCCCTGCATTTGGGGACTGTTTTCCACAACCTTAACAGTCCACCCACCACTTCATCTCTACACTTATCCTTCCACTTACCAGCACCGGCCGTAGTTGCAGGTATTACTATTTTTTATTGTTCCCATGTACTCCACTTTTTCCTCCCCCTTTCCATTCACTTGCACACTCTCAGTGTCACTTGGCCTAGTGGGATCAATGTCTCTGTGTGGCCTCTATTCCGCCTCCCATTCCTCGTCGTGCCTTCACACACTTGTTTGTAGGCGCCGTACAAATGCCACAGCGTACCATATCACATCATATCATTTTATACACACTGCATTCATAACAGGATGCATGGCACGTACCTTGTATACTGCACAAAATGGTCTTTCCACTGTAATGCATGTACTACAAATGTCGGAAAATTGATGCCACAAAAGCAGCACGGAATGTATGTTAGCAACGTTAAACAAGTGCGTGCAGTGCATGCATACAAACCGGATGCCTGCCCCTTACCTTGCACACTTTCACCACAGCCTCCTACCTTTCTCTGTACAAACATACATTCTGCCACAGTGCTTGTGTACACACCACAACCAGCAACCACATTGCGCAATGGCTTAGCCTCCACAGTGCCAATGCCATAGCTGCTATCTAGCTGCTATCTAACCAACAAAGTACAGCGGAATCCACAGAGTTACTGTGCTGGGAGTAGAAGGGGGTGGATGGGGGGATGTAAAACAGGGAAGGGGATTGTGTCTTTAGTACTGTCTCTAAAAGCATGCGTTTCTTTTGTTTAGTTTTTTTGTCGTGTTTTTGTTATGTATGTGTGTGAATACATATATTTTTTGTGTTCTGTCTCTTTGCTTCTCCTCCTGACATTTCTCTCGAGTGAAGATGAACACTTCTCTTACATTTCTACAGGATTCTCAGCAATGCTTCGTGCAGAGTAGCAAACAAAAGACCATTGCCAATGGAGGTCAAAAAAATACCATTTCCTTCCACTGGAAATCTTGCTGGTTATTAATGCTTTCATAGTCGGTGCAAAACATCACAGCACGGCACATAAAAGTCACACATGCTTCTGTTTATCCAACATCTCCCAACCTCTGTCTGTGGACAAATTACACTAGCATGGTCCCATGCTTCACGTGGTGTTATCGATGAGAAAATCACCTTCACAGTGGGAAACATCTGCATCACTGCTGTCATCAACTTCGTAAGGTGCGTGAGTAAACATGAGCATGTCATGTACCCAAAATGTAGTGCTCCAAAATGTACGACCACCACATTGACAGTACCAACAGAGGCCACACATTTGTAAAGGAAATCCATGCACCTGAAACCCCCTCATACACTGTGCCCCAAGAAGCCTGCACTCCTTCCAAGTTAAAATCAGTATCAAAGCCTCTTTCCACAGCATACCTGTGCAGATCGTGCACAAAGGTATCGCCCGCTACCAGAACTCGTCTATCCAAAAAACATGGCATGTTCTAACAGTGACCTCACCTGCTAATCCAAACATACACGCATGGCAGCTCAATTCTGCTGCTCTATGGCATCTGAAATGTGCTCCACAACCATTCCTTACAGGTCACCACCCTCTAACTAATGAAAAGTCAAAAATGCATTGCTGCCGTGGGTGTCCTCAAGTCCTAGGCTCTTGAGTGCATGGCCTACGGCCTTCGGCCATGCTCCCAATAGTCTAGGCCTTGAACACACCCACGGCAACAATGCCACCCTGCATTTCACCATGTAACCAACTACGACAATCCACATACACACCACTGCTACAAGAACTCCTACCCACCCTGCGCATCACCATGGAGCTATGCAGCAACAAATTGCAACAGTTATCATAATGTAGACAGAAAACACTCTCACGCACCCCTTTGCACTTTCATTCACATACTATGGGCGCACCTTCTTCCATTCACAAAGTATTGTGTCACTGCCAACCTACCCACATTTTGTTCGCAAACACTGGCCCTACTCCAACCAATCTGCACACAATCCTTCCACAGACCCACCGCTACTTCATTCACCCATACATGTCACCATGTGCCCAACTACCTCATTCCATCCGCAGAGCACAGCCACCTGCCCTCCCACCTAACCGATGCCATGTGCAATTCACTCCCCTTCTAAAATTCCCCTGCCACCACTCACCACGAAAATAGGCTGGCGCAAACAGGTCAAGTCAGAAGCTATCAGGCCATTATGACAGCTGCCTCCAATCACCACACAAAGTACTCGCCTGTCTAGGTACCCGCAAATTGATGCAATATGCACAAATACTGCAGGTACTCCTCTGTCTTCTTCCAACTATGTACATATCTCGCATGAACCACTTCTCACTCCCCCACCCGTTCCCTCCCTTTTTGCCACCAACACATGGCGTACAGTACATTTTACAGACCCTTCCGCTGCCGCACTGTACTCCGATTCACCATTGCGGTGTTTCCCAAAAATGTTTGAAGCACAGCACCCTTCCTTCCAGCCAACCACAGGGCGTGTCCAAAGATCTCTGATAGCACGCCGTACTTAAAGCCAATGACATTTCCTTACACGGAGTGAACAGGGAAATGAGTCCGCGGAGCGGACGCACATATCACATTTTCTGGGACGTGCATTTCACTCCTTTCCAACAAAAGTACTGGTCGGATTTCCACCAAACACACAAAAGCACGCATTCTGACCCAAGCCCCCGCTCCTGCCGCAAATTTGGTGAAAATCCTTCCAGCTGTTTGGGTGGCCCTGCACTGCTGGGGGGTGGGGGTGGTGGGAGACATGGGTGGGGGCCTGGTGGAGGGTGACCTGCACTGCTGGGGGGTGGGGGTGGTGGGAGACATGGGTGGGGGCCTGGTGGAGGGTGCCCCACAGTGCTGGGGGTGGGGGGATGGGAGACATGGGTGGGGGCCTGGTGGAGGGTGCCCCTGCACTGCTGGGGGGTGGGGGTGGTGGGAGACATGGGTGGGGGCCTGGTGGACGGTGACCCTGCACTGCTGGGGGGTGGGGGTGGTGGGAGACATGGGTGGGGGCCTGGCGGAGGGTGCCCCACAGTGCTGGGTGGTGGGGGTGGTGGGAGACATGAGTTGGACATGGGTGGGGGCCTGCTGGCAGGTGCCCCACAGTGCTGGCGGGTGGGGGTGGTGGGGAACATGAGTTGGACATGGGTGGGCGCCTGCTGGCAGGTGCCCCACAGTGCTGGGGGGTGGGGGTGGTGGGAGACATGAGTTGGACATGGGTGGGGGCCTGCTGGCAGGTGCCCCACAGTGCTGGGGGGTGGGGGTGGGAGACATGGGTGGGGGCCTGCTGGCAGGTGCCCCACAGTGCTGGGGGACGGGGGGGTGGGGAACATGAGTTGGACATGGGTGGGGGCTTGCTGGCAGGTGCCCCACAGTGCTGGGGGGTGGGGGTGGTGGGGACATGAGTTGGATATGGGTGGGGGCCTGCTGGCAGGTGCCCCACAGTGCTGGGGGGTGGGGGTGGTGGGAGACATGGGTGGGGGCCTGGTGGAGGGTGACCCTGCACTGCTGGGGGGTGGGGGTGGTGGGAGACATGGGTGGGGGCCTGGTGGAGGGTGACCCTGCACTGCTGGGGGGTGGGGGTGGTGGGAGACATGGGTGGGGGCCTGGTGGAGGGTGGCCCTGCACTGCTGGGGGGTGGGGGTGGTGGTAGACATGGGTGGGGGCCTGGTGGAGGGTGACCTGCACTGCTGGGGGGTGGGGGTGGTGGGAGACATGGGTGGGGGCCTGGTGGAGGGTGCCCCACAGTGCTGGGGGTGGGGGGATGGGAGACATGGGTGGGGGCCTGGTGGAGGGTGCCCCTGCACTGCTGGGGGGTGGGGGTGGTGGGAGACATGGGTGGGGGCCTGGTGGAGGGTGACCCTGCACTGCTGGGGGTGGGGGTGGTGGGAGACATTGGTGGGGGCCTGTTGGAGGGTGCCCCTGCACTGCTGGGAGGTGGGGGTGGTGGGAGACATGGGTGGGGGCCTGGTGGAGGGTGACCCTGCACTGCTGGGGGGTGGGGGTGGTGGGAGACATCGGTGGGGGCCTGGTGGAGGGTGCCCCACAGGGCTGGGGGGTGGTGGGAGATATGAGTTGGACATGAGTGGGGGCCTGCTGGCAGGTGCCCCACAGTGCTGGGGGGTGGGGGTGGTTGGGAACATGAGTTGGACATGGGTGGGGGCCTGCTGGCAGGAGCCCCACAGTGCTGGGGGATGGGGGGGTGGGGAACGGGGGGGTGGGGAACATGAGTTGGACATGGGTGGGGGCCTGCTGGCAGGTGCCCCACAGTGCTGGGGGGTGGGGGTGGTGGGGACATGAGTTGGGCATGGGTGGGGGCCTGCTGGCAGGTGCCCCACAGTGCTGGGGAATGGGGGGGGTGGGAACAGGGGGGGTGGGGAACATGAGTTGGACATGGGTGGGGGCCTGCTGGCAGGTGCCCCACAGTGCTGGGGGGTGGGGGTGGTGGGGACATGAGTTGGACATGGGTGGGGGCCTGGTGGAGGGTGACCCTGCAATGCTGGGGGGTGGGGGTGGTGGGAGACATGGGTGGGGGACTGGTGGAGGGTGCCCCTGCACTGCTGGGGGGTGGGGGTGGTGGAAGACATGGGTGGGGGCCTGCTGGCAGGTGCCCCACAGTGCTGGCGGGTGGGGGTGGTGGGAGACATGGGTGGGGGCCTGGTGGAGGGTGCCCCACAGTGCTGGGGGGTGGGGGGGGTGGGAGACATGAGTTGGACATGGGTGGGGGCCTGGTGGAGGGGGCCCCTGCACTGCTGGGGGATGGGGGTGGTGGGAGACATGGGTGGGGGCCTGGTGGAGGGTGACCCTGCACTGCTGTGGGGTGGGGGTGGTGGGAGACATGGGTGGGGGCCTGGTGGAGGGTGACCCTGCACTGCTGGGGGGTGGGGTTGGTGGGAGACATGGGTGGGGTCCTGGTGGAGGGTGACCCTGCACTGCTGGGGGGTGGGGGTGGTGGGAGACATGGGTGGGGGCCTGGTGGAGGGTGACCCTGCACTGCTGGGGGGTGGGGGTGGTGGGAGACATGGGTGGGGACCTGGTGGAGGGTGCCCCACAGTGATGGGGGGTGGGGGGGCGGGAGATATGGGTGGGGGCCTGGTGGAGTGTGCCCCTGCACTGCTGGGGGGTGGGGGTGGTGGGAGACATGGGTGGGGGCCTGGTGGAGGGTGACCCTGCACTGCTGGGGGGTGGGGGTGGTGGGAGACATGGGTGGGGGCCTGGTGGAGGGTGCTCCTGCACTGCTGGGGGATGGGGGTGGTGGGAGACATGGGTGGGGGCCTGGTGGAGGGTGACCCTGCACTGCTGCGGGGTGGGGGTGGTGGGAGACATGGGTGGGGGCTGCTCACACGGGCCCAATCGCGTGTGGAACTTCCCGCGCATCCCTGAAATACACATACCCTGCTGAAATCGCGTGTGAAACTTCCCGCGCACCCCTGAAATACACGTACCCTGCTGAAATCGTGTGTGGCACTTCCCGCGCACCCCTGAGATACACGTACCCTGCTCGCACGGGCCCAATCGCGTGTGGAACTTCCCACGCACCCCTGAAATACACGTACCTTGCTGAAATCGCGTGTGGAACTTCACGCGCACCCCTGAAATACACGTACCCTGCTGAAATCGCGTGTGGAACTTCCCGCGCACCCCTGAAATACACATACCCTGCTGAAATCGTGTGTGGCACTTCCCGCGCACCCCTGAGATACACGTACCCTGC
Source organism: Ambystoma mexicanum (assembly GCF_040938575.1). Taxonomy (NCBI): domain Eukaryota; kingdom Metazoa; phylum Chordata; class Amphibia; order Caudata; family Ambystomatidae; genus Ambystoma; species Ambystoma mexicanum. The sequence continues at coordinate 523,774,977 of NC_090939.1, forward strand.
TCGCACGGGCCCAATCGCGTGTGGAACTTCCCACGCACCCCTGAAATACATGTACCCTACGGAAATCGCGTGTGGAACTTCCCACGCACCCCTGAAATACTCGTACCCTGCTTGCACAGGGCCAATCGCGTGAGGTACTTCCCGCGCACCCCAGTGATACACGTAGCCCTCTTGCCGTGCTGGTACAGGGTTAGCGCAGCCCTTTGCGCTGGATTGGGTAGATTGATGGCTTTTCCATGCGCGAGAGGCGTTCTTGGGGGCGTAACTGGCGCTGCTGCAGGGTCGCTGCGCCACTGTGCGCCACGGCTGGTTTTGGTGGCTGGAATCCATGAATACGCTGTGTGCGGAAATGGATTTTAGCGCCCGCGGCTGGCACAGGGATTCGCACGCGCACACTGTGCGCCACTTGTGTGCTAAATTCTATGAATTACCCTCTAAATGTCAACCAGGGTAGGGTATGTTGTTTATAGTGGTGGCTCTCAAAAGAGCGGTTTTGTATTTTTTTTTTTAAAGGTGCTTCCATAGAAACATTTTATTTTTGGGTTTTCATAAGTGTTTCTGTTTGTTGTACTTCGCCTCACATTCTTACAATAGCGTCTTCAGTACAACCTGTAGATTGTAAAACAAAATGTCATTGCCACTTGGCGACAATGAAATGCCATTTCCATTGAGAAGGTGCACATATCGATAACTCGTGTTGTAATTCTCACAGGAGAACATCCCAGCAGCACGGAAGAAGTTCCACATGCTTCTGTTGATAAGACGCCTTCCGACCTCTGCCTGCCGACAACATTCATTGGAATAGTTGTATACTGGACTTGGTAGTATACATGAGAAAAGCTCCTTCGCAGTGGGGAAAATGCCCTTCCCTGCTTTCATCATCTTTTTGAGTTGACGGTATACACTTGAACAAGCTGTGGAACCCAAAACAGTGCTCCATAGTGCAGGACCACGATGTGCACAGTAGCGAAACTGGCCACTCGTCGACATTCTGCAAGAAAATGGTCCAAAGTACGGACAGCGACACCGCACCACAAAGCGTCCACTTCCTCCAAATTGAAATTGCCATTAAAGCCACTTTCCACGGCATAGTGGAGCGGACCTACCACAAAGGGATCACCCACTATGAAAACTGTGCGTCTCGCCATCTCTGCAAGCCTCACTACAGAGAAATGAAAAAAAATATGGCCGCTCTTTCCTGTGACGCACACTCTGACCAGCTCATTGGACAATTTGCACAGTTGGATTTCCATTGGCCAGCATGCTGAGAAACGCAGATTGAGGCATGTGCGCTCTGCATGTAACTCTAGCACGTCTGTACAACAGTCCCCTGCACACACCACACCCAAAAACGTTGTTGCGCAATCCCTCAGCCTACACAGTCTTATTTCCATGGCCACCAGCCTGACAATCCCTGGATGAGGCTTTCATGCTGCGTGCATGTGGGAAGAAATGTCAACCAGGGTACAGGCTTTCATTTGTACGGGTGGCTCTGAAAGGAGCCGTTGTGTTTTGTTTTTTGTTATTATCTGCTTCCACATAAACAGCGTGTTTTCGGTTTCATACAGTTGTGTGTTTTCTTTTCATCCACAGAATCTGACAGGAAACTTTTGAGTGCATCTTGGAGATGAGCGAACAAAACAGCATTACCAATGGACGACAACAAAATGCCATTTCATTGGAATAACTCCGCATTTGCAGAACTCATCATGTCATTGTTACAACAAACATGTCACGAGCGGACAAAAAAGCAGACATTCTTCTGTTAATCAAACACCTTCCAACTTCTATCTGTGTAAAACAGCCAATAGGAGCGGTCCATACTGTTGTTGGTGGTATGGTGGACATAATTACCTGGGCAGTGGGAAAAAGCCTCTTCACTGCATTCATCAGCCTCTTCAGTCGACGGAACAAATGTAAACAAGACAAGTAACCCAATTTCAACCCGCCACGGTGACCGACGACAAGATGCACAGTAGCAAAACTGGGCAGTTGTCTGCAAAGTGCATGCATATCGGCTAAATGGAGGTCATCGACAGCGCACCACAATGCATCCACTGCTTCCAAATGGAAATTGCAATGAAAGTTTCTTTCCTGGGAATACTTGTGCACATCTATTACAAAGGCATCACCCAAAGTCAACAAAATGCCTTTCTTCATGTCAGCCAGCCTCACTACACAGAGTAATGAATACCAGTATTATCGCCTCTTCCTTTGACCCACACCCTCAGTACCTGATTGGATGATCCCCACAGTGCCAGCCACTGGCCAGCATGGTGCGAAGCACAGATTGTGGCATGTGCCCTTCCCAAAGTATCATGAGGGCTGCATCCCAGTGAAGCACGACTACGCCTTCTTCCCTTTCCACTATCCTCTTCCCACCATGCACTTATTGGGTATTGCTAATTAGTTACACACGCATCCACCAATGCCATCCAAGATGTCAGTAGCTAACACTGTCAGTTCTGCACAAGACCTCATATGTACAGTTACAAAATCAGCCTGCAACTGTGCTATTATTGGAAATCACGTCCAGTGGAAAGTTAACTGAAACTTTGCACAATTTGTGCATGCACATTCATCCACATGAGCACCCATCACCACAAAAGAAAGGTATGAACATTGTTTTGGCACTATGTTTACAACTCTGTTATAAGTGCCTCTGCACAAGATATCTGCCTCTAAGCATCCATTACGTGTTTGAAAAGCATACTGGTTTTCCTCCTATCTTCTACCATGAAGTGGCAATTTAATGGTACTTGCTTGCAACGTTTTCATTTACACATATCATACAGTGTATTAGCGAAACAGGAACTCTGTTCTTTCCTTCCAACAATGCTACAAAATGTGTTCCCCACTAACCCACCTCCTACATGAATCGTAAAAAGCTGGCACCAAAGCCACCACTGAATGTATCTTACCAACCTAAAGTCAGTTACCAAAAGGTCAGTGTGTGTGCACTATTGCCACAGCCTCTTTTTAAATCTGCCAACTTCCACTCTCCGCCCCAAGCAACTCATCCATAAGAGGACTGTGCAACTTGTCCTTGACCTGAACGCCAGGAATCGTATCTCTGCTGGACTCAAATTTCTGAAATAGCTCCCAGTGGCTGTGAAGAATAAAATAAAAGCCCTGTGCATTATGAATAAGGCCATCTGGCCCCTGGTACCTCAATACCTTCCACTCTGACTCACAAAATATCTGCTTGCTCCAGCTCTTCCCTCATCTGTCTCCAAATCCCTCAGGGTCAGTTGCGTTTGCATGCAACCAGTTGGTGGTAGATGTCTTTCTTCTGCTGGGGCCTCCCTCTGGAACAGGCTCTCTCCCTCCCTGGAACTTGAGGAGAACCATTTTAGGGTCTGAAAGCACCTCAAAACCTTTCTATATGCTTCTTCTTTTTCCCCTCCTTTCCCCTGCTCACTTCCTCCCTAAAAATGAGTGTGCACTGGTTTCCTACCCACCCTGCAATATGTACCCAGGCCACCTCCTTCCCAACAGTGCCACCCCTGCACTGGCTTTCTGCCAACCCCCTGCATTTGGGGACTGTTTTCCACAACCTTAACAGTCCACCCACCACTTCATCTCTACACTTATCCTTCCACTTACCAGCACCGGCCGTAGTTGCAGGTATTACTATTTTTTATTGTTCCCATGTACTCCACTTTGCCCTCCCCCTTTCCATTCACTTGCACACTCTCAGTGTCACTTGGCCTAGTGGGATCAATGTCTCTGTGTGGCCTCTATTCCGCCTCCCATTCCTCGTCGTGCCTTCACACACTTGTTTGTAGGCGCCGTACAAATGCCACAGCGTACCATATCACATCATATCATTTTATACACACTGCATTCATAACAGGATGCATGGCACGTACCTTGTATACTGCACAAAATGGTCTTTCCACTGTAATGCATGTACTACAAATGTCGGAAAATTGATGCCACAAAAGCAGCACGGAATGTATGTTAGCAACGTTAAACAAGTGCGTGCAGTGCATGCATACAAACCGGATGCCTGCCCCTTACCTTGCACACTTTCACCACAGCCTCCTACCTTTCTCTGTACAAACATACATTCTGCCACAGTGCTTGTGTACACACCACAACCAGCAACCACATTGCGCAATGGCTTAGCCTCCACAGTGCCAATGCCATAGCTGCTATCTAGCTGCTATCTAACCAACAAAGTACAGCGGAATCCACAGAGTTACTGTGCTGGGAGTAGAAGGGGGTGGATGGGGGGATGTAAAACAGGGAAGGGGATTGTGTCTTTAGTACTGTCTCTAAAAGCATGCGTTTCTTTTGTTTAGTTTTTTTGTCGTGTTTTTGTTATGTATGTGTGTGAATACATATATTTTTTGTGTTCTGTCTCTTTGCTTCTCCTCCTGACATTTCTCTCGAGTGAAGATGAACACTTCTCTTACATTTCTACAGGATTCTCAGCAATGCTTCGTGCAGAGTAGCAAACAAAAGACCATTGCCAATGGAGGTCAAAAAAATACCATTTCCTTCCACTGGAAATCTTGCTGGTTATTAATGCTTTCATAGTCGGTGCAAAACATCACAGCACGGCACATAAAAGTCACACATGCTTCTGTTTATCCAACATCTCCCAACCTCTGTCTGTGGACAAATTACACTAGCATGGTCCCATGCTTCACGTGGTGTTATCGATGAGAAAATCACCTTCACAGTGGGAAACATCTGCATCACTGCTGTCATCAACTTCGTAAGGTGCGTGAGTAAACATGAGCATGTCATGTACCCAAAATGTAGTGCTCCAAAATGTACGACCACCACATTGACAGTACCAACAGAGGCCACACATTTGCAAAGGAAATCCATGCACCTGAAACCCCCTCATACACTGTGCCCCAAGAAGCCTGCACTCCTTCCAAGTTAAAATCAGTATCAAAGCCTCTTTCCACAGCATACCTGTGCAGATCGTGCACAAAGGTATCGCCCGCTACCAGAACTCGTCTATCCAAAAAACATGGCATGTTCTAACAGTGACCTCACCTGCTAATCCAAACATACACGCATGGCAGCTCAATTCTGCTGCTCTATGGCATCTGAAATGTGCTCCACAACCATTCCTTACAGGTCACCACCCTCTAACTAATGAAAAGTCAAAAATGCATTGCTGCCGTGGGTGTCCTCAAGTCCTAGGCTCTTGAGTGCATGGCCTACGGCCTTCGGCCATGCTCCCAATAGTCTAGGCCTTGAACACACCCACGGCAACAATGCCACCCTGCATTTCACCATGTAACCAACTACGACAATCCACATACACACCACTGCTACAAGAACTCCTACCCACCCTGCGCATCACCATGGAGCTATGCAGCAACAAATTGCAACAGTTATCATAATGTAGACAGAAAACACTCTCACGCACCCCTTTGCACTTTCATTCACATACTATGGGCGCACCTTCTTCCATTCACAAAGTATTGTGTCACTGCCAACCTACCCACATTTTGTTCGCAAACACTGGCCCTACTCCAACCAATCTGCACACAATCCTTCCACAGACCCACCGCTACTTCATTCACCCATACATGTCACCATGTGCCCAACTACCTCATTCCATCCGCAGAGCACAGCCACCTGCCCTCCCACCTAACCGATGCCATGTGCAATTCACTCCCCTTCTAAAATTCCCCTGCCACCACTCACCACGAAAATAGGCTGGCGCAAACAGGTCAAGTCAGAAGCTATCAGGCCATTATGACAGCTGCCTCCAATCACCACACAAAGTACTCGCCTGTCTAGGCACCCGCAAATTGATGCAATATGCACAAATACTGCAGGTACTCCTCTGTCTTCTTCCAACTATGTACATATCTCGCATGAACCACTTCTCACTCCCCCACCCGTTCCCTCCCTTTTTGCCACCAACACATGGCGTACAGTACATTTTACAGACCCTTCCGCTGCCGCACTGTACTCCGATTCACCATTGCGGTGTTTCCCAAAAATGTTTGAAGCACAGCACCCTTCCTTCCAGCCAACCACAGGGCGTGTCCAAAGATCTCTGATAGCACGCCGTACTTAAAGCCAATGACATTTCCTTACACGGAGTGAACAGGGAAATGAGTCCGCGGAGCGGACGCACATATCACATTTTCTGGGACGTGCATTTCACTCCTTTCCAACAAAAGTACTGGTCGGATTTCCACCAAACACACAAAAGCACGCATTCTGACCCAAGCCCCCTCTCCTGCCGCAAATTTGGTGAAAATCCTTCCAGCTGTTTGGCCTGTAGCCGTGTTTTTCCCCATTCAGTCTATGGAAAAAAAAATGTCCCCCTCCCCCCTGCATGAAATCTCACCCAACTTGGCAAAATAATTCAGAGCGGGTCATATACATTCTTTTGCAAAGTTTGGTGAGGATTCGTCCAGGGCGAGCAAAGTTATAAGCCACCGAAAAAGTGCTCTTCCTATGAGTTTAGCAACTTAACCATAACTACACCGGTGCTATATATATATATATATATATATATATATATATTTAAAAAAAGACAGACACTGAAATGTCATGGACCAAACTTGTGCTCCTCCATATGAAACATAAAACTCACGTGGAATGTAGAAAACATACTTTTATTCAATGAACACTGTTAGAAAAGGCAGAAAAAGCTGCAAATAATGCCTTTCGCCATGAACTGGTGGCTTTGGTGAGTACTCTTACCGACTTGCTAATTTTCTGAAACGCATTTTTTGGTGAATGTTTAAATTGCGAGTTCCCCACATAAAATGAAGCGTGTCACAGTACAGCGACTTAAAAGTACTAATTAGCGACCACCGTCCAATTTGGATATTAACTGTGTTCCGAAAATTAAATTAAGAAATAAATATTTCACGGACTCCAATGACAAAATAGAGTGGATTCAACTCTACCTATTATGGCTTCCCAGGCCAGCAGAGAGGCAGCAAGGAAAGAACAGCCAACGTCTCTGTACAACGAAACTTTGCCAACAATTAAAGAAAAGGATTTACCAAGAACAGACAAAACTAAGGACAATAATGAAATAACACTGCTAAAAGACCTAGAAAAGGCGCGGAAAAAAGAGATCAGTAAATGGTGGGAGGAGCACTCCTTACAGAATTACTTAGACGTGGGCAGAATACCACGTGGGCTACGAATTCTTACAATACCATCATTTGAGGAGCAGGATCCCTTAATGCTGCAAGAATGGGGCGACTCAACCAATCATTGCTCAAAAAAATTCTTACAACTGCTGGTGAAATATGCAGGAAACTATTGTATCAAATTTCTGCAACAAATTGTGGATTTGGAGGAAAAAATGAAAACTATAAAAGAAACAGAAGAAGGAAAAAAGCTCCAAGCTAGCATCGAGATAGGATTACAATCCTATGAGGAAGAAATTAAATTGAGGAAGCAATGGAAGTTTTTAAGAGATAAAGGCGACTACGAACAAGGCCGCGTTTATACCTTTGCACACAGATTTGACCAAATACGACAAAAAGCCAAGGAAACACCATTGGCTCCTACGGCGCCCAATGCAAATCCTCAAGAATCAACAGCCTCTACCTCAGAGTCAGATGTGACTGAAGGGGAAGAAGAAGAGCCAATTGCACGCCTCAATTTTTTAGAGGAAATGAGATTGTTGTGTCAGGACGGGTGGACAAAAACTGAAAAAAAAAGCAAGAGGAGGTGCCTCAAACACAAAAGGAAGAGGGCGAAGAAAAAAACGAGGAGGGGGCAGAGGGGCAACAAATTCAATCTATCCGATCATGTTCTCACTACAGAAGAGAAACAAATCTTGAAACTGGGACTCAATTTCTGTCCACTTGCCAGTTTCAACTATGTGGAAACCAGGATAGACTTGGACAGATTTATCCGCAAACTGCGACTCAAGAGGTTCTTTGCCACTTCTACATTTAAAAAGAAATCGTAAGACATCTTAGAGGGAAGAACAGACATCACTATTGCAGAGATGGACACCTTGATAACTCTCGATGACTTAGAACAGGAAAGTCACAAAAATACAATGAAAAAATCGTGTTGTGGCTCTGTTACATTACTGATTTATTTGTAATGTGGGACAGCTCCGCTGAGTTGTGGTGTGAATTTGTCAAATCACTCAACACTAACAATGTGAATCTCAAGTTCATTGAACACCACAGCCACCAATCCATCGTATTTTTGGATGTAGAAGTCAAGATAGAGGTACAAAAAATTGAGTCTTGTCTCTACAGAAAAATCACAGATGCAAACATCCCATTACACGCAAATAGCGCCCATCCCAAGACTCTTCTATGGAGCATTCCATATGGAGAGTTCATCCACATCAGATGCAACTGCAGCAATATTGTGGATTTTGATTCAGCAAGTAAAGTAACGGCCCAAAACTTCCAACAACAGCAATACCCAAAAAAGATCATTGAAAGAGCATATCTAACGGTCCGAGAAATTAATAGACATAAAATGTTAATAACATCTAAGAAGGACCAAGCAAAAGAAGGAGAGGAAAACACCACCAGGCTTATTTTGACATTTGGAAGCCACTCACATATTATCAAACAGATAATCAATAAGTATTGGAAAGTGCTGAAAGCAGATAAAGACATAGGTGGTATGTTACACAATCATCCTGATATTACCTTTCACAAAAGCACCTCCATAAAAGACTTATTGGTGAAAAGCTATATGGCTATTGGAAGGAATGATATGAATACTAATTGGCTTTCCACAACAGGAGTTGGTTTCTTTAAATGTACCAGGTGTAAGATGTGCAAATACGCAAGGAATTCCAAAAGCTATGTGCATCCAATATTGAAAAATCTGGTCCATATTAATAGTAAAATTACATATGAATCAGAACTGGTGGTATATGTCCTGAGGTGCCCATGCCTCGAATGGTACGTGGGAAATACCAAATGCAAACTTAAAGTATGCATCCTGCAACACGTTAGAGCTATTACTAACAAGGACTGCTATCTTACATTTTTTGGGCTACATAAGGTCATTCCGGGTCCCAGGGGAGGCGATAATGAGAGAACACTCCGACAAGAAGAGACTAAATTTATTTTAGACTTTGAGAGTAAGACCCCGCTGGGACACAGCATTGATGAGGAGCTCTACACTTTTTTGGGGACATAAGGAACACGCTCAACATAGCAAAGTTTTCTTTTCTTACCTTTTTTCTTATCACTTTTTATCTTTCACTTTTATGGTGACTTTGTATTTACCTGGCTAATTAGTATACACAAGTAGGCATTTATATTCACAACAACACGATTTTAGCATGTTATCTGAGCCGTGGTATCCGTTATACATCCTTTAGATATCTGATGTTTTTTAATAGTGCGATTAGAAACTTATTTTAGTGTTAGGACTTTGTTATTCTCTGTCGTATATATGCACTTTGCACTTTAGAACACATCTCTCTTTTATACCCATTTCGATATTACTATACCCAAAATAGCAACTATATGAATACATTATTGCCAACTTACTATTTGAGGCAGATCCTATGTATATGATTCTGTACGAAATTTGTTTTTTAGTGCTGTATCATGCTATTTTTAATGTATTTAAACAGTTTAGAGAATGTCAGTAGTTTGCACTATGCACTTTATACTATGACAATGTTGTTCTTATTAATATGAAACTATCCCTATCATAGGAATGCATTCTTTGCACATGAAAATATCAATGTATAATGAAACATCTTTGAATACATTAGGTATGCACTATGCACTTTATATACGTGTACAACACTGTCTACTAACTGAGATAGTAATTCGAATCATGTACACATATCTCCATTATTTCGGTGATATATATATATATATATATATATATATATATATATATATATGTATATAACGACTACCTTGGTCTGCAAACATTCTTTGCAGATTTTTATTCATTATATTATTTTTGCTATGGTTCGGGGTAGAGACTGTCTCATGATCATGCATTAGGCAAAAAAAATTTCTTAAAAATTGTTTATGATAATTTGCATGTTGTAAACGATTTGGTGTATATATCCTTGGTCTCTAATTTGGAGAAATGTGTCAAACTCCTTTTTAAATTATGTCCTTAACACTATACTAATAACATTGTAGCACGCACGACTAGGCTCCGCCTTTCGATCACGGACCGAGCAATATGCAATTGTTCGGTTTGAAAACACTAACGGCTATAAATTGCATTTCCATATTTCATGTTTAAAAGTATGATCTCATTTATGTAACATGAATTAAATAGGTTGAATTGGGAGTTACTTCACGTCATTAGGAATGAGTCCCAGTAGCCCAAGCCAAAATGGCTAACAGCCATCATGTTGATTCTGTAAGTCACCGTTTCTATGTTTTTCACTGAGGTGTGTTTTTTATAAAAACAAACTTCCTGTGGGTGATGAGTGACTGTGAACAAGCCACTGGGTAGTGGCGAAACGCGTCAGGCTGCCGTCTGGCAAAGAAAACTCTCACTGGACGAATTCAATGGATTTTTTAACTGTTGCAAATGAAAAATAAAGGTTGTTTTATAAACATACAACCAAAGTTGCAGTGTTTGCTGTTGGCTGTCCGTGACTATTATTTGTCATTTTGGAACACTTTTGTGTGTGGATTGCTGCTCGCCTGAACAGTGTCTTTTGATGCCGTTCTTATTTGAAACATATATATATACATATATATTTTTTTTTAAATAACTTTCAAATGATGATCACCACTTCCCACATCTGCTGAATTTCAAGGGTTTTGTTGTGTTAAATCTGATCACCTAACTGTCCCATACTAAAGTTATTTCAAGGGTTTTGTTAGAACCCAGTTTGTTCAAGGGCCACAGCCACTGTACATGTTGCAGAAATATGTTTCTTCATTGCTCACTAGCGATGGCCAAAGTGGCCGCGGGTGCTCCTATACATTTCCTTGGGGCCCATTAGTCATGTCCTTTGCCTACTGTATATTTTAATACACTAGACTTCTTTCAAGCCCACTCGTCCTGGCCTTCGCCCATGGTCTTTGGTGATGGCCGCAGCACATGTTGCGCCAATAGATTTCTTTGGGCCCTAGTGGCCAGGGTCACTGGAACAAAGACCCATTTCCCCATGCCTAGCAGATATGATCAAAACAGATGTACCCCCATACATTTTTTGTTCCTCAGTTTCTGTCATGACCAATACCCCTCGCCCTGGCCCCCCTGGGCCGCACCACGGTGTCTCATCATGGCCCCAAGGGCCCACTCATGTCCCCCAAAACTCTCTTGGAGTCAGTCCTGGCGCCTTTGGCGCCAGGCTCATATAGCAGAAGGGGGAGCTGGAGCGCACAATGGCAGTGTCACAACATGGATGCCCGCACATGGTTCAGTTCCAGAACTGAACCATGCGGTCTAGGCCTCAGGGTGTGTCTGGCCTGAAGGCACCTGGGATACCTGCAGGCTATATAAGCCAAGCTCAAACTGGAGAACACGCTTCGCGTTGCTCTGCTCTTGCAGCGTGACGTTCACCACGACCTGTCGGATCTTCTTCAGCATTCCGGGCCGACACCTGCAAGAAGAAGCAGAAGAACACCATTAGTACTCTTACCTGTTAACGAGTCCAACTCCTATCATTCGCTCCAGTGTCCAGAACATCCAGCATCTCGGTGAACGCTCGCTCTCTCTCTTCAAAGCCGCAGCCAGGGGAAAAAATAGAAAGGCAGCATTAGTAAGCGTTTATTCTTCTCATTCAAACAACGATTGGCTGTCCCACGCTAACCTGAGTTGAACTTGCTTCTGGTTCAAGGTCATACCGGTCTTCCCACAACCTGCAAGAGAAAAGGCAAGACTGCTTAACTCACATAATTACTCGGAGGCAATTCGAACAACACCTACTCACTGCTCCGCATCCTCTCAGTGACATCACGGCATCCTGCAAGAGAGGGACAACACAGGTTAGCATACCACAAGAAAAACACATAGTGCCGCGCTCTGCGCTTTCACTTACCATCTCGAGCACAGCCCCAGCCAGTACGGCATCTTCAGAACTCCTTCCACACCTAAGAGAGAAGGAAAGACATTAACAGAGGCAATTGCAATTAAGGACAAGCTGTCAAAACAGCAGACTTACCTGAGAAACTGAGTCGCAGCAGGACTGGACTCACAGGACCCTCACCAGTGAAGCAACTCGGTTGCGACGCGCCCCTCCACGATGCATCCCTGCACAGAACAGCAGGACGGAGAGCGCACCATATCGAAAACCAAGGTGAGGAAAACACTAAGGGGTCGTTGGGTCCACAAGGGAGGTGGGCTCAGGGAAAAAAGGACTATAAGCTAAAATCAGAACTCCTGTATTCCAGACTAGGTCCTCAGCAGAACAAGAACCAGAGAGAGTGGGTCCAGGTTGGAAGCAGTCCAGGCAGATTGGGTGGCATCCTGTGGATGCCAGGTGAGCGTTACAGAACTCGAAGCCTCACAACCACTATCCACCCGGGCGTCAAGCATGGAAACCTCGGAAACCGATCAGTTAGCTCAGGTGCTGGGGCAGTTACGCGCTGAGGTGCATTCCGCCAGGCAGGATACCAATGCTTGGAGCAGTTCCTTTAGCCCCACTAGAGCGTTTCACGGGGGATCCCAGAAAGAATGCGACTCTCATGAACCAGTGTCGCCTCCATTTTCTTTGCAGGCCTGGGACCTTTCCTAATGATCAATCACAGGTGGCCTTCGTGTTGTCTTATTTGAGTGGCAGTGCTGTGGACTGGTCTGTACCTTTTGTCAGTCGGGATGACCCACTGCTATGTGACTTTGGGGGCTTTCAGCAGGAGATGGAACAGCTCTTCGCCCGTCATACCCATGGACAGGCACTAGACAACAAACTCTTGTCCCTCCGTCAAGGAAACCAAGACCTATTGACATATATAGCAAACTTCAACAGGCTCGTGGTTGAAGCAGGGTGGCTGGAGGAAAAGAGAACCACGCTATTTCACCGGGGCCTAAGGGGGGAGCTAAAGGATGTTCTTGCCCAAGTAGTGGATCCACCAAAAGACTGTGCCGAGTTTATCAACCTTATGGTTCAACTGGATCACAGGTTGCAAGACCGAAGAGCAGATCGGAGCAGACCAGACACTCGCCCTACGTTTGTGCGCTTGAAGGACCATGTTCTAAGTGGGGCAGACAGTTCCGTGGAACCCATGCAACTAGGAGGGGTAAGACCTCCTTTAACAAAAAGCTGAAAGGGAAAAAAGGAGTGAACAGCAGCTATGCCTATACTGCGGAAAGCAGGTTATTTCCTCAAGGAGTGTCCAGTAAAGCCACCAAGGAGCACCGTAGGAGCCACGGATAAGGAAAACCCGAGTGAGGAGTAAGAAAACAGCCAAGCCTGGCAAATGTAGGGGTCCATTTGTCGAGCGAAGAAAGTCAACTACAGACCTCCCATTTTGCATTGCCAGTGATCCTAATCAACCACCAACAGCCATCTAGGATGCATACGGTAGAAGCATACATCGACAGGGGAGCCGTTGGGAATTACATGGACCAGTATCTTGCAGCAAAGATGGGGCTCTCTCTCTGCCCTAAGTCAACCACCGAGACAGTGACCACCGTAGATGGAACAAAAATCGCTTCCGGCCCCATATCCAAATGCACAACAGTTCTAACCCTCCTATGTCAGGATGGCAATCAGGAATATATCGCTTTTGATCTCATCAAGGCACCTCAGTTCCGGTTAATCCTAGGGATGCCATGGTTGGCCGCACACAAACCGCACATCGACTGGCGTGCAAGGAAATTGGGTTTTTCCAAAGGCTGTACACGCACTTGCTATTATAATGGAAGGCAGTCAAGGAACACAAGCTCGTCTGCCCAGGAAAAAGTGGCAATTACCCTGGGTGAGATCGGTACCCTACCAAGCTAATAACAAGACTTTCAAGATGTGTTTCAAAAGGAACAAGCTACTACCTTGCCACCACAAAGACCCTACGATTGCCAGATTGATCTGATACATGGTGCACAAATCCCTTGTGGCCAAATCTATGCGCTTACAGAACCAGAGAATCAACATTTGAAGTCCTACCTAGACAATATCTGGCTAACGGTTTTATCTGCCCCTCAAAGTCACCTGCAGCATCTCCCCTATTCTTTGTGCCGAAGAAGGAAGGAGATTTGAGGACTTGCATTGGCTATCGCACACTGCACCAAATCACAGTTAAAAATCATTACCCCTTGCCCCTTATTCCGGAATTGTTAGACCAAGTCAAAGGCGTCCAAATCTACACGAAATTGGACCTTAGAGGGGCATACCATCTTGTCCGAATTAAAAAGGGGGACGAATGGAACATCGCATTTCGTACCAAATATGGATTATATGAATACCAGGTAATGCCATTTGGCCTTTGCAACGCCCCCGCCGCATTTCAGTATTTCATGAACAATGTCTTAAGAGAACTGATTGACGTCTGTGCCCTGGTCTATATAGACGATGTCCTAGTTTACTCGACCTCAAAACAGGACCACGTCAAGCATGTTCATTCCATCCTCACCCAGCTCCGCCAACATCACCTCTATGCCAAACTCGAAAAATGTTCATTTCACGTCACCGAGGTAGAGTTTCTTGGGTTCATCCTCACTCTAAAGGGAATCCGAATGGATGTACACAAGGTCGACGCCATTCTAAACTGGCCAGCCCCAACTTCATTCAAAGGGATCCAGAGCATGCTGGACTTTGCAAACTTCTACCGCTGATTCATCCTGGGATTTTCTCGAATAGTACATCCAATCACATCTTTATTGAGGAAGTGCAACAAGAAGTTCCAGTGGACAGAAGAGGCAGAAAAGGCCTTCCAAGAACTCAAGGTGAGATTCACTTCTGCCCCAATCTTAAGGCACCCTCGCCCAGAACTTATGTATGTGGTGGAAACGGACACCTCCAGCATGGCGATGGGTGCTGTTCTATCGCAAAGGCACCCACAAACCGGGAAGCTACATCCAGTAGACTTCTGGTCGTGCAGGTTTTCACCACCATAACTTAATTATGCCATCACGGACAAAGAGCTCCTGCCCATAAAATCAGCCTTCAAGGCCTGGCAACATTATCTGCTAGGTGCCAGACACACTATCACCGTGATAACTTACCATCAAAATCTACAATAATTAAACTGCGAAGGCTCAATCCTCACGACAACTACGCTGGGCCCTCTTCTTTGTGGAGTATTATTATGTCATCACATTTTGACCCGGCGTAAAAAATGGAAAAGCTGATGCCCTTTCGCGCATGGGTACTGATAACTGGTATACATGACCCCTGATCCTGTGGCCATCATCCCAAGTGACAAACTCCTGGGCATTACAACCACGTTGACTCAAGGTGAATTACTGCAAGGAATCCGACATTTTATGACTCCTGAGTTATTGCAAGAATGGGATTCGCGAGGAGAACACTACGCAGTTAAAGACCAACTCCCATACTTCAGGAACCGTCTATTCGTGCCCAAGAAAGAGCATCAGGAACAGGTCATCTCAGGATATCATGACTCCCACATGCAGGGCCACCCTAGAATTGCTAAAACACTAGCCAAAGTGAAACGAAGTTACTGGTGGCCCACGTGGCGTAAAGACGTCATTCAATTCATTATCTCTTGTGGTATTTATGCACAGAATAAGTCATCTAAGCAGAAACCAGCTGGACTCCTCAGACCATTGAAAATTCCGCCAGCACCCTGGCATACATTATCTCTTGACTTTATCACCGACCTACCATCCAGTCAAGGATACAATACCATTCTAGTGGTGGTAGACTTGTTTTCTAAAATGGCCCACTTCTTGCCATTTAAAGGTCTCCCAAATGCATCCAGCCAGGTGAAGATGTTCCTGGAACACATCGTAAGACTCCATGGGTTCCCGTCAGTACTGATCTCGGATCGAAGTACTCAATTTGTATCCATCTTCTGGAGAAAATGCTGTTCAATGCCTCAAATCGACATCAGACTATCCACTAGCCACCACCCTCAAACGGATGGTCAAACGGAAAGAACAAACCAAACACTCGAACAGTACTTGCGCTGTATGCTCCATCAAGTAGAAGGGAATTGTTGTGGATTGCCGAGTATGCTTATAATAATTCCCAGCACAGCAGTACTGGACAGACCCCATTTTATACAATACACGGCAAACACTCACGCACATCCAAACTGGACGTCCCCACGGCTTTGGAAATGCCAGCCATCAAAACCTTACACATCATCATTTCTCAGGCCTTCACAAAGGCCGTCGAAAATTTACGTCAAGCCAAAGACCACCAAAAGAAATACGCAGACCAGCGTCGTGAAAGGGCTCCCAACTACCAGGTGGGAGACAAAGTTTGGTTAGCATCAAGGCATGTATCTATAAAAGGGACCCGGACATTTTGCCCACGTTACCTAGGGCCTTTCATCATTGAATCCATTATAAACCCAGCTGCAGTCAAACTGGCCCTGCCGACCAACATGCATATTCACCCTGTGTTCCATGTATCTCTCTTGAAACCCATTCAGCCTGGAACACGGGTAACCACACCACCCGAACCGGTAATGGTCAATGGGGAACCAGAGTTTGAGGTCAAGGACATCCTGGACTCAAAGTACGTCAGAACAAAACTATACTACCTAGTGGACTGGAAGGGATACGGCCCGCACGACCGGACATGGGAACCCTGTGATTACATCCATGCACCACGTCTTATACGACGTTTCCATCGTGATTATCCCACCAAGCCAGGACCAGATAGAAGCATCCTGAGAGGGGCCTTTGGGAGAGTGCTGTCATGACCACTACACCTCGCCATGGCAGTCAGGCCCCCTGGGCCACACCACGGTGTCTCATTATGGCCCCAAGGACCCACTCATGTGCACCAAGACTCTCTTGGAGTCAGTCCTGGCGCCTTTGGCACCAGGCTCATATGGCAGAAGGGGGAGCTGGAGCTCACAATGGCAGTGTCACAACATGGATGCCCCCACATGGTTCAGTTCCAGAACTGAACCATGCGGTCTAGCCTTTAGGGTGTGGTCTGACCTGAAGGCACTTGTGATACCTGCAGGCTATATAAGCCACGCCCAAACTGGAGAACATGCTTTGCATTGCTCTGCTCTCACAGCGTGACGTTCACCACAACCTGTCGGATCTTCTTCAGCATTCCGGGCCGACACCTGCAAGAAGAAGCATAAGAACACCATTAGTACTCTTACTTGTTAACAAGTCCAGCTCCTGTCATCCGCTCCAGTGTCCAGAAAATCCAGCATCTCGGCGAACGCTCGCTCTCTCTCTTGGAAGCCGCAACTTGGGGGAAAAAATAGAAAGGCAGCATTAGTAAGCGTTTATTCTTCTCATTCAAACAACTATCGGCTGTCTCACGCTTACCTGAGTTGAACTTTATTTTGGTTCAAGGTCATTCCGGTCTTCCGACAACCTGCAAGAGAAAAGGCAAGTCTGCTTAACTCACATAATTACTCTGAGGCAATTCGAACAACACCTACTCACCGCTCCACATCCTCTCAGCGACTTATCATCCGGAACATCACTTCGGCCTGCAAGAGAGGGACAACACAGGTTAGTACATGGCAAGAAAAGCACATAGCGCCGCGCTCTGCGCTTTCACTTACCATCTCGAGCACAGCCCCAGCCAGTACGGCATCTTCAGAACTCCTTCTACACCTAAGAGAGAAGGAAAGACATTAACAGGGGCAATTGCAATTAAGGACAAACTGTCAAAACAGCAGACTTACCTGAGGAACTGAGTCACAGCAGGATTGGACTCACAGGGCACGCACCAGTGAAGCAACTCGGTTGCGATGCGCCCATCCATGACGCACCCCTGCACAAAACAGCAGGATAGAGAGCGCACTATATCGAAAACCAAGGTGAGGAAAACACTAAGGGGTTGATGGGTCCACAAGGGAGGTGGGCTCAGGGAAAAAAGGACTATAAGCTAAAATCAGAACTCCTGCATTCCAGACTAGGTCCTCAGCAGAACCACAACCAGAGGGAGTGGGTCCAGTTCAGAAGCAGTCCAGCCAGATTGGGTGGCGTCCCTGTGGATACCAGGTGAGCGTTACAGTTTCCTTTCTCCTTATTATTACTGCAGTAATTATTGTGGTAATTACGCTGTCATTACAGCGATGACAGGGTTGCATCCGCCCAATGTGGCTGGTGAAAATACATAATTTTCTATGGCTATCCATTGTTTTTTGCTGTTTTCCCTCAAGTGATCACTAGGACTTGAAACTGTGCAGCCCTATAGTATTCTAAAGGATCTGGGAATCCTAAACCTCCTCTATTTTAGGGGAGAATCAATGTGTTATATGCTGTTCACTGTCTTTTCCCAGCCCACGGAAATGCCAATAGTGCACTCTTAATTTTCCCCCAAAAAGTTTGTGGAATCTCTGCTGGGAGGGCTTGAAACGGAGGAAGTAATTTAAGCAGCATTTTCAATTTTTACAAAGATATGGTGGACTGCTGAGGATAGCATACTACTATACCATCTCTGCAGGTCTTTCTTGATCTGTCTCCATAGTATCGGATAATTGGCATCATATAAGTCTGCAAACTTCTCCCTAATGTGACTGCCAAAATATTTGACACCGTCTTTTTACGCACAAAAACCTTTATTCTGCAGGAATTGATCCATTTCCAGAGTGGGATCCATAAATGGGAGGGCCAATGACTTATCTAAATTTATTTTAAAACCTCATAGCATCCCATATCCTCTATGGTCTTAATTAGTAGCAGAAATTAGGTCTTGGGGTCTGATATATATGCCAGAATATCTTCTGCAAATAGGACTACTTTGTACCCCCTGCCACATCTCTTGAAACGCTGTATTCATCTTTATAGGCATTGTGCTATCGTGAGTGTCTCTTAGAATATAGCAAAGATCAGAGTGGACAGTGGGCAACCCTGCCTTGTGCCTCGACTTGGATGAAACTCTTCTGATGAGACTCTGTTGACCACTACCTTTGCTTTCGTGTTTCCATGGAGTGCCATGGCATCCACCAGCCATCTAGAGGCCAAACCTACCTTTTGCAAAACTACCTCCAAGTACAGCCATTCAACATGGTTGAAAGCTTTTTCTGCATCTATCGATTTCAATTGTGGATCAATATCAATATCTGTCTCACTGACTCTAGTCATGAGGTCAAGGGTTTTTCGAATATTGTCAGCCCCCGTGTTGGCCCCTAAAAAAATCTGACTAGGCCATTATGTATTAATTTAGGCAGAACAATACTCAACCTCCCCGCTAGGATGCTTAAATATATTTTGGCTTCCACATTTATCAAGGAGATTGGGCGGTAGGCACTAAAGTCCAATTTTTCCATCAACTCTTTCGGGATGACCGTTATGCATGCCTGCGTAAATGTATCTTGCGCTCTGTTTGCATCTAAAATATAATTTAAGAGTTTTGTAAAAAAAAAATGGGGTCATCAACCATCTATATCGTTTATAGAATGTTTATAGAATGTTAATGTGAACCCATCTTGTCCTGGAGAGAAGACAGCTTTTAATTTTTAGATTACATTAAGGATTTTTCTCCCCTCTATTTGGGGTATCCATAATTACTGTTTACTCTGGTGTTAAAACTGGGAGGGGTATATCTTTGAGTAAGTTCGAATGCTGTGTATGCTGCAACTGTTCTTCATCCCATATAATTGAGTGTAGTAGTGTCCAAACCTATGGGCTATGTCTATTGGTGTCAATTAGTGACCCGTCTACACCTTGATTTTATAGACAGTTCTCCCTGCCCTCTGTCCTCGTAATCGCGTGAATAAGAATCAACAAATAATGTCCCCACAGGATATAAAGTAATGGTGATGCGGTATAACTATTACCGATGCTCACCTCGTTTTCTCTAACCTTGAAAAACAGGCAATGTTTGCACAAAACTGTTCCAAACACAGATTACCACAATCTGGATATATTACTTCTTAGTTTCAGACGGTATCTTGGCAGGTTTTACACAAAACTATTTCAGAAAGGAAATTCACCACTGTCTGGATATACTACTCCCTAATTCCAGACGGTGTCCCCGTTTTCTCTGTTCTTTACATTAACATCTTACTTGCATGTAATCATATCATTACTTTGATTTTTTGCACTTGACTGGATACAAAATCTAATCATAAACAAAACAATATTTCTCGTTATTTTAATGAAAAACATAAAACAATCTTTTATACATGAGTCTCAATAGTATTTTGCAAAGTTTTCTTAGAACGGGCTCAACTTTGAATACATAACATATTACAATCAAATTGGCAGAATCTGGATGAATCATGCATCATAGAAAGCAATAATAATTGAAAACAAGTGAAGCAAACACAATAAAGATAAAAAATTCAAAAAAAAATTCAAAAAAACAAACAGATGGAAGAAAGAAAACTTTCCATTTGAAAACGAATATTGAGTCTCACAGGACTTGGGTTCTTCTCCTATGTCAAAAAGATGTTATAAGATTACTCAGTTGACACCGTATTTTAGTTGTGGAAGTCCACAAATGTATATTCCAAGGGTGCCCAAGGAAAGAAAAAAACAGTTATTATTCCTTGTAGGGTTTGAGAATATATGGCTAGTGTCGACTTAGTTTATATATTCACACATGCCAACCACTTCTTACAGTGCTGCTCAGGTCTACGTATATAAAATCTGGCCTAGCTAATATAGGCACAGTGGCCACCACTGTCAGCCAAAAAAGGTCAGTCAGGTGTGGTCAGATACGTTTTGGCGTGAAGATCTAGACAGAAAACGCCTTCCTCAAGACCAAGGTCAGATGTGTAAGATATTAACCCCTCAAATGGGTTTGTAAGAGAACTGCCTGGAGCCAGAAACCAGCAGTCCCAAGTTGGAATACTGTTATATCGGCTAGCTGGGGGACACCAAAGTGCAATATGCTCACTGAAGTGTGTATACACTCCACTTGCCTGAAGCTGTGGACTGGGCTGGCCATAGAGGATTACGTGTTCTCATATTAGCACATGGCTCAGAGAATCGCTAACTTCTTAACATGAATGTATGCGTCATGCTGATACGGAAAATGAAAATTCAAGTCTCCACTGTGTGGCGGGCGTGCGAGTCTTCCGGAATTATACAACGTCGTATGCCGTTGTCGCGTGGTTCGCAAAATTGCACCAGTTAGGTTACATGCGGCTAAACGTCCGCGTAATAGTCATACCCAACAAAAAGTAACGCAACCCTGGTAAGCGTAATCACGTGGCCAGCAGAGTACAGGCTTTGTCACATTTCTCGTAAAACTGCTGTTTGAGAAATTTAAGTTGAGCCGACACCTTCCCATCGCAACTCCATGACTTCCTGAAGCCTCTCTTCTGGATGATTTTCACTATTTTCCCTAGTCTTGATGAGTTCTTTAAGTTCCACTTCTCTCAACAGTCTCTCCCTTGTTTTCCTTGCCCCTTCTGAGATCAGATGTCCTTGAAAATGACCGTACTCAATGTGACCTTCTGCGTCGTTCCTCTGGACGTATTCTTTAATCTCATTTTGGAGTGTGTCATTGAACACAGTGGGGGTCATTCCGAGTTTGGAAGCAGCCATGGTGCTATTAGCACCATGGCTGCCTCCAAACCCGGGTCTGGGTAGTCGGAATGGGCACTGACCGGGACATTCTGACCTATGTGGACCCGGTAAGTCCCCATTCCGAAAACCATTCCCAATTCCCATTTGAGCACCCGTAGAGCTCAATGGGAATGGAGAAGGAGCTAATAACGGGCCCACAAATAGATACCGGGCCCGTTAATAGCTCCATGGTCCCCCTTAACGGGTCCCACTAAGGGCAGCTGGTTGGACCAGCCGTTCCTGGTGGGACCCGCTAAGGGACCTCGGAATGTGGTGGTAGGGGGTTAACGGCACCAGCCTCCTTACCAATGCCGTTAACCCCCTACCGCCAGGGTCAGAATGACCCACAGTGTCTCTAAACAGTGTGTTGTTGCACACCCAGTGTTTATCCAACAAGACTCTACACATATTGTGGTCAGACCACCCCACCACTTGTATATTTGCTCCTAAGAGAGTATTTTCATGTGCTGTGTCTTCAAGTATATGATCAAGTTATGAACACGTTTTGTGGGGAGGAGAGTAGAAGGTGAAGGCCTTAAGATGTGAGTGTCTCACCCTCCGGGTGTCTATGACAAAGTAGATTGGCAACAGGGTGCACAGGTTCTCTCCTGCTCCTGTGTGGGGTTTGGATTCTCTGGTTCTAAGAGAGAACCAGTCTTTTGCTGGATCTACTATCAGATTGAGCAACCATCCGCAAATGAGAAGCTCATTTTCCATTTTCCATGTGTTTAGGTACAACAGTTCTTCTTTATAAATGGATAGCTGTTGTTGGTTTGGTGCATACATGGGGCATAGTGTTATGTCGAAGTGGCGGATCCTTCCTGTTGTCGCCAAAAGCCCTCCATCCCCCTCTTCACTTGAGATACTTCGAAAGCCAAAGATTTTCAGATCAATAAGCCCACTCCCACCTGTCTTGTGGGGCAATAGGACCGCATTACTTCCCAAAGGTCTTTGCACCTAATGTTGTATTTTTCTCCCGTTTCACATAGCTATTATTTTAAGTATTCTCTTAACTTGTGGCATAGCACTGCTTCTTCTGCTTGTGTTTTAAATTTGTGAATGAGGAACAGTTCCCTTGTAAGTCTGAAAAAGTTCTCAATTTTCAAAGTTTTTGTTTGAAAACTAGTTGCATGTCCTATTGAGTTACTGGTAGTACATTTCCTTAAATGTAGTATTCCTTTATTAATCATGTGTGTATAATTTCAGATCCAAGAAATGGATTTGTTATTTACTTTATAGTATTGTAAACTTGCTATGATCGAGACATTTTATAAAATCCATTAGCTCTGCATTGGGGCTATCCCAGATTTCCAAAACATCCTCTACCGAATAGCCCCTGTATTGTACATGAACTTTGCAGAAAGTATATAAATGCATGTTTTTTCACATTCTCCCATCAAAAGATTTGCGTGCACAGTGATAATTATTACCCCATTTCTGTACCTTGTTTGATGATACAGTGAGAAATGTTATGGTAAATGTTGTTAAATTCACCATCATATTGTTGAGTTGCATGCAGCTTACTGTTGAATCCTTAAGAATATAATTAATTGCTTCCATGCCATAGCCACTTTTGATGTGTGTATGCAGCCAGCACATGAAAGGTTACCCGCTAGTAATTTTCTACAATGTGATGTGCCTCAATTGACCAAGAATGTCTTTTGTGTCTTCGATGAAGGAGGGTATTAGTTTGACATATTGATTGCTATGCGTATCAATTATTTAGATACAAGCTCTGCCAGAAAGCCTATTCCACTGATTATGGTTCAGCAAGGTGACCAGTTGTAAACAGAAGATCTAAAATTTGGCAGATCAATTGTACAATATCTATCACATCTATAATTTCAAACACCTTGTAATTTTATAGATCCAGTTGAGGTTGGAGCTTCCTGCCCTTTGCTCATATTACAAAAAAATGCAGAATCCTGCTCCTTTATCATACAAAATATCAGTAGCCAGTTTTATTTATCATTTGGGGTGGTTAAAGTGAATCTTTAATAGGGAATGTTCTGTAAAGATAAATTAACTTTTCGTCCACGCTAACACCCTTATTTTCCAATTCTCTTACGTACATCTCAATTGTTCTAGGAATAAATCAGTAGGGTGTCTTCTCAATATTGAGGTTAAAGATTGCTTAATTGATTCAATGCCTCATTGATTTAACCTAAAAACCAGACTGGTAGTCTCCAAGTCTGAAATACTTCACTATATCTGGTCAGTTGCACTGTAACACATCGCTCAATGGTTTTAACCAGAAAGCAGAGGCGAGTTAACCGGACAGTAATCGTTAATACCAGATGGGTCATCATATGGTTTCTTTAAGAGATGAGTGATCTTGCCCACTTTTAGGCTGTTTTGGAATTACCCCTTAGTCACTGGCATGTTGATGATTTGGAGCCATTAAGGCCCAGGCTTTCAAAGGACTCCTTCACAATGGGGCTGGTAGTGGTACTGGGCTCTTTCATGACTTAAAGTTTTGAGACCCATGACAGGCTTTTTAAGGGACTCCAGTGATAATGGAGAGAATGCTTGCCGATTTGTCAGAGCTTTGAGTGTGGCAGGTCAGATCTCATTGAGGGGTCTGCTAGCTTGCATCCCCAGTCTGATTCGCCATATCTTCTCTTTGAAGACATTTGTGAACACCTGATAGTTCTCCCTGCAGAGAGGGTAACACTTATTGAGACATGTGTGCAGTTGCATGTTTTACTACCTCAAACTGGCTCCTTTGATGGTTCTTTGCAGTGTCAATTTGGGACTTGATGTGGGCAGCCTTTCCATCAACAATGTTCCCTTTGTACTTTTTGGGTGCAGCCTGGATGTCACAAAGGCATTATTGGAAGGCATGATGTCACTTGGAACCCTGATACAGAACCTGCTGTTGATGTGATCTAGCAGGTTGGGCTGGACTGCCCCTTTTGATTGGGACCAAGCCGGATTTGCATATGGTCGGTCCCCTTTCTGTAATGGTTTGGCAGGCATGGAACAATGGACTGGAGGGTTGCCCAGAGCAATGGTACAGGTTACGATTAAATTCTAAACCTTCCAGCCATCACCTCTTGTGTTTTGATATATTCACACGAGCCTGGTCACAAGTCTAATTGTTGTGTAGGTTGCTGGGTGAGACTGGAAACACAGAAAGTTCATGCTGTGAACTACCCGTTGCTGCAGGTGCCTCGTTCTCCTTACAACCGTCATGTTTGTACAACGTGAAAGAAGAAGTTGGCAATAATTAGACAGTCCACTGAAACTGGTCGACAAATAGGGGGAGGCAGCGGGAAAGTTCCTGCTTCATTCCTCGGCACAAACCAGGGGCATATCTAGAAATCACAGTATATAGACCCGTTACAACAGTCTTCATAGAACAACATTTGTAGGGCTTCATTTTGAGCGCACACATTTTTTATTGAAAAAACTTTTAATAGGGATTTGTTGAGCCTACAGTACTGGCCAATAAAGTAATCTTTGCCATAATACTGTTTGACTGCTATCCTAGTTGATAGCTTTTTAACATTCCACACGAACAGTGCCCTTTCCTGGCCCTCCTGTCTTATATACGATTATATACGAAGAAACTGGTACTGAAGTGAGAAAACAGGAATTGGTACAATAATGAGAAAATAAAATGAAAAAAAGTTAATATATTTCCTTTTTCCTTACTCTATCCACCATTAAATAGATGGCCCATCAGCGCCGACTAGGGATAGGTTCAGATGCAGGCAGGGATATATAGAACTTTCTCTATCCTCCCTTCTTTCTGTCCTATATGAATCTATATCACGCAGTACCTAGTCTCCAATCTATACAACAACCATTTGTTTGGAGAGATAAGGCAGGATCAAAACCAGTAATGTCCGCCCCTTCTTCTCCCTTGGTGACATTTCACTACTTTCAGGAGCATTATAGATGCTCAGCTGACCGACCAATCACTAGTAGCTTTTCCGTTCGTGTTGAATAGAGCAATGCCAGAGGTTCAGATTAATTCTAAACCCTCCAGCCATCTCCTCCTGTGTTTTGCTATAGTCACACGAGTGGGACGTGTATGCCCGGACATGGATCCCATGCCTGCTGGGCCTAGAGACTCAAGCTTCTCCTCACTGATGAGACCCAACAAGGCCGTCTGGGGATGCTTGTGGTCTTGTGCAGAAGGGATGGCACCTAGCAATTCAGACTGGACTGCCCTTTTTGGGGTGGGGCCAGGCCTCATTTGCATATGGTCTTTCCCCTTCTGTAATGGCTTGGCAGGCGAAGAACGATGGGCTGGAGGGTTGCCCAGAACAATGGTAATGTTTATTTATAAAGTGCCTATACACAAGGCAAGTGTTTCAAAGCACTCAACAATGCCAGAGGTTAAGATTAATTCTAAACTTCCAGCCACCACCTCTTGTATTTTGATACCTTCTGTTGCAGAAAATAAAAGATTATTTTTTCTCTAGCAGGTTGGTAGTCTGCTTTTGCTGGAGACGGTGAGTTTCTTTTGAAAAAAGATGCATCAGGGGTCAGTCAGGCTGCAATGAAGGAGCTGAGCTTTAAGAAGCTCTGAGCAGATCTCTTTCAGTGAATGTGTAAAGTACTTGTGAAAATCTTGCATGCTGATGACATAGCA
Source organism: Ambystoma mexicanum (assembly GCF_040938575.1). Taxonomy (NCBI): domain Eukaryota; kingdom Metazoa; phylum Chordata; class Amphibia; order Caudata; family Ambystomatidae; genus Ambystoma; species Ambystoma mexicanum. The sequence continues at coordinate 523,801,123 of NC_090939.1, forward strand.
GTGGAGCTTCAAGTTCACATTTCGCTGTTGTGCCTAATGGCTTTCAATGGAAGCTATACACAAGACCGTCAATAAACATCATTTGCGTCTGCACGTCCCACCAACTGCCAAAATGAAATTTCACGCAAGCAGAAACAGTTTTGTGTCTGTCGTAAGTAGTACGAAAATGTGAGAAGCAGAACAAACATAATTTTTAATTGCAAATTCCCAGTCTAATCCGTGCAATTGTTTACAAAGCTCGTTTTTACTGGGTGAAATTGTCGCAGCAACTTGTATTGGTTGCTATATGTCCTGATTCCGTGAATAGGGTATTATGAGTGTCACACGATGAATATTCTAATTCCAAGGTAGCAAGGGGCTGAATTACATACAAAGAAGGAAGCCGACATACAAGTTTAGGGCCTGAATCGTGGAATATTTTGCACGGTGCAAAGTACTTTTCACTGGTGCAAAGTGGCTTTGCACTGACAACAAACACACTGATTTATAGAACAGTGCAAAGTGTATGTTGTCGTGCAAAGTGACTTTGCACGGCAAAAAGACACTTCGCACTGTTCCATGAATCAGGGTGTCTGTTGGCAGTGCAAAGTAATTTGCGCCGTGCAAAATATTCCATGAATCAGGCCATAAATTGGGAGAGCAAACAGTGCTGATTTACATAGACGAGGCCAATCCGATCTAAATGTTGCAACTAGAGCAGCAGTTCAGAACTGGGGCCACATGCAGTACGAGCTGAGGACTAGTTACAGTTGTGGGCAGCTTAGTTGTTTCAATGGCATCAAAATAACAGCGACGATGGAATGAATGCATTAATTAATTAATTAATCCACTTCCACACACTAGCTCTGTTTGAATGGCATCATGGTACCGCAGATGACGTGGCTTTTATCTGAACAGTCTAGGTGGGTATGTATCGGCAAAGAGTGAACTTCGCAGAGGCATTGGGGGGTAACGAAGACTGCACCCCGTTTTGGGACTCAGCCTTCTCACGGGGTTCGGGAGACTTTTATTGCGAGGATACGTTCGGCTTTTCTATGGAGGCATTTCCAGTTAAGGCAAAGCACTCCGAGAGTGACTCACGCATTCGGTGGGAGCCAGCTGAGTCAATGTGACGTCAGAGAGATGGGTGTGTGCCGCAGAGCTTTTTGCAAGCATGGGCAGTGTGCATTTTGTTGGTCTTGCCTCACACGCAATCCATACAATTGGCCTTTCGGTGTTTACGGTGGTGCAGCTGCTTCTGATGATGTCACTTGATGGCCCCATCGTATTCCGTGCCACTGTTCATTCTCTTGTAGTGTGCGAACCTGCATGGGCTGTAAGCAACGTCTTGTTAAGTAACACCTTGCCATGCATGTTCTGTTAAATACAAATATTTGGGAAAGAGCAACAAAGAGTACTTTAAAAATATTAGTAAAAGTACCTATATATCCGTTTCAATAGTTTCCGTGCCAAAATCCAGCAGGTTTTAATGAGGGAATTTACCTATGTGCAATAGATGAGTTCTTAAGAGTTTTGCTTGGCTCTTTATTGTAACATTAAATCGCGAAATGACTGTTCTCAGGACTGTATTTTTTTAAACATAAATACATATATTTGTGGATCTCCAGTACAGAGACATCGGACTGTTGTCCATCCTACTCTGAAAAGTCTGAATAAAAAAGGGCTGAACTTTGTCGGCTTGCGCATCGCCCGTTCCGCGGGCTACATGGACAGGAAGGCACACACCATTTAAATAATACAAGCACACGGAGGCCGGTGTTAACTTGCCTCTCGATTCTACGCCGTCATGGCGGTAACTGCCGTTCCCCTGTCTGCCCGCCCCCTCCCTAACCCAACATCATTTCCCTGGTCCCAGCCCAAAGATGAATTCTCAAGAATGTGCTAATTTCCCTTAACTTTTGAGACCTACAACAACTTTGCTGGATTTCTGGGATTTGATTTTTTACCTGGGGAGAGTGTGAGCCTTTTTTCCCACTCTTCCATGTATTTTGATGTGCGTCTTACCTTTGTGTTCTTTGGTTATGGAGTTTTAAAACAACTCCATAGGCATTATCTTTTTCTGTGTGTCACACAGCACCTTCAGTGCAGTGGCACAGGGATGTCTTTCAGACGTCCCAAGATTTAAATACCTTCTCTGGGACTGACTACTGTCTCCCAGAGCATGTAAAGTTAAATTGACTTTACTAGTCTCTTTAAATTTACAGACCCAGCACACACTTCTTAGAGTACTGGAGGGGTTGCCCAGCATCCCCTGAGACAAAACACTCATTTAACAGTCAAATGTTACCCTTTCCTACTTGAAAAGACTGGTGGCAGTGGTTTAGATCAAACTACCATGATTTTTCCCACCCGCGAACAACGGTAGCTAAAAATCGTGTCAGCCATGTTTTTCAATATGGCGCCCAAGACCTATCTGTAAAAACAGACTCTGGTCAACTTTTTTCACCATTTCTTTTAGGAAAGGTCCTTCTTGTGTTTGTCTCTGCACACCAAACCAGGTTTGGTCCCTTTGTTCGTTGGCCTTTGGCGGGCTTCAGTGCTGAAGCCCTTCTCTGGTACCTGAGTGTCTGGGATGGACAGGATGTGTGGGAGGTGCCCGAAACTCCCTGTGCTTAGTCTCCTAGGAGACCTGAATGCACTCTGGCGTGAATGGCCGGCTGGCTGTCCGGCAAGGACAGCCATCCTGCTGTGTGATTGTAACGCTCACCTGATTCTCGCAGAGGCGCCGGTCTTGACTGGGCGACTACCGTATCTTCAAAGGTGATGTGTAGCACCCGGTTGGCTCTTTGGGCTGGACCTCTATGCACTGTATGCCTGACGTGTAGAGTAAGATGTCTGCAGATAGAAAATATGGGGTTAATGAACTGGGGTTATTGGGGTGTCCCTATCTCTTTCCTCTTCTCCTCTCCTGTAGACCCCCAAAGGTTAACGCTCTCACCTTAGGTAAGTGAATGCCGAGCTCTCCATCTGCCTCGGGGCAGGGTGCTGTAACCAGTTTCTTCACTGGATAGGTAGCGCAGGCCTCTTGACTTCAGAGGACTGCTGTCCGTCGTTTACTGCACGAACAGTAAGTTTCGAGTAATTCAAATGTCTTTAAAGTCTTTAGTAATGATGTCTCTTGTTTTGCAGGGTTCCGGCGATGGCGGATGACGGGCTGAAGTGAGTTGAAGATGGAGCCCGTGTGATGAATAGAAGCGCCTGGAAGCACGTAAGTAAGCGCTTGTTGCCTGCTTCACTATGCGCTCTAACTGTCTTTTTATTTTGCAGGTACGAGTTCGGAGCGGCTGCAGGGTGCCGGAATACCCACTGGATTAGATGTGGAAAGGAGTAATGGCACGTGAGTATTAAAGTTCCCCAATGTCTTTAAACGCACCTTGTTTTGTCTTTCAGATGCGGGATGCAGCGCCGAAGGCCTCCGGAGCGTGCGAAGAGTTGGTAAACTTTTGTCTTTCAGATGCCGGAATGCAGTGTGAAGACCTCCGGAGCGCACGAAGAGTAGGTAAGCCTTTGCCTTTCAGATGCCGGAATGCTAACCTGTTCTTTCTTGTCTTTATAGGTGTTGCTGAAGACTGGATTCAGGATGGTAAGCCTTTGCCTTTCAGATGCCGGAATGCTAACCTGTTCTTTCTTGTCTTTATAGGTGTTGCTGAAGACTGGATTCAGGATGGTAAGCCTTTTTCCTTAGGCCCAGGACCGGATGCAGAAGACACGATGAGCGTTCTGCTGCAGAGGTTGCAGAATAACGCAAAGCAAGATTCATCCACCGGGTGTGGTTTAAATAGCCTCCTGTAGTGCTTAGGTATTCTCCTTCCACAGCCACGCCTAAGTAAGAAAAGAGTTCCTGGTAAGAAAAGAGTTCCTGCCTTCCAGAAGAGTTCCAGTGTTCTGAATCTAGGGAGTGGCTCCAGCCCCACCCAACAGGAAAAGTAGTTCCAAACAGAAGAGGATCAGAGGCTCAACTGGCAGGCAAGTAAGCAGCATGGTCTGCTGAAGGTAAGTCCACCCAAGCATTATGAGCCCGGCGCTTCCAGCGCTGGGACTGGGCATATTTATGAGCCTGGTGCCACTGGCCCCAGGACTGGGTCCAAAAGGTCCCAATTGGGACTGGTTGGCACTCGGAACCTGGGTTATGGATCTGCTTCCAAGGGAGTTGGGAAAACCCTGACCTTTTGGAAGCAGAGATCATGACAGTACCCCCCCTCAAGGCCCCTCCCAAACCGGGCTTCTCCGGGGGTTTTGGCTTGTCAGGAAATGTTCGGTGAAATCTTTTGATTAGGCGAGGAGCGTGGACATATTCAGCAGGTTCCCAGGATCTCTCTTGGGGGCCGTAGCCTTTCCAGTCAATTAGGTAGAATAGTTTAGATTTGGAGATCTTGGAGTCCAGAATGCTTTTGACTTCAAACTCGAGTTCTCCATCCACTAGGATAGGTTTTGGAGATTTGGTTAGTCGGGTTTGAGGTTGCACGGGTTTTAATAGAGAGACGTGGAAGACCGGATGTATCTTCATGTGCGGGGGCAAGTCCAACTTGACCGCTACTGGGTTTACTATGGTAGTGATGGAATAGGGACCAAGGTATCTTGGGTTGAATGTGCGTGGCCCTTTTAGAGATAGATATTTGGTGGATAACCAGACTTGATCCCCTACTTGATAGTGAGGGGCTTCCTTCCGATGTTGATCTGCTCCTTTCTTGTATTGTTCTTTAGCCCTTTGAAGGTGAGAAACAGCTTCCTTAAAGGCTTGGGTGATTGTAGAATGCAGGTAGTCTACTGCTGGTGTTTCAAGATCTTGGAGGGGATCCAACTCCGAGGTTCGAGGGTGACTGCCGTACAAAAGAAAAAACGGGGTTTTCCCAGTTCCCGAATGGACAGAGTTATTGTAGGCATACTCGGCTATCCAAAGGATATCTTTCCAAGTTTTTTCAGTTTGTTGCAGCATGCACCGTAAATACTGTTCCAGAGTTTGATTGGTCCTCTCGGTTTGTCCGTCGGTCTGAGGGTGGTGACTGGTCGATAGTCTCACATCAATTTGAGCCGACCGACAGCAACTTCGCCAAAAATGAGAAATAAATTGACTACCTCGATCCGAAATTAGAACCGAAGGAAAACCGTGCAGTCGGACGATGTTTTCGAGAAATTCTCGGGCCAGAGTTGCTGCTGTTGGCAAGCCTTTGAGTGGAATGAAATGCGCCATCTTGGAGAATAAGTCCACGATTACTAGAATCGTATTGTATCCGGAGCATGGAGGTAGATCGGTGATGAAGTCCATAGAAAGCGTATGCCAAGGGCGAGGTGGGATGTCAATAGGGCGTAAGAGGCCTGCTGGTCTTTCCTTTTGACTCTTGTTTTGGGCGCATACTCCACAGGACATTATAAAGTCTCTGATATCTTTTTTCCAAGACGGCCACCAGAAGTAGCGCTTGATCTTTTCTGAGGTCTTGGCTATACCGGGATGACCTTCCATTAAAGAGTCGTGATAACAAGAGATTACTTTTTTCTGTAAATCTGTGCTGGGTAGGTATAATCGTTCTTGGAAATACAATAAGTTGTCCTTTACTGCAAAGTCCTTTCCCTGCAGATGCCAATTCTGTATGTCTGCTGGAGTTACAAGTTGCCTGGCTTTATCCTTAACTTCCTCTATGGATTCTGTGGCGATTACACCCAGAATTCTTTGTTCGGGAATGATTGTTACAGGTTTAGGGTTGACCAAGTGTTCTTCCACTCCCATCCGAGAAAGGGCATCGGCTTTACCGTTCTTTGTACCAGGTCGATAGGTAATTATGAAGTCAAACTCGGCAAAGAATAATGCCCAACGGAGTTGTCTAGAGGATTGGGCTTTTGCGGTCTTCAAATATTGCAGGTTTCGGTGATCCGTAATCACAGTAACGGTGTGTCGGGCCCCCAGCAGATAATGCCGCCAAGCCTTAAAGGCAGACTTGATAGCCAGAAGTTCCTTGTCAGTAATCGTGTAATTGATTTCAGGAGGTGAGAATTTGCGGGACCAAAATGCCACGGGATGCAACTGATTGGTTACCGGGTCCTTTTGTGATAGAACTGCCCCCATGGCAAGGCTTGAAGCATCAGTTTCCACGATGTAGGGGAGTTCGGGGCGAGGGTGTTTTAAGATTGGTGCAGAGATAAATTTAGTCTTCAAATCCTGGAAAGCTTGTTCCGCCTCGGTAGACCATTCAAAACGTTTGTTTTTCTTTAACAAGGCAGTGATGGGCTGGACTATTCGAGAGAATTCGGGGATAAACCTGCGGTAAAAGTTAGCGAAGCCTAACATGCTTTGCACACCTTTTACGGAGGATGGTGATGGCCATTTGAGAACTGCATCGACCTTCTTTGAATCCATACGCACTCCGCCAGGTGATAATATGAATCCCAAGAATTCAACTTCAGTCACGTTGAAAACACATTTTTCCAACTTAGCGAAAAGTTTGTGTTGACGCAATCTTTCGAGGACCATTTTCACGTGTTTCCGATGTTCAGATTCCGATGAAGAATAAACGAGGATGTCGTCAATGTAAACAACAACACATACATCTATGAGCTCTCTGAGGACATCGTTCATAAAATATTGAAAGGCGGCCGGGGCATTGCAAAGTCCGAAGGGCATGACCTGATATTCAAATAGCCCATACTTGGTGCGGAAGGCAGTCTTCCATTCATCGCCCTCTTTTACTCGTACCAAGTGGTAAGCTCCTCTAAGATCCAGCTTTGTATATATGCATGCTTTTCTGACTTGGTCCAGGAGTTCAGGGATCAAAGGTAACGGATATCTATTCTTAACAGTGATCTGGTTCAGGGAGCGATAATCGATACAAGTTCTAAGGTCTCCTTCCTTTTTTGGAACGAAGAACAAAGCTGAAGAAGCAGGGGACTTGGAAGGACGAATAAACCCATTTGCCAGGTATTGATCCAGGTATTGTCGAAGGTGAAGGTTCTCAGGCTCGGTGAGGGCATAAATTCTACTACAAGGAGGAGTAGATCCAGGTATCAGGTCTATCTGGCAGTCATAAGACCTATGAGGAGGTAGAGAGTTATCCTGATCCTTCCGGAAAACATCTTGGTATTCTAGGTATTCGGGAGGTAACTGGGGAGTCTCTGAAGAAATTGCGGCCAGTGCAACACCAGGTGGAGGGTGACAAGTAGAGACACATTCTGGAAACTGGACCGTTCTTGCTCGCCAATCGATCAGAGGATTGTGTTTCTCTAACCAAGGTATTCCTAGAATAATCTGAAACTGAGGGGCCTTGATCACATCGAACACGATCTTCTCATGGTGTCCATCTTGACTTACTAGCGTCACCTCTTGAGTGGTATGCGTTACTGGCCCGGAGGCTATCTCCGTACCATCCACCGTAGTAATGACGTCCTTTACAGCCTTGGGACAAAGAGTTAGATTCATCCTCAAAACCATTTCATGATCCACATAATTGCCGATGGCACCGCTGTCGACGTAAGCTTCAATTGCATGTAATCGATCTGGATTATCAGGGCTAATGAGGACCATAGGTATCACGAAATGCGAGGTCACGGAACTGGTTTTCACGCTCGGCAAGAGGACCTCTATTCTTGTCGGGCGAGGTCGTTTCCCTGCTCAGAGTTTGTAACTTTGGTAACTGCAGCTCCTACTGCCTTCTTGGCAGGTTTCACCGGACAGTCTCGAAGAAAGTGCCCTGAGTTTCCGCAATATAGGCATAATTGCAACTGTTTCCTCCTTTCCCGCTCCCTTTGTGTTAGAGGACCTTTCAGACCCCCTATTTGCATGGGTTCCCTGGAGTCTACTCCTTTGGAAGGAGTTGGCGGTTTGGAAAATACTCGAGCATCAAACTTGGAACGATCGGCCTTCCTGTTCTGCAGCCTGTGATCTATTTGAACGACCAAGTCTATATAATCCGAACAGTCTTGTGGGGGATTCACTACTTGGGCTAAAACGTCTTTGAGCTCTCCACGTAGACCTCTATAAAACAGCGTAATCCTTTTGTCCTCAGGCCATTGAGTTTCCACTATTAGTCTATTGAAAGATGCAATATAAGCCAAAAGGTCTTGATTACCCTGTCGCAACGAAAGAAGCTCATTGTCCAAGGCCTGCCCCTGTGAATGTCTTGCGAACAGTTTTTCCATACTAAGCTGAAAGGCTTGAAAATCCTGGAGAACCGGATCATCTTGATTAACTAGAGGGATCGACCAGTCTGCCGCATTGCCACTAAGGTACGAAAGTACAAAAGCTACTTTTGCTTGATCAGTTGGAAAGGCTGCTGGCCGGCATAAGAAGTGCAACCGGCACTGATTGATAAATACTGCAAACCTCTTTGGGTCACCAGAAAATCGTTCGGGCGGAGCCAGAGGTACATTCCCAGGTAGGTTGATCTGCACTGGATTCATAGAGGATGTTGAAGGAAGATTTGCCCCTGATGCGGGTAACGGGGTCTGTCCGGCTTGTGACTGTAGCACTTGTCTAGCAAGATTGTCTGTTCTCTCCTTGGAAATAATTAGTTCCCTTCTTAGAGCATTCGTTTCCTGACGAGCTGCATGCACTTCTGCCCTTAGTTCCCCAAGTAACCGGGCTAGGGGGTCAGTATCCGAGGTTTCCATAGCGCCTGGGCGAGAGTTTTGCGGTAGGCTTTGCGTTCTGTAACGCTCACCTGATTCTCGCAGAGGCGCCGGTCTTGACTGGGCGACTACCGTATCTTCAAAGGTGATGTGTAGCACCCGGTTGGCTCTTTGGGCTGGACCTCTGTGCACTGTATGCCTGACGTGTAGAGTAAGATGTCTGCAGATAGAAAATATGGGGTTAATGAACTGGGGTTATTGGGGTGTCCCTATCTCTTTCCTCTTCTCCTCTCCTGTAGACCCCCAAAGGTTAACGCTCTCACCTTAGGTAAGTGAATGCCGAGCTCTCCATCTGCCTCGGGGCAGGGTGCTGTAACCAGTTTCTTCACTGGATAGGTAGCGCAGGCCTCTTGACTTCAGAGGACTGCTGTCCGTCGTTTACTGCACGAACGGTAAGTTTCGAGTAATTCAAATGTCTTTAAAGTCTTTAGTAATGATGTCTCTTGTTTTGCAGGGTTCCGGCGATGGCGGATGACGGGCTGAAGTGAGTTGAAGATGGAGCCCGTGTGATGAATAGAAGCGCCTGGAAGCACGTAAGTAAGCGCTTGTTGCCTGCTTCACTATGCGCTCTAACTGTCTTTTTATTTTGCAGGTACGAGTTCGGAGCGGCTGCAGGGTGCCGGAATACCCATTGGATTAGATGTGGAAAGGAGTAATGGCACGTGAGTATTAAAGTTCCCCAATGTCTTTAAACGCACCTTGTTTTGTCTTTCAGATGCGGGATGCAGCGCCGAAGGCCTCCGGAGCGTGCGAAGAGTTGGTAAACTTTTGTCTTTCAGATGCCGGAATGCAGTGTGAAGACCTCCGGAGCGCACGAAGAGTAGGTAAGCCTTTGCCTTTCAGATGCCGGAATGCTAACCTGTTCTTTCTTGTCTTTATAGGTGTTGCTGAAGACTGGATTCAGGATGGTAAGCCTTTGCCTTTCAGATGCCGGAATGCTAACCTGTTCTTTCTTGTCTTTATAGGTGTTACTGAAGACTGGATTCAGGATGGTAAGCCTTTTTCCTTAGGCCCAGGACCGGATGCAGAAGACACGATGAGCGTTCTGCTGCAGAGGTTGCAGAATAACGCAAAGCAAGATTCATCCACCGGGTGTGGTTTAAATAGCCTCCTGTAGTGCTTAGGTATTCTCCTTCCACAGCCACGCCTAAGTAAGAAAAGAGTTCCTGGTAAGAAAAGAGTTCCTGCCTTCCAGAAGAGTTCCAGTGTTCTGAATCTAGGGAGTGGCTCCAGCCCCACCCAACAGGAAAAGTAGTTCCAAACAGAAGAGGATCAGAGGCTCAACTGGCAGGCAAGTAAGCAGCATGGTCTGCTGAAGGTAAGTCCACCCAAGCATTATGAGCCCGGCGCTTCCAGCGCTGGGACTGGGCATATTTATGAGCCTGGTGCCACTGGCGCCAGGACTGGGTCCAAAAGGTCCCAATTGGGACTGGTTGGCACTCGGAACCTGGGTTATGGATCTGCTTCCAAGGGAGTTGGGAAAACCCTGACCTTTTGGAAGCAGAGATCATGACAGTGATTGACAGCCAGGCTGGAATGAATGGGGGAAAACTGTTTAAAAGCCGGTATCTGGGACTTGGAAAGCAGAGTCGACCACTGGAACGAAAGAACCGAAGATGAGCTGAAGGAAGAGGACTGCTGCAACTCCTGGACGACCGGTGAAGCCCTGCTGCAGGTCCGAATTGCTTGAAACTCCATCGACAGAGAAGCCCTTCAAGGCTAACTTCTTCCCTTGAGTTTGGTGGGAACAACAAACTCGCAAGCCACCTGAACACCGTCCCCATCCCGGTCAAATTTTCTTCAGAGTGCTGTTGAAAACCACATAGCCAGGGGGAAGGAAACCAGTTCGTGGACTTTAAGGCACTCACACCTTAAGCCAACATTTTGCCAAGCTTGTGGCCTTTTCCTCCCATGGGCTGTGCAAGAACCTCCCAACATCCTCCTTCTTGTCCCCACGAATGAAACTCAGGAACAGCAAGATCTGCTCGAACTACCAGGAACAACTGCCTCAGCTACAGCTCTTCTTCACTTTAAAGGTACTGAGCAAACGCGGTCCGGAAATCTTTTCAGCCACGGTGAAAGTTTGTGAAACTTTCCCGACTTTGAAAGCTTGTCCTTCCCTAAACATTCGTCTAACTTTTCGCCTGACCAAATTCTAAGATCCGTGGCAAAGACTTAACCGTTTACTACCAGAACTGTGCTATCCTATACAAAGACTCTGAACCAATGACTTTGGCCTAGGCCTATGAACTGAATTGCTGGTTGTAGTTTATTGAAACCATTTGCCCTGCCTTTGAAAGTATTTGTGCTGTTGAGTCTTATAACCTTGTCTTTTTACCCCTTTTTAAAGTATCTGAAGTGCCATTTTGCTCCCACTTTAGGGGAGCTGAACATGTTCAGTAATTTATTGGTTGTGTATTTGTAGTATATTAGTATATGATATTGAGGTTCTCTTCCTAGTGTATTGTTTTCAAACTGACTGTGTAAATAAATGTGTATTCTTTTACCAAGAAACCCTGAGTAAGTCTTTGTTTGAATCACTGTATTTGTTGGCCCTTTGTGTAACTTGTTCTACTGCTCACTCAACTCTTGAGATAAGTCTGGCTGCTCAGCCACTGCTACCACATTACTGTGTAGTACGGGCTTGTACCTAAGGTGAAATTGTACTGACACTTGTAGTCTTAATTGTATGTAGTGTTCCCCAAGGGTACTGCATTTGATTCTGCCTAACATGGGCCTTCCCACACAACGATGTGAGAGGACACTTAGCCCGTATTCACAACATGACATCTCCCCATTTTTTAACATGCCAGTCCATCTCACGGCTTACCCCATTTCTTCAATAAGTCTCTGAGGCTTGATGCGACATCTCTGAGGTCGTGTCGGATGATTCTACTCGTTAGGGTGTGGTAGTTCTTCCACCTCGCCACTACTGGCTTCTTCCTCTGACTGCTCACCATCTCGCAAGTATGAGTTGTCTGAGAGAAAGTCACCTTGACCGCTGCCCAAAAGTCCCCAGACTGTGGGAAGTGGACCAGTGACTTTCTTGAAGTGGGAGGATTTTTGGGTTATGGACTGCTGCTGGTTCCTACTGGCCGTTATCATGGTTCCCTTCTTGCTGGTTACAGCCAAGTGCTCTGGTGCAAACGTGGGGTCCTCTTTTCTTACTTTCGACTGTTGCACTAGCACATGGTCTCCCAATTCTATGTCGCACTCTTTCGCTCTTCGACGGGAGTCTGTACGGTCTTTCATTTTTTCTTTTTCTTCTTGGTCTCAAGTCCTGGCCTGTTGTTCTAGAGGTACTGCAGGCTCTTGGTTGTTGCCTTCAGGTAGTCGTGTTCTTACTGTTCTGCGGAACATGAGGTTAGATGGGCAGACTCCCGTGGTACTATGTGGAGTGTCCCAATACTCACGCAGGAGTTGATATAACGCTTGCTCAAATGGCCTGTTGACCATGTTGGCTATTTGTAGTTTTGATATTGGCCATGCATCTTTCAATGATGCCATTGGCCTGGGGCCATCGTGGGGTGGTCTTCCTGTGTTGGAACCCCATGTAGCGTGCAACATTCTCAAAGTCATGGCTGGTAAACAACGGGCCGTTATCTGACTTTAATATCTTTGGTATCCCGTATGTCGATAGCATGCTATCTAGTGCAGGGATGACGCAGGTAGCTGCTGTAGAGTCTATGAGTTGAGCATCCAGAAAGCGCAGCAAGTACTCGCAGATTAGTATGAGAACATATGCACCGTTTTGTAATGGTCCGAAGAAGTCTACGGCTACTTCTTCCCATACACTTTCTGGTAGTGAGGACATCAGTAGTGGGTTGGGATGAGAGTGAGCGGCAACCTCAGAGCAGATGGTGCATTTGCCTACTTCTTCTACTATGGCATAGAGCTTGGGTAACCATACTTTCTGTTGTAGGAAGCATTTTGGAGATACTACCCACCGGTGCTCCTCATGTACCAGCAGGACTGTATTTTCTCTCAGTTCTTCTGGTATTATTACTTTGCAGCCCTTCATGATTATGTAGTCATCCACAATCGTGAGTTCGTCCTTCACCAGATCCATGCATCTCACATCCTACCTTACTGATTCTGGCTCGTTGCGATTCTTTTGCTAGGGTGGTCCAGTCGACTGACAGATGCTGTAGGTGGTGAATTACGTAGTTGATGTATCCATCTGCTATGGAGGGGCCCGCTTGGCCCGGTCCTGCGGGATGTCTAGACAAGTAGTCAGCTGGGTTGCTTTCCTTGCTTGGGCGGTGTATGATGTCAAACTAGTCTTGTAGTCTTAGTCCCCGCCGCGCGATTCTCGGTGGCATCCTTGCTTTCGGGTCACCATAGATCGTTAGGAGGGTTTGGTGGTCTGTGATGATGGTGAAGGCCTTTCCATTTAGGAAGAGATGGAAATATTTGCAGCTCCACTTCACTGCCAGGCTTTCCTTTCCTGCTGGGAGTATGCTTGTTCCAAAGCCGTGAGGCTCCTGCTTGCATAGAATACAATGAATTGATTGGTTGGGTCCATGGGGTCTCATTATGTCAGTATTGCTCGCAGACCCACCGGGCTGGTGTCAACAATGACTTCAGTCTTCCTTCCTCTGTTGAAGTAAGCCATATCTTCTGCCTTGGAAATATTGTTTTGTATAGTCTCAAAGGCTTGCTGCCAGTCCTTTGTCCATTCAAAGGGCTGGTCCTTCCGTGTGAGTAGGCAGAGAGGGTTGCTGACCGTAGCATAGTTCTGGAGGTACCTCACGCAGTAGCTTGCAAGTCCGGGGAATGAGCAGAGTTCAATGATGCTACCTTGTCCAGGTCAGGTCGCATTCCTTTCTCCAAATATATGTGTCCCGAAAAACCTGAGCAAACCCTTCCTGAATTCGCAGTTCTTGTTGAGCATCAAACCTGCAGCCTCCAGGGCTGTGCACACTCGGTGCAGGGCGGCGTTGTGTTCTTCCTTCGACTTGCTGACCACCTGGAACTCATCGGAATAGTTGAGGCAGTTGGGGACAGGGTAAATTACTTTGTGGATCTCATCTTGAAAATTGTCTGCTGCAGACGAAATGCGACTGACTGAGCCGTTTGTATTGGAAGAGACCCATGTGGGTTACAAAGGTTGTGATGTACTGAGATTCAGGGGCAATCTCGAGCTGGTGATAACCTTTCATAAGGTCCAATTTGCAGAAAAACTTTGCACCATGTAGAAGGTGGATCATGTCCGTTATCCTGGGTGCTTGGTGTCTTTCCTGTTCAATCACTTTGTTTGCTCTCCTCGTGTCCACACATAGCCTGAAAGAGTTGTCTGGTGATTTCTTGGGCACAGGGACTATGGGTGACACCCAGGGAGTGGGCCCTGTCACCGGCTCGATGACCTGCTGCTTCAAGAGTTTGCTGACCTCCTCTTCAACTTGTCATTGTATATTAATGGGTATTCCCCTGTAGTGTTGGGCGATGGGCTTGATTTCTGGATTGATATGCAGCTGAATTTTCCGATTCTTCAGTTTTCAGAGTCCTTTGAATAGGTTGGGAAATGCTGCTTCAATGTCCTCCGGCCTTGCAAAGTATTTATGGGCCATTAGTTGGTATATGTGTACGAGGCCCATTTCCTCTGCTGTTTAGAAGCTGAGGATGCATCCGCTATTCACTTCGGTTTTGAGAATGTGTATTGGTACCTTTTCAGTGTGGGTTTTGTGAGTGCACGTGTCAGCGATGACCCCTTTCCACGGAAGTGGCAAGGTGGTTCCATATGAAAAAATGTCAATGGTGGATATCTTCAGTTTTGGGGCTCTGGAAAGTGCGTTATAACCTTCCTCACTGATTAGGTTGACCGTCGCCCCTGAGTCAATCAGGAACTCCAAGGGTGTGTCATTGACTTCAAGCATGAGTACTGGACTGTGTTGCGTCGCTGTGTTGTTTAACGCCCACACATAACCTTTTTTCATTGATCGTCACCGGATGATGGCAAGTCACTACTGCACGGTGACCTCATCTTAATGTACCGGACGTAGCATCTGTGATCACTCCGTCTGGAGCTTTCGGGTGGTCTGTGGTCTTCTCGCGCATATGCCCTGCTGTATTCACACTTGTCTTGTCTTGGCCTTTGGGATTCACTGTCGTGCCCAGACTCGTGAGGGTTGGTCAGTATTGTTCTCTGTCGGTCCCCGAGTGATATTCTGCTGGCTGGGGGTAAAGGTGCATTTTTGCACACGGTTCTAAAGTGGTTGTCACCTCCACGCACAGCGAATTTCTGATCGAGTGCTGGGCACTCTCGGGGTGGGGATATTCATATCCACATCTGAAACATGTGGCGTCCGAGCGCCTGGCCGGAAGGTTGGTGTGGCGTACAATTTGTTGACAGCGTCAGGTTCATTTGATTTCGGTTGTATTGTGACCTTGCTAAGGTTGTCCAGCTGGGATCTGATGGTGGATTCCATACAGGCCAAGGCTAGAATTTGTACTAGTGATCTCTGTTTATTCAGGAGTTTCTTCCTGAATGCTTGAGAGTCACATCCGGCTATAACTTGGGATCTCAGCACCTCCTTGTTGGAGTATCTGTGGAATTCACAGTGTTTCAGCTTTATTCTCAGCCTCATGATGAAGTTGTCATGAGATTCCCCTTTGTCTTTGCGCGTTGTGTGAAAGATGTGTCTCTCAAAATCGATGTTGGTGTGGGGCGCAAAGTGTTCTGACAATTTTTCGTGTAGGCCTTGGAACGACGCCGTCTCCAAGTTGAGAAGTTCACCTGCAATGTCTCTGACCGCTGGCCCAACGGCCATGGAAAGTGTGTTCTTTAGTCTCTCATCATCATTAAGCCCTATGCCTCCTACATAGAATTTGAAGTCTCTTACCCAGATTCTCCATCGTGGACCAAGGTTACTAGTGTCAAGCAGGTCAAATGCATGTGGTAAGTGCAGTATTTGGGATACTCCATCCGAAGGAAGGGTGGGTCCTCCTGTGCCTGCACCTGACGTGGTTGCTATGTCATCTCCTGACATGATGCGGTGTAGGTGGCGCTCTGATAGCACTCTTCCTCTTTACTGACTGGGGGTCCACCTTCCTTCTGATGTTCTTTCTGTTGCTTGAGTGTGGCACACCACCTTTTGGCAGGGTGTGGTGTTTTCTCTATTTCTGCTGTGCTTGCTGGGGTTCCTGCACCACTCTCAGATGTGCTGTGGTGGGTCACTCTAGCGTGCAGCACTTACTGAGGGTTTCTTTGGTTGTCCCTGTTGACCCTCACTGGTCCCTTGCAGCCACTCAGTCTGTGAGCTCAGGCCTGCTTGCGGGAGCGTATTGCTTCCCCTCCCCCCTTGTACCTCGTGCTAAAGGTGTATGTTCCGATGAAAGGCGCGCAGATGTGTGTTGGATGTGCCCGACAGCACCCTCCTGGGCTGCAGGGCTGCAGGCTCTGCATTTAGCCTGCCGGGGCCGTGTGTGTTCTCTCCACGCTGTCCCCAGCGCCTACAGGTGCTGCAGCTGTTGTGGCGTGTGTCCGACTTGGGCCTCCTTCGTCACCAATGTCGGGTTGCGCATAACCCGTTCCACGGGCTACATGGACAGGAAGACACACCATTTAAATAATACAAGCACATGGAGGCCGGTGTTAACTTGCCTCTTTATTCTACGCCATAATGGCGGTACCTGCCTCTCCCCTCTCTGCCCACCCGTCCAACCCCTAACTCAACATCATTTCCCTGGTCCCGACCCAAACATGGACCTTCCCACGCAACATGATAAACTTTTGCCATAAGTTTTAGTTATCTCTCCCAGTTGTCTGTAATAACCCGGCTGCTGCAAATGTTGTTAATTGCTACCGCTTCATCTTCAGCTGAACTAATGGAGTTATTTTTAGTTAGGTGGCAATGGCAAAATAAGGCTTCATTTGAAATGCTGCTTAAATATTTATCCATAAGGGGTAGCGTATGCAATAATCAAGGTATTCCACGTGCAGGAAATACTACATTAAATTTCACTCAGGATTTATGCATATTTCCACCTTCACCCAGAAGGTGCAGTAAAGCTCCGCTGCCTGCTTCATTTGAGTGGTTGAATATGGGGCAGTCAGATCCACAGCCATATTTAATTCCACATTAAAATCAGCCTTTGGTATATTAGGTTTCACACAATGTGCAACCATTTTGATCCAAATTATTTATTTTCCACTTGCCAGAAGATCTGAATACGGGTTGGTCTGCCTCAGCACGCCGGCTGCATGAAGGTAGCAGCTTGGACTGATCCCAAAATGATCTATGATTCATTTGATGATGCAATGGGGCAGTGCCCTGGGTAAGATATATAGAACGTGCAGCAACAAGATTGATTCACTAATTCTCCAAAGATTCTAACCTTTGCTAAAGTCTGGAAGTTTAACTGGCAGAGATGGACAGATAAGGGCTCCACTTTTCAAATACTGAAGATGTTACTGTCTGTCCTGTCTGAGTCACTGCAAGTCAGCCCCAGATCACTAGTGAGCAAAAACCCATGCTGTAAGAGAAAATGAGGGAGAGGCAGAAGGAAGAAAATACACAAAGATCCCATTTTAATTGCGAAAGTCAATAAAAGCGAAGAGGGGACAAAACATAAATCAGATGAGGAACAGCTATGAAATTAGCATGGATGCAGATCTGCTTATACAAGAAGCTGTGAAACCTGCAAGTGCAGAGAACGACGGCAAAAAGGTTAAGGTGATAAAGGGGAAAACCAAACCTAGGTTCCCGAGACACCACTACGTATCCACAGCTATTGTCTTCCTCACCTTCAGAGGGAACGAAGAAGTAACAGATTACTATGCCATCCAACCTACATTCATTGCCACGGCATCAGACAAGTTAATATCAACAGATTGTAAAATATCTTTGACTCATGAAGGTTGGTAAACAACTTTAATGGCAAACAGCAACACAGCAGAGCGAACACCAATAGGACATTGACAAATCCAAAGCACACAACCTCCCTCCCCCAACACAACTGTTTTTATAGATTTCTGCACCATTAGCTTCTATAAGAGGGGCGTGCTAAACAAATCATTACAAGGAGTAACTGTTTCACACAATTCACAAATATATCGGGTGAGGAGTGCTCACACAGACACACAGCTGCATGATGCAAAAACTGGAGCAGGTCAGCCTTATCTAGTTTCAGCTACATTAAAGAAGTCTTCTAGCTACAAGAGCACTGATATGATGTTACAAGTGCAATTCAATGTATTTGGAAAGCTAAGCGTAAATAAGAATCCTTGCTTACAAATGCCGAACGGAAATACGTATGAAGCGGGCATCTTTGCAGAATACATGTAGTATACACAATTCGGGTTATTGTTGCGTTGACTGGGCCTATTCTATTCATAGCTAGAATATATTGGTTTGCATTTCAATGTCATCTTTCACTATCGCATCACTCAATTACTCTATTTATACATTATTCTCTACATGTTAGTCAACATATTGTTACCATAAAACATTCTTTTTTTCCCTTTGATACCACACATTGGTGCTTAATTACACCTACAGAATGAGTTAGGGGGCAGACAAGATTTTTCTACAGCAACCGCCCATACTTAGTTATAATTGAAAGGCATTTCAGACTCTGATGCCAAGGAGACAGAAGTAACTCTAGGTAAACATCCTATCCTAACAAACTAAAGGAGAAACAACACTAACAGGAGAACTAAAATGTCTATCTGTATGACTACCACTATGCCAAGAGGAGCTAAATATGAAAATAGCCCCCACCACAGAACATCACGTTTTTGAGTAGGGAACTATCTAACATTCAAACACCGGGAAAGCCAAACAGGCAAGTACAATCTCTCGATACCTTAACATGCTTCGATCTCCATTATTCAGTCTTGGAAATGGACTCAATGTGAAACACACTGAATCCGATTGTATGGGCAAAGCTAGATCTGGCCAGACCACTGAATTAGGGATGCAGGAATCACACCAGGGTCCTTCACTTGCTGATGAACTCCTCAAGCTTAAGTGTTTAGCAGAAACCAAACATGACGGAATCAAAATCCCATATAGACAAACTTGCCTACAGACATCATCTGACATCATCTGACCGTATACCATCAAGCATTAACAAACATTATTACTGGCACCAAGCAATTCAAACTGTGCAATGCATCAGTTTCTAAACTATTTCAGAGTGCCTGCCTTCTACTCAACTTGTTAATAGGAGCTTCTTTTTTTTACTGGCATTCGTGAGGTCAAAGTGATCTGGCGCGTCTTAAACCCCCCAGGATTACCTTGGAATCAACTTGCTGAGGAATTGCTGTGACTTCTAAGGAGGACACCCTCCAAAATTCCTTGTCGTTGTCTATCTCTTCCCACATTTTTCCTGTGCGTCACATCACTTCCCAGAGAACCTGCTCTACCCCAGCATTTCACTTGCCTGTAGAATGTCTTTGTCATTAGAGACACTCTTACCTCTTTAAAAATAAGAAAGCTACAGCACGCTTGTGCCAGCAGCACTGCCTCTTCATCAAGATCAGTTTTAAACTGTTATTGCAGGAAGGTTTGATCGCAGCATGTTTTTAAATGGATCTGGTCAAAGGCCTCCTTAAGGATCCCTCCATGTACCCAGACAACTTATCTATATTTCACCCAATTACCAACCTCCAAAATACTGGAAAGGATTGTGCTGAGATAGCTCCAACCTAAGGTAGACCTTCACTCTGCCCAATACTACCCCCCATGCAATCTGACTTCAGATCCCACCATGGCATTGAAAATGCCCTATCCGAAACCTGTGATAATTGTAAAGGATTTAGACCAGGGACATGCCCTTCTATGCTGGTTCTTCTCGCCCTGTCTTTGGCATTCAATTCTGTGTACAATTTAATGCATCTTCAGAGGTTGTCAGAATTGATGGGGCCTCTACACCAGCTCTGTGCTGGTTCTGCATTTTTATCATAGAAGCAAGGAGACATTGGCCATATGTGAATTTGGCATAACATTTAACACTTAAATAGTGTTCTTCCCCCACCAGTCTACTGCTTTTTTTTCTGAGCTGCCATTCCTAGACAGATGATATCCAAATCCATCTAGCAGTGGACGGTGGGTTGGACCAATTCCAATTCTAAGTGTTTAGACAAGATGAATTCTTGGATGAAGCTGAATTGGCTACAACTAGATTGAGCCAAAACTGTGCAATTCCTCTGCCGATCGCACCCCGTTCCCCAATGAGGAGCATAAATGTGGCACCCATCATTTTTGCCAGCAGCATCCCAATATCCCATTAAAGGACATCATAAACAATCCAGGAGTTTTATGAGACAAGGACCTTTATCTTAAAGCTCAGATAGGGACAAAGTTACGTTTTTTCAGCTTCCCTACCTTAAAACTCGATTTATTCCCAAAATAGATAATGGAAAGATGGCGGGAGCACTCATTAATACACAACATCTAGACTATCGAAACACATGCTTGGGTTCATAAGCCAAAGCTCCAAAGTCTGACTCTTTCCCAGAATGCTGCTGAGAGATTGGTGAGAGGGTTGAGGAAATGGGATCATGTATCAGAAGGTTGCAGGCCCCTCCACTGGTTGTTTGGATAACTTCTAAACTGTCTTATCTGACCCAAAGAACCCTGTATGGCACCGCTCTCCTAAAAAATTAAAAATATAGATACACTCTAACCAGAGCCTTTTATCTGGGACTCAAGAGTGGCTAATCATCACCCCTTCTCCAAAATCAGGATAGGAAAAAGGAGTGTTCGAGTGTAAGGACCCTCAAATTGGAATACCTTCTGCACCTCAAAAGTGAACGGACCTACCTCTGTTTCTATAAGCAGGTCGGTTTAGATGTTCAATGTCTCAAATCGATTTATTTCATAACTGTGTACTGAGTAAATCTTCACCAGCCTCATCATCACCATCTTTAGAAGGGTTTTGTTACGATTCAAACCTCTGCTGTTGGGGACTTTCAATTTCTCAACAGGTTGGCCACTATCCAAAGAGACAAGGCCCATTGACAAGCCCCTTATGACAATGGTTAACCACATGCTGTCTGCCCTCCAAAAGGTGCATTTTGTTGTCTAGATCCTTAGGGCAGGAGCCTGCTCTCTCTGAAGGGAAGGGACCTCTGGAGACCACTTTGAAAAGGATGATGGTTCTCCCGAAGGGTGAGGTGCAATACCGATTATACATTTTTTCAATATAAATCAGAATATAACCAGATTTGATTTTCAGAGAATACTTTATAAATGTATAGAAGGATAGTGTTAATTTTTAAGCAGTATGTTTCAGCATTTCATTTAAAGAAATCCTCAGAAAATCCTTTACTTTCGCCGAATTACACGTTAAAACTTTCTTTGCTGTATTTTTTGCCACTTTTCTTTTACCACATACATGCAGATGCTAAATTGTGGTAAGATAAATTGAGGACGTGGAGTAAAGGCAGACATGGAGGTCTACCCCTGCATTTTGCTGTAAAAGAAGTTGGTAAAATCGGTAAAGAGAAATCGGTGAAAGTGTAATTCGCCCAAAAAAATTAATTGGGAAACATCCATATATCCAAAAAACACCTGTTGTATTGATACAAAGGTAACAAGTTACAGCAAAAAAAATGCACAGCTCATGACCTCATTGATGATGCCACACATGACAGCATAAATGACAGAATTCACGAGGTCACTAATGCATCATACATGTCATCATCAATGACTTCCCTAATTACTTCAGACAATTATCTTCTAAGTCGAATAGTGTTGATTATTCCTAGTAAAACACAACAGAGTCAGGATTCTTTTAATGAAGGCAGAGGGAAGTATTCTGATTTAGGACCTCATCAGGGGTTGGGTGGAGCAGTAAAAATGATATGCTATAAATAAGTCATTTATAACGTGCCTGTACACACGTGTTTCTAGGCGCGATTACTCCCGCATTACCACTCTGCTTGTTAGGCAGAATCACCTGCAGTACACTTTGGGAACACTACAGGCAATTAAGACTACAAGTGTAAGCACAATTTCACCTTTGGTACAAGCGTGTACTATACAGTAAAGTGGTAGCGATGGCTGAATCTGAAGTGAGCAGTAGAACAAGTTACACAAAGGACCAACTAATACAGTGATTCAAACAAACACTTACTCAAGGTTTCTTGGTAAAACATTACACTAGCATAAGCAGCTCAATATCACACACACTAATAAACCACAAAAATCCAACCGGTAAGTAAATGAACAAGTTTAGCTCCTGTGAAGAGGGAGCAAAATGGTACTTCAGATACTTATTAAAGGGGTAAAAAGACAAGGTTATAAGAATACACAGCCCAAATACATTCATAGGCAGGGCAAAGGGTTTCAGTTAAATACAACCAGCAATTCTTCTCATAGGCCTGGGCCAAAGTCAATGGTTCAGAGTCTTTGTATACAATAGCACAGTTCTGGTAGATATCGGTTAAGTCTTTGCCACAGAGTTTAGAAGAACTTGGCTAGGCGAAAAGTTTGACGAATATTTAGAGCAGGACAAGCCTTTGAAGTTGAGGAAAGTTTCACGCACTTTCTCGATGGCCGAAAATAGTTCCGGACTGCGTTTGCACAGTACTTTGTTAATGAAGAAAGCTGTAGCTGAGGCAGTTGTTCCTGGCAGTTTGAGCAGGTCTCGCTGTTCCTGAGCTTCAGTCATGGGGACAAGAAGGAGGACGTCGGGAGGTTCCTGCACTGCCCAGGGATGAGGCCAAAAGCTGTGGCAAGACATCAGTTTAAGGTGCGAGTGCCTTAAAGTCCACAAGCTGGTTTCCTTTCCTCTGGCCATCTGGTTTTCAACAGCACTCTGATGAAAATTCGACCAGATGGGGACCGTGTCCAGGTGGTTTGCGAGTTGGTAGTTCCCACCAAACTCAAGGGAAGAAGTTAACCTTGAAGGGCTTCTCTGTCGATCGGAGTTTCAGGCAATTCGGACCTGCAGCAGGGCTTCACCGGTCGTCCAGGAGTTGCAGCAGTCCTCTTCCTTGAGCTTGTCTTCGGTTCTTTCGTTCCAGTGGTCGACTCTGCTTTCCAAGTCCCAGAGACCTGCTTTTAAACAGTTTCCCCCATTCATTACAGCCTGGCTGTCACTCACACAGCAGCGTGGCTGTCCTTGCCGGACAGCCAGCCGGCCAATCATGCCAGAGTGCATTCAGGTCTCCTAGGAGACTAAGCACAGGGAGTTTCGGGCACCTCCCTCACATTCTGTCCACCCCAGACACTCAGGTGCCAGAGAAGGGCTTCAGCACTGAAGCCCCCCCAAAGGCCAACGAACAAAGGGACCAAACCTGGTTTGGCATGCAGAGACAAACACAAGAAGGACTTTTCCTAAAAGAAATGGCCGAAAAAGATGACCAGAGTCTGTTTTTACAGATAGGTCTGGGGCGCCATATTGAAAAACATGGCTGACCCGATTTTTAGCTACCGTTGTTAGCGGTCGGGAAAAATCACGGTAGTTGATCTAAACCAATGCCACTAGACATTTAAAGTAGGAAAAGGTAACATTTGACTGTTACATGAGTGTTTTGACTCAGGGGAAGCTAGAAACACCTCCTGCACTCTATAGGAAGATAGTGTGTGCTGGGTCAGTAAATTTAAAAAGACTAGTAAAGTCAATTTAACTTTACATGCTCTAGGAGATGGTAGTCAGTCCCAGAGAAGGTATTTAAACCTTGGGGAGTCTGAAAGACACCCCTGTGCCTCTACACTGAAGGTGCAGAGTGACACACAGAAAAAGATGATGCCTATGGAGTTGTTTTAAAACTCCATAACCAAAGAACACAAAAGTAAAACACATTGAAAATGAAAAGTTCAAAGCCCCAAAATATAGCAAAAGAGCTGGAGGGCTCTAGGGTAGAGGGAATTAAGCACTTGTGTGAGAAATCTCCCTAACACTACCCGATCTCGAGTTTGGGGGAAACTCAGAGCATTCACCTCCAGCTATGAGATGGAGGTGAATGTGCCAACTTTCTGCCCATTTTAGGCTCAATTACCACAGCGCAATTGCACCGTAAAAGCCCTGTTGAGTCCCAAGGACTAAAAACAAATGGGGACTTACCCCACCACCACAACTTGTGATCCGGCACTAATAGCAAAAGACCAAGTTGCAGTACCGCTAATTGCGTTGGGCAGTATCCCGATGTATTTACAACCGGGATACCGCCAACACTGTGATAGAGCCCTTAGTCTCTTCTCTTTAATTCATATGGAAAATAAGTACCGCTCCAACAACTAATTTATAGTCCTAGCCTCCAATCAAAGTCCTGATTACTCCTCATAATCCACTTCTAGATCATCTCGGCAGCAACCATTCCCAAAGACACTATTTGCAGTAACAAGAGAAAAGCAATCAGCAAAAATGTCCACTGGGTGAGCATCAACCATTTGCTCCATTCCACATCAATATCAGAAAATTGTCTGGTTGTGGATGGAACTATCTGTAGCTGAAATATAAACAGTAACATAAGAGAGGGACAAAAAGGATGGATAATACTTGCAACACATATACGTGACCGTGCCATTAACAGCAAGATAAGTAGGCCACGTGCATCAGCAAGGGGCATGTGCTGCCCACATGTGCAACGTGCCTAAGCCACAAGTCTGTGCAAAGTGTGTGGGCTACCTGCACATGCAAAGTGCATGGATAGGTGCACACAAGATGCACAGAGCCGTATGGAAGTTGCATGGACCAATGTGCAAGGTGCATGGCCATGAGTGTGCAAGATGCATGTTTGTACACGGTCCTGTATGTGCATGGTGCATTGAGCCTGCCTGTGTACGCACAGTTCATTAGCATTGCGAGTGGCACGACCAGCCTGCACCATGTAAGGTGGGTGGGTTTGCCCATGCACACAAGCTTGGTGGGCCTGCATGTACATGCAAGTTTGGTGGGCCTGCCCACACATGCAAGTAAGGTGGAAAAGCCTATGTGAGCGAGGTGGTTCAATATGCCCAAATGAGAAAGACAGATGCACCCACCCAAGCAAGCAAGCTACATGTGCTACCCATATGGAAAATATGCCAGGACCTGTTTGCTCAAAGCGCATGGGCTGAAGTGTGGACTGTGGACCTGTTTTGCGGTGCACACATGGTGCATAGGCCCATGAAAGGTGTGTCAGTAGGTGTGTGCAAAGAGCCTCTTCCTGATCGCATGCGCAAGTGTATGGACCTACCCATGCAAAATGCATTAGTCTTCTTGCACAAGTAAAGTGGGTGGTTGGTTGTGGGCACTCCTGGACAAGCAAAGTAGGTAGGGATTGGATCCGCCCATGCAGGCAATATGAATTGGTTGGACAATTCAGCCTGCACAAGCAAGGTGGATGCTTCCACCTTTGTACAGTGGTCAACGTGTATGAAAAGAAGTAGAGGAACTTTGCACCCTGCTGGCCTGTCCCTACTTCCCACACACCCCATCACTTAAATCCCCTACCACGCGCAATCCAAACGCCCAAACATACACACCTGCACTGAACTGCAAGTTTCAACTTTATCCTATGTTTATTTTAAAATAAATGTTTAGGAAAAGTAAAACTAACAATAGAAAAGTAACTTAGCACCGCTCCCAACCGCTCCAGCCCACTTCGACCACTGCCTTTGCGAAAAACGTTTGGTGGGACAGCCTGCTCACACAAGTGCAGTGTGCATCTCCCACTGCGAGAAAAGAGAGTGGGATAGGAGTGGGTCCACCGAGGGAAGCAAGGTGTGAAGCTGTGTTTTTCACTGGAGCCGCCCATGTGAGTTAGCTAGGTGAACCCACATGTGTGAGCAAGCGAGGTAGGGGTAAATTGAATTGGTGGGTATAAAGAGTGGTTCCACCCACCTGGGCAAAGTGAACATGTTAGTTAGCCCACCGATATAAGCAAGGTGGGTCGGTCGGACCTCGCAAGCATGGTGGCTTGGTTGGTGGGCCTGCCAGCACAAGCAAGGTTTACCAACTCTGCAAACATTATGGGTGGGACCTTACACCCACCCAAGCAAATCAAGGTGGGTGGTCCAAGCTATTCAGGCAAGGTGAGTTAATGGTTGAAAATGCATGGGCATGCACGTTTCCCAACAATGTGAGAGAGGTGTGTTCAAGCGAGGTGGGTGGGAGCAAGCAATGAAAGAGAGCAAGGTGCATGAGAGGGTATTCTTACATGGATGCATGCACAACGTACATGGACAGATGCGTGAAGGTGCATGGACCTGTGAACAATATGCATAAGCCCATACAAGGTGCATGAATGTTTGTGTGCATCAGGTGCATGTTTACACTGTACCTAGACACCTCCCAGCCTCAGTAAGGTGTCTGGGTACATTGGAAGGCCCACTTGCAAGAGCAGGGTCCATGGGCCTACCTGTGCCGGGTTGTTGGACCTACCCATAAAAGTGAGGTGGGTCACTGGCATATGCAAGATGGTGTGCCTGGACTCACCCACAGTGCACAGAGATACCTCTAAAGCCCACGCACCAAGAACAGATCTGCACGAGCCTGCACGCAGAAGGATTCCTGCGCACTCCGTGTATTCATGGAATTGTTCATGCAAAGTAACCATATATGCAAGTCGTGTCCGGAACGCCCCCAACACGCTCCCACACAAAGCAAAAACTGCCAGAAACAGCAGCCTTTGCATGCTCCCTGGGCGCGAATACATGCACCTTTGAAACAGTGCGTGGGGTCCCTCACAAGCAGGCCTGCATCCCAGGGACCCTGAGCGGTGTCCTCCAGGACTGTTACCAGCACCCCGACAGTATGATTTATTGTAACTCGGGTAAAACGCATAAAATCTGCATAAAAACCCGTAAACCATTCCTGCACCCCGATACACTGCATACGCGCACCCCTATGTTAGCCCCATACACCGGCTGCATACACAGACCACTAAATCCAATCTGTGTGGTGAGTCCTATGCACAAGAGTCTGTAGGCCTGCCTTCAGGTGGCAGATAGAATTAGGGCTTTGTGGGCCCATTTCCCTGATGAGAGGTTGCATGGTTCGATCCATTAATACATTTTATTTCGTGTAATAGTGAGCCTGCAGCCAGTCCCTTGTAACGCCCACATTTTCCCTTGTTGGTCCTCATTTTCTGAGTTCCTCTCCCTTCAATGCTCTCTGGGCAAGCCACGCCCATGCTCTGTGTGGTGTCTCGCGCAAGTCACTCGGCTGCTTCCAGAAATGTGCTGAGCCTGTGCGAAGCCAGGGCAAAGTTGGAAAAAGTACAACGCAGTTGATTCCATGAATCGACAAACAGGATATTGCACACAGTTTTACCTATTTACCACGCACATATTTCCATGAATCGGGCCCCAAGTTGCCAGTGAATGTTGCTCACATTCAAGATAAGTATGTGGGCCCACATGTGCAACATGCATGTCCCACTCGCAAGGTGTATGGACCTGCAGGTAAAGTGCATAAACTAGCATATGTCCCTGAATTTTTGTGCATGGTGCATGCACTCATACAAGATTTGGGGTCCTCTCTGTAAATGCAGGGGCATGGGCTTACCTCTGTGCACAATGTGCGTTGGTCAGTGTGTGCACAAATTATATGATCTCTGTCATGGACATTGTGTGTCTATGCAATGTGTGTGGCTTCACACACAAAAGGTGTGAGTCATGCGCATGTGTATGATTTCAACACCCAAGTTAGATGTATGCATTAATGAAAATTTGAAGGTAAAAATGTAATTTTCAGTAGTAATATCAACTATGCAGGACAGTGATACAGTGGGGCCCAGTAGATACATTTTGATAGAATGTAGCTGCAGCTTAATGATGTCAGGCTTCCGGTCATTGATCTGTTCTTGTACTTTGGTACATTTGCTGCAGAGTGTCAAATATTCATTCTAAAATGTTTCCCCCCCAAGAGCCAATTTGAGTGTTCTTTTGGGTGGCTAATTTACATATATAAAGTTTGGTGTTATCCTATGTAAAGTATATTTTTTAATTAAAACATAAGCTCTCATTAATATGATATCTCTAGTCTCACCCCTGAATACTGGGAAAGGAACAGGCAGTTTTTCGGAGAAGCAAACATGAATTAATTTAAAGTAAATTAAAGTCAAATACAAACCAATGCTCTGCAGCTTTATGGCGCGTAAGTCACCGCAATTGGTCAGCAAAATTAGATGTTACTTGCCTACATGAATCTCATTATGTTTCACACACAAATACTCATTTCCATAACCAATTATAACCAATTATATGTATACAGTAATCTCTAAAGAATATTAGGCATTCTAAATGCACAAAAGCAACCTCACCAAATATACAAGCTTACACTAATAAATGCATCAAAATACTGTTTTAACCTTCCCCACTGACACCCATCATTTACAGAATCAGAGGGCTGTTATAACATTAACATCTCCACTGAATTAATGTAGTGCAGGGGCTTTTTTTAACATGTGTATGCAGCTCTCAATCTACATATGTGTGCAACTTTCAAACTACATATGTGTGGAACCTTCTCTGAACATGTGTGTGCAACTTTCATTCAACTTCTATTAATTTGCCTTCCTATCTCCTGGTTTTGGACTGGAGGTATAATATTCTCCATTAAAAGGTGCAATGGTAAACGCACCCTTGCCCTTTCACATCACACATAATTCTACTTGTGGATTTCAGTATAAGGGATTGTATGGGTTTTGCTTTTGCATAATTTTCAGGGAATAAAAACAAGTCCTCTGGGCTAACACTCACACACAATCCTTTTTATGACTAAGTCTCCCACTGGCGACAAAACATAAATAATATTTTGTCAGGTGATGGAGCTTCATGACTGTGCCATGGCCTGCATCCACAACTGTGCCAGCAGGACACATGAATTCCGTTTCAATTTGGTATCATTCTACAGAAACAATATGCATTTAAGTTGCACAAAAAGCTTTCCGATTTAAACTGCGCCTCAGTACAAATATCCATTGGGATTTAAAGAAATTAAATCTGACTTGCATTCACTTTCAAATAGAGAACACTGTGCAATTATATGTATTCCACATGTTTGGCGTGTAGACGACTGTACAGTCCTGCATACCGTGACAGTAGGGATTGTACAAACTGAGAAAAAGAGGCTACTTTTTACCAGTACGTAGTGGAGATTACCGAATTGTTGCCCATTACCATCCATCATGCAGTTGCAACTTTTCTGAGATGAAACAAGATTTGATTATTTTAAAGAGAACACATACATAGATAGTATGAACCAGATATTCCTGGACTTGATCTTGTGCTTAAATTTGGAATGGCAATGAAACACACTTTTAATCCTGGCAATGCAAGACAACTGATCGATAACCTTTATTTAATTGCAGTTGATTTTCCAAGCTATAACCATCATTTGCAAGTAGCTGATTTCTCACCAATTTCCTGCACAGAATGATAGCTTGTCCCCAACCTCTGATGAAGTATCCCAGTGAGATGCTTAGTCGCTTTCCGGGATCATCCAGTCAATGTTTGAATTGCCCTGCTGCTGAGGCAAGTTGACCAAACCACCACTGCACTTGTCTCTTTTTCTTGTTTCTTTTCGTGTGTTGTTTATATTAGCATTAAGATTGATGTTAAAAGTGTATTGTGTTGGGAATTTACTAGCGTATGGTGAATATAAGTCAAAGGGTGTAGGGTAGTATGGTTTAATTGATGTTAG
Source organism: Ambystoma mexicanum (assembly GCF_040938575.1). Classification (NCBI taxonomy): domain Eukaryota; kingdom Metazoa; phylum Chordata; class Amphibia; order Caudata; family Ambystomatidae; genus Ambystoma; species Ambystoma mexicanum. Next base: position 523,830,322 of record NC_090939.1, read on the forward strand.
TTTATATTTGGATGATATAATTTCAAGATGTGCTCCTGGGAATTACAAGTTTAATGCGTAGTGTGTTAAATACTTAAAGAAAAAGTTCACTAAAGAAATTAGATTAAACAATGATAAGTATATTCAAGAAAGGAGAACATTTAAAGAAATACTCCAGGTTAAAGTAAACTTGTGCCAATAGTTTAAATCCTTGTGGTGTGTGAAGTCCAAGTACAGTAATGAATAAAACCAAAGGAATTAAGTGAACTGTGGTAGAAGCGTATAGAACACTGACAAGATGTGACCTGTGTATCAAGACTGAGTGTGACTGGATATTCACTTGATTATGTAGGATGTATTGTATATGAGAACAATTGAAAAAGAGGGCCTTGTTTCCCCTTTAACGAGCCAGTGAAGGGTGAGGAATGTGCCTGTCAAGAATTGAAGTTGTATATTCTGTGACTTTAAACTGTATCATGGTATTTGGTGGCATCTTTTTTACACTTATGCGACTATGGATGTTTTGGTTATTGTTTGTATTTTTGGTTTTTCAATGTCCTCAATTTATAATTTTGTTAATATATGCTGTTTCGATTAGCCCTGATTTGAAGAAGACACTTGTGTGTCGAAACACGTGTTATCTGGAAAGGGCAACTTATTAAATACATACTTTTTTCACCTGAACTACAGTGTGGCGCAGTTCCTAAAGTGTGGAGCTTTTCTGTCGACAGAGTCTATATTTAGTCGCACCTGAGAAAAGAGTGACAAGACAGATGACAGGTGTTAGATAAATGCATCTTTTTAAAAAATAATTATTTAATTGGTTTATAGATTTTACATATTAGCAGAATTGTCCTGTACTTCCATGATATCTTGTTGAAACAATCTAGCATCACTGTCTCACAGTCAATGAGTCCATCAAGTTCGATGATCGTCGTCTCAACTTAGATGGAGTCGAGGGAGTAGATAAGAGTTCTGGGCCGTTTTCATGTTATTTAATTCAGTTTGGAGTTACTTGCACCTTTAGAAGGTAGGTGCCTATGTTCTTCTCAGTTTGTTGTGCTTCTTGTTTCATGAATGGTAGATGGTAGGTGGTAGCTCCTTGAGGAAGAATGCTGCATATAAAACAGACTGCAGCTATCACTTAGGTTGTCTTTTCTCCGTTGATCAAAAGACCCCACCATTCCTCTTCATCAATTATTCTGAACCTAGCCGTCAAAGGTGTTAAGTACATTTTTTGTTTTTCAATCAACCCAGGACAAGTCACCAATAAGTGCTTAATGGTTTCCACCTGGTCCAATGATGAACAAAATCGGCAAGTGTTTCTCTCTGATTTTCCGCCTGTTGCGTTGATCTCGTTAAATGCATCTTTTATTTTGTTCTTCCTCACCTTAGCAAACTTGCTACCAATGCCCAAATGGACTTTGGAGGTGGTTGTGTTGCAGGTTCCCTTAAGTAGATCCTACTCATTTAGAGCTTAAGTAAATGACAATTTACAACAGAGTAACCTAACCCTTAAACTTTTCTTAAGGCCAGTCAGCATCAGCTCCTGAATAGGTATGTATGCTTAACTGTACCCTCCCCTAAACTTGTGCAGGTTTAGCAATATTTCTCAGCCTTAGGTTTGTCAGGTTGCTGGTATCTTTTCTTCCATAATGCATTAGAAATTCCTTAGCTTGAGGTTTCCCCAAAAGCTAGATCCATGTTCCCCCGCCTGTGTGTCGGTTCCGTAAAGTAAAGTACATCTCCCACAAAGGATACAGAGTTATGTGTTTTCCCCAAAAGCTGTAGTCCCTTTTTCTTCTCCTGTGTTTTCCCCCAGAAGAGTTAATCTCCCACAGAGGATACCATTAAGGTTTTTTCCCAAAAGCTGGATCCCCTTTCTCTCTCCTGTGTGTCACCCTGGTAGAGTAAATCTCCCACAGAGGATACAGAGTTAGGGGGTTTCCCCCAAAAGTTGGATCCCTTTTTCTCCTCCTGTATGTCACCCTGTTAGAGTAAATCTCCCACAGAGGATGCATAGTTAGGGGGTTACCTCAAAAGCTGGAGTCCCTTTTCCTCCTCCTGTGTGTCACCTCGGTAGAGTAAATCTCCCATAAAGGATACAGAGTTAGGGGGTTTCCTCAAAAGCTGGAGTCCCTTTTTCTTCTCCTGTGTATTGCCCCAGTAGAGTTTGTCTTCCACAGTGGATACAGTTAGTGGTTTTACCCAAAAACTGGATCCACCTTTTCTTCTCCTGTGTGTCGCCATGGTAGAGAAATCTCCCACAGAGGATACACTGTTAGAAAGTTGGATAGACTGTTCGACATCAATGGAGGTCTGAGAAAGAAGAATGGTAATATAATGTTCACCTGTTGCTAGTGACCTGGACTTCCGAGTTGAAGGGAAGAGTTGGTAATCAAAACATTTTTAAATGTTACATTGACTAAAGATTGTGACTAAGGGCCTGATTAACAAAAACAGTATTCAATGGGACTTTCCTATGTTAAAATAATTTTGTAAATCAGGCTCTAAGTATTAACATGTAATTTCGTATGATTTCAATCACCGAGTCTTGGAAGAAATAGGAGGATTATATGGTTAAGGAGTTCATTATTTAGTGATTTGAGTCTTTTATGACGTGAAATGAAGGCATATTCAATGGGCCTCATTACAAGTATGCCGTTCTGGAAAAATCGTTGCCGGTATTACTGTACCGGCATCGTTTACCGGACTAGTCCGAGTCGCACCATTGCCGGTATCAGCGTTGACACGCTGCAGCTGTGCCAGTGATACTGACATGCCGCAAGTAAGTCCACATTAAGAGATGTATGGACATTGCAGTAATAACGGATAAAATGATGCCGGAAACACCAGCATTGCGGACCAAGCGGTAATAGGAATCTGGTGTGTAGAAACCTGCCACAGGTGCACACAAACAGCCCAGGTGGAGGCAATGGAGTGTGGCACAGCACAAAAGGAGCCCTCCCACACACCACACCCCTTCCAAATCCACAATGCTACCATTAGCACTAGCAGTACTAGAGCTGGAGGACATGCCTGCGCAAGCTACTCACTGAGGAGGCAGTGTGCCAGAGGATGCAGCGGAGGAGCAGGAGGAGAAGGAGGGCGATAATGGGCCAGCAGATATCCAATGTGCGGGCAGTTGTACCCCACAGGCAGCCACCAATACCTCACCTGAGGGCCAGTCCATTGAATCTTACCCCTGCTCAGATCCACACCCTGTACCAGCTGGACAGGGACACCATCATCACTATAGTGGACCTCATACATGATGACCTGGTGAGCCTAATCAATATCCGAACAGCCACCCCCCCCCTTGCTGAAGGTAGTGTGTGTGCTACTCTTCCTTGCCACAGGCACTTATCAGCACACAGTGGGGCAGCTGCATGGAATCTCCCAACCCGGTTTCTCCCGTGTGTTCACACAGGTGCTAGATGCACTCCTGTCCCATGTACGCGACCACATTAGCTTACCACAAACTGCTGAGGAGGTGAATGCAACCAAAATAGCATTCCATGCACTTGCAGGCATGCCTAATGTAATAGGTGCGCTCGACTGTGGAGCTGGTAGTCGGGTATGCTGTGGAGGTAGTGTACCGCAACAGGAAGCTGTACCATTACCTCAATGTACAGATGGTGTGCGATTCCCTCAAAATAATCACGCGTTGCTGTGCAAGATTCCCTGGCTCCACACATGACTCCATGGTGCTGCGCAACTCCACTCTGCCCCGCTACATGGCACGACACACTGGACATCGTACCTGGCTGTTGGGTGAGTCTAACCATAGGGCCATGAGGAGTGCTGAATTGGGGGGGTCAGTTAGCAGCATAGGCAACCTGTCTGCTGGGTGAGTTCAACCACAGGCCTATAAGGGGTGTAGAATTGGGGGGGCAGTTAACAGCATAGACATCCTGTCTGCTGGGTGAGTCCAACCACAGGCCCATCAGGGGTGTCCGAACATAGCATAGCATTTCATGCTTGAGGAGCACATGTGCACACTGCATGCATTAATCCATCATCACTCCTGAAAAAACCTGTAACCATTACTAGGTATCCATTGAAGTGAAGAGAGACTGGCAGGCCAATAGAAGGCTAAGTTAGATGAGGAATTACACCAAGCAACATCATAATTCCCAACCTTGACAACATCAAACCTCACACATTGAATGGAACAAGACCAGACAAAGCATACTGGGTGCCTTGAACTGTGACTTTTGTAAATTTAAATTTATTATTTAAATAAAGTGCAAGGCCTTCACAGATGTGTCTCCATGCATTTAACAGACAGTGCTCACATCAGCACATGTATTAGGAACATCACATTACATAAACCACACATACCACAATGCACCACTCTGTAGTGAAAATGCATGAAATACACGAACAAAGCAATGCAAATCACAAGTCACAATGCTCAGCCAGAGAGAAAAACATCTGCCACACTGAAAATGGTTACTGCACTCACAGTCCACAGGTACAGCGCAGGCCAGTGCGCCTGTCATTTCACCTTAAGGGACACCTTCAAGTAAAATGAGTCAAGTATGAAAATGAAAAAAGCCACAATTATTGACTCCCACCAATGTATGATTGAGAGGTGCGGGACTCATCCAAGGTAGCTTCATTCCACCACGCTAACACCCACCCAGCCGTATTCTTGTGACATAACCCTTCACCCGTGACACCTACTATCAATTGATATGTGACCTAGTCATATGGGTGAAGGTGTTGATGGATATGTACATGAACATTGGTATATGTTGAATGCATACCAGGGATACCACTGTATTACAAAAAGCAAATTAGGCAAATGTGTGTGTTGCCACTGTATATGCACAGTCAATATCCATTGGTAACACAATAATGCGAACTGAGTCCATTGTGGTCAGTTGTACTTGAATTGTGAGACTGCAGGTTCACATTGAATGGCCATGTGACAGCAACTGCACCCATCCCCCCCTACCCATGAAACAGCCCCAAGTTCACTTACCGGGTTCAAAGACAATGACACATGCCATGTACAGTCATGAATCCCTGTGCTTAGTTGCATTTTCAAATGAACACTGTACAGCCAGTGCTAACATGGAATGACCAAATAAATCACAAGTACCCTTTCTCCCGCACCCATGTAGGTGATGCCAGGTATCCCCTGATGGGCTGGCTCATGGCCCCCAGCAGGCAACCACACAACAGGCACGAAGAGGCCTACAACCGTGCACATGTACACACTCGCTGCACCGTCCAGCAGACATTTGGTCTGTTGAAGGCCCGGTTCTGCTGCCTCAGCAGGTCAGGGGGAGCACTCATTTACGGGCCAGAGAAGGTGGGAAAAATCGTGCTGGTATGGGCCATGCTACACAACATGTGCATCCGGCGCAACGTCCCCCTGCCCCCTGACATGGGCATGTCAGGGGGCACCAGAGGATGAGGATGAAGAAGATGTAGGAAATCCTCCACGCCACAATGGCAATGATGGACGTGCCACGCGGCAAGAATTAATTGACCACTACTTTTGATGGACGGTTCAAGACAAAGTACTGGGCATGGGTCACACTGGGCACTGGACACTGTACATGATTAAATAGACACACATTGAATAAGCAATGTCCAGTCATGTTTGTTCGAAACAACAGGTGTATTGCATCAGGATAAGCTATGTACAGATGTGAATTATATTGCCTTACACAATTATCCCGTTCCATTGACCCTACAACCCCCTCTCCCACTACTCCCACACCCACTACCCCAGACACCCTCCATCCATCCCCCATTACCCCACAACCCCTTCCCAACTACTCCCTCCCCACATGCACTAGTAACTTGGCCTATTCACGCCCTCTTTTTGGAGAATGGGGGTGAGCCTCTGGTAGGCGATTGAGTGACTGTGACTGACGCACAGGGCTACTTTGAATAGAACTGGTCAGTGTTGTGCTTGTGGATGGGCCGAGTGGGGTGGTGATGTGGCGTTGTTTCGCTATAGCGTTTACCAACAGGTTGATAGACTCCGCCATAGCAGACATTACTCCATTTCCCTCCTGCACATGCCTCGCAAGGTGGCACACACCCTCTGTGGCTCTGCTCAGCATTCGTGCTGTGTTATGTGAGGTATCCTGCACGGTCTGCCGTGTCAGTTGTGCCTAAGTAAGGTTTTGCATGACCAAGGCGTGCATTACCTGCTGCCTTTCATCCATCCTGGTGAGGCGCCCCTCAATGTCTCGTATGTGCCATGGGCATGGGAGTTGGGCTCCAAAATCCTGGGGCAGTAAACACAGCTTCATCGTCAAGGCTACCGTGGCTCTGTGTGTCGTGCACACGCTCCAGACCCCTCTGTAGGTGTTGCAGGTTCGTCCCGCTGGCTGGGTGGCGGAGTAACAGGCTATTCCTGCAGGCTTTGGTCTGGGGTTACAGGCTCTTCCTGCAGGCTGGTGTCTGGGGATACAGTCTTCCTGCAGGCTGGTGTCTGGGGACACAGGTTCTTCCTGCTGATTGGCCTGCTTGGCAGCAGGTGTTGGTGTCTGCCGGGGCTGCTGGGCAGCAGATGTTGGTGTCTGCAGGGGCTGCTGGGCAGCAGATGTTGGTGTCTGCAGGGGCTGCTGGGCAGCAGATGTTGGTGTCTGCAGGGGCTGCTGGGCAGCAGGTGTTTCCTGCTGGCGGGGGGGCCTGGGCCGAAGATGTTGTGGCATGCTCCGGTCTTGTGGTGGATGTGCTTCGCTCCTGGTTAGAGGTGGTGTCCAGTCAAAGGGGTCGAATACATTGTTTCGAACTGCAATAGTTTCAAATCAAAAGGACCGAAAAAAAAAAATTAAAATGCCTTTTTTTAATGTTTTTTTTGCCTTCCTATAGGAAAAAATACTAGGTTTTCCCCAAAAAACAGGGATTTTGGGGTGCTCCCCCCAAAAAAAAACATGCATTCGACTTTATTTTTCCAATCCTTTTGATTCGAAACTATTGCATTCGATCCTTTTGTATTCGAACCTTTCACTATAAACCGAGCGGGGTATTGTAGCATGTTCCCCTTCGCTGTCATATGATGTGCCTGTGGGGGACAGTGAGGCAGGGCATCAATAATGGGTGTGGATCCATCTGACAGGCATTGCTACTACATTCTGAGTCATGTGCAATGTCATGGACATGGTGGAGGGCATGGAATGGTGCACACATGAATGTGGGGGGATGCAGTGTGCAAGCAGGTTTGTGGTGCTGCCATGGAGTGCACAGTGTCCGTTTCTTGGGGTACTGGTATTTAGTAGTTTGGGTGTTGTGACCATGCCACAGGGGCTATGTCACATGTAGAGTTGATGTTGACTCTGCGGGAAGGGTCATGGCGGGTGTGACAAATGTGCAACTGGTGTCATTGATGTGTGCATCTTGACATGAGGCGGCTTTGGCCCTGTGGTGGCACGGCGTTGACGCCAGCAGTTGGACATTGTCTGGGTGATGTGTGTCTGTGTGCATGCAGATGGTACTTGTATGGCCAAAACAGGGGACTTGTGGGGTGTGTCAGTGGGGTTTGTTTCTTGTCTTGTAGCCAAGTACAATGTACTTGTGTGGAAGGAGGTTGTCGGTGGGTGGTATGGCAGCAGGGATCTTGGCCCACTTACTTCACTTTAGGACGGGGCCATTGGCATTGGAGCTACAAGGTGTGTGATGTGACTTTGGGATTATGGTTACGGACACTCACCAGCATCATCGGATGTCGCTGCTCCTGTCTCTGCATCTCCCACTCCCTCTATGGTCTCCATGTGCAAGACGGTGCTCCACCTCCTGTGGCCATACCCTGGCTGCGCTCTGCAGTGAACAGGTTGTGGACACAGAGACATAGGCCGTCCCACCTCTTCCTACAGTCTTGGATGGTCCAGGGTGTTGTCCCCACCGCCGAGACTTTGCAGGCCACATCCTCCCAAATGGCCATTTTTCGTAGTTGGGCTTAGCGCCGTAGATCTGCACAGAACACCACATCTGCATGCTCCACAAGGGTGTCTGCCAGCATGTTAGGTTCCTGTTCATTGAAACGGAGTCTGCGGCAACGGTCGGCAGCTTGCCTAGCAGACATGTTACTCTGTATCGGTATGTGCTCAGATTTTCAGTTACACTCCTGTAGAATGAGGATTTAAATGGATTGTGTTTTAATGAGGGCCGCCGGTGCATTTCCTGTTCCGGCGTGATGACGTTTGCCGGCACTGGTAATTACAGTGTCCTTGGTGCCGGAGTTGGTGTCTGCGGCAGCAACAATACTGGTATCAGGGTTTTTGGAGCCGTTACAGGCATGCCGGTGCTACCGTTTCCGGCAGGCTGGAATGCGTGTGCACGCTGACTCAGAATCTACCGTAGATTCTGGGAGAAGTGCTACACGGCACGGTAGCACCAGCATGCCGGTAATTTTCTTTTTTAACTGCAATCTCGTAATGAGGCCCAATGTATATTAAGCTGGGGTGTTGATAGGCTGGAAAAGATCTGGGGCTATGCTAATGTCAGGACTGTCAGGACTAGCTAGGCCTTTTGGTTGTAGCCTCTGAGCTTCTATCCGGGGCTACAACCAAAAGACCCAAGGCTATAGCCCCACCAGCCCCCCACCCTGCAATGCCTCTGATATTAAGGAATATATTTATGGACCACTGTTGACCCTATGAGAGCAGAAGAAGGTCCAGTCACATATAATATCATTTCATGGCAGAAACATACATAGAACACACTTCACTGGGAAAAGTCCTTCAGGGTCTGTGAGACATCTGGTGGCCTGAGGTCTGAGGCCCATCTCCTGTCCAGGTATAAAGGTTGCAGAGCAACTGGCGACCATGCAGAAGGCAGTGGTGCACCCTACAACTCCTAATAATATAACATGACATAACCTAACACCACAGACACCGGAAACCAGGGCTGCATCTATAGTTTTGAATAGAGGAATACTGAAATGTTGAGCATCTTTGGGAAACCAGTGTCTAACAAAAAGAAGAAATGGCAAGCTGTTCATCATCTAGATCCTTGAATCTATTCACGTAGCGAATGATACCAATGATAGATTCCATTTAATTTCGTAACCAAATAGTAAGGAAAATGGATTATGAAGGATGGATACATTTTACTATTGGACTCTATTCAACAATTTAACATGGGGGAGGGGAACCGTGGGTTCCATAATCCTTGAAATACACGACAGATTTTAGAAGACATATTTCAATAACCGTATATGTTAAGCAACATTTTTCCTAACAACTTCATTGTGTGAAATAGACGCAAAAATAGGTCGCGATTTAAGAGCACATATTGTTTACCTCTTCCAAAGTGAAGCATGGGATTGTTTCTGTTAATATCAAGCAGTGCGATTCCAATGCATGCAAAGAAAACGAGCTTTGCAAATGATGCCAGATCCAGAGAGTGTGCTTATTGGAAGGCTGAATGATGAAAACCATCATTGAAATTCAATTAAACTGTAATTTCTAAATAGGCTGTTCCATGCCTGCCCATGATTGATTCTGCACGGCACATGGCCCACTCGAGTGCCTTTGCCAAGGTTTAAAGATATATGTTCTAATAAACGGTGGCAGCGAACATTTTTCACAGATGGCACAGTATGTGTTGAGAGTAATGTGTACAAAATAACAGTCTGCAAGATGCCATTTGCAGCCCGTTATGTTCCTAATTCATACTGATCGCATTCTAGGCAAATTCTCATCTGCAGAGAGAGCTTCTGCTGTAAAGCTTAAAATATTGCTGCAAACGGTCGGACTGGGACAGACAACTGGTCAGGGCAGCCAAAAAAGTGCCCATGTTCACGATTGACAAACTGAGTAGTATCTGGGGGACATTTATGGGGAAAATGTATGTATTTATTTTCTTTATTGAACATTTGCAAAGCGCTTTATACAACAGCATTTTGTTTCAAAGCGCCACAAGGCTAAATGGGAAGGGAACATGGGAAATTATAACAGTGGCAAAACACAGTAATATACAGTTGTGGTCCTACTAGGCCTTGGGACATTCGGCCATGCAAGTGCATTGGGGAGGAGTGTAAGGGATGGGGAAGGAAGGAGCAGCAGAGGGGTGGACAAGTGCTGGAGGAGGGCCCGCAAGGGAAGTGCTAAGGGGGGGGGGCTAAGGAGGAGGACCTCAGGCTAAGTGCTAGATGTCTGGCAAATGTGGCATTTAAGGCACATTGGGCCTGTAACATTGAGAAAAAAAATTAGCTGCACAGTGCAGCCATTAATTAACGTGCCCACATTGTCCCAGAAAATGGCACACACTATCCGGTCAGGCTTGCCCTTTTTGCCGCTTGGGCCATTCCCAGACTGCGGCTCAGCAATTACACTGCTCATTATTTAAACAATTCAGACCACTGTGTAGAGCGTGCTTGTAACCTTTTACAAACTGTCCAACTCCGAGGAGTAGTGCCACCTTATTTGCAGCACTGCTGCCCAGACTTCGCTTTAATAAAAGATCCGAAGTAGTCCCACACACCTGCTATTCCCTCTCCGTTCATATGGACACACAGTTCATCCTGACATTTGGCCCTGCAGTTCAGTAACGGAAAACCCTAACGCAGAACTTGAGTTTACTCATCTCACTCTTCAACCACATTAATTTCACAAATCACCAAGGCATATCCATGTTTGCCCCCATACCTAATTAATAAGATAGCATCTGCTTGCCATCTTATGCCTCTGAACGACCATTCCTGACTTTTCACTGTAAACAATGCCTGAAAAATGCATGAAGGATCAGATCACTACCCGATAGGAAAACCATGGCTATATGTGAAGCAGACCTGGTTGTCTGCTAGCCGATCAGATGAACATTAAAACCACTGGTGGCAAAGTGGAACAGAAACTGTACACATCCCTAACCACATGGATCCAAACCCACAGCTGTTATAAAACAATCCATAAAAGGACGACCGTGATGCCAAAAGCCACCTACTTCCCACCATGATAGCACCCTCTTTCATTGTATGAAGTTAAAACCTTTACTAAACAAACAATACAAACTGCGGAAATAAAGTCAGTCCCTATCATCTTCAGCTTCCAGAAAAATACAATCTGGGAATTACATATAAACACAATTTTTATTTTATACCAATTATATAAATTTAGACATAGTCAGAAGCCATTGTCATACAAAATATGTTTTTCAAAGCAATAAAAAGAAATAAAATAAGAAAAATAAGAAAACATTATTGCAAAATAAAAACATTTAAATAATGATTGCAGAATTTGACTATATTAGGTTTTGCAATAATATTGATTGGTGGATTAATGGGTTAATAGATGCTGTTCATTGGGTTGTTCTATTTTCCGATTTTCTTTTTATTGTTTTCATAATTGTTTGCATGAAGATGGTTTCTGACTGTCTAAATGTATATATTCGGTATGACATAAAAACATTTTTTATATACAATGTTCTGACTGTATTTTACTGGAAGCTGAATACAATAGGGGCTGACTTTATATTCTGCAGTTTTTATTATTTATGTTTAGTTCTTCGATTATGCAAGTTTTAGATCTGCGGTAACTTTCCTGTAGTGCTTCTGTTTGACAAGGTTAAAACCTTTACACAATTTTTCCTTGGCCCACTTATTTTATTGAAGCATCTGTCACAGCCCAGAGACAAGCATTTGTTACCAGCAAACTCAACCTACACCACTCACCTATTGGAAACAATGGCTAAATTTCAATACACTGCATTTTGGGGAAACTCTCTGAGAAAGTTCTCCCCATGTAGAGTAAGGATTCTGCCTTTGTCTCATCAGTGGCTGTCCTGGATGGATAGGCAATCTGTTTGAGATGCTGTCTAGATTTCTTACCCGTAATCCCAATCTTCCTCATCCCAGACCTTAATAAATAAGGTATCCAGCCCTTGAACACAGGCACCAGGCTGACCCATTAAAACAGCAAACAATACTTATGTTCCTATAAACCCGACTAAACACCTCCCTTAATGGGAAGGTGTATAAAAAGAATCACTTCCCATGGAACCACATGCAAATGACCAAGCAGTACGCAGACCTGCAATAGCGCTTGCAGGGAGAGACGGTGGGACAAAGGACTGGGACGAGGAAGAGTGGGGGAGTAATTAGTATCAGAGGCAAGTAATCTAGGCATTAGCCCTTCATCCTTGTTCCAGTCCCAAACTCTAGAGATCCTTTGTGCCAGCCATCCGAGCAAGGCAGGATGACAGCAGGTGGGTTTTACCCCCCTCTCACTATTTCAACGGCATCAGGAGAACCAGATTCTGCTAAATAAATTCCCACACATATCGAAACTAGGAATAAGCACCATTTTAACATGTTTGATTTCAATTCTAAATTTAAAATGCATATCCATTGCATGACAGAATTCTGGTTGACGTGCATCACAGGTCTGGATCTCACAGAGGACATGACACTCATCTTAACCTCCATTCCTCAAGCGGCAGAGACGTTGTAATGTAATGTTCAGGTCACCTGCAGAAAAGGAAATACAACTGCCTAGTCCAGCAGTCATGTAGTTTCTTGATTAAAAAAAATGCTTGCTATCTGCGAATTTTACCATCTAAATGATTCTTGCATCTGGTCTCCCAGATTCAAATGCCAATTGTCTGACCAATAAGCAAATTCTATGTCCTAGTACTCTCATTTTGTCTCCTGTTCTAGAAGTTGGCAGTAAATGCACCCGTACCCATGTGCCATTGATGGAATTCTGCTTCACAGGCGATTCTTAGGATGTGCTCATCTGGAATGTAGTCCAACATACCATTTATTTTGGGGTGTGAACACAGAGGCCACCAAATCCACTTCTACTGTGATTAACTCTTATAATATCCAGTGGGCCACGACATTTGGTACACTGCTCCACTAATGTTCATAAGCCCCGACATTCATGGTGCATAGCCCGTAGTGCTTTCGCCTGAGCAATCCCGTACAAATGCATTTGCAAGAAAATGTCATAACTCCAATGCAATGTATCGTTGAAAAGAAAAAAATACAGAAAACAACCTTCGCCATTATAGCACTTTGACATATTTCACATTCAATAATAGTATTCTTCTCATATTACTAATGAGACAACTACACACATATAACACATAAACAACATAGATAATACCCTGCTGTGGAAAACCTAAAACCCCCATGAAAAAACATATATGCAATCCAGTAATACTTTTTACAGTCAAAGTGGAAAACATTATAGGCTCTATGATACTTCATCGTCTAGTTTCCCTTCAACCTCATCCCATAGGAAGATCACTCTTTCGAACCCTTACAATCTTTCATGTTCTTCTTCTTGGTTAAATATAACATTGTGATCTATGCAGGATCACGCACTCGTCAAAATCCTCATAAACATAGACCTAGCAGTTCCGCAAGTACTGACATCTATTTTTTTTAATGTTTCGATAAAAATATAACCTTTTAACACTAATATAATATCATACAAATTACAAATACATAATGACACAATCATATTACATACCTCATATTGATAATTCTGATCGGACAATACAAAATAATTCAACCATAAACACTAAAATGCATAGATTGTAAAAAACATGAGAAATATCCTTATACTAAAATCAGGACACTTCATTCAATAATTTGATGATCTCTTAACGATGTGCTACATAGTAACATTTACAACTAAACTGCTTCCAGAGAATAAACCAGCAGAAGACTATTCTGTAAGGACATTTTTCAGTTTATGGTGAATGTTATGATAGCTTTTATATATAATTCCCCAAGTTCAATGCAACCAGTCAACACATGTCTAGGTCTTTCAACCTCCAACTCGCAGAAGCGACATCATTGTTACGAGTATGGTATATCACTCCAGACACCCAATCTGGATAATGAGGGAAGCAAACCGAGGCAAAGTTGCAAGATAAATCTTATTAACTTGCCATTATTGAGCTTGTCAATACAACTAAAGGGCCAGTTAACAGGAAATCCCTGACATACATACATAGTATAACTAGATTTACTAGACAGCTTCATCAGGTTGTAGTTCCTATCCCAAATGCAAGCTTTATCTTTAATTTCCTTACTTGCCACTCCAACATTGATAGATAAGATTACTATGCAATATCATTATAGAAAGATAAAACGTTCTTCCGTCGGATCTTTAAAATTCCCAGTGAATGGTGTTTCAGAATATCTGCAAAATTGGAGAACATAGCTTCAGGGTTATCGTTTTTTTTAGCATTTTCAAATAAGATTTTCAAATAAAATACCCCACTAATAATTGTTGCTGAGTGCATAATCATGTCAAACCCAGTTCGCAATTAATCACTTCAATGGAGGTGGAATTAGGGAGACCTAAGGCCATATGCCATAATTTCCCCTCCAAGAGCTTAAGCCAAATGATGTCTTTGTTGGTAAAAATCTCAAAACCATAAAGCACACTAGGGACTATACTGGATGTATAGATCTTCAACACGCCTTCTATTGAATTTTTGAATATCCTCCTTTGTGCTGAACAAAATTCTTAATTGCATTGACATTATTCTGAGCTTTACTCATCATAGCTTTCCCTAGCCTATTACAATTTAAGGATTCGAAGAAAGGAATACCCAGATGTGTATGAGTCAACAACCTCTATTATGTCATCACTGATCTTCCATACAAAGTTGTTTCTCCTTATTTTATTAGCTTGAAAGTTCATTATCTATGTTTTCTTAAAAATAATTTCAAGACCGTTCTCCACAGAATATTTTTGTAAATTATTTAAACTACGCTGTAGACATACAGGAGTTTGATCTAATATAATGGTGTTATTGGCAAATGATAGCCAAGCCGCATGCTGTTTTCGACCACATGGCAGAAAATTAGGACATTTTTCAATTCCTTCTCGAGGTCCGCAACATAGAGATTATAAAGCATCGGTGCCAGGGAGCAACCCTGTTTCAGGCCATTGTTGGTCTGAACACTTTCACTAAGTAAACCTTCTCGATTAATTCTCACTTGAAAATAGGTGTTGGTATAAAGTTCTTTAACAAAGTTCAAAATGTGTGGATCCTGGCCCCAGCTCTTGAGTTTCCTCCATAGCACCCTGTATACATCTCTGTGTACAAATATCTGTGTATATAATTCTGTATTTTAATATGTGTACAAACTGTATATTACCCTATGCACAAACTGTAGTGTAATCATCTTTCCCGTTAGCAATGCATCTTGTAACTACTTTGAAATGTGTAACTGTAACCTGCAAGCTTAAAGAATTCTTGCACATGCGCCCGGATACCCTCGGGTCTGGTGCGCGCTATAAATAAATAAACAACAAACAAACAAACAAACCATGTCGAAAGTGTCTTTGTAATCAATAAAACATATGTAAAGGGTACAGTCCTTATGTTCCAAAGTTGAACGTATCAAAATGGTTAAAGTCCATAAGTTTGAAACGGTACCTCCACCCTTTCAAAAACCTGACTGCTGATTTTTAAAGAGCTTTTGTTCCTTTATCCAATATTAATTTTTCCCATTAATATTTGAGAGAAAAGGTTCAAGCTTGAGGAGATGGTAATTAGAAGGTATATCCCTATCTCATTTTTTATATATAGGGATCAGTATCAATCTTTTCCAGATTTCAGGTCTTACCCCAGAAGAATAGATCTGAAGGAATAGTCGATACAGAATATTAGCCCAGAAAGTGGGTTCTTTCTTCATAACAATATTAGGCACCTCATCAGGGCCAGGGTCCTTAGATGACTTGGGTTTATTTATCAAAAACTCAATGTCCTCAATAGTAATAAGCAGGCAATCTTCATCATCTAGAGTGTCATAATACTCAGTAGGATGATCCATTATATATAGGAGTATTGTAAAGCTTAGAAATATAGTTAATTAAAAGATTGTCCACATTCAGATTAACTTCTTGCTTATACGTCATAGATTCAAGCCAAGTCTTATAAATATTCCAGTATCTAAGCGAGTTCGAATGGCAAAGGACGTCAAACATAAGTTGCCATTGTTGGTCATCATGGAAGCTTTATGAAGTCTAACAGAGTTTTTAGATCTAGTGTTAAGGCAAATTATAATTCTTTCCTTCTGAGCCATATCTGCATTGATTGCCATCACTATTTTAATATCTTTTCTGAGTTGCCTTTTTTTGGCAATGACATTGCCATAGATTTGATCAATTTTAGTAGTTTTAAAAACATATTATGTTTCCTTAGCTTTTGCATATGCTGTAGCCTTTGCTACCTCAGTAGAGTAACCATTAGTATCAAAGTGTTTAAAAGTATCACATTGAAGGAAATTACAAATCATCTGCCTATTGAAGGCTATCATATATGCCCGGACCAACAGATTCTGTTGCCCGCAGTGTTAATACCATAATTACCTTCTAGGCAAGGCTTTTTCCTAAGTTTATATTTTAAAACAAGTTTCATAACAACATGATCACTTGCTTTGGTAGGGATCAGAAAAAAGTCCTTTACATATTTAACCAAAGAACCCAGTACAAAGAAGTAATCTATCCAAGATGATGTCTGCCATTTGACCAGGTATTATGCGGCAAACCACCATGCTCATTCTTTATAAGCAGCTGGCAAAGGGAATGAGAGGCAATTAAACCAACCCATGGATCACAGTTGTTTATTGCATTATCACAGTCATGCTCTATGACTGTGACACCATTTTGATTGTTAATTAGAATGGAATTACATAGTGTACAAGACCTTTGATAGTTGAGATATTTGTTTAAAATGTCTTAGATTGTCTCAATGATAAAAGAGGTATGTATATCTCAAGACGGGTAAACAAATTAACAATAAATATATGTGATTCCACCTGCTCAAAAACAATAGTTATAGTAGTGGATAAAATATAGTGGCTCTGATGGGGAGTCACATACTCCGTCAATGTCAACTGATTTTTAGAACCAATCATTAGTCCGCCATAAGGCCTACCCAACTGATTACGGTAAGCAGCGCTCTGGAAAATATGATAACCATCAATAGCTAACTTGAGCATTTGCCAAGTTTCTTGCAAGGAAAAAAGATCAGCAATTAGCAAATATGCTTGTCACATAGTATTCCATGTAAACGAGCGAAAGACAATAGTGTTCCAGGATAGAACTACCAGCTGTTCTGAGTACTCAGAAGATCATCGTCCAACTCTTCTTCTAGGCATTGAACATTTCTGTTTCCCCAGGGTAAAATAGTGTTCCAATTCAGAGCCACCACAATTATTTTTACCAATACGTCAATACCTGAATCAGAGAGCTTAATGTCCTTTTCTTTTGGAGTACCCCTCCGTTCTTTTACCTTAGAGGATACAGACTCGGCACCTCTTGTAAAGTCATAACCTAATTCCATGAACCTGTGAGAATAGGACATAACTAGTTCAGTGATGACCAGAGAAACGAAGTGCACAAGCCCAATTGCCCGCTTTTAAAGCAGACAGAATTTCCTCCAGGGCGATATATAATTTTCAATTGAGGCAAGAGATGGATCAATTCAAGGACATTAGCACGGTTTTAAAACAGGCTATGTAAAGTTGCGTAAGTATCCAAGATCTTAATTCTTTCAGAGGCATGTATATTGCTCTTTGAATTCTTTAATAAGTTATTAATAGCTTGAGTAGTATTCCGTACACCCGGCCCCTCAGACGGATTATTAGACAACAATGGGGAGGTTAGTGGTGTGTCATCATTCCCATATCTGGCAATTGAACCACACTGCTGGTCCGTGCGAGCACTTAAAGCAACTTGTGTGCCCAAAGAGGAAGAATGAGTAGGTATCGTATTTAACCAGGCGTCCAATGGGCCAGCATGTGTTTTGCCAACCGTTTCCTTCCAGTTTCCCCCGGTGTGGCACACAGGAATGATCTAAAATCCACTCTGACTCTTGGCATGGCAAATCTTTGGGAGTAGCAACCCTTGCGCTGTTTTAGAAACTTTATTATTTCAATTACTATGCTTAATTTTTTAGATGGATTTTCATTTTCTACATATTCTTCTCGTTCTTCATCCCTTCATTAAAGGCACCCTACGGGCCTGATTCTGTGTAGGTTGCTCCGCAATAGGTGATATATCAGAACACTATAAATCTGTGTTTATTTTTTTGGGAGTGTATGGTATGCTAATCACCGGTGGGATCACCATATGCTCAGCAAAGTCAACTTTATCGGTCTCAAGATCTTTCATCCAAACCTCCATTAGTTAGCACAACATTCACAAGTTTAGTCAGGTCATCCTTAAGTAGCTGCTGCTCTTTGAACATATTGTTGCACAGCGTAAAAAGGGCCTTCACAATGATAAGACATTCTCGGACCATCGGTTCTTCCTCATCAGAGGAATCAGAAGATGAAAATGGTAGCATAGTAGACCGGCGAGGACACATAAGCTCGCTGCTATATGTTCTAAATTCGGCGATTTAGCTAAATTGGTAGATGCACAAGGAGCCAAATCAATGTTCTCATTTATTGGAGCTAGTGTGATAGTCGCCAAATTCCCCATAAGAGCAATTAAGGCCTCGCTTTGGCAGCTGTGGCACAAAAAAAGCAGGACATTATTATCAATCGGCACTAACCCAGATGTCTCAGCCTGCAGTGACGGCTCATCCAAAGTTCCCATTTCAGGTACTTCATCCGGATTATTAGAGTAATTTGGTTTCAGGTACACTGTAATTTTGCCTTTTGCAGCTTCTGGAATTACTCTTTTTTCGCAATGACACCAGCAGCTGCAGCTTTAGTTTGCAGTTAGCTTTTTACATTTTTCTTAAGGGGTCCATTAGCTGCCAAAGCATGATTGCACGCAACACGGACAGTGCTACGCAATTAAATCTTTATAGATAACGCTGGCAAATAATAAGGGGCAGGGCAGAAGCAGTCTGCTAATCACAACTACACAACTGCAGAGGTGAACGCTGTTCATAAATAGTAAAAAGGAGAAGGCATCAGACAGTCTTACTTCCAAAAATGCAGCCACAGCCGACCACCTGCAGACCACTGCCGACCATTTCACTGCACGACCTGTCCACGCTCCACGCAACAATGAGCTTTTTAAAGGGACTGGGTCTGTAGATGAGTAGCACCTCCTCCAGTGGAGAGAGAAAGCAGACTTCATGAAACAATATCCAGTGCTGACCAATTCATCTATTATTAATGTCTAAATATATATTGAAAAAGAAAGAACTGAATTAAATTTTGAGTGCAAGCCTATAGATCTACATACATATTACCGGGTCTGCGGTAGCAGCACTATAGTTATGGTTAAGTTGCTCAACTCATAGAAAGAGCACTGTTTGAGCGGCTTATAACCTTGGCGCCATTTGACGAATCCTCAACAAACAACAAACAAAGTATATGTCCCCCTCAGAATGATTTTCGGTGCAATTTCATCCAGTGGGGACAAAGGTATACATTTGTGGAACTCCTCATAGAAACAATGAAACACATTTTTACTCGCCCCTACAGCCCAAACCATGGAACGGATTTTGAACAAATGTGCGCTAGGAGTGGCGGCTGTAACTCAAGGTGGGCCGTGGGTACTGACTTGGTTCAAGTAGGTACGAGCTCCATGTTCTAGAAATAATATTGCTCACTAATAAAGCCAAGGTCTGCCTGTACTGCAAAATGCGGCTGATTTTAGGTGGGATCCACCGTGTGGATAAAGGATTGTTTCTTTGGGCTTCATGATCGCTATCTCAGGACTTGCGCTGCCGAAATATAGGATTGTAATGTCCATATCATCTCATTTAGCCTTGTTCTATTGTAAGTCAATCAGTCCGTGTCTCCGTACAACTTATCACCGTACCTCCTTCCTAGGGACAGCAACACCCTATAGGAATAGGGTGTTCTTCTGCCTAGGGAAGTTTACAGTAAACACATTCGATGAGAATATGAATCCCAGTACTTACTAGCACTTGAAATCTACAGGTAATTCTGGCAGACCAAGTGCCGGTAACCGTAATACTGTCTGGTGGTATCACCAACCTTCTAATGAGGCCCATTGTTCTTTAAAGTTGTTGGAATATTTGTCTTGATTTGTTTTGCAAAGAGGCTTGTGTCTCGAGCGTGAGTGCAACAATACTCCCTTACATTTGATTGGAGATTTGTTTATTATTAATGTGTCATGTCAATCTAATCACAAGGACTGATCGAGTGCATTGCTGCCATCAACCACCATCACATGAATTTTGTGAAAGTTACGTTTGTGCCAGAGTTTGGCATTGTCCCGCATACTCAGAGGACTGCTGTTGTTGCCTGTCTTCTACAAAGGCTGTCTACTGGCAATATGATCGTTTAGTGCTCTGTCTGAACTTCCTCTTGTCACAAAAAACCTCCAAAGAAAGAGCTTGAACATGACTGCGGTAGTCACAGTGAAACATCACATTTTCTTTGCACTTTGCAGGATGCGTATGAGCAGCCCGCAGAACCGAATGAGCGATTGTGCCTGTGTGCAACTACCTTCCCCTGGCACCTGCTGGTGTGCAAAACCGTCAATTAATCTGCTTGATTGGGCTAACTTGAAGAAATAGGGAGTTGGTCCAATGAAATCGGATTGTTTTGTGATGACATGTAGCCAATGCATCTTCCTTCACCCCTTTGCTTCCCAGACATAGCCACCAACCACAATTGCTTATTAGGGGCAACTGTCGCCACCAATCCTATTCAGGTTTTCAGTCCACCCCCAGGTATTACTGGTCTGTTGTTTGGCCTCCAAGTTAGATGTTTGTCCTCCACTTTAGCCTATTCAATGATGACACACAGATACCGCTCTGCATGGGCTAGGGCATGGGTTACCGATGTCCCATGTTAAAAGAATGCCTGGGAGTTACAGACAGAAGTGTAGTCATGGTGGAAGCCATGCCCTCAAAAGAACTCCTCTCTGCAGCCTGATGCCATGAGCTCCAATCCCTTTCTTTCCGCCTGGGGAAAAAAACAAGGCTCCAAACTCAACCACATAATATGTATGATCCGAGAGGTGTAATGCTTTGGCATTCTCTTGCTTGCTTTAGTGGAAAATAATATGTGAGATCCCACTTTTTTCTACTATCTAATTTAATCTCAGGAGTCACTGATCCAGTCTCTCTCAGGTTTCATAAATTTAACAGCTGGTTTCCTGGCATGGCATCCTATTCCATACTGACCTCACCTTACCCAAGATGCAGCCAAATGTGACCAGCTAGTAACTGCTGTACACAAAGAATACAAGTTGGGCTGTGCAGATTAAATACAGGGGTATTACCGTATACCGCTGCATTACCACACCACCCAACTGTAGGTTTGGGGAAAATGCTGGAGGTGAATCCTCCAACCACGAGCTCAGAGGTAAATCTGTCATTTTTCTGCCACATTTCCGTGGAATTACAGTGGCAGAACTATCACCACAGTAATTCTGTCAAAAATGCCACATTGAGTCCTGGGAATTAATAAATGGGGATTTACACCACCACTTGTAATCTGGCGGTAATGCCACTGGAGGAAGTGGCAGAAACGGTAATACAGTTTGGTGGTGTCGGGGCAGATTTACCACCCAGATACCATGAAACACGTAATGAGGTCCATTAATGTCATTTTTTCACTGGCTCTGAGAACTGCATTGACTCTCTAAAATTTTAAATCCATGCATTACCCACCAAGTACTTATTTTCCTTTCAGATAATCTTCAGTGCTCATTTGGTTCTCCATGTGCCACTGACTTGATTTTGTGTTTTCAGTAAAAAAGGGATGGTAGGGCAGGAAATAGAGACAAAGGAAAGACTGATACTTCCATAGCGCCACCGGTGTGCTCAGCATCTCTTAGCAAAGGCAACAAGTTCACACTGTGGTACTTCTGGAATAATTCTGTATGCAGTGTGGCGAGCCAGAGTGTCTCGACTCATTGATAATAAGAAGATACTCTGCTCCTACACCTAAGCCAAGGCAATTTCTAAAAGTTCCCACAGTCTTCCCTGATGTAAATTCTCAAATACCATATGGTCAGATGCATTTTTGTAACCTTACCCCAAACATTGGGGAAACTAGGACTGAGACGAGGAGGCGCCCTGATAGGATAAGAAGAGGACGAAATGAGAACTGGAAGGCTTGCTCTGTCTTTTCCCATCAGCCAGGAACAAAAGTGTAAAAAGCAATGAAGGATGGTGTGCAGGATGGAGTAGAGGTGAAGACAGTCAGAGAAGCAGAAGTGGAGAAACAAATCGTAATTGGCAAAATGAGAGTCTGGCGAAGAAAGAACATGTTGAAGAAATGTGGGTCAGCTCATTACCCTGTTGGAACAGGAGCTGTCAACCTTGTAGTGCGAGTGGTGCTCCCTGGCAGTACGAGTGTCGACCCTTCCCGCTTCCAAAGGACTGACATCAGAGAGCAGGCGGCACTTCCTGGCGGATCGGGATGCCGTGGCAGGCAGAGAGAGTTGACTGCTGCATAGGCTCGCCAGCAGTTCCTTGGCTGCAGGATTTCCCAACGAGCCCAGAACACACCGGCTTCCCTGGCTGGTGCAGACAGCGCAGGGCTGGGAGAAAGCCGCCATCTCCCCAGTAAACCCGCTGGGAACTGTTGAGCAACCCAGACACGAGGCATGCTGTGGCATAAGCAGAAAAAGGTAATAAAAAGGAGGGGGGAATTGGACTGACAAACATAAATAATTATCCCACGCCTGTATCCCTGAAATAAACAAAAACAGCCAACAATATTTGAACAAGGAGACACCAGGCCCCAACAAGGTTTGCAACAACACCATAAACCTCTTAGATAACCTATGCAGCCACTACAATTGTAAAATAAGAGAACACGAGTTACCAACAACGAAAAGAGTAACATAGAAGGTAATTAATAACGAATAACACTTGGCAGGATAGTGAAACCAAGTGAAGTTTGGGCTAGTGAAGGAGACACCCAGGCCTTGGCAGGGGGTATACCAAGGCTAGGAGCCAAACAAAATCCCACCAAAGAATTTTCAGTAGGAGACACAACAAGTGGGCGATAGTAATCGGTACTGGGCAAGAGAGTAAACCCGGTATAGAATCACAAGAAAGAGAAACGAAAGGAGTCCCACTCTTCCTCATCCCAGTGACTCTGGGAACAACATTTGGCAATACTTACAGGAGGGAAACCCAAGTCTACCAAAGACATAGACAAAACCATATATTAAGTATATTAAGTAATTGCTCACCATAACCTGGAGGAAAGACCAGGGGAGGTGGATTGTCCCCCTTGGCATTTCAACATCCACTTTAAGGGAAGAAAGTCACTACCCCTAAACAAAAGCGGATCAACAAGTCAGAGAATCATACTTGTAAACCTGTAGTACTTAATTTTTTGGAACACTTTTTTTCCCCACTAGCCTTTAGATTGTGAGGGTCAGAGCAGGTTTTGGACACAGGACGGTGAATATTATTTTAGACATCCTAAGTTTTGTTAAGGCAGAGAAACCCCTGAAAGAGTTAGGGCTAGTGAAGAATTTTTTCGAACTCTTTTTTATTATTTGAATAAAAGCACATGGAAAAACAAACAACTCAGACGACTATACTCCGACCCCCCTCAGCAGTTTCCACCTCAGTTAGTCAAGAAGCAAGAGAGGCTTCACAGGGGTTTAGATAGTCTCTTTGTTATAATATGCACCTTGTTGGCCTCCATCCAAGTATAGGATTTGGTCTATCAGCACTCCTTGCTCCCTCACCTCGAAGCACAAATGTGACATCTGACTTCACAGAAATGCCCAGTGAGTGTAGCCTAAACGTGCACAGAGAAACGGGTGTCCTGCAGGCAGGGTTGTCTATTAACCAATGTACAATATCAGAACAATCCCATTCTGCAGACAATGTGTTTCTCGATACAAAAGACTGATGCTGGATAAGACCACATGCCGCCAGGGGTGGACTGAAAACCAAGGGAGAATGGAAATAATTTTGAAAGTGTCCCAATTTTACACATTTTCAGCAAGCCCAACCCTTCTCCTGTGAGAACATTTGGAAATAAAATAGGTAACCACATAAAATAGGCCCAGTGTGCAGAGGCCTACTGGGAAATCTCCAGAGTTCCCTATAGGCCAGTCCACCCCTGCATGCCACCATGAAAGCGTCTTTCACCCTCAAAAGTAGCCTTTGCCTTTGTGTGAAAGTTAGACTTTAGAGGCCATTTGATTTATGACTCACAATCCTGCAACAAAGTATCAGACGTCTTGAGAAGCCCAAAGTATAAAGCATCTGTCTCTCTAGGGATCCCCAACAGTGAACCCCATAGTGAACCCCATAGTGATTTAAGCAAAAAGGCTACCCACGATCCAGTGAAGTGTCCATCAGAGAGACACCTCTTCATCAATAAAAGAAAAGGGCTCAGAATCCGATTGATTCATTTGAATTCATATCATTTAATTGACACAATTTCAATACCAAACCAATACAGAAATGTATTCAGTTGGAAGCTAAATTTTAGCATGGAATTTGCACTTATGTTATCCACAAAACATCACCAATCCTTGGAGGTCAGGTGAAATGTTGGAGGATGAGGGAACAGTTGGCGTCTAAGTGGGTGTATCAGGGTGTAATTCACTGTCTTTGCAGAATGATGGACAGAAAGATGGACTTCCACAAGTGAGAAAGTAAATTTCAAGGCCAAAACAAGCTCATTTGAAAAACAGCACTGGATTATGGGTGTCAAGCCAGTATGAAAATGTTCTGATCAAGGACACAACAGCGTTTTTCTGCAGTACCCAGATCAAATGGATAGCCACATTTTGTGTCCTCTGAAGCTTGCCTAATATATTCAAGGAAAGACCACAATAAAACACATTTGTACAATCCATCCTAGAATGGATAGCGGCTCATGCTCCCTTACCAAAGTCTGGTTTTGAAAGGAAATAAGAGGAAAAATGTTTAAACCTCTAATTTGGCGAAAGCATCTATGCTCAAACCTATAGAACATTAAGTGCCAGTGTTCCAAGCTCATCAAAAAAGGAATGCCCTGTGTTGGAGCCTTTTACCAAAAGGAAGTGAAAGACATAACAAAGAAGGAATTGAGATGGACTGAAATCATAGCCAATCCGTTTGTTGCCCCAAGGATTATGAGCTCGGTCTTTAGACTGTGCAATTGATAATGAGGGCCTTGTGTCCAAGATTGACAACTACTTAAAAGAGACCCCTGAAGCCAGCAAATGTTCCTCTCAGTCCCTGTGACCTCAACATAAATCTGTGTGTTGACCCCTATACGATTGTAAGGAGACTACAAAGGAAAAGGGAAGACTGTCTGGAATACAATTTATAATGGTAATGGATGAGGTTCAGGGGCTACAATGAATACATGCAAGGGCAACTCACACCATAGATCCCCTACCACCACCTACAATATAATAAATAGAAGGTGGGGAGTCATATGGGCACCCAACCCCTTTGGCTCATAACCCATAACCATAAACCATGCAAATGCTCAAGTATCAACTCAAAAACTCAGGTGGGTAGGAGAGGGAAGGGGCCTGTAGCAACCCAAGAATACCCATACCATTGAACCCTCAGTCCAATTCCATTACACTTATTGGAGAATTTGGGGTGGCTCATTGGCACAACCCCTGTGTGAAACAATATGGACGCCCCAAGGAATTTCTCTAGCTTACACATCACCCCAACAACTTGGCCCTTGCTGGAGCCCAACCCTCTCACAGTTCCCTTTGAGGATGTTAGTCTCTGCAGATGCATACTTGGCTTTTTCAAATAAATCTGGCATTCCTACTTGCTGCTCATTAAAAATGGCAGATCTCCTGCTTCCTCTCCTGGTCTCCCACTTGCCTTCGTCTCTGCATCTCTTTTACAGGCCCCGTCAAAACCTTGAATCTATTTCCCCTGCTGGGATTGGCTGAATATACTCTCTCAGTACTGTGACTGTGTATTTGTTCACAAGCCCCATGGTTCCTCCTCCCTACTGCCTGTGTGGAACTGAACTGATCTCTCGGGTACCCCACCTCCTTCACGTATTGTGATTCTCTGTTCGGTTCATGGGTAAGTCCCCATGTCAGGTGCTGTGACACAGGATCAAAAGAACATACAAGTCATAGAAGGTAACATTAAATAAAAATGTATTAACTGATAGGATGGGTGGGATTAATACCTGCAATGTACAGGGAAATCCAGATGGAATCAACAATTAATTTACAAAAATTAATTTACAAAAATGTACTCAAAGGGCCTCATTCTAACTTTGCTGGTATCATGGCGGTAATTATGCCATGATACCAGCAAATGGTAACACTGTTACTGGCACTCAGTCCGGCGGTATTACCATCAGATTGTGAGTGCCAGTAAAGGTTGTAAATCCCCATTCCATGGAGGCCCATAGGGGCTTTAGCCGGTATTACTGGCACTGGTAATACTAGTGCTGGTAATACCAACTATGTTTGGTGGTAGGGTGGTGGAATGACCTCAACCCCACCGGCAAACTAGTACGTTGCTGTTGCGATAACGTGCCAGTATATGGTAATACAGGCACGTTAATTCCGCACTGGCAAAGTTATAATGAGGCACTAAGTGTCTAAAGAACCCAACTAATATAATATCGGTCTTCCCAAGGTTACGCGATCTAATGTACAGTCTCTGGGAAACAGCATCCCATATTCCTCTTGGTTTGAATTTATATTGTTAGCGATTAAGTACCCTGCTCCCCCCTTGGCAACGTCAGCCTAGAGATTTATTAATTGTTGTTTTATAAGGAGCCCACTGTGATACAGTCACTTTGAGGAGCCCAAAGAGGGAGGAGAGAAGGAGGAGGAAGGAACAGTCTAATCATTCACATCATTGAAACATACCAGATAGGTTAAGTGTAAGTGGAAGGGTGTGGAGATGTGGTAGGTCAGAAGCAGACCGACAATTCTTTGTGATTAAAATGAGAAAATGGCATTTCTATCCCTATTCTATGGGTTTCCCTACCTAACAAAACTAACTAGTGTGCTCATCATCAGTAGTGAAGTCCGAAAAGTGAACAGTCTGTCCTTCGTCTCAACACTAATCTATTCTGACCCTGCCACTAAAGAAAAACAACAAAAGTTCAGGACAATTGCTCCCTTTTCCTGGATAGGCTGTCCTGCCCTAACAGGTGATTTTCAAATAGTTCCTGGGTATTTCTTGGATTCATTCCTTTATTTCTTCTCAGGGACCTTTCCACCCTCCTGGCGTCACCTTTCCTTTTGAAGATGAACTTTTTACCCTCGCTGTATTTGAGTTGTCACCCTTTTAGACTGCATCTTCTTGAAATGTCTCTGTAAGGATCCTTTTCGCCCATATTTTTGAGGGACTCGAATGTCCCTTCTCTGCGTCTTGACTCTCTGTATTCCTTTGGTTCCTCATCTCCTCATAAACATGTTTTACGCAAATCTTCTCTTGGCCTGCTGAGCTGACTTTCGCTTTGGACTGAATCAGTTATTCCAAACCACTGTGAGGAATGTGTTCCTCAATTCTTATCTTGCAATACTTAGTGAGACAGGTTCCAGTATAACTCTATTTCGTATGGTTATTCTGTTTCTTAATGATACATGTTCTCTCATTTGGATGATTAGATTGAATCCCATAGTTATTCTCACTCTTATAAACACTTGTTGTTTCACTGTGACGAGTAGGCTGAGTCTTGTAGTTATTCTCATTCTTGTCAACAATTATTGTTTCAATGGGACAAGTAAAATAAGTCCTGTAGTTATTCCTACTCTTACAAACAATTGTAGTTTCACTAGGATGTGTAGACTGCGTGTGTCATCCCCCTGTATCTCTTGCCGAGTCTCCTGCCCCACCTATTACCTTCTTGTTCACAGGCTAGCGTCACTGAATCTCTCTTTGGGATCCTGATAACTCCGAGCATTTGGAACAGCTTCTGTGGGCATCCTGAATCTTCTGGTTCTTCAATGTGGCCTTGCGTAGCCACAGCTCCAGTGTTCTCTGTACTGTTTCTGGACTGGACAGCCACATTTGCCAGGTCACACCACCACTCCCTCAGTTATCATTTCCTCAGGGATCTTTTCCCCTGCACAGCACATTTCACTACTTTCTCAGTGCCTCTCCAGTACACCCACAGGCCAGGTACTCACGACCGAGGATCTCTTGGGACTCATCAGCTCCATGCTCTTCTCAGCTTCGAACTTCCTGGGCTTCACACTGCACCAAAGGTCCCTCTTCCATTCTTATATCCAAGTTCTGGGTCCTCCCCAGAGTAACATCAAAGTCCTTTCTCTCTCTGATGAGTATTCTCCTTTACTTGTTTAGGCTTCTTCATTACATTTTAGTTGACTTGAGACCATGGAGCAATCTGTATTACTCGCTCATTCCTCTTCTTTGTATCAGTGGTTTTGACAGACATTTCTTCAAGATGAATGTTAGCGCTAATATTACAATAACAAACAGTGACTTGCTCTGATGAAATTCCCCAAAGCATGGATGTTATTGATGGTTCACAAGAGAGGATTTCAGAGTGTTGCTTGCCAGAATGGGAGTCCTTATGCCCAAGAGGGAAGTCTCTCCCTGTGAGGTCCCAGTTACAGCAACTTCTAGGGGGAATGTTGCTTAGCAGTCTCACCAGCCGAGCCCACATGGAAAGGCTCCTCTCTGGGGAGAAGTGACGAAACCCAGCGATTCATCACACGGAGCCGTGCAAGTGATACATATCAAATTAATTGTTACGGATGATGACAAGGGTGATGTATACATAGATTAATGACAATAATATGAACATGTACAGCCAGCAAATATGTGCAAACAAATGAAGGCTTTAATTACCACAAACTGAAGGCTTTAACTACCCAAGATCAACTAGCACATAGAATCCAGAGACTCCACTGTTGAAGGTACATGGCTTTGAAAGGAAAGGACCCAACCTCACTTGCAGGAAGGAGGCTGTCCATCATTACCAAAAGAGTATTTCAGATGGTTCAAAAGAATGAGGTGGATATAGAGCCATGCTCATTGCATGAAAATGTCACAGACAGCACAGGAACCAATCTGAGTCTCTGAGACGGTTCACAGATGTTTATTGTTTTCTTTTTGGTGCCCAAGTTCATTCCTCTCTCTCCCTCCTCTGAATTTGACCTGCTTCCCCAAACCTGGGTGTCCATAACCTCCAGTTATTACTATTGAATGTTGACCCCTATAGGTCAGGCTTCTGCAAATGACAGTTCCCTAAAGGCAGGCTGAATTCCCTCTGGGATTTCCTAACTTTCCCTACTCTACCCTTAGAATAGTGCCCTAATAGGAATGGGGAGAGGGCCTTGCACTTACTCTGTTGGATTAAACTTCCTTCAGTCATACCCAAGCATACCTCCTACCTTCGTTTCCCACTACCTCCCCCTCTTCCTTGCTCCTCCCACTAATATTCTCTCCCTCTGATGTTTCATGCCTCCTATTGCTCACCTCTGCCCTTTGATGCAACTTCTCCTCCTACACTCTAACAATTGTGGAACAGCTAAGCAATTATAAAATATAATGCTCAACTCCACCATTAAATCTAGAACATTTTGGAACATCTAGAATGTAGCAACCTTCCCTAACACTGCGCTCCACCCGACAAACGTAGTAGGGATCCATACCGAGGGACTGATTCTGCTTGAACACGCGATTTCGGCTCTTCACCATTAAGCAGCTCGCATTCCGGCAAGCCTCTATACAATTCCTTACGAGCCTCCTGTGCACCACTATTGGGCCCTAAGGTCACGGGATGGCTGCCTCATCCTGAGTCATGGATCGCAGAGAATGACACCTTCACTCAACTCGTTGGACCTGAAGATGACGACCTCAACCACCTAAGTTATCAAAACTGGTCGATTCCTTTCTGCCTCGATACCCTCAAAGTAACACGGATAAGCCTTTTAAATCCTATACCTGTCTAGTGGCAGGTATTTGCTTGACAAGAGATGTTAGACAACAGATAGTACCCACCACACATTTATGGAACACGTTGCCTTGTGGGTGGATACAAGTATTCTTTCTTTATTCAATTAAAACTTCCCTCAGGAGTGTTCATAATGTGAAGAAATCAGACAATACATGTCTGCTACTCCTGTTTGTGTGGACTACCGTGTGTTTTGTAACCCCAATAAATTGTGTTTTGAATATACAGGGGCAGTCCATTCTCTCTTTCCTTTTAGATAAGTGGCACACCATCACCTACGTATGGACAGCGCTCTCTGATGGGGTCAGGGTGTGCTTCTACCTATGGACAGTGGTCGTTGAGATTGAATCCTAAAAAACAAATAACATTGTATCTGTGTGGCTTCTCCCACTACACTTAACTACTCCTCCCCACTACTACTCTCTTCCCCCACTACTCCTCTCCTCCACAATACTACTGCTCTCTTCCACACTACTGCTCCCTCCTCCACACTACTACTCCCCTCTTCCACACTACTATTCTCCTCATTCCACTATTCAGACACCCTCCTTTCACCCAGTACCATCCACTTCACATTCACCCTTTACACTAACATTTCTACTCACTTGTCTCTCAAACTGTCATGCTTTGCTCACTGAGGTCTCCTCCCCACCACTTGGGTCCATGTTTTGGGAACTATTTCAAGTTGGATTTACCTTCTGAACCCTATAACACAGAACTGTGCTGATTTGGGACCTCCAAAGCTGTATTTCCCATTTTTCTTCCTCTCCAGGACAATTCCATGTTTTTGGCAGCCAGAATGCTTTTTTAGTCAAGACTACACTTCCCAGTATTCTTTGTCACTGCTTCATTTCCACCCTTGCAGGAAAAGGTTGGGTGGAGGATAAGGAACAGCCGTGGCTTCAGGTGCCAGCAAGCATCACACCTGAGGACTGTGATCGTTAGCCAGCTTTAAAAGCTTCAGTTTGCTTAAGTCCAGTGCTGGTCATTGTTACAGTGTTCCTGTTTGTGACCGGTCCCTTGTTCCTGGTTCT
This sequence comes from Ambystoma mexicanum, assembly GCF_040938575.1. Classification (NCBI taxonomy): domain Eukaryota; kingdom Metazoa; phylum Chordata; class Amphibia; order Caudata; family Ambystomatidae; genus Ambystoma; species Ambystoma mexicanum. Next base: position 523,861,102 of record NC_090939.1, read on the forward strand.
TATGCACAGTGTCTAGTTCCTAGTTCCTTATTTCTTGTTCCTTGATTTCAAAATGAGTGTGCTTATGAGTATTTTCTGCTTCCTGGATTCCCTTTCTGTCTTCCTCTGTTTTTCAGTCAGCACTTTCCAGTGCTTTCATTTTCCTGTGCAGCCCAGTTTGTGTTCTTTATTCAGGATGGGCAATGTTCCAGTTTATGTTCTGGCTCCGCGTCTGATGGTTGGCATTCATAAGTCTTTCAGGTATGGGTGGATTTGGCTTTCTTCCTGCTCCCTAGTGCTCAAGGGGTGTTTGTGCCATTGTGTGATCTCAACAGTTTTCTCTGGCATCGCTGCAAGACTGTTTATGAGTCTGTGTAGCTCCACAGTCTCTCTCTCTCCTTCTACAATGCCATGCCAGTGGTTCCAGTATGCTTTCTGGTATGGGCTTAGGTTATCATTCGCTCTCTTTCTCTTTGGGTCAGATGTCGGCCTGCACATCTCTTCTGGTAAGAATAAATATAAGTATCTTCAGGTGAAAATGCTGGACAAAGGAGGAAAATTAGGGGTTGGGGCTCTATCACCTGGTCTTTCCAAAAAGGGAAAAGACTGAGTCTGTATTCCTCCCGATTTCTCCCCCACCCACTGAGATGGTCTTCTGCCCCTTTCTGACAAGTGCAAGGACTTGACCTTAGCAAAACTCAACCTCTGTCTTTGCTCTGGGCAACCCTCCAGACCATCTTTCTGCGCTGCCAAACAATTACAGAAAGGAAAAGATCATATGCGAATCAGCCTTGATCCCACCCCAAAAGGGGCAGTCCAACCTGAACTGCTTGGTCACATCCCTTCTGCACGAGACCACAGGCATCTCCAGACAGGTTTCAGCCTTGTTGGGCCTCATGAGGGAGGATTAGCTTGGGTCTCTAGGCCCAGCAGGCACGGGACCCACGTATGGGCATAATCGTTCCACTCGGGGTGACTGTAGCAAACACAAGAGGTGATGGCTGGAAGGTTTAAAATTGTAAAGCTTCCAACCATCTTTTTGGCTAGCACATCCAACCCCTTCCCACCATATGACTTTCTTTTTTGTCTCCTTTCAGCTATTCAACTACTTAATAATGTGACCTGAGTCCCTACTTTCAAACTTAATCAAATCTGATCTGTCGACTATCTCAAACTTGACCCCATTCTGTCTGACACAAAAAAAACTTCTTCTATTCATATACTACTGCACATATTCTGCTGCTTTTGAACATGCTAGGTCATGTTATCCTGGTCTAATCTCTTTATTCCATTAGTATTTCTGGCATCGCTCTGTCCCAGTTCATTTCCTATCATCACAACATTCAATTTTCAGGATATCCCTTATTTATATTCATAAGATGAATTTGTGTACAATGATTCAAAATATATGCAAATTTGTCTCATGATTATTGATGAGGTCTATCCTGGAACCTAGTCAGGTTTGTGGCCATCAAGGCCTAGATTTGGACACCCCTGAATCTATAAGATCCCTCTTCTCCTCTAATAATTTATCTCCCATGAGTTCTCATTTCAATGTGGATGACTCAAGTTCTTCCTTCGTTCCCATCTTTCTCAGTCCCCTGGAATGTTAGGCCCATCACTAATGTTCCCTTCTTATTAAAGATTTTGGATAAGATCGCACTCGATCAATAACAAGATTTTATTACACAGAATGATATTCTCGCTATTGGTCAGCCAGGTTTCCGGGTGACTCACGGAACCGAAACTGCTTTACTCGATCTTAAGTCTAATATAGTGGAGATTATTGACAAGGTTGGTCAGGCATTATTACTTCTTTTGGATCTTTCGGCTGCCTTTGATTTGATCGACATTGCAATAGGTTGATTGAGGTGGGCAGATGCAGTGAGTCAATTTAAGAAGCATGTTCTTCACGTTAAATCTTCCTTCTCATTTTACATCCATCTATTATGGCAAATTTGCCCCTACCTCTCGGAGTTAAACCAGGCCATGATTGCAGCAGCCATTACAGCAGCCATTATCAACTCAGAATTAAACTACTGCAACAGTCTGCTTGCTGGTTCTCCTCAGGCCAACATAAAAAGTCTTCAGGTGTTACAAAATGGAGCAGTCCGGGCGTTTGTGGCTTCAGCCGTCACACTCACATCCCTGAGGCTCGCAGAAAATTACATTGCCTGCCCATCAAACAAAGAATTAGATTCAAAGACACTGTGCTGGTTCGTAATTGTTTATCAGGCAAAGCCCCGAAAAAGCTGTCAGCCAGAATTCTCAGAGTTCCCTTTCCGTTAACTCTTTGCTCCAACAAAGATATCCTCCTGAAGCAACCACAAATCCTATTGAAGATTGGTAGCTCAGGTTTTCAAGCCAGGGCTCCAGATCTCTTGAACCAGCTTCTGTCTGCTCTCAAGGGCTGCGATTTTACCACACTGTTCAAGAAATTGCTAAAAACACATCTATTTGAGCTGGGATAATATAACCATCTCATTCCTTGGTACTGACTCCCTTTCTGACACTGATTTTTGTTTTCTGTTTGTTTCTGCCTCGTAACTGCATTGAGGCCTATGGGTGAATGACACTATATAATTACATAATAGATAGATAGGTTTCTGAATTTTGAACCTTTTTGTTTTTCAGTAGAACATTGGTAGGGAAAGAACAAAGAAATTTGGACTTTTTGAGTCGTTTCCCTCGTACTGCTGAAGGGGGCGTCTCCCGCTTAACGGGAGAGCTATGTAACAAATCGGGGAAATGTGTCCCTTCTTCCCACAGGGGGAGCGACCCCCTTTGAGGCTAAAGAGGTGAGCCCACTCAGAAAAACCATCCCTAGGCCTTTGGGGAAGCGGGACCTCACTTAGAGTGACTCCCCTCTAGGGGACAACGTCTCCTGTTCCTATCTGTAACTCCTTATAAGAAATACTGTCTCTGCCTATATGGGAGTAGAAGAGATTGATGTTATATCCGTTGATTAGAATCCAAAACAAACTGACGCTGCTTCCATATCTTTAGCTCAAGGTAATGCTAGAATCCCCATGAACACAGCAGCTGATGAGAAGCAACCCATCCCCTGGAAGTATATCAGCGAGAATAAACAAACCTTCAATCATGAATGAGAAGAGAGGAATCCTACCCAGAGGAGAGCCTCTGATGTGATGGGAGGTCGACATCTAGAAGTGCAATATTGAAGAGGCGAAGACGGGAGAAAGATTGTCTTTCCTGGTGGCATGACCACGCTGCAGCCATGATGGGTCTGGGCCCTGCGAACAAATGCTGAGACCAGGGTGCGACAGAGGAACAAATCCTCTGCTCTCCGTGTGAGAACTAAAGGAAGTTTTGAGACGGGCAGGATAAGGAAATTGAACACTGACATAATGGAGGTGAAGAAGGGCGGGATGAACAGCACCCTCCTCGCTGACATGCCACTCTGCTGGAACACACCCGAAGGTGGTAAAGGTACCACGGTTTCCCAGGGTGGAGGGCGGTGAGCTGAACAGAGCAAGGAAGAAGAAAGAAGAGCAAGTTCAATAACACCATGTGGGTCAGTCAGACACCCAGAGAGAGAATACTGAAGAGGGTTCCAGGAGCCCTAGAAACCAGTGGGGTACATTTACCAGCCCTAACAGAAAATCCCTTCACCAAGAACCACATTTCAACATTGAACCTAAAATGGCTGTGTTGTGTTCTCCTGGGAAATAGGGAATCTGCATATCTGTTTTTTATGATGGTGACTAGTATAGATTTGAGGTTTTGCTCCATAACTTAGTTTTGTAAAAAGTAACTTGGGGGAAACAAATGAAGTCATAAATGCACAAATAAAATGATGTAATTTCCACTGAACCAATCAGCTCGGGGGGAGGAGGGAGCCCCAGTAGCCTGGCCTATCCTAGGATAGGAGTAACTCCAGAGTACTTCCCCCGAGCTTGTAAAATTCTATAATGTCACTTTGTCTATATAAGGGGGAGACAGGGAAACACTAGGGAGAAGCAACTGAAAATCAGACCCACATATTCAGGAAAGCAGAGATACATCCCAAGACTCAGATATTCAAAAAAACAGATCCAGAGGTAGCTGATTCCATCCAGGCAGGACCATCCAGATCCAGGCAGAATCACCCCTCCAGATCCCACCATACCCACGCATCCAGAGAGAAAGGAGGAAAGGCATCTGATCCCCTTTAGGAGAGCCCAGTGACCAGACCTCTCCCAGCTGACCCATCCCACTGTCCACAGTGACCAGACCTTGCCCAGCTGATCCCATCCAGGAGAGCCCAGCTGTCCCAGTGACCAGATCTCTTGACACCACTGTCCCAGTGACCAGATCCTTGCCCCCGCTGTCCACCTTGCTGGCTGTCCGGATTCCCAAACACAAGCTTACCTTGTAAGTATCATATCACCCAGTATGCAAAACTGCATGTCCCGCTCTTTTACCCTTCCATCCTATTAAAATCCTATTAAAATCCCATTAAAAATCCCAAATTTCCAGTATCCTCTGTTCACCTTTCCTTAGAAGAATCTGTGTTAGTCCATATCTGTTAGCGTATTCCTTTTGTGTTTATTTGAGTTATCTGTGTAAGTACCATTTTGAAATAAATTAAGTAATTCCCCTATAAGGAGGTATGCAGTGCAAGCAGGTTGAAATTCGAAATTAACCCCCTGGTGCACAGTGTTTTCCTTTAATAATTAGTCATTAAAATATATTCTCAGTAGAACCAGTCATTGTGCAACAAAAAACACATTTTCCCATTACTGTGCTTTTCTCTAAATTCCGATTTGCACTTTTCCCAGAAAAAACCCAATCATCATCCCATTCAAAGTATTCCCTTTCCCTCAGAATCCTGACTGATATGTGCATTTGTTTCTGATCCAAAAAAACGATTTTGACATCCTAGCTGCTTGTCATTTTAAAGCCTGTGTGAAAAACAAGTTGCAATTCTGTCGCTTGTGGGGTTTTTTTTCTGCATTGTTCTCCTCACAAAATCGAGTTTCTTACCTGTGTCACTTTGTTTTGGTGCCCTGTTCAGTAGTCTGTAAACTTCCTTATCATTTAAGTGCAGCCACATGAATTTCTGTCATAGATATCCTACTGCAGTTTTAAACTGAGATACAAGTAGCAAGTAAAATCTGAGTATGCCATTTTGCTCCTTTTGAAGGTTTTCATTTTCATTTCTGGCATCCCATCTTAGGGTGGTTGGTTGAATTTAAAAATCAAGTTTCCCTCTTCTTTCTAACTCCTTGCCACTGCTTTCCATCCACAAAGAGTTTAGTCAGCAGGTGTTGATTGGGGAAGCATTGCAGGGGGAGTGCCCAACCTGTGTGCTATCTGTCATTTTGAAGAAAAGTAATTTTGTTTCGGTTTCTATTAAAGGTTTATGTATCTTATGTTAGGGGTGTGAAGTAACTGTATTGTGGGATTTTTGCATGTATACTGCCACACGGTAGTGGCTCTAATTTTGATTTGCTTGATTTTCTTTGAATTCTAAATATTTATAAATATTTCATTGTTACACAGCGGCCTGGTTCATAGTCCATTGCGACATGGGCTATTTGTTAAGGTGGGTGCCTTCATAAAGTAGAATCTGGAGGATCAATAAAGATAATAAGCGTTTTATTGTAAGGTGGGTGCCTTCATAAAGTAGAATCTGGAGGATCAATAAAGATAATAAGCGTTTTATTGTGCGCCTCATTCATTGTCTGGGGAAAGAGTCTCTGGCTGAAGCTGGCCGTGTTCACAAAACATTACAAACCTGAGTGTTGGACATTGACAGAGACCCAAGAAACAGTCCCAGGAGTTGAAAAAGACAGCGGGCCAGAGGGTTCTGCAGAGGCCTATTGAGATAGGTGGAACTTTGCAGCTCACAAGTAAAAGGGAAACTCAACGGTTCAGTCAGTCAAACGAAGAACAGGAACCAGGGGAGCTTAGAGGCTCATTTTGTACAGAATTGGTAGAAAAACAGTGAAAATGGTGGAAATGGATTAATTGAACCATCCCTCCCCTTAAAGAACTTAAGACATCTAACTTGTATAAAGCCGTGAACTTTTTCCTTGAGGAACCTAAAGAAAGGCACAGGAATGTTTCTTTGATGAACTGTTACGAACAAATGTTGGAACTCTGTCCTGAAATCCAGGAGAAACCCATAGAGATCTGAGTAATACTGGTCTGACAAAGCCAGAGCGGAGTCAATAGTGCTCTGGCTTAATTTTAATGCTGTTTACTAAAAGCGTTAAGGCCAGATAGTAAATAGGATTTTGGAGAGAGGACTATTTTTGTCTTGACAAAAGATGGGCACCTTTTGTTTTTTTGATAGGTAAGAAAATCCCGTTTAGCAATAGGGACACATAGGATTTTTGTTTTCCTTTTAAGTTTAATTAGTACCCGGCGAGGGTGCAATCAGAATGAAAGAGCCATTCTGATTGGCCTTCGCCGAGTCGTTACCAGGCCGGGAATCCCTCTGTCGGGATTCCACAGCCTTTGTCCCTGGCGGGGGGCATGGCAGCCCCTCAGCCAATGAAAAGGCTCGAAGCGGGGCCATCCCCACTCCGAGCCTCCCTGCGGCTGAGCGGCTGAGCGGCTGCCTACGCCCCCCGCCAGGAACTCGGGTACGTTTTTTTTTTTTTAATTCCCTTCCCTTCCCTCCCTCCCTCCCACACCCGCCCCCCCAACTTACCTTCTTGGTCCTGCCGGGGACGAGGGAAGCCTCCAGCCGTGTGGAGACTGGGACTGGGGCCATCCCTGCTCTGCGCCTCCACACGGCTGGGGGCTTTCCTCGTCCCCCGCCGGGGACGCAGGAATGTTTTTTTTCCCTCTTCCCCTGTCCCACTCCCGCCCTCCCAACCCCAGTTACCTTCTTTTTCATCCTTTTTTGGGAGCGGACGCGCTGGGAACACTTGTGTTCCCAGCGCGTCCGCTCCCGATGGCCGCCATGGAAAGGGAAAACGGACGCAGTCTTCCCTTTCCATGGAGGCCATTTTCCTGGTCGTTTCTTTTTTCTTTTTTTTCTGTCCCGAAACGCTGCAACGTTTCGGGACAGAAAAAAAAGCTTTTAGTTCCCCGGTCACACACATAATGCGGGCCAGGGTACTAATAGCAATATAAACCTTGCGGCAGGGACATTACCGACTCAGGTAATGCCCTGGGGCCTTAGGTAAAGCCCTTGCTTCGCTCTGGGCCTTACCTATGGGCCCCGGGGAATTACCTGAGTCGGTAATACCCCGCCGCAAGGGTTATATTACTTAAATAAACACCCTTGAAGTGATGTCCTCGAGTCTGACTTCTGTTTCTCTACAGTATTTTTTGATGTATGGGATAGTGTTCTGGTGTGCACTCACATGCACTGTGGCTGTGCTATGTTTCTGTGCAGAGAGGAGATTGATGGAGGGGTGGTCCTTTTGTTTGTGCATTCATGGGCTGGGTTTGAAGGTCAGATTTACTGTACTTGCTGTTTTGTCATGGTCTCAGAGCTGTCATCACTAGATATTTTTGGGACAAGTGTCATTTTGCCTACTGCAATTATGTTTTTTTCTACATTTTGTTCATAATTATGGTTCAGAATTATTTTGGCATGTCAATGCCATTTTCCATCCTCACTATATCAGGCCTACTATACGTGCTGATCAAGGCGTCTTTGTATTTTCATGAAGTAAATATTTAAAAAACGGATTCCCATGCGTGACTTCTTTTTCATGTGGGAAAAGGGTAACAAAAACTGCTAAGAATAAATTCTGTGAGGGAAATGGAGATTAGTAGTCTCAAATGTAAATGTTCTTGCTTTCTAAACCCTTCACATTCTCCCCCAGATAAGGTGACCTGCATACATGTGTCACCTGATGGCAGGAAGCACTGTTTGTTTATAATATGGTACCATGGAGGATCAGAGCAGAGTGCATGCTTTACGGTAACTCCCAAAACACAAAGGGGTTCATTTTCGAGTCCTGCATAATTAAGGAGGCGGGTACCTGTTACATTAACACTTTTGTGTACACGGTCCCTGCTGCCAAATGTTCGTCATTTGCTATGTAACGTGCAAAATGGGAACGTCAAAAGGCAGTGTACGTGCAAACATGCCATACTTTTCCATTCCGCTATTGAAATTAATTAAACTGCGCTTGTCACATATGCATAGCAGGAATAATTTCCCATCGATTCCTATGGACTCCATCTTCTTTTTGCTGGTGTAAAATGCAGGCAGACTCTATAGGAATTTACAGCATTTGCGCCAGCATGAAAATCCATGCTAATGCAAATGCTGTAGCATTTGTACAGTGGAGAGGAAGGGGTGGCAGAATTGTAAGTTACGATCTGCCCCTCATCTCTGCCATACCCATTAATGAAAATGGAGCGTGATGTGAATGAAAGACATAAATTCCTCACGCAAAGCTTTAGACCTTTCACTCAGGTTTTGCCAATCTGAACATGAGATCCAAAGACTCGCTTTAAAAAGGGCAAAGTGGTAAATCAGGGCGTAAAAGTAAGTCGTAATGTTTTTAATGCTGCAAATCTCGTTTCTGCTCCATTTTGCAGAGATGACGTGATGGAGGAGGGCCACAGAGTGGAGATAAGACCTCTAGTGTGCACTACTCCACCGTTGTGTCATTGTGTTACATTTCACGGCTGCATGAGATTTTCATGCGTGCCTGGAACTAACGGATTCCAGTGGAATACGCCTTGGTTTATCACCTGCTCAAGACCAGGTGGATTCCAAAAGGAATCCATTAATGTCACCTGCAAAGCATAATTTGCAGGCAGCATTTATTTGCTCCCCAAGACGAGAGGAACACTAAAGAGTAAACGGGACTATGCCCCATTTTACTCTTTAGTGTTTCACTCAATCGTGTGAACTTTTAAAATTGAAGGCAGTGGACCCCCCCCAATATGCTAATGCTGGTCCCCTGCATGCAATTTACATTTTTTTTAAAAATTACTCATACAGCCTCATTTTAGTGCGGCGCGGTAAATGCGAGGCGTAAAAGCAAGGTGTAATTCTTTTATTCCTGCATTTAAAGTGATACCCCTTTTTGAAGCAGTGACACGGTGGAGGAGGGGCATGGGTCAGAGATCTCTACCATGCAGTCCTCCTCTGTTTCGTCGCTGCATCTTGTTGAATCCACCTTGGTTTTGCACCCAAAGAACACGTGGATTCCAAATGAATCCATTGATAAACACCACCTGCAAAGCATTTTCAGGCAACGTTGAGACGGAGTAGAAAATGGAAAGAGGCTTGTGGACCATTCAAATTGCATGCACGGGGATCCAACATCATGTAAGTGCTAAAGTTGATGGTCCCTACATGCAATTTAGCTTTTTTATTAAAAATAAAACGATTCAATGATTAAACAGTTCCTGCTATCACTGACAATTCCATCTGTGATGCTGTGGGAGGGTCAACAAGGGGATACTAGGCGTTCCTTCCATAGATATTCAATCCTTCAATCGGGCCTGCGATTCCGAAAGCACTTTTTATGGTGCCCCAAAGTGTAGCTGCAGTAGCCACTGTGCGAGCATACAAGGTACCCATGACAACCAATAATGGAACAAGGCCGGAGGGCAGAAGGCGGGGGGCCAAGTTACAGGAATGCTCTTCTAATTGCACACCTCCAGGCACCACAGAATAGAAAACGAGAGAGGACACAGTCAAGGAACAAGGAAATGAATAAGAAACAATACACTCAGTTTCTTGGTTAATGGAAATTGTGAGAAGTAAAAGTCCTTTCTCATAAGCTCTTGTACACATTACAATCTTTGTTTTCATACTAGACAGAAAATCTGTCGCTATTTGTGTGTGATGGAGTTTTGATATTTTCTATTTGTATTGCGCTCGTACACAAGTGTTTCAGAGCGCGACAAGGCAAGGGAGGGGAACAGGGGAGAACAAAACAGCGATCTTACTAGGCCCAGTGACATTGAGAATACGCAAGTGCATGGGAGAAGGGGGTGGGGAAAAGTGCATAGAAGGGGGGAGAAGTGGAAAGTGCGAAACAGAGGAGAAACAGATAAATAACAATAAATAAATAATAAAAGCAACAAACAGTGGTAATGCAGCCAGAAATTCACAAGTGCTAGGTTTAAGGCAGCAGACAGGGTAGGTCTGATAAGTGCAGGATGAAAAAGGGGGGGCTGTATGGGTACAGATCTAGACCAAAGTGCAAGGGGTACCCCGGAGGCAGTGCGGGAGGGTGGCAGGATGAGAAGATACCTGGGCCCGAAGGACAGAGGGTGGCCAGGTGCACGGTGCCAAGAGAGAACAGATCAGCAAGGGAGAGGGGGAGTGAACGCAGAAGAAAAGAGGAAGGTCTTGAGGTGCTTCCAGAACCGAAGATGGTTCTCCTCAAGTTTAAGAGTGGCAGGGAGGTTCCAGAGGGAGGCCCCAGCCGAAGACAGAGATCTACCCCCAGCTCGTTTCTTAGAAAAACTACTGACCCTGAGGGAATTGGAGGTAGAGGAGTGAAGAGCTCGAGAGGGGAGGTATTTGCAGAGGGATAACTGAAGGTATTTTGGACCCAGGCCCCAGAAAGCCTTATGGACAATGCAGAGGGTTTTGAATTGAATCCTTGCATCCACTGGGAGCCAGTGGAGAGATTTCAGAGCTGGAGAGATACGATCCCAGGGCTTGCGGCCAAGGACACGTCTCTCAGTCCTGTTCTGGATTAGTTGCAGATGGCAGAGAGTAGAGGCAGGTAGATTTAGAAAGAGGCTGTTACAATAGTCCAAGCTAGAGAGACCAGAGCTTGGGATACCATGAGCTTCTGGGGGAAGGAGAGGAAAGGCAGAGTACCTCTGAGGAGGTGCAGTCGGAAATTTGACTTTTTAGAGACCTCAGAGATGTGGGCGGAGTAGGAAAGGGTGGAGTCAAAGTTGACCCCGAGGTTCTTAGCCTCACAGGTGGGGGTAGGAGGAGGGCCAAGGGAGGCCAACCATCGAGTGAGGGGAAAGGATGGTGAAGGTGTGCCGATGAGGAGGATCTCCGTCTTGCTGGCATTCAGAGAAAGATCAATAGCGCCACACCAATCTTGAATGGCAGTTAGGCAATCAGAGATGAGAGAGGGAGAGGAGGTGGCAGAGGGCAGCCTGAAAATGAGTTGAGTGTCTCAACGTAGCACTGGAAATTTGAGCAGAAAATGACAATGCAGTGGGCGTGAGTTGCCAGGTATTGGTTGAAAAGCCAGGGTGAGAGGTTAGACCCCTGGGGAACACCACAGGTAGAGAGGATAGATGAAAGGAAGGACCCAAGTTGGACCTGGGAGGGTCGATCTGAGAGTAAAGAGGTCAGCCAGGCCAGAGCCTGATCAGTGATACCCAGGTTTTCACGGAGACGGTTGAACAGGATGGTATGGTTGACCATGTCGAAGGCAGAAGAGAGATCGAGGAGGATGCGGACAGAGGGAATGTTAGAGTCAAGGTTGGAGAGCAGATCTTCACCGATGTTCAGGAGAACAGTTTCCATGCTTCTGGCAGCTCTGAAGCCAGACTGGTGGTCATGGAGACACCCAACAGAATTGAAAGGAAGGTTAAGCTGAGAGATGGCCAACTTTTCCAGGCGTTTGCCAAGAAAGGGAGTAATGGAAATTGGGCGATAGTTAGCTGGACAAGAAGGATCAGCTGTGGGTTTCTTGAGAAGAGGATGCACAAAGGAGTGCTTCAGAGGGGAGGGGAAGGATCCAGAGGCAAAGGAGTGGTTGCAAAAATCAGCAAGGGCCGGAGCGAGGGTGTCAATGTGGTCCTTGATGGTTTTAGAGGAACAGGGATGAACCTGTTTTGAAGAGGCTTTCATAGATCGGACTTGTCTAGCAACCTCGTCAGGGGTGAAAAGAGGAAAGGACGAGAAGGATGGTGGGAGGGTGGCTAAAGGAGGATCAGAAAGCACAGATGGAGAGGGAAGAGGAGGAGTGTAGGTGGAGAGGGTGGACAGGATGTCCTGGGTTTTTTAAATGAAGTGAGAGGCAAGGGCATTGCAAAGAGCCTGGGAGGCAACAGGAGGGGTGGAGACTGCAGCAGGGTTGGCCAGCTCCTTGCAGATATTAAAGAGTTCGCCGAGTTGTTAGATGCCGCAGAGACACAAGCTTGAATGTGGACTCTCTTCTTGGAGAGAGTCGGTATTGCATTTGTAGCAGGCGACAGGCCAGTTTGTCAGAGGATGAACAGGAAGTCCTGCATTTCCTCTCAGCTGCCCTACACTTACGTTTAAGTGTAGCTAGGTCAGAGTCATACCAGGAATTGCACTTGGCTTTGGACTTCAAACGGATCCTAATGACAGGGGCAAGACCATCAAGCATATCAGAAATTGAAGAGTAGAGCAGAGACAGGGCTCTGTCAGGATGTGAGACAGCCAAAGGTGGAGGGGGGGAGAGAAAGTGGCAGCAAAAGCCTCAATTGACACACGCTTCATGGGCCGGATGTCCAAGAAAGTAGGTAGCAGTGTTGGGGTAGCCTTGGCTTGGGGGGAAGAGAGGGAGAGATGAGATGAGAGGAGGGAGTGATTGCTCCAGGAGAGAGGAGTGGTCAGAGGGATGGAGAGGGGGAGGTTAGAGGAGATCAAGACATCGAGTGTGTGCCCTGCAGAGTGAGTCGGCCAGAGGGGAGGATGGACAGGGAGAGGGAGTCTCAGAGGTCACGGAAGAGTACAGGGGAGGAGCAAGGAGAGTCTAAATGTATATTTAGGTCACTGAGGAGGAGGAGTTGAGTGGTAGAGGCCAGGAGGGAGGAGGAGAGGTCTGCCCACTGAGAGAGAAATGAGGTTATTTGACCAGGAGGCCGGTAGATGGTAACCACAGTAAGAGAATGGGTAGGCAAGAGAGAAAGTCTACAGACAAGGCATTCAAAAGAGGAGTACGTCTGAGTGGGAATGATAGAGGAGGAATCCACTCAGGAAAGATCAGGGCTACCCCCCCACTGGACCGGGAGGATCTTGGTGCTGAGACGATCTTGTAGCTATCAGCGAGGAGAGTGTCAAAGCTTGTGACAGAGCTGGCCGTGAACCATGTCTCAGTAAAACCAATGACATCAAGGTCTAGTTCTTCAAGGAGGTGGCAGATGTCAGACTAGTGTTTGACAGCAGAGCGAGAGTTGAGAGTGGCAAAATGAAGAAGGTTGCCAGCCTTAAAGATCTTCCAGGGAGGGGTACAGATCAGAGGTACACCCTGCGGAGGAGAAAGAGCCCTAGGAGCGGCAGAGGAGGAGAGAGAGGGCAAGGTAGCCAAGGGGGGGGGGGGTCAGCAGGAGATGAGAGGAAATTGATGAGGCAAGGGAAGCGCCTATCAAAGAGGAGGAGATTGACCTGAGGGCCTTGGACCGTGACAGTGCCATTTAGGTAGACATTAATAATGACTTTAGAGGAGTCGAAGGAAGCCATGAGAACTTCCCAGCGAGTGCCACCATTAATGGGAGAGAAGGAGATAGGGCAGAGCACAGAGACCATATGAAGAGTCCATAGATCTGGCGATGGAACGACAAAGAGGATGTCGGTAAGGGTCTGTCTGGCGGAATCATTGGAGCAGGTGTCGGCGATAGGAAGACCAGGGTTAGAGGCCAAGATATCCTTTTTGAACTTCTTCCTACCAGACTTAGTGAGAAGGGACGGATAGTCAATGGAGAAGCAGTTGGAGAAGATAGGAGAAACAGAAAGCGCCATTGGGGTGGAAGTGAGGATAGGATGGAGATACTGGGGGGGCTAAGGCAGGAAGGTGTGGGACAAAAGAGAGTGGTGAGGTCACTGGGATGGCAAGTTACAGGGAAGAAACAGTATATAAGCAAAATACAGAGAATTTCGCAATGGGCAGCAAGATTTGATTTTTTAGAACAAAGCAAAAACAGCAAGATTTTTTAGCACAAATCAAAAACAGCAAGATTTGACTTTTTCAATCTTGGAATTGGATACTAGCAAAGGGTTTTAGGAAGCACTGCGCAGCAGGATGACAACATGGGAGTAACAAGCAGAAAGAACAGTGATAGTCAAAGGCAGTAAAAGTGAGTCCATAAGGAGGGAACTAACCCATAGTTCTGGGGGTGGCAAAGTCAAGGCAGTCCGGATTTCTTAGAGGAGTGAGGTGGCAGCATCATTGTGGTTAAGGTGCAGGGAGGACCCCAATTAGCGTTCCAGAAGCAGGCAGGGAGCAGAAAGGGAGCAGACAGGGAGCAGACAGGGAGCAGACAGGGAGCAGACAGGGGCCTTGGAAGTGGGCCTTGGAAGTGGTTGGATGTAAGAAAACACTCAGCAACCAATGGGAGTGCAGCACAGGGAGAGGTGGTTCAGCACAGCCTGCCTACACAACAAAGAAAACCACGGCGGCCATCTTGGAAGGGCCAAAAACAGTCAAATAAGCAGCAATAGTAGCAAAAACTTGTGCTTTCAAAATAGCAATGCAGCTCCAGGTATTAGAAAGCTCAAAAAATGGCTGCACGATGAAAATGCCAAATAAAACAGTCCTTTCCAACAATATTATGCAAATTTCCTCTATTTTTCTTTTTCTCCTTTTTTTCAGATTTCAATTTTTCATGTTCAATAATTCCCCTGGAGGTGCAGTAATGCACAGAAAGTGCACCTACCTAATGGAATGGTCAGCAGCCAGGCACAAACGTGATGTGAAAGTGATGTAAAAGTGATGTGAGTCCTGGGTAGCAGCAGGGATTCATGCATGTTCAGATATGAGAGGTGGCTGTTTCTTTAATAGCCTGGCACATGCTAGTCCCCATTGTAAAAAAAAAAGAATCTTGAAGAAATGATTGACATCCCGCATCCCACACAAAATCCGACATTGAAACACCCTGCTCGTTGTCACGTTCTCTCAAACTTGCTGCTAGCAACATCTGAATTTTCCGGGCACATATTTCTGTGAACTCAGCCTCAAAACATGGCAAAATACTGTGCGCTTCCATCTCCATCTGCTGCTATGGTGTGTTGGCAGCTACAATATTATTATTTTGAATGAAACACTGGCAAGCCGCGTAACAGTGTGTTCCCAAGACATGCAACCTGGATGGCACGGGAAACAAAATTTACTTTCAAACGACGTGTCCGATGTCTTCTGGCACGCTCTGAAACAAAACAGGATTTCTGGGGTCGAAATAAGTTATGTTATGTTATTTTGCATTTATATAGCGTCTTATGTATCATTGGAATGATCTCAAAGCGCTGGTGGGTTGAACGCCCTCAGGAACCGTAGTTCAAGTCAGTAGAGAGAGCGAGTCATAAGGAGTGTGGGTGCACCAGATTTGTGTGCAGCTGGTGTGGTATTTGAGTGGTAGCTGATTCTTAGCGGTAGGTGTGATGGTTGGAAGGTCAGGAATATGTGTTCATTCTGGTCTGTTGGTACCCAGAGTGATTTCTGGCTATGTTAGGCCTGAGGAGACGCTTAGGCTGGTGGTGTATCCTCAGCTGGCTGAGTTTAATTAGGATGATGAGGAGTATGAGGTGGGTGTTAGTATGAGAACAGCTATACCGAATGTGCCATAGTATCATTGTGTTCTAGTTGAGTGGTGGTGTATAGGAGAGAGTAAGTGTGGCAGTGTGATATGGTGGTTTTCGGTAAGTCGCTTGAGGTAGATGGTGGATGCATAGGTACAAAGAGAAGAATGGGTCAGATGGTCTGATGGATGTGTGGGTGTGGATGTGTGGTTGATGGATGTGATAGTGTGGATTTGTGGATGGTTGAAAGGGAGGGATGGATGCAACTGGATGAATTGGCGCCTTTGCTGGGGGCCTCTGAGTTTAAGTTTGTCTGCAGACATCCTCCTAGACAAGTAATTTAGCATGATGTGATGTGACCATGCATGTAATGCATTAATGATGGGCTACTAATGTGTTTTACTGCTCCTGATTAAAGATGTAAGAGATACATATGGGGATGAGGCGACTCTAGCCTCAGGTCTGTGCTTAGTAGCTCACTTACTGGCACCTTTCTTCCTTTCTGTCCTCGGTCGAAAAGTGACTTTCAGGGTGGTACTTGCAACCAAAGATAACATGTTCATACAGGCCCCCGCACTGGATGAATAAGCAATCATGAATATTGAGCTTCACATTCCCCTGGTGTCATTGTGGTGAGTCTCCTGCAGAAGAAATCTGAAAATCATGGGGCCAAATAGGGCATTTTACAGAACTGTTCTCTACACATGCATGTTTTTACAGGCAGTTGTCTATGGGAATCAATAGAATACTCCAATACTTCATGGCTTCCTTGTGTGTGTGTGTCCCTGTGAGTGTATGTTTTGGGTATGTGCAAATGTGTGAATGAGTGCATGTTATTGTACTAGTTTAAGTATGAGTGCGTGCATGTGTCTAAGCGTTCGTGTGTGTGTATAAGTCTGTGTTTCTGTAGCAGTGTATATGTGTGCACACGTGTTACTGTGCGTGTGTGGAAGGGGACTTAGGAGTTGTGTATTTACATACATGTGTATGTGGTATTGTGTGAGTAATTGTACACTCAATGGACCTCATTTTCTAAGTCCCTGGAGGGCAAACATTGGTGTACAAGGCAAGTATACGTGCCACGCCTCCCTTCACAGCCCTTTCTGTGGGACATTTTCCAGGTATTAGGAGGTGCAGTTGGGACGTAGAGCATATATCCCATTTCTGCATTCCATTGCTGGTCCGCCTTCTAAAAACCACATGGTTTCATGCAAGCATTACATTTTCATGAATTATCGGGAGGATAGTTCAGGGGCAACATGCTCGCCTTGGAAACAAGACAACCCAGAGCACCACAGGTTCGATCCCCGGGTCTGCGTTTAGAAACCTCTGGGTATTAAGCGCGTTATAAATAACATATCATATCATGTGGCTGTAAAACCAATTTCTTTCTAAGTCAGCATTCAGGTTGATTAACAGGAATTCTGTACACATGCCGGGGAATGCGTACCTTTGCCACACCACTACCGATTTGTGACCTGCATCAATATTCCATTCTGTATACCTTCCTTGTGTTTGCTATTGTTAAAATGTGGTCTGTGAGTATGCTAGACGAGATGTAATCACTCAGTGGGCGGCTAATGTGGCCCTTGCGTTGCCACTTGTCTATTATTTTCGTTCCAGCATGGATGAGGGGGCACTGGTACATTGAGTGGGTTCCCATGTTAATTTTACATATGAAGCTGGGGGCTGTAATCAGCGCGAAGGGGTAGAGATGGGCTCAAGCAGAGAGTCTCGGGGTCCCTTCATTTTTCAGATTCAGGTGGCCCCAAAGTTTTCTGTGGCCCGGACCCAATATGTTAAGATAGCCCTGACTCAAAAGTGTCAGACACAAACCACCAGAGGCCCATGTGCAACAGGGCACTGTATGCATTTTGGTTTACTCATTTAGATAAAACCAAAACATGTCACACATTTCTGTAACCTCTATGAATGTAAATGGCAGCTGGGCAGAGGTGTAATCACATATCCTGTTGGAAACCATTTCCCTTCTCTGACTGCAGGATGTTGGATACTCATGGTACAATGAACAAGTGCATACAGGAGCTGCACATTCATATTAAGAGCTCTTTCCCATATGGTGTCCTTTACCATAAAGGGAAAGCAGTGGACGCCTCTTCGTCTTGCTACAGCAAACACAAATTAAAGCCCAGTGGTATACGTGATATCCCCAGCTAGTACCCAAACAGGAGGCTTTGACTGGCCACCTGTTGGAAAGAATTTAACAGCTTTCATTTAGGGTGTGCAAATGCTATGCAAATTACGAATAACACCAAGATCCTTACATGTGTCACGCAGCAACTAGAAGCTGGTGACTACTACACAGACCTTCGTGGGATGTGTGCAAATCTGAAGGAAGTACAGCCACACGTAGGGTAGTCTGCAGAGATGAGATCTGAAGTTGTGCTATGCCAGGCTGAAATAGTAAGCAATTTCTGGCTTTGAGGTCCACTTCGTATTGCATTATGCTGCATTTATAATATGTAGAGGTTTGGAAAATGGCATGCAGTACAAATGCCTGGTGTAGCGGTGCTCGCCAAAAGCTGGAATCCACATCTACTCTGGGAGGGTGCGTCTACTCTCCGGGAGAGAGTAACGATTCTCCAGTCCATCAGAAAAATTTACTAAGATCAAAGGCTTGTCTTTCAAGGCCCTGGAAGAATGCCACACGGGTTTGCTGCTCCCATGGTCGATCTTCAGGTGTCTGTGCTAAAGTAAGCAGGTTCATTTTTATTGTCGAGCCTTTCTTACCCACAGGTTCCCTCCGCATGCTAAGACAGATGCCCCGAGCAAGCATGTGTGCCATCCTCTTGGCGAGCAATGCTAAGGAACTGAAATGTGAGGTGTACAAGGTACACGTAAGATGTGGCTGGGTGCACATGTACCTGTGGCCTCTGTATTTTGTAGCTTTCACACATAATTCACATGCCACAAACAACGTGCGTTTCTCACAGCATGCCAGTGTTGGATTCTGTTACAGCAGGAGAGTCACTTATTGTTTTTTAAAATGCACCATTGTGTTCTGGCACTCACCTTCCGCGTGTTCTCGCGTACATGTACATCCAGGGCTATTTTCAATGCTCTTTCTAGTGTCATGTGTTCAGTACTGCCACTGGGAGTAACCTTCAGCCCACCACTGAGCAGGTTGGCTCATACCTGTGCTCGCCCGATATCTCTACAGGCTGAACATGTATTTGGTTTTCCAATAATGTAGTCCAGTTAATTGTTTAGGACCCCAGATAACTGGCAACCTATAGGGGCGAGGTAGTGGCTCGGGGCGACCTTAGAAGGGGGGCTGCAGTGTATTTTACACCTGATCGCCTGTTCTTGAGGTGTATGCGCATACACTGCGACTTCTTCAAAGATGTGTGTGTGAAGATTTAAGACTATCATAACAAAAAAGTGTTCCGCTTTGGGAGGAGACGGCATTTTACTGATTGACATTGCACCTTCTTGACAAGCATGCGGTGTATAAGGCTGTCACGGCAGCATCACTGAAACACCACACACCTTTCCCTCGATCCAGCTCTCTCCCTCTCTCTTGCACCCTAATCCCATTAGGTCTTTAGATCTGTATCAGGAGTCGGCTCTTCTGCCTCTCCAGAACAGTCCTCAGCAATTAAACTGTTTCAGATCAAGATAAAGCACATCAATACAGGATGATGCACAGAACGTTCTTGCTGCCAGCCAGTGCATCTCCAGAAATGCCACTCGCAAGCAGTGGCGATAAGAACGAGCTCTGCTGCAGGTTCAGCTGCATAAAACACAAACTCAAATAAAGACTTGCTTCATGGGGACACTACTGAAGATGCTTATGGGAGGCACGCTTAGCGCACTGGCCTGACTAGGTAACCACCCATTTGCTTCTCCTGGGTCGCTTGCACCACCTGAAAACACAATTACATAAACAAGGGGATTCCAGAATCTAATGTTGCATGTTCTGTGTACAGATCCTGGCCCCGAAATCTCTCGTTTACACGGAGCCCCCGATTTTGATGGAGGAAGAGCTATGCACTGCAAATATGCTGGCAGCACCACAGTTGATTGCAGCAAACAGGGCCGGCCCTAGGCATGTGCAGTCTGTGACATTGTCCAGGGCCACGAACTCATAGGGGCCCCACTGGCACCAGGCACGAGACTCTTTTTTTGCTGTCTCTGCGAGGCCGTGTAGTCACCTCCAATCCCCTGTGGCGCTCTTCTAGAGACAAAACACCCATCCCACCTGGGGCCACAGAATTGCTACTTATAACTATTTAGCATTTAAAGTGGAAGTTATTTTTGTCATGTTATATTCATGGTCTTTTGTGCTGTGCACATCACCACCTTAGTAGTCTTAAAGCACCAAAACCTTGTCCAAACATTGTCCTTTTGTGCAAACCCTGACCCAGCCACACAAAGTACAAATGTAAGTGTTTCTAGACACAACAAAAGGAGTTATTTACTGTGGTGGACCAAGAGGAGTCTGAAGCACTGAGGACATTTAAAGGATTATATCTAAACAAGGAAAATGCCAAGTTTTCCCTATTGCTATGGGAATGATCCCTGCCTAAAATAAACTAAGGGTGCTTGTCCATGTCAAAAGTCCAAAGAAAATGTCCTCCATCAAAAACCTACGTCTAACTAGCCCTACCACTATAACTAACAATTAAACAGCACCAGAATGTTCATCTTCTGGTAATTTCCCTTTTGTCGGCTCCACTGTGCTTCTTCTTAGGGTTATTTCATGAAAACAAAGTTCAGGTTAGTTCAGACAAATGCTCAAAAGTCAATGCTCTTACACTTTTTCACAACGTTTGCACTTTGTCTTTTCTCAGGCTCTCATACACGGCTTTCACGTGCAAGTCAATTAGTCTCTCTATATCTCAGTAAGCTGGTAAGATGTCTCAGTGGGTTAAACACTCTTTGCTGTGATCTGTGCTCGATCGGCAGGTCATAGGCTCAAATCCTGGCAAGGCCAACTCAGCCTTCCACCTGTCCAAGGTCGATACAGGAGTACCATTTTTGACTGAGTAATCATAGTAATGTATGTAAATATGTCCTATGTAAAGTGCTTTAGATTAAATCACTATGTAAAAAACAAATTATTATTATTATTATGATTGTCTCATAGAGCACGGTCGGCCCTTTCCAAGCTTTATATCGGACAACTCTTGTGGTCTCTCACCAAGACCTTTACTTTGGGTTTCCCAGGTTCCCGTAACCAGTGTCCTAATCAAGGTTTCTCCCAGGGCATTGCCAGCCCTCTTCAATCTTTATGTCAAATGACTTTCATGGGCTTTCCCAAGACTTATGTTCAATGTCTTTCATAGGGCACTGCTGGCCCTCTTCAGTCTTTATCCCGAACAACTGTTGTGGTCTCTACCAAAACCGATAACTGACATTTCTCAGGCTCCCATAACCAATTTGACAATTTGTTTCAGACAGTTTGTTCAGTCCCAGTTTCCTCCCCCTTTACTGAACCACCCGGGCACCTTCTCTTGACTTGGGCTGCTTCAAAGGGCTTGGCTTGGTATAGCCTTCACTCGTTCTGTTTTCTCGAGTCTGCTGCCGCCTCGCTCTTGGCTTCTGTTCGCTTTGGTAGGCTCTGCACACATCGACAGATGGGAGGTTTCATTCCTCCAGCTTCGACTGGTCTCAACGTTGTTTTGCGGGCCCCAGGCCCACCCAGGCTTCCTCATGGTCATTCCACCAAGCGGGACGATCTCCATGATTGCATCCCAGCAGCAGTTGCTCCACTGCTCAGTTTGCCAGCTAATGGCATCCTCCGCTGGCGTTCTCTCACTCTCAGGCTGCCGCGTGCTAGATCTCGGTCTTTCGGCTGGAGCCTCCCTCTGGAACAGCCTCCCTGCCACTCTAAAACTTGAGGAGAACCATCTCCAGTTCCGGAAGCACCTGGAGACCCTCCTCTTTGCTTCTGCCTTTGCCCCCTCGCCCCTGTTGATTTGTTCCCTCTTGGCACTGTGCACCTGGCCACCCTCTGTCCTCCGGGCCCAGGTACCTGCTGACCCTGCCACCCTCCCTTGCACTGGGGTCTGTATCTGTACCCATACAGCACCCCCCTTTTTCTTCATGCACTTATCAGACCTACCCTGTCTGCTGCCTTAACCCCAGCACTTGCCACTTGCTGGCTGTATTACCACTGTTTGTTACTTTATTATTTATTTATCTGTTTCTCCTTTTCTCTGCACTTTCCACTCCCCCCTTCCATGCACTTTTCCCCTCCCCCTCTCCCATGCACTTGCGCGTTCTCAATGTCACTGGGCCTAGTAAGATTGTTGTTTTGTTCTCCCCTGTTCCCCTCCCTTGCCTTGTCTCGCTCTGAAACACTTGTGTACAAGCGCGATAGAAATAAAATATCAATCAATCAATCCCCTCGAGGATGTACCACTGTCAGAGACTCTCCTCTGCATACATTCTCGCTCCCTGATTCAAAGTTCCTCTGGGCTTTATGTGTGTTATCCGAATCAAAAGGGGTGTTTCACTCCCCCTTTATTCTGGAGTTCAGGCGAGATCCAGCATTATCTGAGATTGAGGAAATGTCACTACTTGGTGTGATTCAAAAGAGAAGTAGTCAAATCCAAAGTAATAACAGTCTGTCCAATTTCCATGTAGATAATGTTCTCTGCACCAGGAATTCCTTATTGGAATGGGAGTCCTTGCCCCCAAAGGGGATTCACTCCCAGTGAGGTTTCACTTGCCCCAGCCGCTGGAGAGGGTCTTGCTTAGTGGGCTCCCCTTGCTAGCCTCAAATGGGGTGGCTTCCGTCTGGGGAGAAGGGACGAATATCCTAGATTCATCACAATACTCATGTCATTGACTCCAGAAGGGTAAAAGGTTGAGTCATTCATGCCTGCATTGCAACCTGTAATTTACGGTTTGCACACCATGTCTGCAGAAAGCTGGTATCTCACTGAGATGTAAGACTTTCCAAATGTAAATATATGAATCACAGCACATTCAATATGCTGATATTGCAGTAAAACACAGACCATACCATTCTAATGTTATAATTAAGCTTTGCAGCCCTTCGGACAAACCTTAACTTAAGCTCCTGTAGTGCAGCCCAAGTGGAAAGGGCTATAATTTATTTATTTATTTATTTGAATTTGTAAAGCGCACAAACAGCCCGCAGACATCGAGGCGCTGGAACAGTGGTTAAGCGTGCTTACTTTAGGGTTACATTGAAGCTGCCCTAGAAAAATACTTGAAAACAATTAGGTAGTTACAGGTTACAGTGCGTTGCAGGAAGGTTTTGAGAGTTCAGACAAAGAGGTTAGTTTTGATGGCTTTGCGGAATACAGTGTGGGATTCAATGGCTCTGAGGTGCGGAGGGAGCGCATTCCAGAGGGTGGGGGCAACTGATGGGAAGCTGGAGCCGCCCGCACGCGCTTTGTGAGTCCTAGGGACAGACAGAAGGTTAGAGTATTGTAGTCTAGATGGTTTTTGAGAGATGGGTTTGGTAATCCTGCGGCTTAGGTAAGGGGGAGCAAGGTCATGGAGACATTTGTGAGTTAAGGCCAAGGCTTTGAAGATAATTCTTTGCTTGACAGGAAGCCAGTGGACTTGTCTTCTGAGTTCAGAGATATGGTCTTTGCGTGAGAGGCCTGTGGCAGCTCTGAGCGCGTTATTCTGAACAGTTTGGAGTTTGGCTATATTCTTGGCAGTGGTACCAATGAATAAGGCATTACAGTAGTCGAGTCTCGAACCAATGATGGCTCTAGCGATGGTGAGACAGTTTTGTTGGGTCAGGAATGGTCTGGTGGCATTGATGAGTTTGGAGTAGTAGGCGGATGTGGAGGTTATGGCGTTGACCTGTTTATTCATGGACATGTCAGGTTCAAGGTACACTCCAAGGGTTTTGATGGACTGGGAGACGGTGATGGGGATACTGTCTATGACGAAGGAGGAGTACTGTTTGTTTAGTTTATTTAGGGTGGACGGTGAGCCAACCAGCAGGAGCTCAGTTTTGTCACTGTTAAGGCAGAGCCAGTTTTCTGCCATCCAGGTTTGAATTGTTGAGTAGATTGCGTTTAAGGTATTTTGGTCAGATGTGTAGTCACCTGAGAGGGGGATAAGTACCTGGGTGTCATCCGCATAGTTAGTATACGAGATGCCCATGGAGTCAAGGATTTTGAACAGGGGCCTTGTAAAGAGGTTGTAGAGGGTGGGGGCCGTGCATGAGCCTTGCGGGACGCCACACTTGATGGTGCTGGGGTCGGCAGAAGAGGAGTCTGAGAAGACCTTCATAGATCTGTCCTTCAAGAATGATTCTATCCATTTGCAGGCATTGTCTGAGAAGTTCGCTATTGATGATAGATGCTGGCAGAGAGTTTTGTGGTTGACTAGGTCAAATGCTGCCGATAGGTCGAGGAGCAAGAGGAGAGCAGGCTTTCCTGAGTCCCTAAGGTCATCAATTTGATTCTTCAGGTCAAGGAGAGCTGTTTCAGTTCCATGCCGTGGCCTGAACCCTGATTGCCTAAGGCCAAGGAGATGGTTGTCCTCTAGAAATTTCTGTATTTGCAGGTAGGCTGCTTTATCCAGAATTTTCAGTAGGAAGGGGACAGTGGTGATTGGCCTGTAGTTTGTTGGGATGGCTGGATCAAGTGAGGGTTTTTTGAGGAGCGGGCGAACCCAGGCTTCCTTTAGACTTAGTGGGACTTCACCAGAGTGAAAGGAGGCATTGATGAAAGCGGCTATGATAGGGGCTAATGAGGGGGCACAGTCTTTAATTACTTGCGCTGGGCATACATCCCCCTTGCAATTGGATGGTTTGATGGTATGGAGGAGAGAGATGACCTCTGGGACACTTATGTCTCTGAAATCGAACTGGGGGGAGGGGTTAGGAGGCTTGGTTGGTGGAGTGGAATGACTGCTGGTTATTAGCTTGGATATCTCCTTTTGGTGGTTGAGTATTTTGGTTTGTAGGGTTTCAAGTTTATTAAGCATTGCAGATTGGATGGCATTGCACCAGGATCCATCCTTCACTATTGGAGAGGGTGGAGAAGGGGGTGTCTCCAGTTCTCTGAATATGGAGAAGATTTCGCGGCTTCTTGATTTGGCAGAGGAGATTCTGGCATTGAATGACGTTGCCTTAGCTTCAGTAATGGCAGCTTTGTAGCGTTTAGAGGAGGTTTTGAATGCTAGAAGGGTGGCTTCTGATGGGTTATTGCGCCAGGTGGTCAGTGCCGCTCGTTTTTTCCCTCGCATCTGTAAGAGGTCCTGGGTAAACCAGGCATTGCAGTGTTTATTTTTCTTTTCTTTTTTAAGAGTGAGGGGAGCTACCACATTAACGGCATGGGAGAGGACCCTTTTGAAGTCGTTGGCGAGGGTAACTGGGTCATTCACGAAAGGGGGAAGCAGTGCAGGTACATTGAGGTGCTGAGAGAGGTTGTCGTGGGTGAGGAGTTTGGCGCTGCGCGTGAGGGCGGCAGGGAGAGGTGTAGTGGGAGGTTGAGAGTTTCTAGAGGTGTTGATGTTGAAGGAGATGAGATGGTGATCGGTCCATGGCAGAGGAGTGATTAGGGTGGGGCTGATAGGGCAGTTGTGGTGAGCGACCCAATCAAGGGTACGGCCTTTTGAGTGTGTGGGGCTCGAAATGGTCTGTGTGAACCCAAGGGTGGATAGCGTTTTTTTTAAAGCTTTGGCGTGGGTGTCTTTGGGGTCGTTAAGGCCCAGGTTGAAGTCACCGAGGAGCAGGATTTTAGATGATTTCTTGAGGTTGTTAGTGATTGAGTGGGTGAGGGCTTCTTGGAATTCATAGGAGATGCCTGGAGGGCGGTAGATGAGGTGAAATGCTATAGTGTGGTTATGGGAGAGCTTAAGTTTTAGGAGGAGGTAGTCAGAGTTATCATCAAGGTTTTTGTGGATTATCCCAACAGAGAGGGAATCTTTGGCAATGACGGCGACCCCTCCACCTCGGTGGGAGGAGCGGTCTTGTCTGTAAATGAGGTATCCTTGTGGGATAGCTAGGGCGAGGGCAGGTCCTGAGGCATCGGAAAGCCAGGTTTCACTGAGGAATAGTAGGTCTAGGTTGTTGAGAATGATGAGATCATTGATATCAAGGGAGTGGGCAGTGAGGGATCTGCAGTTAATCAAGGCGCATTTGAGGGGGGTTGCAGCAATGGGTGTGTGTACAGTGCAGGGCATATCAGCAGTAGGTACGGGCACAACAGTAATGCATGGCACATGAGCAGAGGGCGCAGGCACATCAGCAGTGCAGGGCATATCAGCAGTAGGTACGGGCACAACAGTAATGCATGGCACATGAGCAGAGGGCGCAGGCAGATCAGCAATGCAGGGCATATCAGCAGTAGGTACGGGCACAACAGTAATGCATGGCACATGCTATTAGTACCCCACAGAACATGTTGTGTGTATCACAGTGACCTGATGTTACTAATGTGTAGAGGTTCAGGCATATCAACAAGAGACACAAGAAGAGGTGGATACAGGACGGGTGAATATGCTTCTGAATAGAGGCAACTGAGTCCTTTATCAATTTACATGAACTTGATCCTGAGGAGAATGCCCTCTCAGGGGTGCCAATGAACAAACTCATGAAATCCCAAATATCAACAAAATGCAATCAGAATTATCCGTTAACTCACTCTTTCACTGCAAGTTGGAGATGAAAGAGGACAGTATTGTCACACCTGTCCATGTTCAAGGACAGTGTGACGTATTGGCTCGCATATATACAAGGTAGCAGGAGACCTTGAAATCTTGAGAAGTACTTTAAACCAAAGAAGAGGGGGAAATCATTGCATTGCCCTCAAACCAATGGGTACTACATCATTTTGATGTAAAGGAAATCCCAGTGGATGGGGTTACTGAACTTGAAATCAAAATTAGGCAACATAGACTCACCCATCTGGTGATATTCGTGGCTCCTAAGAACACGTCTGATTTATTGGGAAACAATGTACTTAGAAAGCTTTCGCCAATGATAGATTGTGTGAATCAGGTTCTCTGGGTGCAAACTTGCCACCCGATCAAATTAAAAACGAGTGCTAACTATGTTAGTTTGAATCACACCTATTACTTCATTGAGAAACATCCAGCCTGAGTCCAGATTAATTTCCAGAACACTCAAGTCCCAGATATCTGTCATCTGAAAGAGCAAGATGATAGTGAAGGAAGTTCCACAGAACCTTTGAGAATAAATCTTCCTCTAAATGCTGAGTCGTTCTCCACATTGCAGGGGAAATACAATCTGTGGCAGTCCTCCAGTGAGAAACTCAAGCTGTGGATCATTCAACCAATATTATCAGCAGTTTTCCGGCATTAAAATGGAAGGGAGGACTGATGGGCTTCAATGGTCTTGAAAAATAATTTAGGTCAGCACAATTGCTGCCTTATGCTGCTGAAATTCAAATGAAAGAGGACGTTATAATAAACGTCAGAAAAGGGCAGACACTGGTTAATGAATACGCTTGTATCAATTAAAATAATATTCTTCATGAGCAGGTCCTTGCTCTACACCCAACCCCATTAGTAGATCTCAAAGATCATACCCTCCGAATATTGGTTGACAATAATGATCCCAAAAGTGTCATAATATCCCAATATATCTCCATTGGAATGGCAGTTGATTCCAGACACATTTCCATGGATTTAACTAACTCCCACATTTCTGCCTACCTGTAGAATGTTATAACAATATAGATGGTAGTGGAGGATGTTAGAAGGTGAATAGTATTCATAGTCATTTGTAACTATCTACCCACTAAGGAATCAATCAGCCTGATAGATTCCCGCCTTCTCGTTTACAGATCCACCTGAGCGCCTGGGGACCAATTCCGTTGGTGACGGTGCGCTATACAAATACCTTCAACATAACTTAACATAACAGACACTACTAATAAGGATTTATCGGTCAATTAGAAGATACCTCAGAAATAGCCACCGTAGAAATATTTACAGGCTTCTGTCATATAGTCAAAGAACAGATAAACATGGTAGACGCCTGTAAGATAGAAGAACAAAAACAAATGTGAATACAGGTATTTCTAGAGTTCCAGAAAATGTACTCTGTCAATTTCTATGAATGTGGGCATACGCCCTTTCATTATATGACCAGACCTACAGACCATAACATGGTGCCATTAATTGTAATACAATGTAAGACAAGGCTGTTTACCTCTAGTATCCATGGAATCACTAATAGATTATCAAAAATGCGTCATCCCAGGGGACTACAACAAATTCACAGTACCTTGAGTAACCCGGCACTAGGTATATTGAAACCCAATGGACAATGGCGTCTTTGTGCAGACCTAAGGGAATTGAATAGGAGGGCACAGATGTAACATTTGCTTTTACTTCATATTGATGCAGGATTAGCACACATCTAGGGTTTTAAAACATATCTTTGCATAGATTTGACATTGGAATGTCTTTGTACTCCTTGAACACCATTTAAAATGTTATTTACATTTGGAAGGCAACAACACACCTGGACCAAAACTCTGTTTGGTTATATTAACAGCAGGAATTAGGTCAATATATTCCTACATAAAGTCATGCCTGATCTTGTAGAAGAACAAATTACTTACCCTAGGTAATGTTCTTTCTGATGGATGTTCCTCCCACAGATTCCTCATCTTAGATATATTTGTATGCTGCTTTGCGGTTTGAAATTTTTCTGACAGCAGAAGGCACTGTGTGGCATCGAGTCGATGTCCCTCATCGGTTACCATTCTCGGATTTGAATGTGACATTGATGATACTATAAATAGCACACACTGCGCCCCTTGTCTCAGTTCCTAGTTTTTCTCGCTTGGGGAATAGATAACCCGCATGGGCGTTGAATGAGAGAAGTAATAAAACATTTAGCGACAGTCGTAGGGGTAGGCTGGGAGTGCAATAAGGAATCCATGGGAGGAACATCCATCAAGAAAGAACATTACCATGGGTAAGTAATTTGTTCTTCTAATGGATTGTGTCCTCCCACAGATTCCTCATCATAGATATACTCCCATAGCAGTTTTGTAGATGGAGGTGGGAGAAGTGGATTTTTGGTACAATTTTGATCAGCACATAATATTGTGCAGAGCCGCACTTTCAATGCAAGCTTCCTGGCCTGACTGTATGTCTCCTCTTTGGAGAGTGTTTTCCATGCCCCTGGTGGAATGGGCTCTTAGATTTTCAGAGACATTTTTTCCAGCAATGGAGTAACGCTGTAAAATGCATAGGATGATCCAAAATGATGGAGTTTGTTTGGTGACGGGTTGGCTTAACTTGTGGCCAGTATATACCAATACATTGTTGGTCATCTTGCCTGACATTTGCCATTATATAAATGTACACGCTAAGAGCCCTTTTTCGGTTAAGTCTATGTAACCTCTCTTCTTCCTTAGAAGGGTAAGCAGGAGGATAAAAAGCTGGTAGTGTTATTTTTTGTGTCAGATGAATTTCAGACACCACCATGGGAAAGAAGGAGGGACAAACCCTCAGAGCTACCTTCTCCTATTAAATGGTGGTTTGCGTGACATGGCTTGTAGCTCAATCACTCTGCAAGCAGAAGTGATGGCTACTAAAAATAGGGTTTTCAAGGTTGATAACCCGAGAGGACAAAAATGGAAAGGTTGAAATGGCACTCCCATTAAAAAAGTTATTGCAGGCTTCAAAACACAAGACAAACCGGAAAAGAGACTGGTGGAAATGCATTAGTCAGTCCTTTTAAGAATTGTATGACAATAGGTATCTTAAAGTAAGAGCCTTGTTCTGGCATGCGTTTAAAAATAGATAACACTGCCAAGTATCCCTTGACAGATACCTGCAGCCCTTGGTGGGCTAGGTGCAGTGAAAAAGAAGGCACTGCATGTGTATTGCAAGAGAAAAGATCTTTATCTTTAGCTCTACACAAGCTGCAAAAACCTGTTCCAATGGCAGCAGTATAGTGCTTTTGTTGCTGGTCATGTAGCCGAAAGCAACATATCCATAACACCTTCCCAGAGGTCCCAATCATTGTATCTTAGCCTCTCTTAAACCAGGAGTGAAGATTCAGTGTTCTGATTCCTGGAGGAAGGAGACAGCCTCCTTCTTTTGAGAGTAGATCCATCCTCTGTAGATGACGGAAAGGAGGGCTGATGGATATGTCTAGAGGGTCTGGGTACCACTACCTCCTGACCCAATTCAGGGCAATCTGTATCATGGATTTCCTAAACTTCCTCAACTTCCTGATGACATGAGGGATGACAGGGACTTGTGGGAGCATGTACAGGAGTGCAAATTCCCAGTCCACTATGAACGTGTCCCCCAAGGCTCCTCTCTGAGAAAATTCCTTGGGGCAGAACAGGTTGCACTTTCTGTTGGCAGTGGATGTGAACCGATCTACTTGAGAGGTTCCACAAAGGGCAAATATTTCTAGAAAGACTTCCTGAACAAACACACACTTGCATCTGCCATCATATTCTCTTTCCTGGGTAGGTGAACGATATTAGCATACTTGATTGTGGCCCAATTGACCTTTTCCGAATTAGCCGCATTTTTTGTTCTAATTCTTTAGAAATTTTGGTCAATTTTAATTAAATATATATGTGGGGTAAGGGAATATGTTAAGGTGAGGCGAGTGGGGTCTTCCCCCACATTTTTGAACAAAACAAAACAAATACAAAAAAGTGGTGAAATTGGAAAAGGACAATTCTTTTAAGATCAAATAGACCAAAACCAGAGGAACAGCCGACTGAGATATCCTGCATTGCCTCGCTGCACTTTGGTAGTGACCATACACCTCCTCTTTTTTTGAGGTCCTTATCAGGAGGTTTCTTCCCCTGTATGGATGGCAAAAAGGTCATCAGTACAAGTTTGATCGACCCTCAGCTCTTAGAGGTTTATGTGTAGTCTTGATTCTGATGGGGACTAAAGTCTGATTGTCGTCAGATCGGTCATGTAAGCTCCGCATCATATGAGGGAAGAACTGGGACTACAGTTATCTCCGGCCAGGGTTGCCAAAAAGGTTCCCCTATCATTGCATTTTCCTGGCAGGCCCACCACAGGAGATCCTGTGTGACCATGTTCAGGACCTGAAGAAGGTCCGCCATCATGCCTGAACTATCACCATTGGGATCCGATGACCCACTGGAGGGATCCCATCTTGACCTCAAAGATTCGAGTGCCGATAGATATCGGGAATTCTGAAATCTCGTTATTGCAAGATATGTTGAACCCTCAACTTGGGAGGCAAAGCCTTTCCTGAGGAAGGGTCCAGGACCACCCCAGACACCAATGAAGCTTTTGAGACAGTGTGATGCCCAGTTTGCGGAGAGAGTGGCAGGTGATGTTGAGATGTTCAAGGGTTTGTTGGGGAGAACAAGCACTGATCATCGTATCGTCTAGGTAAAGAAAGATGTGAATTCATCCTATCCTTGAATTCGCTGCCACCACCACTATCAACGTGGTGAAGACCCTCGGGCAGAGGTGATGCCAAAAGGTAGTACTCGAAATTGCTAGTGATAACTGCCAATGATGAACCTCATTTACTTTCTGTGATTGGGATGTATAGGCACATGAAATTAAGCATCTTGAAGATCGAGCAACACCATTCAATCCTGGGGCTGAAGAACCTGGAGGTTCTGCGAAATAGCGACCATCTTGAATTTGTCTTTCCTGGGGATCTTGTTTAAGCACCTCAGATCAAGGATGGATTGCCGCCCTCTGTCTTTCTTGGGAACCAGGAAATAGGTGGAGTGCTAACCCTGGTATTGTTCCGCTACAGGTGCCTTCTTCACATCACCTTTCTCCAAAAGGGAAAGAATCTCCTGAAGAAGGAGCGGATCTGGTTCCCAAAGAGATCATGCACTCAGCGGACAATCTGGCGGTCTTTACAGAAATGGAAGACAGTACCATTGGGCCACTGTCTGTAGTGCCCATGCATCTGAAGTAATAAGATGCCATTCCTCCAGATGCTGGGTCAACCTGCCTCTCACCGGGGTTCTGTGAGAAAAATGCTCAGAGATGCCTTGGAGATGTGACTGTGCCTGAGGGCAAAGAAAAGGTTGCTGTGAGTAGTCTTTCTTCTACAACCTCTAGGGCCATGTGAAAACCTTTCTCCTTGCTCTTGTACTGCCTGGCCTCTGCCTCTTTGACCACAGGGGGAGTAATAGAGATAGGACCACCCTTTCCAAGCCTGTGAGGATGGAGGATGTTGTGGCTGGCAGATGACAGCACCCAAAGATTTCACTGCAGCCATTTGAAGTCTGTAATTTTTCCAGGGTGTCTTCGATGTTGAAGGTACCTCTGACTTCGACTCCTTCAAGGAGGAAATCACAGAAGCTTTTGGTTTCGATGCTATCTTAGCAGTCAACGTTGTCGAAAGCACTAGAGAAAACATTTCAGGGGTCTTACCACTAGAGCTTTTGGGAGCGCGGGTCGAAACCTTACATTACTTCTTGCCAGTCCTGAAGGACAACGTGGGATTGTGATGCTAGAAATGCATTTGAGGGACAGGGCCTCCATATCCTTGTCCTTTATGCCTTTATCATGTATGTTCTGTCTTGTTTTGTTTTCTGCGCAGGAGTTCATGTGGGACTCCTAGTGGTGTGGGTCTTCTTCTTTTTGGTTTCGTGTACAGACCCTTGGGATACCTTTATGGCACCCATGGGTGGGGGTACAACCCTGTACCCCTAGTGTATGTTTTTGGGCACCTTTGTGTGGCCCACAGAGCAGGGTATGGGCTTGCGGCAGCTCCATGTTGAATTTGACGGGCGCTCTGATTATACTCCATTTTGGGATACCAAAACCCAGCCATTGGAATCAGTTGATTCCTGATAGGAGACAAGATGACACCTGTGGACTCTAGCTTTCTATTGCCTGTTACCTTGTTTTTCCCAAAGTCCTGGGAAGCCCTGACTCTGTCCCTTCCCCGTGACTGGCTGTTGGGTGGAAGTTCCATATATGGTATTGTAGGGAAGTCCACGCCAGACTGGCTAGAGCCTTCCCAGTGACTGTATGTTGTGGGTACACCCTTGGGGTGGGACCTGGGTGAATGGAGTGTGTGACCAATATGCACTTCTTGTTATGGGTGTCTGGTTTCTGGTATTTCACACAAAGACTCAGACAGCCCTGCCCAAAACTGGTATGAATGCAGTGTGGAGTGCTGAATGGCTGGGTACTTGTCCCAATACACATTCCTTGTTGTGAGTGTCTGAGAGGGAGGAGAATGGCCTGAATGTACTGTGAGCCTGATTGTCTGTCTGACTGCCTGAATGCCCTTCTGAGTGATTGGTTGCCCGAGTGTGACCCAGCAGAGTGAATGAGAGACAGAACAGTATATCTGGGTACAGAACAGCCTCTCAGTGCTGGAAATCTTTCAGAAGCTGAAGTTGAAATTGACCCTTAATCTTTAATTTGAGCCCGAAGAAGAAGGTTGACTGCTGTTACCTTCACTGCAATCCGAAAGCTGCCCTGCCGTTGAAACTGATCCAAGAGGACCTGGCTAGGAGACCTCTTCTGAGTTACAAGGGACTATAGTGCACCGCTAACCTTCGCCAAAGCGCCCTCGAAGCCAGCCTTTGAACACTGTCAACCGGAGACGGGGGGAGCTTTAGGGGAGGCACCGAGGAGAAAAAAGATAAGCACCAGACAGCCGTCCACCATCATCGACCAGGGTTTGCAGGTTTGCTATAACCGTTGGAGGCTTGTTGAAGCCGTGATGCCCAGAAGTGGGAACCGCTTGATGCCGAGCCGCCGACGACCAGAGCCGCAACGCTCCATTGGTGAAGACTCTGAATTCACGGACGCTCTCGCCAGAACCGCCGACAGCTTTGTCCCGCCGGAGAAAGTCCAGGCCGCTGGCGCGCTGAGGAGCATCCGCCGGTGTGTTTCCCGCCACCCGAAAACCGCAGAGACACTGATGTACAACGCCCTTGCTGGGCCAAGGTTCTTCAGTGACTCTTTGCAGCAACGAACTAGCGTTGTCGAGGTGCACCGCATGCCTCCTCTTCGCAGGTCGTACATGACCGATCGTCGACGAGTACCTCCAGGACCGAAGCTGCTCCCTCGACGCTGTTGTTCACCATTTCTTCAAGGGATCTCGACGATCTGTGGCTCCTGCCTTAAAGGGAGCCACTCGAAGGATCCGTCAATGACCCAACGTCAAACTATGCTATTCCAGGTACATTGGGGTGGTAGAACTGTGTAGAAGGAAATAAGACTCATATTGAACAATGTATGGACTGGGCTTGTATTCTATCTTTATTTACAGGTTGCCCAGGTGGGGGGATCCTCATACAGAACTGTGCCTAGTGGTAGGGGCCAAGTATTCTGCCTATTGTTTTAACCAACCTGCTTTCCTCCTATGTCTATTGTTGGTTCACTATATTAACTGATTTGTATGACATTTTAACTAAGTACAGTTGATGCATTTTAATGGAATCAAAGAGTAATTGTGGCACCACATAGAAACTGTATATATTACCATTTTAGATTAACTTGAGCACTAAGTGTGTTATTGTGATTGTGTACGTAACTTGAGCCTATTTATATAAAGAACTGTGTTTTCACTAACATAGTGTGTGGACATTCCTTTGTGGGTGCTTGGGGACTAAACTGTACTTAAGAACCAGCCTGCATCACCTCCTGAGAGCTTAAGCCTTGATTGCTCGTCCAACATTACCAAATAGAGAATCTTGGCTGGGGGGCTCTGTGCCTCTACTCTGCCATATAGAGAGCAGGAGTGCAGTCTTTACAGGAATCAATTGCCTTTTTTGGCTCTTTCGAGGTACCGGAAGAGGCCACCTTCGAAAACACTTCCATAATTTTCTCACAGAAGTTTTCCCACTCCCCCGAGAGGCAGACATTTTGAGGAAACTTACCTGACTCTTGTTCAGCGAGGAACCTGAAGATGATGAACAACTGTGTTGTTTTTTATCCTACTTCCAAGATGATGAAGAAGAATGATGGGAATCAGTCCTGGACCTAGGACGCTTTGAATGTTTGGAGCATTTTTTGGGCCTTTCTGAGGACTTGTCTCCAGCTGAACTCCTACCTCCTAAAGAGTTCCTTTTCGAAGGTGTGGAAGACGGAGATTTAGAAACCGACCGACCTAGGGTGAATTTCCACCTGCTCTCCTTCAAGAACTTACTGGTCACTGATTGGCAGAAGCCAAATTCGACAACTTCATGCTCTTTGACAAGACACTAGTGACAAATTCTGAGAGAATCGGTCATCGACATCTTCGAGTCACAGTCTGCACATCTCTTAAAGCCTGTTTTCAGCAAAGCCATCATGAAAAATCAAAAAATGTAAAAGGAGGTTATTCAGAGAGAATCATTGAGGCAAATTGACCTGTTCCGAGAGCATACTGTGCATGTGGAAAAATGGAACTTAGAAAACAGGCGTGGTGCATGCTATTTATACTATCATCAACATCACGTCCAGACCCGGGAATGCTAACTGTCGATATTGACTCAATGCTGCACAGCGTCCCTCCGCTGTCAAGAATATTTCCGAGACTGCAAAGCAGGTTATGAATCTAAGATGAGGAATCCCTGGGAAGACACAATCCATTAGAAAGAGAGAATTCGGCCTATGTGGATGCCATGTTAATTAAACATGAAAATGTGGAAGAACACCTCATGGAGAACCAACACATGTTGTTCTTGAAGGTGGGAAATTATCACTTGAAAAGAGCATCGCTGGAAAACTAAAGTAAATGTTCTAGGCAACGAAATCACAGTTTGGGGTTTTACTCCCCAGGAAAAGAAAGTTGAGGCTCTACTGAAACTGAAGAACCCCACAAATCCATGTGAATTATGAAGTCTCTTAGGATTGACTAATTACAGTCATAAATGCATAGAAAATTACACAGAGATCACTCAGCCCTTGATGGTCCACCTAATGAAGGCCAGGATGAAGTGGATTAGGAGGACTGAAAAGAAGCTTATCCCAAGCATCATGCTTAGCTGATTCTATTAAAAATAAATAATGTTTCCTGCAAATAGGATTTTCTGAGACCTGTTTAACTGTGGTCTTATATCAGAAGCATGAGCAAGTTAATAAATTGATCTTGTACGTGAGCAAAACTCATTTAGATCAAATTTAATAAATGCAAGAAATCACTCCTGGTAATATTATGGGTGTTGAAAAAACTATAGTCGGATAATCCATGAGGAACATACAATAGTTGAGACCCCACAAACAATATCACAGAGTGACCAGATATGGACTGGGAACATCTCTAACTCCAGGATTGCTTCCTGGATTCTTTTAATGCAGGGTTATGCTGTGGAAACCAGATATGGTCAAAATAAAAATAGTCTGATGGTGCAAGGATTAGCCAATCTACATGATTGTGTCCAAGACAACTGTCTAAATGAAGAAGAATTGAAAACAACCAGTAATATAGAGGCATATATAGATTCTCCTCATTAGGAGGACGACAAAAACACTGATTGGTATTGCCCATAGTTTATCTGAATGGTTGTTCCTACCATATTAAAGAAAATGATAGAAAAGAAATAGTTTCTGGTTTTGTAAATACTTTGGTGAATGACTTCCCTGAACCCTCAGCCGGTTATAAAATGTTATGTAATTTTAGTTTTAACCATGCCTGAGGTGAATACTGTCTGAGCATAATCCCCAGCCACATAATCCTTAACATGGGCACTTAATATAATGCATTTGATGCATTCAGGCAAAAGGATTTACAGTTAAATCAGAAAATAATTTTGGTTTGGCTTTCCAGGCTCCACGCCAGACCATTATCTTTGTTATGGTTCTTGCAGGTACATCGCGTAAACCAAGTAACTGACTGTATTCCTGACTTTCTAGGAGATGATCCAGGTGCCTCGTTAATAGTAAATAAAACTGAAATAGTGATAATTCAAAGAACTACAGCACTTCCTGTGAAACTTTTAGTTGTGAAGCTTGTATAACTAGGTAAAATGTGTCGGCAGACTGCATCAGCCTTAATTTGTTAACAGAAACAAGCTTTTTGCTTCCCTGGAAAGATGCTGAACACTGATAATGGGCTGATGATTTAACCAGCTTTTTGCTTCTGTTAGATAAGTATGCTAACAGGAAAAGTTGACAGTTTATGCCCAAATAGTATAAAAGGGAGGATTTAGTAGGGCAAAGCAGGAGATTAGCTGTCCGCAGACCAGATGGGAGTTGGCAGACGAGGCAGACGGAAGGCTGTAGGGAAGGAGCACTGGGGCCATTATCCTCTATGCATAAGGGAGGAGTTGAAGACCCTTCTTTTGTCTTTGCTGGATTTTAAAGCCACTAAATTGGAGTTTTGGCTTTTGTGAGGCATTTGAGTCCCAAAGGTCTCTGGATATTTGCTTTTGAAATTAACTATTACTTTTGACTGAGCAGTATGGAGATTATTTTTACATTTCCACTCAAAGCAAATCAGCTCACCACCTATGAACATATCTTATTGTTAATTGGCTAATGCTGGTGCCATGGTTGATTTCAATAGACATTCGACTCTTTTTAAAGCATTTATTCATGTTTTCCTGCCTTTTTGATAAAAAAAGACAATAGTGATTTAATAAGAGTTTTTGATATTTTTGGCATTTTTCTTGGGTTGTGCAAACTACAAGTCTTCAGGCTTCTTCAGCTCTCATATACCTACCTTCTACAGATAGTGAGTATGAGAGGTTTTTTACACATCATTGACAACACATTGAGGAAGGTATTGAGGTATTGAAAGGGCAGGTGCTTTTATGAAGGTTGACTAGCAAGATTTGTGAGGTTGCGTAGCAAGGCCTGGCAAGGCAGGTAGTTGTTTTTAAGGTGGCTATGAGGTCTTTAAGAATGTTGATTAGTGTGAGTACTGAGTAGACAGAGGCAATGACAGTGATTGCTGCATATTTATGAATGACTTTTTGCATTTTAAGTGTGTTATGTATGGTGATCATAATGGTAGCAATATTTCCTTATTACTTATTTCTCATCATTACAAGATTTTCATTATACATGAGAGTGTAAGAAGCATTCATTGAGTGTTCATTACTGAGAAATGTGCCAGGAACATTTTGAATATGAACCTTATATGTGGGGCATCTATGTAAATGTACTGTGTATTGATATGTTATATATGGTGCATGTATTTAATACACACACAGGGGTTACTGGAAGGTATGAGCAGTGGGCTATCAATACAACATAATGCGACATTGGTAAACCTCGCCTGTGCTGGTGAATGAGAGTAGTCACTGCAGGGAGTTGTTGCTTACTTTCTTTGCTGATTCAGTGACCAGTAGATGCTTTTGCCTATCTCTATTCCTACCACAGCCCCTGATGGGGGGTCTTGGACATTCCCCTGGAGGTGGACGAACGGCTCTGGATACAGGGGTGAAAGAATCACATACACAATTGGTCCCTGGATTAGTCACGTGGTGGAATGGATGGCCACACATAAAAGTGGAACCTCTCCCTGGAGAAATACAAATAAAGGCAGTCACTCAATCACAATCTCAAGTTGAAAATGAGCCTTCTGCTCTTTAAATGACCAGAGATGCTCCATATCAAGCCTTAATTACTGGCCAAAAAGAAGTGCTGATTATTGAAAAATGATATGCTATGTATATCTAGAAAATCCAGAAAATGTTCCCTTAGCTAAAAGAGACTGTCAGGTAAAGGATGATCTTTGAGTCTTATGTTCAAGATCCAAGATGGACTTTTGGTTAGGAAACCCCAGTCTGGTTGCGATTAGTTGGTGGTACCTATCTCATTTCGAAGCATAATGCAAAATCATGCCAGTGACGCAGCAACAGCATAAGGATTTCAAAAGATGATGGAGATCCTATTTGAGGTTGCATACTGGTCACACATGGTTCAAGACCTAAACAATTATTTAAATGAGTGTTGGGTGTGAGCTCAGCTACAACTGAGTTCTGCCAATCGCGTTTCTCCTAAGCTCCTCTATAAACCAGATGAATGACGTTAACATGGTCTTGGACATTCCCCTGGAGGTGGACGAAGGGCTCTGGATACAGGGGTGAAAGAATCACATACACAATTGGTCCCTGG
The DNA here is from genome assembly GCF_040938575.1 of Ambystoma mexicanum. Classification (NCBI taxonomy): domain Eukaryota; kingdom Metazoa; phylum Chordata; class Amphibia; order Caudata; family Ambystomatidae; genus Ambystoma; species Ambystoma mexicanum. Next base: position 523,899,452 of record NC_090939.1, read on the forward strand.
ATTAGTCAGGTGGTGGAATGGATGGCCACATATAAAAGTGTCCTTACTGCCATAAATCATCAATGTCAGGAACAGAGGGGTTGCTGGAAACATTTGGCATGGAGAGGCAAGTAGCATTTTCTGGCCCATGATGCAGTGGTGCAAGCTCACAATTCAGCTGCCTCAACTTCCAGAACAACAAAGCTCAATACCAACCTCCCACCCAGGTGCACATTTTCAAGAAAACAGAGTAGACATTATTGATGTTACTTTCCTTTTATGCAACATATCTTTCAGTTATGTTTGTGGTTTCTTAGAGACCCAGACACAGGAAACCTCGCCCACATACCAGGCATATTACAATTATTTTACCAGGATAATATAATTTGGTGAAATAGGAAAACTGAGATTTAAGCCCTGTCTACCCCCTACAACTTAAGAACCTCACCTGGCATTCTGCCTCCCCACCATAATATCAGTGGTTAACATGTATACATGCCATAACATAGATTACAAACCCATATGAGCAAGACTTTCCCTAGAGACGGTTAAGGAAAACAAGGCATAGTGATGAAAATTCATTTGCTGAGAGTCACATAAGTTGTCAATTGTGGAAATTGGAGTTTTAAGCACTATCTTCCTGCTTGCACAGTTTGAAATTTAGACAACACAGGAGACTTCATCTTCTCCTACTGCATCTTCTATATTTGAAACCACCCAATAGTTTTGCCAGATCTGTTATGTAAGGGGTAACTAGTACATTGTTTAATAAATATGTGTTTCTAAGCACCAATCCACACAATAAAGCAACTTCACATAATATTAGAGAAGTCTTAATTGGAACATATGTTCACAAAGCAAGTACGCATCACTTCATCGAAAAAAAAGAAACAGGGTCGGATTAACTTTTTGTGAAAAGAAAAATGTGCAGTAGTGGTTTGAGCCCCTACTGTATTTCCAACTTCACAGTGGTGGACATGGCTAAAACATGTTTTAAAAGCACATTTTTACATTACAGCCAGCAGAGTTGGTATTTCTGAAATACCTCTGGAGGTTTAAGAAAAATACTACCTGTGCAGGTGATAAACTCAGAATGGGACAGATTTTCGGAAATAGCACTGGTGGCGGTGGTTACTTTCTCCAGCAGTATTTCATCAACATAATCTGCCAAACTCTGAATGACTCCCTTAGTTTGTGGTATACTAAGAATAGACCTGAATGTTACATCTTTCTGTGTTGTGTTTTTTAACTGTGCCCAAAAGTGAGTACAACAAACATTCCAACAACCATTCCTATAAGCACCATGTAGTAAAATCTGTGGGTGCTATTTAGGATGCTCATAAAGTCTTTTTGAGCCTTCCAGTGATCAAGAAATGCAACAAAGCATAAGGGAAGCATACTTGCAGAAAGAGACTGAAGACAAACTAATAAGATATGGCCCCTTGCTTCCTTGGCAAGTATGAGTCATGATAAGCTGCTGAGGATTGTAACAGATCAATGGTGTATGGGCTGCAGTGGTACAAACATTACCATCCAGAGTCACTGAATCTGCCATTTAAATTAGCACATTGCCCTCTGGGCAGTATGAACATGCCCCTGTGCTTAGACTCTTCTCTCACTCACCTACTGTGGAGGCCCACATGTGGGGCAGCCGAGGCACATCTGCAACATTGCTAAAATCAAGATGTGCCACTCCCCCCATCAAAATAGAACTAGGTTTCTTCAAAGCAGGCTGGATTCTGAAGGATTTTACCTTTTTCAATTATACCTTTTTACATTTTGCAGGTATGTCCCAGGGAGCAACTTCCCAGCCAGCCTGGGGACAATTGCCCCTTTATCGTCCTTCGCATCTCGCTCAGTCCAGGAACTACTAATCATAACCAACTCAGATAATAGTGGACATAGATTTGTTGAACACTTTGTAAACTGGAAAGCCAGAGTTATGTTCTTTGCCAACAACAAACCCCAGAAACACTGGAAGTTAATCCAAATGATAGATGATTTAGTGACATCAAACAAATATACCTTAATATGGAAATAAATAATTTAGAAGTTGAAGGCCCCGATAAGACAGGACAATATTTGGCTCATCAACTACCAAAAACTGGAGCACTCCAAAAGGTATATATTGATATGGAACCTCTCCCTGGAGAAATTCAAATAAAGGCAGTCACTCAATCACATTCTCAAGCTGAAAATGAGCCTTCTGGTCTTTAAATGACTAGAGATGCTCCATATCAAGCCTTAATTACTGCCCAAAAAGAAGTGCTGATTATTGAAAAATTATATGATATGTATATCTAGAAAATCCAGAAAATGTTCCCTTAGCTAAAATAGACTGTCAGGTAAAGGATGATCTTTGAGTCTTATGTTCAAGATCCAAGATGGACTTTTGGTTAGGAAACCCCAGCCTGGTTGCGATTAGTTGGTGGTACCTATCTCATTTCGAAGCATAATGCGAAATCATGCCAGTGACGCAGCAACAGCATCAGGATTTCAAAAGATGATGGAGATCCTATTTGAGGTTGCATACTGGTCACGCATGGTTCAAGACCTAAACAATTATTTAAAAGAGTGTTGGGTGTGTGCTCAGCTAGAACTGAGTTCTCCCAATCGCATTTCTCCTAAGCTCCTCTATAAACCAGATGAATGACGTTAACATGGTCTGATCTTCAGATTAACTTCATTGGTCTAATAATTTGTTTTACATGCAGCAATAAATATATGTTGACTGTTACTTGCCCCTTGATCAAATGGATTGAATGCCTCTGTGCCAAAATTGTAAGGCAGAGACTGCAGCTATGTTACTGATTGACCACATGTTTTGCGCTTTGCCTTTCCTCAAACAACTGAGTCCAACCACAGGAATTGTCATTTCACCAGTGAGGTAATGACAAAGGTGTGGGATATATTGGGAATGAACAGAAAAGTGTATATCACCTAGCACCAGCAATCCAGTAGGGGGATCGTGTGATGTAATAAAACCCTTTCGGAAGTTTTAAAGAGGTTTGTGGAGGATTCTGAACTCAGTTGGGACTTGCAATTACCACTAGTCCTGATGGCTCTGAGATTTACCACTACTTCTGCTACTAAAATGTCTGAATTTATGACTGGTAGAAACATGGTCTTGCCTCAACATCTGCTGGACTGAGTACAGGAAAAGACATTAATCAACGCATATGACACTCAAAAATATGTACAATACCTACGCAAACATCTTCAAGATGCATTTGTGCACACCCAAAAGAACCTGCAGATATCTGCAGTCAGTATGGGTGATCTATTAATACCCAAGGAAATCAAAAAAGGAATTTGAGATAGGTGATCACATTTACCACTATCATTTTCAAAGAAACCATACTAATGCATGCACATTACTTTCCTTGTGGCAATGGCACTTCTAGTTCATAGATACGGTCTCTCTTGGTACCTACAAAATCAAGATCTCAAAAGAGGAGCAGACAGAGGAAAACTCTGTCCATGTGAACCATTTTAAGACATGTCATTCTCAAACAGCTCTTAATCGGACTAAGGAATCCTTTCCTCCTCCAGATGAGAGGATCTTTGAATAAAAAGGAATGTGTGTTAAAATTGTAAGTACAAGTGTTTAAATGGAAGGATGAATAATGGAGCATTCTTGTTAAAAATATAGTTGAATGATATTTTGCATATTAGTATTAGAAATTGAAGAATAGAGTAGGTTTCATAAGGGAATATGTAGAATGAAAAGGTTGTCATGACCTTGTACTAAACCAACCCTTCTACCCATCTCTCTGAGTTAAATAACCTGAAATTCCATCCAGCCTCCAAGATTAGGAGAGAGGGGGTGGGGGTGTGAACCCCTCAACCCATCAAAGAGGAAAAGAGTAGGTGAAGATCCCACATCCTCACCCCAGAAGAAATGGATTTCCATGAACTAGGATACCACTGCATCGACAAACAAAGGCCAGCCAAGATCTGTGCAAAAACCATACGCAGCGGAGGTGGATCCAATGCTGGAATACAAACATTTTTTCAACTGCCAAGAAACTACAAACCCATAACCCACATCTTTCCCCTCAAGACACTAGTCCCTTTCATGATTGTGGGGGCATGAAGTGTTAGCCACTGTGGTGGTAGCCATCAGTGGTGGGCTAATAAGCCCTGGTGGTCTACCTTACTGGGCCCCTGGACTACATTACCCAGGGGTCCAGGGACCAGCATGCATTGCTTTACACTATGTTGATATGGGCTCTTAAGGCCCGCCTCCAAGTGCTGGTGATTGGTGTTTGGAGGCACAGGAGGAGGCCATCACGGACAAACACTGAATCACAGCAGGCTGCTTTCCTCAGGCTGCAGCAAAGAGCTTCATTCAACCCGGGTGTGGCAGTGAGCATATGGGCATGCCTGACGAATGCTGATATGTGCCGGCAGACTGCTCTTCCCAGGCTGCGGTGGTGAACATCTTCAGCCCAGGCATGGCTGTGAACATTGTTGGTGCACCGTCAGGCTGATTCAATGCAGAGAAACATGTGCCCGGGAAGCCTCGTGGTGCTCCCGGTCTTCAGTTAAGTAAAGGATGCATGAACTGCTATGCTTCTATGATCACGTGTGAAGTTTAACACATGGCAGTTTTCTAGTTGGAAAGCACAAGCTAGACATTTAACTGTGCTACTGTTATGTTATGCTATGTTAGGTAAATTTGTTATGCGCACGTTCAACCAAGAGCCTCTAGGCGCAAGGAGGAACACAACAGGACTGTAGCCAATAGACAGTTAGCAAAAGAGAGTGGTTTTAAGTAGATGACGGAAATCCAGATGGTTTTCAGTCGATTTAAGTTTAAGTGGAAGACTGTTCCACAGCTTGCCGGTCGCAACAGAGAAAGCCTGGCCACCAACTCTCTGAAGGCGGTACCTAGGGACTACGACCAATCAGTCACCACAAGAACAGTGAGTCTGGTGGGTAATGGAAGGCTGGATCTTAACCTGGAGAAACTCAGGTCCAACCTGATAGTAGGCTCAATGAACGAGGCACAGAGATTTGAAAGCTATGCGCTGTTGCACTGGAAGCCAGTGTAGGTGACGGAGCATCAGGCTTATGTGGGAGCCATAGGGGGTTGCAGTGGCAACCCGAGCAGCCAAGTTCCCTAACAATTGCAACCAATGGAGAAGACTAACCGGCTGAGCCAGATAGAGAGTGTTGCAATAGTCAATCCTACTAGAGACAAGAGCAGCCGCCACTAATGGACGAAGCAAGGGTGGAAAAAAGGTTGAATATTACGGAGAACCCGCAGCAAAGAGTGTCCAGACTGATATACCGCACTCACTTGTGAAGCCATGGAAAATGAGGCCGACAGATAGACCTCTAAGTTCTTCACCACTGTCATCGGGGAGGGAAATACACGCAGTGAGGTAGGCCAAAAAGAAGAGGACCAAGAGTCTGATGCAGGCGAGGTTCCAACCGCCAGGACCTCCGTCTTATCCCGTTAAGCTTAAGCCAACTGGAGCTCATCCAGTCACCCACAGGCGAGACGACACTCCATCCCGGTCAAGATCTAGTCGGACCAGGATTCACGTGGTGACTGCGTAAGAGTAACACCTAAAGCCATGGGAGCGGATAAGAGCCAACAGGGAGCACATGTAGATGTTGAATAGTATCAGGGACAAAGCAGAGCTCTGGGGGACCCCACAAGAGAGAGAATGAGAGGGAGAAAGAAAAGGAGGCAAAGATACAGACTGTTCATGACCAGTCAGGAACAAAGTCAATCAAGCCAGTACGCGACCAGAGATTCCAATGGAGGCCAGGGAGAGAGGAGGAGGGGTGGTCAACAGTATCAAAAGCCACAGATAGATCGAGCAAAATCAGGGCCCCTAACCCCCCACCATCAACAAGCCTGGTAAGATTATCCATTAATGATACTAGGATGCTCTCAGTACCCCTTCTGGGATGAAACCCAGACTGAAAGGGGTCAAGCACTGCAGAAGACTCCAGAACGGAAGAGAGAAGAGGAGAAATTAAAGCTTCAAGAAGTTTCATTAAACACATAAGTAACTTAGATGAAAATTAGAAAGTTTGAAGCATCCAAGGATGGTTTCTTTATGACAGGAGCCACAGTGGCCTGTTTCAATTCACTAGGAATATAACCTAGGCTACAAGAAAGATTTAAAGCCTGGATCACCGAAGGGATTATCATAGGCAAAAGATCCTTTAGGATAGATAAAGGGACTCGGTCAGACAGGGCTGCTGATTTAAGACGAGAAATGGCAGTCAAGACAGCCTTGTCTGTAAATACTGCAAAAGAGGCCCAGCTGGTAATAACAAGCGGGTCAGTGTCAACGACCTTAGCCCTAGTACCAGGGTGGGAAGATTCAATATTGTCCCGAATGCTAGAAATTTTAGAATGAAAGAAATCAGCTAACGCATCAAAGAGAGACTTAGATGGTAGAACAGTACGAAGGAAAGGACTGTAGAAGAAAAAGATTAAACAGAAAAAAACTCCTTTGACTGATTAAGGGCAGCCTCAATAATGTATGTAATAAAAGACTGTTTGGCTATTTTGATTGACAAGTGATACTTCCTAGATAGGGAGACAAGCATAGCTTTGTCAGGGGGGCTATAAGAAGAGTGCCATTTACGCTCGGATTGGCGAACACCAATCTTAGCTGCTTTCAATTCAACAGAGAACCAGGGTTGGGAGGGCTGACAGTGTACACTAGTAAGCTTAAGGGGCAGAAGTTAATCTGCAGCATTCAACAATGCTTGAGACAAAATGGATAAGTCAATCGGGCTGTTGGGGTAATTAGCCATAACAATAGATGCGAAATAATGCAAGTCTAGATTACGCCAGTTTTCCTAAAAATAGCACGTTTAGCAGGAGGCGACAGGTGGATCATAAGAGGCACCAAAAAGGAGACCAGAAAGTGGTCTGTCCAGATGAGCGGAATAACAGGAAGAACTACTACTCCCAGAATGGCTGTAAGGATTAGGTCCAAAATTCCACCCAGCCGATGAGTTGGTTCGGCGAGATGTTGTTTAATGCCTAGGTCTAAAAAGCTGTCTGAAAAAGAATAGGGGCTAAAGGCAAATTAAGTTTAATTTTAAAGTCACCCAGAACAACTAGTTCACATATTTCAGTTGAAGTGAGCCAACTTATTCCAAAAAAGGATTCAAGAAAAGTGAACAAGGTCCAGGAGGGCGAGGAGAAAGTGAACTGATTGCGACACGGATATAGCCAAATTTACCAACAGTGACTCCATACCCAAGGTATGAGCAAGTGGCACCAGACTAACTTTAAGAGCCGATTTAAAAATAATGGCAACCCTACCCCCAGGATGGGAGGCAACTCTGTCCATGCAGAAATTGTTGTAGCCATCCGGCAAAAACTGTGAAAACATGGGAGCCGAAGAATCGGTCAACCACGTTTCAGTTACGCAAAGCAGGTCAGGACAAACATTGCAGAGTAGATCATATATGTGGCTAGAATGCACCACCATTGAACGGGAATTGAGTAGTTTAATATTTCAAAAAAGATGTGGGTACGACCTGAGCAAACCTAGTAGCAGGGGGAGAGATAACAAATCCGATGGGAAATACTGTGTTTGCAGGTGCCAGCTCTAGAATTCCATAACGTGTGTAGTGACGAACATGTAGTGCTAAGACAGTGCTCCCGGACCCGTCCGAGCCCATTGGCTGCCTTGTGGTTACCTGTGAGTCTACAATCAGGGACCCATGCCAACCAAGGTGGAAGGGTTCATTGTCATTCAGCTTCTGTGGTTTGGGAGGTTGTGTCGATAATCCCCCCCTGGTTGTGACAGTCCCAGGGCATTTGGGTGGGGGGGTGATTCTGTACTTAAAATTAAGCAACATGCAGGCTGTTTCAAATTAAAATTGAAAAGGTGCCAGAATAATGCATCACTTCATTCATGATCTGTGCTTATCTCTAGCTATCATGAAAACTTCCTGTGATGCAGGTAGTTACCAGCTCCTCTTAGACAGAGCACACTACAAATGGCATATATTTTCATGCACACTAGGAACATTCCCTTGAACTTTCCCACTGTGATGAACTGACTTTTGCCTTGTAAGAGTACAAGTATGAAGCAGAGGCTAAAACGCCTATGAAGCCCTCACATTTCTACAAACCAAAGAGCCAATACAATCATAACTGTAAAATAGGCACAGTCATGTGATATATCTCCTTCGCCTTTTCTGGTAATGTGGGCCAAGGGAATGCTATACTCTCAATAGAGGTGACTGACTCAACAGGGGTGACTGATGATTCACCGGGTCACAGCACTTCTCCCCAGAGGGGAGTCCTTTCCTTTGAGGCTAGGGAGGTGAGGCCGCTACCCAATAGTCTCCCTAAGGGTGGTAATACGCAGGAGGACCTCATAGGGAGGACCCCCCCTTGGGATAAGGACATCCACCTGGGGAAAAGCCTCGCTATAACACTATCCCAGAATCCCCTACCCTCATTGTCACCCTTTTCTCCCACCATTGATAGTGGAACCATGTGTTATTGTAAAGTCAGACTGTGACAGATGTAAATCATACTGGGGTGACCAAGAACATGAGAAGCCATGTGCAAAACCAGCCAATTACTGCAACGAGGTGGCTCCCTGGAGGCATGAAGAATGCCAAAGAGACTTTCCAGGATGGTGTTGACGTTACGCAAGGGCGGAGTCATTAATATAAAGTAGAAGCCAAGAATGGACTAGAAAACCAGCAGCATGCAAGTCCTACCCGGAAGATTCAAACCAGGAGTATCAGAGATGTGGAGAAGCTGTTCTTCCAGGAGGACACTGCGAAGAACGAGGTGCTGCTACAATGTCCCAGGAGCCGGCTGGGAGCCGACTCACCAGAAGGAAAAGCAATCGAGGTGGTGGTGTGACTGTAGATAGGTGGACTGTGAGGTCTGGAAACAGTGCCTAGACCACCAGCTGGACTCTGCCATGGAGCCACGTTGGTGTCAGAAATCGCAGAGGGCGGAATCCGAGACCCTATGAAGAACTGGAGCCGAGTCCCAAGAGAGATCAAGGGAACAGCTGAAAGACCGGGAGGGGTCCAGGAAGCCACAGTGGTGACAACCCAAATCATACCATTGAGCCAGAGTACATCAGGAGTTTCTCCCTCTACGCAGTGGTCAGCCAAATACCACTTCTCAAGCAGTGATTATTGGGAATCATGTCCCTCGTTGCAGTGGTCATGCAAACACCACTGCCCTAGTAGCGTGTACCAGGAATCATCTCCCACGTTATAGTGGTCAGCCAAACCCCAGTTCCCAAGCAGATAGCATTGGCAGTCATCTCCCTCGTCGCAGTGGTCAACCCAATGCCACTGAGCAAGCATACTGTGTGGGGAGTCATCTCCTTCATTGCAGTGGTCTACTTAATACTGCTGCCCAAGTAGAGTGGAACAGGAGCCATCTCCCGCATCAGAGTGGTAAATGGAAGCCGAATAAGGCTACACGTTTTTTCTACTTCCTGGAAGGAGTTAAATAGACTAATCCAGGATTTCTGCAAGAGTGCTTAAGGACCACTGTGTTGAACCTTTATAGATGGACCAGAAGAAGGGAGTAATTCCCCTGGTCCTTAGTGATGGAACATTGAAGGAGTTACTTCTACTATAAGAAGGAAGCAAGAGACCAGGAGAATGGAGTAATTTTCCTAGTGAAAGCAACACAAACTTAACTTTAGTTAAATACTTATGTTTATAGTGTTAGGGTTAGATTAGTTGGTTTCTGACAGAGGACTGAGAACATTTAATTTTACCAGACATTCTGAAAACTCAAAGTTTTCCTAGGTTGAGGCAAGCGAAGCCCCTTATAAGTCGGGAGAGTTCGATTTCTTTATTGATTTAATACAAGTTTGTAGCACACAAGAGGATCTCTCCTTGTCAGTTTCCTCCTTCTTCACCCTCACAGGTGTCAATGTGATTCAGTAACAACCCAAACAGTGAAGTATAAGTAAGGACTGTCCAATCAAGGTACTATACAAATATATTTACTGTAATTAAACACACCATGTACAATAATAGCTAATTAGAAAAGACTAAAACCCACTTCTGTGGAAAGAACATATAATATACAAGATGGCAAGAGGCAGCACTCTGGGTAATAAGACAGGGGAGAAAAATCAATATAAACCACAATGTTCAAAGGATATGTTCTTGAGTTGCAAAAAGGGATCAGTGAGACCTAGCCTATCTCTAGGGCCCTAAAAGGACCTGGGGGGCAGATATCAGTCAGTAATACCTTTGCACTGTCTTGGCGCTTGGACAACAGCAAACCAGTCTTCTCACTGCTGTTCAGTGTTTGATGCGGTTTGAAATGCAGCAGTCATGTAGGTCGAACGGCAAGCAGATTTCGAAGCATGGGTTGAACTGAAGTAGGCTGTGGTTCAAAATGTTACTTAAGTGATGCAGATCGTGGATGTCATCAGGTCTGGTTCAGTAGTCGACATTTGCAGACGAGTCGGGTCCCTACAGGGGCTCGAAGGACGCAGTTTGGGAAGAACATTAGGGTCGCTTCGATTGGCGACTCGTTTGGGGATGAAAAAGCTGGCACCGGCTAGTTACTCATGTAAGACCATTGACACAGAAAACACAATTTTCTGTCTACCGCACTTCCTGCTAGCAACCAGACTGGAATTAAGAAAAAAACAGGGCCCCTTCCATGAAGTAAACAAAATACATTGGGTAAAAAAAAGTATCTAAAAATGTTTCATTTTTTCATTTTTTTGCTGAAAGGGTTGGCAAACTGCAGAAAGTGAACCGACATCAGGAATACATGGTTCTTCTTTCTTTGACCCAAATTTCCATTAGACAACCACTGAAACGCCTCCAGACACACCCATTTTGTACATACATATTAGGTCTGACTGGCAGCACTCCCCTCTGCCACCAATTCAGTTGAAGATTTTAAATGACATTTGTTACAGTTTGGGTTAATTTGAGCATATGTTTAGACACACATGCTTTTTGCGGACGGAAAAATGCTTTTTGTTTTGATGTGCTAAATCCACCCTACCCACCTGTTAGCAATTTGTTTTAACAGCAGGTATGTGTAACCCATAAAATATATTGTTATTCAAACACACCGGCACACAAATAACTCACAGGCTTGCATGTGGGGGGAAAGTCTACACACTTCAATAACACCAGAAACGTAGAGCACAACAGGCCCTCTACATGCAGGGCCCATAGGACTGCATGGAAATTGCTAACAGTGTCAGTGCTTCTGTGAGAGACATGCCAGTAGGTGCCTGAAAACCCAGCAGGTCCTTCTCGTAGTATGGCGGTCCGGAAATGGTGCTGGTACGTTGCTACCAGTACCCTTATTTCTGGGCCGCCATACTTAGAATGATGGCCAATGACTGCATTTGTAAAATCATGGAATTGCTTGTGCTTGTGTTACAAGCACAGGCAGGTACGTATTTAGTTAAAATGTAATTAAAAAATTCTGTTTAAATGAAGTGCTATAGTAGCTCCAAAACTTTATTTAAGCCACTATACTCACTGTGTTTTTGTTGGTGTGTGTCCTGTGATTGCACATGTTTTTAAAAGTACAATGCTGGCATATATTTGAGAGACAGCCCTCATGATTTAATTAAGGCAACATCAGCATGAAAGTAGGTGCATTGCTTCTATTTACTATTGAGATGAAAGTGTCCTCATGATTGTCTTTTGGAACAGTAATGTAAATAGGTTTTAAAGTGGGAATGTTGGCATATATTTTTGAGGCAAGCTCCACACCTGTCTGTGGGCCTAACCAGAATTAAAGGGGTACTGCTGAGACAGGCCACGTGAATATCATTGGTTACAAGTACCAGGCAAATGCGGTTTACAGTGGCATTGTTGACATATATTACTGAGACCAGCCTCATGCCCTTGTTTGGGAACAGGCAGCATGAAAGGGGCAGTGCCAGCATATAATGTTGACATGGGCCTCATGATTGTCTCTGGGCACAGCCAGCATTAAAATGTGTTGCAAAATGCGCCTGTGTACTCTTGGTGGCTAGGCAACTATTGGAATATTTTATGCGTTCTCCTAAAGAAAAGATTTGAGTACATATGGCGTTTTATCAGTTTCTGCCATTTATTCTGAAGAATGGCAACAAAGAGACCCATTTTAAATAAAAAAAATACCTGGTGAGTTCTGCCCCAGACCCACTTGAGTTTGGGGCAGAACTCACGGTTCTGCTCGCTGATATAGAAATGTACTGGAAGGATTTCAAGCACAACAAAGAATAAAAACTGGCCAGGAAGCCCCAAGTTATCAGAATTCCATGGGAGGATGGAGCTCACTGTGCATAGGGACCTTAACTAAGTAATATGTAGCTGTTCATACATTATTGCTGATAGATCAGCAAATTCTTAGTTCAAATTAACACAATTAGAATTGATACAACAATTTCAGGGATGTATTCCTCTTCTTCAGGAGCAAAAAACGGGCATCTTCAACTGTTTTCAGCCAGTCATCATATAAAGTAAGGTGAGGCTGAATCTTCAAAACAAAGTATACTGTATTTCAAGCACCCAACAGTGTGGTGGCTCGTCTTCAGATTCCCCAATAATCTCAGCGCGTAAGTGCAGTGTCTCAAACATTTACTCTTTGGTCATCTAGTCTGCTATATATAGCGCTGCTAGTGTATCCATGTATCTGGGACCAGATCTGGTTCCAGATACATGGATGAGACTTAAGGCCTGCCCCGGTTCTCTCGTTATCTTTGTTCCAACAAAATGAATTAAAAGAGGCCGGACAAGGTGTTTTAAATTACAGTGAGCCTTTTGGTATGCATATAAAGTCATTTTATGCTGGGTTAATGACTGTGAAAACATCATTAGATATGGAAGATGGTTCGAATAGGGGTTTTCAAGAATTAACTAACAACTTACAATCACAGAAGATTTTGATTGTGGAAGGGCAACTGGTGACCAGTGATTCCTCTGCAAATGAGATTGACCCTATAAGAGATACATTAGACATAGATAGGGTCAATAATATTGAGAAAGAGCTCATAACTAACAAAGCTTTGGACCTTGCAGAAGGATTAAACCACCAAACCATGAAGGCTAAATTGCCCGTCCAAGTTCAGGAAAATCATGGGTTAACTAATCAGGAAACACCAGAAAAGGGCATAAGTGATCAAAACCAATCGTGAAGAGATCCGGCCACTAAGAAAAACATTACAGATTATTTTAAGCAATCCGTCCCAATGATGAGCACGGGCACTAGGAAACCAGCATTAGTACATCTGGATACATTTTCTAATCCTCCGAATTCAGTTTCCATTAGTGATTTTAAGTATCCTGGAATTGGAGCTGCAAGCAGATCTGACAAAATTACCATCTAAGGGAAAATGAGTGCTCAATCCCCATAAACCATCTCATATGGAAGTCGACTTCTCACTTTTAACAGAACATCAGACCAACATACAGGATATTGAACCAGAATACCAGGAAAAGAAGTCAGACCCTCCTCAACAGATAATGCACTATACCTTACAAGAACTTGATAACCAGATTAGAATAACCATGCCCAAGATTTCAGCATTGAACATTTTGCTGATTTCTTTCTCAATCAATGCTATATGACAGAATACGCTTGGAAATAAATACACATATGCTGCAGTTAATCAATATCAAGATAAATCTGGAAATGGTGCATGATTCCCTCTGAGATATTATTGGTACAGCTAATGGTCCATGAAATTCTGCAAATGCTGTATTGAAACCTCCTGGGTTAGATAAGGAGTAAGAACCAGTCCAAACTGTAGTAGAACAACAATGTACTAAGCAATTTAGATAAATAAAAAAAGGTGGAAAAAAGAAAGAAAAATCGGAAAGCTGACTCCAGAAAATTCCAAAGAAATCTACTTTTCATTGAAGAACCGATAAATGTGAAGGGAGAAACAAGTCCAGTTATGAATCAAAGGTCCGACACAGAGGGGCAGGAAATATTGAACAATCCTACTTTAATGCTTGATGGAGAAGAAAGAAACATTTTAATTACCACCAAAGAAGTAATAGACTGTCCCCTTCTTAGTGATAGATGTGGACATTGAAAGAACTTCAGCCTGTAAACAAAGGGGAGCTTGAGAGAAAGTGGACAATCCTATGCTAGTTGCAGAGACAGAAGAAAGAGATAATCCACCAACCATTGAAGAATTAACAGACCGACGCATTTTATTTACAGAGACTTGAACACTGAAGAAACTTCTGCCAGCAAACAATTGGGAATGAGGAGGAAAAGGGTGGCTCAGGAACGGTGTCCACAGAAATTGTTCACTATTTTTCATTTATTATCTCAACCATTTGTCCTAAAATCAAATGCTATTGAAATATCTGAATGTAGTGGGGGAAATTGGAAGTGCAGGTGGTTTAAAAAACTTGAAAATAGGGACTAGTGTGGTTCAACTGAATGAGGGCTTGCAGGCGATTAAGAATTCTAGTAAATGGTTGAGCTGCACACCTTTTCTTTAGATTGAGTTCAAGATAATGTTCTTAGGTATTTTACAAGATTTAAAGGGTGCTGCAGACAGAGAAAACCACAGCCCTGACACAAGTAAGCTGTTACAATAACTCCCATCCCCTGCACACCTATGGTACTGTCAAAAAGGCAGTCAAAATTATGATAGTAATTCTATATCTGCGGTAGTAGTAACTCTTGGTAAGTACATTCTTCATCCATAGTGTTTATAGAAATTCAACAATATTTTTAATGATGATAAAAAATGTTAATCACAATAACGCTTGAGTTTCAGCATTTATAACAAAATAGCTCAACGCGCTTCGGGAGAATCCCTTTTCAGGAGCTTGTTAATATTTCTTTTTTGCGTTTTCAAAAATATCTAAAGGATATATTAGAATATATTCAAATGGTGTTCAAATATTCACACTTTCATATTCTGTACATAGTATATTTTTTCTTTTAAGAATCAAATAGTTTTTTACCTGGCTAGACTGTGCCATGTGCCAACTTCAGGTACATTTTTGCAAATTTGCAATCTGGGGGTCCTTACTGTCCACTCCCTATGGTAAAAGTATAATAGTATAATAGTATCCGATAAAAATAATTTAAACCAATGACCCTGTGATTCACTGTATTTATCTAGATGTGTCTACATGAGCTTGCTTACCTATGCTGTGGTTTATCCACTAGTGTTATTTTCAAGAGTTTATTCGAGGAGAATTCATAATTTCCATCTCAGGCAATCCCTATTGACAAGGGTAAATATTATTGTATTTTCCAACAAACCATCAATTACTGACATAAGAAATAAAATCTTAAATTCAATGCGGCCTATATAGCCGACTTACTTGCGTGTGGGTGTATCTTAAGTAGTACTACATGGAAGTAGTATTTTCAATGACCTGCAATCTTCCCAGTAGTTAGCAGATAATGGGCCTCATTACACGGATGGCAGTGAACCATGGCGCTATTAGCGCCATGGTTCGTGCCGGTAAAATACCGGCACCGCCTTGGTGGAAAGGGGAATTACCGCCCTATTCCAAGGTTGGCGGGGTGGTAATTCCCCCTTCTACCATTGCCCTTCCCCATTCCCATTTTTGCCCCATAGGGCTCTATGGGAACGGGGAAGGCGCTTATTACGGTACCGCAAATGGCGGTACCGTAATTAGCTCCACTGGTCCCTTTGCGGATTGGTTTTTAACACCTGCAAAAAGCAGGCGTTAAATTCCCCAACCCGCAAAGGGACCTCGTAGTAAGGCGGTAAGGATTTACCGGTACCGGTAAAAAAAATACCGGTACCGGTAAACCCTTACCGCCATCCATGTAATGAGGCCCACTGTATCCAATTAGAAAAATTAGTAGGTTAGATATCCTTCCTCTTAGTTTTCTATTGATGGGTTCAATCGCTATTTTAGTGTAAAAAAAATGTTGAGTCTACTTACTACTGGATACAAAGTAAAGTTGATACCCTAAATTAGCCGTGTTGGCCTTCATCTGTGGTCTAAAATGGCTGCTTGTTTATAACATCAAGAGCGTTGCGTTTAAGCGTGATGATGTCATCGCATAGGTTGTATCCGGATGAGGTCACACGTTGTGACGGTATTGTGTAATGACACGGAAAAACATCTGCGTTGGAAAAAATTTAAACAAAAGTTGATGTTGGTTAGAGTGTGTATAAAAGCACTCATACAAAGGTGAAACATATTTTCATAATGTTTAAAAATATTTGACAGTGTCTCAAAGATGTTACCTTAACTGGTTTCTTCTGAATGTCTAAATTGCATGCTTGGTTTTTATGCCCAATATCTACATCTGGCAACATGGCATTCGCCTGTACAGGATCCAAACAGATCTATATTTTCACAATTCATCATTTCTGATGTTACAGTTCGGTAAAATATATTTCTAACATTAGTTTCTTCCCTGTTCCATTAAGTATAGATGCAATATTGTGCTTATAAAAATGGTGTTAGTGAGAACTCTTTGTTCATTTCCTTGGGGTCTAGTGTGTATGTATCCAAAACATCTCTTTTTTGGACATCAAGCTTGTGAGATTACTCTCCCACCCCTGTGGTGGTGCTTTGATCGTTGAAGAAAGGAAAATAGCACCTTTTATACTCAGTGCAATCTCTCCTAGAAGGTGTAGACTGGTGTACCCCAGTATCGCCACTTTTGGGCTCTGCTCCAGTTGTTCACCAATCATCTCTGAGATCTTGTCTAACACTTCTGACCAGAATTGGCCAATGGTCGGGCATTCCTAAGCTAGGTGAAGAAATCCTGCTTGGGTCTTGCCACATCGCTCACAGGCGCTGATATGGATGGGCGCTTTCTGTGAAGTCTGGTATACTTGATGAACATAATTAAAATGAATTAGCTTGTATCTGGAGTTTAAGGATGCCTTTTGTGTCTGCCACAGTGTTTATGCCCAATCGTCCTCTGCAACCGTAGTCTCTAGTGCCCTTTCCCACCTTTTCTTTTTGATTTTCCAGCCTGTGTGTTGAATGTGAGTAAGTCCTTATAGATGCTGGATACCAGACTGCCTTCACCTTGAGTTTGAATTACCCTGTGTAGGTATTGCCATGTGGGTGGTTGTGTCGGAAATTAAGGAAATAGTGATTTGAGTGTGTGTCGGAGTCGGAAATATATAAATACGTCTAGGGCTGAGTCAGCACCTCATTCCCGTGCCTGTTGGATCGTCAGAAAACTTCCTTCCACAAACAAATCATGTAGTGTGTCTATCTTTAGTCTGCCCACTGGAGGTAAACTCTTTCGGTCGTGAGGGGTACTCCTGTGATAATTCTTGCCGGTAGGAGAGGTGCCTAGGGTGAGTCCTCTTTCCATTTTTCTGGCTCTGAGGCCTGCAGCAAATGGTTCCATTGTGAGGGTGAACAGCAAGCCCTGTCTGGTCCCTCTTTTTAGTTCAATGTGTGTCGACTGGGTTTTCCCTATTATGATGCTGGCTAAGGGGTTCTTGTAGAGGAGTGAGATAGTTTAATAAAATATCCCCCTAGGCCCAGTTTCTGTAATACTGCGGAGAGCTATGGCCATTCGACTGAGTTGAAGGCCTTTTCTGCATCTAGAAGGACTGCCACTGCCTGGGTTGATGGGTTCAACGCCTCCATGATACTGAAGAGCCGTCTAATACCAAACGTCGTGTTCCGCCCAGATATGAATCCTGCCTGGTCTGCTATGATGAGTCCCGGCATCAGTGGAAGTAATTGTTTTGTTAGGCTTTTGGAGAGAATTTTATTGTCAACATTAGTGAAACCGGCCTGTACAAGGCACATTCTTCAGGCGGATTCCCAAGCTTGTGGAGTAAAATGATGTTAGCTTCACGTAGTGTAGGTGTTAGGCATGCTTTCTCAAGTGCCTCTTCATACACTGATAATAGGATTGGTGCAAGGGTCGGGGTGAACGCTTTGTAAAATTCTCTGGACTGTCAATCAGGGCTGGGTGATTTGGACCCCGGTAGTTCTTTTATGGCCGCCCGTATCTCCTCGAGGGTAATCGGTCTATTTAGAGACTCTCTCATCTAAGTACTCCTGTAGAGACACTTGGTCATTCAGGGATCTGGAGCTGTAGAGGTCCTGGTAGAAGGTACCAAACACTTCTACAATTTCACCTTTGGTGTGAACGAATTTCCCCTGGGGGTCGCGGACACAGTCCATGTGTGGGGGCCGTCTGTCAGCGGCTAACAACCTTGCAAGGAGAGTTCCTGGCTTCTGGCCTTTGCCGTAATGCCGAACTTGATGGCCCCGTGCCAGGAGCCGGACTTCACGATCAGCATTGACCCTAAATGTATCTAATTCTTCCCTAAGTTGGGCCCGGGTCTGGGGGTCTTTACTTTCAGTATATGCCTTCTCTAGTTCTTTTAGCTGGGTCTCGTTCTCCGCAAGTTCTTTTCTGATAATTTTCAGAATCCTGTTTTCCTTAGCCATACAGTTCCCACGGATGTAGCATTTTAACGTTTCCCATAGGGTCCCACTTGATGACACAGACTCCTGGTTAGTTGTAAGAAAGGACCCAATTTCGATAGTAGTTCTTGGGCAAACACAGAGTCTTGGAGTGCTCCCAATTTAAACCTCCAGCTGTAGCCCCCTCGCTTGCCATCCGTGGGTATGCACTCTAGCGTCACTGGGGTGTGATCGTAGAACGTTCTCGGGAGTATCTGACTTTCGCCCTACTGGAATCTCCCCTCTTGGGACACTAGCAGATAGTCCAGCCTACAGCTGGTACCATGAACCCAGGAGTGATAGGTGAACTCTCCAGCGTCTATGTGGCTGAGCCTCCATGCATCTATTAGGTTATAGGTTCTGCATATTTCTTGCACTTGGAGGCCCGTCTTGGTGAAGGCACTGGTGGTCATGTGAGATTTGTCCCATTTGGGGTTTAAGATGGTGTTGAGATCCCTGCTCCATATGATCGTGGCCGTGTCAAATTCTGCCAAGCGTGCCATCACCCAGTCAAATGAGTTGGTGCTATCAATATTTAGCCCGTATGTGTTCACCAAGACAACCATGCTTCCCTCTAACACTCCATGTACCAGTAATGCTCTGCCTGCCTCATCCCAGTTCACTGACAGTTTTCAAAACTTTATCCTCTTGTTTATCAGAATGGCTACTCCCCTGGCGTAGGATGAGAATGCAAGAATAGTATCTGTGGCAACCCCAGTTGGCGGCCATCGTCCTTCGGAGGCGGGGAGAAGGTGGGTCTCTTGTATTAAGGCAATGTCGACATTATGTCTTTTGAGGAATTGAGATATTCTCAGAGTTTTAGTTGGGTTATTCCCGCCTCTAATGTACCATGTTGCTACCTTGAATGTCTTTGGTTCATCTTATGTTTGTACAGGGTATGTACATCCTTCTTTGTTACATCCTCACTAGTGCCTGCATGTCTTCCCTTTTTCCCCAGAGTCTAACAATGGGGTATGTCGGCGGGGACTACGCCCATGCTTAGCACATTCTCTTGCAATGTTCCCTTTCCCAACTCAATGTTTACTGCTCGAGTTAACTTGCAGTGGCGTTTCCCACCCAGTGCCTCCCCCACAGGCAACCCCCAACCCACCCGTCAGTTGTACCCACCCCCCAAACCAATAACATTTAACAGTGCTGAGCTTGGGGCACTAGTGCCAGCCAAGTCCGCTGGCTCCCATCAAAACGTTATGCCTGGTTGTGCCTTGGGGTGCTGCATAAGCAGTTCAATATGTCTGTTAAATGTTTGAGGGGAACTAATGTACCCCCCCTGTGTAAGTATCTCTTGGTTGTTTCTATGGTGTGATGTATACGGTTTGTTGCTTAGCCCGTCACGTACCATGAGTATTTGGGTCGGGTCTCTTCTGCTTCGATCATCTCTTGCTGGTCTCGGATTGTTGTGGGAGGGTCGACAGCCAATTTAGTCTAGGAAGTTGCTTACTGCCTCAGGTGAATGGAAGAACTGTGTTCTCCCGGCTTGTTGCACTCAAAGTTTTGCCGGAAGGAGCATAGAGTATTGGATTTGGTTGTCTCTCATGCATCTTTTCATTTCCATGAAGGACCTGCGTGACGATTGGACCGCCTGTTAGAAGTCTGGGTATACTTGAATTTTGTCCCCGTCATAATGCAACTCTCCTTTCTCCCTGGTGAGCCGCAGGATCTTATCACAGTCTCTATAATTGAGTAGTCGCGCAATGATGGGGCAAGGGGCTGCTTCTGGGACTGGGCAGTTGACTGGTATCCTATGTGCTCTTTCAACTACAAAAAGGTGGGACAACGCAGTTTCTCCAAACAGCTCCTTAGACATGTTTTCGATGAATTCTTCCATCTTCTGTGTGATTTGTCTCTCTCACCCAAACTAGACATATATTGTTGCATCAGGTTCTCCCCTGTAGGTCCTCATTCTTAGCCATCAACGCTCTCACCTGTATCTGCAATGCTGACACTGTGGCCATCAATGCTGTGCTTCCGTCTTCCAGGTATGACACTCTCTGTTCGGCCGTGTCCATTCTGTCACTGTGTTTATCCAGCCGGTGTTGAAACTGGTCGACATTTGAGGATAGAGTGTCCAGTTTAGAATCGGGCCCACGTTACCATCCTGTTCCATCACTGTTTCAGGGGGCTCTGGTTTTAGTTGTGGACCAGGGGTTTTAGCGGCAGTACCAGGCTCGAAGTTCAGCTTCCTCTGTGATTTATCTGATGTTCTCATGTTTGGTGATCACTGCTGATGAGATTGGAGTAGCCTTGTTAAGAGGTGTTACACCCGGCTAGGGAGAATAGTTGTATTGTTGAAACACTGAGCTGGGGGACGATTTCACCATGAGGAATTACCAGTTTACTGGTCAGTGGCTGGGTTGAATGTTGTCGTGGAGGCCAGGCTCGCTTTGCCTTACTCAATATGGTTTTAAGCCGTATTGCCATGTCTGGACTTCAACCGTGATGCATGTGATTTTATCACCTTGGTGGAGTCCGCAGCACTGCAGTGTGTCGGGGCGATGTGGGACCGGGTGGCCTGTTGGATCCTGATTTATGTAAGTGGTCACCCGCGGTCTGTCGGGTCCATTCGGCGCGGGTGGGGCCTGGGGTCCAGGTGTTGGGCCTAGCTAGTCCCGAGCTTAGCCCCTACTGGGATACTCACTGTCTGTGGCCTTTGCCGTGCAGTTGTCACCTCACAGGGAGTGAGCGTCGAGCTCTGCGGGTTATCGAGGGGGGAGAGGAGCTGTAGAGGGAAGCTCACCTCTCCCGCTATGTTCCGATTGTGCCGGGTAGGCCGCTGTTCACAAGGTTTTCCTGGTTTGTTGGCCGGGTAGGTGGATGTTCTGGGTCGTCTGCTTTATGCGTGCTCTCCAACCCAGGGTGTTTGCGCTCTTATGTTGGTGAAGTCATCAGGTGTTGTGTCCTCGTGAGCCCGGTGTGGACTTTTGCTTGTCTCCACCACAGGTGAGGTTGTGCTGTGGACCCGGGCGGGGCCTCAGATTGTGGGGGTGTCATGTTCCTAGCACTATTGAGGCGGACGGTGTGTTTCCCATCCGTCACGTCTAGGTCCTCTGTACCTGATCGCCGGTCAGCCTGGACGCCTTGCTGGGACGCAGACGGGCTCCGGCGCTGCTCTGTCCATGCCTGCTCTTCCTCTTCACCGCTATCGTAGCGCTGCGGGGGTTGGCTGCGGCGCCGGCGGCACTCGCAGCCTCTGCGTCTCTGTGGTGTTTCACGTTGATAGAGTTGCTTGTGTTGAGCTCTGTGGGGCAAGTCTCCTAGCCTCCCACTGTGTGGGGCTTCCTCTGTACTCAAGATGTTTGACGGGGCACTCGGACAGTTATTTGCTGACGCTGCCGACTTCAGTTTGGCCGTTGGCTCTTCGCTGGAACCAGGGCTGCGTTCCCGCTTGCTGCTACAATCTCGTGTTGTGAGATCCCCCACGCCTTCCTGCTCACATCTTGGGGTCGGAGGGGCTTTGGGAAGTTGTCACCTCAGTTTTTATGCCATTTTAGGCACTGCAGGTGCGATTTTAAACAGGATATTCGGGAGCCCAGCTAGAAGCTCACAGTAGAGCCACCATCTTTGTTGGGTTCTCGAGCACCCTCTCTCACATTTATCTTTAATCTGCATGACATCTTTGGTCAATGATGCGACTGTGGTTTGCAGACTGTGCATGTTGTCTTCCGTGTTCACGATCCATTCTTCCGCCTCATTTATTTGCTGGTACTCTTTTGCCAACTTTGTGCAGATTGATGACCCATTAGGTATGATGTCATGAAGTTTTTTGTGGACCGGAGCAAATCCTCTGGTAACTGTCTCCATCATTTGTTTGAGGTCAGGGGCCGGGTGTTCCGGCGTCTGCTCACCAGCAGCCTGGGTGGGCACCACAAGTTCTGGTTCACCCCTGGGGGCCGCCCTGGCAAACTTGTCCATGACACCAGTCTTCTTCCCCTCCACCCCTTTGGTCATGGTTGATTTCAGGGTTATAGTCTTTAAGCAAGTGTGCAGGTGTAGGGGCCAGACAGGGGTCCAATCCAGGAGCTTGCCATGCCCCCCGGCTCCCAGCTCTCAGGTTGCTCTGGCAGATAGACCAGAGGAGGTAAGAGGGAGTTCAATGGAGTGGGTAAGTATACTCTCTGGCGAAATCAGGAGAGTGTTAAGCCAGAAGAACCCAATTCTACAGGCCAGCATAGGAGCAGGGTCTTGAGGGCTCATCTCATCCAGTAGTAAGGTCCCTGCAACCGAGGGAGCCCCTCGGTGCCGGCTGGTGGATCCACTGGTCTGAATGTATCAGGAGGGAGAAAGTTCAAGCAGGCTAGTTGTGGAGGGGGCCTTCAGGGTTCCACTCATTAGGAATAAGAGGCACAATGCATCTAGGTGGAAAGGCTGGTGGCCCGCACAGCTCCCGGAACTGGGGGCTGGAAGGGTGGTGGCCGGCTGTCAGAGTTCAGAGGTGCGTGGGCCTTCCCTCTGGGCTGTAGGTGTCCTGCATTGTCCCGAGTGGCGACCAGGGTCTGGGCCGGTGTTTCAAGGCTGCCAGGGGCAGGAGCGCCGCAGCATCACTCTGCTGACCTTAGGGAGCTGGAGCTTCCTCAACGCAATTGCGGGCTGCTGTGCCCCGGTGGTAGAGATGTTCCGTCAGGTTCCGCTTTGCCTCCGACGTCTCCCAGGTGCAGGAAACAAAATGTGTGGGATGACACCATGAAGGTCAACCTGCCGCAGAGACAGTAGACTCCTCCCTCAGAGGCCAGCAGCAGTGCTCCAGACAAAGCAGGAAAGTCAGCTCGTGGATGGGTAGTCCCAGGAGCAGGCCAGGAAAGTAATATACCCAGACAGCAGTTACAACCTGGATCCCGGGTCTACAGTTGGGTCGGGATGTTGTCAGGGCACAGTTCTGCTGGGTACCAGCGTTGGATGGGAGCTAGAGCCGACATAGGTGAAGGATTTCTGTGCCGCCGAACGGAGCTCTGCAGCTAAGCAGCCATCTCTATCGGCTGCTTGACAGCTCCCCCCGAACCACTCCCATTTTCTCATTGCAGAACATCTAGAGTGATGTTTGTGTGGATGTGACTGACGCAATAAAAGGGGTTAGAGAATTTGGCTATCTGGTCATGTTGATCATAAAACCAATAGGTATCATAGAATTCAAGGAATACAAATTATCACACTTTCTAAACTGTTGTGCACATAAAGATGTTTCCTAATTAAAAGATAGAAATGGTGTCTTTGTGTGACATAAAATGGCTGCTAATTTTTTGCAGAGGAGTAATAGTGGGTATTAAAATGGCTATTTGAGAGAAGTTTTCAGAAGTGAAGGCCTTGCTTTCAGTATGCTGTGAAACTTGAGCCATCTAATTACTGATCCAGCACCAGTGGGAGCTTTAGGAGCTAGCGGATGATGTTTAAGAGAAGGGACTGTTATTCTCCTCCAAGGAAACAAACTATATCTCTGCGTGATGCCTGAGGGATATGTGATAATAATTGTAAACAATCTATTATAACTATTTCTGCTTAATTGATCTATGAACTAAACATATATCATGCATGGCACACTGGAGAAGGCCTTAGTACGAGACAACTGGCAATTAAGGCCCAGGACAAAATGTAAAAGAATATAGCAGGCTAGCACTCCTATAGAAATATTATCTTCAGCAGAAAGGGTGTCATTTAAAGACATTGGTAAATTCTCTACTATCAGTGGCTTCCCTATTTACAGATAGCACAATACAGGCCACTGACATGTAATGCCTTGTTGATGAAGAATGATAAAGTGTGTGTACACTTATGGCATATAATTAAGGGAGGCACCCAATAGTCCCCCTTTCATCGGCTGAAAGATACTAGCAGTGGACAATGTGTTATTTTGGTGAATTAAAAAGACATTTTAGGAGACAATGAAGATAAACCTGGTAACATTCATCAACGTCTTATAAAGGTTGTAATGTATTTATATAGCTCACGCCATAATCCTGAATCATGTTGTAATTAAAAAGATTGAATTGACATTCTACACGAAAGTCCTTTCTTGATTCACTGAGTCTGAAATATAGTCCAAACAATTGAGTTCATGACAAAAAATGGGATTAAGGGTTCTCAACCAAACACACTAGTGTAAAGGATGCGCAATTACCATCCAAGAAATGTCCATTTGTGTATCTTTTTTTGTTTTGTTTATTGATTTAGCTGATGTTACTCAACTTTTCAATTATTCATTGCAAAATTTAAAATCAATCAAATTAAAATTCATCAATTACATCATAACACAAAAGCTATAAAATCACAGCTATACAAATCAAAACAGAAATGTCATCCATGTATCCTTGTATCCTGCCATCTGATCAACCAACAAGGATGAATTCAAGTCAAAATCAAAATCATTTTAGATGTCACTTGAACATATGCATGTGTATTTGAATACTATAACGCATAATTCATGTCTTATCAGAATACCACCTTGATGGCCCCTATCTCATAGTGGGAAGGGATACTATGGATGTGGAAGTTTATACTCCATTTTTCTGAAACAGTTAAGTTTCCTATATAGGACTCCCTGATTCAATGGGCAGACAAAGCAATAACTGTCTTCTTACTCATTCAAATTCAGTGCATTAAGAAAATTCGATGTGGCAATGCGAATACTCATAACGGGAGTTGATAGAATCA
This sequence comes from Ambystoma mexicanum, assembly GCF_040938575.1. Classification (NCBI taxonomy): domain Eukaryota; kingdom Metazoa; phylum Chordata; class Amphibia; order Caudata; family Ambystomatidae; genus Ambystoma; species Ambystoma mexicanum. The sequence continues at coordinate 523,924,493 of NC_090939.1, forward strand.
TCTTCCATCTATTTTATGGGATCATATTTCCAAATTTGAGATGTTTAGCAAAGTATTTCTTTCTTAGCGTCATAAGAGCTGAACACTCCACAATCACATGTTCTAATGTCTCTTTTACCAACAAGTTAGAGCAATAACGACAATTATCTTCATGTTTGAAAACTCTACGATCTGCCAACACATCTCGTGTGGGCCACACATTTATGCGTAATCGCAATATCGCACTTCTGATCTTGTGTGAGGATGCCTTATACAAGTACATTTTTGTGTCCATATACTTTTTAACACCAAACCAGCAGCTGTCAAAATGATTTTATGTAAGACACAATGCTCTTGTTTCAATCCAGTCCATCATATAAACATTAGCCTTGGCTCTGTCCGGATTCATAATGAGGACATCAATTGTTACATCAGGTTTAGCCAGGACGCCAAAGATATATTGAGTCCATTCCTGAACAAATTTGTGTTGTGAGGACAACATGTACATTAACAGTGTTGTAAGAATGATGTCATCTTTCATAGAGACTAGACATTTTGCGAAAAAGAGCACAAAGACGCTAGTTGTATTGAGCAGTTAATGATGTGATCCCCAGTTCTTATCGCAGCCACGGTCCCAGTGTACATTGCGGGAGATGGAGAATTTGTCTCCAAAATGTGGCCTCTAATTTATCAAAAAGGGACTTTGGGATTATTGTCCGTTTCCATGCCATATAAAATTATCGGCGCGACTTTCTGATGCCAATACATTACTGCCGATTTGATAGAAAATTTGCCAAATTTGTAAATAATTAGCTTGGTCTGCGATATTGCTGTGGTCAACTTATGCTCAATTGTCGTCATCTGTGAATTTACACATGGCCTTCCATCGAACAACAGACCTAAATACATGTAGTTCGAAACTATAACTAAATTTGCATTCTCAATCTTCCAAACCATCTTACTTCTGATTGAGTTCCTAGGAGAATACATCACAATCTGTGTTTTTTGTAGATTTATAAGGAGTTCATTTTGGGCCAGGTAGACACTTAGTGCTGTCAATAACTTTTGTAATCCTATAGGGGGTTTCAGCACCAAATCATCTGCATACAATAGGGATTTAATTGTGACGCCATGCATTTTCAGAGAATCTTAGCAGACATTTGCAAACACCTGTGTCAAACCATGTATAAAAAAATTGAACAGGGGTGAAAGATACAACCCTGCTTTTGCAACAGGTGATGATAGAAGACCCAAAATGGATATTCTAACTTGTATTGCTGTAGCGGAGTGCAGAGCATATATGATATCACATAAAATTGGAGGACACTCTGCCTTCAATAATTTGGACATTAACTTAACTCTAGAAACTGAGTCGAAGGCAGAGTGTAGATCAACGAAAGCAAAGTAGATTGGTTGTCTCAATTATGTGCCTGTGCCTTCAGGGCATTAAGAATGAGCAAATCTATGGCCGTCCCCATACCAGCTACAAAGCCTGTCTGGTTCGGGTCACATTGTTTGTGCCGTTGAGTCCACAAATTAAAGTCTCTCAACACCAACCTTGAAAAGATCTTTCCTGGGGCGTCAAGTAAAGCGATTGGGTGATCATTTGTAGGTATTGCACAATCACACTTTTTTAATATCGGGACGATTAATGAAGAACGCCACTTTGATGGAAGTTTTCGTGACTTAAGAATGTGGTGAAAAAAGTTGTTTAAGATAGTTGCCCATTGCTTTGGGTGATGCTTAAACATAAAATTGTTTAGGCCGTCAGGCCCTGCTGTTCGAATGGAGGAAGACTTATGTATTAAGTCTTCTACTATTTCCACCAAGCACTCCATCGTCCCCCTTGTTGATGTCTGCATTTCGTATTCATATTGATCAAAGTTCTCATCAGCATACAGTTATGTAAAATGTGCTCACCATTGACTTTCAGTAACACCATTCAATTGAGTACTCACTTGTCTCTGAGCTGTACATTCACCAAGCAATGTCCATATTTGCGCAGAGTTCTTATTACACAAAAATGACATAAATGACTCACTATCATTTTGGAACAACTTATCTTTCTGTGCACCTGCCCAGTTTCACTTGGCAGATCTAAGGGCTTGCTCTCATTTAATTAGTGGAAGTTTGAGGATGAGTTTTTTTTTCCTTTCTAAACATCGCTTCTCTTTGTTGTCGAAGTGGATCAAAACTATGTCTGTCTATGATTGTTAACTTGAAGACTGTTATTAATGTATACATTTCGAAAGGAGAACAAGGCTCCTACATATGAGTCAAAATTGTGTCCACTCTGTTTTACATTGAGATCTTTATTTAACAAATGCAAGTTTTCTGCCGACCATTTAAATAGAGTCTTTACATTTTTAATGGTCAGGACCTGAAGCATCCATGTCTAGACATTGCCGGTGGTATTCTCATCCCATGACCAGTATAGTGCAAGCAGGTGATGATCACTAACAGTCCGCTGGATGATCTCAAATTTTCTCACTTTCCCAAATAAGTCATCACTTAAATAGACATAATCAATAGTGGTCTCCGAAAGGCCTATCTGCCATGTGTGATGGTAGGGAATATCTCCCGGTAGGGAGCCATTTTCCATTCTGAGATTTCTATCTCGCATAAAATGGATCCATCTCATCACGGTTTGTGATTTTGTCTGTCCACTCAGATCCATGCAATTTAGATTCAAATCACCAACCAAGATTGTGGCCGAGATGTCAACAGTTTTAGCGATTGTTTTTAATAGATTAGATCAGTATAGAAAACATTGTCTGAAATACCTGCCTGATTTCTATAGAGATTAATTAAAGCTAGAAACTGGCTTTGTTTGGAAATTCTCAGCAGCTGGGTAAAGTCATTTGGGGCTGCCCAAGAGTGAATTGTCAATCCTTGGCTGGCTTTTATAGCAACCAGTAGACCCGATGTTGGTCGCCCTTTGGAGGCAGATACTGCTGGTAATATTATGATATCATGGTCATCCCATACTGGGGCAGTCAACATCCATGTTTCCTGGAGGGCCACGATGTCAAAATTGTTTAGACAATTATTCTGGCCCCATTGTAGATGTGTCTGGCCCTGTGTGTTCCACCTTGCTAATGTAGTTTGTGTTGTACTTATATTCTTTAATGGATATGCATGCATGGAGTCAGAGTTATTTCCCATTAATTTACTACAGGGCTCACAGTATGAGCATTGACGGGCTGATTTGGCGTGGCCATCAATGCTTATTGCTTCCTTGGTCGATTCTGGAATTTGATTTTCACGCGCCACTCTCTCCGGATCTTGAGCTATTAAAAAGCCCAATTTAAATACATCCATTTTGGCTTTCCAAATAGTGTTTAAGAAGCGCCAGCATCTTAGAGGTAATAGCTCACTACTTGCTTAGGCCCAAAAACAAGTTTCCAGTCACCTGGCGTAATCATGTGTTGAACAGCTTAGCCAAAGCGAATGTCACAATTGAGTTATTGATGAATAATCCTGATCAGGCAAAAATGAAGATCTATCAACTGGATTGGGCCAACAATGCAACTAATTCTACACAATATAAAGACTTTAACATTTCCTTGTTTGGCATCAAGAGATATGGTGTCATGGCAGATTATTTGGTGAAATGTCCTTCTCCCAACATACGTGCAAAATATTTAAGGTTTAGATTAAACCTATGGAACAGGTGAGATGTTTTGTGAAAAAGAAAAATGTTGTTACCTGAACAAAATTATTGTAGATATTGCCTGAATGTAAAGCAAAGTGAAACTCTACAGCACTTAATAGTGGAGTGCAATGCATTAACAATGGCTTGCGAGAAGTGTTTCAACAGGGTGATTTCCATGCACAGTTATATGGGGAGTGACCAAATATGGCAAATGTTATTTTCAAATCTGCGTCCAGCGGTACAAATAGCCATAGTGCAATATTTACAAATGATCCTACCTCTTTGTAAAGAATGTTAATACTGCGGCTGGATTCCTGTCGTGCAGTGGTCTTGTTCAATTGGGTTCCCTTTCATTTTAATGCTTTTGATATGTAGTTGTTTTTGGGTTAATGTACCCATATTGTGATTTTGTATAAATGTGATTTGTAACATGTGAATGAGACATTGATGGAAAATATTTGAAAAGGTGTTCATTCAACTAACCAAAATTAATAAAAAATAAAGAAATAGTGTTTAAAACCAAACCTGATGTGATCCAGAGACGAACAATAGACGGCTAAAGAGGGCGGTTGGTGAGGTGGACTGTTCTGACTCCTTGGATGTGTGCGCTTTTCTGAAAGACTCTAGTGGGAAGAGTGGTGGTCTGGCCAGTAGGCTTTACAAGCTAATTGTGTCACATTATCGGAGTAATGACAATTTGCGGAGAGTTTGGAGTGAGAGAATTGGATCAGAGATTGATATGGATGATTGGCAGAATATGTGTAGTAATGTATCTTTGTGTTCGCTGAATCTTAGTGAGCGGTCTCGACAAATCAAGATCCTGAATCGTGTATATTGGTGTCCTGAAACATTACATAAAAGAGGCATGTCTGACAGTACTGGGTGTTGGGGGTGCATTCAGGCAGTTGGGTCATTGTGGAGTTGTGAGGGTCAGAGGTTTATGGAGTGAAGTTTGTGATGTGTGTGTCAGGATTTCAGGAGGAGGGCGGTCCTCGATTTTAGGACGGTAATCCTGGGTGATGATTCTGGAGTGGGTGATGTCAGCTCCGCCCACAAGAAGTGGATTTTTCGTGCATTCATTGTGGCTAAGAGGCTGATTCTCCGTGGGTGGAAAGGGCGGGTCCCTCCTTCCTTTGAGGAGTGGATCCAGGAAATGCATTGCCTGTCACGGACAGAAAAATTGATTTACAAATTGAAAGGTAAAATGTCTTCATATGAGAAGATCTGGAATGTGTTTAATGACTTCTTTTAATTTGTGTTTTTAACTGCTGTTTTTTTTGTACATTCTGTTACTATAATATTGCTGGTTGCGGATATGTTGTATATATTATATATATTATAAATAAATAAACAAAAAAATAAAAAAATAAAAAATAGATAAATTGTGATCACATAAAAATTCGACCTGGTCAATGTCTCCTGTAGAAATGTCTTCAAGAGCATGCACATCTCCAAAAATGTTCATTACACTCGAACGACACAAATTGTATCTTTCGAACGGAGCATTACGACATTTCATGATTAACCTGTGACTCATTTGAAATGTATTTTGGTGCTTACTTCTCTGAGAGCAAGCTGTTTGACTCCCAGTTTGTTTTTATCATGGTTTCATGCTCAGAGGCAATCCCTGGTTCAAATGCAAACAAGAAAAAAGTCTGTAAACCAGCCGCAAAACAGCCCTTCCACACATGGCTTCACAACAGCGCACACGCAATGGCGCGAGCGCTGGACTTTTTGTGGAATTATGGGATGTCAGGGGAGGGTGGGAGGGACTTGATAGGGGTGAAGGGTGTTACTGCACTGTTGTGTCACAGAACGTGGATCCTAGGTAAGGTGGGAGGAGTCGGTGTCAGCACAGAATGTGGATCCTAGGTATGGAATTCTGGTCTCTGTAGTCCTATCACGATTTGATTACTCAGCATCAACCAGAACCTAAAGATGCTTCCAAACTAGTTTCCCTGCCATATACTTCTTTGTGTATTTATATAGCACTTAAAAATAAATGCCTTCTGATTATAAGCTTTGTAACAACAGGTATTATTAACTAAACACATGGTATTCAAATGAGCAGCCTTGGAAGCATTATGGTAACATAGGTCATATATATTTCAGAAGAAAGTAATCTCAAAATAAGATTACAATTTACAAAGCGATTTTTAACATAAGTTATTCAGTTAGGCATGTGGAAGGAAATAAAACACCTTTAAAATACAAAACAATAATGCGTAACCATGTACAGAACAGTTAGGCACCTAGATCTAGATGTATATGGGAAACAAATCGCATGCTAAGCCCTGAAGCAGCAGCAGGCAATTACAAACACTCTTCCTGGCACCCACTGAGCTCTGGTCCTGGATGGTTAATCTCATGCCCCCACCTCCAAGAAGGCAAGAAGACTATGCCAGAACAGAAATTTGGCACCCTTGAAGTCCAAGGGATGTGTCGCAGTCAAATGAATTTCCTTGGATGCGTGATAGAATCAGTTCCTGCTTTTGGGTGAGGGTGGGCTGGGGGGAGATCCTACCAAAAACTGTCAACGCAGGGGCACCTTCTTACACTTTTCAAGCCACTAGTGAGAGCCCAGTTACAAGAACCTATCAGCTGCTGAAGAGAGGGACAGGGTACATCTCTAATATGGCCCCATCAAGGACAAGTAGGAACTGTTCTACTGTCACTGAATGGCAAAACTCTGATGAAATGACTGTCACTCTAACAAAAATCAAAAGAGTGTTGCAGGAAGAGCCCAGTAAAAGCAACTCCCAAATGAGTCTAAAGTAGGGTAAAGTAGAGTAGGATAGGATGGAATGGAATCAAAATTAACAAACCCTATGATAATAATCTGTTCATATTAAATGCATGCTGATCCAATGCCATGGTGTGTTAATCTATAACCAAGGGGAAATAACCACAATTAATGAGCAGTGCCTGGCTCGACTTGTCACCATCGTCACCCAGTCAAATGTGAGGTGTGGAAAGACAACCTTTCTCAACTCTCATGCTGGACTTCCTTTGCATCTTTTACTCATGGTGGCCCTGAATCATGCTGTTCCAATCTTCATCTTGTATCCTGGTTTGCAACATTATGTGTTACTACTGACTTCTGCAATTGTATTTGCTCTCCCCTCTTGCTTCTCCACTCTTTTTGACTGCTAACTCTCTGTTCTCTCCTCCTTTCCCTTCTCCCTTTTCCTATCTCCTCCCCTTACTTTCTTCTATGCACTTACTCTATCAGAATTGTGACTGGACCTAGTATGATAGCAACGTCATCTGTCTCCTCACCCCTCCTCTTAATGGTCCCCCCCCCCCCAGCACTATTTGAAATGTCATCAGGCCTAGTATGATAGTTGCTTGTTTTGTTCGTCCCCTACCTTTCTGCACCCCTCTCCCTCACCTCTTGTTTTTCTCCGGCTCTACCAGAAATGTCGTCAGGGCTAGTACGGTAGTCGCCTGTCTGTTTCCATTTCCTTCCCACTCTCCCCCTCCCTTCCTAATCTATGTCTTAGCTCTTGCACTATCTGAAATCTCGTCAGGCCGAGTACGATAGTTAATTTCACATCGTTACTGTCCATGGCCTGTAAGAATGTCATTGTATTTTCCCTTGTTCCCTCCCTTGCCTTGAAGCTCTTTGAAACACATTCTGTATAGGCGCTATATAAATAAACTATCATATCATATCATATGTCATATCCTCTAAATTGATGTGCGCCACCAGTTAGTATGGTATGGTTATTGATTAGCACACCATGGCATTGGATCAGCATGCATTTAATATGAACAGATTATTCTTAGAGGATTTGTTATTTTTTTTTTCTTTGCCCTCTTTCTACCATCTTTTCTCCCAAACCATGCTCTGGCAACATTGTGCATCTCTCTCCGGCAATCCCTAATGTGGTATGTTGTGTTTTTTCTAAAATTATTTTTAATTGTATTTCTATTACTTGTGATGTGGTATTAACACAGCCTTGAAAACGACCTGTCGGTCGAAACACGTATCGGCTGTCCAACTCTAAGAATAAACGTGTGAGGCTTGTGATAGAAGGGGAATTAGTAATGATGAAAGGGTAAGTAGTCTTCTCCTATTTGACTCTGGGCTCCCACTGTATAACTTTGTATGCATTGGTGGGGACGTTTACAGTTTACTAGCTGTTGCCTTTTTCTCTGATTATGTTATGTATAGAAACGGGCCCCACAGAGTGACTGGCCTAAATGCACCACTTGCAATGGGATTGTGCCTTAATGGCATGTACGCAGTGGAAATTTGGTGAAATGTCACCTTCGATTCTAGTAGGGTCACTTGGCAAGAATTAGGTGGCCAGCGTGCTGTATTTTTGGTATTTCCTAACTCGTGATTTGTGGAGTGTGTGGCACCAGCTGAAGGCAAGAGAGAAGGAAGGCTGAATGACAACATGGATAATTCGGCACCACTGATGTAGGTAGATGCGTGTCAGAGACATTCATTGTTGCGTGTTTAAGAAAGATGCCAAAAAGCTAGGCAGGCAGGTTGTTTCATGATAGGCACATCTGTTTACAGGTTTGTGTGGGTGTAAAGTGTTCCCACTGCCTTTTCCACTTCTACCACGTGTGTAATGTACATCTGTTTAGATTTCACCAAGAAATTCACTGATCTCTTTTGTTTCCTGTTATATTACGAGATTGCATTGCAATTAAGTTTCTCAGTGTGATACATTATCTAGAAGTATTCCATGGATGCCTATCATGAGAAGAAACCCTCAATATATGAATCTAACAATCCTGCATTTGAGGAGGAGGGGACCAGCCACTCATCACAGCAGATTTGACAAAGAATACTCCAAAAAGTCTGTGTAATGGACAAGTTAAAACAATGTCTATTGTGGAGAAAAATGAATATATAAAGCCATTCCAAGATGTCTGCCTGTATGTTGCATTGCCTTTACTGACCCTAACAGTTGCCATTGACATGGTAGAAGGACTTGGGAAGTTACTCTTCATTGTTGCCATTGTGTGACCAAGCGCTCTGCGAGTGTGAAACAGGTTACCCTTTTTTCCTTGTACACTGTGCACAGAGACGTTTTTATGGGAGGGCAAAATGGGCACTTGCCCAGGGCCCCCGCCTTGGAGGGGGCCCCAAAAGGCTGCCTGCTCTTAATTAAGATTTCATTCTTCACCAGTCTTAAATAGCACATATCAGGATATCTTATGGGGTGCTGCTGAGGCACTAAATGCATTGCCTGTCTATTTTGGCAAGTACATTCTGCCCTGATCAATTAATCCTGTAATGCTTTCTGTGTTCACTGTGGAATGCGTGGCTTGTGTGTTCCTTATGGCACAACGCGGTAACATTCATTCCTTCCTGTTGGCATTATGTTGATCATATGCAATAGCCAAAGTTAAAATCCATATTGATAAATTGAGTGGTACAATGGTTCATATGTTAGCTCAGTGTGTGAAGCACTCATTGCAGAGATATGTGTTCATATGAACGATTAGAAGAACACATTCCAGCAAGGCTGACTGAACCTTTCCTATGTCTCAAGTTTATAAACCTACCTGCATATGTACCTGGTTTTGCAGCTTAAGGGGTGCTATTATCAGCAATGTTCCTGCACCAGATAGGGGTTGCTATAAAAACTAACATGTCATTCGTATTGGTTTGTTCAAATGGGGTGTTCTAAAACCTAGGCAATCCCCTACAAAGATGAGCATAAATTATTAGTCCAAGAGGTGAATAAAAGATTGTGGAACCAAAGTGTTCATGCTTGTATCCTGGCTTTGCCAGCAGACAATACAGAGATCCTGGTCAAATCGTATATCTCTGACATTACTGTGCTGTCTTCAGTGTGGTTTTCCTTCTTGAATGCTGATGGCATCATTTAGCTCTGTACTTGATCTTTCTTCTTATGTAGGCCATTTGAGTGGAAGGGGTGGTAGACCCGAGAGAGCGTACCAGAGGTTGTAGGCCATGGTCAAGCATATTTTAAGGTCCGCTCGTTTGACACAGAAAACGTTTTGCTTTTGGTACAAAAGTCAAAGTTTTTTTCCACGTTTATGAATGACAATTTCACAAGCCATTGTTTTGGAAGTATTTAAAGCTTAAAAGTACAAAAGACCAACCCAGATTACATCTGTTAAATCACATTGATTGATATGCTAGTACTTATATATTTCCATTGATGGAGAGAATGAAGCTAGAATCATTCCCATTTTGCGTAACACCCTTCTTTAATATTTTGGTTTTAAAAATGGTCAGGTTTGGAAATGTGATGGGTGTACTTTGCAAGTCAGTTTTATAAAATTAGATTGTTTTAGTACATGGTAAGAGCTGGAAAAGAAAGTGTTCAAATGCAGAAATTGCCGAGTTGGCACAAATCCCAGCTTCACACCTTAAACAATGTGCGATCCTGGGCATCTCATTTAATCTTGTATTGCCTAACCTATCAGGATTGCCAGTCCCTAAACCTTTCAAAATTGCCAGCCCTTCAGAGAGATTTCCTTCTCAGGGTATGATCTTCGTAAAAGCCTCACTCATGGTTTCACTGGCTATCGGGCTGCTTCCACTATCTTAGTGAGCATTGATATACTCCACACCCCAGGCACTTGTTCCCTTGATCTCTAATGGCAACACTATTCAAACACCATGTCCCACTTATAATCTCAGTCTGTCTGGATAGAGACACTTGGTAGCTTCAAATCTGCATCCACTATCCATGCGTATGTGTAGCTTTCTCCTGCCTCTCAATTGGTCTACTCTATCCATGCTTGAGCACGTTTGTGTTCTCTGAGGCAGCAAATGTGAGTTCTTTGCCTATTCTGGGTTACATGTACATTTTACATACTGTCCTGCATTAATAATACAGACTGCATACCTTCCCGGATGCTATTGATAAAAAAAGTATCCTGTTTCTATACTAGAAGAGAAGAAACCTTTTCGTAGATTGCTAATGTTGGCCTTCAAATGCTACTTGTTTATCATTCTGATTAGAGCAAGAATGGAGAGGGCAAGGGGACTTAAAGGAAGTAAACATGCTTATTTTGAATGCTGCAAGGTGTCATATCAACCTATGCGGTGGAGGTGAGGGTGCCACCAGATATTCTTGATCACTTAATTTCTTTGGTTTGGTGGAGGGGGGCCCCACAGATGTCCATGGCCAGGGCCCCACAAATGCTTAAGATGGCCCTGACTGTGCATGCTTTTTTTTGCACTAAAAACTTTCCAAGTGATTACATCTTGGTTGTTTTCTACATTATTTATCAGCATCTCCTGACCCAGAGTGCGGTCTGCCTGCAATCCGCAGGTTCCTGTTTGTTTGTATATATCCAAATTCTGCCGGTGTGTGCACACTGGTCTCAAACGAGTCCCACTCTCAGTCAGAAGATGTCTTTGTAAAAGCTCACAGTCCCAGAGGAATCACCAGTGTCCACAAAGTGCACATTAAAAATGTCTTCTTTATTCAGGAATAACAAGTAGTTAAAAATAGTTCTGTTCAGCTCCAAAACGGCCAGTTTTCGCAACACCCAGTTGCTTGTCACATATATACAGCTGCGTAGCTCCAGCTTACAATGATATCCTCACTCAATCTGCCTTACCTCATCTGACCTTTTCAAATTGTCCTTTTTCTACGGCATCAGATGTCCACTGTGCACAGGCCATGCTTTCAGAGAACAACTTGTAATCTAGGTAGCAATTACTAATTGTATGATGAAAGACAGCCTTTGTTATCAAATTGTGCACAACCCCTTTATCTTAATGTAAACTCCCTCAGGGCCCTCTGATCTTTGATTACATTTTTATAATGTTTTCCCTCAAATTGGAAAGTCTTGTTATCAAATTCCACAACTCATGGTTTAAAAAAACGTGCATAGGTTAAATGTGTATTTAGTCCACTTTGCCATTTCTAATTCTGTGTCAGGCCCTCTATGTTTCACGAAATATTTCCCTGAAGATGTGTTTATTTGTCTGGTCTTATCGCGGCTTTTGAGTCATTTGAAGTCAAAGGGTAAAATGGTGCTGCTGATGGTCCATTGTTTCCACTGATTGGCTTAGTCACGTCGCTGTTAAATTTGACCTATCGTCCATGTTTTAGACATGTTATAATGTCTTGCATATTCGAAAGCATGTGCCATCAAAACATAATATATAAACAACCAAAGCAAGGTCACTCGGTTAATATGGAATGATCATTCATATACATATAGGTCTCCGCTAGCAGGTGGGAGCAGCGAGGACAGATCAATAGGAATCAATAGGCAGCTGCAGTTTATTAACCATGAATCTCATGTGAACAGGCCTAGCTTCCCAATTAACCTTGCCTGCCAGGCGGCATCTTGCATTGATGCTCTGTTTATCTGTCAACAGCAAATGTCAGCTTCTGCTTAGCCTCACAGATGCTGCCCCAGACTTCCCGTGTCACCATAGTGTTTAACACATAAGGCGTTCATGCTTTGGGCATGCAATTGGTAATTAGCGTATTTGTTCAATCCCGGGAAGACATTCAGGCTTAAATATGAGAGACTAGTGGTAGATCGGCTGGTAAAGGTATAGGCACTATACTATTTGAATGTTGTCAAGGACATCTTTGCAATCATATGTATGGTACAGAAAGTTAAGAGCAGCAATTAAACATAAATAATCCCAATTCTCTACAGGAATATATTCTACGGAGGAGTGCTGATCTTTATATACATAAAGCGGAATGTGTGTATGTTTGTCCAGCGATACAAATCTACCAAATTTTGCATGGGTTTCTCTTTTGTCTGGGGCAAGATCAGAGTCTATGTTTGGATGCAAAAGTCTTATATGCAAAAATAAATTTGGATGTGTGTCTTTGTATGTTAGTCCGGCTACACAAATCCACACCATTGAACGCACTGCTACCACATTTTGCATGTGTTCCTCATTTGTCTGGGGCAAGATTGTAGTCTATGTTTGGATGCAAAAAATTCACTCAGACACCGTCATTTTACTGATCCTCACCCCGATTCACTATAGTAGATACTAGAAGGAAGCAACATTTGGAAAAGTGTCTGAAGCAAATTGTTTGATGTGCTGGTTAGTCCTTTGAAATGTATTACTACTGTATACAGTTCAAAAGTGTTTATTAAAGCATTTTAAAAGGGAATTAACAAAAAAATATATAACATGTTTTATCACTCCACTCCACTCCAAATATGGGAAATGGCAAGGTTACAGTTATCTTAAGTTCATTCACGAGAAGAGAGTACAATCAATCAATCTTTTTTGGACATTTTCTCAAATGTGCTGAAGCCATGGAGTGACTGAAACATGCCACACAAAAAACGAACATCACTTGGAAAGGCTCCATCTGATGCAAAGCGAAAATCAATATCAAGAGCTTCTGAAACACAACAATAAACAGCATGACTTGCCAACCAGAGTACAAGAGCAACTTTCTCCAGGGCAAATGATACACCACTCGATCAGGACACGGGCAACGCCGAGTACCCCAGCTAGTATCTGATAGACAAAGAAAGCATGATTTGTCTCTGTTTTCACACTGAACCCTTGGGTGTTAGCAGTAAAAGGTAGACCACCTCGGTCTTTGCATGCGTCTGCTGCCTTACAGATGAAAGATATTGTTTACTTTAATAGGTTTTCTCTGTGTTGGCAGGTGCAGGTTTTTCTAAAAACAAGGAAGATAACATTCTTCAATAGATTCCTCTCTTGAGGTTTTCTTCTGAAAGTTGGACCCCTGGTTAATTGGTGTGGGGGTCCTTTTTAGGAACGAGCTGGACCTGTGCGGATAGAGATTTGCACTAGGTCTGGTCGTTCTACTGTCTGTCTGTGGTCTAGCATGTGTTTTTTAGCACAGCAGAGTGCACCAGAGACGAATTGGAAAGCCCCGTCATAGAAGCTGGCCCTTTGAAACCTATTCCCATTCGATAAAACTGTGTTTTTTCAGTGTCTACGATTTTGGGCAACACACAGTTGGTAATCCCATAAACAGTCCTTTTGCTTTGTTTAGCAGTAAAAGGTAGCCATCTATAATAAAATGTTGTGAATGAACCACTTACCTCCCTTTTCCACCTCCTGCACTGTCCCCATTGCACACCATTGCAAGGGGTGCAGAGTGGTGACACGAGGAAACTATATAAAACAAGGCAATAGGGGACTATATAAAACAAGGCAATAGCAGGTTGATAGTCCCCTCAACCCATCCCACAGCAGTCCCAAAAAGAGAAAGAAAATACTGAGTAGATAAATCCTGTACCCCCCCTGACGTGATGTGACAGCTGTTGATTATGAATTCCATAATCCACTGACATGCTGTTACAAGTTGCGGATACAGCATTCAGAAAGGGAAATAGTTGATAGTGGCTTAATATCAAAGTCATACACAACAATACCTTTACAAATAATGTGCCTTGCATGACCGATGAAATACAGCTAGTTTTGAATACAGCTGGGTGCTATTACTGCCTCACCGGGCAGCGATCCTGGTAGTATTCATATTAGGGGTAGTGGTATGGCCCCTGTAGCACAAACAACTCGTCCATTACCTGACCGTTTGCTGATCTCGATCTGGTCTACAATTAAAATGGTATTTCTGGGTTTAAGCTTTTATATAGACCAGTTTAGAAAGATCTTATTTCAACTCATAATTTTACATGGTTTCAGGTAGTATATTCTTCTTTAATGGTACTTACTGGTGCAATTAAATACCACAAGTTGTAATTCCTTTACCCCATGGCAAGGTTATCACTGGAAGTAACCAGTGCCGGTGGGCAACACGGCACTCTTTTTTGGCCACCGGAACTCATTTTGGGGCTTCCCTTACTTCATTGCCTAATATTAAGGCGAGGATTAAGTTCAAAACCCTCTGCATTGTCCGCAAGGCCTTCTGGGGCCTGGGGCTGCGTTACCTTCAACTCTCTCTTCCTAAATATCTTCCTTCTCGATCTCTTCGCTCATCCACCTCCAACTCCCTCAGGGTCAGTCGCTTCCCCAAGCAACGAGTTGGTGGTCGATCTCTATCTTCGGCAGGGGCCTCCCTCTGGAACAGCCTTCCTGCCTCCCTGAAACTTGAGGAGAACCATCTCCAGTTCCGGAAGCACCTCAAAACCTTCCTCTTTGCTTCTGCTTTCTCTCCCCCTCTCCCCTGCTGAATTCCTGGCTGAAACTGCACTGGATACCTGGCCACCCTTCTGATCTTGGTCCCAGGCCTCGACAGTTGCACACCTGCACTGCCTCCCTGGCAACTCCTGCACCTGGGGACTGTTTTCTGTATCCCTGCAGTCCCACCAGCACCTATGTCTGCACTTAACTTGCACTTGCCACAAGCTGGCCGCTTTTTATTTATCTTATTTATTCTACTATCCCATGTACTGCACTTCCCCTCTCCCTTCCCCCACGCACTTTTCCCTTTCCCCTTCTCTTGTGTGATCTGAATGACACCTGGCCTAGTAAGATCGTGGTCTGTCTTCCCTTTGTTCCCCTCAAAAGGCCTCGTCGTGCCTTGAAACACTTGTGTACAGGCGCGTTATAAATGCCATATCATATCATATCATATCAATATAAAAATGTGCTGCCTGCCTGTGCTCGCAGCAGCGCAGTCACCAGCTAATTTTTTAATCTTTTTCTTCTCTTGCCTGGCCTGCAGGTCACGGGTCACCTTTTTTTTTTTTTAACCTAGTGTGTGTAGTTGTGTTTGTGTATCTGCACCACCCCTGCGTGACTGTCCTTGCATACCAGCCAGCAGAGGGGCGCAGATTCAGTGAGTCTTAGACTACAGCCTGGCACGCTGGCTGTTGCGCATGTGCACTGGTCCTCCTCTTCTCACTGCGGCTCCTACTCCCACTCTCAGCAGGCAGCTCTGGCTCCCGCTCAAGTGAAGGCCCAGTGAGCCGCAAAGAAGGTGAGTAATGTGAGAAAAAGTTTACTTAAGTCTGAAGATTGCATCAATCGATCACGATCATTTCACGAACCATGGAGGGCAGTACACCGTGACTTTAGCGATGCAGGGCAGGGTCCTGTGGCTGCCTTTCAGACCCTTTTTGCGCGCCCGCACCGGTGGGCCTGCCATTGCCACCCCACCTCTGACCTGGCTCTGGAACTCCATAAATCAATCCCTGCTGGACCTTGACACAGACTGAATGGGACACACTGTGTCCTTGCCTCAGCGCTCCCATCCCAGCGACTTAAAAGGGCAAAATGAACGCAGCAATGTCGGTCTAGCGTGTTGTTGATGATCCCTGGCTACTGGGATGCATGAGGGTTGGGGGACTGTTATATGATGTTTTGGTTGTTTAGTACTCAGGCTGCAACCGCTAAGTGACCCTGCAGCCAACGCAACTTTGGGAGGAATTAACCGCATTCGGCTCTGTTGGTTTGGACCTGGGAGAAGAACGAGTAGAGTGCGCGGCCCTGATTACAAAGGCTTTTCAATGGGATATTTACCCATTTAAAAAAAAAGTATTTGTAAATCAGGCCTGCTGTCTTTAAAATGCGTTCTCATGTTCACAGTGCATGAGGGTTGGGGGGCATGGAGGGGGTAAGTAAGCGGGCCGCCACAGACCAGTAAACACATTCTAGAACATGCCTGCTTTCTCTGTGAGCGAGAAGAGCATATTTATGAATGCGTGCTCATGTTCACACACAGACACACAAATGTTACCATGAAATTGGGTTTCAGACAATAAAGGGCCATATATTTTTCGCACGACTTCGTAAACCAGGATAAATCGACGCACCAGGCATATATTACATGTTTTCATTGTTTTTACTGAGGCAACCGTTAAGTGAAACAGCACCAAAAATGTAATTTACCCAACGTGGAGTGGAATTAACCGCATTCTGCTCTGTTGGTTTGTGCAAGAACGAGTAGAGTGGGCGCGACCAATCTACGTGTTGGGAAATGTTTTTAAAGGTAATTTAAGTAATTGAGAAATATATGTGAGTGCAAGTTCATTTTGGCACATTTTTATGCGCGACTCTTGCTTGGGGAGCGGGGTTTCCCCTGCTCTTGGAGTACCAGAGCACATGGGTGGCAGGCTTAGTTGAATATTTACAATTTCCCGATTTGCAGTGCAACTATGCACCTGGTAAGGGAGTGTATTCGGACACTTGCCCATGTCTTCAACTCTGTCTTGACCCAGTCCTAGTGAAAACAAATGTGATGGATAGAAGGTGTTGAATTGGCTATAACCACTGGCATTGCTCTGGGCAGTCTTTCATGATCTCTTAGCTCATCTGCACCATTAAAACGTAGTCCAGCCATTTGCAAGTCAGCATTGGCCCTCGGTCAAAGGCTAAATAGGGGCTGTAATTCCTCCCAAAGGTTACTTATTGTGTTTCCAGTCTAACTTGTATGACCTCGTGTTTTCTTGGCAGACTTAAACCTACATGACCATATCAGGGTTCTCAAATAAAAGCCAAAGAAAGTGCAGGAACTATAGTTTTCTTCTTCATTTTTATCCTGGGGATAGCATTACTGTTCATCTAATGGGATTTGTGCAGCACATTCTTTTTATCCAGTACTGGAGCCAACCAGAATTATTGGAGCATCATATGCAAAAGTAAGGTAATGGAAAGTTGCCCAGAGCAAAAGCCAGTGGTAATGATGAACTCAACGAATCTTTACACCCCCCCACTTTTAAGTGTTGCAATGCCACTCTAAGTGGTACAGGTGTGCCCAGACTTGGATACTAACCTTGTTGTTTCATCTTCTGTAATGGCACAGCTGGGCCTGATTTACAAAAGGCTTCAAAATGGCATATTCCCATTGAAAAGAGCCTTCGGAACTCAGGCCTGCTGTCATTAAATGAGTACATATTAATTTCCTTTTAGTCACAATTCATTCCGAAACAGCATACAAACATTCAGGACCGTATTCACAAAAGCGTTTCTCAATGGATGGGTGTTATGGCAAATCCTGAAGAATGTGCCAATTTCCCTTACCTTTTGAGACACCCAGCAACTTTGCTGATTTTCTAGGATTTGATTTATTTACCTGGGAAGAGTATGAGCCTTTTTTCCCACTCTTTCATGTATTTTGTGTGTGTTGTACTTTTGTGTTCTTGGTTATGGAGGTTTAAAACAACTCCATGGGCATCATCTTTTTCTGTGCGTCACACAGCTCCCTCAGTGCAGTGGCACAGGGGTATCTTTCAGACTGCCCAAGGTTTAAATAGCTTCTCTGGGACAGACTACTTTACTAGTCTTTTTAAATTTACAGAGCCAGTACAATTTATCTTACTATAGAGTGCTGGAGAGGTTGCCTAGCTTCCCCTGAGTCTAAAGACTCATGTAACAGTCAAATGTTACCCTTTCCTACTTTCAATGGCTGGTGGCAGTGGTTTAGATCAAACTACCATGATTTTTCCCGACAGCGAACAACGGTAGCTAAAAATCGGGTCAGATATGTTTTTCAATATGGCACCCCAGACCTATCTGTAAAAACAGACTGCGGTTATCTTTTTTTGCCATTTCTTTTACGAAAGGTCCATCTTGTGTTTGTCTCTGAGCGCCAAACCAGGTTTGGTCCCCTTGTTCGTTGGCCTTTGGCGGGCTTCAGTGCTGAAGCCCTCCTCTGGCGCCTGAGTGTCTGGGATGGACAGGATGTGAGGGAGGTGAGCCAAAACTCCCTGTGCTTAGTCTCCTAGGAGACAGAGAATGTACTCTGGCGTGATTGGCCGGCTGGCTTTCCCGACTCCAAAGACATGTCCTTCCCTAAACATTTGTCTAACTTTTCATCTGAACAAATTCTTCTTCTAAGATCCGTGGCAAAGACTTAACTGTTTACTACCAGAACTGTGCAGTCCATACAAAGACTCTGAACCACTGATTTTGGCCCAGGCCTACGAACTGAATTGCTAGTTGTAGTTCACTAAAACCCTTTGCCCTCCCTATGCAAGTATTTGTGCTGTTGATTTTTATAGCCTTGTCTTTTTACTCCTTTTTAAACTATCTGAAGTGCCATTTTGCTCCCACTTCAGGGGACCTGAACTTGTTCAGTAACGTATTTATGGTGTATTTGTAGTGTATTAGTAGATAATATTGAGCTGCTCTTGCTAGTGTAATGTTTACCAAATGATTGTGTAAATAAATGTATATTCTTTTACCAAGAAACCTTGAGTAGGTGTTTGTTTGAATCACTGTATTTGTTGGTTCTTTGTGTAACTTGTTCTACTGCTTACTTTACTCTTGAGATAATTCTGGCTGCTCAGCCATCGCTACCACTTTACTGTGTAGTACAGGCTTGTACCAAAAGTGAAATTGTACTTACACTTGCAGTCTTAATTGTGTGTAGTGTTCCCAAAGGGTACTGCATATGATTCTGCCTAACAATGGATAATCCCATTGAGAAATGCTTTGTGAATCTGTGATATGTATATGATTTGTTTAAGCCCTGTGTCTGACTGGCCATCTTAAAAACATTTCTTTGCTTAGACGTATAGCAAAAGAGTGCATTCTTCTTATGAAGGAACCCATATAATGTATATTTCCGCCACAACCTAGATAGTCAGAATGGCAATTGCTATGAATCATCTCTGATTTTAATCCCTGGGTTAAAAATGCAATAATCTAGATTATTCATTTCCCAACATTTTAATTCACGTACACATCCATCCCACTACTAGCCTGTGCCAGCAGTTGCTGCAGCGCCAAACAGGTGACACAGACCAGCAGCGGTGTGATGGGCTGGTGGTGGGCCGATCTAGGTGTAGCACTAAGCTGGCCCAGGCCGCCCGCACTGCGGGCTGTGCCCACCGGCCCCTGAGCTGCCATTACTGGGCCAAGATTTTTTGGGCCCTGGCCCTTATTTGTTTTACAAATTAAGCACTGCTGGAGTAGCTTTACCATTAAACAGTATATTCCCTTTCTGGAATTTGTAGGATTGTACCTCTAGTGGTAAATAGGTCTTACCGTCAGTAGTAACTGTAGCACCTATTTCTTTGAGGGATAGTGACTCAATCATATAGAAAAGACTTCTGTCATCTCAGGGTGACAGGCATGTTTAAAAGTGAACTCACTGTGTAAGCACCAAGAGGTTGAGTTTAAGTGTGCTCCAATTGAATAACGATGAACTGAACTGAATAAACAAACATTGACATGGAAGAGGTAAAATGAAATGCCTTTCTTTTTTAGTTAGTTTTACAACGTATGAACTACTGTTTCTCAATCTCTCAGTTTTGTTACCTGTTGCAATGATGTCCTTCACTAGACTGATATTGAACGAACTGCATAAGGAAGCATGATTACGTCTCATACAATGTTCCCCCTGCAGAGGTGAAGGGGATTCTGTAGGACTACGCTGGCCAAAACTGCATGCCTCTTGTTTGGTTCATAGTTGAGGTCAGGTAGAATGTGTCACCTGCAGAGATGAATGGGACTCTGAAGGATGTGGACGTCAACAAGGCTTGTGATGTGTTACCAGGAGATGGAACAGAGGGAGTCTCTCAGATTCCTCCCCCACAGTTCAGTGCCTCATGAAACGGTGGAGTGGCTGCACAATCTCTACTCCACACCAAGAGAGCTAAAGGAAATATTAGACCTGTTGCTATGCCTTTCCAGCCAACCATCAGACTATGCTGCACACAACAGAATGCCTCATGTGGAGCTCATAGCTAAGGTCGTGTAACTAAAAGCACCTGCTGAATGTCAGGGGTTGTGTGCATTATATCAGCACCTTAACCTTAACTTCACTTCAAATAAAGATTCTTCGCTGAATTTGAAAGGTTTTTTTGTATTGAATTGTTTCACCTTAACTGTGTTTCAAGTTTTTAGTTTGTTCACTGAAAATGCTCCAACCACAAGGCGGTTACTGCACTGATGATCCCTAAAAAGGGTGAAAACAGGTATGCAGTTGTCCCAGCAGCCTTGCAAATGTCTGTCTTGGGTTGATTAAGCTATGTATAAAGTAGCACTGACCTTTCAGACAAAGACAATTTCCTGGAGAAAAAGGTTTGCATTTGAGCTAATTTGCATAACCACAGTGCATTGCTGTTGTGGCTCAGAACTGGAGGTGAACTTACAGCGATGGCTACTGGGTGGTGTTGTGGAATGTGTGACTTGGCTCAAATGTACTTTCCTATTTTTATATTGCCTTCCGATACAACATACCGCTGGCATGGAACACATTTCACACATCCCATCACAGCACACTGTAGTGTAATCAAACTTTTGACCGTGCTGCGAACATGGAAGAAAGACGTTGCAGCGGTTCCTGATATGACTTTTTCAGTACGCACACTGCTACGTACAAAAGGCCCAGCCATGCAGACAGTAGTGCAGACCCTCGACACAAACACCACAACACTGTCCTCCGATACACCATGGCGGCGTTTCCCAAAAATGTTCACGC
Organism: Ambystoma mexicanum; assembly: GCF_040938575.1. Lineage (NCBI taxonomy): Eukaryota > Metazoa > Chordata > Amphibia > Caudata > Ambystomatidae > Ambystoma > Ambystoma mexicanum. The sequence continues at coordinate 523,945,427 of NC_090939.1, forward strand.
ACAGCACGCTTCCCTCCAGCCAACCATCGGCCGCTTCCAATGTTCCCCAACAGCACGGCGTACCGCAGCCCCATTCCTCGAAGCGAACAGGGAAATGGGTCCGCAGAGCCAGATATTACTAACTTTTTGGGACCTGCATTTCAGTGTTTTTTAAAAAAAAATAATAATTCCACCAAACACACAAAAGCACGCTTTCTGGCCCAAGCCCCCACTCCTGCTGCAAATTTGGTGAAAATCCATCCAGCCGTTCGGGCTACTGAAATGCGTGTGGCCACAAGGGCAAAGAGTTAGCTAGAATGAAATACAGCGATGCGAAAATTGCCTGACCCTGTACCCTCCCAGAGGAGCCCAGCTGACCTGTCTGCTCCAAGAAGTTACAACACCGGAGCTGACCAATCCTGGAGCAACATCCCTACACAAAACATACTGTACAGTCCCCTTTGCCCAATGAACACTACTTATTGTATCCCCTATAGTACACGTTATGGAGGACGTGTTTCTGTAATATAATGTGTATTTTCTGTTGTTTGGGCAGAGGGCTCTCTGAGTAACAGAGTCCTCTGCGTGCCCATTTTGACTTTATATAAAGACTTATGTTTTACCTCACTTGCACTTGGTCCTGGTCTCATTCCCTACTGGGGTGTGTCCATTAGTGTCTATTATTTGGTTATTTCATTGTATTTGTGGGGAATGCCAGCTTTCACCAGCATCAGGGAAAAATAACTGCACCAGTGTCCAGGATTGCAAACTCTCTTGCCACATCGTGGGCAAATACTCATTGCCCTCTCATCGTTTCCCCTCCTCACCCCATGTCTGGCTTTCAACAATACTCTGCTTTATAAAGCTAACTTAAAAAGTACACATACCACAGTGTCACTCTAATAGATAAATCCTTATAGAACTATGGTAGGCAAAAAGTGTACAATTGTGGCATTATTCCCCCATCTCGACTGTGAGACTACATATACCAGAATGCAATTCAGCAAAAGGCAAACAAATTGTCTCTAAGCATAGATGTATTTACAACAAGGCCTACTAGGCCCAGGCCCTGGGTGGCAGATTGCCAGAGGAGCAGCACTTTATTTTCAGTTTACTGGTTGTCATTTTTTAAATAAAAAACACAAGTGTTTTTCTCAGTCTGGCTGATCCATAACACTGCAAGTAATTTTTAGCTTTTAACAGTGATTCCACTTAGACAGCTAAAGTCATTGATGGCCAAACTTGTATATAGGCTTGATATTTGCAAAAACTTTACTGTTAGGATGAGTTTTATGTTTAAATAAAACGTGTTCCAAATGCAGTGCGCTTTAGGTATTTAGTGATTCAGTCATACAATTCTCACAGACATATATGGCAGATATAAAGCTCTTGGATCCTTCTTATATTCCCAAAATGCTCTCTAATATGCAAAACAGCTAAACCTCATTAGTTGTATTGGTGCCACTTCACATGATCTTTGGAGCTATTTCTAATCAATACATACATACACTGTGTTAAGCAATCACTTTAATATTCAAATACACAACATGCATTTTTTGAATCCATTGCAAAAATGAGTGTTTTTCCTTCAAAGAAGTAAAGGTTAATAATGATGCATCATTTTACAACATTAAACACATTCCTACCCATAAATCAATCCCGTGACCCACATTTCAGAGGTCTGTTGCCGCCCAAAGGGTGCAAGCATGAAATAGATCATAGAGAAGTTAAAATGGCGAAGAGTAAATCTGAATGCGCAAGGGCATAAAGAAACCTGTGAAAAAATATCAAGATACAGAAGGGTGAGAACAAAAACTGTGTGCCATATCCATTCAGCCATCTTTGTAGAAGGTACTTGGTGCCAAGCAGGCAAATAGCATCCCTGCTGGGTGTATCACGTGTCTTTGATGACATTCTGCTACATGCTCAGTACTACCAGGAGAACCAACTGCAAAGTATGTGACACAATGCAAAACTGTGATGTTTATATTTAATCTTTACATTAATTATATTTTAAATGACAAGCTAGGCCTTTTACTGTGAAACAGTACTTCAAACATCAGCAGGACATCTACATCTATACCCCACACATCTCAAATTGTTCCTATATATTGTATAGTCCAACCAAATCTACGGAGTTAACGAACATTTTATCTTAAACACAAACTGAGAAGACCGATAGCCTAAACCACAACCACAAAAGTAATATTGTGCAGGAACAGCCGATCCATTGCTCAATTTTTCTCTTGGAGTGTTGGGTATTTTGAACAATTGCACAAACAGCAGTGATGTAAACAGTATGTTGCACTCCATGTATCTATATATATATATATATATATATGTGAACATGTGTGGGTTTGTGGCTTCGCATATGTTCCCTATACAATTCCACACTGTTTCACCAATCTGCAGTAAACTTTGCACAGTTCCCTGTTAGGACCATCCGGGCATTACTGTCTACATGACATCTGTAAACCCCACCTATTTCCCCAGACTTGAGTAAAAGTACAAATGTGGGTGTGGGTTTGTAGCTTTGCTATGTTCCCCATACAATTGCACACGGTTTCACCAATCTGCACAAACCTTTGCTCTTTTAGGACCCTCTGGACATTACAGGCTACATGACATTTGGACACGGCACTCCTTTCCCCGGATTTCAGCATAAATCAACATTTGTTTGTAGGTTTGTGGCTTAGCGAAGCATTGTTCCTTATACAATTCCACACTGTTTCATCAATCTGAACAAAATTATGCACAGTTACCTGTACCTATGAGGGAATGAAAGCCCGGCCAAGACCAGGTATATCAGCTAGTTTGTTGTAAAAGGTGCCTGCATTGTGCAGCTACAAGGAATGCTGTTGCTTCCCACACATGAATGTTCAGAGTCACCCTTATCCATTACTTCACTGTGAGAATGCACAGCCAAAAATTCAAAGAGGCTTCTCCAACTGTCTTTACTCTTCTGAGGTGTTAATGCCCAGGCAGAGTTTACAAATTTCACTTGCGATTTTGCTATATGTTAATGACGTTCCAGCCCATGGGATTGGAGGTACATCGGCTACAGGAGATAACTTGCCTTGTTTCCAATACCCCCCCTGCTAAAACCAGGCTGTAACCATGAGAAGGGGGAAGAGTTCTTTTGATTCAACATTTTTATAAGATGTGCCTGTACCACTTGCATATGTTTCATATGTAAACTTTACCATTTGACAAAATCTGATGTAGAAATGTTATGTTTCATTAATATTGCTGACCAGTCTAGGTGCTTCTCATAGAGTGACAGCAGGCAATTTGTGAGAGAAACGAGATATTAGCATTGAAAGCAAAATTCCTCATTCCATCCTTCTCTCACTGCTGTCTAGCTGGCAGACAGCTTATGTTCTTATCACTGCCTCTAAAAAATTGATTTCGGAAAGTAGACAATTAGCCATAACAATTACCTCTAGTGCACTCAACTGTAGAACATACAGTCTTCTCCAAATCATGGGCAGCAGAGATAAAGCACTCTTTCAACTAACATAACATAGAAGATGACAGGCTTGAATTAATAGAGAGGAAGCAATAACTTTATAATCCCTGTAACCATAGAAACGTCCTCATAATGTTATTGAGCCAAAATGGGGGCAACATGTTGGTGAAGGTGTGTAGTTTGGACAACGTGAATAGAGTTTTTTGAAGGGGGAATTTGGTGAAGGTGCAGAGTCTGGCAGAGGTGGAGTAAAATGGGGGGGGGCTCATGCACTTATTTGGGCATAGGACAGTAGAAAGCCTAAATCCACCACTGTCTCAGAGTGCAAAACTTTCAAGGACTGACAGTAGCACAGATCTGAAAATATAATGCGTTTGCAGTGTGTCATGAGATATTTAAAACGTTGAGAACTCACAATGTTTTTAGGCAATGCGCAGTGAAATTAAATTATTTGCCATGGAGCACACACTTTGGTTAAGCAGTGTTCTCCAAGCGGAACACCCCGTTTGGTGCCATCATTTTGGTGCAGGCCGATTTGGCAGAGGCATTCCGCCACAGCTCCCATTTCGGAGTGCCCTTTTCAGTGCGCAAGTCATTCTGGCGCCGGTATTTTGTCAAAGGGAATGTTTGGACGTGGCTGACATTGCAGCTACGTCTAAATGTCCTCATGCTAAATACAATCACAGGACTGCACTGCAACAAACCTCGCCACCTCCCACTTGCATTGCATTTCTTTTAATTAAATTAGTTAAATAAAAAAAAAACATACAGCCTTGAACACTGGTCTGCCAGAGCTCAAAGCCCAGCATTTAACCACTAGGCCACAATGGCTTCGTGCTTCATGGGGCATACATTTCATACTTAGCCTAATATTTGATATCTTCAATGATAAAAGTCTAGGAATGAAACTTGTGAAATCCAAACAATAACATAATTGTAACATAACAGTTAATTGCTGCGTCTCGAACTCCTTAAGGCCAGAGTTCTCTGATGGCAGTGTTCAGCATAAAATTGATTTATTTAATTTATTTATTTCATTGTTTCTGTTTTATAAAAATGCGGATGCTGTGTGTTATGAGATACATAAAACTAAGAAAACACACAACATTCAGGACTGTGGACTGTCTGCCAGCCATGCAGTAACCAAGACCAACCCTGCTTATTTTCAAAGCGAGGAACGGTCCAGCCCCCTTAGGCCATGTATCTCTAAGTGTTCTTCTAAGGGGGGCCCCATATATCAGGCAACATGGCCTTAGTGGACTGTCCCCTTCCTCACTTTGAAGCTAAGCAGGGTTCGTCCCAGTATAAGAGTCTTGTAGACCCTCCGGGTCGTCCCATAGTTTCTTCCGTGGGTAGTCTCCTTGAAAACACCTTGACATTTTTAGATTACTTTTTTCAGCCATTTGTGACAATCTTAGCTCACACATACGAGATACCTCGGATCTGCTTATGAAGCTACATGATATCAACTGGGAACCAGGATATTTGTTAGTATCCCTAGATGTGACCTCATTATTCACTTCTATTAAGCATCCAGCTGGCATTAAGGCGTGCAAATTCTATCTTGACACGAGATCCATTAGTCATAGACAACACAATGACATGCTTTTGGAAATGCTGCAGTTTTGTCTGGAACACAATTACTTTTTGCATGAGGCTCTGACATACAGACAAACCCAAGGCACGGCTATGGGGTCTTGTATGGCCCCCACCTACGCCAATTTGTATATGGGGTGGTGGGAGTCACAGATAGCATGGGCTGAAGAAAGAGAAGAGTTCACTAAACATATAGTGGTATGGTACCACTTTATAGATGACCTCTTTCTAATATGGGATGGGTCAGAAGAACTATTACACGCCTATGTTAACATGTTGAATGAGAACAACCTGAATCTAGAACTCACATCAGTTCATGATAGTAAGGAATTTGTTTTTCTGGATGTGAAATTCACTGTTGTTAATAATATATTGACCACTAAACTTTTTCGTAAAGAAACCAGTTCCAATTCCACACTTCATGCTCTTAGTCACCACCCAATAGCTCTCAAGAACTCAATCTCATATGGAGAGTTCCTGAGAGCTAAGAGGGCCTGCAGCACTGAATTGAATTACCTAGAGGAAGCCCAATATATAGGCCAAAGATTTGTTAATCGTGGGTACAAGAGGAAGGTTGTGGCTGATTGCTTTGACAAAGCTAAAGATATCAAAAGAACGGAACTGTTTAAAGTACATATCGTTGATGAGAAAGATGACATCAGATTTATCACTAACTTTAACCATCAGGCTAGTAACATCAAAAAAATAATGAGTAAACATTGGAATCTACTTCTGACAGATCCAGATCTCACTACAGTACTGAACACTGTCCCCAGTGTTGCTTATCGTAGAGCTCCCACTTTGAAAACCATTCTGTCCCCCAGCATGGTGGTTACAGAAAAAAATCACGCCTGATAGTCATTTTATGAAACAAGAAGCTGGAGGGTTTCGGAAATGTGCTAATTGTAAAATGTGTCATTTTGTGTCCAAGAAACCCTTTATTAGCTGTAATGGCTTTAAATGGAGACAAACACAAAATCACATGTACTACCAAGTTTGTAGTATATGCTATTTCATGTGAATGTGTGTTACATTACATTGGATCAACAATCGGAACTCTCAAATTACGCATATTCCAACACTACAGAGCGATCAAAAATGGGGACCTCACCAACCCACTGACGGGACATTTTATTGAAAAACACAAAGGTGATGTAAAAGCTGTGTCATTTTTGGGGCTTGCCCATATTCCTCTTCATAAGAGACTGGGCAATCGAGAACTGAAATTGCGTCAGCTAGAAGCCACATTAATTTGCAAATTTGACACATTGAGACCCCTGGGACTAAATATCGACCCGGAATTGTTTGTGTTTTTACAATGAATTTATGAAAGGACATTTGAGACGATGCAATGTTGCACTTGCACTTTAAATCAACCGGTATGGCTGAATTATATACTGATGTGAAACATGTTTCGATTCTATGATTTTGCACTGGCACTTTACTACAATGTATGCTCTAATTATGGAGACATTATTGCAATAGATGCATTATGCACTTATCTGGCTGTTGTCTAATATGGCATCTCGTGGAACTATTGTGTTTAGAATATGCTGAGGTCTATGCAGATTGATGCAGTTTGCCTTGTCCTATAATTAGGATGAGGCGCCTTCTAGGTGCAATATATGTAGAGGCATGTCATGTAACAAGATACCTAAGAAAAGAAATGCGCTGTGCTGATCTCTGGCTTTTGCTTAAAGCATTCTAAGCCATGGGGTGAAATGGTCGATCGTTTCATCATGTAGTATGAAACCGAGCCATTTTTATACAATTTTTGCACACTGGCGCAGATGAACGCATTATTACAAATTGTAATATGGTGTCAGGAGGCAGGTTCTGGCGTTTGGTAGGCAGCCTCTCCTCTTTGCATTTATATTTTTTTTTCCAAGACGGTATTGAGCTGATATGGGGATAGTACTTACTTAGATACATGGATTTTGAACCCTTTCATATATGGCCCCGGCTGTGCACGTTAGCCATCCCAGCCTCTTGCGATCACATGATCGTCAACACGAAAGCAAGGGGGAGGAGCCCAATACCAATGCCGGTCCTGCACCTGTTTTTATAAAGAAGGTGTTCTCACGTATTAAGGAATAAAAGCCTGAGGAAGCTTGGTACACAAGCGGAACGCGTGGCGGTTTCCACCCAGGTGCGGTGAGTGTCTTTTAACCTGTTTGTCAGCAAGGGAGGCAGGAGAGATGCCTACCCTCCTTAAGCCATTAGGCAGTGTTGGTTGCATGACATTTTTTGTAATGAAATAAAAATACTTTTTTGAGCAAACAGCTTGATCTTGTGTGCAGGGATTATTGTGCTACATGTTGGTGTTGAGGGTTTTTTGAAGTGCTACAACCTTCCTCCAGACGTGTGTGTTTTTATATATATATATATATATATATATATATATATATATATATATATATATATATATATATATATATATATATATATATTTTATTTACTTTTTATTTTTTTTATTTAGCGTACAGTGTATAAAACATACAAACCTTTGCTATAAAAACATAAAGATACCCTCCATTTACAGCCAGGCCAACTTCCTCCAATGGTTATTCCCTTCCTTTGTAAATCTTTAGCCTGGCTGTTATATCACTTTCAGTTATATCGTAGTTCACATTTCCTTTGATGTGTCCCTAGGTTGCTTCCAATTTTTTTAACATTTGTTCCAAGGAGGCACCCAATCTTCGGGATATCTTCTGATTTGGGTTATTATGGAGAGCTTCCCACCAAACTTTGGCATCTAGGCCGCTGTCTGGTTCTAACACTTCATAAAGTAACTGCGTTCTTTCAACTAGTAGTTCTTTACAGAATAAAGTTAAGTGACACAGGGTTTCAACTTCTCCCTGGCATAGGCGACAGATGTTGTCCTTGATCATTCTGTATTTTACCAGGACTTCCTTTGTGCGCAATTTAAAGCGCAAGATCAGATCTCTGTGACGCGGATTAGCGTTTTTATTCAGGTACGTTGGCAGGATTCCAATTTCTTTTTCGGATTGTGGCTTTGAGATGATGCACGAGCTGCTTCCGTCTGCGACCAATCTACTGAGAATAACAGATTTTTTACTCTCTTTGGGTTTTCACATAGGCTGTTTTTGGTGGTCCCTATATTAAGCAGAATTTCCTGACATTTATTTCGCCATTCTTCTAAAGGCCAGCAGGTTGTTTTCCCCCATCTCCGTCTTAAAAGTTTTGTATTGCAGTGGGCAATCGGGACGTTCTATTTTCCCGAACGTTGATAAGGCTTTCCATGTCACATGGACCTGTAGCAAGAAAAGACCCAGCTCAAGCCTGATTGTACTTATTGGCAACGAATTTGGTAAATTTAAGGTTCTCCGCCAGAATCTTGTCTCAAGCCTGTCCTAGATTACCCATGGAATTCTTAGACCAGTTTCTCCCGCATACGTTATTGATGGCGTTACTTTGGCCTTATAGAATTCCACCAATGGTTTTACCATAAATTTACAGTTGTTCTACTTCATTAGAAGGGCTTGGGCAATCAATTGGTCCATTTTTACTTGGAGATGCTCTGTCCAAGGTTTATCACCCCAATCTGCGTTGATTATCGCTCCCAGGTATTTGGTGCTTTCCGTAGTTTGGATTGCGATATTTCCTAGGCACCATTTTAATGTTTTTTTTACCTTTGTTTATGGTTTTTACATCACTAGGATTTCTGATTTTTCAGCATTGATTTTTTGTTTGTTGATGTTAACATATTTTTCTAGTTCGTCGAGTTTTTTCTGTAGATCTATTGCCGTCAGGTCCAGCAGGATTAGATCATCCGCATAGAGCAAGTGTCCGATGGTATTTCCTGATAATCTTGGTGAACATGTTCCTGGTAGCCCTAAATTCATCCTCCTTCAATCCCTCTCTTTTTTGTCCTCTATTGCATCCCGGATCTCCATGCACTCGTTCCCCGAGCGCACTCTTTGCCGTTTCCTGGACTTTTCCCGGACATCTGAACGTTCCCAGGAGACGGGATGCTGAACGCACGCTGGAACCCGAGGACTTACGCACAGGGTTATACAAGACCCGAACTGTGCGAAAGAAGACTCCATCGAAGAACTCCAACGAACAACATAGACAGGTCAGAAGGGGGAAACCTGTGACAGATTGAGACGCCAACAAACTGATACAGATACAGACATGGAGGCTGCAGTTCAAGACCTCATGCGCGGCATGCAAGAGTTAACCACAGAAGTTCAGAATCTCAAAGCCGAGAATGCTGCATTAAAACAACTAGTCCTGTCACGTGATTCCGCGACCAAGGAAAGTGTATTGCTGGGCGGAGTAGTCGATAAATATGATGGCTCATCAAAGAACCTTCGTGGCTTCCTTGATTCGTGTTTAGTGCACTTTACCTTTAAGCCCTACTACTTTTCCACCCCAAGGGCAAAGGTGAGCTTTATGATTTCGCATCTTTCCGGGAATGCATTAACTTGGGCTATGCCCTTAGTTAATTCTGGAGATGCCCTCCTGGATGATTATGATGGGTTCGTACAGGCTCTAAAGACCATGTTTGACTGCCCAGAACAGGTTTACAGTGCCCAAGAACATCTATTGGATTTCCAACAAGGGTCCCAGGATATGCTTACCTATGTAACACACTTTAAGCAACTGGCCAAGGAAGCAGATTGGTCCTCAGAGGCCTGCTTTACCCTATTTCAGAGAGGACTAAATGAAGAGATGAACGACGAGCTAGCCAGGGTAGCTCGCCCAGGTTCCTTCCAGGCTCGTATGGACCGCTCTTTACAAATAGACTTTCGTATCCAAGAAAGGAAGGCAGAAAAGAAGAAAACAAAAATGCCTTACCAAAGACCTCTATAGAATCTTCCTCTAAACCCGAGCCCACTCCTGCCCCGACCACAGACCCAGAACCCATGCAACTGGGGGCCTTCCATGGACCCATATCCCCGCAAGAAAGATTGCAACGGATTCACACCGGGCTGTGTATGTACTGTGCCTCAGATAATAATAATAATAATAATAATAATAATAATAATTAGGCTTTTATATAGCGCTACAAACCCTCAGGTATCTGAGCGCTGCTTATTATTACCCACGGTGTGTGGTGCTCATTTATCGACCTCGGAAGGATGAAAGGCTGAGTTTGGCCCCGCCGGGATTCGAACCTGCGTTAACAGGCTCTGCACGGGTGTCAAAGCGGGCGCTCTACTCGCTGTGCCACTTGACCGGCTAAACATCTTGTGAGAGAATGTCCTTTGGCCCCCTCCACGGCGTTCGGGAAATGCCAGCTCCCGATCCTAGATGGAGCACAGCTTCGGGAGAGAGATGTTTGCTCCACATCTATTCCATCCTTGAACTCTCCTGGACAAAACAACCTTGTGATCTTGCAGGCCTTTCTATCGCCTTCCAAGAAAGAAACTTACCCAATTCTGGCATTAGTGGATTGTGGGGCCATGGGGATTTTTATAGATCAGGATTGGGTCACTACCCACCACATTCCATATGAAACTCGAGACATCATGCAACCTGTAGAGGCCATCGATGGAAGACCTCTCTCTTCAGGACCAATAACCCTGCAAACCAAAGAGATCCAGCTCTCGATAAACCATCATCAAGAGGTGATCAAATTTGACATCATAAAATCTGCCCATTACCCAATGGTACTGGGCATGCTTTGGTTAAAGAAGCACAACCCATACATCAACTGGGCAGCAGGATCCTTGTTTCTTGGCTCCGAACATTGTATGTCTTACTGTCTATCCCTGGATTCCTCGTCAAGATCCTCTGAAGGTACGCTGACAGACCAGCAAGGCCCATTCATGGTCTCAAATATTATCCAGGTCCCCAGGGCCTATCAGGATTACCCTGATGTGTTTTCAACTGCCATAGTTCAAGCCCTACCCCCTCACAGACCTGAAGAATGTGCTATTGATACTGAACCCTCAGCAGTGATTCCCTTTGGAAGGATGTTCATCCTATCAGAACCAGAGAAAAGGGCCCTCCGAGAATACTTGGATACCAACCTAGAAAATGGCCCCATACGACCATCCAAATCCCCGGCGGGAACTTCGTTGTTTTTCATTCCCAAGAAAGACACTAAGGAGCTTAGGCCTTGTCTTGATTATCGTGGTCTTAATCAATGCACCCTCAAGGACCGCTACCCATTGCCCTTAATCTCGGATATCCTGGAAGCGGTGAGAGGAGCTGAAGTCTTCACGAAATTGGATCTCAGAGGTGCCTACCATCTGATCCATATAAAGGAAGGTGACAAATGGAAAACAGCCTTTAGAACACCCTTCGGTCACTTTGAATACCTGGTTATGCCCTTTCGGACTCGCCAATGCCCCAGCGGTCTTCCGACGTTTTATGGAACGGGTGTTCTCCGATATGCTGTTCCTCTTCGTCATAGTTTACCTGGACGATATACTGATATACTCCAAGGACCATCTTAAGCATGAAGAGCACGTTAAGGCAGCCTTACAGCGGCTATGTGAACATAAGCTCCTGGCTAAACCCGAGAAATGCCTTTTTCATGTCTCTACTGTCTCACTATCTCGGATTTGTCCTTAGTCCAGAAGGAATTGGAATGGACCACTCAAAAGTAAACTCCATAATATCCTGGCCTGTTCCAACTACTGTGAAACAGATTCAATCCTTCCTGGGGCTTGCCAACTTCTACCGGAAATTCATACCTTCCTTTTCGGAGATAGTTCAACCGATCATTACATTGTTGAAGAAGGATACTCCCTTCCTCTGGACAGCAGCCCAAGACGAGGCGTTCCAACGATTGAAGTCAGAGTTTACACAAGACCCCATCCTGGCTCAACCTGACATATGATCGTCCTTTCCTACTGGAGACGGATGTCTCCAACTACGCCATCGGAGCAGTCCTAAAGCAGGAATTCGAGGACAAGTTAGAACACCCCATTGCTTATCTCTCGCAAACCCTAACTCCTAGCGAGACCCATTATTCTGTTCTGAAAAAGGAACTGTTAGCCATCCGTCAAGCCTTCACAGAGTGGCTCATCTACTCCTGGGAGCAAAACATCCTGTTCAGGTCTTTACAGATCATCGGAATCTTCAAGTTCTACAATCCCTGGAATGTAGGAATAGTCGACAAGCCCATTGGGCCTTCTTCTTTGCCCAGTACCAGTTCCAAATCCATCATGTTCCTGGAACACACAACATAATTGCTGACGCCTTATCCCGACGTCCCGACTACGAAACTCTTGAAGATCGATCCTTCCCAAAGATGTTTCCCCATACAATTTTTGTAGCCCAAGCAATCACTCTCCTGGAAGACATTCGGATTCAAACCCAGTCCTCTGAAATCTGGAAGGAATTTACTGGGAAGAATCGATGGAATCTTAAAACAAAGGACGGGTATTTGTTCAAGGATAATGGCCTGGTCATCCCCACACAGAGACTGCGACAAAGGATTACAAGCCTCTGTCATGATACCCTTCATTCAGGACATCGTGGCATTACCAACACTCTCTGTTTAATACAAAGACAGTTTTGGTGGCCAAAAATGAAAGTTGACGTCCAGCAGTACATCCAAGCCTGTGCAGTCTGCAATCAAATCAAGCATGATAACAATAGGCCGGCGGGTCTCCTACTCCAACCAACACTACCAACAAGACCCTGGGAATTCATTGCTACAGACTTTATTGTGGAACTACCACCTTCCAGGGGATACACAACTATCAGGGTTACCATTGATTTATTCACTCACATGGCTCATTTTACACCATTGTATAAATTGTCATCTTCCTCAGAACTCGCTGGGATCTTCCTGGAACACATATTCCGACTTCATGGACTCCCTTTCAAGATCATATCAGACAGAGGACCTCAACACATATCACAATTCTGGAAACACTTATGCCGGATACTAGGAATCCAACGTGCCCTCTCCTCAGGTTATCATCCACAGACCAACGGAGCTACTGAACATGTGAACCAAACCCTGGAGCAGTATCTTCGTTGTTTCACCACCAAGGTCCAGGACGATTGGTCACTCTTATACCTGTGGCTGAATTCGCCTACAACTATTCGGATCACTCGGCTGTCAAGACCAGCCCCTTCTTCTGCAGCCAAGGATTCCACCCTTCGGTTCTACCATCCATTCTTCCACATCCTACACCAGTTCCTACCGTCGACTCCTGGATTGAAACCCTCATCAGCGTACACAAGGAAGCCAAAGAATACCTCGAAAGGGCCCGAACTAACACCAAGCACTATGCAGACTCGAAGTGAAGACCAGGACCTTCCTATGCAGTGGGTGATAAGGTCTGGCTATCCTTGAAACTACTGCCTCGACACTTACAACCTAATAAATTGGCTCCTTGGTACTATGGCCCCTTTTCCATAAAGGAAATCATTAACCCAGTGGCCTTCCAACTCAAACTACCAGATTCCTGGAAGATGATCCACCCAGTATTTCACACGTCTCTAATGAAACCATACGTCCAGACCTCCTGGACTGCTCCAAGATCTACCCCTGTGGTTGTCGATGACCAGCTAGAATACGAAGTGTCCAGAATATGTGACTCCAGGTACAGACGTGGTCAGTTACAGTATCTGGTTGAGTGGAAAGGGTACCCACCCAGTGAACACACCACGGAACCAGTTTCAAACCTAAATGCCCCCAGACTACTTCAAAGATACCACCTTATACACCTGGGCAAACCCGGAGGAACAGGCCTTCGGAGGAGGCATGCTGTCATGAACCATCGGATACGTCCTTTCTGGACTTCCTGGTCCCTGACCCATAGGGGCTTGCACTCTGCAGTACTCCCAACATGGCCGTCGAACGTGGAAAACTGTTTACCAGTTTCCACTTTGTATGCACTACATTCTATAAAGCAGACACGCCCCTGTGGCCCTGCGCATCTCAATGCTACCGCTTGCTGTGGCTAGACGTGTGCTGCCATAGTTCGCTTTTGCTATATCCTTTGATTCCTGGTTCACGGTACCCCTAAATTCCTCCTCCTTCAATCCCCCTCTTTTTTGTCCTCTATTGCATCCCAAATCTCCCTACACTCGTTCCCTGAGCGCACTCTTCACTGTTCCCTGGACTTTTCCCGGACATCTGAACGTTCCCAGGAGACGGGACGTTGAACACACGCTGGAACCCGAGGACCTACGCACAGGGTTATACAAGACCCGAATTGTGCGAAAGAAGACTCTATTGAAGAACTCCAACAAACAACATAGACAGGTGAGAAGAGGGGAAACCTGTGACAACATGTGAGTTCTCATAGCCTGATATTTTTTTTACAAAACAATACCACTGTCAAAACAGGTCAAAATCAGTATGTGATTGATGAACGAGCAATGGGTTTCAAGTGTTTTAAAATATAGAGTGGGCATGGCCAAAACCTAGTGGTCTGGAAGTGATTTTAAAAATAAAGTGGGCATGGCCAGAGGACATGGCTTATGGTCTGTACTGTTCTAAAATGGACAGGGCAAAGGCCGGTCCCACTGGCTAGTGGTCTGGTAGTGCTATAAAATATACAGTGGCCACGGCCGAAGGCTGAGTCAACTTGTAATGGGCGAAGGCCATGGCTAGTGGTCTAGATGTATTCTAGAATATACAGTTGGCACAGCAGAAGGTACGGAAAAAAACAATGGTAAAATAAAATCATGGAAATTCAAGGAAAAAACCTTCATTGCAGGGATGCTAAGGTGAGAAATACATTGTAAAAAAAATCTTTCAAATTCAAGGAAAAAACTTTAGTTGCAGGGACGTTTTAAGTTGAGAACGTAACGCAACAAAATCCCTGAAATCCAGTTAAAGCCATTTTAACTTGCATATAACCACAATAATGTCATAACAGAGGACTACATTGATGACATCACTGGTGACATATCTAATTACATCATCTATGAGATCACTGATGGCAACAGACATATAATTTATGGATTAGTTAATTAACCTTTGATTAACTAAATAATAATTTAGGCCGTGGCCTTGGAAGTGGCACTTGCCAAGGCTGTGGCAACCGGCCATTGTCGAAAGCCATGTCTAGTAGCTGGTTTTTGTTGTACAATATACACTGTGCATGTCCGAAGGCCATACATAGTGTGCCATTAATGTATTAAAATATACAGTGGGCAAGGCTGAAGGATTTTAGACCACTCCTCCACCGAAAGGCCTGTGTTGGGGAAGCTGGATGATAAGATTGGGATGATTTGAGAATTTAGGATTTTCAGCCTTTCCCCCCACTAAAAGGCCTGTGTTAGGGGAAAGGTGGACTAAAAGATTGGACTGATTTAACAAATACACCCCTCTTCCTTAAAGAAGTGGGAGTCAACACGTCAAAAAGTATTACCCAATGAAATGATAGGCTATAGCTTTTCAGCGCACACTGGGAAGTGAGCTTTGTTCATTTCAAATTTTAAGAAAAATCACCCCTTTGTGTTCCACCAAATGAGGAATACTTTAAATCAATCTTTTTAGTTAAGTAGGCTAAGGATCTACAACATCCCCCCCCCACTATATAGGGAAAGCATTTAAGGCAAGCAGACTCCCCCACCTTTTGGTTTCCCAGGGTTCAGTTCTACTTACATGTAAAGCTTATGATTAAAGTTCAGGAAAGCCAGTTGAATGTCTGGACACTCTGGAAAGATGGAGTAGGGGTTTCTTCTCATGTCAAATTCTGACAAAAATCTAGTTCTGTGGAAATACTTCATAATTTTACTTGCAACTGCCATACTATATATATATTTCCTTATTCAGCTAATAATTGGGAATTAAATAAGACTGCCAGGTCTGCACCAGGTTGCATGGACGCGTTGCAATTTTCTACAATTTTTGCCAAAAATGTAATAGTTAGGAACATGTAATTTATTGACCATATTCCTAATTTTACGCTCCACCCGTTCAACACATTTGGAAATTTTCAGATCAGCCAGAAACACATCTTAGATGGCCATTACAGTTCCCCAAGTCGCAGGTGGATGAATTGTATGTCTCCACAATCACCTGAAAATGATATAAAAATGGACACCAATAAAATAAATCCGACTTATGGTTGGTGGGAAAAAGGCCCAAGTTCTTTTAAATTAATTGTAAATCTGTATGTTCAACAAATGGCAATTCTGCTTCATCCAGCCATTTGTCTCTCTGGGCCAACCTGTGACCACAGTTTTTATCAGTCTCTTTGAAGTTGGTTGTTTGCTCTTTGAAGATGGAGTTTCAGCCTCCCTTAATTGTATTGTCTTCAGAACTCCCCCGTCTTCACACCTCCTGTCTACATTCTGGTCATGCTCCAGCCAAGGGAACAAGTTCCTGCAGAGACAGCCAGTGTAAAGGACACTTGGTTTTCTAGCAAGACACATGTTATTGCCCTTGTAAACACTAGAATGCCAGCCTACCAGTGGAGGAGTTCTTCCTGACATATGTCCCACAGCCAGCAAAAGGTTTTGCCTCTGGCCTAAAGAAACTTTTTTTCATGGAAACGGCTTTTCAAATGTCTGCTGGTATTTTGTATGTGAAACATAATATACTTTACTTTTTGTCACCATGTCTTTTTCCTTGCCATTTATATGTTAGCAGGCGTGCCTTTTTCACATTTAAACTGCAAACACACATGCAAAGCCGTTTTTGTGTCAGTGTTTAAAAATCCTGTTTTTCTTATGAAAAGGACCTTTGAATTCCTTCTTCCTTTGTGGATTAAAATGCTGCTTTTCCTTTGGCAGTGAAACGTAGGCCTTTTCCACATGCCCCTTCAGTTTTCACCTTTGTGTCAGTGTTGAAAAGCCTGCTTTTCATGTGAAAGGGACGTTCAGTTTGGGGCTTTTGATTGCACCCTGCATGTTCCCCCTGTTCTTCCATGACTTTTTGGGGGAGGGGGAAGAGCAGGGCAGAGTGGGGTTTCATTACGCATCCACCCTTTTTTTCCCCTTATATTCCTCTTTCTGTTAGAGCCCATCCGGCTCAATTTCCTTCATTAGGGAGAGGGCACTTCAGTCTCCCCTTCGGTCTCTGGGTTGGGGGCTGTAGCACACCACCCCCTTCTTCCTTCATTAGGGAGGGGTCACTCCAACCTCCCCTTTCATCTTTGGGTTGGAGGGTGTGGCATGGAACCCCCTTTCTTCCTTCATTAGGGAGGGGGCACTCCAGCCTCCCCTTCCATCTTTTGGTTGGAGGGTGTAGCACATCACCCCCTTTCCTTAATTTCTTCCGGGGACCTTGGGATTCTCACTGGACTCCCCTTTCTCCTCCAAACTGGAACTGAAGGAAGTTATTTATATAACTAGAAAAAGGGAGGTTTAGTACTTTTTACATACATATTTCCCCGAAAGATTAGTATAAAGTATAAAAAACATTTTCACCATTTTACAAAACACATTTTATTTATTTTCTTCATTTTTTACAATGAGCACCAAGTAAATTACTCCATGTATATATATATTCGTCTTAGTTTCCATCCAATTTGTCATCCTTCCTTTTCTTTCATCAGATGGTTTCTCTACTCGACTTTCATTTGGCTCCTCAATCAGTCATAATGCATGCCTGGGATGATAGATTTTCAACTGATTGATGTGGACCCATTTTCCTTCTGTCTGTTCTCCTTTTGGGATGCAGATCCTGTAGGCAACAGGTGAAATGTTATTTACAATTTCCAAGGCTCCACGCCACAATAGAAGGAATTTCCACTCCTTGGCCCAATTCCTTTGAAAATTGTACAAGTAAACCTTGTCCCCTACTTCATACTCTTTCTTCGTGGTCTTTGGATCATAATAGGTCTTCATTCTTTTAGGCAACTTTTCTAAATTGCGCTGAGCATACGTAAAAGCATGCTGGAGGTGCTTTCTTACATTTTTAATGTACTCATGAGTAGTGGATGCATTTATCAGTGTCTACTCTTTTGTTCGGTAGAGCAGATGCTGAGGTAACACCATTTCTCATCCTATCATGAGCTCAAATGGAGTCATCATTGCTGCAGAAGATGGTGTAGACCAAATCGCCATCAGGACAAGCAGTAATCGGATGTCCCAACTGGGTCCAAAGTCTGCCACAAACTTATTTAAGAAACGCACAATTGTTTTGTTGTATCTCGCTACCCCCCCGCTTGAGGACGGTGGTAGGCAATGTGGAGTTTTCTTTTTACCCTTAGAATCTGCCACATCTTCGCCATCACCTCACTGGTAAAATGTCTTTCTTAATCTGACTCAATCCTTTGCGGGAGGCCAAAACGAGAGATGTGGTTGATCACAGTCAACATGTACTTGTTTCCTCTAGAGGAGCGGATTAATGGCCAGATGAAATTGACTTGCAAATCTGACTAAAGCAGTGTCATTTCCCTTTTTTGTAGGGAGCTATGTGTGTGAGTGAACTGGGTTGAAGTGGAGCACACACAAGTCACCCCTTCAGATAAGTGTCAAGGTTGTGTCCCATGTGTGGCTAGTAGGCAACCTTGTGCAATATTTATAATGTTGGGTGAACCCCCTATGACTGGCAGTGGCCAAGTCATGGGTGTGGTTCAACATCAGGCTTTGGAATGCGGTAGGCACCACCCACTGGTCACAGCCAGATAGGTCTCTCCTTACCAACAAACCGTCTTCGATCCAGACGATCTTGGAAATCTTCAACACCCGGAGATCCTCTTTACTGGTATAATCCGACTCTGTTAAAGGAAAGATTACAGGATCTTCAATGTGTCAATAACATTTCCCAATGGTCAAGTCCTCTTTCTGTGCAGTGATCAAATCTGCATCAAGAGTATATTTACTCCAGTGGGCAGTTGAGAGTTCTCTGGTCGCAAGAGTTTGTGACCTGATGACAGCAGCAACTTGGATTTCACCCAGCAGGGATTCTGTTTCTATGAAATCCCCCTGTAGAGCTCCGGTTTTAGCCAGCTGGTCAGCCAGGTCATTCCCAGTCTCATCTGGCCCCTCTATTTTGGAATTACACCTTATTTTCTTCTAATAGATAGTCATCTCATTGGAGGTCACCAGATTGGCAATTGACTGGATCAGTTTGGCATGCTTTAATGGTTTATTTTTGGCACAAAGCATGCCTCGATTTTTCCAGTGAATCAGGTGCTCCACAAACCCATTCCTGACATAATCAGACTCAGCGATTATGACCAGTTCATTGAGTTGGTGGTGCGCTGCAGTGAGGATGGCTTGATGAATGTCCATAAACTCTGCAACCCGACTACTTCGGGCCCTATTTTATAACCTGGATAGGGTTCCGGGGTATCATTCACCCAGGCATTCTCAATGCCAGCCACCAGTTCTTTTTCCCTGTTGTTATCAACATGGTAGGAGCACCCATCCACATAATCTGTGGGTATCCCCTGACACGTTTCTTCTTCATAGACCTTGTGTGGGGAGGTTAAGTATACCTCCATGTTGTGGTTGGTCATTAGACTTTCATCCTTGAGACATTTTTCTTGACCACAATCATGCAAGTCTGCCAACCCTTGAGCCATATCTGACCTCCACAGGAAAGCCTTGCATGGACAGAATCCAGGAAGTAATTCTGGAATTATTAACTTTCCCTGCCTGGATTCTGTCACTTTGTAGATGTTGCAAGGGTAGGTGAGGAGTCTCGACAATGATGTGCTCCCCCTGGATGAATGGGTGGTAATTTTTCAATGCCCACACCGTTGCCAGGAGTGCCCTCTCGAAGTCATTTAATTTTTTCTCCACAGAGTACAAAGTCTTGCTCGCTTATGAAATGACTGTTGACCTTGTCATGCTTTTGGTACAATAATGCTGTTAGACAAGTATCTGAAAACCGTGTCTCAAAAAAGATCTCCTTGTACTTTATGGGGTAAGCCAAAAAATAAGCCTGGGAAAGGCTTCTTTTCAGTTGTTTACCTGCCTTGGCTTGACCCGGACTCCACTCCTACTTCACTCCAGCCTTTAATAAATGGACAAATGGTCGAGTGACCTCTGCATAGTCTTCAATGAACCTCCGACTATAATTAGTGAGTGTAAGAAGGCTTCTTAATTCTCTCAGAGTAGTAGGGTCTTTTCATTTCAATAAGGCTTCCACCTTCTTCGCCGGGGGATTAAGACCCTCAGGGGTGATCTCGTGCCCTAAGAAGTTCACTTGGTTCTTACACCACTGTGCCTTCTGAAAGGACAGTTTTGCTCTGGCTTTTTGCAACTGGGTAAGAACATAGCAGATTTCTGCTATATGTTCCTCCACAGTTGAGCTCCTGAGCAAAACATCATCCGCATAGGCCAGGTTCCCCCTTTCACACAAATCTGGCATGAATTTATGTAGGAAGATGTTGAACTCATTGCCAGAGTTTATGTATACAAAGAGGGTTCGGGTCCACATGTACTACTGCCCTCCAAAGAGAAAGGCAAGCTGCCGCTGGTCTTCCCTACTCCTGGTTACTGTCCAGTAACCATTGGTCAGGTCAATGGCGGTGTACACCTTTGATCCTACGATCTGGGCTAGTCCCTGATTGATGTAGGAAGGGGCCATCTTGACATGTGGACTATTTGTACAGCTCCCTCAGGTCTGCACATAGTCTCCATTGGGTGTTTGGTTTGAGTATCCCAGGTACTGTGTTATTGAAGGTACTGTGGATCGGACAGGATTCTAAGTTCTTAATAATCTCTGTAAGTGATTCCATGGACGCGAGAGGTAACCAGTATTGTTTCACAAATACTGGAGCCATCTCCGGGTCTTTGGGAATGGTGGTTGAATGAATGGATGTGCATCCACAGTCATATGAGTCCACTGAAAAGAAATCTTGGAATTCCAGAAAGACTTGTTTTAGCTTTTGCCTTTGCTCCTTGGTCTCACAGGCATCATTAAGATTGATCCTTTCCTCAACCATCTGCTTGAAACCTGGAAAGACCTCAGGCTTGGCAATCTCAGTGGTATCCTCCAGTTGGGCGAAGAGATCTCTTTTGATGGTGTTGACCTAGTCAGGGGATTCAAGGTAGTGGTCCTTGACTCTGAACACTACCTACTCCCTCCTAATGGCACAGGTCACCTCTTCCACCCCATAGGGGCAGGAAGAGTACCCCATGAAATTCCCCCTATGCCTAGTAACAATCTTTTCTAGAGGAATACCAATGCTGAGGTCAAAATAGTCATTTGAGATTGGTCACATGATTTCATTACCTAGATTAATAGAATAATGTTGGGCATTAACTGCCATTCCAATAAAGGTGTCTGCGCCCAAACTGATACTTTGAGGGTCGCTGTTATCCATCAATATTCAAATTGTGTTGTGTTCTAGGTTTTACTAGAGATGTCAGATTTAAAAACAAACCTTGTTGTTGGAGATGGGAATTTAGATTTATATATGCGTCCTGATGTTTGAGTTTCTGTCTTTGTTTAATTTTGAGGGGAAGAGTAAATTGTCGCACCTGTCCTGGAATGGTAACCTCTTCTTGCACTTGAACTTCAATGGCATAAGGCAACAATTGAGCTCAGCTCGATGGTTTTGCAGTGTTGTCCAAGCCCATGGGGGTACCTCCAGTCAGGACCAGGCTTTATCATTAATTAGGTTGGAGTTTCCAGACTTAGTTCCCATTTGTCAATCAATTTAAATGTGGGAAAGTCTGATCTTGTGGGCGAATCCTGAATAATTCTTCACTGGTGAAGCTCCTTCCATTAATCAGGCATACTCTGGAGAGAACCGGCTTCTCCCCCTCATTTCACTGAGTGAGGAAAAACAACTGTTTGCCCTTTTTCTGAATGTCCATTAGAATTTGCCCAGGTTCTTCCTTGTCTGGTTTCACGGGACTCAATGTTTCTTTTGATTTTGGACTGGTGTAAAATATTAGGCTGTTCCATTTCAGTGTGGATTGCCACTTAAAGCTGTGAGGAAGGTTGATTTTCAAAAATGGAGAAGGGTTCCCATTGTCAGTTTATTCTCCTACAGAGATGACAGTAATGTCTGGGACTTGGTTATTCGTGAAATGGAACTCTACATTCTCAGAGCATTGAGCAATTACGTGACGGTACCATTCAGGCTTACATAATTGGTACTCATTTTTTATTTTATACAGTGGTTTGTCCAAGTTCAGAGGACCTTGTTTACACGGTCGATCAGAGGTGATAACGTCATCAGGAGAACACTCCCCAGTAAACAAGGTGTTGTGAGGGTTTGAGCTCACCTGTTATTTTGGAGATGGTCTCCCAGATGAACTCTGACAGTGTTTTTGCCACAGACAAGAGTTGTGCAGAAAGGGGCGATCCTCTCGTGACGCCACACCATCTGGCAAGGTGCAACAGAGAGCTGGCACCTGGAGTGAACCTGAAGAAAAGAGGGAAAACCCCCCTGCAGGCAGGAAAACATCAGCAGATTAAGTTTTGTAGACAATGGCAGCCTGGAAGTAGCCAAGTAGGTAATTGCCAGATGTGACGGTAGTGAAGCAAATCCTCGAGTACAGCAAGCTGATAGGTAAGCCAGGGAGAAGAGCATCGCGGGAGCCTCCCGCGGGACGGCGAAGGGACAGGAGTGCTGAATGAATGAGAAGGAAAAGGGAAACCAGGCAGCAGGGTGAGCAGAACAGGTAAGCGAAGCAAGGCAAGGGCGGACAGAGAAAGGGTGAGAAAGCGCTGAGCTAACGGGTTACCATATCGTGGAGACGCGAAGGTTCCCAGCAGCGGGTTCTTTATCAACAAGCCAGGTGGATCCGTGAACATGTGCAGATCGAGGACGCGGTGGTCTGAGGGACATCAAGGCAAACAAGGGACTACTACATATGAAAAAGGCGGCAGCCATGTTGGTAGTCCTTATAAGCGCATTAGTAGCACTGTAAGCCAAAGCAGGGTGATGGCGCCATCTACCCCAAAGGGACCACAGAGAGGCGGCGTGCCATGACAGCATGCCCACCTCTATGGGGGAAGTCTCCCAGGCTTGCCAGGATGGAGTAAGTGAAACCTTTTGAGTCATTTGGCAGCGTGGATGTTAGCAGCAGTTTCCCTAGTTGGTTCACCTTTCGCATACCCCTTCCAATGTGTGAGATACTGCAGACATCCCCTGCAATATCTGGAGTCACAAATCTGTTCCAACACATATTCTGGAGTGCCGTCAATCAGTACTGGTATTGGGGGTTTTGCAGGTTTCCGAGACGAAGGCACATAGGTTTCAGGAAGGATACATGAAAAACAGGGTGAATCTGTTTCCAAGTAGATGGTAGAGAAAGGCAGAATGCAACAGGATTTATCTTCTTCTGGATCATGAAAGGACCAAAGTACCTCGAGGATAACTTATGTCTAGCTAAGTATTTAGAAGACAACCATACTCTGTCACCCACAAAATACATAGGTTCCTTCTTGCTGAATACTTTTGATTTTTTTCCTGGGCAAAGTCTAACATTTCTGCTGCTTTTTTATGTCCCTCCTGAATATCAAGAACCCACTGGTCAAAGCAGGAAACCGGAGAGGGGTCAGGTAGAACCTGTTGGAAAAACAGTGGAGCACAGAAAATGACTTTGCCCCAGAGAATAATGGTGGGTGTTATTGTAGGAAAATTTTGCGACCGGAAGAACAGAAGATCAATCTCCTTGAGCTTGAGTGAAGAAACAGCATAGGTACAGTTCAAAGGTTTGATTCACGCGCTCAGTAACACCATTAGATTGAGGATGGTATCCTGAGGGAAGCGCCCTTTATATACCTATGTGTCGATACAAAGCAGTCCAGAATTTGGATATTTACTGGGTACCTCTGTCGGAGATAATGGTCTTGGGCAATCCATGAAGTCAAAAGATGCCAGAAAAAAGATGGAAGCCATCTCAGGGGCCATAGGTATCTTAGGAAAGGGCGTGATGTGGGCCATATGGGTGGACAAGTCAATCGTGACCTTGATGGTTGTGTTCCCTCTGGAGGGAGGAAGATCGATGATGAAGTCTGTGTCAATTTTTTCCCAGGGTTTGGATGGCGGTTCAGGTTGTAAAAGCAGACAAGTGGGGCTTGCCTTAGGGATTTTAGATTGGGCGCATATAGGACACGTTTTCACATACTGGCGCACATCTTGATCCATCTTTGGCCACCAGAAATGTCTGGACAGAGTCTGCAATGTAGCCGTGGTACCTCTGTAGCCAGCTGAAAAGGTATTGTGTCTGAGATGTAGGGCCTGTGTCTGGAGATGTTCAGTTGGCAAATACATCTATCTCTCTTGAAGAGATAACCATGTCAAAACCGCAAATTCCATGGATTAAACAGTGGCAAATTATAAATAAAGGGGTAGACCTGCACTCAAGTCCCTGATCCTTCTTAGTATTCGGTGTCTTTCCAGAGTGCTGAGAGTTGTTTTTGTTGGTCCACAGGTTCAACATATATATTGATTTCAGTGGAGGATTAATTTCCGCTGTCCCGTTCACCATCCCTTGAGTTGGAACTTGGGGGTGAGTAAGGACTTGTGTGTTTATCGAATGATAGCACATTTGTGACATTACTAATCACCTATTTTAAGAAATAGGGATGACACTATGGTTTTTATCTTTTTTAGACTGACTACTGGCCCATATACGTTGAGAATAGGGCTTTGTGATTTCGCCATACCCTACCTCCTGAAGAAGGTCTCTGACCGAAATACGTGTCGACGCTTTTTTTGAGTGAATCATCTGGTTAAATAAATTACCGGATATACAACGACACCTGATACTATGGACTGTGTCACTGTTTAATGTGACAATTGAAAATAATTGGTGTAGTAATATTATCAATGCTTACTGGTTTAGAAATTACTTTGGTGTTTTATAGATTAAATGTCTGAATGAGTTTTGTATGTGGTCGTGATTGAAGGAATGAATTGACTGTTTTTTATTGAATTTTATGATGCAAAGATTTGTTTGTTTTTTTAATGAGTTTATTGATTATTGATTAAAATTTGATATGCATTGAACTTAGTTAGTGTCATCCCGATCTACTGGTCCACTTTCTGTTTGATTGCCTTAAACAGTGGCAAGTCAAGAAGAACTTTAGAGTTGGTGGTTTCTCGACGTACTTGGTCCAAGTATGGTTCTATGCTGAGAACAAAGACTTTGGGCCTCATTACACGGTAGGCGGTAAGGGTTTACCGGTACCGGTATTTTACCGGTACCGGTAAACCCTTACCGCCTTACTATGAGGTCCCTTTGCGGGTTGGTGAATTTAACGCCTGATTTTTGCAGGTGTTAAAAACCAACCCGCAAAGGGACCAGGGAGCTAATTACGGTACCGCAATTTGCGGCACCGTAATTAGCGCCTTTCCCATTCCCATAGAGCCCTATGGGGCAAAAATGGGAATGGGGAAGGGCAATGGGGGAAAGGGGAAATACCGCCCCGCCAACCTTGGAATAGGGCGGTAATTCCCCTTTCCACCAAGGTGGTGCCGGTATTTTACCGGCATGGACCAAGGTGCTAATAGCACCTTGGTCCACCGCCATCCGTGTAATGAGGCCCTTTGTCCTATATAATGATCTTATAAGGCATAGGCACATGCTTTCCATCCTGAATCTCCATTCTGCTGGGTTCAGAGATCACTTGCCCGAAATTGGGGGGCGAGAGGAGGATCATTCTTGAAATTCAGGTTGGGAGGTGGAGTAATACTTCTATCCTGAGGGAAGTTTCCTGGAGCAGTACTTACATGGTTGGGCCCCCCTTCTGTGCCGGGAGTGTATACATACCCCAGGATTGGTCTATTACTTGTATTTCAGGCTTACATAGGTGGCAGGGTCAGATGGGTCACCATGCTGGTACCCCGCCTGACTACCATTCGATTGGGCTGGGTCAGATGGTCCTATGCCTTTCATTCTGCTTGTTGGCAGGAGGGGTATTTTTATCCCCCCCCCCATCTCCAGATCCAACGGAGGGATAGTTTCACCTCTGCTAGCTTTGCAGCAGCAGGAGTGGTAGATGGTTTGGTAGTTTTGGGGTTACTCTTATTCTCAGTGGGTTTCTGAATCTCATAAATCCTTCTGGCTTGCTCTATGACCCAATCCAGTGTCCTGCGCTCATGGAAGTCCTGCACCAATTAAGTCATTATATATTTGGGAAGCGCATTGGAAATAAGTGGTCACAAATTCCCTACCGTTTACATTTACTCGCCTGGAAGTCTGGCAAATGCATGTTTTAATTCCTGCACACCTTATAGGTCGTCCATCTTGAATGACTGATCCTCCAGTCCAGCAAAGAAACTGGAGTATTCTGGGGAAAATGTCCATTTTACAAATTCTATGCAATTTATGTAATTCTTAATCTCAAATGACATCATCATTTGTTCATAAAGTTCTAAGTGCTTGCATACTGAATACTTTGCATTCTTGTGGTATGGGGTCAAAAAACTCTTTATGGATTGGATTTGCCTGATTGGGTCTTTTACAAAACCCCTTCTTTGTTTGGCTGTCTTTTTCTTCTGTTGCACCTGAGTCCATTCCTCTTCTGACTCAGAGCTGCTATTTGTACTCCAGTCCTTTTCTTCTAGGCGCTCCCTATCCCTACGAGACTGGGAATATCTCAGAGAACCAAGGGGTCTGTACTCATCTTGCCTGGGCAAAAGTGAACTCTCCCTATAGTTACTTTTAGGCCAAGGATAAAACCCAGTTTCCTCATCCCTCCTTCCAGGAGTCTGGGAAATTCCCCCTTTCCCTGAATGTACAGGTTTTTAGAATGCCCTTCCTAGGCTGAGGGTCTGGCTTTTCTCCTTCAGTGGAGCGGGCAAGCTAGTAACTTTGTATTGACATCTTCAGCCAATCTAACTGCCTGACTTTCTCATCATAAGCGTTTTCATGGTCTGAAGTACTTACTTCCCAGGACACACTGGTCCGGAAACGTTACCCTTCTGTGTGGTCAAGATGAATACCCATCAATATCAGACAGGGACGGGCCTACTGGATCAGTTGTGCTAGGCCTGGATAAGTCCAACTGCCTCATGTCACCCTATTCTGGATAGGTGGCATGCATGAGGTTGGTTTCCATTTGTACATGAGAGATTGTAAATGACTGGCATGAGACCCCGGCTGAGAAGGGCGCCTCACCTTGATCAGTGGGTCTTTTCCCATATCCTTATTGGTCAGGCTGCCTCAGAGCCTGTTCATAATTTTCACTTTCCTTGGTGAGACTCTAACACCTGCCTTTCTCGGTCTTTATTTCATGTTGGTATTTAGAGAGCTGGTATTCTAATTCTGACACTAAGGCCTGATTCGTCTCATGCACACTGCTCTGAACTGCCAACCAATCCTTTGTTTTGCTGCACCTCATGCTGAAGTGATTCATAATCCCTCTGTGAGCCTTGTATGCTGCATGCATATTCAGGGCACTTTTCCTTCAGGAGATTAATATCTTTCTTTTGCTCATCCCTACAACTCACTGCCTCTAATAGTTCAGCTTCTATTTGTCTCAGAAGCCTTTCTAGCTCATTCCTTTCTTCTCTAATTCTGGTCAGTTCCTGAGAACCTGACTGTTCCTTTTCTACCTCCATTTCCAACTGATTTATCATCTGTAATAGGACGCCGTTATCCTGATTCAAGAGGTCTTTTTCCTGAATCAGCTGCGTCCTCTGTTGTTTCAGAGTGCTTATACCTTATACTTTCCTCAAACTCCGTTTGCGAATCAATTTCTTTAATGATAAACTGACTATCTTCCCTTTCTAAGGTCTTGATTTTTTGCTTGAGGGCACAATCTCATCTAACAATCCTCTATTATGACCAATTTGATCATTCAATTGGTCTTGAAGGCGGCTTACAATACCTGCCCCTTCTTTCCGTGTATCTTGCAGTGCAGCACCACTTTATCCATGGCACAACAAAATAAACTTCTCTCAACATAAATACATCACAAATGTGAGTTTAAAAGAACACTAATCACAATTCTTTATTTTCTACACATTTTACTTCAAGAAATAATTAGCACTGGTCAGTGAACACATTTATAGATGTAGTGCTGTGTAATTTCCATTTTCCTGCACTCTTAAAAGGCTAGCATTTTATTTGTTTACCAATGTGTGCAAATGCATATGGCAATTATTTCACTCACACTTTCGCTTTAAAATAAACACCGGATGATTTCGTGTTTTTTTTCAGACCTCCCCCCTATTTTGGTCTGACTGAAGAATTTGAATGATTTGGAAATTTTGGATTTTAGACCCCCCGTCCACTGAAAGACCTGTGTTAGGGGAAAGATGGACAAAAAGATTGGACTCATTTAAGAACAAAGACAAAAAGGATTATCCAATTAAATGATAGGCTATAGTTTTTCAGCGCACACTGGGAAGTCACCTTTGTTAATTTTGAATTTTAACAAAAATCACCCGTACAGTTCCACCTAGGGGGAAATATTTAAATTAATTAATTGTTTTAGTTAAGTAGGCTAAGGATCTACACAGTTTTGCCCCCCCCCCACCCACTATAAAGGGAAAGGATTTAAGGCAAGCAGACTCCCCCACCTTTTGGTTTCCGATGGCTCAGTTCTAATTACATATTAAGGCTCAGTTCTGGAAAATGAGCTGCATGTTAGGACACTCTGGAAAAATAGAGCAGGGGTCTGGTCACTCCACTCTCAAGGATGGCCTCCCGCTCTCCACCATAGGACCCAGTTAGCATTTTTTGGACTTCCTAGAAAGAAAACAGCTCCACCCAGATGCACTCTCAGCAATCTCCAGTGGTGTTTCCTTGCAGCTGTCAGATGTCAGATGGTATGTTGTATCAGCTCTCTTAGATGGTAAATGTCAACAGCTCAGTCCCATCCTCCTAGTGCATTCCCTATTATATAGCAGCTATGACACCCTCAAATTTACAATCTTGGGGAAGTACTCTGCAAGAGGTCTTGCAAATAGCATTGTACAGTTACCCTTCTCTCTCCTCCCCACTCCAGCACATCTGAACAGATTGGTTTAAGAGTCTAGCGCATACATATGGCAGCTTCATTTGCATTTGCCATCTGCTCTCATGTCAATGTTTGCCAAAAATCTAGTTACTGAAATAAAATATATATTTTCTGATTCAGCGAATCACAGGGAATTAAATAAGAGGACAGCCAGGTCCGCACCATGTTGCACAACGGTGTGGCAATTTTCTGCCGTTGTTACCAAGAACGTAGTAGTTAGGGACAAGTAATTTATTACCTATATTCCTAATTTTACCCTCCACCCATTCACTAACTTTCACATTTGGAATATTTTCACATCAGCCAGAAACACATCTTAGAAAGGCATTTCAGTTCCCTAAGTTGCAGGTGGGTGAATTTTATATCTTCACAATCACCAGAAAATTACATAAGAAGAGACAAAAAAATTCCGACGTAGGGTTGCTGGGAAAAAGGCCTATGTTATAATAGTCCTTTTAAATTAATTGTAAATACGTATATTCAGCGAATGGCAATTCTGCTTCATCCAGCCATTTGTCTGAAATGAAGACATGTGGCCAAAGCCATAGTGTCATTTCAAAAAAGATGCCTTAGTACAGAGACATTTTGTTTGTAAATGTCAGTATAAATAATAATAATCTGAAAGTTTCTATTGTGTTATTTGTTTTTAAATTGTGTCAGGAAATGACAACAGAAGCCCCAAAATACATTAAAAAAGGCACATTTCAAAAGGGATTCAACCCAGTTCCTTGAAATTAAAGGCAAATGCTCTCTGCTTAACAACACCCATCATGACAATTAAGCCTGGTGAAGCGTAAATGAGATTCAACTCATCCCCATAGGTTACAATGCACTCAGCTACAAAGTGACAAAATGACAAACGCATTACACTGCACTTAAGTACACTAATTTTCTCTCCCACTGTATCTGTTTCTGTTTCCATGTATACAGTTGCAAGAGCAACAAAACAATTGGCTTCAGCAAAACCTTGCACGTGGGCAGCACGGTTTGCACCCGCATGCACTGACCCCAACCAGGTTAGTAAAATACGTTAGTCACCCAAACAGAAGGTCTTATATCAGGGCAAAGGGTGCCTTGTGTTTTGGCTAATATTTCAAATAATGATGAAAGTAACAGAACTGCTTTTCCACGGCTCCATGGGATGGTTCAGTGCAGTGTGCACTTCCCCGGCAACACAGTCAACACAGTCCTCGTCCATTATTAGTTAGAGAAGATTTAGGAGGCAGTGTTCTGCCTTGTGTGCCTGTACTGCCGGTAGTCACTGCTACCTTCAAACATCTGCTTGCCATATTGGGAACAAACAGGACAATTCAGTTGCAATTCTGAGCATGAACAAACCCATATCAACATCCAAATCAACAAGTTTGTACAATCACCAAGGGTGGCTAAAGCAAGCAACGGAAATATCATGCATCAGTCACGCCACGAAATCCTTCACTTTTCCACAGGTTTAGACTTGCCATGACATATAACCATTGCAAAACATTATTTCCAGAACTAGAACAGAAACTCATTTGGATTTAGGAAATTCATATACATGGATAACAGATTTCTCGTATAATCTTAAATTGAATTTCCCCTTCACATCAAAGCCAAAACAGCAGACCATTCTGAAACATCATAACAATTGTTACGGGGATTAATAGGCACTGCCTCACTTTCACATCAGGATAAGGGTAGAAGGGCTACTGAACAGTGTTGTGCTCTGTTTGCATGCCTTGCTGGGTACAGTGAACTGAATATAGAATGTTGGTGAATGGGTGAATGGTGAGTGCTTGCCAGCTCAGAGAATGTTGGAATGCTTTGTGTGCAATAAAGGCAAGTCCCTGTCTATGCTCATGCCAGAAAGAATACAACCCTCTAGGGGAAAAAAGGCCAGGAGAGGGCTTGCAAGGATAACGAGGTGTAATTGTACAGAATACAAAATGTATCAGCAAAGGACTCTGCTGCCCCAGGATGTTCTGGCCTCGCTTAGTAGAAACATTGGCTTAAAAGGGGAGAAAACGTCATTTGTATACAGTAACAACTGGCATCACTGATTGGCGAGACCATAAACATGGGCCTGCTCCATATGGGATGCCAGGCTGCCATTGGTTTGCATCTCCACTGTCTGTCAGTCACCATGTGGGTCAGCTGGGCTCACCTCTCTGCGGAGTGAAGGTCAAGTCTCCCATAAATTACATTATCAAAAACCGCTATGATACACTAGGCCTACTACTACATCACTTTGGAATGCACCTGGGAGGCTCAGGGACTGGTGCCAGGGGGAAGGGAGGAAGAAATACAGTCACGCTGACCCACACATTCTGTGCTTTGTTGATTCTGCATCTCTTGTTCCCCAGGCTTCCACCCTTGTTTTGATCTATAATTTATCCCTCCTGTCCCTGTTGTTATAAAGGATGTATTTAAGTGAAGGTGTGAAGCATCACACATGCTTAGATCTTTTATGACCAGTTGGTTTACGATTTGGGCTTGGGTTATTCACTTACCACTGAATGCAGTGGTGTGGCGACCAGGACAGTGGTGTGGGCCATGGTTCTGGGTATGCTGGGTGGGGCTAGAGGTCTGCTGGCAGTGCAGCTGTGATGAATGGGTACTGCGAGGAGCCTGGTGTTGTCTCACAGCCTTGCAGGGCAGATTCCTCCCAGTGATACTGAGTAATTGCAACAATGGAGGGACAAGGGGGAAGCTTACGTGAGAGCTGCTGGTATGGACTCATCCCGTCTTAATGATCTGGGTCTAGTCGAGTTGAGTCCTTCCATGGAGCTAGAGTTAAAGTTGTGCTGCGTGGCCCTACCAGACTATGCATCTGCCACGAGTACAAAACTGTGTTTCTTTCTATGCACTCACTATATCTATGCATCTATCATTTGAACTATATTAAATCTGTGCTGAGTTTCATAGCACTGTCCTCTCCCCCTTGTACACTACATGACTTCATACAGGATTCGCCTCACCTTAAGCTCTTAAGTGCCAAGGACGAGCTATCTCGTCCTTGACATTACCTCTGTGTTGCCAAGGATGAGATAGCTTGTCCTTTTAGGAACTTCGTTTTGTGCGATCCCTACAATGCAAGGATCGCACAAAACAGTAATCCAACCCCCGGGCTATGTGAGGGGGAGATCTCTCTTCATGGCCCGAGGGTTAGATTATCTTCAGTTTCACGTCGGCGTGCGTAATGCACGCCGACATGCAACTGAAAGTAAATTCACTGCGGTAGCCATTTTCTGCTGTTGCAGTGAATAGAGAAGGTAAGAGCCCTTCTCCCTCTCCCTCGATCTCCGGCTTTATTGAACCAATGAAATCTAGGGAGGTGTCGTTGGAAAGGGGAGACTCTCCCCTTTCCGACAACACCTTTTTTTGGTCGCTGATCGGGTGCAGAGCGCTCTATCCGTGGCCAGCAATGCCACTGGACCACCAGGGATATGTTTGCGACGTGGGGTGAGGGGGGCTGCTTACTAGTTAAGCAGCCCCCTCCCCCCCGAACCCTCAAAGCATGGGGCTGTAGGTTTGGGCCCCCCAGGGAAAGGCCCAAACCCCCTAAAAAAATATGATGCAATCGGGATGGGGCACCCTAAACCACCAGGGAATGTTGTAATGGAAAGGGGGTATAATGGAATGGGGACCATCTCAAGTAGCCCTCCCTGGGGGCAGATATCTGCTCCTACGAAGGGGCATCTAACTCCAGGGAGGGCTGCATGAGATGCCCCACCCCTTATCCGCCCAAGGGAAGTTGGGTAAACAAACAAAATATATCAAAATGGCTAGGGTGTATTTTAGGGGGGGGCGAGAGGCACCCTAAACCACCAAGGAATGCTGTAATGGAAAGGGGGTGACCCCCTCCCCCCAACCTAAGTGGATGGGGGGCACCTCATGCAGCCCTCCCTGGGGGCAGATTTCTGCCCCTAAGATGGGGCAATTGTGTTTTTACTGGGGGGTGAGGTTCACCACATGGGAGACAGCCGCCCAAGAGCTTTCCCAGAGGGAGAAGCTGTAACGCTGGCCAGCCAGAGCTCCTGGAAAGTTGAGGGTAATGTCCCTGGCCTTGGGCAGCTGTCTCCCATGTGGGGTGACCATTCCCAAGTGCAGCGGCAGTCCCAGGGAGCCTCAGCAGGGTCCCCGTCCTTTCTCAGAGGGGAGAAGCTGTAACACAAACCAGCAAGAGCTCCAGCAAAGTCGGGGGTAATGTCCCTGGCCTTGGGCAGCCGTCTCCCATGTGGGTCCTTGCCGGGGCTTGTGGGTAATACATTTTGGGGCGATTTGTGGAAGTCAGACATCTGTGGATTCCCACAGGTGTCCTCTTTTCGGAAATGCATGGAGTTCCCTGTTTTCCTTAGTGGCTTCGACACCCTAGGGCCAAATCTGTAGGTTGTCTGCATGAGCAAAATTCCTGAAAATCTGCTTTGCCGAAAGGCTTGGGGTTACCCGTGTTTTAGGCTTTTCCCTTTTGTGCCCAGGTAGGTGCACATACACATGTGAGGTAACGTTTTCATCGGGACACCTGTGGGAACGTGGGAAGCTAGTCCATGTGGCGTTGGCAGCGTGTTTCGGTGGGTGAGCAGAGTGCAATGTGCGAAAATCGTGTTTTTATTGCCACATTTTGACTTTGCCAGGGGTTCTGGGTAATAAATACTGGGCCGATTTGCGCAAGTCAGACCTCTGGATTCCCACGGGTGTCCTCTTTACGGAAATGCATGGGGATCCCTGTTTTCCTTGGTGGCTTTGACACCCTAGGCCCAAATCTGTAGGTTGTCTGCATGAGCCTGAAAATCTGCTTTGCCGAAAGGCTTGGGGTTACCCGTGTTTTAGGCTTTTCCCTTTGCACCCAGGTAGGTGCACCCACACATGCGAGGTACCGTTTCTGTCAGGACACCTGTGGGAATGCGGGAAGGTGCGACATTTGTTGTGTTTGCATGGTTTTCATAACGTTTCGACCCATTTGCTGCTGCCCTTTGTCACACAACCCTTTCATTTCCCAAATGTGACCTACATTTAGTCACTATACACTTTGTAATCTACACAAGTCACCTACCCTTCAAAATGTCTGCCTGCGCTCTTTCAAAAAATGTATGCTTGCTCTTCCTCACCACATTTGTTTTCCTTATTTACACATGCTAAGTACGTCTGTTTAGGCCGTAAGCATAAAACTCCTGCGTACCAGGGCTCCATTTTTGGCTTGTGGTATTGCTTGTTTTCTGAAACATTACAAAGAATTTGTGATTTCCTAACTGGAAGAGACGGGGGAATGTAGCGGAGCATTGTTTTTCTCAAAATTCACAGAAGCCATTGCCTTACTCGGCCAACCATGTCCACTGCATACCTTTTTTTCCTGTCATTTTCCCGGTTTTCCCCAAACTATGGAATTTTTACCTACGTAGTTGTTTGCCTGACCTGCGCAAGTCACCCCTTCCTAAACTTGGAATTTTGTCTACTTTTCAGAAATGTATGCCTTTCTGTCCTCCCATTCAGCTTTCCTACCCTTTTCTTCCATTCCGTCCATGCATGTCCTATTGGAAAAAAGCCAAAATCGCATACCTCTCACAAAACGGTTGATAACCATATCAAAATAAGTTTCTTTCATTTCCACTCAACCTGTTCTTGAAAGCTGGGAAAATGGGGAATTCAGCACAGCAAACCATTTGTTCCTTGTTTCTTACAAGGAAAAAACCACAGGCTTCTTTGAACATCATTTTATTGGCATTTTCTGAAAAACAACAACATGTTCTCCCTTTTTGGTTATTTTCTTTCACCCCCCAACAGCAAACTAGGATTACTGGGTGATAGACCGCCTACATATGGGAAAAAAGGGGCCAAATTTGGCAGAGATATCTCATGTAACAAAATAATTACAAGACATTGAATGGAGACATACCGAAATCACCAAAAAAGACCTTGGTACTGGGGCCCATGGCAGTTAAGGGGTTAAAGCACATAGGGGCTGTGATAGACTCTTTTCATCCCAACATTCCGGCCTTTCATTACATCTACAGTAAAAAATTCTTCCCCATATTTGCACTCATTATCCCGCCTTACTGCAGCCTCATAAGGAGGTGTGTCCTTTATTGGCATCCAGGGCCTACACATGTCTCAAGCTTTCTCCTGTTGACGCATATTCTTCAGGTGTACATGTTATATAGATACAGCCCCCATGCCCTGCCAGGCCAACCCACACTTCTTTGTAATTTTCAGGGTCAGGGGAGGAACAATGGTTGTGTGATACAATCGTTCAACTATATCTACAACAGGGATAACAACCATGTGAGGAACGGAGTGATTAGTCTGCACTTCTACTTCCTTTGTGTCACAAGGTACTTTTGGAACGCCAATAGAAACCATCATTGCGCGATTAGGCACTGCTTTGGCACAACACCGGAAACCCAATTGGCACGTGCAGAGGATCACGGGACAAACACGATGATGGGCACCATCATTTTCACCAAAGTTCCGAGCCAGGATGTGGCCCACCTGAACGCAAGTGAGAACCAATCTTCTTCTTGGACGCCAGCTTCTTTTTTCATCTTCACCCCAAGGTCATGCATTGCAGCAATTACGTGTGACAATGTCCCATTTTGAGCATCTTCAGAAGGTGTGAATGTGAACATGAACTCGCGATCTTTTTGCTAACACCACCTTCCATTGCTGTCAGCAGATCCGGTACATAACAGTTCTGCATCATCATGAGCCTGAGAGCAGGCAGTTCAACGTATGTTGAACCCTTGTTCGGTATCGTTGGCCAATTGGATCAGCTCCCAACTAACGATCTGGAGCCATTTGGCATTTGCTCGCATATGCACACTGGGTATTAAGGATACGAAAAATGTCTCTGCTGATGTGAATAGCTTGTACTCATCAGGTATTTGTGCGAGCAGGTCAGATGAGTATGTTATGTAATTTGATGCTCTTTTCCTTCTTTGCAGTATATCATATGGTTCTTTCTCTGGAAGGATCCGAACGTCTGGTGGTGGCAACGTGCGCTGTGCTTCGATTGTTGGGGTATTGTTGGTGCTTCGTCAGGCAGTGGCCCCCCTTTCAGGTGTTCTAAAGGGACTACTAACAGGGCTGAGTGTAGCATAGCTAGCGAACAATAGCCCATCCAGGATGCTGGGAGGTGCAAGTACGCCTGTTGGCCACACAAGCAGTAGTAGTCCATCATCTCTGTGGTTCGATTCTTGAGGTCTGTAATAAGCACAGTTCTGTTACATCGTCGTTTGAGCCGACCAAAATAGTTACTTCACTGAAAAAGCACAGTTCATAAATCTATTCCTGGTGCATTTTTACTGGTTTCTCTATGGCTGTAATCCATGTCAGTTTTGTGACGTGCTCTGTCCATGTCTGTGTGCAAGTCAGTTCCACAGTCTTTTCTGGAAACCCTGAAAGTCCTTCAGCTTTACATGTGTGTGTTGTTTCTTGCCACTTAACGTATTTTGCCCCTTCGATCACCAGGTAGGGCTGTTTTAGGCAGTTGGTGTTGATCAGACTCGTTTTGCATTCCTGGGCATCTGAATCAATCAGTTCCAAATGGATGCTGCGTACCGAGAACGTGGCTCTGATCCTACATAGTGCAAGAGGAATTAGGCATTGTGCCTCTACCATTGGTACTACTTGTGGTACTAGAACCTTGGGTGCCCCAGATGCGTGCAGTATTAAGGAGCATACATAGCAACTGCTATTAGTTGTTCATCTTCCCACTGCACTCATGTCAGAATACCAACTGTTAGAGTGCTCGGGATGATGGATATCTTCAACCGCATTCAGGCCTAGGCCAAGTTATGCGTCGTATTTGGGTTTGCATATTTGTCTTTTCATTCTGCCATTGTGAGATATGTATCTTTTTACTAACCTGTTTCCGCTATTTTGAATATTTACATCAATGCTTGTGTTACACAAAACATTTTTGACATTTGGAAGTAACATTTCGAACATTTTACTTGTACACACTGTCATGCAGGGATTGCTGTCATTTGCTAGGGTTCCGTTATGCATATATATATATATATATATATAGTCTCGTTCCCCTGTTTGGTTAAACTAGAGGATATGCTTTAATTCATACTTTCATTCGGGTCCAAACTTGGGGTAAAGTCAGTTAATTTAAAAAGTATATTTCTGTTTCCATTCCCCAAGGTCCGCCCCCTCTTTTAGATGGCCAGCCCAGATAAAAGATGCCCCAATATATTCCCAATGAAAACATTATGAAGGTAAACAAAATGGCTGTAAAATGTAGGCCACACTGATAAGAATACATTCTAGTGCTACTATCTACATTTCTGTTTCTAGACAAACAATTTGACATTGAGGTTTTCATCTTTGCAATACCTGTAGTAGGAGGAAAATGGGTAAAATGCGGGGCTGGGATGAGAGAGAGAAAGAGAGAGAGAAACAGTTTTATTTCTTCAGTAGCTGATGCTTTTAGTAGCATTGCATGTTTGTTTATCTCTTGTAAATGCACTTACATAGTCAGCATTAAGCTACATTAAATGAGACAGGGGGTCATGCAAATGTCTGAGAGGTGTACTCCGTATCAGATCCCTTTCACTTTTACTGTGAGAGGGGTGAAAGGCACAACCTGGTAGGGCCCACAGAAACTGGGATTGTTCCATTTTCTAACAAAACTTCTGACATACACCAGCCCCCCCGGCAACAATGGTTGGGTGGGTGCTGGGTCAGTTGGTGGATCTGCCACGTTTTGTGCATTCTCTGGGTGCGGCAGTGCCATTTGTCATGATGCGCACTTGATCGCACATGTTAGGTGTGTCAAGTATTGCTTGAATTCTTCTCCCAGTATTGCTGCTGCCCTATGAGCAACTGATGCCCTCCTCACATGGGAGATGGGTGTTTGCATGCGTCTGCCAGTCCCTATTTCATGGGGGGAGCGGTGGTGGTCCTTGTTGGGCTGAGTGCGCAAATTGAACAGGGCTAGGGGTAGCCAGTATATCCAATTCTTTTTCAGGGTGTTGCCTAATTTGGAGAACTGCTTTTGAGGAGGCCGTTGATATGTTCCACCACTCCATTTGCTTGTGGGTAGTAAATCAAACACATGCAGTGTTCCATGCCCAATAGTGCAGTGCTGTGATCTCTTTAAAGAGTTCATTGAAAAAAATGTGTGCTGTTGTCGGACCTCAAAACGTCACATGCCCCCCATCAGGGGAAAACCTCAGGTACGAAGAATTTTACAGCACACTGGGCATCTGGGTGGGCGCATGGACCAGCCTCAACCCACCTCGAGAATGGACGCCACCACAATCTGATATCGAGCCCCGTTGTATCTTTCTCCAATGTCTGCATAGTCAATATGTAGCTCACGAAATGGCCCAATGGGCCGAGGCAGAGTGCCCCGTAATGTTCTGAGTGTCATCCCTGTACTAAACACTTGGATAGCGGTGCATTGAACTACAATTGTTGAGGGGTGTTCCTGGAGATTGGGTATACACCAGCCTTCTTGAATGTCTGCTGCAATGTGTTGCTTGGAGCTGTGAGAAGGGTAGTGTAATTGCTCAAATGCCATGCGTAGTAGTTTGACGGGCATCACTACTTTTCCTGTGCACTGCTGTCTCCATAAGAGGTCAGTTGAAGACTGTATGCATCCACGTTAAAGCCCCATTTTTTGCTCTTCCTGGGGTGCCCGTTGTTGAAACTATCACTTGGGTTATGGGAAAGGCTGTGTATCGATCTGGCTCTGGTCTTACGGTCACTGCTGTGATAACATATTCAGCAGGCGTGGGCACTGGGAGATATGTTGCAGCTTTGACTGCTGCGTCGTAATTCCCCAATGAAATTTCATCAGTGTTGTTGGTCGTTAAATGCGCAGCACACACCACCACTAGAAAGGGTTCTGTGACCGCGTAAATCAGTGTATTGAGCAGGGCGGCATGCTGCACTGGTGAGCCGTCCACCTGCCTGAAGCCCCTCCATCTCCAGCGCAAAAGACCTGTGTGCACCATGGTGGTGACATATGCAGAGATTGAGTAGATGGTGGCATAACACCCCGTGGACGCCCAAAGTGTCTCAATAAGTGCTACGAGTTCCGCTGCCTGGGCTGAGTAGTGCATGGGCTGCTTTTTTATTACCAGCGTTTCATAGTCATCAGTCTCTAATCGCATCACTGCTGCCCCAACTTGTCTCTGCCCTGTGTCCTGGTCAATTGTCGTTGACCCATCAACAAAAAGTGCTTCCCCTTCCTCTAAAGCACTGTCTTTGGCTTTATGGAGCTTGTCTTCCTCACCCTCATAGGTTGCAGAGTCATGCATTTGTAAATCCTCGTCAGTGCATGGCTCTATGAGGAACGTGGCAGGGGTCACTGTTTTACACCTAACAACAAGTATGTGTGGGCTCGAGAGAATAATCACGTATGCTGATGCCCTCTGGGTGGTAAGGATGGATTTTGAGTGATCTAGGCTGGCAATTATTGAGTGTTCCAAATACAGAGTTACTAAGTACCCCACCACAATTGTGGAACTTTTTTCTGATTGCAAAGGCCGCAGCAGCAAGAGCTTGTTTGCATGTGAACTTCCCCTGAATCACTGAATCAAGCGTGCCACTGAAGTAGACCAGGGGCTTGTGGCCCATTGTCCTCTTTTGTTTCAGTACTGCTGTCATGAGTTTGCCATTAGAGTGAGAGAATATAAAATACTCATGCATGTAATCTGGGATGGCAAGGATGGGGGCTGTTGAGATCACCTCCTTTAAGTCATTGAAGCTCTTAATCATGGCTGCTATCCATTCTTTTTTTATTGTTCTCTTTTTGTGCTTACTTGAGGCCCTGTAAGAGTGGCCTTGTGTATGCTGCATAGTCAATAATCCATGCACTGCAGTATTTGCATAATCATAAGAATGTCTGCATGTCTGACTGTGAGTGGCTTGCTAGTGGCACACACTGTTGCTGCCCTATCAGGGATAATTATTTTCCCGTTTTCAGAGATGGGTTGCCCCAGGTAGATTACTACCTGTTGGCAGTACTGGAGCTTTACCTTGTACCCCTTTCGTGCTGACAATTGCAACAGGGCAATAAAGTCTCTGTGACAGTTGCTCACTGTCACTGCATACCAGTAAATCATTTACAAACTGAATTATTGTGCTGGGTACCTGAATGTTACCTAAGTCTTTGTGCAGGATCCAATTGAATATGCTGGGGCTTTTGCAGTATTCTTATGGCAAACAAGTGTTCATAGCGCTTCCCGCCCAGGGTAAATGTTGTGAGGTACTGTGACTCTGGGTGCAGGTGAACTGAGAAGAAGGTGTTATTTCAATCTACAACTGTAAAATGGGTCGCTTCCTTGGGGATGCTGCACAAAATGGATTTCGGGTTGGGGACAAGTGCAAACTATTTCTGCACTACGTCATTGAGGGGGGCAGAGATCCTGGATCATCCTCCAATTGCCCCCTGTTGCCTTTTTGATAGGGACTATTACTTTGTTGCATGGTGAGGTGGAGGGTTCTATGATCCCTTGGGTAGCAAGGCCTGTATTGTTTCCCTGATCCCCGCCTCTGCTTCCCTGGGAAATGGATATTGCTTCACCCGGGGGAGTACTGCCCCGACCTTAAGTGTGATTCTTACAGGGGTTACTTTTTTTAACATCCCTACATCATGTGGGTTGGTTGTCCATAAGTGTGTGGGAACGTGTTGCAATTCTGCCTTGCTGAATGGGGGTGGATTGAAAAAACTATGTAATATGGCTATGACCGAAATTGAATCACTGACAATGAATTTGAATTCTTGACAACCAGCCAGGGTCGCACCCAAACTATGTATGCATTACCGAAAATTCATAAAAACTTAGCAAACCCCCCTTATTAGTGTAAGAGCGATTACATATTTGAGAGACACCACAGACACGATTCAGGTCTTTGAAAATCTAACTTTTGATACAACCAAGCAAAGACTGGTTAAAATGGATATATCATTGCTGTATACCAGCATCCCTCAAGAACAGGCTATTGAGTGCATGCAAGAGCATTTCACTCAATTCAATTTACAAGAACGAGTGCCACATAACTTTATCAGATTGATGGGACTTGCACTATGCAAGAATTATTTTGAATTCAACTGTGACTTCTATCTTCAAACCAAGGGCACTGCAATGGGGGCAGCTTTCGCTCCAAGTCTGGCAATACTGTTCATGACCAAGTTTGAGACCAACAATATTCTATGTGACAGAAACCCATTCATGAAAAACAACTCAAATTGGAAATGTTACGTTGATGATATTATTTTCGTCTGGGATGGAGTGCAAACAGATTTGCAGATTTTCCAAATATGGTTTAACCAAATTGATAACAACATCCAGTTCACAATGGAACATTCAAATGAATGCATTTTCTTCCCAGACTTGCAAATTAAGCATGATGAAGGAAAATGTTGCCTTTATAGAAACAAAAGTGCAAGAAACACCCTTTTGCATTATTCAAGTGGTCTACAAGATAATCTTCCATATGGACAGTATTTACGCATAAGGAAAAATTGCACAGATCTACCAGATTTTTTACAAACAAGCGGATGCTAGATGTCAGACTTCGAGAAAGAGACTACCCTAAAAAATGTATTAGCCGATCAAGGAACTGGCTCGCTTCACTGATCGGGACTTCCTTTTGGCACCCCGAATTAAGACATCTGAAAACACCAGAATGACATGTGTTCTGACACATGGGTCACAAACCTTCCAAATTAAGAAACTAATATCCAGACATTAGGCAATTGCTAAACTAAGCCTACCTGATGAACCATTGCCAAAATGTGTGCTGTAAAGAGCACAGAATGTATGAGACAAATTAGTACATTCTAATTTCCGAAGGAAACCATCAAAAACCGGATTGTGGTACTTGAGGTCCACTACAGGACACTTCCCTTGCAGCACATGCACCGTTTGCAACTTTATCAAGAAAATGAGAGAATTCAAAATTGGTGACCGTACATGGGTTTTACAAACTCTAACTGCAAAACTAAACAAGCAGTGTATTGCATTGAATGCCCATGTGGACTACGGTATGTCGGGCAAACCATCCGTGCAGTCCATATTAGAATATCAGAACACTGATCTCAAATTAGGTGCAAAACTACAACTGCCCCTCATGTTAATCACTACATGGAGCTACAACACTCTGCTAATGATATTCTCTGGTGGGTCCTGGATGTTGTTAAAAATTCAATGAATACATCCAGATGTCTACTTCAAAAAGAAGCTAGGTGGATCCACAGAAAGGAAACTCATACCAAAGGACTTAATGAGGAATGTATTCCCCCTTTGTAAAATTATTTTAAGAAGCTAGGTGGATCCACAGAAAGGAAACTCATACCAAAGGACTTAATGAGGAATGTATTCCCCCTTTGTAAAATTATTTTTTGTATTACAAAACACTTTGACCCCACCAGTGCTTTTCAGCAGTTTGCAGCATGAGTAACATCCCGAGTTGAAACTGTTTTGGTGCACTCAAATTCTTAATTCATCAAAACATTTTAATCGAGTACATGGATTTGTCCAGGATTGTCTTGAAACAGGAACAGTTGCTGTTTCTGGGAAGAATTTGCAAGTGTCACAAACCGTGCTCAGTACTTCTGCTCTGAAATGCCCCATGCCGCCTGATAGTTCGAGTAACGCCTATTCCTATAAATTCGATTCTTTGGTTTTACACGATAACCAAAAACTGCAAACATGAAAGCAGATTAGAATGAAAATACTAGTAACGCCTCTGGAATGTATAGGTTGGTGCCCCATTGTATTCAGCAATTGCCTAAAATGGCTCAAGGCTGCATTGAAGTATAAGTAGCACTTTCACTGAGTTTATGTGTAAATGCTCCAGCGTATGCTCAGTATTTAAACCCAGAAAATGCGCAGCAACATCTACAAACTGAGTGAGAACGTGAGCAGTGCTCTTAAAAACTTTACTCTTTTGATGTTAATTCATTGACCATCTGGCCACAGGTTTACTGTCCACAAAATGAAATGATTTAAAACATGCATCCTTCCATAGCCGAACGGCCAATAAAGAGACTAGGAATTGTTTTACTATAATCCTCTCCATTGAGACCTGTCCTGAACTGAAAGACAGATGTGTTCGAATTTTCTCAACCTAACTAATCGCTTGTTTAACAAAGAAGTTGCTGTTTAGGAATATCACCTTTACAACCACCATTAACTGACCTCTCTAACCAATCAGCATAATGAGGCATTCAACTCGAGTGCAGAGGGGTGTGCATGGTAGCAATTCACTACGTAAGTATGAAGCTACTTGCACCCACATTGCCATGGACACAGGTCCGACACAATACACGTCACATACTTCTTGACCGCAATTCATTTTCATAAAATCTCATTTCAGAATTATATAAACAGGCGGACGTAGCCCGCACCTTGACTAACATAACAATCCTTAAAACGCTGAAACTAAACGCTTAGACATATCGCCCTGAAAATCATTAGTCACGCCTAGATAGGGCTTGGCCTCTCGATCCAATCAAATTGATGTACACAACCTGAGTGCAGAGGGGCACGTATCATGAGCACCAATGGGAAACAACTTTGCATTCCAAAGTCAAACCCAGCCAAGCTAGGTATCCGTTACTTTTTCACAATGTTAATTTCAACGCCACGCTCGGAAGGAGCGAGACCGAGGAACCATACGAAATCAAGGTATTTTGCAGAAAGAATAGTAAACCATATTAGTTAACACATTGTAGACATTATAGCTCTTTTTTTTTTAAAAAAAAGAAGAATGTGAGGCATATCTAATTCATCTCTGCATGTAGGTCATTTGGAGAACTAAAAACTGCATTTGAAGAATTAGGTCAAGAATGCAAATACTAAGTTTTCTGCCTACCGGGAAAGCAAGGTAGGACCGAAATTCACTATACTCAATTAGAATTAACAACAAATATCGCAATTGTTTTTATATGGTAAATAGGGCTCACATCCATAACAATAACAAACGGAATATATATTTCTTCACAACTAGGTTATTGTTTAACAACATATCTCCATAACTCCATCCTGAGATGCGACTGCAACACCAACCAGTCTAAAGGCGGAGGCATCACCTTCAAATTCAGAAGTTCCCTTGCCTTGAGAGACCCATTCCTAATCAACAACTCCCCTCAGCAGAGCTACTCTCTGTAAAAATGCCCATATCTCCTAACCAAACCGTCACAATACATCTTATCTCTAGGCCCCCAGGTCCTGTCACCACCTTCATAGAAGACATTTACAACTTTGGGTATCAGGTAATATTATCCCCACCAAAATTATCGCCGTATATATGGTCGTCGGGAACGGCCATAGGTGATATTTTTAGTGGGGATAATATTTGGGGTTATTGGGAGCAGGGTTGCGGGGGTGTCCCCCACTCCCGTTAAAATAATATGGGGTTTGCAGGGGTGTCCCCTGCAGGTTCTATGCCTTAATATTGCCTCAAAAATTTGGCGATATTTTTGTATGGCGATATTTTTGTGGGGATATTAACACAGGGAACCAACCTTAGTAGCAGTCAACTCTAAGCCTAACTCGCAAATTCTCCTACTGGTTGATTTCAATCTGGGCTTCCAAGACCCCAATGACCGTAATGCCTTGGACTCAGCCAGTTCTCTCACAGATCTAAGATTCTTACACCACATTCATGAACCTACTCATA
Source organism: Ambystoma mexicanum (assembly GCF_040938575.1). Taxonomy (NCBI): domain Eukaryota; kingdom Metazoa; phylum Chordata; class Amphibia; order Caudata; family Ambystomatidae; genus Ambystoma; species Ambystoma mexicanum. Next base: position 523,989,868 of record NC_090939.1, read on the forward strand.
ACAAAGGGAGAACCATTGATTGGTTGGTCGACATGAACTGCAGCATTAACGTAGTGTTCAGTATGCCCTGCGCATGGTCTGACCACCATACTATAACATTTAACATCAAGGCTAACAGCAAATGTTCCAAACAGAACAAAACACCTTCCATTATCACGAGGAATAAAAGAGAACTAGGGAGAAACTGCTCCCTTTAATCCTTCCCATACTCAACAAGGCCTCGAGAACATGTGCCAACCCTACAGTCTTATTGATACCTATAACCAAGCTATTCTGAAATCCCTCAATACTATAGCTCCACTCAAACAGCGGAAACCCAAACTCCATGCTCATCTCAATTCCTGGTTCACGCCTCACTTAAGAGCACTGCACAAGGAAAACAAACACTGGGGCTCTCTGGAAAAGCCTTCCATCAGATGCCAATAAGAATAGCCTCTTTCTAGCATCACTCAACAACAAAGTGGCAATCTTCGATGCCAAAAAAGACACTTATAACAAATGCATATTGCAAGCAGAATCAAACACCAAAGAGCTCTTTAAAATACTGAAAGAACTCTAAATCTCCCGCTGTCCTACCTGACACCTCTAGCAACGACAGTATATGGTGTTCTAACATTAAAAAAGCTCTCCTCGACAAAATCTCAACTCTTCAAATCAAAATCGATGCAAAAAAATGTAGTCTACTGGCTGACTCACATCTTGGAAACCCCTCCATTAGTACCGCTACACCTTCTCGCACCTTCAAAACTTTCAGCTTCTCTCCCATCTCCATCAAGGAAGTCGAAAACATTATCAGTAAACTCAAACCTTCCAATTGCCAGGGTGACACATGCCCGGCCCCTATCATTAAAGAGGCTGCTCACGAATTGGCACCATTCATCACCTTCCTCATTAATTCCTCTTTCAGCTCAGGGATAGTACCAGACAACCTTAAGGATGCATGGATCATCCCACTACTCAAAAAACCATCAATAGTCCCTAGCAACCCAGCAAACTACAGACTCATCACCACCGTCCGATTCTTACTTAAAATACTCGCCAGAGCTGCCTACTTGCAGATCCAGGAATATCTTGACTCCAAGAAACTCCTTGGCTTCAGACAATAAAGCTTCAGACCTAGGCACGGAACTGAAACTGTCCTGATCGATTTAAAAATGCAAATTGAAGACCTTAAAGACAATGGCAAATTGGCACTCCTACTACTGCTGGATTTATCAGCAGCTTTTGACCTTGTCAATCATCAAATTCTTTGTCATCATCTTAAATCTACAGCTCATTTTTCTGACGAAGCCACTACCTGGATCATATCCTTCCTGGCCAACAGATCCATGAGGGTATTCTCCCCATCAGCATCCGCTGAGCCCTAGCCTGTCCTGTGTGGGGTTCCTCAGGGATGGGGTGTGTGTCCCACACTCTACAAAGTGTTCACAAAGCCAATCTTCAATATTCTTGACCATCTGGTTGCCACCTATACTAATTACGCCAATGACACCCAAATACTCATTCCTATCACAGGCAATCACACAGTGGACACCAAAGTGCTACATGATGTCTATCAGGTCATTCAGGCTTGGATAGCACAACATGGGCTGTGTCTGAACGACGAGAAGACCGAGCTACTCATCCTCGGCTCCCATTTCAGACTCAATAGATTAGACCCTGCCTTCAAATCCTTCATCATTGATGGCAATACCATCAAGGTATCTAATGACACAAAAAACCTTAGGGATTTATCTTGATTCAACCTGGTCTCTTACTCCACAAACCAATGCTGTAATTTCAGCGCCAGCCTATACATGTAAACGTATCACAGCATGGCGACCGTTCCTTACCACCTCCAACTGCACCATCCTTGCTAGAACCCTGATTATGTCTAAGCTGGATTACTGTAATGCCCTTTACTTAGGGACCAGTCAAAGGAACATCAGCAAGCTTCAGGTAACCCAGAACAATGCCATTAGGGCAGCCCTAAATATTTCAAGCACCAGCATATCTCGAACACTAGACGGAGCCTCCACTGGCTTTCAGTCTCACAAAGAATCTCCCTCAAAACTCTTGCACTCACGCATAAATGCCGAGCCAACCAGGCACCAGAATATCTGGCTTTCCGATTCTCTCCACACACTTCCACCCGGCCACAGCGATCAGCACAGGCTCACTGCCTCTCCCTGCCCAGATTCAAGCTCAGGAAAGCTGGTGGATCCAGTTTCCCAGTCCTTGCCACCAAACTGTGGAACTCACTCCCCAACCCACTCCTCAACCCACTCCAATCTGAACCTTCTTTCCACTCGTTCAAGTGCAAAGTCAAACTGTGGCTCCTGGCACAAGACTCGTAAATTTCCTCTTGCTTCAATGTTTACAACAATCTTGGTCATTTAACTTCATGTTGGCCCACAGGCCTTTATGCTGTAAATTATCTTGTAAATTCTTTGTAAATCTATGTTCTTCTTCCCTTATGTAATCTGTATTATCTAAATCTGTCTGTCTGTATTCTATGCCTCTGTAACCCCAAGAAATGCACCCAGATGCCCTTGGGCCAGGTGCGTTTTATAAATAAATAAAATAAAAAAAATACAAATATCTACGCTCGACACATTTTGGCAAGATTTGGATACACTTGATCCAAAGGGCACACTGAACTAATAAGCATACAGAACCACCGCAAACCACCAGGTATGAGAGAAAAAATGATATATAATTCAAAATATCACAGTTTTATTTATTTTTCTGGATGTGTACTTATGGCTAGGCAAATAGTTTAAAATGAGTGTTTGTTGCTCATAGATTGAGAAGCTGATTACTGGCTGGATTCTGTTACCCACTGCGTTATACTTTTCGCACCAACGAGGGCAACTATCGGTTCTGTCCCTCATCTTTACCCACTAAATAATTGGGAAAGTTTATTTTCGGACAATTCAATTGAGCACAGTCAAACTGAACTTTACATGCAATTCATAAAGGATTCCTGTGCCTGAATGTAAATATATATATATTTTTTTATTATTTTCTGTCTGATTCCCCATAGTGGTAAATTCACCCTGAGGAAGGCTATTGATATCAAGCCCAGCAGGTGGCTTGCCGAAACATATCGAGGATTTGATCAAAAACATTTCTAGAACACTAAAAACTCACATAGGCAGACCTGTTAAGAGTAAAGAGAGGAAAGAAAGAGGAAAGAAGAAATAAGTACACATTTCATGTAGCTATTTATTGTAAACTTTTTCCTTTCTTGGATAACAATTGTTCTTATATATATTCTTTGGAAATCATTGAAAATGTTTTTGTTTTTTTACAGATAACTTCTGTTTCTTTGTAACACATCTTTAACATGTCTATCTGTATTGTGACAATAACAATTGCGTTCTTTGTTGTGTATTGATAACTTTTTTATGTTGCACACATGTTATGTTCTGCAAATACATTTCTAAACACAAATTTCAATTATCAGGAAAACATTTATATTTAGGTTTACATTCACTTTCAAAAAAAGGAAAAATTGTATGAGGATATCCGCCCTTAGGATACCCATAGAGAATTATTAGGATTGATTGCTTCAAAACGTTTTACTGCAGCTTTTTGGAAATATTTGTATTTGCTGAATGGGGGTGGTGTGACAACAGCCACGAGGGGGCTCTGGATTCTTTGGTATTGCACCGTTATCTCACAGGGGATGCACATTTCAAGGATGATCATCACGTCATTGTTGTCATCCTCAAAAATCTCTGCATTGGTCAATTCTTTAAGGGGTACAGTAGGATCAATGCATAACACAGTGCACCTGGCATCAGTGGGGGTCAGTGCCTAAGACTACAATTTGTTTTGCTGATACTAGTAGGTCCTTTAGGTCCAGGGAGAGTATTGTTCCTGCCACCGACTCTGGGGACAGCACAGGGCAGAAAATGAAATCAGTGGGTACTCTCCAGCAAATTCATTTAATCTGGCGGACTGCTCATGCAAGTACAGTAATGCCATGAATTAACATGTCAGGGTTAACAGGGATGGCCCATACCACTACATCACGTGCCATGGCATGGATCACGAGCATTGCCCTCATTGAACACATGCCAGGTGTGGAGCACACAATACCACTGTCTGTGAATGAGATTGTCATGTTCAGCTTACTTAGCAGATCCCTACCGAGTAAGTTGACAGGAGAACTTTGAGTATGGGAGGGGGGCCCTTACAACCTTCCCTCCCACCTTTATATCTAAGTCTTTTGTGTAGGGAACCATCAAATCCTCCCCAGAGAATCACTGTGTGTCAAGATATTTTCCTGATAGCGGGACATCGTCTTCACTGATGCATGACTTCTCCGCTCCTGAGTCCACCATAAAGATAAATTGTTTGTTCCCCATCCCTGCCCCCACCAACGGTTCCTCTTCTGGATTTACCGTCATCAACAGGACCGGACACGCAAGTGCTCTCTGTGTCTGTTCCAGGGAATGAAAAAGGGTTTCCCCCTTCCACTGTAGCACCATGAAATGGGGCTACCATGCCATTAGTCGCAGTAACGAAAGCATTTTGATTCTCCGCTTGCTGTGGCTTAGGGCGGGGTTGATAATGCCGGACTGCTTGCTGCTGGTGTTGTGGATGATAGGGGCTGGGAATCTGTGGAGGTAGCTGTGTGTAAGCCTAGTGAATCTCATTGGGTATCAAAGTCATTCTAGGAGGTAGACCTGGGGTATCTCCTTGATGTGGAGGGCCATCATTCTGCTGATGGTAGTTGTAACCCATCCCTGCCTACTCCGCGCACTCTCTCAAAAACGCCCCCATCTCCCACATGTCCAGCACTGCCCTGTCCCCCCCACTTAGCCCCAGAACGCCAAATCTGCCTCCCATTGAAGCTCGGAACTCACCTCATCCTCGCTGCTGTCCTCCTTGCCACTGGGGCCCTGAGAATTGTGGGTTACCACCCCACTGTCCTTGTCCTCCTTCGGCCTACACTGCCGCTATTTTTGCATTTGCCACATTAGGGGCGAACCCTTCCTCCTCTGCCTGTGCCGGTGCTGGTCCTGTCGCTACCATAGCTACTTTCACTAGCTCATTCTGGGCCAGTTTTGCTTCCTCAGCCTGTCGTCTCTTAATCATTTCCATCTCACGCTCTTTTATCCTTCAACAATGGTGAAGGAGGATAGCTCAGAGGCAACATGCTTGCCTTGGAAGCAAGACGACAATGAGCACCACAGGTTCGACCCCCGTGTCCACGCTTAGAAACCTCTGGGTATTAAGCGTGTTATAAATAACCTATCATATCATAACTATAATACTTAGAATTTCGGGCCATCCTTTTGCTTCTATCTCAGCTATTTTGTCGAGCACTTTCTGCACCTCTTTGGGGATGCCCTTTTTTACTATAAAATAGAAAAGTGAGGTTGATTGGTCCCAGGTGTTGCCGTTTTTGCTCTCTGCATCTCTTGGACCCCAAGCATGTATTGAGCTGCATCTTCATCATCCCCCATTGTACATTGCATGATCGATTGTAAGTCTGGAGTATCTGGGAACGTCCGCCGCAGCACATCCCATACCTTGGACCTAATTTTCTTAAATGACGCTCCATTATGAGCATCATTGCTCAACATTACTCCTGGGTACCCAGCTTACACCCACACATTTACTGCGTGGTCCCCAGCTGCAGCTACTAACAGGCTTAATATCTCCCATTGCTAATGGCACCCCCGCAATGTTCTTTTCAAATGAATAAATCCATTTCACCGCCCCTGTCGTGAGTTGTAGGAGTGCCTTGAGGAGGATATTTTTGTCCATTTACTCCCAGGGTACATATTGAGGCCTCCCTGCACCCTTGTGCATCAGTGGCATTTGCATTTACATATTGTCTTTTCCGCGTTTAGTCACACTTCCCTTTTCCTTGCTAAAGCTATCCTGCCAAATCTCTCCCTCATTCTTTCTCGTCCCACAGACTTTTGAACCTTGGGGTGCATTGGGGTGCTTGCTCTGTGTCCCCTTCCTCATGGTCCCCCGTCTTATCCAAATCATTCCAATATTTCTCATCTCTTTTTCAGGTCCACACATTCTCATATCTCTGTTTCTTCGTCATGCTCTAGGTGAACGGTTCTTATTGGTGCACTGTCTATTTTGAATAAGACATCGCCCAATTTTCCACTTGTCTCCTGCTGGTTGTACCAGTGTCCCTATAGGCAGCATAGCTAGTTCCGTCTGTGTTGATACTAGTGATACTTCTAGGTCTCATGTTCTCACCCCGGTATGGGCAGTAACTTCTGGGGGTGAGACATATGGCAGGGGTGGGGCTGGGCTTGGTGTTGCTACCATTGTGCCCACCAATACATCAGTTGGGTTAGTATACCCTTCCACTGGGCGAGTTGTTAGCGGATATATTCCTTTTTTCCATTCCACACTCTTCCCGTTTTCCCCTGTGCTGGTCTCTTTACTACTGTTGTGTGTCGTCCCCCCCCACCCCCTTTTGGATCCTCTGTGTCCTCAAACATTTTCCAGAGGTTCAATAATTCCCTTCTATTCTGCAACAGCCTTCCCATGTATCTTTCTGTCAGGTAGGTGGACATATGTTCAAACACGCTTCTGTCAAAAGAGCCCTGATCTGGACAGGAGTGGGGCATTCCCGCCCCCAGCCTCAGTCACTCATTGGTTGTGATATTTCTTAATCTTTTCGCAATACAGGGGCAGGGCCTTCCATATGTGGTCTAGGGGCATTTCTACCCCCATAGTCGTGTCTCTCGTATGTCTGATAATGGGGTTACGCCTGTGCTACTGTGACACAATTGAACAATAGTCTGTTTAAAAAATATACAGTTCACTTTTGTCAGCATTAAAATCCAATATCATCGATAAACCCCCGAAAAATCATCACTTCAATTCCCCCACCCTATTATCCCCCGCTAGAGCTTTGTACACTTAAACCTCACACTCTCCTTTCAGCCCCGCACACACATGCTCCTCCTGGGTCTCCTCCTTATTATAAAATACATACCAAAACAAACTAAAATAACAAGTTAAAACAACAACCAGTACTATTCCCGTGCTTTCTAATTACACAGAGCTCCTACATTTCTTCTTGTATTTTTCCCGAACTGGTCAAGACAGTGCACATGGTGCTACCTTCCCCCCTGACTCGGGGTGGCTCTCTCTATTCCGTTTTCCTTAATATCCATAAAAGATTCATGAAAAACAAACAATCAACACACTCTACAAATATACCACACTCTCAATTTCAATCACTGCGTCTTCACACTTTTTACACTGCTCTATACATTCACCCCTATTTTGTTGTCCCTTGCTGGCCATACTTACCTGCGCACGTTCTCCCAAAGAACTCCATTCACGGGGGTCCACAATTGGCCTGCACCCCGCTCCAAAGAGCAGGTGGGATTCTGCAAAGACGGCTCTTACAAGGCCACTCGGGGTATGTGTTTTAGCACTGGTCACAGTAGGTGGGCACGGCCCTTCTGGAGAGGCCACCTGGATACCTCTGCAGGTACGGGGGCATTGGGATCACGTCAGCAGAGTCACCAAATGAAGGCAAATCTCTGGAGGATAGCTCAGGGGCAAAGTGCTTGCCTTGGAAACAAGACGGCAGAGAGCACCACAGGTTCATTCCCCGGGTCCGCGCCTAGACACCTCTGGGTATTAAGCGTGTTACAAATAACCTATCATATCATATATCATGTTTACACTCATGGCAGAAAGAATACAACCCTCTAGGGAAAAAAGGCCAGGAGAGTGCTTGCAAGTATAACATGGTTTAATTGTACAGAATACAAAGGTATCAGTAAAGGACTCTGCTGCTAGAGAACGCTCTGGCCTCATTTAGTACAAACATTGGTTTAAAAGGGAAGGAAATGTCATTTGTATACAGTAACAACTGGCATCACTGATTGCAAGACCATATACATGGGCCTGATCCATAGGTGATGCCAAGCTACAATTGGTTCACTTCTCTACTGTCTGTCAGTCCCCACATGGGTCAGCTGTGCTCATCTCTCAGCGGAGTGAAGGTCAGGTCTCTCATAACTTACACTATCGAAAACTGCTATGATACCCTAAGCCTACTACTACATCACTTTGGCATGCACCTGGGAGACTCTGGGACTGGTGCCAGGGGTAATGGAGGAAGAAATACCATCACGCTGACCCACACATTCTGTGCTTTGTTGATACCGCACCTAATGCACCCCAGGATTCCACCCTTGTTTTGATCTATAATGTATCCCTCCCTGTACCTTGTGTTACAAAGGATGTATTTATGTGAAGGGGTGAAGCAGTCGCACATGCTTAGTTCTTTTATGGCCAGTTGGTTTATAATGTGGGCTGGGGTCATTCACTTATCATAGAATGCAGGGCCATGGGGGTTGGAACAGTGGTGTGGGCGATGGTTCTGGGTATGCTGGGTGAGGGTTAGAGTTCTGCTGGCCGTTCGGCTGTGATGAATGGGCTCTGCAAGGAGCATGGTGTTGTCTCACGCCTTTCAGGGCGCATTCCTCCCAGTGATGCTGACTAATTGCAACAATGGAGGGACACGTGGGAAGCTTCCGTGAGAACTGCTGGTGCAGACTCATCCCCTCTTAATGATCTGGGTCTAGTCGAGTCCTTTCATGGAGCTAAAGTTGTGCCGCGTGGCCCTGCCAGACTATGCATCCGCCACAAGTACAAAACGGCGTTTCTTTCTGTGTGCTCACTATATCTATGCATCTATCATTTGCGCTATATTAAATCTGTGCCGAGTTTCATAGCACTGTCCTCTCCCCCCTTGTACAGTATACATCTTCATATGGGAGTCACCTCACCTTAAAGCGTCTAAGGGGGTGAGATAGACTCATTTGCATGCCAATATTGCTTAGAATGAGTGCTCTGTGTAGTCTCTCATTTCGGGGCTGAATGGAAGTGAGACAGGTGGCCTAACTGTACTTAAAGGGCTTAAGCTATGTCTTTAACTTGCCTAAATGGTAATAAACCTTATATCTATATGCTGCCTCCTGCATCATCTTCATGTGAAAGGGCTACTGTTAAATGTAATAGCCTGCACAAACTTTTTATCTTTTGTATCCCACATGAAACCGCCCCCTGCTTCCTTTGCACCCCACACTTGGATTCTCTCCCATTCCCACCTCCGACTGCTCCTACAGCAGAGCAGCACATTTACACCTAAGCTTATCCACTCTGCTGCCATAGAATGTAAAGCTAGGGACAATTGTGTGTCAGGGACAATAGACTTTTTCCCTCCCCTCTGGTGCCAAGTGCTATCAGACCAGTACCTTCAATTTGGTGTCTAGGAAGAATAGCTCAGGGGGCAACACGTTTGTCTTGGAAGCAAGACAAAGAGGTGCAACACAGGTTTGAGTCCTGATCCCACGCTTAGAAACCACTTGTGGGTATTAAGGGCGTTATAAATGAACAATGATAAAAAATTACAAAAATTAAATCGATCATTAACATTGCTGAGTCCTGTCAAAAAAACACATTGACGTTGCTGTGATTGCCAATCAACACCCTAATGCATGTATGGACACTGCTCCCAGACAGTGTTAAGAGTCATGGATGGAGTTGATTGTGGGTAGTGGGTGGCCAAGACATTTGTATGTACTTTCAATACAACATTAAAAAGTGATCAACTATACAATACCATGTGCTTTCTGGACAGGTCCCCCCCCCAATGTAGTGTATGTGCAATCCAATATTAACATCTGAAAACCACAGTTAGTTATTCGAGGGAGTAGTGATCTGGATCAGACTGAAGATGTTGCTTGGAAAGACATGATAAACATGGTGACTCTGACTGGCAAAATGCTGCTTGATGCACAATGAAATATTCAGCTAATTTGTGTTATCAGACCACAACAATTAAAGAATGGAACAGGATACCTGAAATCATCCCAAACATACCATTGCAATAGAGTAGGGCTTTATTGTCAACATACTAATCATGAATCTGCAACATTTGGCTTTCCAGATGGGTTTCACTACTGCTCCCATCACCCATAGACAGCATGCTCAATGCTGAGGGGTAATGGGAGCTGGAGTCACAAACATCCAGAGAGTTGCAGATGTCATGCTCCATACTCCAACTCTTATCACTAATACGTGCGCTTACTCAACAGCCCACATATTTGGTAAAGATCTTTCATCCCTGGTCTGTGTCCTGGGGATGGGGTTTGGGATTCCTGAGCTGGCATCTGCAAAATATTAAGTTATGTGCAGAGCATTTCTATGCTGATCAATGTAACAGGTGAATCAGCATACCCCGTTTAATGGACTTTAAACACAGTTACAATAGTCTCCTATAGCATACCTTCATGCCGAAAGTGAAACAGGTCTCCTCAAGTCATGTCTAGTGTTGTTTCAAATCTTTAAATAAACACAAATATTCTACATATAAGAATGATTACTGAAGGGCATGGATCCATGCCACATGTGCACACCTGCCCATCAGCCTTGATGGCCACAGTACAATACATTGCAATCTCTCCCCTTCTTTGCATTAGACAGAACAGAGCAGAACAGATGAGGACAGACACCCAAGAAAAGGAAAGGATCCACCAACTGAAGAGTGTGAGCAGTGTAATGTATATATAGGCCTACTGTACCATATAGTTTAGTCCATTCAGGAGACCGATAAGCTGCAAAAAAACTTTTACTGCTTATGTGTTGTTTTGGTATGGGTGTGTTGATTGTATAGTGCAAACAATTTTCAGTACGTGATGCAGTGGCATAACTGGGTGCTGATCTCATACCACACAATTTAATCATGTTGAAGGAAAAATCCAAGGCAGTATTTGGGGCTAAGGAAAAAATCAAGAGAAAACACATTTTTTCTGATAGACGTATTTTGGCAGATAGTTACACAGCATAGGCCATCTGAGCCCAACTAGGGACTTTGGGATTTGTAAATGGTCGTTTAGTCATTTGAAGGAACTTGTAATGAATGATTTTGGTTACCCGGTTGACGTTTACCGATTTATTCTGAAGATTAAGGTAAGGCCAATGAGGCATTTCTGGAGAAATGCACATCTTTGAAGGTGAAGCTGGCAATGCATTTTAAGAGTTGTCCTATAGAAGTGCTCCCTTTTCCATATGCATAGGAGTTCTGAGGGAATTGAAATCCTACTTGGCGTTACTGTGTAACCCCAGATAAAGGGAGTTTGTATTACCTACTCTGCAATGTATTGCAGAACATACCTGTCACATTAAAGTGTTTATATCCATGAATCATATGTACTTGTTCTGCGGGCAGAGGAACTGCATGTGAGGACAAATAACTTTTAAATCTGCCACTCCATTGGAGTGAAGGGACTGTGGGATGTATTGACCCACTCTGCTATAATATGCTGCCTCACTCTGCTATCTATGGTCTGAAGAAACAGTAAAATGGCGGCAAAACCCTTGTGCATGCCAAATACTCCAGAACCACGTTTTTCAACACACAAAAAGATGGCTGTGCAACCTGCCACCCATGGTGTATGTGTGGCGAACAGAGCACACGCTGCAGAAAAGGTGCCAGTGGGCTCCATGACAAGTAAACGGAGTACAGAGGGAGCAGCAGCGCTTTGCTGCTGAAACTCCAAAATTTGCTTGTAAATGACATTTACTTTGCTGCTGAAACTCCAAAAGGCCTGTACATAACACTTTCCAACACTCAAAATCTTGCTTGACGCTAAAATTCATTTAATCTAATGAAGCACTGTGAATTTACAAGGTCCTGAAATGTTAAGAGCAAAACATTTTCTCAGCAAAACTGGATTGTATGTGAATGACAATTCCTGTCAAAAATCTGTGTGTAGCCACCTGTGAGTGACAGCCCCTGTCAAATGGGCTCTCCTGATTAAACTTTAAAGTTGTCTAAAACTAAAGATCTGCCGGATTAGCAAATATAAAAGGACGGTTGCTGAAAGGAACATGAATCTCAGTTGTTTTGATCCCACAGGTTTAAATCTAAGAATGTAATTTATCTATGTCATCTGATGCAACAAGTTTGTTTTATGCTGGATTTCAAGTCAAGTCAAGAAATTAAGAATTAATTTAGGCTGGCTGGGCCTGCAAGAGGTTGAAAAACAGGTTTCCACCCAAGAGGAGGTCATTCCTCTCAGCAGACTAACACATTCTAATTGTGGGGTAGGCCAGACTTTTGTCTACTACCAAGGACTGAACAATGGCAGATTTTCCAGGCCAGGAAATTCACGTGTGAAAAGGTAATAAACTAGGCTTGCAGAAGGAAATCCCAAAGGTGGGGCTGCTCCTTGCCTCCAGAGACAGACAAATGGCTGACCATTTCCTGCAAAGAATATGTAATGAACAATTTTTAGAGACTTATAACTCGCTATCAGAAGTGGTGAAAAATATAAAAAGGGCAGATTTGTTAATTTAATTTTTGGCCCTACATTTCAAAACGTGGTGGAACTGAGTAGCATATTCTGAACAGGAATGGCAATATATGTGGTTTTATGGAAACTGTATTTATGCTAGAATTGTTAAACTTTGCAACACATTCCTATGGTAAACATGCATATTTGTGGAAATTTGGAGAAAGTTTGGAAAATGTTTTCAGGGCGAAATGGACAAAATGCTGGAAAAAGGCAAAGCGAGGTCTCACAGCTGTGGGATTTTGATGAACAGATAATCCATAAAATATGCAATCCTTGTATGTGATTTTTGTGGAGGTTACAAATGTGTAAATATGTATTTAGGACAAAATTCGATTTTGATACTAGTGGCTAGGGGAGGTTTCTAAGTATTGTAAAAATCAAACCATAAACTTGACATCATCTGTTGTTGATCCATTCACTCGGATGCAAGGCGGAGATGAGGCTCTGATCCAATGGCAGTTCACAGGGGTATGCACCCATTTTTGTGATGTCATTGGAAAGGATAAATAGCGAAAGCTGTCAACACATAGACACACTCTCTTCCGATTCCAGTGACGCACTGTGATCCAGCATTCAACATCCAGCCTTCAACATCTTTCCAGATCCAGATGCCAACACCAGGCCAAGCAGTAGTTGAACCTTTTTCAGCTAGGCCTCAATCCTCAATTAATCCTCAACTAATCCTTATAACCCAGTGGAGCACTGTAGTGTGGGGAAGCATCCTGAAACTATCTGGCTTGCTACCATAATGCTTGCCTGATGAACTCGCCATCCTGCTGAACTGAAATATCTAGAAACAAGAAGGGCAGATCCCGTGCAGTTCCGGTGACCGGCCTAGCTGATCCTGTCCCACGCCTGATGTGCTGTCCTTCCCTAATAGACCCGGTCCATTGACCAGAATCTTGACGGACCTAAAATCTTAAATCCCAGTGGATTGTGAGTATTAATAGGACGCTAGAGAACTATTGTATTTCTTGCCTTATCTTGGTCCACCCTAATCTCTGAACTATTCGCACTTTCCTATCCAGTAACAATATCAACATTTTAGTGCTATCTAAATCTGGTTGTTTTCATAGTCATTTTTATTTGTGTAACTCTGATCTATGAATCCCACTTCGAGTGTTTGGACTGGTTCTGCCGGGGAAGGTGCTGGGGATCTGTTAATGAAGTCATGAATCAGTCTCAGAGCTTACTTCGACCCAACCTGGTTGTCTAGTCTGCTTGCTCTAGTCTTGAGTAAAAACATAAGCCATATTTTCAGGTTTTGAACTAAAGTTTTAGTCCAAACTCGTGTCTTTATTTCCGAAAAACACCTCTCACTAAAACCTCTACAACTCCCTCAGTTTTAAAGATAGAAACAAAATTTCAACTCCCACTGATACCTAACATCCTTAACTACATCCGAAACTAAATCCGGCATCAATGTACAGTGTATTTAAATCGCATAGTAAAGGTTTGCCGCAAATTTACATATTGCAAAAGTTTTACACGTGTGAATTGTCTTTAAATTATTTCACACTTTGCCTTTGAGATTCCAATTGTTTTCTTTTGATTAAATAATTGCTTGTGATTGCTTGTATCTTTTCAAAGCGGCTCCCGTAGAAAAGTATAATAAATTAAGCATTTTTGGACACATTTAGTGTTTTTGCTCAGTCAGTTTCAAAGCCATGCTCACAGTTGAAACGTCAATTCCGTTTTTCTCTTGTGTTTAAGGGGGGGGGAAGGTGGGAGTGATATTCGGTTCGGTATTCCTGAGTACCTGCTCTCTCCTCACATCTATTTAAATTGCCCATTGATGGGTTGAGGGGTGTTGCAGGTGGATCCTCTAACCACAGTGCTATCTGTTCCAAACCAACCCAAAAGTATTATTTTCTGTGCTGCATTCTTTTTGTGTTCATTACCTGATTCCCAGTGCATTAAAGATATTATTCATTGTTCTTGTCACCCCTTGGTGATTGTGGTTACCTATTCAAATGTGATTTAAATTTTAAATAAATATTTACCGTTCCAAACTAGCCTGATTCCTGGTTCAGTGTGGGGGTATTTTGAGAAGGGTGTGATATGAGTGGAATATCATTCAGAATATTGAACTTATAGACAAAAATAAATATGGGTTTCATTTGCGCACTACATGCTGGGCGAGACTTGAGTGTGTGCCTGATTGAAATCCCTTAACAAGACAGTCTAACCTATTTCCAGAGATAAAGTTTCCTCTCCGTAAAAGTCAGGAGGTTTCAGAGTTTCAGAAGAGGGGGACTGAGATAGGAAGCTGTGTCTCAAGAAAATAATATCTGTGCATTTGGGGCTATGTGCATACTGTAAGGAACTCATAGTGGCAAAAGTAAAGATAGACATAAGTGATCACAGTGCAAGAGTGTTTAATAAACTGTAAATGCAGGATGGAAAAATAACTCATCTAAACCTAAATCAAAGATGGGAGCAAGATTGGACCCTCAAATGAAAATTAAGGCAGTCCTTGGGTGTCGTGTAAAAATAAAGGGGACCATACTAGGAAAAACCTGTTGCCAGATCCTTACAATTAATTACACAAAGAGTGTGGGATAAGGATTCCAAAAAAAGAAAGAAGTGTTGACAAATAATAAGTCAAGATGAGATTGCCAGTGGTCTCCCTCTCCCACGTTTTCAGCATGGGACAAGATGGGATCTTGGAGCACAGCACACTCTTGAGCGTTCTCAGCACGAACACTTCCATTCCAGCTATCAGGTTCTTTGATAGATGAGTCTCTTGTCAATAGAAAATGTCTCTTGCCTTCGAGGGCCTGATGTAGTCAACAACAAACAAACAAAATGTTCCTTTCTGAATGAACTTAGGGTAATGACTTTTCACCCTTGGATCACCTTCAAACGGGCTCTGATCAAATTGACAAGGGGGACCATTCACTTAACCTGGTCTTCCACTCCTTCTTACTTTCACAAGTTTTAACTTCTTTTTAAACAGTTATTCAGGCTTTGCCTCTGATTGTCGGTTTCCCTCTGCCGCTTTCACTCTCGCCAACTTTTACAGATAATTCACCGTAGACGCCCCTTGGTCGGGTTCAGTTTGCTTAACGTGCTATTCTGGTTGTTGGCTTCCCTTTGCCAGGTTCACGCTCGCCAACTTCTATAGACAGTTCACTATGGGAATTTTAGACTTTGCCCCGTCTCATTAGCATCCCTCTGCTGGGTTCACTCTTGACAACTTTTAATAAACAGTTCATGTACTAGTTTTTACCATGCTGGATTAATTTCCCTTTCTTTCACAATTATCATTCGGTCAAAGACTTTCGACGGTACAGAGGATTTTACAAGACCCATCTAGGACCACTTTGACCTCTCTTCACCTCTTCCCATGGCCTTCTGGTTATGCTAATCTATTATCATCAGGTAATCGCGCAGTTTCCTGTGTGAACACCCAAGTGGTGCTAGTTGCCTCTGTTAAGGCCCACCACTCTTTTCTCAATAGTTCCTTTCAAAGTTCAAATCAGCTCTTGCTAAATTTCGTTCAACACAGTTCGGTTTCTCTTCGACTCTCCCCTTGACTCACCCCTTGACTCACTGGCTGTGATGAACCGCTTAGCTTTCTTCTCCTTCGACACAAGTTTGGTACCACCGAGACAAGCATCTATGCCTGGCTTGGTTGTCAGCGGAGGAGGGTCTCAAGTACCATAAACATCTGCTGCAACACACGTTGGCCTTTGTTCACAGTCTTATGTTTCCGATTGCAGAGGTTACACGGGCCTGGTTCAGAAAGGGCAAAGTCATGTCTCTCCTAGTCACCCTCTCTGTATTCAGCATCTTTCCCCTCCTCTTGAACTACCGTGCTGTGGTAGCCCTCACGTTGTGCGGTCTGTCTTGCTCGTTCTGTGCTTTCTTGCTCCACCTTTTATCTGAGTATCCTACATGGTAAGATAAGAAAAAGGTATTATAAAACGAGGGGTTGGTTGGTTAAATCAGAAGGATGAGATGGATAGGGTTTGTGGAATGAACGAAAATGGCCTGCATTTTTATTGTGACCTCGACAGGGGGGCTTGTGGGACTGGTAATGTGTTAATGCAGTATACTGGGGTTTCGGGAAAGAATAATCAAAGGAACGAGAAGAAGGGTTGGGAGTATTCAGGTAGAAAACCAGAAACCAGCGATTCTAGGCGAAGTGGTTTTCGAGCCTAATGAGGTTTGTACTCCTAGGGAATCTACCAGCTGCGGAGGGGTTGGTAGATTTTGATAAGAGAGATATTTCACGAGGAAGTGCGGTTGATTTGGAAGAGCCCATAAAGGTCTCTGATATTTCATCCTCCTCTCTGGTGCAATACCGTGTCTCACCTGGGGCATTCCCCCAAACATAACCCCGGGCTCCCCTACCCAGGTGATCCTTCCTCACTTGTCAGCCCCCACGTTTGGGATCTGAGAGCGCCAGCCCTTCCCTTGCCACCTGAATAAGGGGTTCTCAAGGTCTGACTGGGAGAATACCCTCGGGTTTCTCACAATACTCAGTCCCTAATGAACAGACATCCTTAGAGAAGTGTGTGTAACTATGTGTATATATATATATATATAATCTTTAGTTAAGGGACTGTTGAGATGGATACAATCGGTGCAACAAACCCTTGAAATTCAGTGAAAAACTTTTAATTGAAGTGATGTTAAGGTGCCTATTTAATGCAAAAAAATCTCTACAATTCTGCAGTTAGCCTACCTTAACTATGAGGCCCCAATTACACAGCCCTTAAGCACACTGATGACAACACCAATGACATCACTGATGATGGTAATGCTATTGATTACTATTGGGGTACTGTGATGAGGAAGAGTGAGGGGTGGTTAGTAGGGGACTTTGATGAGGAATAGTGAGGCGAGGTAGTGGGGCACTCTGATGGGAAGAGTGAGGTGAGGTAGTGGGGCACTGTGAAGAGGAAGACGGTGGTGGGTTAGTGGGGGACTGTGAAGAGGAAGAGTGAGATGAGGTAGTTAGGCACTGTGACCAGAAAGAATGAGGTATGAGGTTGGGGTAGTGGGGGACTGATGAGGAAGATGGATGTGATGAGGAAGATGGATGTGAAGTTAAAGGGAAAACTACCATTTGGTACTGGGACGAGGTCGAGCATTGTAGGGTTATAGGTAAGATCACTTTGCAGTAGTGGGACAACAGAGAGGGATGTAGAGTTTCACATAGGATTACTAATTAGGTACAGTGATGAAGAAGATGGACGTGCGATAATGTAGAGATCTTCCTTACTGATAACAGTGAATATCTCTATTTTCTCCTGACAAGGCACATGCACATGAAAAGCTTGTCCAATCCAAAGGATATAGAAAACAAGCATCAGCTTCTCTTGACCTTATGTTGCATACTTCGATTTCAATGTAATTATGCAAATAAAAGGTTTTTCAGCAAATTTAAAACCCTCAAACACAAATGGCCTCATATTGTCACCTGACATTTTCAATTAATTTGAGAAGCAATCCCTGCTAAGCATGGCCGCTAAATGTAGAGGTGGTGTAAGAGGATTCAATTCAACACTACAGCTAAGTCAATGCCTAGTCTGGGATACTGAATGGAAACCCTTATTAATATATCTTTATGTCCAGTTCATGCGTTCTGGATGACTACCCCTATATAACACCCCTCTCTGACCCCACTGAGCCAAGAATTAGTTCTGTTTTGCAAGTTTAAAAGGTTTATTTGATAATTTAAACAATAGATATATATATCACACTTTATAATAAATTAATAATTGAATATCACACTTAATCTGAGCAGTAATCAATAATGGATAGTCCGGCACTAGCACACTTCTTTATAATCGATGATGAGTGGTTATAGGATGGATAAGATAGCAACACTGGTAAATAGGGACAGAAGAATAATGTGGTGGAGAATGCTTTATAGGGTTCAAGGAAATGCAAGGTTGAATGAATGAAATGCAGTATAGAAATACTCAATATGACTTCAACAAAACAATGTAATCACTTTTCTCTGGCAATCCCTTCCCCCCCTTTATGCAATGCAAGGAAATGGAAGGAAAGCAGACAGTTCTCAGAAATGCAATCAAGTGTAATTCAGTTCACCCCAGCAAGCTTAGACTACAGAAGTTTGAAACACAGGCCCAAAATGCTTTTATATGTGCTGGCAATGAAGTGAAAAATATGCTAAAATGCTTTTAATTCCCTCTAGAGGTTCAGGGTGAGTGGTATCTAATTAATATTAGTCCAGGCTCACTCTAGCAATGATTCAGGGATGGTTCTTAAGAGGCAAACGAATTTTTAGCAAGGAAAGCAAGGAAAGCAAGGAAACTGCTGTTTTCACACGTGGAGAAATTTGCAAATCGCGGCAAAATTCGCGAGTGCGTTTTCCGCGATTGCGGCAATAGTGTATGGAATAGGAATGCGGTTCTAGGTTCGTTGAAAAGCCAAGATTCCCAGCTTTCAGAGGAAAGTTACTGCAAGTCTCTAAGACAAACGGTCACGGAGATATGAGCGATATGGTAAAGGTCGTTTTTCAGATTTGAAATTTTAAAAGTTCAAAGTGACAAGTGACAGCTAGCAACTAGAAATGACAGGTGACAGCTTTACAAAATGACAGGTGACAGTTAGGAGGCAGTTCTACTTAGATTAAAATAGATTGAATTATATTATTTTAACTAAGAGATTGGTTCTGCACAGTTCTGTTAGGTACTCACAATATATTTAGAAATAGAATGGGCCTCGCCACGGATCTGGTCAGGTTTTAGACTGGACTCTGGTCTGGTCTCGGCACTTCACAGTGATCTGGGTCAGCTCTCTGGTTCTGCTAACAGTGGTCTGGGTCAGCTCTGCTCTCTCTGGGTACAGCACTGCTTCTGGATCTTTCTGCACAGCTTTCTCTGGAGATTGATGGATTTGAAGTCTGGATCTCTGGATGTGGTATGGTCCGGCAGCATGCTCCGCAGCAAATGGAATTGAATGTCCCTATCTGTCCTGACTGTCTGCTTTTATGTGTTTTGAAAATGGGTGGAAAGGCTAGCTTCCTAGGCCCTACCCCTCTCCACTTGTCATTGGCCACTTCATCCTCTTCCCCTTGATTGGGGGAATGAAATGAAGTGTCATCATGATGAGGTCTGTTTATGGTACAGAGAACCCACCCCTGTCAAATTACACACAATCTATATTTTGACCCAAAAGACATATTTGCACAGGTACACATTTGTTTAAAATTACATGCACCCATCACATATCACAGGAGGTATACCCTGTCCAAATCTGCTCTTCCTGAGAGCTTGCATTGAGAAATGGCAACATATTTCACTTTTTGGTCAGGTTACCAATATCAGATTCTTACTCAAATTTACCCAAATGTGTGCAAGGCATGCAGGCATTAATTGATGAAGTATCAGACTTTTAACATGCATACATTTTAAGTAATACCCTCTTAACTGCTAGTTTGCCCCCAGATCATGCCACCGGTTCTAAAAACCTCTTAAAATGGGGGCAGAAAAATCACAAGAATTATGGTATCATTTAAATATTTATGACAAGTCCGTACTATGAGTTATTCATCTTTTTCTAAAACCATATTCTGGCTCCAAAGGGGTGTGGTTTCCCCCCAGCACAAGGTTGAATTTCTGGTTTTTCCAGTTCTGCCAAGCCAGCTTGCTCTCACAGGCAGTGCTCCTCCCCTTTCCTTCCAGGAGGAAGCCACATTTACGACTCCCACCAATAAAACATTTGCCTGAGTCAGGACAGGGCTTTGTTCAATTTCCTGCAGAGCCCAGGTAATTCAATCAGAGAAGTGGCATATCCCTTTTGGTGGGAACAGCAAAAGGCAGCTAGGCCTGGGAACACAGCAGTTGTGCAAGTCTCAACTCCTGTCGGGGGTAGCTGGTGGGCAGAATTCAGTTCCTTAAGCCAGGCCCCAGCTAATGTCACTTTTAGTTACCCAGTTTTCTGCATTCAAATAAAACTAACCATTTTTACATATGCAGCTAGAATTCTGATTCTAAGTTTAAAACTATGACATTTAAACAATTGCAACCTATGTGACACTCAAAAGTAGGTCACTCATTTCTTTTAAACATTTAGGTTTTTAGTGTCTTTCAGTCCAAATTTACTTAAACTGCTGAAATCCACAGCTCAGCCAGTCTTGTTATAAACCTTCAAGTCACTTCAGAATATAACTTTAGATTGTATCCACCTCTCAGTAAGTCTTTCTTTGGCCTGCTTTGGGTTCATTTATTCAGTTTTACACAAAAAAAAAGTCTGGTGTTGTTTTAAAACGCCGGCTTTCTGATAGTGGTGAGTACTGGTAATGCACCCATTTTTGGGATTCAAGAAAATGAATTCCCCACAATTCTAGGTTGCTTTTGGCAATCAGCATTGCCATTCCCAATGGTTTCAGACTACTGTGTGGGTAGTCCAATGGTGGTTTTAGGCAGTGCCCTTCTGTGCCCATAACATCGGCAAAATGGGTGGCAGCCTATTCTTCATGCACTTCCCTGGGCATTTTCTGGGAATCTCTGGCCATCATGATGTTTTCCATGTCAGTACTGCACAGTTTTGAGGTAGGGCTTGGATGCGTGGATAAAAACATCCCACAAGCCCCCCTCTTGCGATGGCCATTCTGTTTCACTGATGGGACTCGCAAGACCTGGGATGTTTCCTCATCTTCTTCCAATAGATGGCACAGTTCAGCATCTTTTCCTCCATCTGGTCGGATCGATCGGTTCTCCTCGCCGGTCCTGATGGGGGTATTGGGCGGTACACTGGGCCCCTTGCGTCTCTGCTCCCGGTCTCCGGATCGTCCTCCTTGGCCCGTCTCCAGGTTTTCTTTCTCCTAGGACGACAAAGGAAGAGCGGCAATACCTATTCATAGACATTTTTCCCCCACCATTGATATAGTGGGGTGGCATATAAATTTATAGTCAAAACATATGGACATGCACATTTCTTTTTGCATTCAAAAACGAAAACACCCACATTGAGAAACTCAGAATTTGATAGGCGATATGTAGGATATTTTAAGTTAGAACTGAATTAATCTGAGACAGTACCCTCTAGGATTCCAGAGGATTCCTCCAGTTGTTGCAGAGTGTGCCTGGGATGGCAACACTTCAACTGGTTAATGTGGACCCACTTGTCTTCCCCCTCTGCCGAACCGCCTTTGGGGATGCGGATCTTAAAGGCCACAGAGGAGATTTTGTCTATAATTTCAAAGGGTCCCTTCCATGTAGGCAAACATTTTCGCTATTTGGCCTGGTTCCTTTGGAAATTGTATAGATAGACCCGGTCCCCCACCTGATATTCCTTCCTGGAAGTCTTCAGGTCATAGTGGGTCTTCATGCTATCAGCTGATCTTTCTAGATTCCGCTGAGCATAAGCAAAAGCATGTTGAAGGTGTTTCCTTAAATTCTCCACATACTCATGAGTTGTGGAGGCATTTATCAATGTCTGCTCTTGGGTCCTGTAGAGCAAATGCTGAGGAAGCACCATCTTGCGCCCAGTCATCAACTCAAATGGTGACATTTTGGTTGCAGATGAAGGGGTAGATCTGATGGCCATTAGGACCAGAGGTAATCGGATATCCCAACTTGGCCCAGAATCTGCCACAAACTTTTTTACGATGCTCACAATGGTTCGGTTATATCTCTCTACTGCCCCAGAAGAAGCTGGCCGGTAAGCAATATGCAACTTCCTTTTGACCCCCAGTATCTTCCACATCTTTGTCATTACTTCACTGGTGAAGTGGCTACCGGTGTCTGACTCAATCCTTTGAGGTAGACCAAAACGAGAAAAGATGTGGTTAATCATCAGGGCAGCAGCAGTTTCTGCCTTGCAATTTGGGGCTGGGAGACATTCCACCCACTTGGTAAACAAGCATGTCACAGTCAACATGTACTTATTCCCCCTAGCAGAGCGAATCACGGGGCCTACAAAGTCGATTTGTAAATCTGACCATGGCAGTGTCATCCCCCTCTTTTGGAGAGGCGCGCGGTGTGTGAGGGACGTCGGCTGAAATTGTGCACACACAAGACACCCCTTCAAGTATTGGTCGAGGTCCTGCCCCATGTGTGGCCAATATGCAACCTCTCTTAAGATTTCCAGTATTGTGTGAAACCCCCTATGACCGGCGGTGGCCGCATCATGGGCGTGACTTAACATCAGGCTTCGGAATGAGGTAGGAACCACCCACTGATCGTGGCCAGCTTTCGATTTCCTTACCAACAACCCGTCTTGGATTCGGAACATTTTTGGACATTTCATCAACACTCTTAGGTCCTCTTTCCCAGTGTAATCGGTATCCGTCAGGGGAAAGTTCTCAGGGTCCTCAAGGTGCTGGTAAAATTTACCAATTATTGGATCCCCTTTCTGAGCTGTAATTAAATCAGCATCAGGGGTCTCCTTACTCCATTGTGCAATTGAAAGATCATTGTGAGCATTTGTCTGGGACCTAGTGATAGCAGTGACCTGGATTTCCCCCAACAGGGACTCAATCTCAATTAGATCCCCTTGGATGGCCCCGGTTTTGGCCAGCTGATCAGCTAAGTCATTTCCAGTTTTGTCTGGTCCCTCTACTTTGGAATGACCCTTGATCTTTTTCCAATAGATGGTCCTCTCATTCGAGGTGACCAGATCATCAATGTTTTGGATCAACTTCCCATGTTTCAAGGGTTTGTTGTTAGCACATAACATGCCTCTGGTTTTCCAATTAACCAGGTGCTCCACGAACCCGTTCCATACATAATCCGAATCTGTGATTATGACCAGTTCGTGGAGTTGATGCTGGACAGCAGTGAGGATGGCCTGATGCACAGCCATCAATTCTGCCACCTGACTACTTCGGGGACCAATTTTGTATCCAGCGGAGGGTTCTGGGGACTCATTCACCCATGCATTCCCTACGCCGGCCACCAGTTCTTTCTCCCCGTCGTTGTCAACATGGTAAGAGCATCCATCCACATACACAGTGGCCATTCCCTCACACTTGTCTTCTTCAAAGACTTTGTGGGGGGAATTAAGGTATGCCTCCATGTTGTCCTTTATTTTTAGACTTTCGTTCTCGAGACAGTTTTCTCTGGCACAATCATGCAAGTCAGCCAGACCTTGCGCGAGGGGACTCTTCT
Organism: Ambystoma mexicanum; assembly: GCF_040938575.1. Taxonomy (NCBI): domain Eukaryota; kingdom Metazoa; phylum Chordata; class Amphibia; order Caudata; family Ambystomatidae; genus Ambystoma; species Ambystoma mexicanum. The sequence goes on from NC_090939.1 coordinate 524,013,311, forward strand.
TGTTTTGGCCATATCTGACCTCCACAGGAAAGCCTTGCATTGACAGAATCCAGGAAGTAATTCGGGAATTACTCACATTTCCGGCCCGGATTCTGTCACTTTGGAGATATTGCAGAGGCTGGTGTGGAGTCTCCACTATGATGTGTTCCCCCTGGATAAACGGGCGGTAATTCTTCAATGCCCACACCGTTGCCAGGAGTGCCTTCTCACAATCGTTGAATTTTTCCTCCACAGAGGATAAAGTTTTGCTCGCATAGGAGATTACTTTATTGACCTTGTCATGCTTTTGGTATAATACTGCTGTCAAGCACGTATTAGAGAACCCCTTCTCCAGGAAGAACTCCTTGTTTCTGACAGGGTAAGCTAGGCAAGGCGCTTGTGAGAGGCTTCTTTTGAGTTGTTTTACTGCCTCGGCTTGTTCTGGACCCCATTCCCACTTGACCCCCCCTTCAGGAGATGAATCAGGGGTCTGGTGATCTCTGCGTAGCCCTCAATGAACTTTCTGCTGTAATTAGTCAGTCCAAGGAGGCTCCTTAGTTCCCGCAGAGTTGTGGGGTCTTTCAGTTTCTGAAGTGCTTCCACTTTCTTTTCCTGGGGACAGAGACCCTGAGGAGTAATCTCATGCCCCAAGAAATTAACACGGGTTCTACACCACTGTGCTTTCTGAAAGGAAAGTTTTGCTCCGGCGGCCCTCAACTGCATCAGAACATAACGGATCTCCGCTATGTGTTCCTCCACAGATGAACTTTTGATGAGGACATCATCTACATAAGCCAGGTTACCCCTCGCACCCAGGTCGGGCATGGCCTTATGTAGGAAAATATTGAACTCATTACCGGAGTTAAGGTATCCGAAGGGAGTCCGGGTCCATGTATACTGCTGGCCCCCGAAGGTAAAAGCCAGTTTGTATTGGTCCTCCCTACTGACCGGCACGGTCCAGTATCCATTGGTCAGGTCTCTTGCAGTGAATACCTGTGACCCCTGGATCTGGGCCAGCCCTTGGTCAATGTAGGGCAGAGGCCATCGGGAAGTATGGACCCGTTTGTTGAGCTCCCTGAGGTCGGCGCAGAGTCTCCACTGGCCGTTTGGCTTCAATATTCCCAGCACCGGATTATTGAAGGTGCTGTGAACTGGACGGATTATTTCCCGGGACTCAAGGTTCTTAATTATTTCAGTAAGGGACTCCATGGATGCGAGAGGCAAACGATATTGCTTCACAAACACTGGAGTCATGCCAGGGTCCGTGGGGATTGTTGTTGTGTGGATGTCAGTGCGACCACAGTCATATGAGTCTACCGCAAAGAGATCTTGGAAATCCAAGAAAACTTGTTTCAACTTTTGCTTTTGTTCCAGAGTCACACAGGCATCAGCTAGGTTGACTCTCTCTTCCACCATCTGCCTGAAGCCTGGAAAGACTTCTGGTTTGGCTATCTCAGCGGCCTCCTCCAGCTGGGTGGAGAAGTCCCTGGTCAGAGTGCTGATTTGGACTGGAGGCTTCAGGTGGGAAAGGCAGCCCTCATGGACCTGGAAAATCACCTCATCCCTTCTGAAGTCACAAGTCACATCTTCCTTACCATAAGGGCAAGAAGTGTACACCAGGAAGTTCCCCCCCATGCCGGGTAAAAATCCTGTCTGGTGTTGTATTGTCCTCACTGTCACTGTCAAAACAGTCCTTGGGGATTGGTCCTAACAGTTCATTACCTAAATCGATGGAAAAATGTCGGTCATCAACCGCCATTCCAATAATGGTGCCTGCGGCTAGAGTAATACTCTTTAAGTCGCTGTTATCCACCTCTATTAGAATGGTGTCATGTTCTATGTTGACTAATGGTGTTGGGTTTACCCCCAACCCTTGCTGTTGGAGAGAAGCGTTTAGATGTATGTAAGCATCAGGGTTTTGCAAATATTGTCCTCTTTTAGCTTTCACTTCCAGGGAGAATTGTCGGGTCCTTTCTGGGATGGTGACTTCCTCTTTGATCTGAATTTCAACTGCATAAGGTAGCAATTGAGCTGACCTAAATGCTTTTTCTGGATCATCAAAGCCCATGGGATTATCCGCTAATCGGGACCAAGCTTTGAAGTTTATTAGGTCCAAACTAATGGCAAAGCGATTGAGAATGTCACTGCCTAAGTAAAAGGCGGCAGGGACGTCTCGCACGACCCAACAATTGTGGACTATGCTCTTGTTGCCAATGGAGATTTTGAGCATACACCTGCTTGGCAGGAGATGTTTGGAATTAGGTGCTTCCAGGTCCATTTCCCATTTGTCTATCAGTTTGAAGGTGGGAATGGCTGGATCTTTTGGGAGTTGGCGGAACATGGCTTCGCTGATGAAGCTCTTACCGTTGTTCACACACACTCGAGCGAGAACAGAGTCCTTCCCATCATTTAACTGAACAGGGATGAACAACTGCTCTCCAATTTGCTGAATATCAGCCAGGCTCTGAGCTGATTTCACATCTTTCTGGACTATAGGAGTGGGAGTTTCTGATTGTGGATTGGTAAAGAATTTCAGGGTGTTTCCTTCCAGTGTGGAATACCACCTTAAACTGGAAGGAAGGTTGATTTTCAGAAATAGAGAGGACCCCCCATCACCAGTCTGTTGTCCTACTGCTATTACTGTCACGTCTGGAATTTGGCTATTCTGGAAGTGAAATTCTACTTGGTCAGATTTTTGTTCAACCATGTGGCAGGTGCCGTTTAAACTAACATGGTTGACACTCTGTTTTAATTTTATTGGTCGGCTAGTCTGGGTCCAGAGGACCTTGTTTACGCAATCTATTAAGGGTGACAACCTCCTCAGGAGGTCATTCCCCAGTAAACAAGGGGTGCCCTCTGGAGTCACAACTATGACCGGGTGTTTCAACTTGTGTCGCCCAATTTTAATGTCCAAATCTGCCGTCCCCTCGACGGGAATTTCCTTCCCGTCAAAGTTCTGGAGTTGTCCAGGAAGAGAGGTGAGAGGAATTTGGTAATTCTCTCCCCTTCCTGCATTCAGTTCATCAAAGGCCCTTCTGGACAGAAGGGTAGCTTGAGATCCCGTGTCCACCAGCGCTAAAATTGTACCCTGCCCCTGTACTTGTACCGGGGCATAATATCTTCCCTCTTTCTCCTCAAAGGGGCACAGATAATGCACATTTTTGGACAACTGGTGGGCTAACTTTCTGGTTTTGGACATTGCTAGAGAAGAGATTTGGGCAGAATTCTGTGGAGAGCCTTGGGAATCTGAAAGAAAAAGTTGGCAACTGGAGATCAGAGCCATTGTGGGTTCCCCTGGCTCCGGTTCCGGGCCGCCCCCCCCTTTTTGGAGGCAGTCACCAGGATGGGCTTGAACCAGGGGATTTTCTTGCTGTTGGTTCTGGGATGAGATGGTGGGCGGCGGAAGCTCAGTCTCCACATCTCCCCAGTCTGAATTGACATCCCTTGGGACCCATTTTTCTTTGGGAGGAGTTCCCCCATCTCTGAAGGAGAAGATCCTTTTACCAGGATCTTCTGAGGATCCCTCTCCCTCAAATTGGAAGATCTGTACCTCCTCCTCAAACTGAGTCTGTTTGGGTCTTTTGTTTCTCCTACCCCCCTCTGCTCCTTTGGAGGCAGACTTTCAGGGGCAGGATATTTTGTTTCCGGTTCCTGGTTTTCCAGGGGCTGTTTACAAGTTGGGAAGGAAGCTTCCTCCAAGGCTTTACACCCCCCTTCCCCTTGTGCCTCCTCCCTGGGAACCGGTGAGTTATCGGGGTGCTGCCCCCGTCATTGTTCTGGAGCACCAGGTCCAGAGTTGGGTGCGTTCTGCACCGGCATGCCGATCTGAGGGTTCTGCTGAGCCCTCAGTATGTGACCCAGATCCCGCGCCATGTTTTGAACCTGGCGCTCTAACTGGGAAACCCGCTCAGGCTGATACGGGGCCCTGTTTTCTCCCCTGGGCTGATCCCAGGAAGGGTAGCTATCCCTTCTTTGGTAGTACCCCTGGTTGGGAAGATTTGGATACCCCTCCACCCTTGGCCTCCCCTCTCCCGGATTCGGTTGTCTGGGCTCAGGGAATTGGGGAAAGAAGGGTGGAGGATTTTGGGGCTGGAAGTTGGGTGGATACTTGGGGAAAAAGTTCTGCCCAGGATTTGGAGAATTTCTGCCCTCCGGTGGGAAGTTAGGAGGGAAGTTCCCTGGGTTAGGTGCTTGGCTGGACCCCCCCCCTTGGGCTGGAGGAGTCCACACATAACCCAGGATGGGTCGACTTCCCTTGTAACGGGGACTTACATAGTCAGGAGAGCGAGGGACCCCATTTGTGGGACTACCTCCTTGACTCCCTGTTTGTGACTGGCCCGAGGACCTTCTGGGCCTAGCATTATTAGGTGCAGGTAGGTTTTTAGGCCCCCCCATCTCCAACTCTAAAACGGGGGTGACCTTTACCTCTGCCACCTTGGCAGCAGCAGGGGTGTTGTTGGCTTTGGGGTTTTTGGGCGCATTATTTTTATTTTCTATTGGCTTCTGCACCTCATAGATCCGGGTCGCCTGTTCAATGACCCAGTCTAAAGATCTTTTCTCGTGAAAATCCCTCACAAGCTGGGTCATTATGTATTTGGGCAAGGCATGGAAAAACGTATTAATAAATTCTCTGCTATCCGTGCGCACCCTTCTTGTGGTCTGTGCAAAAGCTCCTGCACAAATTCTTGTGGGGCCTGATCCTCCCCACATTGTAAATTGTAGGCTGCCTTGCGAGCCTCTTGGGGATTTCTGTGAACAGAAAAATGTTTTAATATGGCCGCCCTATAGGTGGACCACCTGGAATGATTTTGGTTCTCCAGCCCTGCAAAGAAACTGGAGTACTCTGGGGCGAATGTCCACTTTACATATTGGATACAGCTCTGGCTGTCCTTCAAATGAAAAGTCTCCATCATTTGCTCATAGAGCTCCAAGTGTTCCCAAACAGAGTACTTGGCGTTCTTATGATAAGGCGTGATGACACTCCTGATTGCCTTAATCTGTTTCAATGGGTCCTTAATCAAGGCCCTTTTTGCCTTATTGGCCTTTTTGGTTCGGGTAACCCTTGTCCATTCGTCCTCTGACTCAGAGGCACTGCTCCCAGAGGTTCCTGTCTGATCTTCCAGGTTTTCCCGGATTCTGCGAGCCTGGGAATGGCTGGCAGAATGTGGGGACCTGGTCTCCTGTGTCCTGTACCGCTCAGAGGAGTCTTCAGATCCCTCCTTGCTGCCAGGATTTGATGGGTACCCCCCCCCACTGACCTAACTGGGCAGAGGTTTTCAGGATGCCCTTAATGGGCCTACTCTCCTGGGGTTCCCCACTAAATTGCACTGTGCTTGGGTGCCCATACCCGGATGCCCGCACCTCCATTCCTGGGTGGTACTGGCCTATGAGCCCCATGCTTCTGGCTGGATAGTAATCTGCCATCCCTGTGGCCCTGTGCTTATGTGCGCTAGGGGACATGGGGGTGGCAGAGTCCAGGGACTGAGAGAGATAAAGGCCTCTGGTACTAGGGCTCCTGGGGTTATGCTCAGGAGTTTCTCTTTCCCAGCGAACGTCATCTCTATCCGCCCCTGCTCCCTGTTGCAATGCAAGAGCCTGCGCCTTCAGTTCCTCAGTTAAGGCCTTACTAGACTCTATCAGTCTCTCCTGCATCGCTACCTGTTGTTGGAGCCTATCATTGTGCTGGCAGAGAGCCTCATTCTCTCTCTGCGTTTCCTGATTGGTCCTGGAGCACTGGGCCAGTCTTTGCTGCAGGAGGGTTACCTCCTGAGCTGTGTCCCTATTGGCCTGCTTCTTTCTTGCCAGAGCATCCTCCACCTTCCTGGTGTGCTCTAACAAGTTATGGTGTTCTTTTTGGAGGTCACCCAGTCCCTGGAGGGCCAGGTGATTTTCTTCCATTTTCCTTTTTAAGTGGTAGACTTCCTGGCCTAAGGTATCCCTTTCCTGACTAAGAGCCTGCATCTGTGCCGCCAGGTCGTCCCTTTGCCTTTGGAAGGCACCCGCTTTCTGGCGCTCCTGGTCAAACTCTGCCTGGGTATCCAGGTCTTTCAAAATCAGTTTATTTCTCTCTGCCTTCTCCCTATCTAGGTGGCTTTGCAGGGTGACTACCTGCTCAGCACATGCCCTATTGAAGTCTAACTGTTGCTCCAGCTTTTTCTGGCTCTGCAGTAGGGAGTCCAAACCTTCTTGGTACTCCTTCTGCAAGGCCAGAAATCTGGTATCCTGGTCAGCCTTTTCCTGTTGCAGGATGTCCATATCCCTCTTTATTTTAATGATGTGCTGTATACTCTCATTTTCTGACTCCTGGCTCCCCTTCAGCCTCTGCTCAGAAGAGACCAGGTCATATTGGACCTTCTCTAACGCCATCTGTCGCTTATTCGCCAGATCTTGGCTTTCAGTACATTTATCCTGCATGTCTCCCATATATAGGTACAGGTATGCCACTATCCTAACCATCTTGTCTTGTTCATCCTTAGCTTTAGGAGCCATGTATAGTTCACTCAGGGCCACATGTAAGGGACCCTGATCTCTCCATATATATGACCCTGTTTCTGTGACCTGTTGCGTGATGGCCTGCAACCAGACCATGCGGTCCTGGTGAGTCCACTCACCTCTCACAAATAACTTATGTAAGAAGTGCTCTCTGGCTATTTTCATGTCTACTAAGGTCGTCATTCTGGAATTTGAGTTCCTTCCTGACTTACAGAAGTTTGTATTTTATTTTTGCAAAACAGACCTTTTCCTTAGAGCGTTCCTTTGAGGAGTGCTTTACAGCGTAACACAGCGTGGTGATCCGACCGGATATGTGTATCTGGTCAGCTGGCACACTGTATTAATCTGCACAAGTGATAGATCTAACCCAAACGTCCCGGACGAGCCCCCAATTTGTAAGAGGATTCAATTCAACACTACAGCTAAGTCAATGCCTAGTCTGGGATACTGAATGGAAACCCTTATTAATATATCTTTATGTCCAGTTCATGCGTTCTGGATGACTACCCCTATATAACACCCCTCTCTTGGAATCCCCCTGACCCCACTGAGCCAAGAAGTAGTTCTGTTTTGCAAGTTTAAAAGGTTTATTTGATAATTTAAACAATAGATATATATATATCACACTTTATAATAAATTAATAATTGAATATCACACTTAATCTGAGCAGTAATCAATAATGGATAGTCCGGCACTAGCACACTTCTTTATAATCAATGATGAGTGGTTATAGGATGGATAAGATAGCAACACTGGTAAATAGGGACAGAAGAATAATGTGGTAGAGAATGCTTTATAGGGTTCAAGGAAATGCAAGGTTGAATGAATGAAATGCAGTATAGAAATACTCAATATGACTTCAACAAAACAATGTAATCACTTTTCTCTGGCAATCCCCTCCCCCCCTTTATGCAATGCAAGGAAATGGAAGGAAAGCAGACAGTTCTCAGAAATGCAATCAAGTGTAATTCAGTTCACCCCAGCAAGCTTAGACTACAGAAGTTTGAAACACAGGCCCAAAATGCTTTTATATGTGCTGGCAATAATAATAATAATAATAATAATAATTAGGCTTTTATATAGCGCTACAAACCCTCAGGTATCTGAGCGCTGCTTATTATTACCCACGGTGTGTGGTGCTCATTTATCGACCTCGGAAGGATGAAAGGCTGAGTTTGGCCCCGCCGGGATTCGAACCTGCGTTAACAGGCTCTGCACGGGTGTCAAAGCGGGCGCTCTACTCGCTGTGCCACTTGACCGGAAGTGAAGTGAAAAATATGCTAAAATGCTTTTAATTCCCTCTAGAGGTTCAGGGTGAGAGGTATCTAGTTAATATTAGTCCAGGCTCACTCTAGCAATGATTCAGGGATGGTTCTTAAGAGGCAAACGAATTTTTAGCAAGGAAAGCAAGGAAACTGCTGTTTTCACACGTGGAGAAATTTGCAAATCGCGGCAAAATTCGCGAGTGCGTTTTTCGCGATTGCGGCAATAGTGTATGGAATAGGAATGCGGTTCTAGGTTCGTTGAAAAGCCAAGATTCCCAGCTTTCAGAGGAAAGTTACTGCAAGTCTCTAAGACAAACGGTCACGGAGATATGAGCGATATGGTAAAGGTCGTTTTTCAGATTTGAAATTTTAAAAGTTCAAAGTGACAAGTGACAGCTAGCAACTAGAAATGACAGGTGACAGCTTTACAAAATGACAGGTGACAGTTAGGAGGCAGTTCTACTTAGATTAAAATAGATTGAATTATATTATTTTAACTAAGAGATTGGTTCTGCACAGTTCTGTTAGGTACTCACAATATATTTAGAAATAGAATGGGCCTCGCCAAGGATCTGGTCAGGTTTTAGACTGGACTCTGGTCTGGTCTCGGCACTTCACAGTGATCTGGGTCAGCTCTCTGGTTCTGCTAACAGTGGTCTGGGTCAGCTCTGCTCTCTCTGGGTACAGCACTGCTTCTGGATCTTTCTGCACAGCTTTCTCTGGAGATTGATGGATTTGAAGTCTGGATCTCTGGATGTGGTATGGTCCGGCAGCATGCTCCGCAGCAAATGGAATTGAATGTCCCTATCTGTCCTGACTGTCTGCTTTTATGTGTTTTGAAAATGGGTGGAAAGGCTAGCTTCCTAGGCCCTACCCCTCTCCACTTGTCATTGGCCACTTCATCCTCTTCCCCTTGATTGGGGGAATGAAATGAAGTGTCATCATGATGAGGTCTGTTTATGGTACAGAGAACCCACCCCTGTCAAATTACACACAATCTATATTTTGACCCAAAAGACATATTTGCACAGGTACACATTTGTTTAAAATTACATGCACCCATCACATATCACAGGAGGTATACCCTGTCCAAATCTGCTCTTCCTGAGAGCTTGCATTGAGAAATGGCAACATATTTCACTTTTTGGTCAGGTTACCAATATTAGATTCTTACTCAAATTTACCCAAATGTGTGCAAGGCATGCAGGCATTAATTGATGAAGTATCAGACTTTTAACATGCATACATTTTAAGTAATACCCTCTTAACTGCTAGTTTGCCCCCAGATCATGCCACCGGTTCTAAAAACCTCTTAAAATGTGGGCAGAAAAATCACAAGAATTATGGTATCATTTAAATAATTATGACAAGTCCGTACTATGAGTTATTCATCTTTTTCTAAAACCATATTCTGTCTCCAAAGGGGTGTGGTTTCCCCCCAGCACAAGGTTGAATTCCTGGTTTTTCCAGTTCTGCCAAGCCAGCTTGCTCTCACAGGCAGTGCTCCTCCCCTTTCCTTCCAGGAGGAAGCCACATTTACGACTCCCACCAATAAAACATTTGCCTGAGTCAGGACAGGGCTTTGTTCAATTTCCTGCAGAGCCCAGGTAATTCAATCAGAGAAGTGTCATATCCCTTTTGGTGGGAACAGCAAAAGGCAGCGAGGCCTGGGAACACAGCAGTTGTGCAAGTCTCAACTCCTGTCGGGGGTAGCTGGTGGGCAGAATTCAGTTCCTTAAGCCAGGCCCCAGCTAATGTCACTTTTAGTTACCCAGTTTTCTGCATTCAAATAAAACTAACCATTTTTACATATGCAGCTAGAATTCTGGTTCTAAGTTTAAAACTATGACATTTAAACAATTGCAACCTATGTGACACTCAAAAGTAGGTCACTCATTTCTTTTAAACATTTAGGTTTTTAGTGTCTTTCAGTCCAAATTTACTTAAACTGCTGAAATCCACAGCTCAGCCAGTCTTGTTATAAACCTTCAAGTCACTTCAGAATATAACTTTAGATTGTATCCACCTCTCAGTAAGTCTTTCTTTGGCCTGCTTTGGGTTCATTTATTCAGTTTTACACAAAAAAAAAGTCTGGTGTTGTTTTAAAACGCCAGCTTTCTGATAGTGGTGAGTACTGGTAATGCACCCATTTTTGGGATTTAAGAAAATGAATTCCCCACAATTCTAGGTTGCTTTTGGCAATCAGCATTGCCATTCCCAATGGTTTCAGACTACTGTGTGGGTAGTCCAATGGTGGTTTTAGGCAGTGCCCTTCTGTGCCCATAACATCGGCAAAATGGGTGGCAGCCTATTCTTCATGCACTTCCCTGGGCATTTTCTGGGAATCTCTGGCCATCATGATGTTTTCCATGTCAGTACTGCACAGTTTTGAGGTAGGGCTTGGATGCGTGGATAAAAACATCCCACAGTGGGGACCGACGCACAGGTGCACACATAAAACACTCCTGTTGGGGGCTGCTCCGGGGACACCGAGCAGCCCCATGCTCGTGTCGGGGAACACCCGACGACACACTGTCGCAGCGTTCACGCTGCATACACAAGGGTGGGGGTCACCTCACCCTGCTCCGGGAACACCAGAGCTCCGCACACGTGGCCAGGTCCACCTGGCCACCTCGGCCCCGGCTCTGGGGGCACCCAGGCCGGGGTCGCATCCCCAACCCGCCTCACATGGTTGGGGGACCCACTGGGACGGCGTTGCCCGGCAGGGGCACCGTCCGGATGGCGTTGCCCGGCAGGGGCACCGTCCTCAAGCTGGGCCCCGTCCTTGGGCCCAGCACACGTGGCGAGGCACCATCCTGGCACCAGCACAAAACACACATGCGGAGTCAGTTTCACTCTTGACTGCCGAGCCGGAAGCGGCTCGGACCTTTTATTAGGTTGGTCACATGGGTAACCATGTGACCACACAACACCGTGGAATGTACCATGGCCCCTCACAGGGGTGCCATGCAACACTCCTCCTTTTTCATAACAAAATACAAAACCCCAAAATCCCACCATAACTACCACTACTACTACTTGAGCCACTCTACTACTTTACACACCCTTTATTAACCTGGGTGAGTGGCTCTCATGTGTGAGGGCTACTGGCACCACATAAAGCACTCCGAGTCTACAGGTGCGCACCACACAACATTGCCCACTAACCAGGCCATTTTAAGCAAGTCCGTGTCTGCAGGCTCACATTCTTCCGGGGAATGGCAATTATGATGTCCACCGTGCGCATGGAGTCGCCGGAAACCAGCTCGCACCCTCACCAGAGTTCGGTCAGGACATTCACAGCAAACAAACCGGCAAAGCCGCACCTGGGTAGGCCCAGGGGCCACATCGGCCAAGTCCACAGTCTTCGGGGGAGGCCCCCTCCGTACGCCTCCTTTCCTCTCCAGGGGCAGGCGGCAGGCAAACACTGGTGGTAGGGTGCCCTAGCTGCAGGCCCCTCCCAACACACCCATCACCAGCACCTGCTGCGCCCCCAGTCCTCTCCTTCATGCCTACCCTTTATTTGCCATTGGGGGAAGGCAGGCAGCTCCCCTTCGTTGTTGCAGCTGCAGCCGCCACTACTCCCCCCCCAGATGGGAGCGGGGCAGCCGACCCCCCCCATTGCGGCGGATGCCGCTTCATTGCCTGTAGGGGCGGGGCATGCAGCTCCTCTGCCCGCTCCTCAGAGCGAGCACTCCATCTTTCTTGCGAGCCCCGCTGGTGCTGGGCCCGCCTCCTTTGTCCCCTTATTTTCCTATGGGCCCAGATGGTGACGGGCCCGGATCATTGTCTCATTTTCCGGGGGGGTGTATGTGGGCAGAGACTCCGCCGCACGGCTGCTGCCGCCCTCCGTGGCTCCACAAGTGATGATGGCAGGCACGAGGGCAGCACCCCTCTCCCCCGCACAGTTGTGGCGGAGGAAATCTTCGTCCTCCCCGCGGGGAGGGGGGGCAGGCAGCTCCCCTCCCAGGATGGGAACCGTGTGGGGCTCGCACACAGGCCGCCTTCCTTTGTTCTTTTAATTTGCAGGCCCCGTTGGATTCGGGGCCTGCAACAAATTTTCTTTTTTTTTTCCCTCCCGTCGCGGGCCCAGCTGATAATGGGCCCGCCTTCTGCTGGGGCCGCGTCAGCCGCTGGGTGGCCCCTGCCCCCAACCCTGTGCCGCGGCCGATGCCGCTCCACCTGTTGGCGTGGGGACCGCTCCTCTTCCTCATGCGGGCAACGCCGCTGTGCCCCTGTTCATTGCGGCCGAAACCGCGGTCAGTCCCCCTTCAAAGGAGGAGGGGGGAAGCCCACGCGGCCACCGCCGCCGCCGTGTTCGGGGCCGCCTCCGCTGTACGGCGGCCCCCCTTCCCAGCTGACTCCTTCGCGGCGCGCACCGCAGACCCTGTCCCACATGGGGGAAGGACAGCCCCCTCCTCTCCTGGCGCACCTCGCCACCCCTCCCTCCCATGGCGGGTGTGGGGGAAAAGGACCGTGCCCTCTCCATGCGGCCACCGCCGCGGGCACTCTCTCCCCCTCGGGGGACGGGCGGGCAGCCCACCAGCATACCTCCATTGCGGGCCCAGTTGGAGATGGGCCCGCCACCGCATGCGTTCTTCGGGCACGCGGGGACGACTTCCTCGTCGCCATTGTTGGGGGCTGCTCCGGGGACACCGAGCAGCCCCATGCTCGTGTCGGGGAACACCCGACGACACACTGTCGCAGCGTTCACGCTGCATACACAAGGGTGGGGGTCACCTCACCCTGCTCCGAGAACACCGGAGCTCCGCACACGTGGCCAGGTCCACCTGGCCACCTCGGCCCCGGCTCTGGGGGCACCCAGGCCGGGGTCGCATCCCCAACCCGCCTCACATGGTTGGGGGACCCACTGGGACGGCGTTGCCCGGCAGGGGCACCGTCCGGACGGCGTTGCCCGGCAGGGGCACCGTCCTCAAGCTGGGCCCCGTCCTTGGGCCCAGCACACGTGGTGAGGCACCATCCTGGCACCAGCACAACACACACACGCGGAGTCAGTTTCACTCTTGACTGCCGAGCCGGAAGTGGCTCGGACCTTTTATTAGGTTGGTCACATGGGTAACCATGTGACCACACAACACCGTGGAATGTACCATGGCCCCTCACAGGGGTGCCATGCAACAACTCCCATCCGTGCATACACACATTCATTCAACTTCTTGCATGCACACCTTCCTAAAAACAAACATACATACATACCTACATACACACACATTACATTAAAAAATACACATACTTGCATGTACCTTCGCTATGTGCCACAGCATTGGAAAGGATGGCCCTCCCCTTCTCTCCGGAACGTAGACATGCTTCATGAGAGGTAAGGGCTTCTCTCCTGTCAGTCAGCATGTTTAGGTCACGGAGTCTCCACAACGCGAACACGCTGCCTGACAGGAGAGACTTCCTCTAGTGTCAGGCAGCGTGTCTTTGCTGCTAGCTCAGAATAATGAGAACTGGCAGGGCCAGTATTCCGATGCCCCCCGTGGCTCCCATTATCCTGTGCTACATTTGTAAGGACTCTGCATACAAATGAAACAAAAGCACAGCAAAGGCCATGTCCTTGCTAGGAGGCAGGCAGCACAATCCCCAGGAAAATAAAGCACACAGGACCGCTCTTCCTGCCGGTCAGGCAAGATGGCAACCTGCCACTCTAGCGGGGGCAGCACCCCCCCCCGCCCATAGTGGCAGGACGTCACTGCTACTGGACGGAATTATGCCAAACCAACAAAGGATTTCCTTTGAGCGCTTTGTGCCCAAATTGTTTCTTATTTGCACCAGTCCAGTGGTTTGGGATATGCATTTGAGCAAGAATTTGACATTTTTCCCTATGGGAAAATGAATGGACAAATGAACAACACACCCTTTTTTGACACTTCATATCTTTTGTACCATAGCGCGGATTTGGACAAAATTTTCCAGTTTAGGGGGGCCCGGGCCACATATTTTGTTTGTAAAATGTCATGCTGATCCGTCCTACGGCTTAACAGTTATTAGATATCGATTTTTTGCATTTCCTACGGCTGATAGGTTTCACCTTTTCTAGTATCGCCCCATAATATACATATGCGATTGTAAAGTAAACCATAGTGAGTATATCAGTAAGAGCCAGTATTGTTGTTATCAGTCGTTGCCCTCCTTGGCTAATTGAACCTCGCAGGTTGTACAATATGGAGAGGACAGGTGTTTCAGTCCTCTCTGGGAGAAACTAATCCGACTGATAGGATTCTTGTAGGTATGTTCTTCTGAGGGGTTTCTGCGGCAGTCTCCACCAGGTTTCTGCAAGAGCAAGATGTGCCGATTGCGGCCTTCCTAAGTGTGGATGTACTGAGTGCATATGCTCTAGGTTTGTTTTATTTCGGGTGAGTGGCCTGAATTGTGGTTGGGACACCTGAGAGAGGATTTGCTGACTGATGTGGATTGTGTGTGAATGAATGACAACACAGAATGCTGCTCTGTGATCTTAATTGCCTCAAAGGCTTCCTTGTAGAAGTGAGTGACTGAGTGAATGGATGTCTCAGATTTTATTCTGCAGACCAGATGGGTGGGTGTACTGCATATTTATGTCCTGGGTATGAATGTGATCTGTACTGAGTGTGATGAGTGTTTGTTTTGTGCTGAGTGATGTGTGCTAAATATGGGCTTACCGAGTGTGGTGCATGCTGGGTGTGAGTTTGCTGACTGTGTGTACGAAGTATTAGAATGTGTCAGAACAAAGTACTGTGAGAGGTTCCATCAAGGTGAGACAGCAGTGAAGAAGATAGCCACCCTGGTGAGTGGGACGGTTAGTGTTGATGAAAGAGATTCCTGTTTCTTCATGAATGGGTGGTGCATTATGTCAGTAATGTTTTGGTGAGTGATAGTGGGAAGTGAAATTGAAGTTAGGGGCGTGTACATAAGGGAATTTGTGAAGAAAAGTGTGGAATGTGTGGTGCTTAGCTGAGTTCTGCTGATGGTAGAGTGTATTCCACTTCTTTTTCAACACTGACTGAGAATCAGGTCACAGAAATGGGCACGGTAAATCATCTGGGTTTAACAATATGTGCGAAAAAACAAGACAAGGGCTCATTACAATTTTGCCTGTGTGGTAGTAACGTGCCAGTAATTCTGTTACCGGCATGTTACTGCAACGGCAAAGTACAAGTTTGCCAGTGGGGCACCTGATTTACTGAAAGCTGGAGGTAAGTCAGGTGCATTACCGGCAATAATTGCCAGCCTTACCGAAATACCTGCAAATCCCTCCCATGGAGTTCAATGGGCCTCCATGGAATGGGGATTTACAACCATTGCCGGCACTCGTAATCCGGCCGTAATACTGCCAAACAGAGTGGGTAATGGTAATACAGTTTGGTGGTATTTGGGTGGATTTACCACCCAGATACCACCAAACTCCTAATGAGGCCCAATATCTGCCGGATTATGTGACAAGTTATTACTGACTGTACGAGATAATTGGTATGCCTCTGTCATTTATAGATACCTAGTTAACTATATTAAAAGGTTTTTTTTCTCTCTTCATTTCATCAATGTGTATTTGTTATGTACGTTGACAGCGGGAGAGAAGTTGCATGTGCGCGGGCTAGGGGGCGCTCCATGGGCACTAATGATGATGGACCGATCTAGACTGAGCTCTGATGGTGGCAGCCATTTGGCATTGATTTTTTAAGAACATCCACGCTGAGGGGGGGGGGCTGATGTTAGATGTGGGCCCTAACTTCTTGTACATTTCCTATTGACTTGACACAGCTTCTGTATTGTACGTTTGTGCATTAGGTGCTATGCATCATCACTGCAAATGGTGCCTAGTAGCTGGACAATTCTGTCAGATTACACAAAATCAGAATGTTGCTTGTCACTTTGATGTGCGTATGAACAGAGCAAGTACATTTCACTTAAATTAATCTGAATGTACCTTAAAATATATGTTATGTTATCTTATGTTAAAGGTACTTATATAGCGCACCGTCACCAACGGGATTAGACCAAAGGCGCTCTGGCGGTTCTGCAAACAGAAGAGAGGGGTTAGGGTTAGTCTCGAGGAGGGGAGTAGGAGAGTGGGAGAGATGGTGTGCTGTTGGCAGCTTCAGCTCGGTATACAATGAGTGCTGGACTTTGGTGCAAGTATCGGATCGGGCGAGACCTTGTGTACTGAAGATGCTGTTTATGTGTTGATGCAGTGTGGTAAAGTGCGTGTGGATTGCTGGGAGAGAAATGGTTGTGTGAGTTTTGTGTGGGTTGAGTGTGCAGAAAATTGAGGATTGGGTTAGTGGGGTCTGTATCCTGATTATGGTATTTCTGGTACCGTTTGAGCTGTATCCCGTGGGTGGGGATGTTGCTGGTTCCTTGTGGGCTGTCTCTCTGTGGTGGTGCTGCGCGGATCCAGCTCTATCATAGTGAGTATTGTATGGAACCTTTTCTTCAGGTGTGCAACTGAGTTGGTACAATCTGTTCTCTTGTTATCTAATGTGACACTGGTCAGTTGAAAGTTTGAAGGGTTCAGGTCAGAATGCTGTTGATGAGGCGTCCTAGTGCATCTGTCTTGGTCAGCCTGTGTATTCAGTCGTTAATTTTCTCCTAAAGAACTATCTTTCAGTTAGTTCTTTAGTTTCAATGGGGTGACTTCCTTAGGGCTATTGTTTGGTTGTGGTATGTGTGTGATGGCGCGTTGCGCTTCCCGCTGTATCTTTTAGTGTGAGTGCTTATTTCTGTTTTTCAGCCTCTGGATTGGAGCTAATGGTACAGGGTGTCCTATTCCCTTGCTATCTGCCGTGGTTGGGGTCAGGGTCCTGTTGATGAGTCGTCCTGGTGTTTCTGTCTTGGTCTCTGGTCCTATTACGGCTGTCTCTAGCTTAGTCATTTTTTGTCATCGTTTGGTATGTCCTGGGGTATTTTCCTTAGGGTTTTTCTGTTGATTGCTTGGTGTGGATTAGTGTCTGTCTCTTCGTTCATCAATGTTTTAGTTGTGTGTGTGCCCCTGTGGCCGGTCTTTCTAGTTATGCTGTGACCCATACTGTCAATATCTAAATCTCTTGCATATTTTGAAAGCATGGGGCTCATCTTCAATTTAAATGTTAAACAATATTTTTTCACAGGAAAATCCACTGTGTCTATTTAAAAGAAATCATGAAAATTGAGAGACTTCTTGATGGGTTTTCACATTTGCACAATACATCTGTTCCCCTGTTGTCCGCTTCGAATTATATTAACATCAATTTCGTATTTGTTGTTGTTGCAAGGAATTGATTTGCCTTTTTATTTTTTTGTACCTCACAATTATATTCATTATCATAATTGTATAATAATATTGGTTTATCTGTGCCTGTTACAATAGGTAGAATGTAAATGGGGCGTGGATTATATTTATCCAACTTATTTTCTGCCTACGCATTAAAAATCCCCCAGATGGTCGGCTCGGTATGTAAACAGATGTCCATGCTGAGAAAGGCAGATGTGAGGCGGGGAAGGGAAATGATCCGTGGCAAAGCAAAAACTATACGTAGGCAACACATGGACGGCACATTTCATGGCATCATTCCAAACGGAAGCTGGTGCGTCCTTTGTGGATGCCGCTCACTTCAGTGCAAGGGTGTTGGAAGGTTTTACTAAAATTAGTGTACACTGATATATTTCTTACTCTTGGACCACACCATCGGTACCACTTCTTGTTATAGTGTAAGTGTAAAACATTGCTTTGGAATTGTAGTGCTAATGCGAGTGTTTTTTGTTTCTTCTCAGTGTATTTGTTGTACATGGTGGCGAACAGTACCTTAGTTATATAAACAGTATTTTCTTTTCTCCAGTCAACATCACTCTCCAAATCCTGAATGAAGACTCACGTGACTGGCGAGGAAATACTAAACTGCATAAACAACTAAAGTAGGTTTACGGAAAGACCACATTTCTCTAAGATATCTGCGTGTAACCGGTCTCAGAGCTGTGCCAGCTCACCCTTCAACATTCCATTGTACCATTAAATTGGTTAATTATATACTTTACTATTATACGCTTAGAATCGGGAGGAACCCAACTGTGAAGAAATGACTGCTGCTCTGCAGGAGTACAGTGATGAATGGTGGTTAAGCTTTACTACTACTAAACCAACAGTGGTCCAAGTCATAAAGGTGAACATGGTACAGCCTAAATGGCATGAAATGGCATGCCGCGTTTGCATCTTTTGGTATCGTGGGCCTAGGGTGGCTGGTGGCTATACTCCTCAGGAGTGGATGTGAGCTGGTAACAGTAGCAACCAAAACAACATTAGTACAATGAATGCCAATTGAAAGAATGTCCCATCAAAGTTCTATAAAAATACGACCTTTAATCAAATTAAAAATGCATACAACGAATAACTATTTAAAAACATTAAATGTCCACCCCTACCCTACAGCCCTGACCCCCTCCTGTTGCAGAGGACACAGGGAAGGCGGACTAAGTAGTAAAAAGGTCACTGTTTTGTAGATAGGTGCAGGACATGCAAAATATCAGCAGCAATGCCATTAAAAACAAGATGACTTTGGGAAAAGGTAGTGGGGCCTTACAAGCCACAAGGGAATTCAGAAGGTGGGCCAGGGAGGCAGGACCACTGCAAACACCTTTTGGAATTTTTGAATTGTAAACTATGTGCTTGAATTGTATCATGCTATATGTGTATGAAGTATTATTTTAACATCTAATGTAAAATGTCTATGAACTATACACACATAAATAAATTAAACACCTTCTGGACGGAACCCAGTCATTTTACCATAAAACATTTTCCTGAGGTAAATTTTACCAAAAAATACAGAAATTCAATTATATATGGGGGGAGGTGTAAGGGATTAAAAGGGGTGGGGAAGGGGCTGAGGTGGGGTTTAAAACATAAGTGAACAGGAGGTTTAGGGGGAACCCCCCCACCCAATTAAAAAGAAAATGTATTTTTTTTATTTCAGCAACATTTTCCTTTTGGTCTTGTTTTTTTTGTTTTATAGTACTGGTAATATAGCTTAGTGGGTTGAGCACTCACTGCTGCGATCTATGTGTGATCTGCAGGTTGTAAGTTCGAATCTCGGCAAGGACAATGCAGCCTTTCACTCTTACGAGTAGAGTACCATCTTCGGTGGTGTGATATTGTATGCAAAGAAGTTCTGTGAAAAGCGCTTTGCAAAAGCGCTATATAAATAACATGTCGTTGTTTTGTGGCTCAAGAATGTCAAGCCTGCTGCAGGGCACTATCTGAGGGGGTGATTCAGTGTTGGTTTGGTGGGCTGGATGACATGGTGCATTTTACAGGCAGCATCGGAAAGTGGCATGAAGTGACATGGGACAGGTAAGCGATGTACTGGTCGGTGTAGCTCACAAGCGGTTCAATGCATGAATTAGGGCCCAGAGCTGTTCCTTGACGTCTGGGTTTGTGATATGCCCTCTTCAGGGTCTACATTGGCAAGCCATCCTTTTTTCTGAACCTTCCAGGCAGGAGGGTGTAAAGGACACTTGCAAGGTTCTGCCTGCTTCAGTGAGCAGAGTCTGGGATAACAGTGTCTCAGTTGCAGTAGGCCTGGTCCAGCAAGCTAGTCAACCCAACTGTGCCTTTGGGATGGGTAAGGAGCAAAGTTTGCTTCTCCCATGTGACCATCAGCCAGTGACTTCTCCTTAGTATTTCCTGCCTGCCCCCTTTGCTTTTCCGTTTGCCTGAAACCAGCCTTCCTCGCGGTCATCCTGTTCTTACCTAGTTTCCTCCCTTTCCTCCCTAGTTCTGGTCCTTTCTCTCTTCTGCCCAGATTCCCTCCTGCTTCCTGTTGGTAGCAGCGCCTACGTTGGTTTCAGTTGTTGCCTGTCTGATGCCACTTAGGTTGTGCTCCTGCCACCATATATCGGTGTCTCCGTCTTCATCATCTGGCAAGAACATTCTGCTTCTCTAGTCAGTGTCCGCACTGTCCCTGCACCAAAGTAATCTGGAGAAGCTTCCAAGTGGTGCAGGGAGTCAGTCCGGCATCATCAGGTACCCATGCTCTTGGGACTGCTGTCCCAGCTTCCCATTTCTCCCGTTCACCTCTGGAACAGGCCCTAAGAAGAGCATGACGGACAGAAGACGTGGAAGAGGTATGCAGTTAAAGAGAGGTGCGGTTATTTACACAGACTCAGAGTGCTCTGTCTGCAGGAAGAGGAGAGGAGGCAGGAAGTTGGGATGCCCTTACATAATCCAAGATGCTTGAACCCCCTCAGGGAACTGTACCTCTGTCCGAGGATATGCTACCTCAGCCCCCTTCCCCTGTCTGCTAAATTTGAACAGTTTCATGTGATCAGCACCCTGTGGTGAGAGTGGGTTTGTTGTTTCAGGGCTTTCTTTGGAGCACTCTTTACCAGGGATCCATCATGGGAGATTTCCTGTGCCCTGTAAAAAGGTGTGCTTAAAGAGCGTCTTTGTGTGGCAGGGTCCTACATGGTATTTGTGGAGACATCCAGGTCAGAGAGCTAATACACACTAACCCTGTCATTACTGGGGTACTGCTCACCAAGCCGACACATAAAATTATATTCAAATTCTGCAGCTTTAAAAGTGTGTGACCCCAGCAGGCATCATGCCAGACCAGACATTGTTTATAGTTACATTTTAACGTGCCACCAGGCTGACTGGGCTAAACAATTATTATGTTTTGAATCATAGATGCAGATTAAAAAGCCACATCTGCCTGTTGGAACTTTGTGCTCTAGCAGCAATCAGGAATGCATATGTGGCTTTGAATCGGCCCTGCTGCCACGGCGAGGATGTTGCTGGAGATCTCTAAAGATGGTCATAACAAAATAACATAGGTACTATGATTTTGGCATTTAGCATTATGCAAGAGGGATTCTGATTAGCAGATCTAAATTTCAGAAACAGAATTATCCTCATCATTTTAGTTTTAAAAATCCATAACTTTTGGGCTATTTAACCCACACTGATGGCATCCCAATACACCATGATGCTTTTAAAAATGTGATGAAACCCAGTTTAACTTGCCACGTTACCAACAGATCTTAGAAGGCAATAATCAGAAAATAATTGAAAAGATGTTGACTGAAACTTTCCGATCATCTCAAGCGCAAGAGGAATCCCGCATACAGCAATGTGACATGGAGGATCATTGTTATTCTCCATTCAGTAGGATAGCCTTCACAAAGGCGCGCTGTAACATGTGTTTAGCTTTGCAAGAATGCAAAGGGAGGCACTCTATCCAGCATTTATTGTGCACTATTGAAAAGGCTTGGCATATCGGTGCCTGATACCCTTACAAAAGAGCTCCTTTGAGCTTTCTGTTCTCTTATTACGATCTTACACGAAAGGGCAAAACTCGGCATGGTTGAAGGAAGGCACATAGCAGCTCTTGGCAAGTGGGCGAGTTAATGGTTGAAATGCGAATGAGAAAAGTATTTTTTTCTTGTGTTATCCCACATCTATGCTCTACCCATATGAACATCCTTTCAGAAAGGCTTTTATGATTGTCTATAGAGTGAACCCGAAAAAGATAGATCCAGTTCAGTTGGACAGTTTCTTTAGAGAAACAGCCCCTAGAATGTCTTACAAGTACGAGAAAAATAGTTTAGAAAAGGGAATGTCAATGGATAAAATTAAGAGAGCAATACAGTATTTAAATGTAGGGAAGTGCCCAGATCCGGAAGGTCTACTGGCACAGTTTTATAAAGTCATGCCGGGAAAGAACCTTATATTACTCAGGGATGCATACTGACCGAGTAAGGGCAAATATGTGCTACCACCTACACTGAGACATGCTTCAATATCTTTAATTCTGAAACCAGGGAAGCCCCCTCTGGTAGCTATCGCCCAATCAGCTTCCTCAATACAGATTTTAAAATACTAGCTAACAGATTAGAAAACGTGATAGCAAAGCTAATTCCCCAGAATTAGGCAGGATTTATAAAAAGGGAGAGTCTCATTGTCGAATAAGTGGAAACTCCTGCTAACATTATCAGAGGCAACACAAACAGAGGGGATTCATTTTCAAAAAGGTAGCAGGTGCCCCTCTGCAGAAAGAACATGGCATGATAAGCTGTTCTGTGTTTTTTTTCCCCACTTTGAGAGTTCTCAGCCATTGCTTTCTGCTCACTGTACCTTTCACAGATGGCAAATAACCATTTGCATATCAGTCTTTGTCCCGCCCACATGGGCAGTGCAGCACCGAAATGCTATGGCAATTCCCTTCTGAACAAGAGTACCAACAGCAACCCCATACACGTGTTTTAGCCTTGTTGGGCCTCATCAGTGAGGTGGAGCTGTGCCTCTCTGAGCACAGTGAGCAGGGAGTCCACGTCTGGGTTCCCCCAGGTAACTCAGGGTGACCAACGCCAAGTTCCTTGCAATAAAAATTCAAAAAGGTAGCAGGCGCCCCTCTCTAGAAAGAACATGGCATGATAAGCTGTTCTGTGTTTTTTTTCCCACTTTGAAAGTTCTCAGCCATTGCTTTTTGCTCACTGTACCTTTCACAGATGGCAAATATCCATTTGCATATCAGTCTTTGTCCCGCCCACATGGGCAGTGCAGCACCGAAATGCTATGGCAATTCCCTTCTGAACAAGAGTACCAACAGCAACCCGGTACACGTGTTTTAGCCTTGTTGGGCCTCATCATTGAGGTGGAGCTGTGCCTCTCTGAGCACAGTGAGCAGGGAGTCCACGTCTGGGTTCCCCCAGGTAACTCAGGGTGAGCAACGCCAAGTTCCTTGCAATAAAAATTCAAAAAGCTAGCAGGCGCCCCTCTCTAGAAAGAATATGGCATGATAACCTGTTCTGTGGTTTTTTTCCCACTTTGAGAGTTCGCAGCCATTGCTTTTTGCTCAATGTACCTTTCACAGATGGGAAATAACCATTTGCATATCAGTCTTTGTCCCGCCACATGGGCAGTCCAGCACCAAAATGCTATGGCAATTCCTTTCTGAACAAGAGTACCAACAGCAACACAGGGGATTCGATTGCATTATCCCTGGATGCGTAGAAGGCCTTTGATCGTGTTCGTTGGGAGTTTTTATTCCGAACTATGGAGAAAATGAATTTTGGACAGGAACATCTGTGTTGGGTTAAACTATTTCATACAAAACCCACGGCTGATGTTACAACTAATGGGAAAATCTCGAATAAATTTGAATTGCATCGAGGGACTCGCCAGGGGTGTCCCATCACCCATGATTTTCATAATCTTAATGGAGCCATTGGCAAGTGCTATAAGACATGATAGAATCACCAGAATTAATTTTATGGCATTACTCAAAAGTTGTGGCTATATGAAGATGACCTTCTTCTGGTCATACAAGACATATCTTTATCGATTCCAGCACTAATGGACCGGATTGAAACGTTTGGATCGATCTCAAATTATAAAATCCACTGGACAAAATCAGAAGCCCTGCCTTGCACACAGAGTACTAGCAGTTGTTAGTTAAAAATCATGGTTTCAAATGGTGCCCTGGAATGATGAAGTACTTAGGAATATGGCTCACCCCTGACATCAGTGTTATGATGGATCTAATCTTAAAATTGATGATGAATAAGATCACTGCAGAATTTGAAAGATGGGAATCCCTAAAGCTTTCCCTAGGAGACAAGGTGAATGCTATTAAAATGACGATAACACCAAAGATAACATATGTTATGGCCATGATACCACTTCCTGCTAAGAGGTTAACAATTAAACAGCTGGATAGTCTAATCCAACATTTTATATGGGAAAGAAAGAAACCTAGATTGTGGCTATGGAAGCTTCAACCTCTGAATGATAGGGGAGGACTATGTATTCGGAATTTTGAAAGATACCAACAAGCTTTTACTATCAGACATGTCCTTCCGTTTATCACAGAGGAAAAGGATGAATGGGCAATTGGGGAAGCAAGCATGGTGGGCCCACTAAACCCTTCAGCGGTTTTGACATCATCAAATAGGGACTGGAGTGGGAAATCAAAATTTACTGAATTCCTGAGATTGTCCTGGGGAAGCATTGCAAAGTCTCTGGATATGGTACCAGGCTTAATGCATTCATCATCATTATGCCTGAATTCAGCAATTCCACTTAGTAATAAGACAATATTTTGGCCAAATTGGTTCCTGTCAGATGTGAGGAGGATTGATGACTTGTTCAAGAATGGAAAATGAAGTACATTTCGTGAGCTTAAAAAAAAATTTGATTTGCAAGATTGTTCATATGGAGATTACCGTAAACTAAAGAAAGCAGTGAATTTAAAATATCTCGAGTCTACCGATTTGTTGGACACTGTTAAGATAATAGACGGGCAAGAGCATATGGCTTCTAAAATGTATAAATTGCTCAGTAGAAGTTCATGTTGGAATGAAAATAACATGGAGTCCTGCAAGGTGAAATGTCACAACAAAGATGGATGGGGTTATGTAGAAACATTACAAGAATGTCTTTAAATATTGGACAAATGGCATAACAAGTAAAGTTATTGAAAAGAGTATGTTGGATTCCAGAATGTATGTATCGGCAAGGTATAGGTTTTACGGATGCCTGTTGGAACTGTGGTCTTGCACCGGGGTCACTTGAACATATGTTCTCGGAATACCATAAAGTAAGATAATATTGGAGAGGTGTAACAGAAGTAATGAACAGAGTCTTGAACGAGGAAAAGGAATTTAATTTTGCAACCTTGATTTTGGGCGAAGATACGGATTTGGACGATTTAAACTATCACTAAGAGACTTGGATTTTAAGAGGTTCATTGGTGGCAATGAAAATAATTCTTCGTCATTGGAAATAAGCTACATTCCCGACTGTAGAAATGTGGATGGAGGAAATGTATTCATTGTGAGGAATGGAAAGAATGGTGATGTCAATGCAAAAGAAAGAAGCTTTTCAATACAATTTGGGGTTGTTTCCTGAATTTTGATCCAGATTGAGCTGGAAACGAAAGATGAGATGCAGGATAAGAGAAGTAATTTTAATTGCTTTTGTTGCTGTTATTCTGTGTAACATAAATTGAAATGTACAGATGGAATGTTTTCATTATTTGCAAATTCTTTTTTTTTCTCTCACTCTCTCTCTTTCCTTACTTTAATTACCATTAAATTAGACACTCAGGACTATTACAGGGTTTGGTAGGAGGGGGGCGGATACATTTCCCGTGTGTTTTGCAAGGTTTTATGATGTTTCATGTTTGAGCTTTGATTTGTGCTTATTACTAGATGTTTGTATGAAGGTAAAATGAATTAAATAGTTTCAGAAAAGCTCTACATCTCCTGAGAAAACATCGAAAACAGATTCATAAGAAACAAAGACTTCCAGAGGATTATCCTTCATTGGACAATGTTTACACCGTTGGTCAGCAAAGGAAGAGGTGGCAACAGAATTGTTCAGATGGGTTCCAGACACAGATACCGCTAACCTTATCCCATCACTCGAACCTGAAACGAGTGCAATGAGGCTGACTATAGTCCCAGGATGCAGGACAGAACAAAAATAGCAATAACAATAATTTAAAAAAACAGTAGCAGCGACGCAAAATAATAATGACACTTGACAGATAATAGGAATACAATATATTCATCCATATTTTGCTGATAGGAAGCCTTTTCTGCTACAAGTCTTTATTTCAGTAGAAAGAGATTAAAAAACACAGAGAAAAACGCCAACAGAAAGAAAAACACAAAACATGTCACAAGAAAAGTAAAAATATTAGTCATGCTAATTGTAACCCCATTTTGCTCCTCAGGGAGAAATGTGGCACTCCTATTGATGTCCTGGGGAGGGGCATAAGAAATTATACCCGTGTCCTTAGCACAAATGAATAAATGCAGGGCTGATAAGAACACCAGGTATGTGACCACAAAACATATGGTCATACACGTGTCCACATTTCCATATGTGAACATTATACGTGGAGAGCAATAGCAAAGATAAAACAGCACTATCACAGATGTGTCAACTGTCAGTTTATGTAGTAGACTTTCTTCAGAGTCATACAGAGCACTAGGCCCTCGTCGCCCAGTCTACCCCAGCAATTTGCTCTCCCCTGACCTCTGCTCCCCAAACCTGCACTTGGCTTACTGGACTCGCTCCCCCTTTACTAACCTGGTGGGGCGTACACCCCTACTGAGCCCGATCCATCCCCGTCCTCGCACTAAGTACGTGGACGATCATTCCCTGCACTCCCTGCTTTCCCCTGTCACTTGTCCACCTGGCATCCCCTTAGCAATCCCCTAGCCCAGGACCCCCAACCCCACTGGCCAGCACTTGCTTGCTCTCCACTCTTCCCTTCCCATCTTAGCATTAACACATTCACTCTGACCGGCACTCCTCTGCCTTGAAACAACATTTGCTGTATAGTTGCAGTATAAATACCCAACAAAAAAATTGTAAATATACAAGTATTTAAAATTCATATTAAATGTGTGCAATGTTAAACATTAGGATAGCATACATGCAAACAAGCACAAAAATTCAAGTTAGCACTTAACCAAGAACGTACAGCACTGTCTGCTCCAGCTAGTCTGACTACTCTTCTGATCTTTCACAGCATAGTTTCAGAGATGGCCTCAAGAACACAACTCTCGAAGACAGTTCAAGGGTTTTATTAGGAACATCATACAGTGGCTCACTAAGAGTTGTCACTTTCTTGTTTAGTGCGACTGCTTCCTCCTTAGCCTATGCTTTCCTCAACTCCAGGTTGGTCCCTAGGGATCGGTAAACCCTACTGTCTAAGATCTTGCCTGTTTGGTGATGATGGCCTAAATTCCAACACCCTTTCCAACGATAGCCCTCTAGGAACAATGTAGGGGTTCCCTAACATAGGTCCCCAATACAATGCACTTAAAGATAGGTGCTTTCCAAACACTCAGGCCCCACTTGGTCCTTCCTTTTCACACCGCTGTACTCCCCTTCATGATGTTCTATCCTTCTATGCCTTTCTGTGTACTCTTCTCCTCTTCTACCTACCACTCCCCTGTTTCTTTCCCTCTCTCATTCTTCCCTTTAGTCCCTCTGATGTTGCCTCTCTACTTCTACTCCTTTCCACTCTACCACTACTCTCCTCTTTCCTGTTAGGAAAGATTTCGTAATTGTAGGTAATTTTCCTTCCATGTGGCAACCCCTAAACTTTTTGCTGTTGTTTTTCACCTTGTTCTTGACTTTGCCAGAGAAGTGCAGCCTTCTGCCGCACTCCTCTGGGCTTTCGCTCCTTTCTTACGGGGATACTGACATGCCCTTAAGACTGTCAGTACCGGGGAACGTTGTTTCCCGTAGTTTCTTTTATCATGTTGCGGCTTTCGTGCAACATGACACAAGAGGGCACTGTAAGCTAAGTTACAGCTCTCTTGGGTCTCTAGCCTTCTACAGGCCCTAGATACTCGTTTAGGATTGTATCTGATCGGTGCAAGTGATTCAGGGACGGGAGTGGTGGCAGCGATCGTTTCTTGTGTTTTGAGCTCCTTTTGGCGTTCTAAGCGCGTTTCTTGCGCTTAACCCAAAATGGTGGCCTGGCTCCCAAAATGGCCAGACCACGAGGCTCCTTTGTCCTGTCCGCTGACCGTCTTGCTCCCTTCACCTTCCCCAGGTCGAGCCGACCCGGGGCCTTCCTTATTTGGGCATGCACTTTCCCGCAAAACACGGATGCTTTCGCGGGCTTCTACATGTCTTGTGTGTGCCTCCAGGATGTGGGCTGGGATGTCTGGTCCCAATACACATCCTGGGTGCCAGAGAGTCTAGGGTGGTGTGAATGCCTGGGACCACCGTGGTCCGTGATTGGTCCACGAATGGTGTGAGTGTTGATGAGCGGATCTCCCATTGGGTCCCCTCCGTTTTTGGCGCGAAGGGAACCGTGGATAAGAGGGGGCTGGAAACACCACTACCATGTCGATCTCCTGAGTTCTCACGAACGAAGGAATACAGGAGCCAAGTATCCTGCAACCAAGAGGCTGGACCGAGGAATCGCTGGTGACCCGCTGAAGGACTCCTCCTCTGCACTGCTGTCGCCTTATGAAACCCTTTTCACCTTTGATCGAACCAGAGGGCCTGTACTGGTACTTCGACCCTTGGAATAGCGGGGACAGCTATTCTCGGCATCTTCACCATCTCCTGCCAGTAAGCCTTCGGAAGCGTCTCTGGGCCATCCAGTTGACTGACCAGCTTACACGGGAGTCTTGCTCTGTAACCGCCGCCAGGTTGTGTAGTATTTCGAGTCCTTGTCACTCTCACACGCTTCGTACACTTGGCGTTCCCAAGTCTGAAGTGAGTAGTGTACATTTGGCTCAGATACACACGGCCGCTCCGTTGCCCTGCTGTGGTAACAAACTGTGCGGGTTTCTTCGATTGGGACGTCTTTTTACTCAACACGACGACGAGGCGTTCCCTGCTCTTCTGAACCTGCCAGCTGCTGAAACTGACGCGGAGAAGCCTGGGTCTGCTTGCATCGGGGACCGGTGAGTAGCATAGCTAGGATCTGGTCGCCCTCCTGCAGGAGCCCATTGCTTTTCCCCGCTGTGTAAAACAGCACCCTTGTCCGTACTCGCGCTCTGCTTCTGCCCACTGTGGAGGCTGCGCTTGAGTCGCGGAACTTGTTCTTCTTCTTTGTGCACTAAACTGAACTGCCTGACTTCCTTCGAAGAGCTTCTCCTTTTGCCCGTTGGCACCAGCGCGTGCAGGCACTTTGAGCACAAGGCTCCACTCTTCGCAGGGCTCGGACTTCCATCTAGTTAGGTGCCTCTGAAGGCGAACTGGGTCTAAGCATTATTTCGCACTGCCTGTTTTCCTTCCCTTTTAGGCGGACTACACATTTCGTGCATATAACGCTTGTGACTGTCGTATTTGTATATATATTGTGTTGATATGGTATGTGTTGGTTTAATATTGTGATATTGTGATTTTCTCGCTACGGTCATTGTTTTAAAGGCCTTAAAATAAATGTGTGTATATTTTTTATATAACAACTGTTTGGAGTAGTTTGTAAGTGATCTTGCTTTGTGTGCTCATTGCGGGCTTTCAGTCACCCTCACCCCTCTTGAGACCTAGTCTTGACCGCCGCGATCGCTACCTTGATTGGTCTGGCTCGTCCAGAGGTTACCCTGTTCCAAGTAATTAGGTTGGCCTTCTGAACTTTTGCGCCACCAGGACAGAGTTCAGAAATCCGTCTTAACATCACTACTACTCTCCACACATCTACTACACTCCCATCTCACACTACTACTATCCTCCCATCTCCACACCACTACTCCCACAATCACCCTCCTTTTGTTCTCCGTCACCTACTCATTCACTCCTTACTCCACTTCTGTTCATCCCACTCACACACCTTGGATGCACACCCAAACCCAAGTACCACTTTCTCCCATCAACCAATACTTCAAATTGCACACTCCTTCAGCAATTCTCCTCCATGCTACGCTACACTGTCCTTGCTCCGCTTAGTCTCTTCGTCGTTCTTCTCCTCTCTTGACCTTACATATAAACCACATCTACCTGTTTTCGATGCCCCTTTTTATCATCACTTTCCATTGGCTCTTTACCTCTCCTGGATTTCCTTGCCAACCACTGTCTTTCCTTTTGCCAGGGGAGGTGTTACTGATGATCGAATACATAAAAGGGGTCTCTAGCCCCACCACTTCTCGTATGCTTGCCCGGCGGCTCTAGGCAATGACACCCTGCTGTAATCATAGTCACTGTTCCAGTTCGGTTGAGGTACGTCCACCATGTTTAAGATGCTGATTTGGCAGGGGGACCATTCTACGGCTCTGTCAAAGGTAACATTGTGTGAGTGGGTTTTGCTGAGTGTCTTGAAATTGCAACAATGATGCAGGTCTCCTCATATATTCTCTATAGCCAGAGTCGTATTTCTTGTGCTGGCCATCTCGCTGAGCGCGTTTGTTCTGATTGGCTGCTTTGATGCACAGCATCACCCCCCTGTTGCCTTGACCCCCTCGCCTGGACAGGTTGCTCGCTTGTTCTTCCACACCAGGCATGCTGGATGTTGAAGTCTCTTGGGATAGAAAAGGGACTGGTCAGGATTGTGCAGTACAGGTATGGGACAAGAAAAGGGGGTACTCTTTTCATGCAAGCAGTTACAAGTAGAAAGGGCAGGGGCTGGGGGCTTCCCAACACTCCATCTCTGCTGCAGGACTGGCTCTGGTGAAAACCCGGGTAGGCCTCCTGCCTCAGGTCGAAAGGGGTCCCCGTGCCCAGTTGGCAGCATCAGGTCCCTGACCGCGTCACAATAAGAAACCCAATTATGTGTAGGGAAGGCACCCTCACTGCTCAGTTAGATTTGTACAGCATGCCAAAAACATTCACCCACTGAGTTTGTGTTTGCTGCTCAAAACCCTCCAATTAACATCACATGTGAGCCTTTGAGGGTGTAAACTGGCGCTCCACAGATATACGCGTCTTTCCTCGGTTTTCCATGCATACAAGGGGTCGGGTACCTGTGGAGCATCTCACCCTACCTGTAAAATACCAACTGCAGTAACCTTAGCATTGCATTTTCACATACATCAAAAGCTTATAATGAACCTACCACCAATGTTCAAGTCAACTGTGGGGTTCCTCAAAATGTCCATTGTTCCACCATCAAAAATAGTTAACCATTTGGTTGATAGTGGGTCTGGAGCTCCCTCACTGCACAGAACACATTATGCTGAATAACTAACTAACCGTCGTCAATCAACCCTATTTAAAGTCATGAAGACTTGCGATTGCCCCTCCAATCGCTTGGAAGATTCCTTGGCGTTTGGCTCAACGCCGAAAACACGGCGGTTCTGTGTGGACTGCAGCATCCAGCATTCCGTGTTAGTACTCCAGTCAGGCGCTACGGTCACGTGATACACATGGACCATCATTCGCGTCTGTATGCGAGTACTACTTATTCTTGCTGCGCACACGGAATGGTGCTCCTTAACTGAGTTCTACAGCCAGTTTTGTAGTACCCGCTTTCTGCAATCTTGTTTCTTGAACGTGTTTTGACTCCTTGACCTGTTATTACGGATTGCCCATTTTGAACTGTCCCTGATTTCTGGTATTCGGCTCCTTCGGATTGATTCCTGTTACCCCTGACATGGCATACTTTACCTGGATTTCCACTGCCTACTGTTTTGTTACGTCGCGACCCCAGAACTCTGCAACTCAGCGTTATCACTTCTGAAACCTGGTCAAGTACCTCCCGCTCCCGCTTGGACCCGCTGCTTACCTGTATTTTCCTCTCTTTCATTTCCATTCCTTTTCTCCTTCTATCCTTGTTTTGCCCCTTCCTCCATACCTCCATACAAGGACTCATTTACCTGCAGCCTGGGACGCTCTGCTGAACTACAAGGATTGTTTCATTTGGACACAAGAGTGACTGTTGTGGACGCTCTCCTGTTTTCTTCTTTGGTCACTCTTCACTAAAAACCGGGACGCTCTGCAGTACGACACAAACTGTTGTCAATCCTTTTCTGTTGGGATTACGGGACTTCTCCTGGACCTTCTTTATCTGGTTCTTCGTTCCATTTCCTCCGTTGTGGCCAAGTAGGTTCCGGGTCTTGTTCTTCACGGAGCAGGTAAGAGTGGGAAATAGGGGGTGGTGTTGGATACGGTTGGTACTTTTGATCAAAGTAGTAAACAGCTGTTATTGTTGTTTCCTCTAGCTCTGTTGCTGCTGCTCCTGCCTTTTCACTCAAGCCCGTAGTCTGTTAGGTGCTTTTTCATACTCCTGCAGACTGTGCTCTTGTGAGGAAAGTTTGGCTGCAAACTGGCTTCAGGCAAAGAGGGGGTTGTGATAAAGATTGTCTGGTTTTGACACCAACTAAATAAATAAAGGACATGCATTGTAGGATGTGAACCCCACACTTTTGGGGCATAAACAAATAAGGGAATATGTTGGGGCGACATGCACACACCCTTATTAATACACAAATGTGAGGGAATTATTGGGGGTTTTGAAACCTTCATCCTCCAAGAACACATTGTTGAATTTTAAGACAGGAACAATACACCTACCATGCTCCGCAGCCTTGCCAGGTGCGCTACAATGAACCACCCAAAGGAAGCTCCCTGTTTAGTGGCATCCAAAAGAGGATGGAAGTCACACAATATAGCACATGCCAGACATTTTATATTGAAATGGGGGGGCTCCCAGCAGGGGAGGGATCCTCAAGAGCTGCACCAGGTAGAAGTCTCTATTCTTGAGTCATATCTCATTCCTTCCATACCAGAAACCAAACTGCTTTTCTCAGACGAAAGAGACCTTACAACTCTCCAAGCTACCATTTGCAACTGTCAAATTCTGTCACTGTAACTGCCAGCATTGCTTCTGTCATATGTCACTCATGGTCTCTAAGCAATGGATCCAGACAATAAATAATCCCTGGACAAAAGACTGACGCAAAAGGTGAGGAATCTGTCAACACAGTAAAAGAAGAGTGCCCAGTGAAACCCCAGTGATGTCAAGGAAGACAGGAAAACTAACCCCTTTTCCCAAAGCCGACAGGTACCCAGGAGGAAAAACACAAAATGGCACATTAAAAGAAAAACACAACATGGCACATTAAAAACAGACTATGGTTGGCACCAAAATGTCCATGGGGCTAGATATGGCATGTATGATAACTCATTAAAACACCAAAAGGGAAGAAAACGCAAGTTACACAATAAACACACCAGGTTAAGATTCAGCACCAAATACCCTAGATGTTCATCTCAGAGATCTGCGCAAGCAGGTAAGGACTAAGAAAATGTATCTGGATGTGATGACACAAACCCATATCAAGGATCAATAGTATACAACTATAATTGAAATAATATTAACTTTAATAATTTCTTATATAGCACTTCCTGCCAGATTCATCATGCTAGTAACTGCTGTAATAAGTTATCATCATCTAATTCTAATGGTACTTCATCTATTTATCTTGTACATAGGAAAGGCTGCATTTGCTGTGCTGTGGGATTCAAACTTGAGAACATGTTGGTCTGCTGTTCGAGAGAAGAGGGTTTAAAATTGTGGGTCCTTTGGATCCCCGAACCATCTCAGAAAAGCAGTCAATTTTGGTAGTGGTAGACCATGTCAAACTGTACCCTAAAGCAATCCCATTGAGGAGTATCAAAGCCCCTGAAATAGCAAAGGCTCCGATAGGGATATTCCCTCATGTGGGGTTCCCCAAATAAATCATTCCTGACAGGGGCACCAACTTCATATCTATGTATATGAACATGATGTGGGAGGAGTGTGGAATGACTAAAAAGTTCTCCACAACTTTCTATTCCCATGAATGCAAAGCTAGAGTCCTCTCAGACCACTCACCACTGCTGCTAACATGGCAATACCGACCCCCCAGGGGAAGGATACCCACATGGCGATTGCGTGCAGAAGCGCTTAAAGATAGCGTATTCAGGGAGGATATGCGAGAGGAAATAATACGTTATTTCGAGATAAATACTGGCAGTGTCAAAACAGCGGGCAGACTCTGGGAAGCCTTTAAAGTGGTAGTGAGAGGAATTGCCATAGCCAAGTCTAAAGGACTGCAGAATGGGATTCTGACCGAATTACAGGACTCTGAAAAGGAATCGGAGAGGGTATTGGAACGGGGCAGTAACACTAAGGCAGATACAGAAACGGCACTGGGGCTGCAGCAGAAATGTGCGGGATATTGGGAGAGATTATGTAATCTTAATTATAAAAAGTACATAGAAAGACAACATGCTGGAGGCGACAAACCAGGAAGAATCCTTGCGTGGCTTTACAAAAACGAGACCCCCAGGCCCCCAATTAGAACAATAGTGAAAGATAATGGCGACGTAGTGGATACGCAAGAGGGGGTTAATCAAGAATTTGCAGACTACTACAGACGCTTGTACGGAGACGAGACGGGAAGCAAAAAGGGGGAAATAGGAGACACACTGGAAGACATTGGGCTACCCCAAATTAGTGTGGAAGAGAGGGAGGAGCTAGATGCCCCGATAACTCTAGAAGAGCTAGAAGAAGTGGTGAGGCAGCTGCCCACGTGTAAGACCCCGGGAACAGACAGACTCCCGAGCTAATTTTATAAGGCATATAAAGCAGAGATTCTCCCCCCACTGCTGGAAATTCATAACGTAGCATATGAAGTTGGGAGGCTACCGGAATCACTGCGCGAAGTGGTTATTATGCCACTCCCCAAGCCCAAAAGGCCTGGTAGCGACTGCGGTTCCTATAGGCCCCTATCGATGTTAAACCAGGATAGTAAGATTTTAACAGCGGTTCTAGCAAACAGATTAAAGAAGGTCATAACCAAACTAATTCATCCTGATCAAACAGGATATGTCCCAAATAGGAATATCTCGAATAATTTGAGGCGACTCCATCGAGTGATCGAACATACTGAAGGGGACACTAGCGAAATGGCGATAGTGTCGCTGGATGCGATCAAGGCATTTGACTCGGACAAATGGCCCTGGCTGAAGGGGGCCCTAGCCAGCTATGGTATGGGACCAGGATATCTTCACTGGGTAGAACTCCTATATAGTGAGCCATTAGCGAGAGTGAAGACAGGAACTGTGATCTCTGAAAGGTGGCAACTTGGTAGAGGGACCAGACAGGGGTGCCCCTGGTCCCCCATGTTGTATATTCTGGCTTTAGAGCCCCAGGCGATTTATTTAAGGCAGCAATATGAAGCAATAGGCATTGCCATTGGGGAAACACCACATTTAATTTCACTATACACAGACAACATGTTATTGTATTTGCGCTACCCAGAGGAGAACCTGCAGTATATATTAGAAGTGGTGGAGAGGTTTGCCGAACTCTCAGGTATAGCCATGAACCCAAGTAAATCCTGTGTGTTCCCGCTGGGCAGATACAGAGGGCTCCTGGCAGAGAATTTGCTGGTACTCCAGATACCGTGGGAGGCCACAACCTTTAGGTATCTCGGGATAGATATATATCATACAGTAGAAGCCGAACATAGGCACAATACAGAAAGAACGGTTCAGAAACTAAAAAACAGCATGAAGTTCTGGGCGAAACTCCCCTTGGCAATGATGGGACGTGGGGCGATGCTCAAGATGGTGGCATTGCCCAGACTGTTGCATTGCTTTGTGAACATCCCATACTCCATACCCCGGCAATTCTCTATCAAGCTGGACAGCATGTGTAGGGAATTCCTATGGTACGGGATGAGGAACAGGGTAGCCCTATGGAAACTCCAAAACCCGCATGAGAAAGGAGGCATTAAATTACCTAACTGGGAAGTATATTATGTAGCAAGCCAGTTACAACATGTAGCCAAATGGTTCTCTGTGGAGCCTACCTAAGAGCATAAGCTGCATCAAGGAGAATGCACCCAATATTTTTTGAGAGAAATGATATGGTTACCCAAGCGGGAGTTAAGAGGTCGTCCGGGGATGTTGGGTCTTGGGTGGGGAATGTGGCAGAGGGCGTGCCGGTTGATGGACAAGTCGGCCCTGTGCTCTCCGCAAATCCCACTTGTTACAATGATGGGAACAGAAAAGCAACTAAGGTTAATGAT
Source organism: Ambystoma mexicanum (assembly GCF_040938575.1). Lineage (NCBI taxonomy): Eukaryota > Metazoa > Chordata > Amphibia > Caudata > Ambystomatidae > Ambystoma > Ambystoma mexicanum. The sequence continues at coordinate 524,048,513 of NC_090939.1, forward strand.
TACGAAGTATTGGGAACCGGTAGGAATAGCAACATTGGGGGATTTGTGGCAAGAGGGGAAAATATTGGAATTTGAGGAGTTGGTGGAACAAACGGGGTTGAGTACTGGACAATATATTACGTATCATGGGATGGTGCAAAGAATTAAAAATACCTGGTCCGAGGTGGAACTTGCAGAGGAACCGGACACCACACTAGATGTGATATATGATATAGCAGAAGGAGGGCATGAAACGTCTAGAGTGTACGAGATGATGATGGCTCAAGTGGGCAAAGAAGTGGTGCAACTTAGACTGGACTGGGAGGAGGAAGTAGGGGATATGATGAGTGACGGGATGTGGGAAAGGGCTCAGGGGTACCATAAAAAAGTATCGAGAAATGCTAGGCTACAACAAATACAGTTGTATATAACTCACAGAGCATATCGGATGCCACTAAAGATAGCCAAATTTAGGAACGCCGGAAGCCAAATGTGTCCCAAATGCAATGAGGAAAATGCAGGAATGGTGCATATGTTTTGGGCATGTCCACTGATAGCGAAATATTGGAGAGATATAGCACAAAAAATGGAGGACAAAGGAATCCGCATGAAGGTGGATACGGTGTGGGCTTGCTTGTTGGGAGGGTTCCCTAGACCAAGGAAGCTTAAACATGTGAGCAAATTGAATGATCTGGCATATGTACTGGCAAAGAGAAGCATTGCAATGGGATGGAAAGCGTGCCACAAGCCCAATGTGGAGACGTGGTGGAGGGACTTGCAGAAGTGGGCGGAGGCAGAAACAGTGGCATGGCAGGAAGCGTGTAAAGGGGACATAGAGGGTGAAGCCGGAGCCATAGTGGGTTGGAGGCAATTAATAGCAGAGTTGTTTGGGCCCTCATATGATGGACCAAGTGATGATGATTCAATAAGCGTGGCGGGAGAGGTCTCCCCACCGCAAGAGGTGGAGACTAACAATGGGAGAAAGTAGGCTTAGGAGGGGGGTGGGATGGGCAATACAGTGGGCGGAAAAGTGACAATGTATGTGCATTTATGAGCAAGATATGTAACCACTGTAAGTTGAGTTGGGTTTGTTATTTGTTGTTTGAATAAAATTAATAAAATTGTTTAAAAAAAAGAAACGTTCTATTCCCAAACCAATGGACTTGTGGAGAAATATAGTAAGCCCCTGAAAGGCATGATAGCTGGTTTGGAATAGCATCTGAGGAGGAAGTGGAATGCTCTTCAACCAAGCCTGCTATTCTTCTACAGAGAGGTACCATGGAATGGAGTAGGGTTCAGTCCCTAAATCAGCATTTTTTAGATGGAAAGATTTCGATGAAATGGTATTAGATGGAATGGCTTTTGATGAATTGACTAAATACCAGCCATAACATGGCCAACTAACTAGCCCTGTGGTCTGGTTCCTAAAAATGTCCAGCAATGGGCAAAATGAAGTCTGTTTTTGTATGGACTATAGAGGGCTCAACTCTGTGACCAGGACATATACACACCCCATACCACATGCCCTTTGACTTCACTGCCACACCTCATTGCCAGTTTGGCCTGACGGACAAGGCAAAGGAGGGGTCAGCATGTTCCACACCAGAAGGGCCCAACCAATTTATTGTTATGCCCCTTGGGTTAAATAAAGGCCCCAGCCTAGTTTCAGAGGATGGTAATCAAGGTCCTATCTGGCTTAGAAAAAGTCAACATAGCCTATTAAGAAGATGTTGTGGTATTCAACCACACCTGAGAAAACCATGTATCCCATTTGAAGCAGGTGCTACAAACAATGCAAAATTCTGGTTTGACTAGTAGGATTTCGTATTTTCAAATAGTACAGGATATTGTGACTTACCTAAAGAAACTCCATTCAGTAAAATTGACAAAACCTTGGAACAGGAACAGAAAAAGAAAATAGATGAAGTTCCGTAGGGCAATGTTTTATGGCAGAGAACACTCTTCTTAATTACAAAGGATTACCATTACATTATGCTATATTCAGGACTTTTAGTATAGCTATTTTCATTCAGACCACATTGTGTGCATTGAACACCATGAGCTTAAAAATAAATCCTGTTCAATGAAGTTTATCTGGATTACCAAATGTATGTAATACAACACCACAACACCCAATATAGTCATACAAGATGTTTGCAGTGACAGAAAACACACAGGTTTGAGAAATTGGCCTCATATATGACTCAGACAATGTTCACATTTACAAGCCTAACTAGCCTTGCATGTTTCAATCGCTGCACAATTATTATGGGGATCTTCCTCAGAGGCAACACGAAATGTGTGTTGTACCATACGATGATTGAATACCTGAAAGCTAATCAGCAAGAGGAGCGCAAACAAGTATAACCCAAGCCATCACAAAGTCATGTCTTACTGCCCTCATAAATGAAGAATACCACTCAGAAAGTACCAGAAAATATCAATTGATGACTTTCAAAGTTGTCCACGTGAACAAAAACAAAAAGGACAATGGGTCTCATTCCGAGTCCGGCGGTAACCCTGCCGGTGCGCCAGACTTGGAATTAATTACCGGTGCCTGACTTCTCGGTGCCACTGGTCTATTCCAAGTCTGGCAGCCGGTAAATCAGGCGCTGGCAATTTCGTAAATCCCCATTCCCATAGAGTCCTATCAGACTCTATAGGAATGGGGACACAGGAGCACCGGCACCAATAAGAATGGTGCCGGTGCTCCCGTGACAAGTCTGCCTACTGTGGCTGCTGCCTCCGGCAGGGTCAGACCTATCGGGCACAGCAGCTCCGGCAGGCAGACTTGTAGTTTGCGGTCCAGAAACAGCAGTGCTGGTAGGCTTACCGTCACCGTTGTTTCCAGCAAACTTTTAATGAGGCCTAATATGTACCAAAATTGATGATATAGGAAATTAACCTATAATAATGCAGTGGCACTCACCTAACAGGGAAAGTATTTATACCCATGCATTATGTGTTCATTGTAATAACGGCTGTAACAAAAACAAACAATATGTGTGTTCAGATTAAATGCATAAAGGCCCCACGTGAGACTTATCGTTAGAATTCAGAGATACACTTACTAGTTGAAGCATCTATCTAGCACTTGGTGCCTGCAGATGGGCACACTAGTGTGTACTGTGGCGGCTTGATTGCTACACCGCTGTTGCTATGCTTTATTGCCCCGTTTCCATACAGTTTTACCTGGAAGCTGCAACAGTAGCATGCTACGGAGAATGGTGGCTCGATAGCATCCTTATGTGCTATAAACTAGCATGTTTCTCTGCAGTGGAGGCCCTTGTTCTCTTTGGGAAAGGCTTTTAACCTTCCCCAAAGGAGAGGAAGTGCCCCATTGGCCAAGGAGGAGACATGTGCTTTGAAGTATATCCTTGCAAGGATAATTGGGAGATCACACCAGGGTACCAATTACTGGAGACTCTTTGATGCAGGACACACAGGATAGAGAGGTAGGAGTTGAATAACAGTCCACAGAAGGGTCCCAACTAATTAGAATCTTTTCAGTCACTCTGTCTTCCTGTACCTTATACCCAGTTCCTTCAGACAAAGCACTCTCGGACTGACATTGTGAGGCAAGGAGACTGATAACAGCACCAAGGATTGTACCCTTCCAGAAAGCTTGAAAGGGACCAATCCTCAGTGACAGATTGACTATGTAAAGGGGATATTTATTTGAATGATCTTTTGATCACACGAAGAGGAGGTTTCATAAGGAACTATATTGGAGGTACAGTCTGTCCAAAGTCCTCTGCCATAGAGGTGAATAGAATAACCTCCAAGAAAGGAGCAATACCTTCCCTTCACCAATTGCAGACGACCATTTGGCGTAAACTGATGATGAACATAGTCTGCATCGGCATGAACGTTGAACCAAGATCCTGTTCACTGGAGGCAACAGCCTCTGGAAGTGCTTGTGGCAACCTTCCTGGCAGGGAAGGGCAGAACATGGGCTCCCCTTATCACTGGACAGCCTGGGCCAGATCCCCATGCAACGAAGAAGCCAAAGAACTGCTCTGAGCTCTGTTTCCCACCTCGATCAGCTTTCTATCCATCTCAACAGCTGGCAACTAATATTTTAGCCAAAACAGGTCCCTGGTGCTTTTATGATCCAATTAGAGCAGTCGAGATGCCAACTCAATCATTGCCTTGTTGTTCTTCACCAGAGTCGAACTGATCACCACTATAGGACCACATCCCATCCCTGGACTGTTTTGAGCCACTTGAAGGTCTCAATGTCTCAAGCCATTCGGAACAACCAGTCTCAAACGAAGCCTAAAAAGTATTTATTGTGCTTCTGTGCCCCTATTCCACCTTTATAATATTGTTCACTGCTGGATTAGTACTGGTGTATTGCTGAGCAGGAATTTTATATAATACACACTTGTACTCCTGCAGAGCAGTAGTCAATTTGTGACTCCATGTGTCTGGCTTTGAATTTCATATGATGTCAGGTGCTGTTTATGGTTGTAAAAAGTACTCAGCAAGTGCCCCAACACCTAAAATCCGACCTTGCAAAAGACATGTCCACCATGTGCAGATCAGGCATAAATGTCATAGGGGCAAGCTGATCTCTGATTCTAGCATCCCCATTTTAGAGTGCGTGTTTCCCAGCTGTCAGAATCCTTGTGCTGTGCACGGATGCTCAAACTGTGTGTTTCTTTCATCATAAACTTAAATTATATACAACGCACTCCTATGTTAGGATATTCAGCTTATGATATCTAACTGGTAGGTTATGTGAATTCAACAATTGAAGGTGAAACTTAAGGTGCAGGGGAGAATTCCCAGTCCTGCCACATGGACTGTACAAATCTTTATATATAAAGTGGAATGTATTTATGAGTGTGTGTATGTTTGTCCAGCTATAGAAATCCACACTGTTGAACCTACTGCTACCAAATTTAGCATGGATTCCTCATTTGTCTGGGGCAAGATTGTACTCTATGTTTGGATGCAAAAAAAAAAAATCACTCCGTAGACACCCTCATTTACTGATGCTAACCCCGATTCACTACAGAAGGAGGCAACATTTTGAAAAGTGTCTGAAGCAAAATGTTCGATGTTTTGATTATTCCTTTGACATTACTAGTGTATACCGTTCGAAAGTGTTTATTAAAGCATTTTAAAAGGTAATGGGAAATGGCAAGCTTAGAGTTTACTTAAGTTCATTCACAAGAAGAGTGCACAATCAATCTTTCTTGGATACTTTCGCAAATGTGCTGAAGCCACTGAGGGACTGAGAAATGCGGCACAAAAAACAAACATCACTTGGAAAAGCTCTGTCTGGTGCAAAGCAAAAATCAATATCTAGCGCTTTGGAAACACAACAACAAACAGCAGCACGACTTGCCAACCAGAGGACAAGAGCAACTTTCTCCAGGGCAAATGAGATTCCAGAGCAAACTGAAGCAAGACTTGCCGACAAGAGGACAAAAGCAACATCCTCCAGGGCACATGAACCACCACTCGATCAGGACAAGGGCAACGTTGGGTACCCCAGCCAGTATGCAATAGAACAAGAATAAGTTCCCAAAGGTCCCCTGCACACTATCAAGGGCCAAATACTAGCAAAAACATTATTATCTACATTTGAATATGTAGTTTGAGGTAATTTCCAAAATGTCTCAATAAGATTAGTGCTCAAGCAGATGGGCATCGCGCTGGTCTTGGAAGCAAGTCCACGCAGAGCAACATAGGTTATAATACTGGATCTGCGCTTAGAAACCAAACTCAGGAATGATATTAGGCGTGTTATAAAAAGTATATTAAATAAATAAATAACTAAACATTCTTTTATCTTCACAGATGCCGGTTCAATGTGAAACCCAGCATGTTCCGAGATATAATACTCTTCATCAGGGGTACTGTACTATGAAAATTGCTGCAATTTAACAAAAAAGAGGGCCAATGTAAACACTTCACAATACTGTCTCCAGATACATATCATTTTTAAATTGTTAAGTCACCTTAAGCTTGACACGTCTCCTTTTTAAATAAAAAATCCAGAAATCCTATAGTGGTTTGTATAGCCAATGGTCAAGTATCTCCCAAACCGGTGTAACTAATGTTCTGGAGAAAGAAATAGACATATTTTCCACCTTTATCTCATTCCCCAGATCATTAGTTACACGAGATTGGGAGATACTTGACCATTGACTATACAAACCACCAGAGGATTTCTGGATTTTGTATTTAAAAAGGTGACTATCAAGCGTAAGGTGACATAACAATGATAGGTATCTGGAGACAGTATTGTGAAGTGTTTCGATTGGCCCTCTTTTTTGTTAAATTGCAGCAATCTTCACAGTACATTACCCCTGATGAAGACTGTTACATCTCCAAACGTGTTGGGTGTCACATTAAACCGGAATCTGTGGAAATAAAAGAAAGTTGGGAATTCTTTTCTTGAAGAGCATTTGTTTGAACACTAATCTGATTGAGACATTTTGGAAATTACCTTTAACTGCATGTTCAAAGGTACATAGTAATGTTTTGTCTAGTATTTGGCCCTGATTCTCTTGTGGCTTTTTCAGTGGGATAGTAATGGGGCCACCTAAGAACTCTGGAACCTTTTTTCGCTGAGGCATATTTCCTCTTGGGAAATTTAAATATTAATTCCTGACTTGGGCAACAGCTTCCCATTTGGGCAGCTTGTGGTAGGACTGGGGGAGCTCACGGTGTTGGGATATACTCTGTGTACTGCCTTCAGGGGTTGCATAACTGAGAATGTTGCTCCTTCCGGCCAGCAGGATCCCAGAGAATCTCTCACCAGGTGATATGCCACTGACTGTCACATCTTCCAATATTGCCCCATGATACATTTCATGATTGTGGCCAGAATATTATATTGCCATATTCATGTTGCCTTTAAAAACTGCCAAAGAACACTGTTATTCTATTTTCCACCCTGCTTCCAAAAAAGTACCACACCATGTTGTACTTTCACGAGAAATTTGTAATGCAAGATTCAACTTTGCACTGCTAGTGTTGCCCCGGGTAAGGACATAATTATTCTAGTTTGTTCACTGCCCACACCCCTACCCTCCCCAAAACAAAATAGGATTCCAGAGAATTTCATGCCAGTTTCAATAGCACAATGCAGGAACAAACACACATGTTTTCATGCTAGTCTTAACAATACCTCCAAAAGGACCATACCTCATTCATATTGCTTCAAGAAAACGATGAAGCCAGTTTCAACATACCCTGTCAATATTGCCATAGTTAAGCACATTATCATGCTGAATTCTACAATGGACTGAACACATTGCTCTGTCACTTTGTCAATGACTTCTGAAAACGATTAGCTCACTTTCAAATTGCCACTAGAAATGTTGCAAGGTGATTTCAGACTGTCCACAGATCTATCTTGTTCATAGTGTCATAGTGGTACCAGACAATTACCTGAAAATGTGTTCACATTGTACATAGAACAAATGTCCGCCACCCTTTTCAAAATGCCCCCATAGAATTTCCCTATGCCACTTTCACAGTGTTGCCAGACATAGCAGGGCACTTTTATGGTGCCTGCAGACAATTATTTGAGATTATCATTTAATGTGTGAGTTTGCCTCCATTCAAATCTTGCACACTATTAAAAGTGATTATAAAAACATGAACATATTCATCCATACATGCATAAATGTACAATCTATAGCAATATTAACTTAATAATTCATATATGATCAAAGATGAACAACACTCAATCTTCTTTTCAAATTCAGCCTTTACTCAATAAAGTGGACTGCACACATTTCCATAAAGCAAAGACATCAACTATTACTGCAAGCTCTTATCCAGGTGCACCACACTGTAAACAAAAACGCTCTATTTTATGCTTAGCCACATTTGTAACACACCTTTGTAAATTGTTTTTACGTGATTTGTTCAAAGCATTACAGAAAATCATTATGTTTTGGTGTTTTCATTTTGTTCATTTTTTACAAATCTCTAAATCACATGAGATTCCATTGTGGACCAAGAAATTCCAGAGTCTCTAACTCGTTGAATTAAGTGTACAGCCTATGGCCATTTTAATTGGTCTGAAAATTATTTCATTTCGTTCCACAGAGTTGTTTTTCTGCAAGGCCATTTTAATTTCCAATACACCTTTCAAAAGATTAACCAGCAGATTAATATTAGAATGTTCGTTTATGTTAAATAAAAAAACCTTCCTAATGAAAACCAGAATGGCCAACGACAGCAATTCCCGTTTACAATGAGCATTTTTCACTAGGTTTTCATAGGAAAATCCAGGCACCAAAATGTCCCTTTCAGACTCGTGAGCCAATGGCCCTGAGGTGTTAACCTGGATTCCACTTTTTACAAGATGATGGACCACAGCTTTAGTTTAAATGTATGAAACAATGGTATTAGATTGAAACCACCATGTTTGAGGTCAAATCCTCTTAAGGACATCATGTGCCTGATTCACAGAGCATTTTCCTATGGGATTACGCCATTATGAAACGCTTCTGTGAATGAGGCCCCATGACTGGTAGGTAATACCTTGTTTTCCCTTTTTGATTTCAAACAAAGTTTTTCTTGTTTTTTATCCAGAAAAAAAGATCTTGTTTTTTACAATTTGTTTCTTGATCGTGTATTCTATATTAATTCCCAGCTGCATTTATACTTCACTTGCAGACAGGTTCTGTATGGTCCAAAAGGACAACATCGCACACAGGCTATCCATCCAATGCTGTGAAAACTAATTTTTAGAGGAACTATATTAACCTGCTTGAAAAAATTGGGGAAGGTTCAGCATATGTGTATATATGTTTAACTGAGGCGATATGCTGTGATGAATTGACTTCAGCCCTGCATATGTACAAGGATGAGTAGAGACTAAAACACCCACTTAGCCCTCAAACTTCTACAAACCAAGAGCCAACACAATCATAAAAGTAAAACGGGCACAGTGAAGAGATATACCTCCTTCACCTTTTGTGGTAATGTGGGCCGAAGGAAGGCTATACTCTTAAGCAGGGTGACAGTGTGGTTCAGTAGTAACCCACACATCAAAGTATTACCGTCCAAAATGAAGGAATGCCAAATCAAAGTTCTATACAAAATATTTACAATTTAATTAAACACCCCATGTACAATAATAACTAACTGGAAAAACACTACACAAAAGCCACCCCCGAGGAAAGAACACATAATAAGTAAAGATAGCAGATGCAGCACTCTCAATAATGAATATGTAGTGAAAGGCAAGAAAAAGCAACAATGTTCTTGAATAAAGGATATGTACTTGTGAGCAAAAAGGGTTCAAAGTGACCTAACCACTCTCTAGGGCCCGAAAATGGACCAAGGGGCAGTTATCACTGAAAAGTACCTTTGCTGCTGTTCTTGGTGTTTCGTCAACGCTGAACAAGACTTCTTGGTGCTGTGCAAAGATCAGGACAGAGCTAAAGGCATCAACAAAAAGGTCATGCTGGTTCAAACATGCTGAACAGTTCAATGGCAAAAAATCACTAGGATCCTGGTTGTCCTGGCTCTCCGGTTGCTCCGAGTCCCAATCCAGGAGCTCAGGGACAAGAGGATCCTTTTCTGGTGCAACCAAACACAGGGGAGGCTGGCACACACCTGCAGGGGTCCTCCAACAAGGTACAGTCCTGGGTACCGCTGTGGCTGAAGAGAGACAGTCTTGCTCCAGCATCAGATCACTTCTTAGGTTTCTGTGAGTCCCAATCCAGGCATTCAGAGACAATATGGCTGCTTTTCACGCTCCAAAACACAAGGGAGACTGACACACAATGAAAGGGGCCCTCCAACACAGTGAGGTCCTGGGTGCTGCTGTGGCTGGTAGAAAGGCAGGTCCTGTTTCAACTGCAGATCACCCACAATGGTACCTGAGGATGGTTAGGGGAACGAGCTGGGCTCTGCCATGGAACACCTGCCTCCACTTCACAAATGGGGGAATTTGGAGAGGACTGCTCTCTCAGCAAGATCCAATGAAATCTTTAGGATGGTTCAAGATGATTCCAGATCATTCAAAGACGTTGCTGGAGACCCCTTCTTGTATAGGCAAATGTCCCTAGGCGATTGGACTAAATCTAGCCTGCTTTAGGGGTCCAATCCCTGCTCTTGAAATGTGTGAGGTTTGTTATTGTGTCACACCCAAAGAGCTTTGCTCCAGAGGAAATGGGGGGAGTGGGGAAGAGGAAGAGGCAGAGAGAATCAAGACGGCAGACCCTACCAAAAACTGTGCAGACCCCTCTCTTGCTCACCCTAACTCCGTCCCAATCCTCTCAATAGGATCAAAGGCCTTTAGAAATGCGCCCCCTGTTGGGAGGCCTGGCACTCTGTGAATAGGTGTGCTTCTTGGTTTCTGTTTCCAGGCCAGCGTCCTGTGGAGTAGATGTCCTGGGGGAAATGGTGTCACCTGCCCTTTACAAAGGAACAAAGGGAAGTAATCCTTCAAAGCTAGTCCTGTCAGTGGACAAGGGTGGGCCTTCTCTGGGAGGAATATACAAAATCCTTCCACATCTGAACTGGGTGCACAGGGCTGACATGTACAAAATAAATGTAATGTGGCTGGGATAACTCAGAGATCCTGACTATCATACCCTAACTCGTGTATGGCTTATATCTACAGTTGTATGTGCCCCCACAACAACATCTTCCAAGTTTTTTAGTTTTTGGAAAAGGGGTGCATATTTTAAATGAAGCCCCTGTGCTGCAGAGACGTGGGTGTCACTGTGGTGGTCAAAAGGACACCTGTGGCCTCTGAGCTTGCTCTGTGGCACTGGTAGAGCAGGTCCTGCTAATCAGGATACTGATGCAGCAGGGCAGATTTATGCATGTTGCATATGAAAAGCAAATCTGATTAGCAGATTACCCTTTCAGAGATGGAATAACCTGCATCTTTTTATTTGATACAAATCAAAAAAGCCAGGACTTTCATACCCTTGCCGCATGTCACGTCATCACATACACACCCTTGTTTAGGGCCACCCTTGGTCTTAATTTTATTTGGAAAAGCTCCAACTGCACATACACAGGCCCTGACAGTCATGGTTTTGTCCAACAGCACTACTTAATTTAAATGCCATGTGTCCAAACTTCGATCTTCCGGTTCCCCCCATGAACATTCTTTTTACCCTTTCGAAGGCTGCTAAATAATAAATAAATGTGACTATTAGTGGAGAATTACCATGTCAAAATGCCCTAGTTGCCATTCTAAAATTATGATGGACTGTTGATCAAACTTCCACAAAGTCTAGTCTGATGTGGAGAAAATATACCATTCTTAAATGCCCAGTGCCTTAACTCTTTAGTAAAAAAAAAGAGGCAAAGATTTAGCTCTAGGTGTCTAGTAATTCATATAACCTACAATTAGCAGGATCTTCCCTATTTCCCTTCTTAAAAGTAAATAAGTAAAACAATTAAAGACTGTTACCAATAAATGGGCACCATATTTTATAATCACACAATAAGAAAGTATAGGGGGAAAAAGGAAATGAGTAAACAAGTATGTGTAAAGATGCTTGACAAATAATATGGGCACACACTTTCGATCATAAAATATACATCTTCCCAAAAATCAAGTTTGTTTCCTATTAACATTTCAAGGCTTTGGTTATGCGTGTTTCATTGAACCATGATTCTTGTGGTCTCACTAGCTATGGGCTTCGACGGTGGCCTCTGTGTGTGTTTCACTAATATCTTTCATTTGAGCCCACTAGCCATGGCCACTGGAAATGTCAAACCATTACTTTGTTATCAAACACCCATTGACCCCTGCCCAGTAGATGTAGACACTGCAGATGTTAAACCTTTTTCTTCTCACTTCTTATTCCCATGATCACTTCACAGTAATCATTTCCAATAACAGAAATTCCTGTGTTAGAGTGGTGGGTCACCAAAACCCGCGATAACTGGAAAAATTGCTCAGAAATAAGTCTTCCACATCCTCACAGGCACTCAACATGTGTCCTCTTCATTTTTCCAAGTCCTCTCAATCCACTCAAAATGCGTTTTCCATCCCTGACCATCTCCCATTACTTCCTATCACTCATCATTCTGTGTTACGCAAATATTTTTCTAAGCGTGTCTTGCAACGTTGCCACTGTAGTCTCATGAGATTCCTGCGGTCTTCCCCTGTAAACCGAACATTTTCTATCCATAACTGGCTCCCCAACCCCAAAATATGCAACTTCCATTGGTGTCTTCTTTACAACTCCCAACCTCTATCCTGATGTGATAGCTATTGATATTTATATAGCACCTATGACCAGGCCATCTAGGTGCTGTGGTTCAAAGCAATTAGTGTTTCCCTAGTAACGACTTTTTGAGTCTTTCTGACGCTGAGAACGTTATTAGACTCTTTAAGGTCATAGGGGAGTTCATTTCAAAGTTTGATGGCATCCTTTTTCCTCCTGCAAATAGCATTTTGAGTTCTTTCATTTGAGACTTCTCCTGGTAATATCATGGGAATCACTTGCATCAAGCAAGAAAATAAAGGTGGCTTTTCCTTTCTGAAAATCCCCTCTGCTGCAAAGCAACACGGGTGATATGTATAATGGTTTTAAGTAACAAAGGGGCACCCCATGGCTCTGTCGAATATTTTAGAAACCAATGGATGGATGTACCTCAAACCATGCAAGGAAATTAAGTGAATGCTTTGTGACCAATATTATTTTCATTTGGTCCAAATTTGACCAGTGGTTTTCGTGCAACGGCTCTTCAATCAAATCTGCACTATTTCTCTCTGGGAAGATTAGTGCGAGTAGGCTAAAAACTGTGTTTTTATGTTTCCTTATTAACTTTTAAATTTGTTAATTAATTTTTCCCAAATTTTCCAGTTCGGGGGCATCCTCGACAACCCTCTGGTATGGAAAATGTCATCCAAATCCATCCAGCAAGTCAAAAGTTATTAGCCTCTCTCAACCTCTCTACTGCAAAGCACCAAGACCGATATACAGGTTTTAAGGCACAGGGGCACCTGGTCTCTGTCGAATATTTTAGAAACTACTGGATGGATTTACCTCAAACCAGTCAAGGAAATTAAGTGTATGCTTTGTTCCTTTTTTTTGTCCAAACGTGACAAGCAGTTTTCACATTATGGCTGTCCAAACACTGCACTTCTTCGTCTCTGAGAAAATTAATGCGAGTAGGGTGAAAACAGCATTTTAATGTTTTCTTAGTAACTTTTTCATTCTCTAGCAAACTGTTCCTACATTTTCCAATTTTGGTGGGGCTCTTGATAAACCTTTACTTTGGAAAATTCCGTCCAAATCCATCTATATAAACTACTTGATGGATTTACCACAAACCAGTCATGAAATGTAAGTCCATGCTTTAAGCCAAAGGTGTTTCTTAATTGGTACAAATCTGGCCAGCGGTTTTCGCACTATGCTTTAAAAATAAACTTCACCTTTTCTCTATGGGAAAATGAATGGGCTGAAATCTGTGAACCTGTGGTGTTTTGTTTTCTTAATAACTTTTCAATTTCTAACTTATTAATCACAAAATATGTAGTTCGAGGGAGCCCTTGACAAACTCTAGGTTTTGAAAATGTAATTCAAATCCATTCAGCAAGTCAAACGTTATTTGCAATTTTGACGATTCACAAGATATCGTTACTTCTCCCCATGGGGGAGCTCCTTCTCATGAGGCTAGGGTGTTCAGGCCTAGCACTCTGAAAAGCTGAAAGCCATCATCCGCTGGATACGGGAAGCAGACCAGAGAATCGCTTGCCCGGTGGTATGGGGCTGATCGGCAACGTGGCTGGAGGCTGAGAAGTGGTGGTGCGACCTTGGAAAGGTGGACCACATGGCCCTGGAACAGCACCTACACCGTTGGCCTTGAGGATGAGACGAGACACATGAAGTAAGAATCACAGAGACACGGAATGCTCGTGCAATGCTCCAAAAAGGAAGCAAGACCCTCAGGAAGACCTGGCAAAGCAGCCCGAAGCCAGTGAAGGTAACGGGTGTAAAGTTGGAACCGGTAGGGGTGTAAAGTTGGAAAAGGAATGCAGGTTGATTGAAAATAACGATACAAGTAATTTTCCTCGTGGCATTACTTGGCAGGAGAGTAAATGAATTGGGCCTAGCACAAGAGGGATGAAGGCAAGGGCTTGGAACCCAAGCAAGATGAGGGTCTGTGACCTGAACCAGCAGCAAACAGGTACCAGAGAGAGTCACCCTCTAGACAGTGGCAAAGATAAGTCCACTGGCCACCAGGGAAGGGTCTGGGACCCTGTCCATGACCACACTGTGGGGAAGAGAATCCCACTGACCACCAGGGAAGGGTCCGAGACCCTGTCCACTGTAACAGTGGAGACGAGGAAACCACTGGTCAAATAAGAAGGGTCTTGGACACCAACAGAAGGCTTGGAGGAAATCTTCCCCCTGGGTATTTTTGTTTCAAAGGAACATTTTTGTTAAACGCCTTTCAAGAACCAGGAGAAAGAAGCTACCCTCCTTAAAGAAGGAACATTATATTAGTTTACTCTTTAGTTCTATAGTATGAGAGATAGAAGTAGGTTTTGACAAAGGATGGTGGATTTTTTTACGTTGACAACATTCTGACAGACCCTTTTAGTATTAGTTTTGAGGCAGGCAAACCACTCTTAGAAGTTAGGAATAGTGAGGAACTTTTCTCCATTTCCAACATAAAAGTCTATACCCAAAATCATGCCAGCTTTGTGTCAGTCTCCTTCTTCGACACCCTTAAATACGGGTATCAAGTGTGATCTGACCTAATTGATACATAATTGGGAACCCTGAAATACTCCAAGTTGAGCAGTCAACCGACTAGTCCCACTATTGCTACTAGTGATTCTATAGGTTTTGATTTACACAGTAGTTGGGATATCTTCATCGAGGTGGGAGAGCGCCAGCCGATCCCCACAGGATTAATCCTATCAACTCCTAAGGTATCTTACATCTGCCTAGTGTCCAAATCCGGGTTAGCTTGGAAATACGGTCTGGACATAATGGCGGAAGTAATAGATCTAGACTACAGGGGTGACAAAGATGAATGCAGAATAATGGGAAACATACCTAACATGCAAAGAATGGAGAGAAAGGTGCCCAACTAATTTTAGAAGCAAAGCAGCACCTCTTTCCTAAACTCATAAAGGTTCAGGAACATTAATTCACAGAAAGAGACACTAAATGTTTTGGAAAATCTGATGAGGAACCCCTTCTATTGTATCCACAAGAACTACAGGGGAGACAGAAATAATTCCTGACCTTGCTTTCGCTCAGCAAAATGATCTTATCCTGCCAGAAGCCTTCTCAAAAGTAATATCTGAAGAAGGAACATCTAAAGATGCGCCATTTTGTTTTCTGTAACACGGCCAGTTGCCCACAGAATAGTGCCATTATGACTTTCTCAATGTCCCAGACAATTACCCATTGTTTGTCGCACATGAGCTCCAGAACCAGACGCAGCTCCATGGCCGATATCACTGATCAATATAACTTTTACCAAAGAAGACTACCTACCATATGCTCCTTCAAATTTCCCCCTAATTGCTCCATGCCACTTTCCCAGTGCCCCAGGGTAGCCACAATTCACTTTCACGATGTCACTCTTAGCATTGCCCCATGATACTTCACATTGCCTCAGGTGACTTTCAAATTGTTCTTAGTATTTCTCTATGCTACTTTAATTTGATGCCATATCACTTTCACATAACATTCTCGTGCCACTTTCAAATTGACTCTGAATTTCCTGATGACACATTTCCCTTGCCCACAGACTTGTATACTGCAACGTTAATGTTTCCATCTGCATGTTCTCATGAAATTGTCATGTAGATGATTGTGATCAGAAATGAGACAAAGATGCAAAGTAAACTTTATGATTTTATCAAAATATTTGTATAAAAGATGGCTTTTTAAAAATGTGTTACTATGAAACAAATGCAGATTACAATATAAACCCATAGAATACTTACCGTGATTGCCCAAATTAACAGAAGTGGAACATAAGATGGGCTTGCGGGAGCCCTTCTCCTAAAAGCCAGAGTAAATGCTGGTCCCAGTTCTTCTACTCCCTTTCTGGAAGACATGGGCAGCTCAAAGAAGTCTGTCATTCGTAAAGTTGCAGTGGTTCCAGACCTGGTCCAAAACACTAATTATAGGCTTAAGGGGGTCCAATTCCCCTTGACTAACAAAAGTTCAACCAAGTCCCCATCAGGGCCTTCAAAGTGGCATGCAACTGACTTTGTTGGTCCCAAAGGCTATTCCCAGTCTTGAAAACGAACGGGCCCTCTGATGTTGGTGATCCTGTAAGGTAGATGGAAGAGTATGGCCCTATTCTCCTATTCCCCTCTGGTGCTATAACCAGCATCCCCTGTTGACAAGCAATGCTTGTGTCTATGCCTCCAGCCCTAGACAATCCATGGACACTGTCTTCTTGATAACATCCGACCTGGGCAAAGCCCAGGCAAAGTCAATAAAAATCAAGATCTTGCTGTCTGCGGCTCTCCGCGGTAGTTTTCACCAAAGTGCAGGGTTTATCATCACCTTGACATGGTTGTCCATCTGCCATACTGATGTAGGTACTGACCCTTTCACCTGGTCTTCCATTGCCGGCACGCCCAGCTTGCTCATCAGCTGGTTGCCGCTACTGTTCCAACTCTGTGCTTGGTCCACTATTTCTCCTTTTTGCCATTTTTATGGGTGCTATGTGCCACGAGCACCAGATGCCTTTGTGTTGTCCGTGTAACAGGCTACCTATCTCTACTCAGAATTTTGCTAACTTGACATACCCCTCCTGCACTTCCAATGGCGTCCCTATCAATTTGGGACTATGGAGCGCTAGATCCCTTTGCAACAAATCTTCATCAGTCTTCAATTTGTTCTTGAGACACAATCTTCATTTTCTCTGTATCACTGAGACCTGGATAACCATCAATTAACACTACTATTCCTGCCTCCTTTTCTACTTTTCGTACATCCTTCTGCCATACCCTGAGTCTTTCTGCCCATGGTGGGGATAGTGGTATTTTATATTGCTCCTCTTTTATACTTACTCCACCAACTTTGTCTCTTCCATCTTTTTCTTCTTTTGAATTTTCATATCCTGTTTTTCCTAAGCCTTCTCTGATCTCATTTCTGTTAATATATTACCCACCTGGACTGGTTGGCTCATTTTGCGAGGACATTGATGCTCTTCTGTCTTATATTCTACCCTCTACCAATCCTGTGATACTTTTAGGAGATTTCAACCTCCACCTTTGGTCGACACACTCTTGCACTACTTTCAATTCTCGATTATTACTTTCTGGCTTCCCTGCTCACTCCTCCCTCTCATGTCTCTGGTTCTTGTTTAGACCATATATTTACCTCTTCTTTTACTACATCTTCTGTGTCCCCCACTTCAAGTGTATCTCTCTGATCATCAACCTTTCTCCCTTTCAATTTTTCCAACTCCTTTTTCTTCTGCTTTCGTTTCCTAAACTCCTTTGTCATACCTCTGGCGTAATGCAATTTCAATACTCCTTTCTATGGCTCATCTTATACTTCTACCTTACCCAACACTTTCTTGCTCACTTTCCTCTTTGCTGGATATGCTCTATCCTGCCT
Source organism: Ambystoma mexicanum (assembly GCF_040938575.1). Taxonomy (NCBI): domain Eukaryota; kingdom Metazoa; phylum Chordata; class Amphibia; order Caudata; family Ambystomatidae; genus Ambystoma; species Ambystoma mexicanum. Next base: position 524,066,047 of record NC_090939.1, read on the forward strand.
CTGCTTTCTATCCTTCACAAAAACTTTCTCAACCATGGCTCTCTCCTCACATCTGTTCCGTGTGATGGGTTCTCTGTCAATTAGAAAGATGCTGGCTAAAGCTAAAAACTGCAGCACACTATAGCTCTTATTTTTCCTATCATGCTCTCTACGACAATTGCCTTCTTTCTGCCAAACGATCTTATTGTTCTGACCTGTGCACACTCAGTCATCTAAAGCTAGATGACATTTTCAAACTCCTTCTCGCTTTCTTTCACCCCTACTCCTGATTATTCAATTAATTCTACTCTCTCAGCTTCTGGCTTTGCTACATATCTCTCCTCTAAGGTGACTTCCTTTCACTCTGCCATTGAATCTTCTATCTTGCAAACAGCTCCTTCTCTCCCTAATTTACTTCCTATGGAGACAATCACATGTTTTATTCCAATCTCCAACGATTAAACCTCTTGTGTGCTGACCCGGGCTCATCCAACCACTTCCCAATGGACCCTCTCCCATCAGCACTCATTCCCAAAGTCTACCCTTCTCTTGTTTCTTACCTTACAACTTTGTTTAATACTTGTCTATCCACTTCAACCTTCCCTTCTCTATTCAAACATGCCTCCATCATCCTGATCCTAAAGAAACCTTCTGCTGATCTGTTCCTTGCTTCCAATTTCCATCCTATCTCGCTCTTGCCCTACCTTTCTAAAATCCTGGAATGAACTGTCTACTCTCAAGTTTCCACCTTTGTCTCTCATAACTCTATCCTTCCTTGTTTTCAATCAGGATTTCTCCCCGGCCACTCCACTGAGACTGCTCTTCTCTCTGTTCTAGATGTGTTACCGTTTCACATAACTCTAAACACTCTTCTCTTCTTATTTTAGTTTAATCTTTCTGCAGCTTTTGATACTGATGATCATTCTCTTCTGTTAACTACTCTCTCCTGCTTTAGTTTTGCTGGGTCTGTCCTTTCTTGGTTCAAATCATACCTGTCCCAGAGGACATTCTCATTCTCCTGGGCCGAGGCCTCATCTGACATGTTCTTGCTCACATATCGTGTTCCCCAAGGCTCAGCCCTTGGACCTTTCCTCTCTATACATCTACACTTGCCAATGTTATTTCTTCTTTCGGTCTGTTCCATCACTTTTACGTGGATCAAACTCCGGTCTTTCTATCTTTCCTACTCTTCTCCTAAGACATCCACAATAAGCTCAGTTCCTGTCTTCTTGCCATTAAATCTTGGATGACGGTTCACTTCTTAGTGCTCAATGCTACTAAAATGGGGGTACTTTTCTTTCCCGCTACCACTATTCCTTTTCCTCTTTCTCACGCTTTTATATCATTTCCTCTGTCTCAGGTACCTATTTCTCTTACAGCTCATATCTTGGGACTCTATTTAGATTCTGATTTCTCTTTCTATCATCACATCTCTTTATATTCACGTTCCTGTCACTTTCATTTACATAACATTCAGAAAGCTTGCCCTTTCCTGACTTTTGAGGCTACCAAACTCTTGCTATCTTCTTTAATCTTCTCTCATCTGTTCTACTGTTCCTCTGCCCTCTTTCGGGTCTCTGACTCATTTAGCTCCCCAGAAATCTGTTTTGAATGCCTCTATTTGCGTACTTTTCCTCTTAGCTGTTAAGGACTTCAATCAGACAATACACCCTGGTCTCAGCCTAGTATGCAGTGCACAAATGAAATACTTATTTTATTGTTTCCATAGGTTCAATATTCTGAGTGATATACCACTCATATTACACCCCTCCTCAAAATACCCCCAGGTCACAATGGACCAGGAGTCAGGCTGGTTGGTAAAGTTAATATTTATTTATTTAAAATTCAAACCAAACATATGCTTTAATATATGGGGAAGCAATCACCAATGTGGTGTCAATACAAATAGAAAGGTATGTAGTGCAGTTAAATTCACTTCTTAGCAACACAAAATATAAAACAGAGAAAAGAACAGTTTTGGCTTGTTGGAAAGATAGCACTTGTGTTAAGGTTTCGCCCTGCAAAATTCCCTGTCCCACAAGTAAGCAATTCTAAACAGATGTGAGCAAGCAGCAGGTATTCAGGAATAAAGAGCAGTCAACAGAATTTAGATACAACCTTCCCTCCCCAAACAAGAGAAAAACGATTTGGAAATCTTACACTTTTAAAATGACATTCGGAAATGGCTTAGCAAAACAATGAAAAGTGTGTACAAATTCTTAAATCAATATAAATTCTTATCGGAGCAACATGGGAAAGATGCCAACAATCATGAGCTTTAGTATGAGCAACAGTAAACACTTGGAATCTTAATGGAAGTTTGGAAATACTGTAAATTGAAAATCACACGTGTAAAACTTTGCAGAAATGCGAATTCCTGCCTAAAATTCACTAAACGTTTTATAAGAAAAACGGGTGAAATACACTGTTTTTGTGTTGGGATGTAGCTGCAGGTCTTATGTATAAGTCAGAGTTGAAATGAAGTCTCTAGCTATTAAATTGAGGAATGCTGAATGAGAGGCGTTTTTAGGAAAATAGAGCAGAGAAAAACAGGAAATCGGTTCTAAAATGACAGATACATTTTACTTAAACTAGATTTAATGGCTAAGAAAAAGAGAAGGCCACCCTTGAATCTCCACAGTTACACGCCCGTTGTAACCCTTCACGTGGCGGATACCCCCTTTTCTTTATGGAAATTACTTTGTTTAATCAAAATAACTAATGGCTTATGGTCTAGTAAAACGAAAATGAAGAGAAACCCTGCGCTAACACTAGGAATCACAGACAGGGTTGCAAGAATGGTTCTGACAATATTACAGGTTCTTAAGATAAAGATAGAATGGTTAAGAGATTGGAATAGGGCAAGGCAAGATATGCTATGGTTTGCTAGGATTCCTATTAATACTTACAGTCCACTTTAATTTAAGATTTTAGACCGTCAAGGGTTCTGGTCATCACACGGATCAGGTCTAACAAAGGACAGCAGGGCAGATCTGGTGGAATTGTGTCAGCTGGGCGGTTCTGGTCACCTGGACTGGCACCTCAGACTGGAGACTGCACTGGACTGCACCGGTTACTGGAGACCAGAGATCAGAGGGATGACGAGTTTGGAGCGGGCAAGCATTTAGTGGTAGCAAGCCAGACTGGATAAAAATGCTTCCCTTAAGTTTTGGGATTGCTTCAGGATTTGGGCCTAGCTGAAAAGGAGTTCAGCAATGCTGGGGCACTAGCTTGGTAATGATATCAGGAATCAGGAACAAGGATGGAGAATTCAGGAACAGGGCACCACGCAGAAATCAGGATGAAGTCAGGAATCAGTCCCTGTGTGTTGTGAGGTTCCCTTATTTGTCATGCCAAATGACATCACTAAAGTATATGGTAGGGGCAGACTTACTACCCACACCCACAATGCTATGCTTGGTCAAGAGCACAGTTTCCACCTTGCTTTTCACTGATTGGATGATAGAAAAAGGATGTTATGTTTATGCGCTGATTTACAATGACTAGAACCTCCCCTAGCCACTGGAACCAAAATCTAACTTTCCCACAAATACATATTTATGTAGTTCTGCCCTCTAAGAAAATCAGATACATAAGTTACATATTTCGTGGGTCACATTCCAATCCAACTTCCAAGTCAGTGGGATCTGGTTTAGTTTTTTAGTATTTTGGCAATTTTAACAATGAAAGGTTTGGCCTAACATTTCCCAATTCGGTACATTTATGCGCAATTACCCCTAGGATATGTGTACGCAAAGTTATGTTTGCAACATTGATCGTTTCTGCACAATTGGTCATTCTTTATAACATCTGTCCCTTACGCAGTAAGAAATTCTACCAAGTTTTCAAATGAATAGCATAAGTTCAGATTTAGATGTATGCACTTTTCACATCTTTTCTCATTCTTGCTGCCAGGCTCCGGTTTTCATCTGCAGCAAATACACATTTAGTCAGCACTAGTTCTTCACTTGAGTGCTGGAATTGTTTGCAGCATGACTAACTGCATCCAGTATTTGTTTATAGTTTTTCTCTGGACAGCTGTTTCCTGATACTTGTTGCAAAGAAATAGCCACATTTTTCCTGTGGAAAATGAAAACAAGGGTTCCTGGGTTGCTTTTTCATAGAAACATTTTGTAGGAGCTGTCATTTCAATGAGGCCCGGTTCCTCTGAGCCACACTGGATGATCCTGGGCATTTCAGGGCCCTTTAATCTCAATGATTAAGTAGAAATGACTGGATCTAGTGTCAAAAACAACACTTTTTGAGGTTAGGAAAATGTCATTTTAAAAGGCATTTTTGGGGTTTCAGCAAAATGATGCTATTTCATTCACTTTGCTCCATGTTGGCTGTGGCAGAGCCCACTGGCATGCTCCTGCAGTGAGGACTCTGTTTTCACCCCCCCCGAACTGTGTGTGGCAGAGTGTGCAGCCTTTTTCTGGTTGTGACACAAACGCAGTTTTAAAGATTTTCGCGCACAGGAGTCAGCGCGGTCATTTTGGACTGTTTCCTTCACCATTGCAGTAAAGTGATGTAGTGAGGCTCATTGGAATGGGTCAAAATATCCCACATAGCTCCCCGCAACTCTATCTCTTCTTCTCTCGCTAATCTCGGATGGCTTTCTTTCTATCATCGTCTGAAATCTAATTTCTTGTGTCTATAGTCTTCAAATCTCTCTATGTCTTGCACCTGAATATGTTTGTTCTCTTTTTACATTTCATACCCCCCTCTTGCTCACTTCGTTCTTCCCTTTTTCTTCTTGCTGTCCCTTGTCCTCCCTCTGCTCAGTCTCGCTTTCGATAATTTTCCTTGCTTGCTTCTCTACACTGGAATGCTCTCCCTCTCTCTCTTGGCTCTATTCCTCTCTATTCTACATTCAGAGACTCCCCAAGGTCTCATCTACTCCATTCCGGTTAGCAACGTCAATGTAAATGCAGATGTTTTCTGTGTTTCCTTATTTTAATTTTCATTTTATTGTACCGTTTTCACCTTATGTACAGTGCTTTGGTGTAAAGCACTATATGAAATGCAAATAAATACAAATAGAAATAAACCCTGTCTTTCTCTCCCTCTCTCTAGGTTCTCAGGGAGAACCTCCCCTCATCATCTCCACCCTTTTAGCCAGGTGTAGCTGCTGGGCATCCATAGTATAGCCTCCCCTCAACATGGATGGGACTCTAGACAAAGGTGTGCACCTCTGACGGGAAATGCATTCACTTAAATGGAAAGGTCTCTTGTCATATGCACATAGATTTAGGTCTGCTATTGGCTGCCTAAACTCTTCCAATGGTTTGCCCACAACCATTCGAGGAATATTAAAGGGGCATTAGGGTTTTACTTTTTGCATGTCCCCTTCTTTCAAATGGGGACTAAGTAGGGGTGGTCTTGGGATACCCTATTTACCTTCGCTGGGCCCAGCATCCTCAAGCTTGAGGCAGTAAAGGGCCCAGTCCACCACCCTCGTGCCAGTCCCCAATATTAGGCAGGGAAATTCATCACATCCTCTTAAAATTCCTCTCTGCACAGGCAGCAACCACAAATCCCTCTTTCACACACAAACACAAAGACATAGATTATACAGATTAACACACGCACAAGAATGTATTTTCCAGAGCCACAACCATCAGCCCTTTGGTCCTCCAGGGACCCTGGTACCACGCAAGGGTTCACGTTAGCCAGGGTGAGGGACAGGTACAATACAAGTGCAGGCACCGTGCATGATGGCACCTATTATAAGCAGGAATGAAAGATCAGAATTCACCATGGGGTGTTACGCCTGGCACTGGGCGACTCTTTAAACCGGCTCTGTCCATATTTGTGCTCCAGGCTCAGGGTGGAGTCTGGTAGCGCATACTATATATGGTGACAAGAAGGGGTATGGCATGAAATAGGAACCCCCCCCCAATACCTTCCCTTGCCATTGTATGTGCCTGGCGTAGAATAATGCTACCGAAACCATTGCCTAAAAGCTGGAGCCTCTGTCACACTACTCCATGCTGTTCCTCTGAGTGGTAGGAATTGAATGACTTTCACCCCAACCACAGGTACATGCACTGCACAGCATTTGCTTGCATGGACCCTCAATTTTAAATGGAAAACATTGGACATTTCATTGCATTAATGAGAGGGTTTCAGAAGTAGGCATGGTATAGCAGTGGTGGATGAAGCTCTGGCGGCTGAAAATCAGTATGAGTTCACCGGCTTTTGCAACTTTAATCAAGTACTTCAGGTGCGTGTGTTTGTGTACCTTGAAAAATAGGTCTTGGTTTCAGTCATTAACCAATTTCATGTGTGGTGCGAAACCGAGAGATTTCATCCATTACACAGGTGGGGTGAATTTGATGTTGCACACCTGTGGCATGCACTTGAAAAGCATTCACAGCAGGCCTCCATTACATTCGCTTTGAAAGGCCAAACATGAACAGATAATCGCGCTGGATATTGTTTCCAAGAACTGTCAGCAACCTCAGCTTCGTGGTTATCACTGAGACCAGGGTTGCATATTTTGAATGGAAGGCAGAACATCTTTAATTTGTAGTGTGAAGTTGCCCATTTCTCTACTGACAGTAGCAACATGTGTATGCATCGTATCTCTTACCCTACTATCGGTTTGTGTTAGATTGACTGAAGCTTGCTCTTCTGGTGCCGGCATAGTTTTGACAGGTGCGTTCCACTTATTACCAGCCTGGGGTGATTGGATATCTTAAAAAGTCACAATATTTTCAGGCCGACCAATATAGTAGTGGACAGAAGTCCACTGCATGCGATGCTGCTGACCAACATGCAAGTACACATTAGCGATGAGCAGTTACACCATATTATACCACACAACATTCTCCTCTCTAAGATGGCCAACCTGTAACTCTCAAATAGGGTAAGCAGAGTAGAGCTGAGATGGATGATCCTCCTACCATAAGAGGAGCATAGACCATCTCAAGGTAGCTTCTCCCCACTCTTCTCCACTCTTGTTCCAGTCCTACATCTGCAGACTTTGTTCGCTGTGTGAGTACCCACGGTTCACTCTGCGCAGCCACCTCTGCACCACCAATACTCCAGGAGCCCATCAGAACCATATGATTTGAAGACTGCTCCTACGACTCCATTTGTTAGGTGGAGGGCAGCAGTTGTCAATAGGGTATCAGGTAATAATATCCCCAACAAAAATATTGCCGTAAATATGGGCGTTTGGTTCGCCATAGGCGATATTTTTATTGGGGATATTATGTGGGAGTGGGGGTTGCAGAGGTGTCCCCTGCACATTAAAAAGTGATGCGGGGGTTGCAAAGGTGTCCCCTGCACATTAAAAAGTGATGTGGGGGTTGCGGGGGTGTCCCCCGCAGGATCCATTGTGAATTTTGCCGCAAAAATATGGCGATATTTTTGTATGGCGATGTTTTTGCGGCAAAATTATCACATGGAACCTTCAATAGGGACTAGGAAAGGCTACCAGAAGGTCCCAGCAACAATGCATCACCTTGAAGTAACTGACTTTGTGGCTGCACAATCAGGGTCACATATGCCCGCCTGTTCACACTGGAGTTGTGAAACTAGGTGTGTTGTTGTATGTGCAATTTCAGGCATATGGATTCTCTTGTTAGGAGAAAGTCAAGAAGGAATGAAAAGGTTCGATTTTTCTCCATCAAGCAATGCATGTTGTGTGACTACGAGCTCCCGCTGATTAGGGTACAACAATGTATTTAATATGCCACACTGAATTAGGTCCTTATGCCCAGGCACAGCAGAGAATCTAGCAAATGCAGATATCTTAAGCCAAAAACTCTAGGGTCACTTCCAGGACATGGCTGGGGAACTTACTAAAAGAGATCTAAAATTAAGTTAGTGCGGCAGGATACACAACTTGGAATGATTAAACCCAGAAGTGGGACCTTTGATCACTAAATTACACGAATGACTGGAACATCAACACACAATTTACAAATAATTCCTTTAAAATAGAATAGCTGCTACATTCCATTGAGAAAATTAAATCACAAAGACACTCAAATATCTTATAAAAGAAGCCTTCAAATGTTGCCCTTAGCAGTCAATGTCTGGTCATGCTATTAGGCTGGTCTCCAAACCAAAATGTATGTCGTCCCAACATGTTATTGTAAACAGAAATGTTTGGAATAGGCTGTGGAATTAAGGCACTAAGTTCCATGAGGAATGATTTTCCACGAAAGGCGTACATAATTAGGCTATGTCAGCCGGTAAGATAGCTCAGCTGGTTGAGCACTTGTTGCTGCGATCTATGTGTGATTTGCAGGTTCGTATACCAGCAAGACCAACTCAGCTCAGCCTTTCATCCTTCCGAGGTTGATAAATGAGTACCAACTTCTGTTGGGATGAGGATGATGTCTGATATGTTCTATGTGCAGCGCTTAACCATAAGCACTATATAAATAACACATCATACCCCATGTCTAGTCATCAGCTTTGCAGTGCTATAATGCGCGCAGCCTGCACTTTTGAGCTGCTCTATGACCAAAGAAATGCTGAGTGAATTTCCATATTCCTCTTATTCGCAGTTGGAGTTCTATGCCCCACATTTCATGGGTCACACACGCTGTTATGTGGAGTGCAAGAGACGTATAAACTAAGCCAGTGTTGTTACAGTTATGTCAACGAAATGAAACTTCTTGCAGAGGCTGCACTCTGGTTAAGTACAGGCAGCTGATGTGCTGTGTGGCCTAACTTGACCTCGGAATCGGAGGACCTGGCTTCGAAAACCAGCGTCTGCACTTGAGCAGAATGTGTGATTCTGGGTGAATCTCTTAATCTCCTACTGTCTCCAGGAATGTCATTTGGGGTCACAGCTACGACCCATACAGCCCCCCTTGCTACCTCTGCGGTCTCTCTTGCTACCCAATACACATTTTTTGTAATGCTTTTTTAAAATTAGATAAAACGGAAGCTCATTATGCTCTTGAGATCCTGCCTATGCACTCCTTCGTTCCCATGTTGAGGTCTTGGGACCCTGTATGTATCCTGCCTTGGACTGACCTACTGCCTCGTGCCCCGCACTTACTTGATCCGATTATTTCAAGATTGTGGAGTATCTCTCCTTCCTCCTTCGCACTTGTGAGCCCACAGTGTGACTGCATATCACAAAAGGAGCCTTAAAAATCAACTAGAAATAACTAATAACTAAATAACTAAAATATTGCTTACATACAGGTCACGCGTTACAATACGTTGTGTCTCTTATAATATAGACAAGTAAGTAGCGGTGGAAATGGAAAACATGTGAAAGGGGATCCCACAAGGGTCTGGGGTGGGGGTGGAATTTGCAGGCAGGGTTCCGAGGAGGTGGAGCTCAGAGGGGGTGGAACTGGCAGTGGAACTCTGCTCAAAGCAAATGTTCAAAAGAATAGTTTAAAATTGTTGCAATTGCTTTCATGCTGCTTTCTTTCCAGTAACCACGCTGGCAAAATATAAAAAGGTGCTCACCTTTTAAACCCAGCCATCTACAGTGCAATATTCCCTGGAAAACAAAATATCCAAATATGGGACATGTGCTTTGATGAAAATTTTGTGTGGTCTTGTGAGTAAGCGCAAAGACCACACAATGTTATGGGAATGTTATCAATCACAGTAAAACTGGTAGAGTGGAGTCAAGGATTTAATGCTCCTGCTGCAGAGGTAGGTGGTAACCTGCAACTCACAGGCTGCAACTGTGCTAAAATAGCTCATGGGATTCCTGCACCTGCTGTAAACAGGGCTGGATATAGCCCCATGCGTTGTGCCCCCCCTCCCTGCCCTTCCCCCTGCAGCAAATAACATGCACTAAGCATACAGCTCATGTTATAAAAAACGTAATTATCGTACCGATACTTTATTTTACATTATAGTGAACTGGAGACAATGCGCCCTTTATTTGCTGTCGGGTGTGGGGTGCATTTACACGCCCTAACAGAAATCCTTCCCCTAAAAACCGCATTTAAACATTGCCAACAGAAACAGCTGTGCTGTGTTCTCCCTGGCACATGTGTGGAAAGCATGTGAACACTGCATCCTGGAAAATGGCCCTACAATTGTTGTTCCTTTCATCTGAACCATAAGGTTGTGCACTGCATTCAAGACAGCTCTACATTTGGTGTTCTGTCATCAGAAATACCACAAAGTTATGCGCTGCTTGAAAAAACAGCCCTGCGTTTGTTTTATTTCATCTGAATGCCAAAAAGTTGGGCAATACAACAGAAAGCAGCATTATCCGACTGGCAAGGATTTCACATTGCAACCGACACATCTTTTGTTTTCCATTTCATGTGAACAGCAGCACTCAAACACTGCAAATGAAAGAAAGCGGCTCAGTTTGTTCTTTTATCCCGTGTCAAATTAAAGAACCTTGTGCAGAGGGTCTCCCCTCCGTGTCTATGGATCAATTACAAATGCAAACTTATTTAAGAAGGACAAATAAAAAGTATCCTACGACTCAGAGAACCGCATCTCAAACAAATACGCTTGTACACTTGTGAAAGAGAAAACGCCACCGTGAAACAGTAACTTTTGCTTGCACAGAAATGTCAGTGTGTGGGTGGGGGTTGGCTACACATGTACATTATGTTCTCCCCCCACAAGACTTCAATCACTTTGAGACTCAGAATAACCAGTAAAACCAGTTCTCGGCTCAATTGTCCAGCACTGCAGGTAAGCATTAAACCACAGGAAATTCCAGTGGTGATGGGAGAATCTTAGTGACAAAATCTTGCTTCAATTATAGTTGAATTGATATTTTCTCATCAAGAGTATTTAAAAATAGCATTTTATGTAAAATAAAACTTTATTAAACACAAGTTTGTGCAATTCTCAAGAGGAGAGACCACATTGCCCACTTACCTGGTGCATTTCGGTTCCAAAGATCCTCTGTCAGGGAAACATCTTTCCATGGATGTGTTGCTACCATTGTGTGTCTATAAGTGTGAAAAGTCTGTCAATGGACATGTATAGATAGGGTGGTAAGAGCGAGCGCTCTATGGACGTTGTAGAAGGAAAAGATGTAAGCTGCAAAGCCGCTCTCCGTTTGCGAGGGCCCTAATACTTTTTCTTTAGCTCTTCCTCGTGGTTTAATGGCCGTTTTCTGAATTCTTTGTTGTGCAGTAGAATGGAACTGGCATGAGTCTAATAAATGCATGAAGCATTATACATCACTGAGGCATGCATTTATCGAGGTGCCCACTTTAGCTTTCATTTCATCGTGTGTATATAACCCTTTAAATCTGCTAAGAGGCAGGTTACACATTGCACAGCACTGCATGTCCTTTTACGGAGAGTCGAGCACTGCACTGTCTAGACACTTGGGGCAGGCTCCAGACTATTCAGCCCTATTGTAGATTTTGGCTACCCTGTTAGAAGTACTGCATTGTGTATGTTTTGCATATAGGCCCCACATCGGATCTGGAAAATAACATTCCCCAAATGTGTGATCTTGGACAAATCACACCTCCCTGTGTGCCTCAGTTCTTATATCTGGCTGAAATGTAATCGCCTGGAAACACGGGTGTTAGACGCATCAGAAGGTCAGGTGCCATCACTTCCCGTGATGTCACTTGGGGGGGGGGCAGGGTCGAATGACATCACTTCCTGTGATGTAATCGGAGGTCAAGGGTCTTGTGATGTCACTTCTGCTACAACTGGCATTCTGGTGAAATGACGTCCCTGTCTGTCTCCTTTACCAAATGTGTAATGTTCTGCAACATGTAAAAAAAACATTTCTGTGCAGTACGCCGTGCAGTGCTAACCCAATTACGCGTTCTTTATTGTCACTACCAAAGCCACACAAGCTTCTATAAATACAGATGTAACCAGATACATACGGTGTAACCAGATACATATGGTGACCAGACGTGCCGGTTTTGCCAGGACAGTCCGGGTATTTGCACCTCCGTCCCGGGGTCCTGAGACTTTTTTAAGTTTAAAAACCCGTCCTGGGATTTGGGCATTGGGTGGATACCATCCCAGTTTTTGACGGATATCATGATTTTTGCCAAAAACCGGGATGGTATCCACCCGATCCCCAAATCCCAGATGAGTTTTTTAAAACTTAAAATAGCCTCGGGACACCGGGCGCTGCAACATGACATGGGACAGGCCACCCACATAGAAGTATGGCTACAGTTTCACAGCTGAAGCTGTAATCCTACTTCTATGTCAGTGGCCTGTCCAGGCTTTTTATTTTCGGAATCTGGTCACCCTACAGATACCACGAACGTATTTTCTATGTGCAGCACCCGAGGTACACAATTCTCTTGCTAATAGATAATCGCTATATCAAACACCTAAAAAAAACCACATAATCACAATAGCATGTAACAATTTGCCAGCCCAAACCTGTAAATGAATCCAATTCGAGTTGTATTTCATTACTTTTCAGAGAACTGGTTGGCACACGTTATTGTTAGATTGATCTCTGCAGTCGTCCGTGATGACATTTGTGACCCCTAAAACATAACCCAATCGGTAGCAGATATCGGCCATCTGTTAGGGGAAGCGTGCGCTTTGCTCTACGTTGCAGGAATGGCGAGATTAATGAGTCCTTCCCTATCTCTGCAGGCCAGGGCAGACAAGACAACAAGAGGTCTGCGCCTGTTTAAACCCATTTAGCACCCCCCTTGTAATCGCGGCTATCAAGAACATGCCCCTTCCAAGCAAACGTATTTCAAATTGAAAAGTAAATTGCATCTGAGTAAAAGAATAAAATCTGTGGAAAAATTACAATGAAGTAATTTAATCCGAGCGTCTAAAATCTGACCATGGCAGTTGACATGTTTGAGTTAACGAATTGTAATGGATTTATAGTTGGATAGTTATTTCGTTTTCCAGTTTGTCTGCGTTGCAGTGCTCAGACATGGCGCTGATGGACTATACAATATTGATATTTTATTTCTATCGCACTCGTACACAAGTGTTTCAGAGCGCGACAAGGCAAGGGAGGGGAACAGGGGAGAACAAAACAGTGATCTTACTAGGCCCAGTGACATTGAGAACGCGCAAGTGCATGGGAGAGGGGGAGGGGGAAAGTGCATGGGAGGGGGAGAAGTGGAAGGTGCGAAGCAGAGGAGAAACAGATAAATAATAATAAATAAATAATAAAGGCAACAAACAGTGGTAGTGCAGCCAGCAATTTGCAAGTGCTAGGTTTAAGGCAGCAGACAGGGTAGGTCTGATAAGTGCAGGAAGAAAAAAGGGGGGCTGTATGGGGACAGGTACAGACCCCAGTGCAAGGGGTGGCCCGGAGGCAGTGTGGGAGGGTGGCGGGGTGAGCAGGTACCTGGGCCCGGAGGACACAGGGTGACCAGGTGCATGGTGCCAAGAGAGAACAGATCAGCAGGTGAGAGGGTGAGTGAAGGCAGAAGAAAAGAGGAAGGTCTTGAGGTGCTTCCGGAACCGGAGATGGTTCTCCTCAAGTTTTAGAGGGGCAGGGAGGCTGTTCCAGAGGGAGGCCCCAGCCGAAGACATTATCAGTGTACAAACCTTAATTTCAAAATAAATACAGGATTGCTTGATTTTTTATTTTCCTTTTACTTGACGGGTTTTAGTATAAATGTAAGTCTGGCTTTCCCCCCACGAAAGAGCAAAAACATACGCTAGCTCCTTGCATTCCAAGATTCCACATCCTCTCACGTCAGTCAGGTGAGTGACGCACACATCTAAAAGCAACTATTATCAGTCCACGTCTAAAAAAATACAGAATCTGGGCCCAAATAAATTGCCCAATTTACACACAGTTACATCATACCATTTATCACTAAAATTGTAGAAAACATTGCATAGCATAAAACCGCGTCAAAACTCTGGTCCCTTCCATGAAAGAAAATATGGGTTCCAGCAAAACAAGAACACAATTTGCGCTACTGGATATCAGCGTGAAGCCCCTGGGCAAACCAGTTTTTGTTAATTATACTTTTAGATCTGTTATCAGCCTGATATGCACCTGATGACGAGAACGTAGCCAACAGAATTAAGTTCATAGTTGCACTGAAGGGTCTGCTGACAGATGGACAGAACCATTTTTGACAGGCTGCAGCAAACAGGTCAAACAGGACTAATTGGACTCCACCACATCCCTGTCTTCTGACTTGTTGAGCCCCCAAGGGTTCAGCACTGTCGCCCTGTTTTTTCAATAAATGCACGAGACCCTTTTGGGTCGACTGTTAGCAAATTCACTGACTCCTTTAAAGTGCACACTGATGATACACGTGGGGTGATGCTAGGGTATATTGCACACGTGCAAACAGTTTTTTTGTATGCACAGACTGCATGTGCACACAAGCAATGAGATTAGTAAAGGCACCAATCCACTTGCACTGTATTTGCACCTTAGCTAATTCCTTTGCACATGTGTAAATGCAGTTTGTGCACATGTACTATGCGTAGTTGTATGTGTAATGCAATGGAATTAAACAGGGATGGCAACCTACCTCCTAATGATCAGATACTGTTCTGTTTAATCAAAATCCACGACTGGATGACTACAAACAGCCCATGTTTCAAAGCATACAACACTGGGGTTATGGTTTTAGGCTCTCCTCTTCTGGAGAGGTTACCTTTTGAATGGTAGAGTTCGATGAGTAGACTGCGCCCCCCCACCTCTAAAAACCCTCACGTTCCTGTTATTACAATAATCTATGATTTATCCTAACGATAAGAACACTGACCAGAAACATCCATTACAAAATGTATGTTTTTAATACATTTTCTTGCACTTCTAAATGGGATACAAAATCAAGCTAATTCTGGCCTTGGCTCTATTCACGCGACATTATTGCAACAGCATATACTTAGCTAACCAGATCCAACTGTAAGGATGATCCTTACACTGTAAAACCAGGGAACACATCCCATCAGCACATAGAAAGGATATCCAATGGTTTGAGTGGAAAACAGAATATGAGTCAAAATACTATTCATAACTCAGATGCTGAAACTCATGACTCAATACTATTCACAGAGAACATTAAGATCACAATCTACAAACTCAGTAAACATGAAAAACAATGAATCAAGGCTCTTTTGCATCCAAAATCCTATTTCATTTAATTTCCTACTGGTTGAAATGAAAGAGCAAAAGGACCCCCAAAAATGTATAAATGACTGCAAAACAGTCTGTGAGGAAATGCGATTCTGTCCGTAAGAAGAAGAAGAGAGCAAAAAAGGCTCTGTGTTCTATGTCTGAACTTGTCGCAACACTGTTTTTGTCATAGAGGTGAAATACCTAGTAAGTAAATGGTATACCTCCTTCAGTACTTTATTGATAGGATGGGCCAAAATGTTTAAAGTAAATACTAAACTAAAAGTAATATCCAGCTCAGAGTGCATAGAAATATTTCCTTTACTCACACATAGATAACAACAAAAAAAAAAATGTAATCCCACCCGTAAGAGAAACACACATTTAATAAATGCATGCATTGTACTGTTGTACTGCTGCAAAAGTGGTAGTACATTTAAGTTTACGTCAAACTTTATATAGGAAAATGCATTCTCTGCTACGTTTTTATCATTTTCACACACACACACACACACACGCACACTTTGGTAGTTTTAGTGTAGAGGGGTAAAAAGTAGACTTAATGAAGAAAAAGAAAAAAAGTCTGTGTTGCTTTTAAAATTCCATTGATAAGGTAAAAATTAGATGTGTTTTAATCACTAGGACACCACCATTTGCCTCAAAGTGCAGATGGAACCATGATCAATGATTGCCATAGGTATAATAGGACCATTTCAGGAGGTAAAGGCAAAGAGGAGAAATGCTTTCGTGTTGATGTGGATGGATTATTATAGCCATTGGCCTGAAGTGCAGTATGTCAGGAAACTCACCATGAAGGTGGTGATAACATGTATACAGAATATTTTCCAAAGAAAAGGTGTGCCAAGAGAACTCCTAATGGGGCGCAATTTGTGTGGACAGAAATTGTGCAATTTGTGAATGAGAATGGAATCAAACATACTAAACCACTATATCATCCCCAAGCCAATGGTTTAATGGAAAGTTTCAACAGTGTAGTTAAGAATACAGTGCAATTGTGTAGAGAGTCAAGGATGGAGCTGGGCGAAGAGTTAAGTGCAATATAGTATGTACATAGAGAAAACACTCCAATACAGGAAAATCCCCATTCCAGCTGATGAGGCAAAGGCACCACAGAAATGTGAGGTCGCAGTTGAATGGACGTATGTTGAGCGATATAAATGGGTGATGTGAATACAGGTATCGATTTCTATGAGGTGGAGCGAATAAATGAGAAGATGAAATAGGTATATGACAGGAAAAAGGGGGCAGGATATGTTGGTGTCAGGGAATGGGATGATGTCAAGATCAGATCATCTTATACCGTGCAGAGTCTAGGTTTAGCAAACCAGTTAAGGTGTTGATGGTGACTAAACCCAGTGTCTTGACTAGTGAGAGGTTCTGGTGGAGTTTGAACATGGTAGCTGAAGTTAAGATGTAGTAAAGGACTGCATGGATTGTTTATCGGAGGAGGTTGTGTGTTTTGCTGGTTGCCTTCTATACTACATGAAATGCATAGTGATCTATGACTTAGGCGATTCTGGAAGTGAGGTTTAATGGAATGAGAGCTGGTCGAGAGATATGATATGATATGATAGGTTATTTATAACACGCTTAATACCCAGAGGTTTCTAAGCGCGGACCTGGGGATCGAACCTGTGTTGCTCCGTGTCGTCTTGCTTCCAAGGCAAGCACGTTGCCGTTGAGCTATCCTCCTCTCAACAGAGAGAGGGGAGGGCTGTCAATGCTTTTACTTTTATAAATAATATCAATTAAACTATGAAAAGAAAGAAACGGGCTGCTATGATTTATGAGAAGAGAAGAAAGTTACAATAAAAGAGAACATACTCCTCATTGAAAATCAGTCTTCTTCATGAGAGAGGAAATACACAATCATTAGATAAAACCATTCCAACAGCTCTCCAAACAGATTGGCTGCATATGATACTGTCAACCAACTAACTCTAACACACAGATTATTCATTCTTAAATAGATATCCAACTACGTTAAGAAAAACAGACTACACTGCTTAGCATAGGAGACAACTAATAATTGAATCCTCTTTAAAGTCTACTTTAAACCCTTGGCCAACCTGACAGGGCCCAACAGCCACCTTTTTGACTTCATAGTGATGGCTTACACATATTGCTAAACCTGTCTCTGAACAATAACAACTAAATCACAACATTCCTCCAGGCAGTGGGGACTGACAGGGAGATAGATTCCAGAGATGGGAAAGAGCGATTTGAGCCAGCCAGTGACGAGTAGTTAGTTTCCTTTAAGAAGAAAACCAAATATGGCACTAGAGTATGGGTTTCTCATTTCTGGAAGCTCTTGGGACTCCCTTCCCATACATACCTTTTCTGAAGTATATGTCTTTAAGCCTCTGAGGAATGACAGTCAAGAGGGAGAATACTTCAGGGTTAGACCAGATAAGGCCACCTGTGAGCTGTAGTACCAAAGAGCTGAGATTGGGGACTGGGTGGACGGACTGGCAACTATTACAGAACGGGTGTCTTTACTCGGCATCAAATTATGTTCACAGAGGATGGGGCTCTTCACATATCTGAGCATCCCCTCATTATTTTGTGGCAATGTGGTAGAAGGTCCAAAGGCCCCCCAAGCACTCCCTGCATGTCTTTTGTTATTCAGGGTGAGCATTCCTTATCTCCATATACCACTTGTAGTTATTTATTATGTGTGCCTAAGGACACATCTGTGATACTGAGGGTCCACCTGTCCTCTTACTACCTGAATGTTGCATGAAGGAGCTCCATAGGTGCCCTGCATAGTTCAGTTTGTGGAAAGAAGGCGCATTTGCTGAAGGTGAATGCCAGTGATGATACAGAATAAAAAGGAGACAAGAGGTGTTTACAGTCAGTGTCCCCTCCTTAGTGACCGTTAGGTCCATAGGCACTGCAGGTTCACGGAATTATTTTACCCATCTTGGAGTCTGTAACTGCTGGGTTTCTACCGACTGTAAAATCCTTTTGAGCGGAGGGTTCGCACAAACCTTTATGGATGCTAATGAATCTGCCAGATTTAAATACATCCGTGGACCCATTGTACAAAGTTCTTTGAAGTAATACTTTTTTTGCTCCACAGTATGAATGCATTTATTTAAGGATATGCATTTAGGTTGTGGTGTGTCATGTCTGTGCCCAGTGCACATTTCATATCTTTATTCTTTTCTGAGAAGGTTCGCATCTGGAAACATTGGTCACAATTATTTTAGCAGTATTTTTATAATAGGGCTTCTTTTGGTCCCTGCATATGGTAGGTGGAGGCAGGTGTAGTTATGAATGCAATACTCACCTTATCTCTAAATGCATAGCGGCAAAGCTCTCCCTGAGGGAGCTATACACACAAATAAAACATGTGGATAAACAAATATAAACATAAGAAGTTCTGGTGTTTTGAAGGTTCCTCTTTTGTTTTGTGCCACAAATTTATAGGCGCAGGGCAGATATAAAATATGCTTTGAGATGCAGCTATATTTTATTTTATATATTTATTTGTGTACTGTGCCGAAAGCCCGCAGGGATCGGGCGCAACAATTACACACTAAATACAAACAAAAAAGACAGGATAATTAATCCAATAGCAGAGGTATGGGGGATATGTGTTCAATTACTTGAAAAGACAAGTTCTTTGTCCTTTTCAAAAAACGTTTAAGTCTGCCGCAAGTCTAAGAGTAGGAGGCAGCGAGTTCCCCAAATGTTCTGCTTTTACTGGAAAGATCTTCCTACACCTCTTGAGCGTTAATAGCCCGGGCAAAGCACCTGCAGCTGATTAGGGGAGCGTAATCCTCTGGTGGGAATGTAGCAGGGACTCCATGATTTGAGATAAGAGGGAGCGGTTCCAAACAGCCACCGATGGATCAAGGTACATGCTTTGAAATGTATAAGCTCCTGTATCAGGAACCTGTGAAGGTCCATCCTGTGGTTGGAAATACTGACACATCTTGAAATTATTTTGACCACGCGCACAGCATCATTATGAAGGACTTAACATTTTTTTTAGATCAGAAAATGAGGCCCCATTCAGTAATGAGTTACAATAGTCGAGCCTAGATAAAAATTGTTTGGGCAACATGGTTGCACAGTTGTTTTCTGTAATATAAAGGCAAATGTTTTTAAGCAGGCGCA
Organism: Ambystoma mexicanum; assembly: GCF_040938575.1. Lineage (NCBI taxonomy): Eukaryota > Metazoa > Chordata > Amphibia > Caudata > Ambystomatidae > Ambystoma > Ambystoma mexicanum. The sequence continues at coordinate 524,085,179 of NC_090939.1, forward strand.
GATGGTTTAAGTGACTTCAATCCAGCACTCCAACTAAGTCAATGCCAAGTCTGGGATGCCCAATGGAAGACCTTATTTATATATTTTTATGTCAAAGTTCTTGAAATCTGGATGATGAACCCTTATATAACACCCTTCTCTTTGAATCTCCCCGACCTCACTGAGCCAAGAAGTAGGTTTGTTTTGCAAATTAAAAGGTTTATTTGAAGAATTGAACAATATATATATATATCACACTTTTATGAATAAAATAATATCTGAATAGCACACTTATGAATATGAACAGTAATCAGATGGATGTGGAAATGAGGGCACACAGGTTTCAAGAATACACTCAATAATGCAGTTAAATTCCAGTTCCCCCAGCAAGCGTAGAGAAAACAGGTATGATTTTAAAACAGGCAAAAATGCTTTTGAATGTAATTGCAATGGATGGAAAAATATGCTAAAATGATTTTAATTCACTAAAGGAGATTCAGGATTAGTGAGAATTACTTTCGATTGGTACAGGTCAACACTAGCAATGATTCATGAATGATTATCAGATTGAAAACGAAAATCAGCAGTTGCAAACAAGAAACAGCTATTTTGACAAGTGGTGAAATGGAGCTAAATTGCAATTCGCGGCAATTTTTTCCGCGTGCGTGAAACGTGATTGTGGAAAAAGTATAATGAATTGGAATGTCGTTTTAGGTTCGTTGGATGCCTTAGGATCTTAGCTTCAAAATGAAAGTTCAGTTCTAGGACGTGCGGTTCAAAAGTTACAGAGGTTTTTGTGAAGGTAGATTTTTCAGAAATAAAGTCAAGATTTCAAAAAATGACAGATCGTGCAAAACACTCAACGGGCAGCCACCAGAACAGGGCGCCTCCGCTCTGATCTCTGTCCATCAAAACACTTGTCCCTCTTCAGAAAATATCAGCGCAAATATGATTATTGCTACAATTATCACAAACAATATAATGAGAAGAATTCAGGATGGACACAGGATTCTATAATGCCATTCTGGATAAGTGGAATGGATGGAATAGTATTACTTTAAACTAAGAGATGACTGTTGACAGTTCTAGACTAAATACTCACTCCTAGGCTTTGGACTGGAATGGGCCTCGTCAAAGATCTGGTCAAGGGTTTGGCTTCACTCGCCACCGGAAAGGTCTCAGGCACTCTGGGTTCTGCTCTCAGCACTGCACTGTGGTCTGGGTGGCCTCTTGAACTGGATCTGACGGGTTCTGGATACAGCGCTGCTTTCTGGGTCTGGATCTTGGTTCTAGCACAGGGTTCTTAGCTAGAAGCAAAACAGCTCAGCCAGGCTGTTGGATTTTGAGATGCCCCTGGGAAGTTTAGGGGTTAGAATCAGGTTGCAAAAGATTCTGAAGGCCTGCTGCAAAGAGTTCAGTTTTGGGTTAGGCCTCTGCTTCAGGGTTCTAGAGTTTGGTTCTAGAGTTGGTTCTAGATCTGGAGTCTGGAGTCTTCCTGCAGGGTGCTGCGCCAAAAAATCAGTTGAGTAGTGGAAAAATGTGTGTCCTATCTGTCCTCACAGTCCCTATTTATGTATTTCCAAAGTGGGTGGTGAGGCTGATTCTACAATGCCCAACCCTCTAAGGATTTGATAGGTTAGAGGATTTCCTATACCCTGATTGGAGAAAGGATCAGCGTGTCAGAATGAGTCAGAGTGATGCTGTGTTTATGGTCCAAAAGAAATCCCTCCCTTTTGCTTCTACGTAGAACATCTATTTTTCCCAAAAAACATATTTCTCAGATACACAAGTTGTAGGGAATACAGAATTACATGACAGATTGCTTAAGGTATATTTCTGTTCAAATCCCATGTTTCCACGAGCTTGGGTTCTGAAATGACAACATTTTTGCGCTTTTAGAGCGTTTCTCAATATTCCTTCTGCACCAAATTTGAAACATGCATGCATATCCTCTCTGAGCATATTACTGTAAGTTTTTATGTTTCTAGCATAAACACAGTATCTACAATATGAATACATTCCGGGATTTTGTCACAGAACATCGCAGCTTAGTCTTGAACTGTGAGTGAATTTTTCATTTTCACAATCTCAAAGTTTCACATTTTTGTCAGTTCAATACACTTTGTTATAAGCATGTTTATAAAACATACATTTATTCCAATGTTAAATCCACATCTCAGTCTGGTCCGCCCCCAGAGCTGGCTGACTCAGAGGGTCACATGTCTTGTTTCCTGCCAGCAGTTTGTGGTCAGTTACACCCCAAATTAGCATTCCCTATTCAGTCCAAGACATCTATTGTTCCTTTCTGCAGGCTGCAGAGAAAATCTCCTCCCCTCTTGATTAGCATGCCAATGCGACATCCTCCTTCTGGTGGGAATGACGTGTGAAGGGTTCTCAGGGGAAGCAAGCCTTTTGGAGTTTTAACTGCATCAGGTTACTTTCTGATCAATTGTAACATAGTTCCTTGTGAAAAAAATAACATTTATAAACTTAAAATAAGCAACATATCTTTAAATCAAGTCTTTCTCAACATGAAATCACTGTGTGGCACTCTAAATGGCATTTTGATGGAATTCTCTTCTTTGGCATAGTTTGAGTTCAATTGTTCAACTTTACACAAATGGTTTTAAAACGCCGGCTTTCTGGTAGAGGTGAGCAACGGTATTACACCCATTTTTACAGCTGTCTTTCCATCAAGTATCTTTAAAATAGAATTTTGTTCTGAGAACATATGATTCTTGCTGATATCGTATTGATATGGATTCTTGCAGTAAATGATGTGGAACACTCAATAAATAGGTTGGATCTTCTAGGTGATTTGTGAGCTATGATTTTAACAATTTTTGACAATCAAGAAAACAGATTTTCAAACAGCTTGGTGTTTCTTTTGCACTCAGCATCGCTATTTCCAAGTGGTTTCAGGCTATTTGTGGGTAGCCCAATGGTGGTTTTTGGCAGTGATCTCCTGTGCTCACTGACATAGGCAAAAGTAGATGGTGGCCTATTTTTCAGGTTTTCACTGCGCAATTTCTGGTGATTTCTAGCGAGCAGCATGCTTTCCAGTGGCCATTATGATGTTTCAGCTGCCAGCAATGCACAGTGATGTTGCAGGGCTTGGATGAGTGGGTTGATACAACCCACAATGGTAATTGCAATTAAGGTTTATCTGGTAGGGAGGGAGGGTTTGCATGTGAAGCCAAACCAGGCCCATGCTGGAGAGCAATAGTTAAAAGTAAGTAACTTGTTCCTTCTCTAGCATGGGGTCTGGCATGGATTCCCATGTGCATGAATAATGAATACACATAAATACAACATTACACAACCATGGGAGGTTGCAAGGCTCAACAGAAGCAATCAGCTCTTACCTCTGGAACAGACTTACCTCAAGCGAACAGGTTGCGTAGCACTGCTAGGAGAAGAAAGAAGAGGATCCAAGTATGGAGTCCTCCCGTCCCCTGCACACTATCTACATACGCCTGAAAGGCGGTTAGAAATTCAGTTTAGAACAGTAAACCATCATTTCAGCTGATGCACAGTTATAGTGTGCCAATTATGTAAGCAGTATGCGTAGACAAATATGATAAAACAAAGTAATTTAATCAACAAAAGATATTCAAACAAAGAACATCCAGAAGTCCAATGTTAATGGCTGATGCATTTCGAGGCAATCCCTCTTCTACAAAAGAGCCTAATAGGTCTGTTGATCGATTTCATACATAGAAAAAAAAGAGACACATTGGTTTGTGTTATAACCCATATATTTACAGTTATTGCATACATACTACTACAAATAAGACATGTCAGTGTTGAGCAGTTCTGCAATTACCCTTGTGTTAAGAGAGACTTTTTGCGTAGCACTGCTCGGGCCAACTCTGGACTCCTCCCTGGAATCCCTGTCAACGCAGTAGAACTTCATGAATGTGTTCAGCTGGGGCACACCATCCAGGAATGCTGTCGTTGCAGAGATCGATCTGGTGGAGTGAGCTCTCAGATGGCCGGGCAGTGGTCGGTTCACCAATCGATGACAGTGCATGATGCAGTTGGAGAGTCACCTTGAGATGGAAGTCTTATACAGGCCTTCCTGTGGTTCACAGGACCAAAGTTCACGAACAGCTAGGAAGTCTTGTGAAAACTCTTTGTGCGTGCCACGTAGAACTTCAGGGCACAAGCAAAGTCCAGCGAGTGCAAGGCCCTCACAGCCATTGAAGAAGGTTTCAGGAAAAAAAACAGGTAACATCAATGGCTCATTGAGGTGGAATTCTGACAGAACCTTTGGCATGAAAGAGGTGCGTCCACAGCACCACCCATATGGCTGTTTGAAGGACAGGGCCTGTATCTCACCCACCCTCCTGGTGGAAGTGATGGCCACAAGGAAAGCCATTTTCAACAGGAGGAATTTGAGAGGGGCCTGATGCATCCCCTCAAAGGGGGCCTCCATAAGCATCCTGAGAACCACGTTGAGTTCCCATGCCGGGGCAGGAGCCTTCACCAGAGGGAAAAAGTCCTTTAAGGAATTCATTGACGAGTCAATGAGACCAAAGTGAAGACTTTCCTGAAGAGCTGGTGTAGCAGGAGATAGCCATATCGGGAGGCAACTCATCCTCCAATCTCTAGGGTTGCAAAAGCCAAGCCATCAGGTTGAGCGATCTCGGGTCTTGATGCAGGATTGTGCCTCCTTTTCTGGCAAGAAGATCTGGGACCACTGGTAGCTTGATCAGTGGCGACACCGACAGGCTGAGAAGGTCTGGATACCAATTGTCCCTCGGCCACGCCGGGTTGATGAGGTCATCCTGCACTGACACTATCTGAGTGTATTGATGACTCGTAGCAGGAGAGGCAATGGAGGAAACACTTACAGAAACATCCCTGCCCACAGAAAGGAGAATGCATCGGCCAGGCTCCTCTGTTGGTGGACTCTTCTGGCAAACTTCTGGCATTTGGAGTTTGCCGCTGTCGCAAACAGATCGATCTGGGGCCTGCCCCACTTGGCAAAGATGTGGTCCACTTCGTCCTGCCGAAGTTCCCACTTGTGGCAGGAGCGCAATTCCCTGCTGAGGGAATCTGCGATGGTGTTCTTGACTCCCGGTAGATGAAGAGAGACGAGGAACATTTCTTGTCAGATGTGCCAGCACCATAATACCTGCGCTTCCCTGGAGAGCGCCGGGGTTCAAGTGCCTCCTTGTTTCCTGATGTAGAACTTTGTCGTGGTGTTGTCCAAAAAGATCCTCACCACCTTGCCCTTCTGAGATGGAGGGAATGACTTGAGGGCCCAGAACACTGCCCGTACTCCAGGATGTTGATATGGAGATCCCTCTCCTCCGGTTGCCACAGGCCTCTAGCATGAAGACGTCCGGTGTGGGGTCCCAAGCCTTCCAGGGAAGCATCCGTCGTGGCCATTTCCTGGAATGGAGGGTTCTGAAACCCCATTCCCCGGGAGATGTTGGAGCGGACGCCCCACCACCTTATCGCCCAATGGAACTCGTCCCCTAGAGTTATATTGTCCACAAAGTTTCTAGACACTGATACCCAGCGAGCGTCCAGGAACTCTTGAAGAGGTTGCATCTGTAACCGGCAGAGCTGGATGAGGAAGATGCAGGACAACATCATGCCAAGCAACGACTTGATGGTCCACACCGTGGCCGTCTACATCGACAACAGCCGCTGCAGCTTCACCTGAATAGCCGCTACCCTCTCCTCCGAGGGTGATGCTAGGCAGAACGCTGTATCGAGTCTGCCCCCCAGGAACAGCGCGTTCTGCGATGGTGTCAAGCAGGACTTTGGATAACTGATAGAGAATCCCAGATCCGTCAGCAGGTTGACGGCCACCTCTGTGTGTGTCCAACAGCCAACTCTCACGAGCGGGCTCGGATGAGCCAGTCGTCGAGTTACGGGTATATGTGAATCCTTCGTAGACGCAGATGTGCCGCCACCAGTGCCATGCACCTCGTGAGAACACTCTGAGGGCAGACTTCAAGAAATTTGCTGTGTTTCCTGTGAATGGGGACAAGGAAGTAGGCGTCCTCCAGGTCCAGTGACGTCAAGAAATCTCCTCTTTCCAGTTGGCTAAGTGCATGCTCCAACGTGACTAGTCTGAATTTCTGAGACTTGAGGTACTTGCTTAGATGTCACATGTCTACAATGGGCCTCCAGCCCCCATCTTCTTTCTTTCCAAGAAGTATCTGGAATAGACTCTGGAGCTCCAGAGTTGCTTAGGAACCAGCTATATTGCTCCTTTTTATAGCATGGCCTGTACTTCCTCCAAGAGCTGAGTGATGTGCTGCTCCTGACGGGCCACCAGAGGGATCCACAGACTCCTTTGCCTACATTCCAGGGTATGTCCTTGGGTGAAAGCATCTATCACCCATCTGTCAGTGGTGATCTTTTCCCACTTGCAGATGAACCACGTCAGCAGGCCTCCCACCAGGGTGCATGGGTGGGGACCAGACGTCTTGGCCGGTTCAGGCTTGCTTCAGCGCTGGTGCCCTGCCCTGCTGGCAACAGCAACGCTGTACTCCTCCCCCTTAGGCCTGGGGACGGCCTCTCTGGGCTTCCTGCATCATGGATCTGGAAGGCTCAGGGTACAAGAAGGAGAAACCTTTCGAAGACCTGCCACACTTTCCTCTGGAGGAGCGAAAGGAAGAGCGGTGCTTTTGGAGAGTGTCCAGGGCACAGGCCATCTCCGTATCCGCCTTTATTTATTTTTTTTTTTATTTTTTTTTATTGGTTTGTTACAAACCTTTAAAAAACAGAAAACAGAATTGCATCAAAACAGTATTACCTCAAACCATCGAAGTATCAAAATATGGAAGAACCTCCTCAACACATCATACTAAGAATCAAGTTTCTGAAATGAAAAGAAAAAAAATGCAGATTGGAGAAGGGAAAGGAGAACCTTGTGCTCAGATTAAACCTAGTCTACTATAAAGGCACAAAATGGTTAATTTAAGCAATTTTGCATGGACCAATTATATTCGCACATTGGCACTAATAGGGTTCTCATTTAACTTCTGCATTTTTTTTTCTAGTGATTCCAAGAAAAACGTTAGTTCAATTGTTAATCTGTGATCTGCATCTTGAAAAGAATATCTCCACCATTCTTCCATAGTCAGTGATGCTTTTTTCATTATAAACCTTTCCAAATGGATTGCACGTTCTTGATTCAAGTTGGGGCATAATAATGTAAGATGTTTCAATGTTTCTGTACCATTTCCAAAGAGTCTGCATGTCAAGGAATTTGTACTTCCTGCTTCTCGTATGCTCAGTGGGAAATTGGTTTAAGCGGTATTTCATGAAAATTGCTCTACGTTTTTTTTCCGGAAATTTTTGCAAGTATGACTGAACCACATTTCGTTTTTTCTCTTCAATTGGTATCAGTTGCATGATTCTGTGTTTTTTGCATGAGTCACCAGTGTCTATCCAGTCGTGATTCCAAAGCATTGACTTAACTTTATTTGGATTTTCTTGAAGAAGACTCATGTCTGCTCCTATATCGATTAATAGCTTTTCGCAGCGTCTTGCCCACAACGATAAGACGGAATCACTTGGTCCGTTAGTCGAATCTTTTAGGATATTACATTGTGGTTGCGGTTTCTTGGCAGTTACTTTGTGAAATTCACTAAGTGTGTTCCATGCTCTTCTTCCATTAATAGATAGCAGACTGAGTTCAAATCTTATACAGTTAGTGGGCACGCCTGGTGGTAAGCGCAGCACTTTGGACCAGAAAGAATGTTCCAACGAGGCCCATACTTCAGCAGGGCAACCAAAGGCACTCTCGGCTCCATGGATTAAAGCCGGTATGACCTTATTTTATAGAAAGTCAAGACAGGTAACACAGAGTGTTTGCCATATTTCGTATTTACAATGCAAGCTTGCGCTGTCAATTGTTTGCATTTGCTCTTTACTTTTTCGACCCATGGGGCGTCGTTTATACTTGAACTCAGCAGCATGCCCAAGTACATCGATTGTTTTGCCAATTCAATCTTCCCTTCATCCAGTTTCCAAGAAAACTTTTTTTTTCCAATAGGGTCTTTGTTTTTCTGCAGGTCTTGTAGAATTAGAAATTCTGATTTTTGTGTATTCGCATTCAGACCATTTTGTTGGATGTATTTATCTAGGATGCATAATTTTCGTTGTAGACCTATTAGTGAGAGGTCTAGCAAAACTAGAACATCCGCATACAGTATCCAGTTGATTGCTTGTCCGTTTACTTTTGGAGGGTAGATGTTTGCATTTTCATATGCGTCACCCAAGTCCGATATGAACAGGTTAAAAATGATCGAAGCAAGGGGGCAACCTTGTTTTACACCGCAATATGTTTTTATGGATTTGGATAAGGTGCCACTTTTATCCATCCTTATTTTTATCTCGGTGTCGGTGTGCAGAGCTTTTATTGCCAATAATAGGCTAATTGGACACTTCCAATCGGACATTTTCTTCCATAGTAATTCTCTATCTATACTGTCAAAAGCTTGTGACAGGTCTACAAATGCGAGATAGATTTTTCTATTTCTTTTTATTGCATCCATTTTGAGTATATTGAGTAGAAATAGATTTAGGCCACAGCCTACTCCTTTGACAAGACCTGATTGTCGACAATCCATGCGATTGGTCTCTTGGATCCACTTTAGGAGTTTTTGCTGCAATTGGGTGGCAAAGATTTTGCCCAAGACATCCAAAAGGGCAATTGGCCTGTAGTTTTTTGGATCAGCTCTGTTGTCTTTTTTGAAAATTGGAATAATGATTGCTGTTTTCCAACTTGTAGGGATTTTACCTTTGTTGGCGATTGAGGCAAACAACGATACCAAAAAATTTGACCACTCGTTAGGGTTTTGTTTGATGACAAAGTTAGTTAGGCCATCAGGTCCTGTGGCCCTTGATGAGGAGCTTCGTCGGATGCTTGTTAAGATATCCTCTCTATCAAATTGCAGGTCCCATTTTGCAAGTTGTGGTAGTGGGGGGTCAGTTGAGATGGTTCTTTTCTCATACACTGCTTGATAATGTTTGACCCACTCACTCTCACCCACCATATTGATTTGGATTGCTTCTTGGCTACACTCAATGTTATTTATCAGTTTCCAAAAATCTTATTGTTAAGGCTGGCCAGCATAAATTTGCTATCTTGCTGGTACGTGATAGCTTTATGCGAAATTTGCCAGTTTTTATATCTTTGTTTGCTGATTTTATTTGCTTGTTTTTGTTGTTCGCCTTTAAGATTTTTGTGTTGTCTTAATTCTTTTCGGAGTTCGTGTTTTCTTTCACGGACTTGCTGATCAAACAGATGTTTCAGTTGGAACAATGGTTTTTTGGTTCTTTTATTTTTGATCATGAATTGTTCTAGAAGGGTGGTGTATTCAACTTTCTTGTGTGATACTTCAGATTTGTACTTATCGTATGAAATTGTAAGTATTTTCACGTCCTGAGGTTTTATTTGGAGCCAAGCTCTGTTGGGTTCTGCCATCACTTGATTGTTCCGTTGCTGAGGCTTTACAATATTTGTCATCTGTAACGAAAGCTTGAGTTGGCTGTGGTCACTATTTACATCAGGGGTGATTTGGAGAAACACAGCTCGCCGATGTAAATTTTGTGATATAAAGAAGTAGTCTATGGTTGACGATTGGTTCATAAATCTCCAAGTTGACTCAGGAGGAATGTCACCCTTGATGTTCCCATTGACCATGGTTACATTTCTTTCTTCTAGATCAGTTCATCATTTTTTGGCCAGACTTCGAAGTGGATTTTGAAGACCACAGCCGTTTTTGTTCTCTTTCAGGCAATCTAGATTTAGATCCCCACAGCAAATGATGTTTGGATTTTGATGGTTGCTGTTTATTTCATCAATCAAGTTGCATACCAATTTTAAGAATTTAAATCTACCCGCATTTTTATGATGCCAGTAGAGGTTTACAATGTGGATTTGATTGGTACTGTTGTTCGTATCATTTTTAGCAGATACCACTGTATCCTGTATAAAGGGAGAAAAATTCCTTGTTTTTACTAGAATCCAACCTGAGTTCTTTTTTAATCATAGTCAGGAGGCCGGCTGACGGACGTCCCTTAATTCTTGTTATGGCTGGATTTATTACGAGTTGATATTCATCAGAAATTGGGCAAGAAGCCATCCATGTTACCTGCAAGCAAATTATGGTTAAGTCATCACTACAGTTGTTTGATCCATTAAACAAGTGTACAAATCCTCTGGTGTTCCAGGATAAAATGTTTATGGGAGGACCAAGTGGTCCTTGTTGGCATTAGCTTTTATTGCCACCCAGTACACCAGCCAACCAATTCCAATTTGAGTTTTTGTTTGGGTTTTGTGTGTCCATAGAGGCACTGTTTTCATTAATGGAGTTGCTTGTGTTTCCATTTATCATGATTTAAATTTGTTCACCAAGAGTAAAAGGTGCTTGACTCTTGGCACGTTTTTCTGTTTCAGGCCGCGACCCAACAAAATTGGTCACTGTCTGTAAATTTGCGCTAGAAGGTTGAGAGTCCTCGGGTCACTGACTTTTTTTAGTCTGAGTTCTGTCAGCTTCTCCACGCTCTCTTAGTGGCTCTTCTGGAATGGCACCTGGAGTAGCCGTTGGAACCTCTTCATGGATATCAAACCCCATAGAGAGTAAAAACTGAATCGCATTCAGAAGAAGATCACTTATAAGTCTTGAGTCTATGTGTAGCCGTACTTTGTCATTATGTTCATCATTGACAAACTCGACCGTTTGAATGTCATTTCATTATATAGAACGGAGGCCCCGGACATGATGCAATAGGCGTAAAACGTTATTTTAGTTTAGCGTTAGGCCATCCTTTGTATCTAAAATTCTTTCAAGAATCAGGACATGTTTCCCGGAACTCTTATGTTTTGCAGCTCAGGGGCTGTGTTTGTGATTTGAACCCCTTCTTTTTTCTTCATTTCCTGAGACTGTACATTTAAGCATTGAGCAGGTTTGTCCAACAGGAGGGCAGGAGAGCCTCTTAGGCCCGTTAGTGTCTACAACATCAGTTTAATTTGAAATATCAATTGAAGAGTTTGAGAAGTTTTTCTCATATGCCGATTTGACCAATACACTCGGGATTCCTTGTCGTTTTCTTTTCTCATCCATGGTCTCAAATTTTTCTTCCGGGTGTGTCATATCTTGAGTTTTGGTAACGTCCAAACAGAATCAATTGACATATTCTTCCACAATTTGCCACAAATTCAAGTGGTTTTTCTGCCTGTGTTTCTGCACTTGGTACTGGAGTTTGATTGACACAGATTTCCACTATTTGGACATCATTTTCTTCATAGCACGCCTCTTCTTCATATGTGGATAGATTAAGCAGTTCACTCTGCAAGCTTTCATCATTTTCCACATCTATAATCGATTCTTTGGTAGAGGCCTTGTCGATTATTTTTTGGTTTGTGGGATCTTTCGTTTGATTTTTCACTCCTCTGCTCTGTGTTTACATAGACGTTTACTGCCTTTACATTTCTTAGAAATTTGCTTGAGCCCAAATTGTTTCGTTTTCTTTTACATTGTTGTTTTTTTGTTTTTTTTCCTTGAGTTTGATTTATGTTACATGGGTTTTGCTTTTCAAATATTTCATAGTTTTTTTCCTTGACTACATTTTGCTCAGGAGGGATTGTAGATATAGGGCCCTGACTCCCAACCAGTTTTTTAAGGGGGGAGTATCAATTGCGATTTTCCCAGCAACGGATCCTGAAATCTTTTCATTTTCCGCTTGTTCATTGTTGTTCAATCCAAGTTGGGAGGGTTCCAAAGGTGCTTCACCTGACCCAACAATACCATCCGCATTGGCAGAAGTAGAGGGAGTAGCCTCTCTGAGGGGCGGAACACTGGAACCCTCTGCTAGATTCTTCTTTTCTTGATGGATGCTGGCACCTTTGGTCATGGTTGAAGCCCTTGGGCAAATATCATTGTCCAGACGGATTGTTCGCAAATCTCTAGCGGCTGATTTATGGGTCAAAGTAACATCAGGATTTTCCAAGATTATCGGAGCAGGGGCTTTCTCTTCCTCTAGACATGCTTGCGTTACTTCCCTCTCAGTTTGACATGCCCATGCTATGTTATTGTTTCCAATTGGTCTTGTATGCTGCGTAGTCAAAGTGTCGTCAAGTACAAATTTGTTTGAAGTCATTCTCAATGGCAAGTGTGAGATGCAACAGGCAGCAAGATCACACTCATCTCTTCTTAGCTTTTGATTTATTTTCAGCAAGCCCAAAGCTTCTTTAGTCACTTCAGCTAATAATTTCTTATCCTCGCAGTTGATACGCTTTTGATCAGCTAAATCCTTCAGTGACTGGTCAATCCTCTGAATATTGGCCCATATATTATTGGTTGCTAAATCTCGTTGGGGATCTGGAGCATGGATTTTAGAGTTTAGTAGGGCAGACAAGAGTTGATAGATCTTTATATTTTCACTGATTTGTTCATACATTTTAAGCATTGGTGCCATAGCAATTGTCAGTGAGGACATGACAAAAGGTCTTAGATCATTTAGGGCTTCTTTGATTCGTTTTTGGACATGGGCATCACTCGTGATTGGATTTATAGAGGCTCTGTGGTGCATCCGTTTTGGTTTTGGATAATTTTGTCGTTTTTCTGTCGCAAATAATATGGATTCATCGTTTGATGACAATTGTGATTTCTCGCCTAAGGACAGCCCGACAGGTGAAGTTAATGTAGATCTCACGTCCTGTTTATTATATGTTGCTTTTGGTGACAGAGTTTTAACAGATGGTTTAGCTGTTTTGCAAGAATTCAAATGGAGGAGACGTGCTTGGAGCAACACATCTTTGTTTTCTAGATCCCATTGGCCAGTGATTCGTCGGTGTGGATTCTTTAGTTGGATACATAGCTGGTTGCTGTGAGAACCCGGGGTCCTTAATTTGTTCCTTTGCGCTTTGTATTTCGCCAGCAGAGGCTGGTTTTGGAGAAGATTTTGAATTTAAAGACCCATTCAGTTCCATCAGATCTAGCAATAGTTTATTCACGATTGCCAGAGAATTTCACCTTTTAGATGGAGAATGAACAGTTTCACATGACGTGTTGCACTTTGTATGAGATACGGAGTCTGCATTTTCTTGTATATTCACTTCTACCACTTCTGCCGCCTCCTCATGGGTCAAACCAACAGTGTGCTTATCTGTGTGTTCAAAAGTTTGTGTATTCATATTTACTTCCAGCTCTTGAACCACTACAGGATTCTTTATGGACTCATCACCTTTCTCAGGCAGTTCTGGGCAAAGTGTGGAAATAATAGTATTTAGACCTCGGATTTCAACGAGGCTGGCGAGACTCATTGTGGAATCAACTGCGCTTTCTAACTAAGTGCCGGTGCTTTTCGAAGTCAGGCATCTCTCCCTAGGCGCGAGCACGCCAAGCTCCAATCTGAAATCAGAACGAAGCGTCTGAGCAGCACGGTCAGCCAGCATTTGCAGCTGCGGCAGATCAGCCCTCGCATGGTTTCTTTGCACGCCGCGGTTGTGTCATCGGGTCTCCCCCACTCACCCATTCCACATCCAGCTGCGACCACCCGCATTTTCAGCTCAGCGTTCCTCACTCCACACGCAACAACAACAGCAGAATCCCTCGAAGAGCCCAGACACCCCACCTCCTTGGGTAAATACTCTATATGAATTGCATGTTCACAGTTTGAGGAGGAATTTTGTGTGAGTTAGTTGGGGTGTTATGTGGGATGTGAGTGAGCAGTCGTCTTCATTTTCAGAACAGTTCACGTCATTTATTATATTTCTGTGCAATGAATTCTGTGGTAGGGAAATTGTACAGGGCGTGGGGGAGGAAGTACAAATGGGATCTCTTACTTGGGGAGCCTCCAGACGGATCATGATGTCGTCATGCAGTTCAGACAGTTCAGAGCTCCCTCACTCAGTTCGGCGTGATTGCAGCTGCGTTAGTGGATGATGAAGATTTCGTAAAGGGTGCTTCTCGCGACTCATGCCGAAAAGGCGGAACTGGCGTTAAGGGGTTCACCAGGTGCTTACTTAAACTCAAGAGCCTCCAGAGACTCATGAGACTCTGCACCGACTCCGCGCCGCCCCGCGGGATGCAGGGGATTTTATGTGCTCCACATTCTCTTGCAGTAGTGGAAATAGAAAGAGGACCAGTATGAGTCTTCCAAACAGCAGCTCCAGGGAAACAGGAAAAACAGAGTAACAGAGACTCACGAGACTATGCACCGACTCCGCGCCGCTCTGTGGGATGCAGGGGATTTGATGTGCTCCACACTCTTGCAGTAGAGGAAATAGAAAGAGGACCAGTATGAGTCTTCCAAACAGCAGCTCCAGGGAAACAGGAAAAACAGAGTAACAGAGACTCACAAGACTATGCACCGACCCACGCCGCTCCGCGGGATGCAGGGGATTGTATGTCCTCCACACTCTCTTGCAGTAGTGAAAATAGAAAGAGGACCAGTATGAGTCTTCCAAACAGCAGCTCCAGGGAAACAAGAAAAACAGAGTAACAGAAACTCACAAGACTCTGCACCGACTCTGCGCCGCTCCGCGGGATGCAGGGGATTTTATGTACACTCTCTTGCAGTAGTGGAAATAGAAAGAGGACCAGTATGAGTCTTCCAAACAGCAGCTCCAGGGAAACAGGAAAAACAGAGTAACAGAGACTCACGAGACTCTGCACCGACTCCGCCTTAATGGCCTGCGGGGACTTGTCAATGACCTTCCTGAAAAGGTTATCACCTTTGAAAGGCATGCCCAGTACCTTCATTTGGACCACCTGGTGGAAATTTGTGGCCTTCATACGCCATGGTGATGGTGTGATCCGATTATACCTCTCCCTCCTGGAAAAGGGTGATCCCCTACATCCTCTTGTCGTCGGGGAAGAACGCCAGAATCAGACCCAGCTTTTACCACACCTCCCTGTCGTACCTGGCTAGGATCGTCAGTGTGTCGGCCACCTTGATGGTGGACGCCGCAGTTTATATCACTTTCCTCCCCATGGCATCCAACTTCTTACCCTCGCTGTCCAGAGGGACTGAAGATGATGAGGACAGGCTTTCTTGCAGCAGCCGAAACCACCGAATCCGGCGATGGTTGCAACCTCAGGCACTTGCATGTGAATTCTGGTACCTGGTACTTCTTCTCAAGCCTATCTCGCTTGGCTGGAGCCATGCAAGCTTTCTTTAAGAGGACTAGGCCCTCCTCCCACACATTGCCTAGGAGGACCACTTCCATGATTGTCTTCCTCTTGGCCACACTCCTCTGGCACAGGAAACCCTCCTTTAAGGTTTCTTCAGGCACAATACAATACAATACAATACAAGATGGAACAGCTTGGAGGCTCTGGTGATCATGGGATGAACAACCCCACTTCGTCTGGTCGGGATGCCCTAGGCTGCGGCGACCGCTGCCCGCTCCGACGTCCGACATCACGGCCGGATGTGGAGGCTGAAATGGGGGCATCGGATGGCGCTTCCTTTTTTTCATTGGCGGTTGGTCGGGGACCCGGAGGGCAGTTGGAACAGGCCCTTGTGGCATCCTCTTCTAGATCTCCGACCCCAAGGTGTGGAGGGTTGATGGGCTGTCCAGAGATACATCCCTCTGTGGAACTGGCGTGATCGGACCACTAGGCCCCGCGCCATCATCACCGTCTTCATCGCCTTTGTCCTCCTCTTCCACGTTCTTGTGGATCGTGTGTAGGGACTTCAAGTCCTTGTCGTCCGTGGATTAAATTTTGATGGCTTGGGCCACGGCCTGGGACAGATCTGGCGCCTTCCTACCTCCCTTTTTTCCACCTTTAGGGGTTGGAACCGGGTTCTGGTGTGGTATCACCTTCTCCGGCGTACCGGCAGAACTTGTCAAAGTCACCACGGCGGCCTCATACCTCATAGGGTGGGATACCTTCAGCATTGAGGGGGCTACCTTCTCAGGGACTCAGCTTTCGAGAGAGCAGCCGCCATCAGCTCTATCATCGACAAAGACTTATCCTGTGCTGCTTGGGCCTTCTTGGGAAGCTCAGCTTTCTCCTCCGTCCGTGGCTTCTCTGGCTTCTCTCGTAGCTTAGCCGGGTTGGGCGACTTTCTCTTCGAGGAGGAGCTTGATTGACCCTGGTGATCCCGGACGTGCGGTGCCTGGCCTTATCTTGGGCACCCATGGATGAGGCACCCCCACACTCGGAGCAAGGGACAGAGGCCTTGGCATTCAGCCACACTGCCAGTCTATTCTGCCTGTCCTTTGTCATCTTCTTGGCGAATCCCCAGCATATCTTGCAATCTCATTCCTTGTGGTCTGGATGCAGGCAGTAGAGGCATTGCAGGTGCATATCCTCAACAAACACATTTCGACTTGAAGAGGGACCTTCCTTCTTTCTTCTACGTCATTGATGGAGGGCACGAAGTAGGCCCAAAGGCCTTCTAGAAACTTCACTGACAATGGATCCCCGCTGTTGGCAGATGAAGAGCACACAGGCTCTTTTGGAAGAAAAATAAAACCTTTTTCCATGAAAAACATGAGGATTCCCAACACTGAAGCGTGCAGTAAAAATCTGAAGATGGTAGCCAGAGGAGGGGCTTAAGGAGAGGGCTGTCAATGGATGAAGGCAGTATGACCCAAAGGACAGTGATTAGTTTAGAGGAGAAATACAGTTTTTAAGTGAAAGTGATACTGTTTTCTTTTACCAAGGATTCCCAGCCTGACGCATAATATTCATGAGCATGCAAATCCATGCCAGACCCCTTGCTGGAAATGCTCTATTTTACTGCCATTCAAACACAGCCAATTCTCGGACATCCATACCTCAATTAGGTCATACACTTTGGCCAAGGTAACCGCGGCCTATAAGTAATCACTGCTAATTTCCAAAAACAGCTGTGTATCATCAGCATAGTTTGTAAAGCGAACACCTGAACCATCAAGGAGTGAGCAAAGTGGCCTGATGTATAAATAAAACAGAACAGGCGACAGGCACGCTCCCTGAGGAACTTCACACAAGGAAGGTCCAATTGGGGAGGAGGCAGGACCCCACTGGATTCTTGACTGATGATTTGTTAGAAAGGAGTAGAACCAAGCGACAGCCTCTTCAGAGCAATATCCCAGATGTCGTAAGGAATGCAAGCAGCGTTTGTGGTCCACTAAATCGAAAGCTGATGACCGGTCAAGCAAAACTAACAGGCTAGCCTTTCCTTAGTCCATGATTTTTAACATATGGGATTGCAGATCCACAAGGGCTGTCTCAGTGCTATGACAGGGCCGAAAACCAGATTGTCTATTATGGAGGATCCCATTTAGTTCGACATGATTTTGAAATTGAGAAGTGGCCAATTTTAATTTTAAGAAGAAAATGACAATTGGTAATGGGCCTGAGATTGCCCGTTTTTTTGGGATCAAGACTGGGCTTCTTAAGAAGGGTAACTGTAACTGCCTCGATGAAATCAGGAACATAATATTGGTTGCAAGAGGCATTCACAAATCTGGTCAGAAAAGCAGCAGTAACAGCCAAATCACCACAAATTGGCTGCAGCTATGCTCAGCCGACACTTGATCTGGAAGGGAACATTTAGTCCATTTTTTAATTCAGTCTAGCCTCGAGTAGATAGAAGTACATTTTATTAATCTTGATTGCAAGTCAAAATACCACCATTTATATCACTTTAGCTTTCCTAATCAAACAGAGCACAATATGTTCCTGAATCTTATTTCTTGCTGCGCAAAGAACACGTCCTTCAGTTGATTGTGTGCTGCTGATGAGATTTCTCTATAGTGCAGCTCTCCAGTGCAATTATGGCAGCCCTTAGACTAACCACAGTCTGAAGCCCTGAATATTTGCACTGAGCAGACACATCACTACACAATTTCAAAATGAACTGATGTTTGCCCCGCTAATGTATGTTATAATATTTAATTTCAGAGAAGATGTGCATAATATCAGACTTTGCAGATAATTGCCTACAGACATCAGACACGTATGTACTCAGCAAAATGTTTTATTTTATTTAAATTTCATTTTATTGTGCATTTGTAAGGCAAATTGTGTTTCAAAGTGCCCACAGGGCAACGGGGAGGGAACATGGGATTGAAAAACAGGGCAACGGGGAGGAAACATGGGATTGAAAAACAATGAAAACACTGAAGGATAAAGACGGACATACTAGGCCTTGTGAGCATTCAAAATGTGCAAGTGCAGAGAGAAAAGATGGGAAGAGGGAGTGGGGGCTAAGAGCTACAAGTGCCCATGCTCGTGAGTGAGCAGCAGATAAAAGTGCCCAGTGGAGGAAGTGCTAGGGAGAGGTCAACTGTCAATAAATAGGTAAGTACAGGCCTACAGTGGCATAGGCCAGAGGGTTCCAAGGAAAGTGCTAGGAGCGGCCGGAGGCTGAAGGTGATTGGGTGTGGGAGGCCAGGGCCCAGGAGGACACATATGGGCCCTAGTCACCAATCCCAGCAACTGTGGGATTAGCAGAGGAGGGAGGAAGGGAAGGATGAGTTGAAAAGGAAGGTCTTGAGGAGCTTCTGGAATTTGAGGAGATCCGGCTCAAGATGATGAGGAAGGGGGAGGAGCCAGCTGAGGAAAGAGATCGGCCACCAGCCCTCTGTTTAGCGAAGTGCTTGACACACAGGAAGTTGGTAACGGAGGAACATAAAGATCTAGGAGAGTAGTTAGCAAGAGTAAATTGCAGCTAGCGTGGTCCCTGGCCCCAGACAGCCATATGGATCATGCAGAGGGATTTGAAATTAGGTGTGCCAGTGGAGCATGGTTATAGATCCAGGGAGAGAGGTTGGAGCCCTGGGGGACACCACGGGTAGAGAAAGAGGTTGTGGAGGAGAAAGTGCCGCAAATAACCTGGGACGGACGGTCGCTGAGGAAGGAGGTCAGCCAGTCCAGTGATCGCTCTGAGATATCCAGGGTATCATGGAGCCATTTTATTAGGATAGAGTGGTTAACCGTGACAAAAGCAGAGGAGATGGCAAGTGGAATGTAGACAGCTGGAGAGTTGGAATCCAGAGATGCGAGCAGTTCCTCACAGGTGTTCAGAAGAGCATTGTCCATGCCCCTGGATGCTAGGAATCTGGATTGATGGTTGTGGAGGCAACAAACAGGTTCAGTGTGTGAGGTAAGTTGGAAGGCCAGCTTCTCCAGGAGTTTCCTGAGGAAGGGGGTGATAGATATAGGGCAGTAGTTGGCGGGACAAGTAGGGTCTGCTGAAGGTTTTTTCCAGGAGGGTGCACACAAGGGAGTGCTTGAGGGAGGAGGGGAAGATCCAGTGGCAAAAGAATGGTTGCAGAAATTAGCAAGTGCAGGGGCAAGAGAGCCAATATTGTCCTTAATGGTTCTGGAAGAGCAGGGGGAAACCTGTTTGGTGGCAGACTTTCATGGAGCTGACAACTCTGGTGACCTCATCTGGTGTGATGGGGAGAAGGAGGAGAGAAAGGAAGAAGGAGGGTGGGAGGCCATAGAAGGCAAGGGGGTGGAGCAGAGGGACACAGGGATGCTCAGCATGTCCAGAGTTTTTGTAGTAAAGTGTATGGCCAATGCGCTGCAGAGGGCTTAGGAGAGGAGGGGTGAGGTGGAGACTGCGGAAGGGATGGCTAGTTTCCTGCAGATTTTAAAGAGTTCAGCCTTGTTGTTTGATGCACCAGAGAAGCGTGCCTGGATGTGGGCCATTTTCTTGGTGCAAATGGAAAGTCTGTATTGTCTTTGCAGCAGGCAGCAGGCAACATGCCAGTTTGTCAGAGAGTAAGCCAGATGTCTGCCACTTCCGTTCGCAGCTCTGCACTTGCGTTTCAGGGCTGCAACTTCAGAGTCGTACCAGGTGTTACACTTAGAGGCTGGTTTCAGGTGGACCCTCATGACTGGGGCAAGAATGTCCAGAGTGTTAGTAATGGCCAGATGGAGGTTGCTGAGAGCAGCGTCAGAGGTAGAGTCTGCAGTGGGGGAGAGGGGAGTATGAATGTGGATGCAAAGGCAGCAGCTGACACTCATTTCATCAGATGGATGTTCGTGAATGATGTTGGCAGGACTGGAAGGCGTGTGGTCGGAGGGCCGAGATGACCCAGGTGAGAGGAGAGAGTGAGCTGACGAGGAGAGAGGGGCAACTAGTGGGGAGGAGAGTGAACGATCAGAGTTGATGAGGGCATCAAGAGTGTGTCCAGCTGAGTGGGTTGGACCAGAAGGGAGACTGGAGAGGGAGAGCGAGATGCAAAGGTCACGAAGGGAGTGGATGCTGTGATAGAGAATTCCAGATGGATGTCGAAATTGCCCATGAGAAGGAGTTTAGAGGTGGTTGTGAGGAGAGAGGAGCAGAAATAGTTCCATTCGGAGAGGAACAAGGTGGTAGAGCCAGGTGGCCTGTAGATCGTGGCAATGGTCAGAAAGGAGGAGGCAGATGACCAGCTTCCAAACCAGGCCTCAAAGGAAGAGTGAGGTTGGGTGGGTATGATGGAGGAAGGGTCCCACTCAGGGAGAGTCAGGGCAATGCCAATGCCAGCACAGTTAGGGTGAGGCTTGGAGAAGATTGTGTAGCCATCAGGGAGAAGGGAGTCAAAAGCAGTGGCTGAGCTGGCAATGAACCACGTCTCGGTAAGAGCAATGATGTTGAGGTCAATGTCTTTAAGAAGGAGGCAGATGTTGGCAAAGTGTTTGATGGCTGAGTGAACGTTAAGTGTGGCTAGATGAAGGAGGTCTCTACCTTTGAAGGTTTTCCAAGGAGGGGTACAGGGGCATGGTACACCTGTTGGGGGGGGCAGAGAGTGGAAGAGTGAGTAGTAGACATGGGAAGGTAGTTGATGAGGGACGGCAGGCACTGATCAAAGAGAAGGAGGTAGGGTTGAGTATGCTGAACAAAGACAGTGCCAGTGTGATAGACGTTAATTATACACCTGGATGATGCAAAGCCCTCCAAGTGGACTTCCCATTTGGTGCCACTATTAATGGGAGAGGATTTGAAAGGGAAAATAGTAGAGATGAGATGAGGGGTCCATAGATCTGGGGAGGGGACAGAGAAGAGGATATTGGTGAAGACCTGTCTGGAAGTTGCACTAACATAGGTGTCTTCGATGGGTAGGCCAGGGTTAGAGGTCAGAATGTCTTTTTAAGCTTTTTTCTTCCAAACTTCGTGAGAGAGAGGGTAGGTGATAGTGTTAGAAAAGATAGGGGATATGTTGAATAGCAACGGGGCATCAGAGAATAGTTGAAGGAAAGAGGAGTGGCTGCACAGCACAGCCCTAGCCCCAACTCACCAGGTGGGCTAGTAATCAAAAGGACATAAAGGACACAGAATGCAATGCAAAATGGGGTGCAAAGATGTTAAAAAATGCACACCATAATTCGAATTTCAAAAAAGGGACATAAAATGCAATTCAATGTTGGTTGTATGTTGAGAGGGGTAGGATTGCGCTTAACACCATTAAAGTACAGAAATCAACAATCTAGGTAAAGTATTTTAATGAAAATAGATTGAAGAATAGCCGACACGTGTTTCGACACTTGGGTCGTCTTCAAGACACACAAAGTTACCAAAAATCAGTTCAATGGCGATATCCTATTGTATACGCTGAGTGGTTCCTGTCAATCAGGACATATTACGAGTGAAAGAAAACAGAAGACAAGATGCCACATTGGCCGGCAAAATTATATATAGCTCGAGCTCGACAAATCGAGTGAGATTCAAGTATAACAGGACAAATCAATGTTGGGTGCACAGATCTAAAAAAACACACACCTAAATTCAAATTTCAAAAAAGGGACATCAAATGCAGTGAAAGAAGAGGTAGATTAGGTGAGGCAAGGAAGGCGGAGTGAGATAGGCACAGTTTTGTTTCAGAAGTTATTAGTGGAGGAGGCTGTGGAAAGGTTTGGCCATCACTCACTGGTAGATCTGCCAAGAGCATAGAGGTGCAGGGGCCCAGGTTCATGAATTAGCAGGCTAGAAAGCAGGAGGCTGTTTCATAGTTAGAAGACATGGGAAAAGGTGGGGGCCCTCCGAGCCCTTCTCAGCCTGGACAGGCACAGTCAGGGCCTTTGAGGTGGGCCTTTGAGTCGGGGGCTGGCTTGCGCCTCCCGGCTCCTGATTGGCCATGATGAAGAGTGAAATGCCCAATCAGAGTGGAGGCAGGGCAGGCATTCCAGCACTAGTGTTCATTGGGAACCATGGTGGCCATGATGAAAGGTGCAATGAATGTATGCACCTCGTGGCAGAGGCCCAGATTATGCAAAAAGAAGCATCCCTGTTACAAACAAGATCATTGCAGGTATAACATGAAGCCCAGTAGGGCAGATGAAGATTTACTGAAGCGCACTTCACTGTGCTCGCCTTATAACATTTAAAAGTGCAAGGCCGAACTCGGCTGATTTGGCAGAGCACAAGGAAATACGTTAGAATTCATTTTTTACTTAAAGGGTAAATATGATTGGTAACCAGGAGCAAGGAAGGTTTGGTCTGCGTCTTTGTTTATTGTCATCTATGTGGAGTCAGTACACCTTGCAGCTATTTGGTATTGAGAGATTGTAGCATTCTATGTGATGTGACATTGGATTGTAGAATGTAGAATGTTTTAGGAAAGATACAGATTTGTAGACAGTTCTACATAAATGTCTGAGCTATCAGAGAAGCCAGTGGGGCACTACATTAATCCTCAATAAAGAAGGTACATCAACTTACATGAACCTCTCATCATTTCTCTGGCGACGAGTGTCAACACGGTTGTCCCATCAAGTGCTGTTGGAGGAGCTTTTGCTCTGCACCTTGAATTATTTTCTCCTGTGTTTCTGCTCAGTTTCTGCTGTTGCATGAAGAGCGCTCCATCTGCACTTCATGTAGTCCTGGCAGAGTGAAGGGGGCATTTTGGATCCTGTCCTGGAGTCTCTGAGCCTCACTAGTTGGAGTGATTATGGCCGGGCCCTGCTGGCAGTTAAGGCGAGCCGTATTGGGCTCTGTGAGCCGGGAGTAACGGGAGCATGAGGATGGTCTGCCACAGTGTTGTGGGTCAAGTTTGAAAAAAAAGATTGGTGCAGACTGGATAAGCAGGGGGCATGGAACGGTGCCCATATTCCATTCTCTATATCTGCTTAGCAAAAAGCAAGTGGCACACGACATTGCAGAGAAATGAACCTTGCGGCATACTATTGTGTGAAGCCACTTCAGTTACCATGACTACCTGTCAACAATTTTGAATCCATTTAATAATTCAAGGCCTTGCAACATCACTGAGCTTTCAACATCCCTGTTGCCATAGTGATTGACAACAAAGCTCAGTTCTTGCTGCAGGGGTTACAACTTTGTTTCAAGGCAGTGTGTGGTGGCACCTGGATGCATAGAGTCCATTACAAAGGAGTTCATACAAAGGAATTCATTCCAGTTATGCACTAGAACACAACAATTTGTTATGGAGTGTACCAGTATTAGAAACAGTGCATCAGAGTGTGCAACAGGATACCATAATTAAAAGTATTGGTGCAACAAAGTGTGCAACAGTGTGCCAGTTGCCTGAATTGAAAACATTTGTGCAACGAAGTTCTGGAAATTTAGATTGGTCTTCACAATAACAAAGAGTTATTCACCATAGCAAAAAGTGTACCGCCTCCCACTATTTTCTAGACACACAAGGGGAACCTAATATACAGTGGAAGCGCTGCAAGAAGCCTTTCAATCATTTTGTTCTGGCAGTTAATGGACTGAATTTTGCAGGTGAAAGGAAGAAAGGTCTTTTGATGCAGTGTTTTGGAAAATGGACAGGAGAAATTTGAGAATCTTACACCACTTTCTGATGAATAATCAGCAAATCTCTCAGAATATGAAAAGTGCATAAATATGCTGGTTAAACATGATAAGTCTGTGAGTATCATTTTGGAGGGATCATTTTGGCAAGAGAAAGCAGCAACAAGGAGAATCCGTGGAACAGTATTTAACAGCTCTTGGAGGTTTGGCAGCCCCATGTGAGTTTGGGAGTACTTTAAATGAAAGGCTACGATACCAATTTATGCCGGAATGCAATGATGGAAATGTGAGGGATGCCTTGTGGTCAAAGAGTAATCCCTCAATTGATGAAGTTATTAGAGTGGTGAAAGAAGTGGCACATACACACAAGTGTGTAAAAGAGTTTGAAAAGAGGGCTGTACCAGAGACAAAAAAAGCAGAAGAAATACAAGTAATGGAAGTATTGACAATACAAGGAAAGAAACCAGACAAGAAGAAACAAGGACCTAAAAAAAGGAAGGAGCAAGAAAGAAACGAGAAGGTTCGAAGAGACGAACGAAGATGAGACGAAAATATGTTTTTGCTGTGAAAGCGTGTATCATTTTGCCAGCCGTGATAAATGTACTGGCATCAAGGCACTGTGCAAGAATTGTCACAGGTGTGGCCATTTCACAAACTGCTGTAGAACCAAATTGAGAATGTTGATTGCATTGATGAGTTATGTGAAGATTTGGATGAATGTACATGCATAATGGATGGCAAGACTAATGGGATAGGGATTATTAAGGATGACAATGCTGATATTGCGAAACCTATGTACACTATCAATATTGAAGGGATGAATATTGAAATGATAATAGATTATGGAGCTAAGTATACACTGCTACCCAAGAGAGCAAAATGCAAGGAAATATTACTTTAAATAAACAAGACATTAGACCATTAGCATATGGGGGAAAATAAATTAAAGTAGAGGGATTGTTCTGGACAGTTAAGCAATTTAAGGAGAGATCAGCAAAAGGGAAAGTGTATGTATCTAGCAGAGGGAGACAACCACTTTTGAGCTGGTTGCATCAGAAGAGGCTAAATATAAGACTTGATCTGTATGCTGAAGAAACAGTATATTCTGCGGAGTATGAGTGATAAGTTACCTGAGAAACTTACACAGCACGTAGTTTTCTGAGAGCAATTGGGTAACATGAAATGATTTATACATAGAATCAGGATGAAATAAAGCTCTGTTCCAGTGGTACACAAATTAAGAGTGGCACCATTAGCTCTCAGATCTGTGGTGAAGGAAGAGCTGGAACTTATGGTGAAGCAGGGAGTGATAGAGAGAGTGGATTCTTCTGAATGGATGTTTCCATTGGTGGTTGTTCGTAAGTCAAATGGCAGATCGAGACTGTGTATTGACTTGAGGTCTGAATAGTTGCATAATACCAGACAGACATCCATTGCCCAATATAACTGAAATGTTAGGCACCATCAGTGGAGCCAAGCTTATGAGAAATTGGATTTGAAATCTGCTTATCATCAGATTGTTTTGCATCCATACTCCTGAAACATCACAGCTTTCATTACTCCACAGGGTTTGTTTTGATGCCAACAGATGCCTTTTTGTTTGGTTTCTGCTGCAGCAGTATTTCAACGTGTGATGGATCAACTATTTCATGATGAAAAAGGGGTGTTGTGTTTTCAAGATGATGTATTGGTGTATGGGAAGTCTTTTGAGGTGCATGAAGCACAACTAAAAAGGGTGTTCAATATATTCAAAGAGGTTGGTCTGACGCTTAGTAAACATAAATGCAAATTCCACAAATCTGTTATACAAAATCTAGGACATGAGATTTCAGAACAAGGTATTAGGCCAAAAATGAATTGGGTAAACAGTATTCTCCAGCATGGGGTCTGGCATGGATTCACATGCTCATGAATATTCCCTGTCGTCAGGCTGGGAATCCTCGGTAAAGAAAAAACCAGTATCAGTTTCGTTTCTGATCTGTCTTTCGTAGTAGTAACCAATCACTGATCTCTGCGTCATACTGACCACAGCCAATGACTGCCCTCTACCTAAGCCCCGCCTCTGGCAGCCAACTTCAGATTTTTACCACACGTTCAAGTGTTGGGATCCTCGTGCTATTGCTCTCGAGCGTTAGTGCTATTTTTCAAGTTTTTTTCCTCAAAAAACTTTTCGGTCAAAAAGAGCCTCAAGCTCCACCGTCTCTTCATCCGATCAACGGGGACCCGTGTCGGATTCGTCTACGCCCCTCAAGGGTGAAGATTTCATCGAGCCACGCTTTTGGAGGACTCCAGAAGTTTCTCAGGCCCATCTCGGACATGGCCCAGGAGAAGGGAAGCTCGACGCCCGGAAAGCAGTTCAGGGTCTGCCCTTGATGCCAGCTTCAGAACGTCTTTAAGGAGGACGAACACTCCTTTTGTCTGTACTGCCTACATGAGGACAAGACGCACGTGGAGAAGGACTGTGCGTTTTGCGGCAATATGTCGGAGCGGATCATGAAGGACCGCCATCAACGTCTCGCCAACTGGCTCGAAGGGAAGAGCCCGTCAGGCGAGAAGAAGAAGAAGAAATCCGAGCGGTCTTCTAAGACCTTTCAGGACGCCCCGGCGACGGGGGTCCAACACAAGGCCAAGCACCGCGAGTCCGCTGGCACCGGGAGCGCCGAGCGGTCGGGCTCTACGGGCGCCAGGCAGGGCGCATCCTCCCTGGCACCATCAACCACGAGCCAACGCTCTGGTTTGGGTAAGAGGAAGGCCGAGCACCCGGCGAAGCTCCTGGAGAGGCCCCGGTCGAGCTCGAAGGCCCCATCGGAGGGAGAGCGAGGCAGTGACCCTCCCCCCAAGGAGAAGGCGGTGAGCGCACCTAAGGTGGTGAAAGCCTTAATCCATCCGGCCAAGGCCTCTATCGAGACAGTCGCGGCGGCCCTGGCTCAGCCTGTGGATGCTACACCAGTGGTGGCGACCTCGGGGCTCAGAGTCTCCCTGCCACCGCGAAGGGAGTCCTCTTTTATGCCCATCGACAGGACCCCCGTGAAACCTCTGACGGAGAAGAAAAAGGGGGGGCAGGAGGTCGTCGTGGATTCGGCCTCAACCTCTGAGGAAGAGCTGATCGAAGTCTTAAGCCACGACATTGGCGTGGAAGAAGACCAGAAGACCAGCCCGTCGGGAGGGACCCCGATGTGGGAGACGACGATAACGTCGAGGGTGGCGACAGGGCCCCTGACCGCCCGTCGGAATCCCCTCAACCAGTGCCGCAAAACAACTTGGCGGCCATTTTGTTGGCTATACAGTCCTTATGCTCAGAGATAAGGACGAGACTGCCGTTACCACCAGCGGAGGAACCGCTCCCGACGGGGGACCCGGAACCAGGCCCTTCTGGGAGCCCTCCCCCTAAGAGAAGAAGGATTCATCCTCCACCTCCTTTTCAGCCATCGCGCCCTGTTCAGCCCTCCTCCCCGTCCACGACTCGTGGGGATGATACGGGGACTGACACGGCCACGATGGGTACGGACGACGAGGTTTACGACGAGGATCTGCCGTCGTCACCTCCCACCCGGGCTTCCCCGCCCGACGAGATTGGATCGTTTCACTCCATGATCGTCAGGGCATCCGAGCTTTTCCAGATCTGCCCGGAAGAGAAGAAGAAGGAAGGTTTCCTTTATCAACGGCGCGAGGCCAAGAGGAAGATGGTCCTCTCCGTACTTCTACTGGATGATATTTGGGATGAGGGCCTCGCCCTCCTCAAGAACCCATCCACGACGCCGGCTAGAAGGGATTGGTACGAGAAGAAGTACTGGTCGTCTCGGTTGTCTCCGCGGCGGCCAGGAAGAAAGCGGGGGGGCGTGGCCTCTACGTCGACCTCCCCGCCGGACGGCGAGGGAAAGAAATTGGATACGATGGGACGCAGGGTCATCTCGTCTGCAGCGACGACGATTAAGGCGGCCAACGCCTTGGCTATCGTAGCCCGCTATGACAGGGAGTTGTGGTACAAACTGGCCCCCCTGCTGGACTTCCTACCGGACGACAAGAGGGCGGATGCCCTAGAGATCTTGCAGGAAGGAGAGGTGGCGTCGGACCATGCCATTACGATTGCGACGGACATCGCTGACACTGGATTTCACCAGTTGGGCAACGGCGTGTGCCTTAGGCGGCGTGGATGGCTCAAGGCTACTGACTTCCGTCAGGACGTGCAGACCAGAGTCTTGGACATGCCGTTCGAGGGAAACAACCTGTTTGGGAAGACAGTGGACGATTCCCTTCAAGCCATCAAGGCAGACACAGAGACGGCCCGGGCTCTTGGGGTTCTCCAGCAACGGCGGCCGCCCGGAGCGGCGGAGGCAAACAGGGTGCCTCCAAAGGTTCCGGCGGCGGATTTTCCACCTACCGTCAAGCGGCCCGTTCGTCGTCGCAGGAAGCGTACAGGGGACGAGGCAAAGTCAGGCGGACCCCGCCGTCGTCGCCAAGGAGGTCAAGGCGGCAAAGCCTTGTCGAAGCAGGACTGAACCGGCCGTGGGGTCGGGCCCCCACCGAAGCACCCCGGTGGGAGGCCGGCTGGCGAGCTTCGTCAGCGTGTGGGAGCCCATCTCCACCGACCATTGGGTGCTGGACGCCCTAGCCCAGGGTCACGCGCTCGAGTTTCTAAAGAGGTGCCCGCGCGTCCCCCTGTGGCCAGGAAAGAACATCACGTCCCTCAACTTCTCTTGGAGGTAAAGGCGATGCTCAGGAAGGGCGCCATCGAGCTCGTCCCAAAGAGGCTTCGGGGCTCCGGAGTTTACTCAAGATACTTCCTCGTGAAGAAGAAGACGGGAGGATGGCGTCCCATCCTGGATCTACGACGACTGAACAAATTCATCAAGGCACAGAAGTTCCGGATGGTCACCCTCCAACACGTCCTGGGTCAGCTGGAGGAGGGCGATTTCCTGTCGTCGTTGGATTTGGAGGATGCCTACTTCCATATTCCCATCCTAAAGGGACACCGAAAGTTTCTCAGGTTCGTGGTCCAAGGGCGTCACTATCAGTTGTATGCAGCTTCACCAATAAAACTCTAACTCATCAAAACAATATTATTTCTCAGGTCAAATTATTGACTAATACCTCCTCCATTTTTGATAACATGGATTCGCCTAATGATTCTCATGTTTTCACCTTTAAACCCGTTTCTACAGCCGAAGTTATCGACATCGTCGTAAAATTCAAACCCACTTCCTGTAGGGGAGATGTTTTTCCGGCCTCCTTATTTAAAGATCATATTCATACCCTTGCCCCATGGATTACTACCTTTGTTAACAGATCCTTCAGTGAATCATATGTCCCCGAAAGCATAAAAGAAGCATGGGTCACTCCTTTGCTTAAGAAGGAAAATCTGGATCCTGCAGAGGCAGGAAACTATCGCCCAATCACTAATGTTCCCTTTTTGCTGAAAATCATAGATAAAATCGCTTACTGTCAATACCAAACTTTTGTCGAGGAACATGATATTCTAGCCTCTCAACAATCTGGGTTTCGCCCCAATCATGGGACCGAGACTGCACTGCTAGATTTAAAATCCTACATTGCTGGCCTTATTGACAAAGGGCATATCGCCCTGTTACTATTATTAGACCTATCCGCTGCGTTCGATTTA
The DNA here is from genome assembly GCF_040938575.1 of Ambystoma mexicanum. Classification (NCBI taxonomy): domain Eukaryota; kingdom Metazoa; phylum Chordata; class Amphibia; order Caudata; family Ambystomatidae; genus Ambystoma; species Ambystoma mexicanum. The sequence goes on from NC_090939.1 coordinate 524,114,463, forward strand.
GTCGATCATCAACTACTGGCGGATAGACTAATCACAATTGGCAAATGTTCCCCTGAAGCCTCTGCCTGGTTCAAATCTTTTTTGGGACCACGGAACATGAGAGTTACTAAGGATAATGCTCACTCCATGGCATCCCTACTATTATGTGGTGTTCCACAGGGCTCATGTCTTTCGCCTCTTCTCTTTAACATCTACTCTCGTCTTCTCTGCGCTCTTCTGTCAGCCCTGGGCATTTATTTTGCCAATTATGCTGACGACACGCAGGTTGTTATTAAACTCACTGGTGAGTATCAAAAAGATGTTGAGCACATCAACTCAATCTTCACTGAAATCCAGAAGTGGATGGCTCTAAACTCACTGGCCCTCAACAATGCAAAAACAGAACTGTTGATTTTAGGTACCCAGAAAAATCTGAAGAAACTTGACACAAAATATGACAACTTTCTGATTGGCCAACATACAATCCCCGTATCTAAGTCCATAAAGACCTTAGGAGTTTACTTTGACCCGCAGCTATCTTTCACCCGTCAGGCCAATTATCTCAAATCCTCGTGTCATTATTATATTCAACTTTTATGGCAGATCCGTCCTTATCTGTCTATAGAGAACCTTGCTGTGATTGCAGCCGCCATTGTAAACTGCAAGCTCGATTATTGTAACAGTCTAATGATCGGTACCTCCCAGGCCAACATCAAAACCTTGCAGATCATACAAAACAACGCAGCACGCGCAGTAATGGGCCTTAAGCGCAATATGCACGTCTCTGACGCCAGGCGTAGCCTTCATTGGCTCCCTGTGAAACAGCGCTTACACCACAAAGGCCTTACTACTGTGTTTAAATGCCTTCATGGCCAAGCTCCATCCTATCTCGCTACCAGGATCAAAAAGAAACCTGTCACCCGTTTCTTGCGCTCAAGTAGCAACACCGTCTTGGTTCAGCCCCCATCTATCCTGAAAAGATTTGGGGATATTAGCTTTGACTCTTGGGCTCCAGCTCTCTGGAATGCTCTCCCTAAATACCTCTCTAATAGTGAGTCTCTGCCTATCTTCAAAAAGAAATTGAAGACCTTCCTGTTTGATAAAGGATAGGTCCATTTCTGTCTTCTTAGGGTAGCTCTCTCGGTACTTGAAATCAGTTCTCCGTTATCTTCTTCCTCATTCTGCTGGTCTTTATGAGGTTTAGATTTCACCAGTTTTCATGTCTTTTTCGTTCTCCTTGTCTGATATTGTTTTCTGTTGTTTTTGTCCCTTTCCTCCTCTTGTGAGCGCCCTGAGGCCTATGGGTTGGTGGCGCAATACAAAAATATAGATAGATAGATAGATAGATAGATAGATAGTTCAGAGCCCTTCCCTTCGGACTGAGGTCGGCACCCAGGGTGTTCACCAAGTGCCTCGCACCGGTGGTGGCACAGCTGCGCCGAGAGGGGATCCACGTCTACCCCTACCTGGACGACTGGCTCATCCGAGCGAAGACGAAGGAGCTCGCCGTGGAGCACACGGCAAGGACCGTCCAACTTCTCACGGACCTGGGATTCTCCATAAACTACGCTCGACACAGTGTCGCTTCTGGCCTATCCGTCGGAGGAAAGGACGAGGGCCATTTTGGGCAGGGTGCAGTGGATGCTGGTTGCGGACGCGGCCAGAGTGAGGTCCATCAAGTCCCTCCTCGGAATGATGTCTTCTTGCATTTACCTCATCCCCCTGTGCAGGCTCCGGATGCGCCCGTTGCAGGAGTTCCTGGACGCGCGCTGGATCCAGACGACGGGCAGCTTCGAGGAGAGGATCACACTCGACGAGAGTGTCCGACGAGCGATCCGGTGGTGGGGCACCCGCGCGCATCTGACAGCGGGCATGGACTTCCAGACCCCCGGCCACCAGGAGACAGTGACCACGGATGCCTCCCTGGAAGGGTGGGGAGCGCACACTGAAAGTCTGCATGCGAGAGGCCTTTGGCTCCCGACGGAGAAGTCCCTCCATATCAACGTCCTGGAGCTCTGTGCAGTGTTTTGGACCCTCAGGTCCTTCCTTCCGTCCCTCAAGGGCAAGGTGGTGAGGATCTTCACCGACAACACCACCACCATGTTCTACATCAGGAAACAGGACGGAACCAGGTCCCCAGCCCTGTCCAGGAAGGCGCAGGATCTGTGGCATTGGGCCGTCGCCCAAGGGATGTTTCTGGTGCCGTTTCATCTGGCAGGGATAAAAAACACCATCGCCGACTCACTCAGCAGGGAGCTGCGCTCGTGCCACGAGTGGCAACTATGACAGGATCTAGTGGCTCGCCTCTTCCGACGGTGGGGCACACCCCAGATCGATCTGTTCACGACGGCGACGAACTCCAAGTGCCAGAGGTTCGCCAGCAGGTTTCCCCAGCCGAGGAGCATGGGCGATGCTTTCTCGTTCTCCTGGGACGGCCTGTTTCTATACGCGTTCCCTCCATTGCCATTGCTGATCCGGCTCATCAACCAGCTCAAGAGGTCACGGTGCAGGATGATCCTCGTTGCACCTGCGTGGCCGAGGCAGATATGGTTCCCGGACCTTTTAGACTTGTCAGCGTCCCCGTCAATCAAGCTGCCAGTGGACGCGGATCTTCTATCCAGGGAAGGAGGCGCCATCCTCCATCACGACCCGAAGTCCCTGAACTTGCAGGCCTGGCCCCTGCAGCATTAGAGTTTGGAGGATACGACATACCGGCCGACTGCAGAGAGGTTCTTGCAAAGGCCAGGGCGTCCTCAACTCTTAAATGCTACGGACACAAATGGAAGAGCTTCTCTGTCTGGTGCCACGCACAGAAGATAAACCCTCTATGGATTACGGCTCCCCAAGTACTGCCGTACCTACTGACGCTGGTCAAGGCTGGACTGGCGCACGCGTCCATCAAGATTCATCTTGCTGCGATCTCCCGATACACCAGAACCACGGGGCGGACGTCTTTGTGGTCTCATCGTCTGGTGAAAGAGTTCATGAAGGGACTGTTCAGATCATTCCCGCCGGTGAAGGCTCTGGCCCCGGTGTGGGAGCTCAACGTGGTGCTGACCAAGCTCATGGGACCTCCGTTTGAGCCTCTGCACTCGGCTCCGTTGAAGTTCTTGTCGTGGAAAACAGCGTTTCTTGTGGCCATCACCTCCGCACGACGGGTGGGAGAGATCCAGGCCCTTTCCTGCAAGGCCCCGTACTTGACTTTTCACGACACGAGGGTAGTGCTCAGGACGCACCCCTCCTTCATGCCCAAGGTGCCGTCAGACTTCCACCTCAACGAACCCTTAGTGTTGCATGTTTTCTTCCCGTCGCCTTCGTCGCCGGCTGAAAGGACTTTGCACTTGCTGGATGTGGCTAGAGCGCTGAAGTTCTACGTGGACCGCACAAAGTGTTTTCGGAAGACGTCACAACTCTTTGTGAACTTTGGACCTGTCAATCAGGGGAAGGCTCTCTCGAAGGCTTCCATTTCCAGATGGCTCTCTGGCTGTATCATGTACTGTCATCGGTTGGCAAACCGACCGCTGCCTGGCCGTCCGAGAGCCCATTCCACCAGAGCGATCGCAGCTACCAGGCGTTCCTATCTGGTGTGCCCTTGCTGGACATCTGCAGGGCTGCTACGTGGAGGTCGACGCACACCTTCATGAAATTCTACTGCATCGATCGGGATAAAAGGGAGGAGTCCAGGGTTGGCCAAGCAGTGCTGCGCAACCTGTTCGCCTAAGGTGAGCCTGGTGAGGAGGTAAGATTTGCTTAATGTTGAGTTTGATGTAATGCTTAATGTTGAGCCTTTGCCACCTCCCATGGTTGTGCATGTGTGTACTGCTATGTATTCTTTATTCATGAGCATGTGAATCCATGCCAGACCCCATGCTGGAGAAGGAACAAGTTACTTACCTGTAAGTGTTGTTCTCCAGCATGGGTCTGGCATGGATTCACATGCTCATGAATATTCCCCGTCGTCAGGCTGGGAATCCTCAGTAAAGAAAAAAAACAGTATCAGTTTAGTTTCTGATCTGTCTTTCGTAGTAGTAACCAATCACTGATCTCTGCGTCATACTGACCACAGCCAATGACTGCCCTCTACCTAAGCCCCGCCTCTGGCAGCCATCTTCAGATTTGGTAGCACGTGAAGTGGCAGTATGACCAAGTGAAGAGCCGCAGAGGGGTAGGCGGGAGGGTTCGCATGTCCTGCTGATAAAGAAAACATTGCATTGTTTCTTGGAATGGTTGAATATTATTCCAAATGCATCCCTGGTCTGGCAGGCAAGTCAATTCATATGAGGAAGTTTGCAAACAAAGGAGTGAGGTTCCAATGTAATACTGAGTGTGAACAAGAACATCAAGGGTTCAAATTAGCTTTGAATAAAGCTCCTACCTTAAGCAACTTTGATCTGTGTAAGAAGAGTGTGTTTTCAACTGATGCCAGCAATCATGGTTTAGGTGCGGTCCTTTCCCAATAAGGTGAGGGCAAGGATTACACCATTGTGTTTGAGTCATGGGTGTTGAAGGAGGCTGAAAGACATTACTTTCGATTGAAAAGGAGTTATTGATGATCAAATGGGCCATTGACACATTTTTCCCTTTTTTGTGAGGAGTGAAGTTCATAGTTAGAACTGATCACAAACGTTTGAAGGAAATATTAACCACAAAAGGGTTGGATATGGTATCTTCAGAATCTGCAAATGGATTGTGAATTTGCAGGACTATAATTGGGAAGTATAATATGTGTCAAGTGTTAAGAACAAAGCAGCAGATTGTCTGTCTAGGTTGACGAATGTGTTTGAAGGTGAAGAAGATGATGATGGGATGGATCAGGTTCTAGACATTAACCAAGAAGTAGTATCAGAGAAAGAATGTCAGGAAGCAATGATGACAGATGCTGTTTTGTCACATTAGTTGCTCAAAGGTTTATTTCTCATGCCACAGAAGGAGTCTCGCCACTTGAGATGCTTAGAGGGAGGAAATTCAATGCTTGGGTATGTCCACCTTGGTTGGGCAAAGCATGTCAGAAGGATATTGATCTGCAGATAGTCAGGGAGAGTATCAATAAGTGGCAGATCTGCAATAAAGCTCATTTTGATGTTAGGAAAGCTATGAAGTAATGTACTGTCGAAGTAGGGGACTGGGTGGCATTGAACTTCCTCAAAGTAGGACAGACGGGGGATTGAACTGGTCTGAGCCTATAAAGGTTGTAAGTAAGTTACATGGAGCGGTAAAAGTCTCAAATGGGAGAGTTTGGAATGTTGGTAGGATTTGCAAGTGTGTTGGTGAAAAGAATGTTGGTGAGAGCTATGCAAAGTGCAGACAAGGAGAGAAAGGAGGTGAGAAGAGTCACCTCAGCATGTTGGGGCAAGATTGTTCCATAACTAGTTCCAAACGAGTCTGTGGTAGACCGTTGAGAAATTCCATTGAGTAGACAAGCAAATGTTATATTAAGTTTACAGCTATTTCGTTCGTTTTTATTGCAATATAAATGTATACTGTCATGCATTGTTTTACAGTAGGCCAATTTAGGTTAATTTAGCCATTGGGTAACTGTTTAGTTGTTTTCATTATCTCTTAACATGCAAAGGGCCAACAACAATCCATGTACATGTCAATGATTTACGTTTATCATATTCATCTTGAAATGTTCTTGAATATAGTGGTTTCAGTTGTGTTTTGCTATTTCCTAAAGAAGGGATATATGTAGCATTCTATGTGATGTGACATTGGATTGTAGAATATAGAATGTAAAATGTTTTAGGAAAGATGCACAATTGTAGACAGTTAGACATAGAAGTGTGAGCTATCAGAGAAGCCGGTGGGGCGCTACATTAGATCGCAATTAAGAAGATACATCAATTTACATGAACCTCTCATCATTCAGAGGTCTTATTAATGTTTCTTGCCATGTCCGAAAAATAGAAGGTCTCTTTGTTGGAAACTATTTGAATGCCTTGGTATATGCCTGCAACAAACCTTTCTTGCAATTTATTCAGAATGGCATTCCTCAAAGAGTTTTTGCCTCCATTCTTATCATTGCGGCTGATTACAATATCATGAAGCTTTAGTTGATAAAACTGTGAGGGAGTAGGATGAGACTAACTATCAGCATTTGGAAGATGCAAAGATGAGCCTCACTGCTCAAGCTGTCCCATTGGTGGATACGATTCACTGAGGCACAATGAGATGATATTGGACATCGGTAATGCTAAATGGCTGTCGGAGAGGGAGCTGGTTGGTAGCACCACTGAAATGGGATATGAGAATTTGTTTGTCAGAGGATGATGCAATGTTCTACGTAGAGATGTGAAGGGCAATTGGTATTGTTGGAACATGATTAGAGACAGGAAGGCAAGGCGCTTCACCAGGAAGGCCATCCCATGAAAGAGAGAAGTGGGCAGTATTTAGGGTGCTGGGATGGAGGTCAGCTGTGGCAGGTAGGAAACACTTGCAGGTCTCCATGATCAGCACACTATAGGGCCATGGGAGCAGGAATAGATCAGCTGGTGTGGAATCAGTGCCAGATAATAGTGCAGACTAGAGCCACACCCAGGAAAAAGATGGGGCCCAGCAAATGGTCCCTGGTTGTCAACGACCCATCTGGCATCTGTTGCAAAACTTCAGGGTTAGACTGGGCCATACAACTGACTCATACACCAATGAAAAAGTGGCAATGTGTTCTTTTTGAGACAGACTGAAAAGTAAACAAGAGGGAATGATTTTGCCAAAATGTATTGCACATTTTGCATTTGAAAGAATATTTGTTCTGTAACAATGGCCAATGCTACTGGCTGACCAGCGAAGTAACTCATCAAACTAGTGCACTTAGGCCCATAAATCAGCCATCTTTAACCCCCTAAAAAGTAACGGGCCCACAGTAGCATGTTGATCCAGCTCTTCGCATGGCCCTAATGCCCTATGTGCCAGCCAGAGCCTGCAAGACTTCCCTGAAGTATTTCTCCCAACTCCTGTAGGTTTGATTATAAGGAGGTACTGAGAATCTGGGCCTAAGAAGGGAGGCTGTGAATGAGCAGATGGCAGGCCCCAGTAGTGGCCGCAGAAGATGGCAATCAATATACAGCAAGAAACGGCAATGTTCTTAGATTGAGACAGAGTTCTGGGGGAGTGGGAAATGACTGTGTGTGGAGTGACAACACTGTGTTTCTTGGAGTTGATATGGGTCCACCAATGGGTCTATATCGGCAAGACCTAGGAGACTGCACAAAGTGGAAGGGGCACTCGGGGTAGAAAGGTGAAGGAGTCATAGCCTTTTGGGAGGAATCCTATTGTGTTGGTCCAATCAGCAAGGAGCCTGCTAGGCTATGTGGACTAGAGCATTCTGGAGATTATTTGGGGACGTCCTTCTCAAAGGTTCCCTGCCATGTCAGTCGGGAAAAGGAGTTCATTTCTGAAACTATTTCTAAGCCAATCATTTCTTGACGGTGCTCAGATGAGATTGTGGGGTGGCATCGGCAAGCATGATATTAGTTTGGGGGGGTAGCCTCTGGTATGATTGCATGACTGTTGGGAGCTTCCTATTCAACGTGCTAATCCTAGGACACCTTGCTTGCCCCAATTCCATGGTAGATGATGGCAAGTTATCAGAGTATGATATATGGTATAATGTAATACCTTCATACATGCATCTCGTTTAATGTGCTAGAAAAGGTGTTAAACATATAATAGTGCGTTTTATAATTTCTTAATACAAGTGAGTTGTGACACCTCGTCTTGCTTGTTTATTGTGGGAAAGTGAGATCACAGGAGCACAGCTGTAATAATGCATTACAACTACAATGCCCCATGTGCAAATGTCAGTTTAAAATCAGTGCCCATCAACTCTGCATCATTGTCTGGGCGAGATGGAGCTTGGTAGTAGTCACTGTTTTGTACAGATGGAAGCTCTGCCTAGGAGAAGGGGGAAGTTAAGAAGTCTGGTCAAGTCAGAATACACACTGAAAAGGCAAAGCAAGTGGAGCAAGCAAAACAAGAAAAAGGGAAATGCTGCAACAAGTATATAGCTTGAAAATGACACAGAAAGAGGAGAACAGATAGCCTCAGAAAATGACAAAGGAGATAGAGATGAATAGAGGCAAAATCCTTAATAAAAAGAACAGATTGCAGGAAGAGTGGAAATTAAAGAGAAAAGTGGGCATACAGTCTTTGATTAAAGAGGGACATAAGAACAAACATAAGAAAAAGTTAAGGAAAGAAAAAAGTGTGTAATGAGAGGGAAAAGAGGATACTGTGGGAAAACTGCATACATGCTGCAAAGGCACTGTGGGATGGGAGCCATGTATATCAAGGAATACAATACCCACAATGGTACAGCCGAGGCATATTATAAAAATGAACTTATAAAGGAACCTTGAATGAGCCTTACTGCAGCCTGGTGCAAATAAGGACAGGGATCAGAGTGGCAAGGATCTGGCATAGGGTCAAATCCTCTTCAACTCTGAACCCCCCAATTTGTTTGGCATACACTGTAAGGTAAACAGAACATGGACTCTCTAGAAATGCCCAGGGGCTGCCCACTGAGTGGACGCGGCTGTGCTATTAAATTCTGACTAACGATGGGAGCATGTGGCCACCTAAGGTGGACTGGAAAAAAAAAACCGGACCCGTCTGAAACGAAATATGAAATGCTAGCAAATAAACGTATCCCTCAGAATGCAATACACGTTTTATACAACACTAATGACGTACACAAGTGCTGTGTTTAACTCTTGTAGCAACATAGCAGTATTATCACCAAGAACGAGAACCGTTTTAAACAAAGCAATGTGTTAGGTGATAACTGTGATCCCAAATGACTCCTTTCGCCTGTAAATCATAAGCATTGGGTGTTTACTGTTCTTTGCATTATGCATTTATAGACACCAGGGAGCAAGGAGGTGAGTGCAAAGTTTTAAAGGAGGATGAGATAAGGGGTGTGCAAGAGAATGAGCAGGGGAATAGAGCAAGGTAGGAAGCCATTGATAGAAGGTGCCATTGATGATGAGCAACAGGAAATGTTGGGTTTGTCGCTACGCATGGATACCATGGCCATTGCAGTGAATTTTATAATGTGAAGGCAATTAATGCCATATTAATTATCTCATTCCCTACGACAGTGATTCAGCAATATACATTTCTAGATGTAAGAACATGTACCATTTTAACAATTACAAACAATGCTGAACAAAGGTGTTACAAAAATGATTCAAAAAAATTGAAAAGGGCAACTGGCGCTCACGGTATTAGGGTTAAAAAAAAGAAAAAATGATTATTATTGAGATAGTCCAAACAATATACAATAGACAAATTGTTCAAAAGGTGTGTAGAATGTATTCCATGGTGTGCACAGCCGACACATATTTCGACCTCGTGGTCGTTTTCAAGGCCCTTTCCTGTATTGCGCTATCCAATCCTTAATGAACTAGTATCCCTAGTGTGATAACTGAGAGAGCAATGTAGATAAGTATGGATGGACACACTTCCATTTTGGAAGTAAAATGGCTGATAAATGTGGCACACAATAAAAATACAGGTAAAGAGTGCAAAAAGGGGTGTGGTTTTAGCTGCAGATGGGTGGGAATGGGAGGAAAATCATAGAGAGTTGACTTATTTATGGGCGTTAAATGGGTGGGGAACATAGCTAAATAACACAAATCCATCCTCATGTGTCATCTGCATCGAAAAGCAGTAGAGACCCTCATTCTAAGCCCCTATTTGAAGCACTTCTGTTAAAGCTCTTATTTTAATGACAATAGTTTGGGCCTAAAGGTAGTGCTTTCAGCACGACCTATTAGCCAAAAATAAAATTAAAACACTTTAAATAGACAAAAGGTGTTCCTATTCCCTAGATAAAATCCAAACAGGAAAAAGTCTTTATGAAAACCTATACCTGGTCGTACGTACGGTGGTGTCTGAGTGAAAGTGTCGTTTTCATAGTTACCTAAAAAAAACGGATATGAAAAAAATAACAGTCTGGGAAGCTGTGGTCTGCTGTGGAAAAAAATCAGTTTAAGGGGCGCAGAAATAAAATAGCAATTGGCCGGTTTACTTGTGCTTCCAGTCCCAATCACCTTTAAGACTTGTCCTTTGATGGTCAACCCATTGACTGGCCTCAGAGTGCCTGTCAGTACTCTGCACACTCTGGGGGCCAGTTGGCGCGTGTTCTCGGTTGGCTGACAAACATATACACAATCCCACAGGAACCAATGCGTCAGGTGAAGGCACAATGCTCGGGACCTCTTCCTGCTGTCTCATATGCACCAGTTACAGTGCTCCTCTTCCCCAAAAGCGTGCCAGTGAATGTTGAAGGGCACACTCCCCAAAGCAGAAGGATGACACTCTGTTATCACAGGCCTCAAGGTAAACAGTTAGAACCAGTTGGTCAATGAGGGCAGATGCATGCTTTAACAAAACTGTTAAACTGGTCTGCACCCAATGGGGTATGACTGAGGGCGGCTAAACTCTCTTTAGGGGCTTATCTATGAAGAGCCAAGCAGGGCAGGCCCTGGGCAGTATATCAACTCTCTGAAATGTCAGAGTTGACCCCTCAGTGGCTTCTAGAGACAATAGAAGAATAGACCCTGTCCCTCACCCTGATAACAGCTCTCCCTCTTCCCACTAGAATCCTGGTACTAATCCCTTCTGTCAGGAGATCCTGGACACCTTTCAAGGCCCCATATGTTCATTCAAAGGGGAAAGGGGAGTCGGATCAGCATAGAAATTGAACAATCCATTACTAGAAACTTGTATTTATTTTAAACCTGCATTTTTTATGACTTATTCAGAAAGTGTACAGGTCATATTACTTTTATATTAATCAGGTATGTAAGGCAATGATCTTTGACATTTGTCTCCATTACCTTTACACTAATTACAGGTTCAGTGTACACCCAGTAATAGCATTCACAGTAGCCTAGTCTGGCACACAATTACCATTTCTCCTAATTCACATTTAACTTATGTATCCTTCCTCTTATTCAGGGGAGATCCCTCCCTCCTTCCGTAATGCTTCCTTTTACCAGTGTGTGTCAATATGTTTCGGAGCTGGTGCTGAGGTGGTGCAGTCTCAGCAGTCTCCAGCTGAATCGAGTGCACCAGCATTTTGGTGGCCATCTCTCACATTGTTGGCCTGGTAGACAATGGAATTTCAATTGGGACAGAGATGACATTGTAAGAATGATCGGCAGGCTGAATTAGTTGCGGGCATCACGCCTAGATGACTTAACCAACTGCATGCTGAAAGAAGCCCCTGGATTATGGGCTAAATTCATGACCATCTTATTCAGAAGGATCATGCAATATAAAATAATCCAATCTTCTTGGGCAAATGCCATCATAGTCCCGATTTTTAAAAAAGGGGACAGAGAAAATCCAAAGCACTATCGCCCAATAGCCTTATCTGATGTCTTGAGTAAAATATTGAGCTCTATTCTACAAGAGTTAACCTCATGGGCTAGGAAATGTGTCCGACTAGATTCCTGTCAAACGGGGTTCATTAAAGGAATCGGCACAGCTCTAAATCTTTTAATCTTAAACATACTAAAATTAAAGACGCTACAAAAAAGAACCAAATATTACCTTGCTTTCATTGACTTCAAACAGGCCTTTGACAGTGCGGGCAGGGGCAGGCTGTGGTCCGAATCACAAGAGTAGCACTGCCCACAAGACTAATTGGAGGCTATTGCAACCCTGTATTGAAATACAACAATTCAGATAAGACTAAGCAATTAAGGAGAAGTCACAAACAAAATACCCACGCATATAGGACTAAAGCAAGGATGTCTTCTTGCATCGATTCTATTCAATTTATATCTATCAGACTTTCATGAATCTCAGAAACCTGTTGTAGCCTGCCTCTGGGACTGGCGAACCAACACATTTCTTGAGTCTTATATCCAGACGACATGGCCATTATCGATCAGACCAGAATTGGGCTGCAACGATGATTGGATGTCTTTGTGGCATATACTACGGCCAACAATTTAAGAATAAATACAAGGAAAACTTGCATGCTAGAACTAGGAACAAAGCTGGGAAATCCCAGACAAATAAAGAGGATCATTAACTGGCAAATGGGGGACACCGCCACAGGCAAGTAAAATCCATTGTCTACCAAGGCATCCTTTTCAATTGTATAATTAATTAGAAGGAACGGTATGATACACTCCATGCCAAAACAAGAAGTCTGTCTGCTCAAGCTAGAGCAATACTAAACCGATATGGAACATACACTGTGGTACCCGTTCTTGCATTCTACAAGCAGAAGGGGATACCAGTACTAACATATGTAGCGGACGCGCTATTAAATTTATCACGGGAAACATGGCCAGCGCTGGAACGCCTGTTCTGGAGACTGGTTGTACTACTACCCAAGTGACTTGTGATCAGTGCTATTAGATAAGAGTTAGGGCTACAGTCAATGGAATCCCACGGTCTATGGAAATCCTTATGTTTAGTAAGGAAATATATATTGGAAAACTATTCTCTGCCCTTTGAAATCATTAGAACGGAAATAAACAGAACAAGAGAAGATCTAATAGATCATTGGAAAGACAAATGTCTGACTTGGCTCAAAGAAAAAGGAGCAACAACATAAATGCTGACAACAAATACCACTATGGCCAAAAGAAGTTAAAAGAATATGATTGGATTCAAACACAGAACAAGAAGTCCAAAATCGAATGAGCATTTCAAATGTATCTGAAAGAAGAGCCTTGAATGATATGCCTGAATATCTTAGAAATATGTCCCGGTAGTGTCTTGACAGACATTTTTTAAGATTTAGGCTCAATACGCTAATTCTATACTTTTGGAAAAATCATACACATGACAATCCATGGTGTAGATTTTGTCTGAGAGTGTAGGTCTGAGAAACCTCACAACATGTAATGACTACCTGCCCTGTGTTGAGAAATCTGAGGACAATTTACCTGGTACATTTCATCTGCAAAATAAACTTGTTATCGGCAGAGGAATGGTGGAGTAAGATTGTGGGGGGGCAGATGGGAGCTTAATCCTGGCAGCAATGAAGTTCTTGGAAAAATCTCTGGACAACATCCCGTCGAGACAAAACTGAGATCACAACTGATAGGCAACAGCAATCTCTCTGTTATTGCATACATTGAAATGGATGATTTACCTGAAGTATCACACACATTATGTTCAAATGATGTGGTGTCTGATATTCAAAAGGTTTATACAAACCATATTAAATTAAAATAAATATATATATGTTTGGTTATGAACCCTTTCATGGCTTGTATTCTCCTTATATGTACAGCAGAGGTACTGTATCCAAAGTGTATTAGAAAATAATTGTAGTATCTCAAATCACTTGTTATATAAAACTGCAAAATGTCCCAGATGTAAATAATTTATTTAAGGAATGAGTGGTTTCAAAATGCCCATTCTGCACCTTTCCACCCCGACTAGTAAAACATGGTGCTTGGCACAAGTGCTGATTTTGACCATGAGAAGTCCTAGTTTAGGACAGTTTAGGATGAAAAAGAAAGGAAAAATTTATGAAAAAAGAGAAAGCCACAAATGAAAAATCGAATTAGCAAAGCAACAATAGAGATAGAAATAAGGATCAGAAAATGGAGCAAAGCTAATGAAAGAAAAGGGTACGATCAATCCAGAAATCAAAGATGAAATGATAAGCAAAATTCTGAAAAAAACACACATATCAAGAAAGGTGACATAGGATGAGAGAAAAAGGGAAATTTTTGCAAGGAAAACTATATGAAAGAAAGGTAGAAAAGGGAATGATACCGGATATTTCGGTAGACAATATTTTACCAGGTTACCCAACAGGCCGGCTTAATATGTTGTTGAACAAACTACACAGTGGTAGCACACAAGGGGCTTTTCTGTATCACAAAGGGGTGACATCGGGTTTACAAACTCACAATAGAATGCTTCATTATTGTGTGAATTGTTGTGGCAATTAGAGGCAACCAAAGGCACCCTGTACACACTTGTATCCTCCAGATTTCCAATCCTGGTCTAGTGATCTCATCATTTTAGACTCAAGCATGCAAATTAATTAGCCCAATCTTGCAAAAAGATGATGGCTCCTGGTTATGGACCTCTAACCCATTGCTCACTTTATGTGGTTATTGGCAGCCTGTGTATCTTATGTGCATGTTCCCTTTGTAGCTGGTGTTGCAGAGCATAGTGGTATTTTCACTCCCTCCGTGGTTGAGTAGTGACATTATATCTGCAGGCTATTGTAAGCCCCAAAAGTGCATTGTTGGCTGCTAGATCACAAGGCCAGCATCTAACTTTCAACTGCCAAACATAAAAGGGCTAATTTTAGGAGAGTCAACATTAAGTGTGGCCTGTATGCAAATTACTATGCCGAAAAAGCCTGAGGCCTAATTCAAACTACATGCGCCGAAACACAAAGGTACAGCTTTGCTATAATAGAGATCCCAGGGAGAAATGTGAGAATTTTGCGGCTTGGAAGGAAACAACTAAATTACATATGAAACTCGCCATGCAGGAGTACATTCAAAGTCACACATTAAGGAACGTGGTGGCTACAAAAAAAATAAACTGTTTTAAAAAAAGTAAATTGCATCTCGTGTGATACAAGACATTGAGGTAGGCATCATTAATAGAAATAAAAATACATTTCAAAAGTACTAATTTTGGTTCATCAGAGCCCCGAAATCCTGTGTTCAAGTCTGGAGAAGCCTTCCCCCCCCAAATCAGATTTAAAGATCAAGAACTGCTCACCTCCCCATACATGTACCAGACATTTGGTCAACTCTTTGAAGCTGGATCTTGAGCCTGGTAAGAGGTTTTATTGGGGTGCATTAAAACACTGAATAAACAATGATGCTGCTATATGGATGGAGAAACCTAAAAAAAATTTGTAAAAAAAATTATGGTCGAAATTAAATTCCGTTTTGTTGTGAAGCACTGAGTTGATGACAATTTTATTAATTTATTGGATATTTGTAAGGCGCCTACACAACAAATGGTGTTTCAAGGCACCACAAGGCAAAACAGGGGGTCGGGGGGGAGGAGACAAGGGAGAAAGATAACAATAACGGTCCTACTAGGCCTTTTGACATTCGGATCAGGAAAATGCAGTAAGAAAAAGTGCGAGGGGCGGGGGAGTGCCGGTCTCTGCAAATGCAAAGTGGTAGAGTGGGAAGGGAAGAGCAGGGCAAAGAGGAGGGAGTGCAAGTAAAACGGGGGGAATTCACATGTTCCAGGAGAAAGTCAGATGATTCAGGGGGCAGAGTTAACCCCTCTACTCAAGGAAGATATTAACACAGTCATCAACCCTGGGATCAAAAATGTTAAGTGCTTTGTTGCAGGCGTGGGTCAACAAAAGCCAGAGTCCAGGGCTACATGCAGGTCCTGGGAAGAGAAATGTGCTGTTTTTTTTTTTTTTTACTAATATGTATGTAATTAATAGGATGCAATAGGTGTATATGGAGAATCCTATTTTGTCCATAAACTTGTGAACCGTGATACTTACAAAAACGGTTTAACTAATCCCAAATATCTTATGGAAAGCCTATCTGATAATATAACTACCCTCAGATTTCGACCTTGGGAACAAGAGTTATAACCTAAAAAGTGATTGCAGTTTCCCAGAATAAATTACAGATTAAAGAGCCAGGTACCTTGTAGCTGATGAAACAAGATAATTGTCTGTAAAATCTAATTACTGTAATGGTCATTCTTTTTGTGGAATTGCGTGCTGACAAGAGAAACAGTGCATTGCGAACGGCATGATCAGACCAATTCAGAAATATATAGTTTGTGGCACTGCAGTAAATTGAAGAAAAGTGTAATGTTGAAGATTTTTAAGTTCATATCTGAAGTCTTCAGAAATGCCACTCCAAATTGGTGGAGCCATAACTCCCAAAAATGGAGCACAGTGATGAAAAGGGATCAATCGGAGAATAGGGGCTAGGCCTTGTTTAAGGTGGAGGATAATACATGTCCAATTCAAATAATGCACCAATAAGCTGGCACCTCATAATTTAGATATGTTGGGGTGGGATTAGGGGTTTAAAGGTAGATATACAATGGAAAAGGAAATGTCTTGCCAAAATTAGGATTATCTGTCCAGAATGATAAGATGGCTAAAAAGAAGGTAGCTGTCTGAAATGATCTGAGCTGTCTAAATTGACTGGCACTCTATACAACTATTGGAAAGGAGCCAGAAGAAGGTGAATGAGTTTAGGAGAAAGTCTAAAATCTGGAGGCAACCAGGACAGAGTGATTGATGCTGGAGGCTATCCATAACTGAGTCTGGTGAGGCAGGCATAACAGATCCTTGTGCTTCCCAAGAGATGACCGAGGAGCCTTGATGACTTTTCCTGAGCACAAAACCCAGAGTGATTTAAAGAAAGTACCTAAAACAAACCATTGGTGGGGTTCTATTTGAATTAATATCTTCCCTGTATTGATTGGGTAGGCATTCCAAAGCAGATCCCTAGCATTTTCTAATTAATTCTTAATTTAACTAATCGACACATAGCTATCAGACACTGGAGTGATTTTGAGGAACTTTGAAAATCCCAACATGCATCCAAGTGATGATACAATATAGTCTGCTAAGGTAATTGGATATGCATGCATTATTCTTGCCACACCTAAAATCTCCTAAAGTGGAGGGTTGCATTGAAAAATTAAATTCCAAAATATTCACTATTCCCCTAAACATGCCTTAAAGCAGGGGTTCCAAATGATAAATTGAATACCTGGGTCTGTGCTGTTCAGAAAAGTGTCTTCAAAGTGAAGCAACGCGAAATATCCGAGTTACAAGCACACTCTCTACTGAGAGTGAGAAAGATACTCCATATTGAAGAGAGATTTTTCACTGCATAGTGGTAAAGGAAAAATGTTGCATATATTCAGAAAAATATTTGTTAAATAATGGTTGTGCTCAACTTTGCTAGAAATGAAAAGTGCACAAGGAGGTCAAAAATAAAGAGCGCTGCGCATGTCAGATTTCTTGTTATCAACAGAAATGTGCTGCAGCTATTTTAGTGAATCCGCTTTCCAAATGATTGTCAAATAATATGGCCATGTTATAAAGTGTTGTATTGATTATGAGTATATTAGGGGTATGTGTGAGTGACTCAACCATCTCAATGATTCTCTAGACCGCTGTTTCTTTTTTATTTGACATGGGGGAATTTGAGATCAGAAATTAAAACTGCACATGTTATGTCCTAGATATTTTGTGAATCTTTATTATCAGAAGTGAATGGTGTTCAACAGGAAAGACTTTGTGCCCAGATCAGACTGAGGTAGCGTGCATTTTGTTAATTATAGTGTGATTCAGATTTTGTTTACTTATTAATAAATCTATATTCTTTCTGTACATCGGCGTGGTTCTTGGCTTCTATATTGTTGAAAGGGGGGTACACGCTGGTGTTAGAACAGATCTGGACAAGAATCCAATTTTTCTCAATTAATTGTTGCCTCATAAATATTTCCTACAATTTCATTCCAAGAGTAGTTGCTGGACCTGCAGAGACACATTCTCCTCAACAGGAAGCAATGATATATAT
Organism: Ambystoma mexicanum; assembly: GCF_040938575.1. Lineage (NCBI taxonomy): Eukaryota > Metazoa > Chordata > Amphibia > Caudata > Ambystomatidae > Ambystoma > Ambystoma mexicanum. The sequence goes on from NC_090939.1 coordinate 524,131,967, forward strand.
GGTAATGTTTACATAACTTGGGGTACTGATTTGATTGACATGCGAGGAAACCAAACGGATGTGTTTTGGTAGTTGAGTTTATTGGGATTTCTGGAGTTGGTGACTGAAGCCAGGTGTGATCAGATATTGTGATAAGGGGACCACAAATTATGTTCCATGTCTAGGTGTTGTTTTTCTTTTAAAACTATAGAGATTCCAATCCTTTAGGGGAGGGAGCCCCAAAATACAAATCCACTCATTCAAATACAGTGCATCCAAGTCTTACTACTGTCAGGTAAAGATTTCAAAAGGAATACATTGGGATTAACTCAGGGAGACCCAGGTAAGTATGAACAACTGTCAGTGGTGAGTTTGACTGAATGTTAATGGGAGTTGATAAAAGGGAGTTAGTGATCAAGTCGAGTAATGGATGGAAACCATGTATTTTTAGAATCAGATGAGAGTGTTTTGTTTCAGGGTGTGGTTTTTCACAAACCCCCAAAGAAAAATGTATTGTCTCCTTGCAACTTTTCAATGCTGGGTGGCCGCATTGTCCTTGTGCCTGCTTCCTATTTCATTTAGGGGGAGCCTAGCTGCTACACCCAAGAGTCACAGACATCCAGAGTGTATTTTTCACTCAGGAGAGCCAGGCAGGTGTTTCAGTAAAGAATTAGTGTTTGGTTTCAAAGTGTTCTTCTAGTACAATTTTGCAGAGTGCCTCACCAGGTGTTTCTGAACTGAAAGTGAAACTATTGTTCAAGCACTATCTTAGCACCGTTACTAAAGTGCCTCATCAGGTACTCCTGAACTGAACGTGAATTTATTTCCCAAGCACTACCTTACCACAGCTTCAATAATACCTCCGCAGGTGCTCCTGAACTGAATGTGAAGCTATTTCCCAAGCACTACCTTAGCACAACTCCTAGAGTGCCTCTGCAGGTGCTACTGAACAGAGTGTGAAGCTAGTGCCCATGCACTACCTTAGTACAGTTACTAAAGTTCCTCCACAGGTACTCCTGAACTGAACATGAATTTATTGCTCAACCAATACCTTAGCACATATCCTAGAGTGCCTTCGCAGGTGCTCCTGAACTGAACGTGAATTTATTGCCCAAGCACTACCTTACCACAGCTTCTATGATACCTCCGGAGGTGCTCCTGAACTCAATGTGTAGCTATTTCCCAAGCACTACCTTAGCACGGCTCCTAGAGTGCCTCTGCAGGTACTGCTGAACAGAGTGTGTAGCTAGTGCCCAAGCACTACCTTAGTACAGTTAGTAAAGTGCCTCCACAGGTACTCCTGAACTGAACATGAATTTATTGCTCAACCACTACCTTAGCACATATCCTAAAGTGCCTCCGCAGGTGCTCCTGAATGGACCATGAATCTATTGCTCAAGCACTACCTTAGTACAGTTACTAGTGTGCCCCCACAGGTGCTGCTGAACTGAACGTGAAGCTATTGCTTAAGCACTACCTCAGCACAGCTCCTACAGTGCCTCCGCAGGTGCTCCAGTACTGAATGTGAAGCTATAGTCTCGGGGGGATAGCTCTGGGGCAACACGCTCGCCTAGGAAGCAAGAGGAAGTGGATTAACACAGGTTCGATCCCCGGGTCTGCGCTTAGAAACCTCTTGGTATTAAGCGGGTTATAAATAACCAATTACTTACTACTATTGCCCAAACATTTCATAGAGTGCCTCTGCAGGGGCTGCTATCAGAAAGTAGTGTTCCTTTCAAATCACTATACAGCACCACTTCCCGAGCGCCAAAAAGTAAATAGCAGGATCCTTGAATATACTACACTTATTGTGCACATGACTTGTGCCTATTATTCTAAGTCTTCCCGCTTTTTTTATACAGTAAATGGCTTTTAGTAATCAAGTCGTATTGTTTCAATTGTGTATAGTTGCCTTTATTATGGGTAGTTCCTTCCTTGGGGGCGATCTACCAGTCCCACCTTTGTGTACCCTTATGCCCAATGGTAGTTGGAGGCACACTTTAAATAACGTAAGGCCATAATGTTTACTCCACTGGCCCTCTGCATTTATGCCCCATATCTATTCACTCTTATTTAAAAGCGAACTGAGGTGGCTCTGTTTGCCCATCGCCTATATCTCCAGACAGGCTAGTGCCATTATACCTCTTCTCACAGACAGCGTGCCCAGCATGGGGAAAAGGGGATTACTGAGTCCTTGAAGAACACTAGGTTTTATGAAGTGAGAGTTCCTGGTCACCCGTCCGAAATAGGTCACGTCCCAATCTGTGAGTGGTATAAGCGAAATTGCTAAATAGGTCATCCCCCTCCCGCTACCCCTAGGATTGACACTGGTTGGATAAGGAAGGTGAATTTCTCTAGGCGCTGCAGAGTTTCCTGGTTCCTGGTTAGGGAAGGGAAAGTTGTGCTTGCCTACTGCAGCACTGTTTCTACAGGCAAGTTGTGCAATACATGTCCATTGTCATTCAGTGAGGAGCAGACCTTCAGTTAAATCGTGTAGGAATCTGGGTTGTTACAATGGACTACTCCTAAGCACCAAACACTGATAACACTGTAGGGTTTATGTTGGGGCTAGGAGGCAGCACGGGGACAGCCACCTACACACACTGCACTGCGTAGTGCCCGTCAGGTTCCAGCCGCACTTCCATAGCCCCTGGCTTAGCTCACTTCCGGCTGCCTGACTACCAGTGGCAAGTATCATGCGGGGACTCTTCTAATTCTAATAACAGGTGCACTGGGGGAACAGGAGTTCTCCAAAAGAGGACTGCACTTACACACCTAGTGACTGTTCTGTGCATTTTGCTGAGCTCCAGATTTTGTGACGGGAATTTGGCTGCTTATTAATTAATATGACCAGGACATGTCCACACTCCCAGCCATTTCCCAAGTGCTGTGGTAAATGCGCTTGGGTGATGCTTAGGAGTTTTCTGTTCTCCTAGCAGCTCCAGTGTCCAGAAAGTACTGATCTGGACGTAAGTTAAGCGCAGTTAATAGTTAACGAACATGATTTTTTAAATTGAGTATTTTTCTTATTAGAAGGCAGGGAAAATAAGAGATCCCTACACTTACTCTTCTCATGTATATTTTAAGCTCCACATAGCTAGATGGGTGCAAATGAGAAATTCCGAGATCCGAATGAGATGTTCTTCTCCATAAAACCACTTCCAGGGGTTTCCCTTTCCGGTTATTGGAGCAAATGACACAGAGGACATACCTGTCAAAGTTAGGCTGGGGGCACAAGAGAACCGGAGCAAGTTCCTCCAAGAATAATAATAGGTAGGTGTTAGGCGGAAACCTGTGCAGTTCCCTCTGGGACCACTGTAAAAGATTTAGGACTACAGGTGTTTGGCAGTAAACCCACTTGGTAGCAGTCTGTACCACACAGATTCACTTGGTAGCTGTGGCTGAGCAGTCAGACTTCTCTCAAGAAGAGTTAGGCAGTATGTGGAGTATACAACATAGGGCAATTCTACACAATAAGACAAGCAAACACGCAACAAGGCTTCGGTGTAAAGATATAAAGGTATTTATTTATAACAACACATCTATGGAAAACACTCGGGCACTAATACGGCAAACAACTTCAATCGCAATTACTATAAGAAAAAGATCAATCCCCCTAACAATAGTTCGACAAGTCTAGGTTCAACGGCATCACTTATTTGCAGACAGAGGTGTATGCTTTAACCTAGATGGCACTCTAGTATTCGTTAGGATGGGAGAGAAAAGGCGGGTTAAGAAATCAACTCGATACCAATACTTTGGTTTATAGTCATAATCTCGAATACAAATATGTCGAAAGTCATAATGTCGAAAAAATAAAGTCGAAAACAAAAATGTCGAATTTCTTTTTTTTGTTGATTTTTATTCGAAATCGGGGGGTTCCCCCCCAACCCCCCTTTTTTAATTTTTTTTTATGTTTTACCCCTTTTTTTACCACCGGAACCCCAAAAAAACATGTACATTAAAAAAAAAACAATTCAACATTTTTGTTTTCGACATTATTGATTCGACATTATTGTAATTCGACATTTTGTTTTCGAGATAATGACTGGACACCCAATACTTTTAAGAACAAAGATGCAAGGCAAGAAGACAGGAACCACTGTAGATTCCAAAGTTCAGAGGCCAGGCCCACTCGGAGAGAGGCAAGACGATATGTCCCAAAAAGTATCTTAGTGGAAATGCGCTTCGAGTCTTTGTCGCAAATTGTTATAGGCAGATTGGACCAGTTCAGAACAAAACATTATAGAAGCTTGGAGGCGACGCTATGGAGAGGCGAGGATTAAGACACCCCACTATATCCGGCAACAAGGGAAGCCAGGTGGACACAGTACCTTGTTTGTGGAGAGACAGCTCCGGGGGGGCAGTTGTTCCTGGTGGTGGATGCACGTCGGGTCTTTGCCAAGAGAAGAGATGATCTCGTCGTCGAAGGAAAGTTGAGGTTCGGTGCACCACCAGGGAAGAGACCAGCCGCGGAGTGCTCTGTCACAAGGCACCACCTTTTGGTCGCGGTACAGGGGTAGTGTCTATCCGGTTGCCGCTGTGCTCTGCATGGGCAATTCGACCACTGTGTCCTGAAGCGAAGAAAAAGCAAAGGGGACTGGTTGTTCCCACCAGTCAGGGGAAGAGACTCTCTGGCGGGGAGATCTCCTCTGTCGTCAGGAAGTGGTGAGTCGGTTCAGCAGGGCTCCACCGGAGGTGTCGTCATTGCAGGTCGGCTCAGCTTTACCCTCGTCGGATTCTTAGGTCCTGTGGCGACTTCTGAAGATCCAGTCCCAAAAGCCCTGCTTTTATGCCGAAAACCCCCATTCATTCAGCCTAGCTGTCAATCAAAACACGCTAAGTGGTGAGCGGGGTGGCTCACCACTTGGGCCAATCACACCAGAGTGCGACTGGAGTTGGCAAGGCAACTCAGTCCAGGGTGCCTAAACCCCCTCCCACACCCCCTGTGGTACCCAGACAGAATGGCGCCACTTTGGAGGGCCTCTGTGTAGAGGCCCGCCAAAAGTGGAACAAAGGGCTCAATCTTTGGTTTAGGAGTCACAGAGATGAACACAGACGCCATTTTAAAAACCGAGTTCTGGCAGAAAATACCACCCGATAGACTTATTTAAGATAAGTAAACCGGTGGTATGTTAGAGGTTAACGAGAAAAAGTATTAATCTCCAACAATGGGAAGAATCCCATAGGGTTATATTCGGGGTCGAATATAACAAGTAGTTTCCACTGCCACCAGCCAAAACTCGACGAGGGGGGACGGGACAGTGCCCCCCCGAATAACAGACCCCGGAGTAATCGAATTACCCCTACTAGTACGTCCACAATAGGGTGGTTTGTACTAGTTCTGTTAGTAAATTTAGGTCTAGTAAAGCCAATGGTGACTTTACATGCCCGGGGAGACAGTAGTCAGTCCCCGGGTATGGAGTCTATGATGGAGGTCCGTTAGGACGCCCCAGTGTTACGGCACGGAGGGTCCGGTGTAACACACAGAGAAAAACATATGAGACCCTATGGAGTAAAAGACCCCATAGCCCATCGAACACATCGACATTCAAAGGAATTACCCACATTCATGTCCAAGAGTGGGAGAAAAAGAGTCTCACTCTTGGCAGGGTGGAAAAAAACAAACTCCAGAAATCCAGCAAAGCTGCTGGGGGACTCACTAGGTTAGGAAATTCAGCCTAAACAGAGAATTCTCCCTAACAGTAGGCTGCATTCCCAGCACCTAGATATGCACTGGTCACTGACCCTGGGTACAGGGGTGCTGGGGGGGGGAGTGAGCCCTCTACCCACATAGGGCCAATGAGCGCGTTTGCAATGACGGGGCTCAATGGCCTTGTTACTGCAAAAGCAGGTTTTACATGCTGTACTCTGTTTAAGGGTGTACATGTAAACATAAGGTCCACACACTCATGCTTTGAAAGATTGTTTTTTAAAGATCAATGCTGCTGGTAGCTTATAGGCATCCTTGTAGGCATTGCACTTTCCCCCACACCTGGCATTCTAGAGGGGAGACCAGGCACAGGGGACAAATCTACAGAGAGCACAACAGGTACGTCATTGTTCCTGAGCAGCACCTGGCCAAGAATTTAGTGGGCAACCCTTACACCTAGCGCAAAAAAATTTGATCAGACCGATTAATTTGTTTTGCCTATTAGGTGGCACTAAAACACCACCTATAAGCCACCACTATTGCATTAGATTACAAATAGGTAGAAATGGCATATGAGGAGTGATACTAAAATTGCAGGTGTTTGGTTATTTACCGACCCATTTACTTAGCATTTCCATGCTAAACCATTAGGTCATTCCCACCCACTTCCTGCCTGGCCTAAAACATCTCCTGGAATCTCTCTGAGCTAGCTTTATCAAGGCTTAACTTCAAACGTTGTGCTTGAAGTACCTACAAGTGTTTTTCGAAACAATGTTCTGCAACTTTGACTTAATTTGAGCTGTAAATGAGCTATACGTGTTATAAAATGTCTTAGCCAGGTCTGCCTTCAGCTACTCAATTTATAAGCACTTTGCGTGTCCATAATTGAAGTCCTGTTAAAAACAATCATTGGCAAAGCCAACTGTTTTCGCTTGTGTAGAAGCACTAGGCTTTTGCCAGGTACTGCTATTACATGCCCAGGCACTCACACCATTCCATAGATGCTAGCACCAGTGGTCAGTTATTACCACTACGGCAGTGTCTAGCAAATGCCTCTCCCATGCCCACACAACAGCCCAAACTGTTGGAATTGCCAATGCTTGTTTTCTTATAGTGTGCCGCCCGCAACCAGTGGAAGCATTTGTGACATGCGTGGGCACTTGGTTCACGCCAGTCAGAAAAACATTGTATGCATCAGTGAAACTGCGTTTCCCATTATGTGTAGTTGGTGACTGCTTTACTCATTTTTATGAAAAGAATATACAATATATATTTACTTTCCAATAATCTTACATTAATATGGTCCACTTATATGTCTTTGTATTTACAGACAATTTGGAGCAGGCGGGGGCGCAGAGTCGCACATCAATGATTAGGAGAGGTGGGCAGACAATCTCCACTAGAAAACTCAATTACACTCCTCCTCCTTTGTCCGTTTCATCCGAACAAATAGATCGACAACATCTTCTTGGGAAATGTGATTTGCTAAGAGCGTGTCTGTAAAGAAAATCTGTCAGTTTAGATGAGCTAAAATCCTGGGATCTAAACATCCCTGCATTTAAACAGAGGGAGATGATGTCGCAAAGAACAGCTCGGTGGGCCAGATAATTAATCCCAACTCTTTCTGTAAAACCTTCATTTAAATTGTTTAAAATGATCATTCCTCAACAATGTAGCCGCATTTCCCTTTTGTGTTATGGCTTAAATACAGTTATTGATATTTAAATACAAATGTAAGGCTTGTCACTGCCTCTGCTAGGCAGCCCTGGGGTAATCTTCCATGCCTACTGGCAGGGTAATTTCTCCCTAATTAGACCGAGTGCTTAGGTTTATGACACCTCAGTCAAAGTAACATTTTGCAGACCAACCTAGGGCATGAGGCAAACATCTCTGCTTGTAGGGACCTTCTGATCCCACCTACATTTGGCATCACAGATGGACAGAGGTTTGCCTGGGCCTAGAACTGGAAACCAGCTCTGCACCACACCTGTGTTTATCTGGCACTACCCAGGACTTCCACAAGCCCTGCCCCTCAGGTCATCTCTGCCCAGCCATGGCTGCACTTCACGTCATGATCGTTAGGCCCTTCAAGCTAACGGCTCATCTGGAACCCCCCCCCACCCCTGCAAAGTCTCACTTACAGATACACATCGGTGGATCTCTCTTGTAACAGCCTTCATTCACTAATGAGGGTACCAAAGTTCTAGGAGTCCACGCAAATCAGCTGTGCGACAAAGGAATTGCTATGCATTAGCCTTTAGTTTTCAGATGGCTCTGGTGCTGCTTCCCCACAGACCTTTCCCTACTTCATCGGTTCTGGAGGGAGCAGAGCTAGAACAAGTGCAAGTGGTATGTACAAAGGCAAGCAAAGACTAGGCTGTCCGGGTGTGATAAACCGTAGTCATTATATGCGAGTGCCTCAGTGTAATTGCCTGTCTCTACTCGAAGTGTTCCGTCCGTGTAAGCGTGAGAGGAGCTGTAGACCTTGCATGTCTGCTATCTAAAGGTAATAAGTGATAGTGTAAGTCAGAGCTTGGAACTCTCAAATTGCGACTGGTTCAAGCAGGTCAACATTTTCAAGTTTTTTCAAATTATATTTAAGAGCTTTGGCAGAGTTTAACTTCAAGTCTATCTAAGGGCCGGCAATTTGAGGCTTAAAATACTAAGTGATTGGTGCTTAAAGAGGCCGAAGTGACCCCTCGGAACTCTGGATAGCTAGAAGGGAATTGGTGCAGCTGGGTAGTATTTTAGGATTGGAAATAGTTCAGGTTAGAGTAGAAATACATTAGAAAGAATGGTATGGAAGGTTGCATGGCTCATGATTTGTGGCACGTGAGTGAGTTCACCAAAGTAGTGACAGTTAAGTTCCTGGATTTTCTATGGAGGTATGGGGGGGGTACAGTGCACCATTTACCAGAAACACGCCTGATATTTGGAGCATGAGAAATACAAATCCGCAGTAGGCACACACGAGGTTGTTGTTGGAAGAGATGGCCAACGCAGTGAGAATTCCACATGTGTTTTATAAACTGAGAAAGCCAAATCAGTGTCAACTGTCTTGACACTAGCCTTCCCTCTATTCTCATCCTCCTTGATCTTTCCTCTGCTCAACATCGCTAATCATGCCATCCTGATCATTCATCTCCATGAGAACCTCGGTTTCAGGGATCAGGCCCTGGCTTGGTTGACCTCCTTCCTCCTAGACCGACCCTGCCAGGTCCAACTTGGGTCCTTTCTCTTTCTAAATGTAGTGTTCACCAGGGCTCTAACCTCTCACCCTGGCTTTTCAACGTCTACTTTGCCCCTTTGGCCCTACTCATCTTTATCTTCTCCTCTAACTTTCAGTGCTTTGTGGATGACACCCAGCTCTCCTTCAGGCTCCCCTCAGCCTCCTCTCCTCTATCATTCATTCCTGACTGTCTATCCATGATTTAGGAGTGGTGCACCTCCAGCAATCTCTGCTTTAATGCCACTAAGACTGAGAAACCTCTCATTGGGACCCCTGCTTCTGCTTTCTCTCTTTCCTTCTGGCTGCACTGCTTGGGCCCTCTCACTGCGCCTTCCTGTGAGGCAAAAAACCTTTTTGTCATCTTTGACTCCACTCTCTCCTTCACTCGTCACATCACGAACCTCACCAAAAAGTCCCAGTGCCAGCTGCACCTCCACAGGGGCATTCTTCCTTTTCTCACTTTCCCCCAGAAGCTCAGTCTCCAGAGCCTTGGCTCTCTTCAGGCTGGATTACTGCAACAGACTCTTTCTCAATCAGCCTTCCTCTACTCTCCACCCTCTGCAACTAATCCAGAACAGGACTGTGTGACTTGTCCTTGGCCTCAGGCCCAGGGATCGTATCTCTACAGCCCTGAAATCTCTTCACTGGCTCCCAGTGGCTGCAAGGATCATGTTCAAGAACCTCTGCATAGTCCACAAGGCTTTCTGGGGATGGGGCCTGCACTACATCCAACTCTCTCTTCCTAAACACCTTCCATCTTGAGCCCTTCACTCAGCCACCTCCAACTCTGAGAGTCAGATGCGTCTTTTGGTAGATGTTGCATGTTGCTATGCATGTCTACCCTTCCGAAAGCCTTGCCCCATCCTTCCAACATGGCTCCCTGTAAAAGGCAAGACTCTATGATCGCCAATTCATCAGGCTCACTCACCCCTCGTCACAGACGTGGCTGATTACTTTGTCCTCTGACCTGGAGCAGCAGTCCAGCACCTAATATTCACCACACCTCACTCTCAAGGTAAAATGATGTGGTGCCAAACACAAAAAAGACAAGTGACTAAGACAAACAAATAGATTCACACAAGACAAATCTTGATAATTGTGTAGAGGAGCTGCTGTGTACATCTAAAGGAGATCCCACCCTCCTACCTCCCCTGTATTGGAGACATGAGATTGTGCCTTGCCTAACACCAGCTATTGTACCAAAACAAGAGCGAGTATTTGAAAGACGTTGTCCATTGAGACAACCCTATAGAATATACCCTCATAGTGATGACAACCTGCAGGAGGAACTCACTCAAGGAATATGAGAGAGAACTAAGCAAGTGATAGATGACATCATAAAAAAGTGTGCACGACGTCCCAAGATATTGACTGAAGATAATATATGGATCCTGAAGAAGCTGATGACAGGGTAAAGAATCGAGTGAATTCTCTAGTGTAAAAGAACACGTGCACAAAATGTTGCAGAAAACAATAGTTCAATACATGTACAGATGCTGAAACGCAATGTAGATGAAGTCATCATAGAATCTAGCTATGAGTAGTGAATAGAATGCAGGTGAGGCCACCAGTGTACAGAAACTGAACATTGTTTTCATGAATCAAGTAAGCCAGAAACCATGAAGGCAGAGTGGAAAACTGTGTCGCAACAAGAATAATAGGCTCTTGGAGCTGCATGGCATGGTTGCCTGGCCCTAAATCAAGATCAGCCATCTACTCTGAAAAAGAATGAGTGTATGGAGGATGAACCTTCTCACATTAAGGTGCAAGAAAGAACACAAAGGATGCCAAGTTTTATTTCACTTGCAGCATTTAAAAAGCTGCAAAATGGACCAGATCATGGTCTTCTCTCACGTGAGCCAAGGATGGAAACAGAGCTTGGAGTTCCAGAAATGATAGTGAGTGCTCTCACTCTCAAAGATGAGAATACTCTACAAGGCCAAGTACAAAGACAATGGACCTCATTACGAGTCTGCCGGTAGCCGTGCCAGTAAAACTGGCAGGCTGCCGCTGGACTTGTGAATTTTTCCGGTGCCTGGCTTGCACGTAACAGCGGGGGATACTAACCCTGCTGGTCCGGGAAGTCAGACACCAGATAAATGGTATTCCCCATTCCCATTTGAGTCCCATAGTACTCAATGGGAATGGGGAACACAGAGGCACTGGCACCGTAAATAACAGTGCTGGTGCCTCTGTGAAAGTCTGAGCGGCTGCCGTTCCAACCGCCAGGTCAGACCTGGCGGGCGGGACGGCAGCCGCACACAGACTCGGAGTGTGCTGGTCTGGTAACAATGGTACTGGTAGGCTTGCCAGCACCATTGTTACCCGACCGGCATGCTCGTAATGGGCCCCAGTGTCATGTTACAAGGCATGGGTGATGAGAGATGCTGGGCTAATTGGGCGGTGAGGTAGTGTCACATCCTATCTCCCCGCACCTGGGTCTGGTCTTACATGCTTCTAAATGATCCAAATGTTCAAGACATGGCACAAGTGTGCCAACCAATTGTATTAGTCTATATAACGAAGGACCTTATAGCTTGTAAAACCAATGGGAAACTGTGTACCTAATGTTACTGAAATGACATGTTTTAAGAGGTAGGCATAAATTGTCCACCTGATAAAGGACAGCCAATAACAATCCTTGATAGGTTTTTCACTATTGCCATGTAGTATGACCTCACTCTCATACATTATTACTGTAAGAATTGTAGTTTTTGTGGAGATCATCGAGAGACTGACCTTACGTCCATTGATGTTCTTTGTAACCTCCCTGTTTTAGATAATTGTTAATAAAACAGTGCTTTGCCACCTTCCTGAGTTGGTTCAGTTATTTGGACTCTGATGTAATCCCATCCATTTCATATGCACGTTCTTAAGGGCCATCTTAAGGGCAATAAACTAATTTGGAAAGCTTCTGCTGGTACACAAAATCACTAAACGAGGCGGCTGAATAAACAGTTACACAATTTGATGTGTGTAAATTAAAACTGGTTATTTACCTTACTGCACAAAAGAAGGCGTTCCCACATTTTAATATAACATTTGGAGAGCTATGTGTCTCTGCATTCATACACTAAAAGTAACAACTATTTTTATTGAGACCCAGCAACTAACACTGTGAATAGAGGGAATGTACTATTATCAATTTACAACATAATAACTGTCTCTACAAAGCATGATGAATTTATTGACTTGCACTAAGGGAGATGGAGTGGATAAATACACAAAAGTAATACTTGTTGCAGCAGATTTTAATACTATCTGAGAATCCATGGGATGTTATATTGAAATGTGCTTAGGGATGAATTACAGGGTATCCTCCACAAATCTTAATATACTCCAGAAGAAGGTCTTTCTGCTAAACTGTCCCTCTTCTGAACTTAACATTATCACTTGGCTTTTGTCCCAATACGATGTGATATTTATAACGTGCCTGTACAGAAGTGTTTCTAGGCACCACAAGGGAAGGGAGCGGAGACAGAGGGAAGACAACAATCCAACTAGGTCTTGTGCCATTCGAATTGAGAAAGTGTAACAACGAGAAGTGCAGGGAGAAGGGAGAGGGGAAAGTTTAGGGGAAAGGTAGGGGATGAAGTGCGATCTAAGCAGCATAGCTGAGTAAGTGAAGCTAGGGCAGTGCAACTCTGGGTAAGTGCAAGAAGGCAGCGGGGCTGTAAGGGTTACAGTTACGGCCCTAAGAGCGCAATAGATTAGGAGGCAGTGCAAGGAAGACTGGTCACAGTACCCAGTGAGACTCTGAGGGTACCAAGCCACCAGTCGGTGCCGCAGACAGGTAAGTTAGACGGGAAGCGAGACAGAGAGGCAGAGGAGAAAAGGATGGTATTGAGCTGCTTTTAGAACTTAAGGTGATCAGGCTCCATTTTGAGAGAGGCAGGCAGGCCGTTCCATAGGGAGGCACCTGCAGAGGAGAGCGATCTACCGCCACTTTCTGCTTGGAGAAGCAACTGACCCTCAGAGAGTTATAGATAGCTGAGTGAAGGGCTGTAGAGGAAGGTATTTAGGCAGAGAGAGTTGGATATAGTGAGTTGCCTTGCCGCCACCAGGAGCCAGTGGAGAGATTTCAAGGCAGGAGAGTTGCAGTCTCTGAGCTTGAGACCAAGGATAATCCTCGCAGTCCTGTTCTGGATTAGTTGCAGGGGGCAAAGAGTAGAGTTAGGAAGATTGAGAGAGAGGCTGTTGCAGTAGTTCAGCCTGGAGAGAACCAGGGCTCTGGAGACAGTGAGCTTCTGGGGGAAGGTGAGAAAAGGTAGAATATGTCTCAGGAGGTGCAGCAGAAATGGGCCTTCTTGGCAAGGTTCATGATGTGAGGAGAGAAGGAGAGAGTGGAGTCGAAGATGACACCAAGGTTTTTTGTCTACCAGAAAGGTGCGGGAAGAGGGCCCCAGTAGGGCGGCCAGAGTGAAAGAGGGAAAGCGGGAGCAGGGGTCCCAGTGAGAAGGATCTCAGTCTTACTGGCATTAAGGCAGAGATTGCTGGAGGTGCACCATTCCAGAATCGCGCATTGACAGTCAGGAATGAGCGATAGAGGAGAGGAGGCTGAGGGGAGCCTAAAAGGAGAGCTGAGTGTCATCTGAGTAACACTGAAGGTAAAGATGAGGTGGGCCAAAGGGACCCAGTAGACATTGAAAGCCAGGGTGAGAGGTTAGAGCCCTGGGAACACCACATGTGGAGATAGAGGTGGTGGAGAGAAAGGACCCAAGTTGGACCTGGAAGAGTCGGTCCAAGAGGAAGGAGGTCAACCAAGCTAGGGCCTGATCTGTGACGCCCAGGTTCTCACGGAGATGATTGATCAGGATGTCATGATTAACCGTGTCGAGAGCAGAGGAAAGATCAAGGAGGATGAGAACAGAGGGAACGCTAGAGTTTAGACAGTTGACACTGAATTGGCTTTCTCAGTTTATAAAACACATGTGGAATTTTCACTTCTTTGGCCATCTCCTCCAACAACAAATCTCACGTGTGAGAGGGAAAGTGGGAGCAGGGGTCCCAACGAGAAGGATCTCAGTATTGCTGGCATTAAAGCAGAGATTGTTTGAGGCACACAAATCCCGAATCACGGACAGACAATCAGGAATGGGCGAGGAAGGAGAGGAGGCGTAGGGAAGCCTGACAGAGAGCGGGGTGTCATCCGCATAACACTGAAAGTTAGAAGAGAAGGTGGAAATCAGGTGGGCCAAAGTGGCCAGATAGACATTGAAGAGCCAGGGTGAGAGGATAGAGCACTGGGGGACACCACATTTGGAGAGAGAGAGGTCGTGGAGAGAAGGGACCCAAGTTGGACCTGGGAGGGTTAGTCCAGGAGAAAGGAGTTCAGCCATCCCAGGGTCTAATCCGTGATGCACAGTTTCTCATAGAGTCGATTGATCAGGGTGGCGTGACTGACCGTATAAAAAGCACAAGAAAGGTTAAGGAGGATGAGGCCAGAGGAAGAGCCGGAATCAAGTTTAGAGGGCCGATCTTCATGGGTGTTTCGGAGACCAGTTTCCATTCCTCTGACTGCTCTCAAGCCAGGCTGATGGTCATGGAGACTACCAACAGATTCAGTGTGTAGAGTAAGCAGGGAGATGGCCAGCTTTTCCAGGAGTTTGCCCAGGAAAGGAGTGATAGAAATGGGGTGATAGTTTGCTGGACAGGTAGGATCGGCTGAAGGCTTTTTTAGGAGGGGTGCACAAGGGACTGCTTAAGGGGAAGGATTTAGTGGCAAAATAATGATTATAGAAATCAGCCAAGGCTGGTGTGAGGGTGGAAACGTGGCCCTTAATAGTTCTGGAGGAGCAGGGGAGCACCTGTTTGGACACTTTCATAGATTGGACTTGTCTGGAAACATCGTCAGGTGTTGTCAGAGAGAAGGAGGATAAAGGAAGAGGTGGCCAAAAGGGGCCTGGGAGTGGTAGAGGGAGAGAGAGAGAGAGGAGGAGGAGGAAAGTGAGGACAGGATTACCTTAGTTTTATTGATGAAATGAGACATCAAGGACATACAGAGGGCCTGGGAGGGAACAGGAGAGGTGGAGACTGCAGTACGATTGGCAATCTCCTTGCATATTTTAAAGATTTTAGCCGTGTTAGATGCTGCAGAGACGCTGGCTTGAATATGGACCCTCTTCTTGGAGAATACAGTCTGTATTGCCTTTGGAGCAGTCGGCAGGCCAGTTTATCAAAGGATGTGCCCAAAGCCCTTCACTTCCTCTCAGCCACCCTGCACTTGCATTCCAGGGCGGGAGTTTGGAGTCATACCAAGAGTTTCACTTGGAGGTAGGCTTCAGATGGATTCTCATGACAGGGGCAAGGGTGTCCAAGGCGTTTAGGAGATGGATAGATGTAGGTTAAAAAGCCTGTGTCGGGGAGGGAGGAGAGTCAGCAGCAGGAGTAGGACGAGCAGAGAAATTGGCGTAAAGGCGGCCACTAGCACTCGCTTCATGGGCCGAAAGACAGAGAAGGAAGGTGGCAAGGCTGGGGAGGGCCTTGCCTGGGGAACAAGAAGTTTCAAATAGGAGGAGAACAGAAAGTGGTCAGTCCAAGAGAGAGGAGTAGCTATAGGTTTAGAGAGGGGGATGTATGAGGAGATGAGAACATCCAAGGTGTGTCCGGCAGAGTGTGTCAGACCAGACAGTAGAATGGAAAGTCAGAGAGACTCGCAAAGGTTGGGGAAGAGCCCAGAGGAGGGATTCAAAGCATTACGGTTGATGTTGAGGTCTCCGAGGAGAAGTTGAGAGCTAGAGGCAAGGAGAGGAGAGATCAGCCCATTCTGAGAGGAAGAGTGTGATCTGACCAGGTGGCCTGTAGAAGGTGGTCACAGTTAGAGAGTGGCCATGAGAGATAGAGTCTGCAGGCAAGGCATTTAAAGGAGGAATAGGCCTGCGTGGGAATGACAGAAGCAGGGACCCACTCAGGAAAGATCAGGGCCACTCCAACTCCAGGCTGGTTGGTTCTGGGCTTGGGGAGGATCTTGTAGTCCTCCGAGGAGAGTGCCAAAACTTGTGACAGAGCTGACTGTGAACCAAGTCTCAGTGTGTGCAAGGACATCCAGGTCAAGTTCTTCGAGGAGGTGGCACATGTCAGAGGAGTGTTTGACAACAGAGCGAGATTTGAGAGTAGCGATGTGGAGCAGGTTGCCACTATTGAAAGACTACTGGGGTGGAATACAGGAGTGAGGTACACTCAACAGAAGCAGCAGATGGGCCCGAGAGTGGGCAGAGGCAATAGACAGAGGTGGCATAGGGGCCAGGGAGGGGGTGCCAGGGCGGAGGCGGAGGAGAAGGATGGAGGTGGCAGAGGAGCCAGAGAAATGGTAGAAGGAGTAGCAGGAGAAGTTTGGAAGTTTATACAATGCAGGAGATGCCTATCCAGCAGAAGGAGATTGAGCTGAGGGCCCTGGACCGTGAGAGTACCATTTAGATAGACATTAATGATGGTCTCGGAGGATTGGAAGTAGGCCAAGAGGACATCCCATCAGGTGCCACCATTAATGGGAGATGAGGAGAAAGAAGTGAGAACAGAATCCATATGAGGGGTCCATAGGTCTGCTAGAGGGAACAACAAAGAGGATTTCGGGGAGTCTGTTTGGAGGAATCGCTGGTGTAAGTATCAGTGATCGGAAATGCATCGGGTGGAGACCAGGATATCCATCTTGAACTTTTCTCTTCCAGAACTAGTGAGAGGGATAGGATAGGATACAGAGTACAAATGTAAGAAGATGGGAGAGATTGAGAGCATCATAGAGGGTGTGAGGAGGCAAGAAGAGAGAGTGAGGTAGGAGAAGAAGCACAGCCCACAGGAGGCACCAAAGGGGGGGAAGGTTCACACAGAAGGGGGCGCACAGGAGGCATAAGCAGGTAACACAACGCAGGGGAATGCAGGACCAGCAAAGGCAGAGGACAGGGATGAGGGGGGCGAGAACACACTGCAAAAACACCCAGATTCCACCCTCCCAGAAGAGGGAAAAAGGCCTAGTTTTAAACACATTAGGAATGCAAAAAATGTGACTTTCCTAGGAAGATGTGAGAGAGGGGTTGTGGGTGATTTGTGCCTTAATATGCTGGCATAGTGTAATTTGGTGTATGATCAAGAACTCTAAAGGTAACCAATGAGTAGTCAGTCAGTCACACACAGGCTTATTTCGGGAAATGTCCTTAAAATCTTATGAGATCAAAAATTATAAATAAATGCTCAGATATAAAACCAAATACATTTCCAATCACAATACAATCATACATCATTAAAACCTCAACGTTATATTCTTGTTTTTTAAACGTAATAGTGGCCACCAAAATCTTAAAGGCACCAACAAATGAGTAGAAGGAGAACACAATCCAATGTTCCAATTTGCTTGAAGATGAATATACCCCAGGTGCAGCAAATCAGACTCCATGCCAGCATCACGGCCCCAACATTGGATGAAACAGTACTGATACCTGATGGCTGTTTTCCAGCAAAATGCACCGCATTTTACTTGCTTAACCAGGAGTTAGTCAGTGTGGACCAGGAACTCAGGGTGTCTCTACAGACTTACACTATGGACCACGTGGCTGGCCAGAAATGTACTTTTCATGTATCTTGGTTACCTATTTGTGAAACCTATGAGCACTGAGAAACAGCTTATACACAAGTGGACATTTGCACTTGCATTTGGTAAGTGGAAGTTGACTATGCATGTGGACAACTTTTGCTGATGACCAAAAAGCATCGTTTTAAAAAGACATTAGTGCAGTGGTTGCTATCGAGCTTTGAAATGCACCCTTTGCCTTTATTCGAGACACAGGTTTATATATGTGTTCTTTGCCCTCTCAAATAGGCATACACTAGCAGCACCTGTCATCAGTGCGCTGCCAGACTTAAACCGTGCTGCCCATGCACACATTTGTGACTGAGAAGAGGGCATTGTGATCAGTGGCGTCGCCAGGAATCGAATTTAGGAGGGGCACAGAGGGGGCTAAAGACAAAAGTAGGGGGGGCACAGACAAAAGTAGGGGGAGAACATGGTCACCGCTCGTCTTAGGTAGGGGGGCTTAAAGGGGGGCACAGGGTGTCACGGGTGGGGGGGGGCGGGCCCCCCAGACCCCTCCCCTAGCGACACCACTGATTGTGATGTACGATGCGTCTGGCGGCATTAGAACGTATGTATGCTTCCCCATTCTTCAAAGTCACTGCATTGCAAGTTTAGTGGTATGAACAGTCACCTCGAAAAAGGGTGCAGCTCTGGGATCTGGGTTCGTATCTCACTTCAGTTCACGCAATGGCTTTTTGAATTGCCCTGGTTTTATTTATTTTTAAAAAGAGCTAGACAACATGGGGACAAGGCTTACATATCCCTGTGGCAGCATTCTATCTGTGGTGGCCAGTAATGAGGTACAGAGAAGACTGGAGCTCCTTCATGACAAACCCATTTATGCTATTTTCCCATCTACAGTGTCACAATTGTAATTATCTTTTCATTGCTGCCATGCTTTATTTAAACTTCTTTCATTTTAATTTTGGTGTGGATTGCTGTGGGGTGAGGCCACCCAACTGATATTGTGTCCTGTCACCCACACACATGATCTTGTCCAAGCAACTGTTCCCACATTACACATTTTAATATCCTAATATTGCTATGGACAGAGCAGTGCGGGGTCGAAGCATACTGTATATGCAATGGAAGCAGCACTTAACCTCGTGGTTTGGTTAGCTGAGGAGTAAGCAATTAACCACCCAAGGGGTTCCATACAGACACTTGGTAACTGGAGGTAATTCTTACATTGTTTCAAATTGCCTAGGCCAGGTTTATTATATCTCCGGGGATCAAATAGCACAGGTTTGGAAAGCCTTACCATCAGTCTCCATTTCTGCTTTTTTTTACTAAATACTAATACACAGGTGCATTGAAAACTGGGGGCTGGGCCAATCCCGCTACACAGTGTTCTGCCTTTTTTAAACGTATCTCCTTTGAATACTGTTTTGGTTCAGGGCAACTTCCTCAACACTTTCTTAGCACATTTCATTTTTGAAGATTCCATTGAAACTTTTGTATTGAGTTGTGTTCTATGGTTTGGGCCACTCTTTTTAATTTTTTTTCTTTTCATTTTCATTTTGGTTGCTGTGGGGTGAGGATGCACCACTGACATGAATATGCCATCTTTCAGCAGAGTGCTGCTACAACCTCTGGTCTCTTGTAAAGTATTTGCACTTTTTTGCATGAGTGATTTATTTCTACCCAGGATGGACCATGTCAATAGGACCTCATTAAGGTGCTAAGCAATGATGGATGAATATACAACTGTACTCTACAAAATAATTAAATGGGAGTCTCTTACATGCCTTATGAACCCTGTCCGCTTCTATGATACACCATTTAAAAGACCTCATTTAGACAACTATAGTTGTTCATTGTGCATTGCAACTCAAGATACACTTGACCTGCTGTTCCTGCAGTGTTTCGGCAATGCCTACAACCATTGTTCCAGAGATGAGTGACAAGCTGAGGGAGTTTTTTCGATGCTGTGTATTCAATTATAGAAATCCAGCAACAGTTCAATCTCAAAATGTCTCTCATGCGGTCTGACATCTATTACCACACAAGTATGAAAGTGCACTGGCAGAAGAGAATTAAGCATGAGGATGAGCGTTATTCTGTATACTGAAGCAGGTAATGGAGTCAGTATTATGCTATATACCTTAGCAGGTGGGGGTGTTATGGGTTTGTACTTCATATTGTAAGAGGTGGCGGTGCTGCAGGGTGTTGTACTGTATACTGTAGTATGTGGGAGGGTCTAAACATGGCAAATATCTCTATGTACCTGTTAGCTAAGATTTTCACAGAACTGGTAAATCTTCCTGGCCTGGGTCAACCCCAGAACCTTTTGCTTTATTAGTGAGATATTTTTCCTTAATACCTCTGTGAGTGAAAACCTTTTTCCACACCCACAGAATGTGCACTCTTTTTATGGGTGTCATTTTTTGGACTCTCCATAGTGTCTTTTTAAAGTTATCCTCTTTAACAACTCATTGGCAATAAGTGCCTGTTGTTGCTGGGTTGCCCTAGGGACTCCCCTTTTAACTTTCATTTTCTAACCTTGAGAGAACTACAGTTCCCAACGGAAGAAAGGATCCTTGGATCCCTTTTACATTTTATTTTGTGAAACCCGCACAACCCACCTTATGTGGAGTGCTGGGGAGACACAATGTATCCCCTTTCACACTAAAACTGTAATGATTCTGTTACAGGGACAAGCTTGCCTTCAATGGCTGGTGGCAGTGATACTTTGCATTAATTTGGTGCACCTTTACCGCAGGCTGTGTTCACAGCTGCAGTACAGACACCTAAGGGTGCTCATTTTACCAAAATGGCCCGGTCTTCTTTTTCACCATTTTAGTGTTTCTATAGTCCTTTCTTGTTCCTTCCCCTGAAATCCAAGGTGGGAAATTCCTTTGTGTGATTTCTATCTTCGGCAGGAGTCCCCTGGACTCCCCACCCAGGCTCCAGTCTGTCTGTGAAGGCAGGAAGCGAGGGAGGAGTACACAACTCCACAGCCCTTTGTATTCCACCTTTCCTGAATGCAGACAAATCCCAGTAGGGGGCTGGCTGTCCTGATTGGACAAGCAGACAGCCCCTTCTTGTAAAATGAAAGGACAGAATGCAGAAGTTGTGCCGTAGTTCCTGTTGAATACTGCGAACCTGGGAGCTGAAGGCAAGTCAACCACTGAAACTGAAGAGGATGATGAAGGAAAAGCGGCGGAGACGATTTCCAGCGACCAGAGAGCCTGCTGTGTCCCCAGAGCCTTAGACCTTCCTTCTAATCAGCCCGAGGACACCGGAAATGACAATTTTGACCTAGAGCCTGGTGATTCTCACTAGACTCACGAAGACCTACATTTTGAGCCATCCCATGTGTTGCTGCGACCTTGTTTTGCTGCAATACCCCAATACCCTGGGACCTCGGGCCACCATGTGGTGCATGGTCTTCCGAATTCCGAATCTCGCTGAAACTTTGTGGGCATCCTGGTGGAACTCCACAAACATGAATCAAGTCAGAGAAGTCCCCTCAACGGAGTGCTGGACCTTTGTAATGAAGAGAAATCAACTGCAATTTTCTGTCTTCTTTTATGCTCCGAGAAAAGGCACCAAATCCGCAGAACCACATTCAGCCACAAAGCGAACCTTGCCTAGAGTCTTCTTCATTGATCCCTGCTGCAAAGTTCCTTCTGATGTCCTGTTTTCAGTCACCACGAAAAGGATTCCACTGAGCGGGTATTTAGCTGCAGACCCTGAAGTCCTCCTGCTGCAAAATCTTCTTCAATGCTGAGGTATTGTGTTGACTTGGGTATGTACTTACCTTAAGTTTCTTAGGATTTCTCTTTAGCTTTGGGGTGTTTTCTGTGATGGGGGGCTCTCATCCAGTGCACCCAGTCCCACTGCTAGAATCCTGCTAGGTTGTCTTCTGGGAAGCTCCTGGATCCTCTTCTAACTCAGAAGTAAAGTACTCACCTGTTTGCCAAGTCTTCCTAAGGAACTCTGATGTAATGTAATTGTGAAAGTAACCATTGTTTTTTACCCCCAAGAATAGGTGTGACCTATACTGAATGTGTATGAAAAGGATTTGACTTCCCTAGAACTACTGTTAGGTGTTCCAAATAAGGTTTATACTTGGTCTGTGTACGTTCACTTATAGTGTTGTACCTTTATAATTGTGATTTCATATAATGTATTAGTACTTATTCCCCCTACATTTGTCTGGGCCTACTTGTATTTAAATAAATCATTTATTTATACATACATAATGTGTCAGTGTTTCTTTGGACCATTTGTATTACAATTTCATTTGTACTGATTCTACAGCCCACTCTCCCTCCTAAAATAAGCCTGGCTGCTCTGTCTATGCTACCATGAACTCAGGTGGTACAGCCTTATACTAAGAGTGGAGTCTTGTACTGCCTGAATGCTTGAATGGTGTTACTTAGCCCTTAGTTGGACTTCAGAAAAACACTCCTAAAAGTACCGTAGAATCCTGCTTTGTGCTTTCTCCCTCCGAAATAACATGCATTCCTTTTCATAACTATTTTGCTCTTCCTTTAGGTGCCTGCGTAATATCATTGACATGCTGATTAAGGAAGATGAGTGAACAGTGACCCAGCTGAAATCTCTTTCTCCTCTCATCATGGGATAGAAGTTATGCATGGAGCCATCTACCATGTTTGGTTGAAAATGGCAGTCTGCAACATGAGTTAGTCTTTACAGTTTGCGGGGTGTTGGGGTGTTTTGTTCTGTGTTTAAGTGAAGTGTTTCTATAGTACACATAATGCACATGCCAACATGATCCCTTTCATTTCAATATAAAGGCATGTATACAGTCCTGGATTTTGCTTTTAATTATAGGTCTAGGATTTCTGGCTACATAATGGGGAAATGAATCAGATTGCAGTACCCCAAAGCGATAAACATTACGGAATTTCCTAAAACGATGCACATTTGAGAAAGAAAAGATCCATCACCCTTCTCTGCCAAAAAAGGTAAGATTATTTCTCAGCAAAATCAGAGGATGCTTACAACATCACAGATGAGCATAGATTGTTTAGCAAAACAGCAGTGATTTTCTCTGTCTGCTACTTCCCTTCCTGGAATGCAGACCACTGCAAACACAAAATGGCTCCAAATTACAAGATGGGAGCTGTTGCAAATGATTAACACAACAGTGAAGGGCTTCTTCAATGCCATAGAGAGGAGCTGAGGGCAATAAGATGTATGACCCTGCAAAACAGGAATGTCCTTGATCTGATAACGGCCATTGAGGGTGTTGTGTGTGCAGAAATGTGCCCATCTTGCTGCACGTACAGACCTGCCCATGATGAGGAAAATGGGACGCTTGTAGAGGCCATTGCCGTTAACAGATCCACAAACTAAAATGAGAGAGGAGGTGGAAAAAATGTTAAATGATAACTGCCTCTCTTATCTATTCTCCTGGATCCCTTCAAACGTGGCTAATGAATTCAAAATACTAATAGCCACACTAGTATTAGTGCTATTGGGATTCTGCACCCTGATAATAGCCATCAACCAATGGAAAAAGACTGTTAAAAAGGCACTAGGAATGAAAATAGTGATAAACTTGGACACTAAAATACATGAATGCACACAAACCGATGATCTACCTCATCTTGACGTAAGACAAATTCCTATCGTCGCTCCAGAATCAACATTTTGTTATCCCGAGACACTCGTAATTACATGGGATATTGGGTATACTGCAAACCAGATGGGGAGTGCTGCTCTATGAGCTGTAGTGTGGATGTACATATAAAGAACTCAGGTGACCTGACGGGGGGTGATCAACATATGGGCCCACAAGGTACCTTACTGGGGGGAGGGCCCTACAAGAGATGTGGTTGTGGACTCGACCAGAGGGGGGAATGTCGAGAGGCAGGTGAATACATCATTCATTGCGTCTGCCTCTCCCTGCCTCTATATCATAAAAGTGAGAAGAGTGCATCATTCATGGCATCTGTCCCTCCTCCACCTGTATAACGTAAACTTGAGAAACGCTATTCACTAAAACAACCCTACCAAACTTATCATGGAACAATAAAATAAATAAACCTGCAAACTCAAGAAGAAATGAACATGCTGTAACTGAAGATGATGAGAGCAAGTGTCCTCACTGACAAACTAACGCACAAAGAAACAATAGATATGGAGTAGATATGCACTCTCCAAAGAGAAACATGGACACTAGGTCAAACGTGCATTTAGACATGAAGAATTATACCTGCACTATAAGGACATGAAGAACATAATAATATATACGCTGAAACGCAACACAAATGATATACATAAATAGATTGTTAATTGTAGAAATGCAATGGTAACAAGTTCCCATCTTGAATAAAATGGACGGCAAATCCATGTGCAGGCCAGACAAGTCGCTGCACAACCCCCTTCCAAGGTTACTGTGGAAAAGGGAGGACTGCATGTCTCTGAAGAGAACAGAAGATAACGATTGCCATGCGCAAGACATATTTCTCTTAGATTAGGTAGAGAAAAAAACAGCCTTTGAAAGCCTGGTGCCCATTAATTAAGATCTCAATACTGCATAAGGAATAGCTCAACCAAGCTTCCAGTGCCTGAAGAGGGTAATAACACGTGTATTAATAGGAGCTAAAATCCTAGTAAAAGCTGATTAGAATAATTCAAAATGTGGTTTTCTAACACGTGACCTATAATTTGAGATCACTGTCTATTCATTAACTTCAGACACAGACCGGCACCTGTCTTCACTCCTCATACATTCTCAGAACAGAGATGCCAGACCAGGCCAAGTTCAAAGCTAGATGCCCTGCCTGTCGCCTAGGAAATCAGGGATGGTGTCTTATTTAATTGGCAGATGCAGTTCCTTGATAACACTCCCTCTAGCACTATTTTACTCATGTGCTGATGACCTGCCAAGTGTCCAAGTTTGGTAAAACCACTGCCAACCAATCATAACTCGTAAAATTATTCCGCCTTGTAACTGTTCCATTAGCCAATAACCTGTTGCTAAAATGATATCTTTCTTACCTTTATCATTTTAGGAGTGGTGCAAGGTGGGGCTACCAGGTAGTTATATCCAATGAGAAGACTAACCCATATACAAACTATACGTATACAATTCCCCTAACCAATCCTGCAACACCGTGATTGAAGTATGACGTCAATTCTGACAGGTTTTTCACTTCTAATCCATTGTTTTGTATTGGATCAACAGAGAGCTCTTGAAACTTATGTGCTCACTGATGTCCCTGTTTTATATGAATTGTTAATAAAGCAGACTTTGCCACTTACTTTGACTATTTCTGTCATTGGGCGTGGGATTTCCCGGCCTGTCTGTTCCGCTTGCGCTAGAGTCTTTTGGCGCACCATTACAGTATGTTGGTGGGTTACAAGTGCTTTTAAAAATGTTGTTGTAAAAGTTGTTTCTTTTTTATGTAGCACAATAGCTACATTAAACATGTTAGTGGCGTGACACTTCTTAATGGTCATTGATGTTATTTATTTTCAATATGTATGATTCCACTCTGCTATGTAGTTGCATCACTAATAAAACAGTAGTCACTTTTTAGCCTGAAACTTGTATTTTTTCGAATTCTAATAGTGAGACCACTTAACTGCTTCAATAGTTATTAATACTTCCTTCGTCATTGCATGACTTGAGTGTTATGATTCAGCTTTCAAAGCTACGTTTAATCATGTAGTATTCCAAAGCTTTGTGTCAATGCATCTTTCCGTTCTATTCCATGTAAAACAAGCATTGGCATTGTCAACAGTATGGGCCTGTGTCTAGGTATGGGAAAGGCACTTTCCAGGCACTGTCGTAATGGTACTAAGTGGTCATTGATGGCAGGAGGTGTAAAATGGTGAGAGTACCTGGGCATCTAATAGCAGTGCCTGGCAAATGTCTAATACCTATACACAAGCCACAACTATTGGCTTAGCCAATGCTGGTTTATAACAGGACTTTAGTGAAGGATATGCATTGTGCTTATTAATCGAGTGGCTGAAGCCAGACCTGGCTAAGACATTTTTATTACACCAGTAGCGCGTTTACAACTCTAATTAAGTCCCTATCTGTCAGAGACTCATTTGAAAAAAACACTGGAAGGCACTCCAAGTGCAAAGTTTGATGGGGAGCCTTCATAAAAGTGTGCTCCAAGAGTTAGCACAAAGAGGTGTTTTGGGTGGCGAGGGGCAGGAACTGGGTGGTAATGGCCATAGGGATTAGCATGGCCATCGGTGGGCAAATAACCAAACACCTACAAGCTTTGATCCATCATATACCATTTCTCCGTATCTGTACTCTAATACAAATGTTTCTGCTTAGAGGTGGTGCTAGAGCACCACCTAATAGCCCAAACTAAAAAGCAAAAATCGATGGTTGCAGAATGCTCAGAATACATAGCTTTCTTGGATTCATGTACTGGGTAACAATTTGAAGGAGATCACAGCAGCAAAAGAGCAGGTTTTCTGGCTGGGGAAACTGCTTACTGATTGGCTTTAGAGGTGGTGTTGTCTTTTCCAAGACGGTCATTTGTGCTCTGCCTTCGATAAATGTGTTGTCGAATTGCTTTTCGCCCTAGGATGGAATTGAATTGATATTGTCACCTTTAGTAGTCTGAAAGGGATCTTCAAATCAAACAGGAATACAATGAGCTTGTTCCATGGAGAGGGGTGCACAGTGTGCGTCACGTCACTTCTTAAAGGCTGAACTTGTCCAGCAGCATTACTTCTTCCATCAGGACGGATTAGCATCACGTTGTCTAAATGCGCAGGAAAGACTACAGACACTTTAAACCCGTGGAGTCTAGCAATCCAGCAGATGATGGCATCCTTCTGCAGCTCTTGGCCTGTACAATAAAGATTGCCCACGCTGACAGCTCAGGAAGTCTTCATTCTATTAAAGACAAGTAGGCGAGCATTATGCTTTATCTTTCTTTATTTGCTGCCACACCAGCACTTCAAAACTTTAACTTTAATACTGAACATTTGTTTCTAATCCAAAATGTAGGAAAACAAAATGGACAAGTTTAAAGTTCTCTTATTCAAACAACACAATCTGCTCAATCCAAGCACCAGGGAACTACTAGCCCCAGGAGTCTTAGGTCTCCGGTAGTTCTGACCTCTCTCCTCTCCACCTATCAGTGGCCAGTCCCATGTATAAGAACCCCTCTGACCAGGTCTTTTCCTCTTTCTTTATGTCTGTCCATAACTTGAACGAAATTGTCTCTTGCCAACCAAGCGATCCCTTTAGATCAAACTATGTAGGATTCCTTGAAACAGTGAACTTTTCGGTCCAACTGACCAACTTGAACTGTTACTCCTCAATCTGAGTACTCCTTCATCCTGCCATATTTTGCTTGTCTCCTGTAAGGAATGGAGAGCAAATCATGAGGGTGGGAATGAGCAAAGGTGTTACATCATTATTAATATGACAATGCAGACAATGATCTTGCCATTCTGTGTGGGATATAATGCTTGCCTCCTTATCTTTAATAGAATGAAGACTTCCTGAGCTATCAGCGTGGGCAATCTTTATTCTATGACAAGACAGGAGGCTCGCATTATGCTTGTTCAACGCTTGTCACCCCTATTCGGTATCTCAGATACAGGCTTAAAATAGAACATCCTAAAGGTTGATTCAGAGGACCAATCTGCTGATTTCATAATGTCTTGAAGAGACACACTGTTGTAAAAACATTGGAAGCCATTGCCCCCCTAGCTGAGTTGGTGCCAAAAAGAGACAAGTCAATTCTCTCACCCATCTAGCAATGATCGCTGACGCTACTGCATGATAGGGGTTCCTGCGTGCTATAAGCAACTGGGTCACTCCTCGCGGCCTAAGATGCGCTGTCGCCATCTCATAATCTTTCATACACTGCACTACGGAAAGCTTCCTATTACTTGTGAAGTATGGGTAATCAATCACTCTCAAATCTGTCTTTGTTCTTTTAGTAATGGTAAATGATACACCGTCTGGATAGAATATTTTCCTATCAATCTCATTCGCTTTGACGTCCGAGACTCTTCTACAGGCTGTAAGACAAAGCAGCATGGCCAGTTTTCCTGATAATGAGAACTTAACCTGATCACAGTTATCTGGCCATCTGAGAAAAAGACGAAACATGTCTCTAACATCCCATAACACTGTATTTGGGCACCAGTGGCCTTCTGAGCCACATTCCTTTCAGGAACTGTAAGACAGCCGGGTGCTCGCCAACAGCGCTACCCTCTATTTTTTCGTGTCCCGCCGAGATAGCTGACCTATAAACTCCCACAGTTCTGAAGGCGCTGCCTTCTTGAAATCTAAAAGCTAAGAAGTTGAGGACCTCCACTATATAGGCTGAAACGGGATCCAACTCGTGCTCCGAGCACCATCTAGCCCACCCGTTCCATGCTGCACTATAGCTCCAAAGGGTGGAAGGTGCCCAGGAGTCTCTGATGCAATCGCAGCAAATTGTGAAATTCCTAGCAACTCCCATCTCTTCCTGAAACCCTGCAGGCTATCAAGTGTAATGTACCTGCTGCTACGAGCAGGTGAACTCGCCCGGACGGGTCGAGAAGAAGGTCCGGCAGATTCAGAAGTATCCTCGGAAAATCCGTAGAAAGTTCCATCGCTACTGGAAACCAAGGCTCTGCCTTACATAAAGGTAGCACGATCACGATTTCCACTTGATCTCTGCGAATCTTCGCTAGTAGTCTCGTGATCACGATGAACGGCGGGAAGGCATAATGTACTGCTCCTGTCCTTGGTTGCAGGAAGGCATCTGTGCCTGCTGCATCTGGGTCTATCCTCCAGCTGAAGAACTCCCGGGTCTGAGCGTTCAGTCTGGGCGCAAACAGATCTATGTGCAGGGGCCCCCAGAGTTCCTGCAATCGCCGGAAGACTTGGGGTGCAGCTTCCAATCGCTGGAGTCCACAAGATAACGTGAATTCCAGTCTGCCACCTCGTTCTGAGTCCCTGGAAAATACTCTGCTGATACGGATATCCTGTTCTGGAGGCAGTAATGCCAGAAACTCTTCGCTAACTCGGCTAACATTCTGGACCTTGTCCCTCCCAATTTCTTTATATATCGTACTGCGGAGACGTTGTCCATCTTGAGCAGGATGCAACACTTTTACCCTGTCTTTTGTAAAAGCGCACACTGCGAAAGAGCCCACTAGCAACTCGAGACAGTTTGTATGGAGACATAACTCTTCCTCTGACCATTTTCCTCCTATCTGCACATGCTCGCACCTGGCTCCCCAGCCTGATCTGCTTGCATCTGACTCTATTATAAGATCGGGGGCATCGCCGAAAATGGCGCGACCGTTCCAGGCTTCCATATTTTGCAACCACCAGTGGAGCTCTGTGAGGGCTTCGTGATCTAGGGTTACTAATTGATGGTAATGAAGGCCTCCCTGCAGATGTCTTATCTTGAGCCGCTGAAGTGCTCGATAATGAAGCAGCCGCAGAAATATCGCCTGAATGGAAGCTGCTAGACCTACTACTCTGGCTAGATTGCGAAGTGAGATAGTCCCTTTCGCCATCACTGCTCTGAGCTCTTTCTTGATTGCTCTCACTTTGTGTCCCCGGAGCTCGAGAGACGCCTTCACAGAATCTATTGTAAAACCTAGGACTCTATCCTCTGAACCGGCAGTAACTGAGATTTGTCCAGGTTCACTAGAAACCCCAGCGAGGTCAGGCTCGAGAAAACCCATTGTACGTTCTTGGTCAGAGTTGCCTTGTCTGGTCCAAAGACGAGGATGTCGTCTAGGTATATAATAATAAGAATCCCTCTTTCTCTTATGGCTGCTTTCACCAGTTTCAGGAGCTTGGTGAAAGCCCAAGGAGCGGAGGACAGACTGAACGGGAGGCAAGTGAATCGCCATATCTCTCCGTCCCATTGAAAGCGCAGATACTTCCGAAATACTGTCGCTATCGGAATCGTAACGTATGCGTCCTGAGATTGAGTTGTTTTAGCCAGTCTCCGGTACGTAAAAGGTCTTGGAGAAGATGAATCCCCTCAATCTTGAAATGGTTGTATACTAACCATTCGTTTAGGTCTTTTAAATGCATTACTGGCCTTATCTTTTCCCCTCTGTGTACTAGAAACATGTTGCTGAGGAACCTGGGACCTTTCTGGTAATCGCGCTCTATTGCGTTCTTGTCTTCTAATTTGCGCAGCTTGTTGTGCAAGAGTGTTGCTTCCTCTTGTGCCATGCATACAGGGAAAGGCTCTGCTCTCTGCACAGGCATTCCTATAAACTCTAACTGCAGACCCGCTACTGCTTGCAGCACCCATGCATCATTTGATAAGGCTTGCCATTCGCTCAAGTAATGGAGAGTCCTCCCCCAGACTGGCAAGTTTGCTGTACTCACCCCCTGCTGCCCCGGGCTGCCGGTAAGATCCTCTTCCTCAGCGGCCTCTGGGGAATCTCGCACTGGCTGGGAAGAAGGTATCTTGCTGTCTGGACTCCCAGTAATGGGTGCGCTGCCCCTGGGGTCTTCGCTGGAAGTTATAGCGACCGGACGAGCGACACCTATGTCGTCTGGTCGCGGCAAAAACTCGCCCAGGGAAAATCTTCCTTATGGAACTTTGGGCTTTTTCCAGCGCGGAGTACGTTCCAACGAATTGCGACATTTCTTTTGCAAATGCCTCTCCAAACAATCCTTTGGCTCCTTCCCCTGCTTCGAAGGTGGCTAGGTTGCTCAATTTGTTGTCTATTTTTAATAAGACTCCTCTTCTCCTTTCTGAGGAGAGGGCACAGTTGGTGTTGCCCAAGAGGCAAACCGCCCCTTGTGCCCAGTTACCCAGGGTGGTAGCGTCCACAGGAGTACTGGTATCTTTTGATTTTTCTGCCAAATCCATTATCTTGGCTAATGGACCTGAAATGTCTAGGAGCTTGTCCTGACATCCCCTCCAGGCGCGGTTTACTCCTTTTCTGACGTCTCAAGACGCTTTCGTCACAAAGGTGACCATCTTGGGGTCTAGGTCTGGCGTCTCTGCCAGTTTATTCGGCAGCTCCGGTCTAGGGCACTCCGATCTCATTTGTGACCTCCCTTCCCTCTCCAGGGGCTTCCTAATATGTTGGGCCATGTATAATGCTACTCTGGGTGATTGCACCCATTCTGATGATTTGGGGTGCCGGATGGCCTCTGGGTCGAACATGTCTGCTGTGTTTTCGATGTCTTGGGGGTCTTCTACATCTTTGTTGATGTCTTCTTCCTCCTCACCCCCTAAATCATCGGGCAAATAGCCCTCGTCTTCTTCCCCTAAATTATACACCCCTGGGGCAGGGGGTCTGTCCTGACCATCTCTCTTTGCCAGGAAGGCTTCTTTAAGCCTGGCGACAGGGTCGCCTTCCAATTGGGGAACGGTGTTAACCCTTTCTTTATTGCCCGGGGGGGGTCAAAGAGTGCTTGCTCTTCCGGGCCACTTTACACACATTTTTCTCAACCCCTTTCTGGGGGTGTCCTGCTGACATTCCTTCCTCAGGGCTGCTAGCCCGTCTCTTTTTGACTGTTAGCTATTTCTGCTGCTTAGCCATAATCATCTCTAGAGTCCCCAGCCTTTTTGTAATAGGATGCACCCCTTGTGAGACAGCTGCTTCAAGGAGTCTCCAAGAACTTTTTTAAAACTTAATGACAATTCTGATTCTTGCTGGGAATGGTCTTCTTCCCATTCTTCTTGACTTCTCTCAGGAGAAGTGGATGGAGTGCTTGTGCGGGTGACAAATTGAGCCATGTCCTTAGTGTTGGCAGGGCCAAATGTGAGGAAGTCAGCAGCTGTAACTGCTTTCCTATATTTGTTAACACATGCTTTAGATAATAGCAGCGTGCGTGTGAAAGCAGTTCCTATGTTATATAAATGTTTTCTTTTCTTTTAAATCGAGGCTGGAGCTCTGTTTGTTGTACTTCCTTCGTTCGCAGTCAGTACGCAATGCAAACGTTCGTTGGATTCCCAGGGGAGGCTGGGAAACCTGGAAGGTTCCTGCTCCCCTTGGTCCTACCGGCCGCCGTGTTCGCCGGCGCCGCAATGCAATGAGAGGGATCGGGGCTCGGCAGCCAGAAGCGGGCGGAATTGCTCGCAACTCCGGCCCCAACTCTCTCTCCACGACTTCCTCCTACGCTGTCTGACACAGCCGGAGCACAATCTCGCTGTGCACCGCTCGTGCTCTAATAATCCCTAAACAAATGATATGCACTACGGTAAGAACATGCAAGCAAGTCTGTGGAGATTTCTGAAGCACTGAAATAATGTTCTGTTCACAACTAAGACTAGGGGTCTCATTACAACCCAGGTGCTAATGGGTTAACGGTGCCGTAAAAGGCTGCAGCGCCGTTAACCTATTAGCGCCTAATTACGAGGTCCCTTTGCGGGACCCGACCTTAACGGCTGGTGTAGACCAGCCGTTAAAGTAGGGACCCGCAAAGGAACCTTGGTGCTAATTACGGTGCTGCAATTTGCGGCACCGTACTTAGCGCCTTCCCCATTCCCATTGAGCCCTATGGGGCAAAAATGGGAATGGGGAAGGGCCATGGAGGAAGGGGGAATTACCGCCCCGCCAACCTTGTAATGGGGTGGTAATTCCCCCCATTCTCCATGGCGGAGTCGGTAACTTACCGGCATGGACCATGGTGCTAATAGCACCATGGTCTTCCGCCAGGGTCGTAATGAGGCCATAGGTATTAGTAAGTAACTCAGATAATGTAAGGATTATGTGCTGATAGAAACACTGATTAAATCTCCTGAAGTATCAGAGTGCGGTTAATCATGCAATATCAGACATAATAAATCACTGGGCCTCATTACAGGTTTGGCGGTAGCCATGCCCTTAATAAGGGAATGGCTGCCTCCAAAACCGGGTCCGGGTTCCCTAAATGGGGAATTACCGGGCCAATCCAAGTTTGGAGGGCCCGGTAATTCCTCCCTCAGGGAACCCGGCCCGACCTTCCCCATTCCCATTTGAGCCCCCATAGGGCTCAATGGGAATGGGAGAGGGAGCTAACAACGGGCCGATTATGACCAGCCCGTTGTTGGCTCCCTGGTCCCCTCGTGGGACCCGTTAATGACGCCTGGAGGTGCCGACGTCAGTGGTGGAACTACGGGGAAGGATAACTACACTCTAAGACAAAATGGAGACACTTGAAAGTAATCAGCTATCTTCGGATTTGGTTGATCTGAAAATCAAAGCGAGATTCCAGGACATGGAATCTAGGGATTCGGACCTGGCAATGAAAAGTGATGACTTGGAGAACAGGGAAAGAAGGTGAACCTGCGAATAATGGGTTTAACGGAGCCGTAAGGTGAATCAGTGTTATCCCTGGAACAGTCGGCTACAAAACTAATAGCATCTCTGTTCGAAGGGGCAGAACGTCCTGACATTACCTTTGATAGGATTCACTGAGGTGGGGGCCAGCTGGGTGGCCTTGTTCAGCCTTGCCAAATGTCACTATTTCTGGCGGAAGATGGCGATATTCCCCAAGGCCAGAAAAAAGGGACCAATTGCCCATGAACGTTTGAAAATTCAGATTTATCAGGACCTATCAGCACTTACATTATACAAACTGAAAGAGTGCTGCCAATTTACACAATGGCTCCAGGACCATGAGATCAGTTAGAGATGGAAGTTCTCGTTCTTGCTTAATTTTGAACACCTGAGGGAGAACGGTCGCGGTGGAAGCAGAGGGACCACTGGAACATTTAAAGAGTGGGACACAAGAACAGAGACGTCTCAGAGAACCAACAGGACCACACTCAGTGCCAAGGGAGCCCCCCATACCAACTGCAAAGAGGAATACGACAGGGATCCAGAAAATTCTGCAAGCTCAACACTCCCCAAAGGTAGTTGCTTAACATTGACACCGCTATGCCAATTGAACCCAAAGTGCACTAGTCAGGTGCTGCGTGTGAGGTGGATCGCAGTTGCAGTCAGCTGTTACGGAGAAATCCTGATTGGACCGACTGATTTCACATGCTACCGATACATTTTGACCCGGCCCAATGAACTTGGGGGGACCCTTGTTAGAATTGTGTATATAGTACTGTTGCAATGTGGGGGACCAAGGGGGTGACCCTAGTTTAATAGGGTTGTCTTTTAAAAAGGAAAAGGGGGTGTGATTTACAGGGGGAAAGGGGGAAAGGGGAGGGCTTGAGAGGGGCAAGGGAAGGAGCAGGAATTCAAGGGGGTAGAACCGCCAGGAGAAAGATGCTTTGATGTTGCAATTGAGTGTATGGATATCGGTTTTGACAGGTTTATCATGAAAACCTACCTGTTACCACAATTGGAGAGAGGTGTGTTTTAGGGGGACTATACTCAATGGGACTCTGATAACAGCTAAAAATGTTTTGCATGTAGGGTCCCTGAATGTGAAGGGACTAAATTTGCCTCATAAACAGTCTCTGCTGAGGAGGAAATTCTTAAGTCGGGGTAGACATATTTTTTTTTCCAGGAAACCAAATTTAAGAAAGGAAAAGAATTCACTAGAAGTGGCAACGGAATAGGAACCACAGTGTGGGCTTCTGGGCTAGATTGAAAAACAGGAGTGTGAATCCAGATAGACCAAGGAAAATACAGATGGCCGATTTCTAGTGGTCAGAGGGAAACTTGAGGGAACTGAGGTGACAATTTGTCTGCTCTATGCACCTAACCAAGAGCAGTCCCAGTTTTTTGATGAATCATTTAGTAAAAAGTTGCCAGATCCATCGAGACACTGGAACTCAATGAGTGAAGGGGTGACACGATGCCCAGGCAGACAGGGTGACGCCTTGGCAGTTCTTTTACATAAATACTACATGGGAGATACATTCAGAACGACCTGTCAGACCGTAGGGCATAGACATTCTACTCCTCGCAACACATGACCTATACACAACACCATTACATATTACTAGAGTCTGACAGAATGCATAATATACTAGGTTTGGATGTTAGAGTAGTAGCTTGGTCTGACCATGAAATGGCAACGAACACCATTGACCTAGGATGGCGCACCACAACTGATAGCCGATGGACTTGTAATGATACCCTCTTCAGAGATACGTTTTTCAGATGCACATTCCAATGGGAACTGAGCGTATTTTTTAAGACCCATGACATGGGGGAAGTTAAGTGACATACAGGGTGGGAGGCAGCAAAGCTGTCTCTCCGAGGCCAACTAATTGCGGAGGGAGCAGGGAAAGAAGAGGCTACTGGAAAGAGGTACTGGCATGTTTAAAAGGAATAGATGAGTAGACAGACCTCCAACACTCCTACTGATGCTCTTTGGGTTAAATGATAATGGGGAAAGTTACAATGCACCCACATTTAACTAGCAACCCATTACTGGCATTGAGGGCATGTTTGACGATACATTGGAAACAAGCTCTCCTCCCTACATATATTTATTTACTTTATTGTGATATAATCCTAAATTAGGACTTTACACAAACAAAACAGAAAACATAAATCATTAAAGAACATAGGAACATGGAAACATAAAAGGATAAAACATAAAAAAATAAAAGCATTACTTGACATATCATAACCTAATCAGGAAGTGTTATTTTCCATTACGGAGTATAAAGAAAACTAGCAACTTTTTATTATTAAGCACATAATCATAGCAATAACCATACCCACAAGGCAGAATACAAGATACACAAGCAGTCATTATCTCAAGTGTAAGAACAGTTGCTGCAGGTATGTAAGAGCAACTCCATGTTACCAGAGGCCAAGAATAGACCCCTTCAGTCCTTAAATACTTTAGTCCAATAGAAGAGTTTTAACCTGGGACCACACCCTAAAAAGGGCAAGCTGAAATGCCAAAGATTCAGAATTTAAACACAGATCCCAAAAGGGTTCCCCAGTTATTGCCTCATGGCTATGAACCCATTTCCCAAATGAGCACATATACAGTGATCCTAATTTGGGACATTGGGTAAGGACAGGTCTTGTTGATTCCAACACTCCCGCACATTGACAGATTCGACAAGACCTGAATTCCAATGCCACCCCTAAAAGAGGGCCAGTGACACCTACACTGGGAGCTGGTTTATCCGCAGCCTTAAGATGAACTGCCTCACTTCGGGTGCCGGGCACAACATCAGATAAGGTTGAGTCTTTCGATATCTATGGGTGACATGAGATACTGCCTCATATCCACTCAGCTTGGACAGATCGGTGGAGTTCGCACACCAATCCTATCTGTTCAATTTCTGCTCGAAAGATTTTTCCAGGTGGATGAGGGGCATATGTTTCTTATTAGCATAGGACCAGTCAATCTCTAAAAAAAGAGATTTGTTCAGCTGTTTAAAGTTGGGCCCTCGTGGGTGCCTCTCAGCGTCATAACTGGCACCAGCCAATGCAAGCAATTTACAAGAGGGTGTAAAAAGTGCTTTTAAGTGGAATAAACCTCTCGCACACAGGGCCATGCCTCTCAGAGAAATGAGGCCCAACTCTAGGCGCAAGTACTGCATTGAACAATATGGACCTAGTCCCAATAAAGTGCCCCAATAATGGCCCTCCAAGATGTTCAACCACTTTAAGTTCTGCATGGCCAATGCTTCCAGGCCATAAAGAACGGAAGGAACAAAGCACTGTTGATATAGCCTTAAAATACCCGCAATACTAAAGCCTGCTTTGCCCCTGGCAAACTTACAAGCCTGGAGCGTAAGTAGTTTTGCTTGCCGTTTTTTATGGTTAATTATTGCATCGTAATTGGGCAGTGCATCGAAGTCCAAACCCAAATAGGGATAGGATTCCATAATCGAAATTGTGCACAGGGTGGTATCAATGCCAGAGTGACTAGGCCCCTTTCTAGCAATGGCGAATATCTTTGTCTTCTCTAAATTAATTGTTAGCCCAAGCTGAGATGCATATATTGACAGTTCATTTAGCATGCTCTTTATGCCGGATGTAGTATGATCAAATAAAATTAGACCATCGGCATAGAGCATGCCTACAATAGGCATGCCACCCAACTTCGGGGGGGGGGGGGCAATTTGACTTTAATGACATACGGGGGAGAAGGTCAGCAATATGCAGTTTGTAATGCACAGGCGCTGCCACACAAACCTGCTTTGCACCTGTATTTATATAGATGGAAGTAGACACTTTCCCCTCATTATCAAGTCGGACCTTGGTGGAATTGTCACAATGGAGGGCAATTAATATGTGTAGGATCCAACTGGGGCTGTTCATGGCTCTACGTTTAGTCCACAGGATGTCACGTACGACTTGGCCAAAGCCACTGCGGAAGTCATGAAGACTATGAACAGAGTGGCCTCAGTACTACTGAGGGTGTTATTGATAAGCTGGTCGAGCACCCTGATGTTATGGACTCACACATTTAACTAGCAACCCATTACTGGCATGGAGGGCATGTTTGACGACACATTGGAAACAAGCTCTCCTCCCCACAAAGCTTACGACATAGAAAGCTTAACATCAATCCTCTCAGAGACACATATCCATATGGACTCAGAACGGCTTCCCTTCGTGAGTCACTATAGGCAGGCGAAATTGCAGACACAGACGGGACCAGAATAGATCCCTCTAATGATGGGAAAGGGCATGCTTCACCGGCTAGACGGAGAAACAACCCACGCTTGAAAGGTGTGGTACTAACCTTTGGCTGCGAGACTGATTGATAACTGGACAATGGCAAAAGTTATGGTGGTTCATCCTGTTGGAACTGTTATAAGGCCATTCCAGCTGGCTCCCCAGGCATGAGTATGTGGGAGTATGTGGGTGGAGGGTGGTAACCGGTGGTGGAGGGGGGGTGAAGCAAACATAGGGGGGGGGGTATGTTGAGATTTGCACAATGTAAGCCAAAAGAGGTTTCGACGGTGGGGGAAGCATGCAAGAGCCTCTATTTTGAAATTATAATGCGTATGTATTGCTTTTCCTGAAACGTACATGTTCAATAACAAGGTATGATTTGTTGTGCTCCATGTTACTCGTTAGAAAAAGTAATAAAAAGATGTATATAAAAAAAAGTGAGCAACTCACCCTCTTTAAGGTGCCCAGGCATCTTTTTTCCTGAAATTGAAGGGAGTGATCAGGGGTTTGAACCATGTAACTTTCCAGATGCTTTAAAGTACATTCCTCACAACTGACCTGCTCCTCCAATGTATAGCTTTTTTTAAAAAAATGTATTTGCTGCAAAACGTTGATAAAAATACACAATATTATTTTCCCGCCTTCTGCTTATGATAATTAGTCTGAGCGATACATCCACCCCAGTTTCTGATCACCATAGCCCACGGCAGCAGAGGCCACGAGCCCCACGCATTATGTATATGCAGGCACCCCATGCGCGAGACTGCTTTCAATCTGGAGGCCCAACTAGGACATACGACATTCCCCGACACTTCAATTACCTGGGCAACAGCTGGGGCTACAAACACACACAAAACGAATGGCAATTGCTATGCGAATGAAAGGGCACGTGGTTACTTCAATAGGGTACGTTAAATAGCTAATGTTTTCATAACCATTATCATAACTTCTGGTCTTGGGCAAAACACGTTAGTGGGATATTATACGTGTGAAGGAAACACTTTGACCGTTGTATTAAGCAAATGGATCCCGACAGAGCCGTTACAATATTTTCTTAACGACAAAGAAAGCGAAACAGCACATGTGTCACAGAAGGTGAGATCAACTCCCCACTAGGGAACACAACACCTAATACTCCTGCCTGTTCCCAAAGTTCACACAGCGCCTTATCCACTGTGAGAGGAATATCGAGGCTACCCCAAATATGGGGCAACTATACGATACGGTCCCTGGATCCTCAGTATACATAGGACTTTCTTCTAGGCAAAAAACTAAACCTTCCCTGGGTCAATACCACACTCGTCCTGCTATGTCGATTAAATAATACCACTTTAATATTTAAGGACCACAGACAGAGCAGTTAAAAATAATATGAAAAACTACGATGAAAGCAGGCATTCATGTGCATGTTACACCCTGTGATTCCAAATACAGGAGACACACACAGTTTAATGTTTATAATGGACCTGAAATTTACCCATAGCGGCTTGGAATCGTTTTTAGGCACTCAAGTAGGGAAGTGTGATTGATCTCATGCGTGCCATGTCGCGACTGTGATCAGTGATCTTTGGTTGCCTCGATGTCTTTGTTTGTCTTCCTCGGGCTAAACCAGGTCCTATGCAAAGGGTGCTTCAATTCGGAATCAGGGTTTCTTACAATTCATGAGCGGATCCGATGGTGTCCGAGTGCTGATGAGGGGTGGTGGAGTGGTGGCTAGGGAGCTCAGCCCATTTGGCGCAGGATCTTTCCCCAGTCAATTCGGGAACACCCAACGTTTGGATACATCAAGTCCATGCATTAGTTTGGCAGTAAATGTAAACGCATGCAGTATTCATAATGCTACATTTCTATGCAAACTGCATTATTATGCTTTCAAGA
The DNA here is from genome assembly GCF_040938575.1 of Ambystoma mexicanum. Taxonomy (NCBI): domain Eukaryota; kingdom Metazoa; phylum Chordata; class Amphibia; order Caudata; family Ambystomatidae; genus Ambystoma; species Ambystoma mexicanum. The sequence continues at coordinate 524,170,748 of NC_090939.1, forward strand.
GGTAGAATTCTGCCTCAAAACACTGCATAGTTTTGGCTCTGCCCAAGAGAGGATGTCAATTTCCTCCAACCCGAACACGGGAAAATGTCTTCTTAGGTCCTTTAAGTGAAGCCATCAGTGATGCAGAGGGGTGGACTGGCATCTAGAAAACTCTGGAGATCTCCAGGTAGGCCTCTGCACCCTGGCCCTCTTTTCTGTGGTAATTTATTTTATTTCCAAATGTTCTCATAGGAAAAAGAGTTGGGCTTCCGGAAAATTTGTATTATGGGGATGCTTTGACAATTCTTTCCAGAGCCTCTTTTGGTTCCCAGTCCAGCACCGGGGATGCACTAGCGCATCTCTTCAACATTTGGGACTAAAATATGCAGGCGACACCTAAAGACAGGGATAATGTGGGCATCTTCAATGAAGAGTCACTAACGTTTGCATTTTCCTTCATGGGGCATAAGCCGAGTGAACTGCTGCTGTCCCAAATTCATCCCCACTCCTCAAACTCAAGGCATTTATTAAAGTTTGACATCAACATAATATGAGGCAATGTGAATGAAAGTAGGAAGCATTTCCAAAATACCACGTGTTTGGAATGACTTTTCTGCCTTAGTGATTGTAAATGAACAATGTGGACGTCCCTATCAGATTAACACCTGTGGTAAGGGCCAATACTTGTTGCGCATTCTGACCTGGAAATACTGCAAAACTCGTAATGCGGCCCAATGTGCACAAATGGAGAGAGCATGGGTCTCATTACGAGTTCAGCAGTAACTCGCCGGTGCTACCGGCGGGTTACCACCGAACTCGTAACACCGTTCCGCCACCTGATATCCCGGTGCCACCGGGACATTACAAGTCCCAGCGGCCTGTCAGGCCGCGGAAAGTGTAAGTTTCCATTCCCGTTCACGGGAATGCGGACACATAAGAACCGGCCCCATTGCCAACGGTGCCAGTGCTTCCGTGAAAACCATGCCTGCAGGGGTTTGGTGGCCACAGCAGGTCAGACCTGCCGGGAGCAACGGCCCCTGCAGGCATACTTGTAGTCTGGCAGTCCGGAAAGGGTGTTGGTACGCTGCTACTGGCACCCTTATTTGCAGTCCGCCAGGCTTGTTATGAGGCTCCAACAGTCACTTTGTAGCTTGCTGTCTTTCCTGGGTACAATACGGAAGCGGTTTAGAGTTTTTTTCTTATTGGTATTTCTATAACCCTTTTTACCAAAGCGCTGCACATAATTACATAACACGTTACAACATTTTTTGTAATGGAGGACACAAAAATAATCAGAACAGCAAATGATAAAAATTAGGCAAGAGAAGAGGTTAGCTTTTAGATGAGCGTGAAGGATGTGAAGGGAAGGGGAAAATGTATATCGAGAGGCAGGGAGTTCCAATATTTGGACGTCAGGAGGGAAAAGGAATGAAAAAGGAAAAGAGCGTAGGGAGGTTTAGGAGAAGCAAAGGGATAATGGTGTTGCAAAAGAAGGGGGCGGGAACGGAAGTAGAGAGAGATTAGAGCAACAAGCTAAGAAGGAGCAAGCCCATGAGAACATTTAAAGACAATACAAAGGAAATGGAAAAGAAGACTAGTCATAAGAAAGTAGGGGGATGGGGCAGAGGGAGGGCGAAACAGAAGAACAAGGGGGAAGCAAGAAAAGAAGATGAACGGCAGAAGTGCAGGATTCTTCATATTCTGATCCATTGCGTCCACCCGGGAGGAAGAGCGAGGCCTATGCAATGAAGCATAGCGACGGGGATCTATAAACAATACTCCCCAGAGGGGTTTCGAGTGACATCGGCTAAATACACACAGTAGTGGAAGGCTACCCTTCTATAAGCCACGTTGAGCATTGGCCCCTGTGCATCCGTTTCCAACCCCTGCCCTATCCCAATGGGCCGCCACTGCAGTAGTGGAGAAGGGAGGCATGAAAGAACAATATACAACTTTAAAAAAGTTCAGGTCCTGCCCACCACTCACACCCCACAGCAATCATCCAAACATGAAGAAAATACGCGTCAGATAAAATGCCATTTCCCCCGGCTGTAAGGCCGCAGGGGTTTATTATGAATCGCATAATCCTCTCACATGGCACCATAGTAGCAGGATACAGCAATTAAGAAAGGGAGTAGTTGCTATTGGTTTCCATACACACTATACTTTTAGATATTACTTAAGCCATCTAGGGTAGCCAATAACAGTTGTATTGAATTCCAGGTCGCCAGGCCCGAATACAGGGAGCCGACATATCAGCCTTGCATGAGCTGGTTCTCACATAGCAAGGGATCTTGAAAAGTATGCTTGCATTTCCACTTAGTATGTCCAAATATTTAGCAAACACACATGACTACAGAAATGTTAGAGAGAGCAATAAGAGCAGTTTATTTTAGCACAGCAAGTTTAAACAGTGCAGGCCCGTTGCAGCAAGAAACGGACGTGAAAATAATGATGACAATGAAACATCTGGAATTAGCAAATCGAGATGCCTAAGCAGTGGCGTCAATGTAGTATGTCAAGCCAGAATAATGACAAGCAAAATACATAAGAGCACATTACCAGATCTGCAGTAATTGAGGTGCCACCAACGAATCTGAGAATATCTACACTGGTATTGACGACTTTGGGTGGACTCATGCGCCTCAGGACATATGATAAAATATGGCTTTATAAGAAGTAATGTTAATTTTCTGGGACAATCATATGCTAAAAAAAGAAAAGGAGTGCAAACAGATTGGATGGGAATTGAAAGCCAAAAGGAGGGACGAGCCCAGAACAGGGTTACTAAACTTAGGATAACAGGGGGAAAAAAAGTGGAATATAAAAATATATGAGAAAATGTGATGAACAATTGTTTACAGTCTCTAATATTTCGATTCAGTTCGACAAGTGAAATGAACATGCGTTTCTATGTAAACAATAAAGATAAGCCAAACCCTACAAAGCATAGTGAGATACAATGACATCTGCTGTTGAAAGGTAAGGCATTCATCTACCAACATTTAATATAGGCAGAATATACACAAAACACTTCATTCAAACCAGTAGACAAAGGTTCACCACAAACAGGACATCTCATGATAAATGGTACTTGTAAACCTTGGGGACAGCAATAGAAAATGCCATTTACATCACACAAATATGGCGTTGGCAATATAATGTTCAATGAAATGGGTTCTAAAAAAAAGAGAATAAGTCAAGAGATGCAATATGATGTGGAACCACGCCAGGATTCAGGTAGGTTTACACTCTTAATTGAGATGAACAGCTAAGGGCTGCAGCCTTCCTCAGACTCGAGCACCTTCCAACTGAAACATTTTTCTTAACATAAACGTTCTTTCACATCATGAGGTTCTGTGGCAACATAAGCTGCTGTACGATTACACCACTAACAAAGATGCAACTATGTACATGAGAGGATCTTGAACTATGTACACAACATAACGTCTCCTTCCCTTCTAATGTACATAAAGAAAACAAGTAATGGAATGTGCCTGTGAAATAAAAATATGTTAACACACATAACTGGAGAAGACCAGCACAACAGGGATATCTTGTAGAGACTAGATTAACTGGGGTGCACCATGATCGCTTGACAACACGCTCCTTATTCCAGACATCACCCCCCTCCAACTGCACTGCATTCCCATAATCATTACACACAATTTTTGCACAAGAGAATTAAGAATCTGTCTTCGTACTCCATCTTGGAAGTTTGATTTTAACTTTATCACCTCTCCTCCAATTCGGAAACTTGTAACCATGCCTTGCATCATAACACTTTTTGGACTGCTCAACACACAGCCTAATCCAGGACTTTACGTGGGCTGGGACCAGCCGGGCCGAGCCCCAGCAGGATCCGAATTCTCGTTTTGAGGTGGGGCCCTGCCGGGGCTCACTAGTCTCCTTTGGCAGCCCCAGCCACTACATGACAAGGATTTGTTTCTAAAGCCTGAAGCTCTCGCTCTTGTGGGAGAGCTTCAGGCTTCAGAAAAAAAGCCTTTCATCCATAACGGTGGCGCCGCATCTGCAAGGCATCCCTTCAAGCAGAAGATGCCCGTGGGCAGGCAACATCATTATGGAGAGAATCGGGAGGCTGCTGGAATCAGAGGCCTCGTTTTCTAAAACCCGAAGCTCCCGTGCAGGAGTTTCAGTCTTTAGGAAAAAGGCCTCAGCTTCCAGCGGCCTCACCCTTTCAGCCTTTATGGTGACACTGCCCCTCCCCAGCTGGCAAGGGGCAGCGCCACCATTAAGGCTGAATAGGCGAGGCGATGTCCCCTGCCAGGCAAGGCTATAGAAAATAAATGCAGAGATCATCACCCTCTCCCCCAAGGGAGAGAGGGTACTGATCTCTACAAAAGGCTGCCTGGCAGGGGTGTCAGTAGCCCATTGAGCCAGGGCTCGTCAAGGGGGCATTGCCTAAGGGGCTAGCAGGTGACCCCCCACCATTAGACCAAGCCCCCTTGATGAGCCCCGGCTTAGCAGTGCCACTTAAGGCACTGGCCTCATCCTTTCATGAATCAACTCGAGATTCACATCCACCATTTTGGAATGTCCCGTCCATCCTGGCACCAACAATGTATTGGGTTTGCAACCTCTCATCAGCTCGAACGGTGAGACACCACTAACAGGATGAGGAGTACTCCTATATTGAAACACTCTCCAAAGAAACTCCCTTTGCCAATCACAACCCACTTGTACTGCCATCCATAGGAGTTCTATTAAACTGTTCAACACTCCCATTACTCTGGATGATATAGCACCACCCTCTTGTGCCTAATGCCATTCCCATCCACACAACTGAAACTTGTTGGAAATTAACTGTGGACCATTGCTACTAACCAAGGTTACCAGCCAGCCCTCTTGCCAAAAAATACCTTCCAGAAACTTGATTACATTCTTCGATGCAATATATCTGCTTACTCCTACTTCTGGCCACTTGATGAGTAAATCCATAACCACAATTACCTAGGAGTCCTTGGTATCACAGAAATGTAATAGCCCCAGCAAATCTATGACAATGGTGTCCCATGGAATTCTGGGTGCTTGTGGTATAATCATTGGGGGAATTCTCACCTCCAAAACCTTGTCACTATTACTACATTCCTCACACTCCTTGATTCTTGCATCAATGAACCTGTCCATTCTAGGCCACTAGAAATCCATTCTTATGAGGGCCTTGGTTCTGCAAATCCTCATATGCACACAATGTCCCAAATCAACCACCATTTTGCACATACCGCTCGGGACTAGAAAACCTTGGCCTCTACAAACCAAGCCATTAACAACACTCAATTCATCTCTGACTTTTTTTTAAACTCCTTGAGTTGATCACCCAACACCTGATCCCCATTTTCCACCCAACTTCCTTTGGACCATCCTCTTGACTTCATGATATAAGCCATCGTCCTGACAAGCTTCAAGCCATTCCTTCTCACTTATTGATTCCTCTACCAAAAATATGTCCTTGATCCCTACATCTGTTCTGTCAAGATCATCACTCTCCAGCAGGGGAGGACTAGATAATGCATCAGCCACTACATTATCCTTGCCCTGCACATGCTCTAACATAAATTTCATTACACTGTAGTCTTGTAATCAACCTGGAAATCTTCTGTGATACTCTGTCTAAACCTTTTCTGTTAAAGATTCCCACCAAGGGCTTGTGGTCAGTTTGAACAGTAAACCCTCTACCAAACAAATATACCATACATTATGTTATTGCTAGTGCCTCTTGTACAATCACTGATTAGCACCTTTCTACCTCCTTGAGTGCCCTAGAAGCATACACTATGGTATGTAATCCCCTTCCTAAATTCTGAGGTGTCAGTGTACACTATGGTGCGGGCACTGTCCTTGAAGCCTTGTAACACCAGTGATTTGGTGATGCTGTTCTTCACTTTCACAAACCCTTCTTCACATCTCATCCCATTCGAATATACCACCTTTTCTCATAAGTTTCCTCATATTTACTATTTTACTGGTCAAGTTTTTAACACATTTCGTACAATACTCAATCATGCAGAGAAAAGATGATACCCTCTACATTGTTCCCCCGGTGATGGCATCTCCACAATGGCCCTTATAGTGCTCTGCTTGGGGAAAACTCCATCCCCAGAAACGCTGTATCCCAAATAATCCACTTGTGACACTCCAAACGTGCACATTTCCAACATAAGAGTCATACCATCTTTTTCCAACTCCTTCCACACTTGCCTTAACCTGACATCAGGCTCTCTTCTGTCTTTCCCCCAAACTAAGATATAATCTTGATAAAACTTTACACCATTTATTCCACCGAAGAAGTTGTGCATAACATGTTGAAAAAGACTGGCCACTGATATCAGCCCAAATGGGATCCTAACACATTTGAATAAAGCAATGAACGTGATGAAGGTGAGTATATCATGGGAGGCAGGATGCATTCTAATCTGATTATAGACAGACTTGAGGACCAATAAAGAACATACTTTGGACCCACTCAAATCTGTAATCATTTCATAAATCTAGGGTAACAGGAATCTTGCTGTAAAAATATTCTTGTTGACTTGTCTGAGATCTATGCAGAACCTTATTGATCCATTGGGTTTCTTAACAATCACAATCAGGCTTACCCATTCTGAGGCTTAATGATGGCCTCTTAACATTCCTTCAATTTCTAACTCCACATCTTTTTTTACAGGCTAAGGGAACTGGCCTAAATTTGGCCACAAATGGAACAGCATTTTCTTTAGTTGGATTATCTGAATTAATCCTTTTAAACATCCTACATTAGAGTTGAAGGCGTTGGGAGACCATTTTGTCACCTCCTTCTCGTCTAATACCTTGCATTCTGTTGTCACACTTTCACCAGATTCTGCAACCATTAAATTACCATTGGGTACTTGTTATTTACCACTGGGATCAAGTTTAATTCCAAGAACTGCCCGGCAGCTCCACAGCAGCATATTACCGCCCACATTAGTTACATATATTTTACTAATAGTGGTTTTGCCCTTAAATGAACACTTTGCATCTAACTCTCCAATTATTGTTATGGCATTCTCCCAATAAGCATTTGTTTTTATGCTTGTATCCTTCAATACACACTTCATAAGGATTTCTTCCCAAGACTTAACGTATCAAGTTGTAGTCTGCACCACTGTCAACTACCATTTCAATAAAAATAACATAAAGTTCTGGGTTTCTTGATCTTAATTGCACAAACAGCATCCTCCACCTGCACGACATTCAAGCATTCATACACATCCTCATTATCATCAACATCCTCTTCAACATTTCCTGCATTTCCATCCCAGAATGGACCACACTTAGAAATGTGTCCTCTTTTCCCGCAGAGCCTGCATTCAACATGTAGTGCTGTACATTGTCTGTCTCCTGCGAAATGTTCTCCACTCCCACATATATAACAGCCACATAAAGATCAATATCCTGCATGACCACCAGCTATGTTTCTTTGGTTGTTTGGGCCACCTCTTCCTCCATTTCTGTCAATGGACTTGTCTCTTGCTATGAATTTCCAGTAATTTTCTTTCTCCTTGTTATAGCGTGTTCTCTCCTTTTCCTGATGTCTTACTGGCTGATCTATCTTTCTGCACTACAGTGGTTTCAGTCTGGTCAAAATCCTCACTAGAATTATCCAACACCGTTTTGTTTTCCTTGACCAACTTCTCCATGCATGTCTCTATATGTTCCACATTTTTAGCTTTTTCTATAGCTCTATCCAGGTCAGGCTTTTCTCCTTCCACACCTCTTCACATACTTGTGGCCACATACTTGTGGCGGATGCAGCTTCCAGGTTAAAGCAGCTCAACTTTGGAACTCCCTGCCCTCGACCTTGCGGACAGATCAACCATACCCCACTTTCCGAATTAACCTTATAAGGTGGATCAAAGACGCAGATAAATAACAGACTTCCAGTTGCCTGGACCCATCCTGCATGCCCTTCCACTGTAGTATCTTTGCACACACCATCAGGAGATACCGCCTGTCTGAGTAGGAATGTATACACCTGTACCATTACTCTGCCTGCGCGTATATTCTGTGCACACTTTTGTACATTCTTGTATATTTTTTGTTTGCACATTTGCATTGTATTCCTGCACACACCCTCAGGAGGTACCGTCTGTCTGAGTAGGACTGTATACACCTGTACCGTTACTTTGTCTTTGCATATATTCTGTGCACATTTTTGTATATTCTTGTATATTTTTGTTTCCACATTTGCCTTGTGTTTCTGTAAATAAGTGTGAGTTGTCATATGAAATGCCCCGGTTACCCCTGGGTCTGGTGCGCAATACAAACAAACTTTATCTTCAGAACATTTGATCATCAACTGATCCCTCAGAGGTTCCTCTAGGCAACATTGCTTGAACAGACATTTGACAGCCAATCCCATCAAGACTGTAAGAGACTCTTTGATGCTCTCTCCTTTGCATTGCTCTCTAGTGGCAAATCGATATCTTGCAAGAATCTTGTTTTCTTTGATCTCGTAATGCTTATCCAGTTTTAAAATACTCAGATCAAATGAACTCAAAATTACTCCTTCCTCCACCGGTGGTTCAGGTAGTCTCTTCAATACCTCCTGATCTCCATGCCCCAGACAATGGAATAGGAGAGCATCCTTCGTCTCCATGGAATAGTTTCTTTTATTTATATATTTTTTAGACATTCATAAAGCGCTCCCAACCCTGAGGCTCCTAGTTGCTGAAATTCTTAAGAGCAGTGCATAGTGTTACAATTGGTAGCACAACAAATATTCGTGATGGTACAGGTTACATTGGTAGTACAGCACATGTTGATGCATATGTGTGGGGTATACCTAATCAGTATAGATAGGCTAATAGCAGAGAACCGAAGTGAGCAAAGGTCAACCGAGAGCAGTAATAGGCTTAAATTGTGTTGGGTTACTCTTGTCTGAAGAGCCAAGCTTTCAAGTTCTTGCGGAAGGCACAGAGGGATAATTCAGATCTTAGTGGTAGGGGTAATGTGTTCCAGTATTTGACAGCTACCACTGGGAAGTTCCTGCCCCCTGCTTTCTGTACTTTGTATTTGGGAATTGTGAGAAGATGCGTGTAGGCAGTGCAAGTTGGTCTGTTAGATGTCTTCTTTGCAAATGTATTGGATAGGTAATTGGGGGCTGAATGCGAGATGCATTCGTGTGTTAATGAGAGGGTTTTGAAGAGGATTTGATCATGGACCAGTAGCCAGTGGGCTTGGTGTCTCTCTGCATTAATATGCAACTTTTTAGGGATATTGAGTGCTGCCCTTCGAGCATTGTTTTGGATAACCTGTAGTTTTTTTAATGTTGCGTTTGTTAGTACCCGTGTGGAGGGCATTGCAGTGGTCTGATCTGGATATGATAAGGGCTCTGGCCTAGTTGATGCAGCTGACTGATGACAAGAAAGGTCTACAAGCGTTAATAAGCTTAGATATGTAAGCTGCCGCAATAGCTGTGGCGTTGACCTGTCTCGTTAATGTGAGGGCAGAATCGAGGTAGATGCCCAAGGTTTTTGCTTCCTTAGAGAAAATGATGGTGATACCATCAATCGTAAAAGATTTGAAAGCATCGTCAAGTTTGTTTAAATGGAGTTGTGACCCTAATGAGGAGTAGTTCTGTCTTTTCATCGTTGAGGCAGTGGCTGTGTTGGACATCCATGCCTGAATCGTTTGTTAGATTTCATTTAGTGATTAAGTGTCAAGGTTATAAATGCCTGTTATAGGTATGAGGATTTGGGTGTAATCCGTGTAGTTAGTGTAGGTGACACCCATATCATCAAGGAGGTCGAATAGGGATTTGTGAAAATATTGTATAGTGTAGGGGATATGCAAGATCCTTGTGGCACTCCAATGGAGACAGGGGCTAGCAGTGCAATATAGCACTCTAACGTAATGTAATTTTTCTAACAGTTATGAAACTTCCCTAAACAAAACAAGACGCCATAACATTCGGCACCATACTAATCTAAAGGTTAGTGCCTAGAGCTTATTTGACCTAGAATCACGAATTGAATTTCACAAATGCCAATTAGCCTAATATTGAAAGAAATTCTTTTTTATTATTGATTGATAGAGAAGAAGTATCTCAAGTCTTGATATCTAAACCTGAAGTAGGGTGATTCTATGCCTGAAACGCATAGTTTAATGATAGGAGAAAAACTCAGAGGACATTGCTGAGTACTATGCAGCAAAGAAACCTATCAAGATATCTGGATAAATCCAAACTGGTTGAAAGAATTCTTTGTAAAAAAGGAATGTCACTACTGTACAGATATGATGCAATATAATCATAATGATGTGTTATTTATGTAGAGAGTTATGTGAATTACATTGCATGTTACTAATTGATATTATATATGATATGATTTGCCATTTTTAACGCACCTATACACAAGTGTTTCATGGCGCGACAAGGATAGGCGGGGAACAAAAGGGGCGACAGACAGCGATCCTACTAGCCCCGGTGTCATTCAGATCGCGCAAGTTCATGAGAGGGGGGGAAAAGGGGAAAAGCGCGAGGGGGTAGGAAGAAGGGGGAAGTGCAGTACAAGGGATAGTAGAATAAATAAGATAATAAAACAGGCAGATGGTGGCAAGTGCAGAGTAAGTGCAGACATAAGTGCTGGTAGGGGGACTGTAGGGAGACAGAAACGGACCCTATGTGCAAGGGTTGCCAGGGAGGCAGTGCAGATGTGCAGCTGGTGGTGCTTGTGCCTGACATCAGACAGGGTGGCCAGGTAGATTTGACCAGTGCAGTTTTCAGGCAGGAATTCAGCAGGGGAGAGAGGGAGACAAAACAGAAGCAAAGAGGAAGGTTGTGAGGTGCTTCCGGAACCGGAGATGGTTCTCCTCAAGTTTTAGGGAGGCAGGAAGGCTGTTCGAGAGGGAGGCCGCTGCTGAAGAGAGAGGTCTACCACCAACTCATTGCTTGGAGAAGCGACTGACCCTGAGGCAGTTTGAGGAGGTATAGTTGGTAGTGTGACTTCTTAGAGACGTCAGAGATGTGAGGAGAGAAGGAGAGTGTGGAGTCAAAGATGGCCCAGAGGTTTTTAGCCATGCAGGTGGGAGCAGGAAGAGGACCAGAGAGCTGCAGAGAAGGAGGGAGTGGGTGTGCCAATGAGTAAAATCTCAGTCTTACTAGCATTGAGGCAGAGGTCATTGGCAGCACACCACTCCTGGATAGCAAACAGACAGTCAGAGATGAGGGAAGGAGAGGAGGAGGAAGAGGGTAGCCTGAAAATGAGCTGGGTAACAGTTGGGGCAGAGAGTGGCAATATGGTGGGCAAGGAGTGCCAGGTACTGGTTAAACAGCCAGGGAGAGATGTTGGATCCCTGGGGGGCACCACAGGTAGAGAAAAAGATATCGGAGAGGAAGGACCCAAGTTGGACCTGGGAGGATTGGTCGGAGAGGAAAGAAGGCAGCCACGCCAGAGCCTGACTGGTGATACCCAGGATACCCAGGTTATCACGGTTGAGCAGGATGGCATGGCTGACAGTGTCAACGGCAGAAGAGAGATCAAGCAAGATGAGGACGCAAGGGGTATTGGAGTCAAGGTTGGAGAGAAGGTCTTCACAGATGTTCAGGAGAGCAGTTTCCGTGCTTCTGGCCGCTCTGAAGCTAGACTGATGGTCATGAAGATAACCAACAGATTCTGTGTGAAGATTTAACTGGGAGATGTCCAGTTTCTCCAAGAGCTTGCCCAGGAAGGAGTGATGGAGATTGGGCGATAGTTAGCCGGGCAGGAGGGGTCGGCAAAGTGTTTAAGAAGAGGGTGTACAATGGAGTGCTTCAGGGAGGATGGGAAGACTCCAGTGGCGAAGGAGTGATTGCAGAAATCAGCCAGGGCAGGAGCCAAGGAGTCAATGTGGTCCTTGATAGTTTGAGGAACAGGGGTGAACCTGTTTCGATGATTTTCATAGATCGGACTTGTCTAGAAACCTTGTCTGCAGTGAAAAGGGGAAAGGTCGAGAAGGAGCAAGGCAGGGTGGCTGAAGATGGGCCAGAGGATGAGCATGGAATAGAGGGAGGGAGGAGATAGGAGGAGAGTGAGGACAGGATGTCCTGAGTTTTTTAAATGAAGTGAGATGCCAGTGCCATGCAGAGGTCCTGGGAAGGGACAGGAGGGACAGGAGAGGTAGAGACTGCAACAGGATTGGCCAGTCCCTTGCAGATTTTAAAGAGTTAAGCCAAGTTGTTGGATGCTGCAGAGATGTGGGCTTGGATATGAGCTCTCTTCTTGGTGAGGACGGAGAGCCGGTATTGCCTTTGCAGCAGGCCAGTTTGTCAGCGGATGAGCAAGAAGCACGCCATTTCGTCTCGACCACCCTGCACTTGCATTTTAGGGTGACGAGGTCTGAGTCATACCAGGAGTTACACTTGGCTTTGGGCTTCAGGCGGATTCTTGTGACAGGGGCAAGGATATCAAGAGCGTCAGATATAGAAGAATCGAGTGTGGAGAGGACTGTCAGGGTCAGAGTCAGCCAAATTTGGAGGAGGGGTGAGAAGGTGGCGGCGAAAGCCTCAACTGACACGCGCTTCATGGGTCGGTTGACCGAGAAGGTGGGTGGCAGAGATGGAGGTGGCTTGGCCTGAGGGGTAGGGAGGGTGAGGTGGGAGGATAGGAGAAAGTGATCACTTCAGGAGAGAGGGGGGGAGAGAGGGACAGAGAGGGGAAGGTCTAAGGAGATCGGAACATCGAGAGTGTGCCCTGCAGAATGAGTCGGGCCAGAGGGGAGAATGGTGAGTGACAGAGAGTTGCAGACGTCGCGAGAGTCCAGAGGGGGGACAGGAGGCATCCAGGTGGATGTTGAAGTCTCCAAGAAGGAGGAGTTGAGCAGTTGAGGCCAGGAGAGAGGAAGAGAGGTCCGCCCACTCAGAGAGGAAGGAAGAAATCCGACCAGGTGGCCGATAGATAGTAGCAACAGTAAGGGAATGGCTAGGGGAGAGAGAGAGCCTGCAGATGAGGCATTCAAAAGAAGAGAAAAGAAGAGTAGGTCTGCGTAAGAGTGACAGAGGCAGGAATCCACTCAGGGACGATAAGGGCTACGCCCCCACCAGAGCGGTTGGGCCTGGGCACTGAGAGGATCTTGTAGCCGTCAGGTAGGAACATGTCAAAGCTGGTGACAGTGCTGGCCGTGAATCATGTCTCAGTGAGATCGAGGACATCAAGGTCAAATTCTTCAAGAAGGCGGCAGGTAGAGGAATGTTTGACAGCAGAGCAAGAGTTTAGAGTGGCAACGTGGAGAAGGTTGCCATCCTTGAAGGACTTCCGGGGAGGGGTACAGATCAGAGGTACGCCCTGCGGAGGTATAAAAGGAGCCCGAGAGGGGGCAGTGAGGGAGGCGGAAGGCAAGGTAGCCAAGGAAAGGGGAGGGGGGACAGCAGGAGAAGAAAGGAAGTTGATGAGGCACGGGAAGCGTCTATCAAAGAGGTGAAGGTTGGCCTGAGGGCCTTGGACCAAGACAGTCCCATTGATGTAAAAGGAGCCCGAGAGGGGGCAGTGAGGAAGGCGGAAGGCAAGGTAGCCAAGGAAAGGGGAGGGGGGACAGCAGGAGAAGAAAGGAAGTTGATGAGGCACGGGAAGCGTCTATCAAAGAGGTGAAGGTTGGCCTGAGGGCCTTGGACCAAGACAGTCCCATTGGAGTAAACATTAATGATGACCTAAGAGGAATGGAAGGAGGCCAAGAGGGCATCCCAACGGGTGCCACCATTAATGGGAGAAGAGGAGAAAGGAAAAAGTACAAAGACCATATGAAGGGTCCATAAGTCGGGTAAAGGAACAACAAAGATGATGTCGGTGAGAGTTTCCTTGGAGGAGGCACTGGTGTAGGTGTCAGCGATATGGAGGCCTGGGTTGGAGACCAGGATGTGCTTTGTAAACTTCTTCCTACTAGATTTAGAGAGGAGAGCAAGACATTCAATAGAAAAGCAGTTGGAGAAGATGGGAGAGACAGAGAGCACCATAGAGTAGGTGGGAGAGGAGGGGGTGTGGAAGTAGAGGGGGAAGCACTGGCGAGAGTATTAGGCAGACAAGAAAGTGAGCATCAGGCAAGTTGCCCAATAGGACAGACTGTAGGGATCAAGAGCTCAGAACTGCTCAACCTTAGAACCGGTGAGAGGACACCTAAGTTTGAGAATCCTGTAGGGGAGAAAAAGGCCTAATATTCACAGTGCATGATTTTAAATACTGATACAATGCGTATTACAGCAGCATAGGGGACAAGACAGCCGTGTTTAGGAATCTGAAGGAGGGGTAGGCAGGTACCCTAGTGGGAATAACCTGTGGAGACTGACTGGCACCTGGCATCCCCTGCGGACACCTGCAAACACAACAGGAGCCGCGACCGAGGGAGCCACCCTTTGCCTTAGGGGACCTTAGCCGCGGGGGCTGCCGGGCAGGGGCTGCCCTGGTAGCACCTGTAAAGTGGAGGGGAGGAGCGGGATTCAGCCAATCAGGGGGGAGCTGGGAGGCTGAGAGGCGGGAGGGAGGGGACACCTGGCAAACAAGGCAAACAATCCACACTTTTTCAAATGCACACGGCCCACGGAGGGGCTCAATAGTGTCAACTGGAAGCCTGAAGTCACCCGCTCAGCCCTGGGTGGAAGGTACATGTTATAAATCATTTGTTTTTTCTAGTATTAATTTATTTGAAAAATTAAAGTTACGGATGTAACTATATTTGAATATTAAGTGAATGATTTGAATTTTTGCACTGGTAAATATTGAATAATTGCAAGTATTTTGCATGTAAGAGGGCCCCTATTTGTCCTCCATCAAATGACTCAGGACCACATTTTTTCAACTCTTTTCAAGTGCACAGCACTATTAGGGAGCACATAGAAGTGGTTGATTAACATTTAACTAATTAAGTCTTAAGCAGATTAATTTAAAGTGAGTGCACCTCCACCATCTCCGATCATTAGAAATAGTGAGGGAGCAGCTGCTGCATGGAGCCATGTTTCAGTAATGGCTAAGAAGTCTAGGTTGCTAGTGGTGATTAGGTCAGCGATGACTAAAGCATGTGCTAAGAGTGACCTAGCATTGATGAGTGTGCCTTTGAGTGTAGGGGCTTCAATGTTGGATGTGTCTTGGGATGTTGAGTTGAGCTCATTGCTTAGAATGGGCAACGATGTATGTGAATGTAGGGTGCTCTTAGAGGTGGTGGGTGCACAGGTGTTAGTGTTGTTCAGGGAATTCGGTGTGGAATCTGGTTCAGTTTATTGGCGGTTGAGTTCAAAGAGTGAGCCTTCAAGGTGGTTGGACTGGGTAGCTGGTGAGATCTCCTGGTGGTGTGGTGAAGAATTCTTGATTTGAGGTGTGTTTTTCTCCATGTGTGAGAGGGGGTAGTTGGTTGCAGTGGTGGTGAGGCTAGAGATATTCTGGACAAGAGTCTGAAGTTGCATATGGCTGGCAGGCATGGTTGGCTGGGGCAGTTAGATGGGGGACTAAGAGGTGCTCTTGAAATCACAGGGCCTGGGATGATTAAGGCAAGGCTTGTGCTTTGGTTTTCAGGATGCCGTAGGTGCAGAGTGATTGGTAATGGGTGGTAAGAAGCGCGATGGGAGGATAGAGTACGAGTCAGGGAGGCTGGTGGCCATTCTAAGGGTAATCGTAGGTTTGAGCTTAGGATTGTCATATTGGTGCGGGTTAGTTGAGGTCAGTCTGCAAGAATATTTTTTTAAATTCCTCTTTCCAATATTTCCATCTTGCAACAGCTTAGCCACAATTTTGAGACAAGAAATATGTTGGCCCAGGAATGTTCACCATTTCATAAAGGTGTTTGCTTAATTAATTGATGTGGTTGGAGACTATGGCCTGAGACATTTTAATTTCCATGTATGAACTCCTTTCAACAAGAACATGTTTTAAACAAGTTGGTATCGTTTTTTAATACTGTTTGATATTGCCTGTTAACATTCATGTAAGTGACCTCCCTTTATTCTCTTTGTGATGAACAGTTTGTATTTGTGAAATCCCTTTTTCTGGATTTCTAATATCACTGGGACCAGGAGGACGCCATAGGCTTGTTGCAGGTCGCTCCCAACACTCTGACGTGATTATCCTCTTGACAACCACAGTTATATAAAGAAAGTTGTTGCAACGTATTAGGACGCACAAAGGTCCTTTGTTCTAATGCGTGCGCTACCGCACACCAACAAGGAAGTGCTGGATCCTGCTGCGAGGCCCCAGTGGGAGCGAGTGCCACGTCTTGGTTATGGGGTTCTCTTCCTCTATATCCCTTTGTGGGGCACCACTCACAGAAAGCACTTGTTGCACAAAGCCCTGCTCCTGCTGACGTCCCAAAATGCAGGATCAACTTTGTGCTGGTGTACCGCAGTGCCAGTGCCTGTTTTCAGCATGTAGTGGGTCGTGCATTGGGGATGCCGCAGCTTCAGATTCTGCTACCTGTTTCCTGCACTTTATTCCTGTGTGCACTCAAGCCCTTCCCTCAGGCTCCCTGCAAGCATGGCAATGCCCAGTCCCATCAAACCCAATAGCGGCACTCACCCTCCTGCACAGCACAGTGTCCCACCCCTCACCTCACGTTTGCTGGAGGATAAGGATGACCTCCTGGTGGGCACGTTCACAGACCGAAGATACAGACAAAACTTTTCTCCTTTGGAACTCGCTTCGGAATGGGTTGTATGCAGCCCTGTCTCCATGGATTTGACTCAACGCTGCCTCTCAGAGCTGTAGTCCAGGAAGAAATTCAGCTTGTTGCCAAATTGATGTGGAACCATGCTAGGATTCAGGTAGGTTTACAATCTTTATTGAGAACAGCATCTAAGGGCTTGTAAAAGGCAGTTCCTGATAACAGAAAAGTTTCTCGGCAAGCCTAGGCTAGAAATACTAATGTTTAGACTGAATGACGATATGTGCATAACTGTCAATTACCAAACCCTAGCTTGTATGTCACGTATAGGGGCGGACCGAATAATATTGTAGAATGATGATGTATTATATATATATATATATATATATATATATATATATATATATATATATATATATATATATATATATATATGAGCCGTTCGGCCGACTGAGATACTCTGAAAATAAACCAGACCTGTTTGGGAAACGAACCTCACGACTGGCATGTCATTAGTATATGGTTATTGTGCCTTTATTCCATATATGGTCTTACACATGCTGCCTGAGATAAAACCCAGCAAGGATCAGACTGCATCAAACTCAACCTCACCATTCTCAGCAGGATGCATTCAACCCAGAAGACAATTGCCTGCTTCTGCAATTGCTGGTTTAAGTCAAGCCCTGCATAAATTAACTCATTGTCATCAAGATCATGCCATCAAGTCCATAACAGAGCTCTATGCCCGAACTGAGACTTCGGCAATCCTCCTCTGAGGATTTTGAGGAAAGTGTAGCATTTAAACAGATGTGGTAATTATGTAGATATTGGTTAAGTGTGTCCCAGTTACAATCAGCCACATCTACGTTACTTTGGGCTACACAGCTGATAATTACAATTAGGGACAGGTGGCCCAAATTGGCGGCCTCCCAATGGTAGATAGCCACAAGGACAATTGTTGTCCCCGTTTCTTTATTGCATATGGCTGAAAATCACCAGTCAGCTATTTATAGATTCACAAAAGCTACCTAATCGAATAGCATTTCAATATGTGGTGAAAGCCGTCAGAAATCCTGAAATAAGCCCCCGGAGTTAAGTTTGACTAAATAAGTTGCTTGCAACACGTTTAAGATCCACTGGTAATGTACCGCAGGTCAAAGCTACCTAAAGGACTCATTACACCTATAGTTTCCATTTTTACTTCACAGAGCCATCATTTCTCACTTCTCTTGTCCTCTTCTCTACTGATGGCTGCCTCAGCTATAGCTATAGGAAGAGCCCCCTTTGTTTTGTTTTTTTAGGTAAATCCCTTTATATTTCAGCAATGACACATGAGTTTTTTGGTTTATGGGAAAGCTATTCATGCTACAAGCGGATTATACACCGAAGCAAAAATATGCCTTCTCGACAGAAAACATAGCACCCTGTTATTGATCCAGAGTACTAATAGCCACAACGCCTCGCTTTAGCAAGGGATTATACAAGCACTGCAACCCCGAAAATGCCAAATCCAAAAATGTCGGAGTTGTTTTTGCGGATTTCTCTGCAATTGTATATGGGAGGGGTTAGAGTCATATATAATGTAGGGGAGTATGTGAGGGGTGAGGGGGCCCTCCCTCTGCATACAATTTGGCAAAATTTAAAATTTGAAATGTTTGCATTCGCCATTTAAAAGTCGCAGTGATCACATAGATCCCTGTATCAGTACATGCTGGCCTTTAAATATCCAGAGACCTTGTTAAAGGTTCTTGCTCCACTCTGGATCTCCCATATGCAGCAAGGCCACATTAAGGCGATAGAAAGGAAAGTCTTGTAATGCTTTGAAGGTTTTTGAACAGCACTGAGTTTCTACACTGGGACTTTAACAAGTCCAAATGTTATTCACACCACAACATAGTGTTGTGATATAAAAAGACATTTTGAA
Organism: Ambystoma mexicanum; assembly: GCF_040938575.1. Lineage (NCBI taxonomy): Eukaryota > Metazoa > Chordata > Amphibia > Caudata > Ambystomatidae > Ambystoma > Ambystoma mexicanum. The sequence goes on from NC_090939.1 coordinate 524,189,247, forward strand.
TAATTGTCCGTTTTTGTGAGCTCCAAAAACCTTATGTCAGTGATCGCTGTATACACTAAGGGTATGATTTAGATTCATGGGCTAACCTATTTAACCTATTTAATTTAAATGAAGAGGAATTAAGAGTGTAAGCAGATATGCACAGAGTAACTCCTCATCTAGCATCTCTTTCCCATGATGGGAAGCAGGTTGGTATGGGACGTTGCATCAGAGCTCCTAAGACATAATGAAACATTCTAGGAAAACAGTTTTCTGCCAGATCACACATAACCAACACTAATAACGTACTTTAACTGCTTGTAACATTTACAATGCCTGGTTGATGGTTTTGTAGCAGGTTTTAAATGTTAGTTTGTTTTTCTTTGAAAAGATGTGTGTTTTTCATAGTAGTATGGTGGGTTTATTCCATGGGACCATCCGGAATTACCACTTAAAGTACTTGTCATAAGTGTTTTTCTCATACCTCTATATGAGGATAAACAGTACAACATGTATGTGTCAATCTTGTTACTATATGTTTCTCTTTTCCTCCAAATTCCAATCAGACAATTAATCTGGCTTTTATGAGCACAAACACAGCATGGGAGGCCTAGAAAAGTTCTAGGATAAATCCACTCTGAATCCTGCAATTCCTACTGCAAAATCAGTAGATCCCAGTCTGTGAATGTGGATGGAAACAAAGCAGATTATGACCTTAATAGTTAATCCGAATCTGTGATGCGCTGTTACTCCTACAAAACAAGTACATTCATGATATGTTTGCATAATCCCATGGGGATACGGGCATTTTATCCCTATGTGAGCAAATATATTTTAGACATTCACTGTGAATTGGTACCCTTCATGGACAGATCTAGTCACCAATGTAACGTATTTTCTAAAATTGTTATTGTATGTTTTTCTTACCTCGTTAAATCCACTTCAATTCAAATTTCATGGGTGATGTTCATTACACTGGAGAACTTGTAAAGGAGAATGGTGCACTGCTGTTCCTAGCTCACCTGTCCACAAGAGCCATCTTTCATTCAGTACAGAAATTCCAATTGTTACTTTCTGAAAGTAATGAGAAATCCCGGTTTACAATTTTTCATATACACACCTTGTTTGTAAGCTAATAAACTTGTACACATATCAAATTACCTTGTGCTTAATCAGGCATCTCAGGTCATCATTATTATTAGTTTTGATAGGTAGAGAAATAATATAAACTGATATAAATCAAAAGTTAAACCAATAACAGGAAAAGAAGGGCGAGCAATGCAATTGATTCCATAGACAAACACACACATACACACACACACACCAATATGGAATACTACCAATATTATTAAAACTAAAAATAATAATAATGGTAAATTATAACATTAATAACAGTACTTGTTACTAAAACTATTACAACTAATAATATTAAAGCCAGTGATAGAATGTATTATTCTACAAACGTTAATACTACTACTAATAATAATAGTAATACAGTATCCAGTGAAAATCCAATCCCGTTTAACATTTCCCCAAATGTACACTTTGACTAAAAACTACCCAAGTATTCTAGGATTGGAGCTTAGACTCCTCTTTAGAATATTTGGGGAAAGCATTTTGGAGGGTCATGAAAAAAGAAATCACCCCCTTGGTGACATTTTGCAGATGAGATATTCACATGGAATCTAGTAATACTACTGTTAGTTCTGACACTACTGTGATAGTACCACTCCTAATATAATAAAGCTATTATCAATGGTATTAGTACTCGTACTACTAATCAGACCCTCCAGCATTTAGCAATTTTGCGATCCAGCAAAATGCTGTGGAAACACTTTTTTTTAAAAATCACCAAAACAACTGTTTTTGCAAAAACACCCACGAAAAGAGACGTTTAAAGTTTTTCTAAAAAAAGAAAAAAATGACAAGGGGACACGTTTTCAAAACTTTTTTTGATGCAAGAAATGAAATGCACAAACAAATCTCATCACTTCTGCCAAAAAAAGAGCAGCCCAATCCACAAAGGATATCAGAATGGGTGCATCTTACTTGCAGCCAATCATTTAGCCCTTGTCACCCATTTGCAGAAATCAGGGGGAGTTTCTGTGCATTTAAAAAGCGCATCCCAAATGTACAAACAAGATTGCCTTTAAATGTTAAGGGGATTTATACCGCGCTCCGTCACCAACGGAATTGGTCCTCTGGCGCTATGGCGGATCTGCAATCAAAAAAAGGAGAGGTGATCGGTTACGTGGGTGAATTGGGAGTAGGAAAGAGCTGTGATGCCCTTTTGGCAGCTTCAGTTCGGTTTTCACCGGGCGCTGAGCTTGTGTGCGATTATCGGATCGATGTGGGTCCTCATGTGCTGTTTGTGCGAGTTATGTGTTTGTTTGGTGGTGTGGTGAAGTCTGTACGGTTTGCTGTGCAGAGAAGTGGTTGCGTGGCTTTATTGTGTGAGAGATGTATGGGGAAAGTTGAGTTCTGGGTTAGTGGTTTTTGCCTCTTAGTCTTTAAATTTCTTTGTTCCACATCTCTAGTTGTCCTATGGAATTGGTATTGTAGTTTGTATGTCTAGTTGATAGATATGATGGGGTGGAAAGTTTCCATCTATTCTATTTCAGAGGTGTGTGTACCAGGTTGAGGCATGCATTGTCCCCCGCTCTGGTGTTGGTTCTGTATATTTACAGTCATCAGCTCCCTTCCTACCCATTTCCTGTTGGTGATCCTAAGATGCCTATGTTTCCACTGTCCATTAAAGGTGTTTTGAAATGTCATCCTTACCCTTCCCTCCTCGTCTCTCCATATTAATTCCTTAGTGTGATCCTAACTTACCTATGTTTCACTTTGATATATTGGTATGCCATAAATTGTGTCTCCCTCTCTGTTTATGGAAGCTAGCTTAGGAAGAGAGGGAGGATCGGTTCCCCCTCTGAATATCCTTTCTGCTGCATATGTGCCATGGAAAGTACATTCCTCTAAGAAATTATCGCAGTGCCATGATGAGAGAAATGAGACCTCATGGAATACTGACAGCATGCAGCCACTGGGGGAGACCAAATGGTGGCTAGATTGCCATGATGCTGCAAAACGCTCAACTCCTTCCACCATCATCACCAACACTTCACAAGCGTGTGGCAAAGCATGTGGCACAATGCTTCCTCCTGGAACTCTGCAATGAGAATTGTGCTTCCCAACTCACGTTCCAGCAACCATCTTGGTGGAAAGGCTGATGATCATGCAGCCGTAATGCTGAACAGCTTCACAAGAAATGGTGGGCCCGCTTCCTCTCACAGTTCATCTACCACTTTGGTCTTTTCTCACACTCCATAGGTCACTAGCATGGGTGCTAAATGTCCTAAAAGTCTCAGTGCTCCCTTACATCCCCTTACAACCAGTCCCCTCGGGGGACACCAAGAGGATTTCCTACCACCTTGCTGCAGGACATTTTAAAACATGGGCGCTACACCTGCAGAGCAAAAAAAAAGGAAAGCATTGGAGACCTTGATCTGGAGACATGTGAAGTCCAGGGATGCATTCCCTTCACATTAGATGCATTAACTGCCCTTAACTCACAAGCGTCTGGACACTGCAGCACCAAACTTTTCTATGAATTGGTAAATCACCAACTTAAAAAAGGTACTACTAGCAATTACAGATGATGTACAGTCTTGGTTGGTGGTGGGGCGGGGGTAGTGAGTGCAGGGATGTGCCCTCTCACAGAACCCCCGCATCATTTATTGCCAATTGAATTATCCTGACAGTTTGTCGAGTAGGGAGGCGGCTCATGTAACAGGCAGTATTCTGTGGGTGTATAAAAAGAGTCTTTACTCAGTAGTAGTTACAGGTAACAAGGAATATGTAGGAGACGCCCATAAGAGCAAACCCACCTGATCATTCATCTCTCCCATGTGCACTAACGGACACTCTCCCACCACACAGAGCTTATATCACAAACTCCAACGTTCTACCTCAACTCAGCAGCCCAGTGCAGCCAGGATACTTCTGATTCCGTTACCCTTTCTATGCTCTCATCATCACCTTCTTGACACCTGAGGGCAGGGGAGTTGCTAGATCTGGAAAAGACCCGGGGCTACGCTGATGTTGGGACTGGGGGCTAGCTAGTCTTTTGGCTGTAGCTCCTGAGATTCTATTGGGGGCTACAACCAAAAGATCAGGGGCTATAGCCCCCTTAGGCCCCCCCCTAGCAACGCTCCTGCCTGAGGGCATTGTCCATCCCCCAACCAGAGCATTGTTATTTTCCCTCTACTTCATCCCTTTGGGTATAGCTATTCCTCCTCTGGAGATCTCTCACTCTAGTACCTTCTTCACCCCTTTGGGCATGACTGTCTCCACTCTCCAGATCTTTCTCCACCATCTCCTTCACCCGTTTGGAAGCAACATCTCCCACTCTGCAGCTCTCCCCCACTATTACCTTGCTCTCCTCTTAGTGCACAACCATCTCCACATGCCAGATCGTTCTATCATCTTCATCATAGCTTTCGTGCAACTTTCTACTAGGACCCTTAACAATCTTGGGCCATCACTCCCTTACTCCGTACCAACAACTCGAGCTCCCTTGGCTCCTCAGATTAGTCTCAAGGTTCTCTCCTCCAGCTCCAGAGGCCCAGTTAAGCTGAGCGTCCTAGGACTCTCTTCCAGGATCTGGGTCCACTGTAGGTCTACATGATCTTTCCTCCAGCCTTCTCCAAGACAGCTTCTGTTTCCAAGTTCCTACTATTTCCAACCTTAAACTGGACTCTGGCAACTATAGGACTTTATCTCCACCTCCCAGCCTCTCTCTGGTGAAAGGAGACTTAGGTGATTCAGCTTGAAAGGGGATTAGCTCTTTGGTTGCACGTCATAGGATGACTTACAGCGCTGATATTAGACTTGGATTGGCTTGTCTCTCCCCTGGGGGCGTTCCTCTCCATCTGCCACACCTTGGCCTTGTCTTAAGCTTCTCTCAGATGTGTCCTTTAGGCAGCTGGCGTAAGGATTGGCCAATGGTCCCCACTAATGAGGATGTCTTCCAGTTTTAATGCAGGACCTGGAACTGACTACTCCCTCCTCTGTGGTTTTCATTCCCTAACCCTTCCCTGCTTGGTGGACTTCATAGTCTATATATTCTTAACTGTATAACAGTGAAGTCTTGTTCAATGAATGGCTGGTTGGATGTTCGGTTTCTCTTCCTAATTTCGGTTGCCCTCTTTCACTCTGTAGCTGGCCGTTCTGCAGCCGTGTGAGGAAACCCAAGCATGCCGGTGCTGCTGATTCTGCAGGTGCACCATTCCTTGGTTTCCTTCATAGCTACAGAGACACCATCCTTAATGGAAGTAAAAGCATTGTGCTTTGGGGTTGGGGAGATCCTGATTTCCCACATCACTTAAGGTCTATGCTTCCCAGGTATAGAGGCTGTGCCTATTAAAGGGACGCTGTTCTAGTTGGCACCATGTGAGCATCATCTGCCCAGAGATGGGATCTGAGTGAGGGTGACCAGGGTTCCTCCTCATGCCACCCCAGGTACCATAATGCACTAGCATGGGGATGCACCTGTCCCCCTTGGTCACTCCATTGGGGTTCCCACGAGTGAGACAAGGGACTTTGTCACACCGGATACAAATGTTGAGGTAGGAACCGTTTAATCACATATAGGATTATTAGCCATTTTGTTTTAGAGGCGATACATTAGGCGGCACTATGTGGATAACCATGACCGGTGGCATGGCATGAGGATCAGGACTGGGGGACATTTGCATTCATGTGTGATAGGATGCGTTCCTCAAGGCAAAAGTAACATAATATTGTGCTAAAATATCTGCAAATGTATTTAGACTGAGGAGGATAAACAGTGAGGAATCTGCCTTTATATAGCACAGTTCACTAAAGAAGGCCACATGAGAAAAATCTACAGATAGATTTCAAATCTGGTTGTGTGTGGAGAACTATATGTAACTGGTCGAAAAGGACAAGTGGGACATGTTCACTTGGCACATTCATGTTGAAAATAAAATAAAACCGTTTGACTATTTGGAAACAATGATTTGTTTCCTTCAACCGAAAGGATGTACTCACTGATGATAGTAAAGGTAATATAGGGGGTCATTACGACTTGGGCGATAAGGGATACCGGGCACCGGTAAGGAGAACGGTGCCGGTAATCGCTTACCGCACTATTCCAAGGTCCCTTGGCGGGGACCGTAATGAACGTGTGGTCTGACCACACGTCCCTTACGGGTCCCGCTAAGGGACCAGGGTGCTAATAACGGGCTTGCAAGTCGCGAGCCCGTTATTATAATGCCCTCCCCATTCCCATTGAGCCCTATGGGGGCTCAAATGGGAATGGTTTGTTCAATGGGGACTTACCGGTCCCGCCAGGGTCGGACTGCACCAGTAAACCCCATTGAACGAGACCGGTGCCGGTCCCGGTATTGGAGGCAGCCATGGCACAAATAGCGCCATGGCTACCTTCAAATCTCGGAATGAGGCCCATAGTCAAAAGCACACTCAAGCGCACTCCCTCCAGCTCCCTTACATAGTAGCGGTCTTCTATTTTATCACCCTCCATTTGTGTTTGCAGGTGGCGTTGGAATTCGATTTCAACAACATTCTAATGTAATCTACTAACACACTCTGCATGTATGCATATTGTAAATTATATTGACAATGATTTAAAAAAGAAACCCGACATGGCAAACATCAAACTGCTTTCAGAAATTGTACACACATATTTTTATTTCCGAACATGCTTCTGGAGAGCCCCTCAGAAGGGTTTGATGTTAGAAACCACTCATTTGCTTACAGCATATGGGTCTTAATGCACACATTCCTAAATCGCTGCACGGTGGTGAGGACCAGCACTCAATGTTATCTGTTACATTTTCATAACTCATAAGCATTTGCAGAATTGTAACTTGCCACTTAACACCTCTTGTGATAATGATACCCCAAATCAAAATGATTTAATCTACAACACTTTGGAGACTCCATGAACAAAAAAGGTTTGTTTTGTCATTATACGTGTAAGCCTCCAATGCCATCATGAAAGCCTGCAAGTGATTTACTTATTACAGGCTAGTTGTGACATCACTGCTGACCTGTAATAATAGCATGACATCCCTAATGCAACTGTAATCAGTCACTACAGTTGCATGGTGACTTAACAATGCAGGCTCCTTGAACCAGCACAGATCGGATGTCCAGCTGTCACTGCAGCACTTAATTAAAGCTGCGAGTAGCTTTTCAGATCCTTTTTTCTAAGGTAGCTTTCTGTGACACTTTACAGACATTGATTGACATGGAACTATTTAACGTTGCATGATAATGCTCCGGGCATTTAACATGGGAGAGAAATAATCTATCAGCATAGTATTGCTTATTTTAAACCATAATACGGTTTTTAAATGCATTTTATGAAACTGTTTAAACTATTTTTTATGCAACAAACTACAACCTGTCAATTATTGGATTTAGTTTTATTCCAAACAAATTGTACATTGATTATGTGCATCAACAATTTGAAATTCCTAATCCTAACATTAGATTAAGCAAGAGCCCAGTTATTGAAGGAGATGGCCGTGTTTAACATCTTTGTTTCACATAGTTGGGACACTTTGATATATTACAAGCAATTTGACATTGTGTATGCAATTAGGTAATTGCTTGACTAGTCATTTGTGAAAATGAATTTTAGTTCAGTAGTGACACTGCAATATCCATGAAAACCTTACAGCAAAGAGCCAGAACCAGTCATCATTCACTGGCCAACTGTGAGAGTTAGTACTTGCCATAGTCGGAAGAGATGGGGTTTAATATTTCTAATTTCCAGATAAGGTCACTCAATACTAACGTGTGTGCTCTCACCTCACCTCACCTCATCTCTGATGTTATCATAGAGCTCCACGAATGCGCTCAAAACTGAATTCAGTGCAGAAATTATCAGAGAGGTAAACTTAATCTTCTCCTCAATTTCTCAGAGAGTATGGTGTAAAGGCGTAAAGGCGCACTTCCTTTTCCATTAATTGCATACTCTGGTTATTTTTCATTGTATAAAAGCAGCTCTGTTTGTAAGGAAGGGGTTCCTGACCGTGTTAACTCTTGAAGTAGGTGAAATTAGACCTTCCAACAGATTAGCTTTATCACTCACCTTTTCTCTATCAGTTTCCATAACCAAGGCCGTACAACAGATTCCATTTGCAGCTTCAATGAGGCTTTGGTCATTTATGTATTTGAAAAATCCTCCATTGCACATACTCGATGTAGGGGCACAGATCACATTTCCGTACGGTTTCCTGACCTTGGGAAGAAGCCTGATTTTCTGACCTGCAATTGGGGAGTTTTAAATGGGCTCCAGATGGTTAAACCTCTCAACATGTATGCCCTTCAAGTACATTTATGCGAATGTCCCACAGATTTATGCGCAATTCAGATACCAGATCCTCTGTCAGGCCATGCACCTGGCAGTAAATAGGTGGGAATTCTTCCCCCAGAGTACAAGGGATTCATAGCTTTGGTCAAAGACATTAAACAAAATAAAAGGGGGTGGGCAAATGCCTCTCTGTTCCTGCACTAGAGGCGTTTCCCCATCTAAAACCAAAACTAAGGGTCTGTCAGCACCAGAATGTCCAAAGCAAAACTGTCTCATACCTGAAGCACTATTCTGACCCTCACATTTTAATAAAACTAAACTATAAAGTGAAAAGGGTAATGTCCTTGACCTTGAGTGGTTCATAAGTCTTCAAAAAGGAAAATGCATAACTCCAACACAAACGTTTCAACAGGACAGAGTTCCTTGGTCTAGAGGGTAGCTCCTTCCCCTGGATTTCTCTTCCCTTGGTGCTTTATTTAACAGTATCATTTCCTTGGATTGCTCCTTGGCACAACTGATATATAAAACAGCTCGTCTCTGTATCTTTATTTTGTTAGGATACCTGGTATACTCTACTGCCAGGGTTTCACTCCTCTTCTCGTGATCAGCAGAGCATTATTTACAAATCCTGATATGTCTGTCTCAGGACCTCTGTAAGTCATGTATTTCCTGTACAATGTTCAAATTGTCCTTGCTTACCAGGGCTTTCTTTCATACACACATGTGCAACTGGCTGGTATACTCTCCTGCCAGGGCTTTCTTAGATGCAAACACTTTCAACTGCCTAGTATACTCTCCTGCTAGGACTTTCACATATAGGTATCTTTCTTACACGTTTAATTTGCCCGGTATACTTCCTTGCCAGGGCTTTTCTCATGTGGGTTCTACACACCCCTCTAAACCGTATAGTCTCTTGCTTTTTCTCTTCTTGATATTATATCTGCCTGGTATATTATCCTACCAGGACTTCTTTTACATGTGTATTGCATACACTCACAAACTTGTGTGTTGGGTTTCTCTTCTGTTGTTCCTTTCCACAAAATACTCTTGTTCTTTCTCTCTCATATGCTTTATTAATATCCATTCGGTTTTTGCATGACTGCCAATTCGCCCCAGCATCCCCGCTTCCCTCAGGTAGACTCACCAGCTCTGACTGGCGTATTCTACTTCTCCCGCTGCAAGCCGGTAATAGTTGTTCGGCGTTTCCCTCTCGGTTGCTGCATCTGTTTCTCAGCTTCTCTGCCTCTTGCGGTACCTGCTGGGCTCTTCTGCTTCGGGTTGGCTGGGTCTTCTGCTTCGAGTCTTAAGAGACTCTGGTAAGGTGAAGGCTGCCCCCAAACACCTGCAAACGCCCAGGTGTCCTCTGTTGACTTCTGCTGTTCCTGCAGCATGTTTCTTCTCGCAGTCAGCTTCCCTTCCTTTTCTGGTTCCCGAGCCGGTCGGCTCCACAGCTCTCTCTCTCAAGCCTCATGGTCTCTCAGATTGCATTGAGAGATGCAGCTTTCTTCCTAAAGCACTTTCTCCAGTCAGCTGCCTGACTTGTTTAAATCTCATGGTCAAAAGGTATGCGCTGCCAACAACTAGAGCCTGGCCTTTGCTCCTGGCCTTGGTCGACCTGCATTACACTGTTCATCTTCTTGCAGGTTAAGGGAATACAAGTCCATTCTTTTTGTTTTACTGGTAAAGTCTAGAAAATTGTTCTTTAAAGGCAAGTCAGATGTGGATGACTTGTTAGTAGAAGCTGAGAAGGTGTTCTCTTTAATCCTACAGTCAAATCTTGATGCCTCACCCACGATTCTGATTGGAAGATCTTCAGCATCCTTCCTAGGCGAATGTGGGCAGGTGTAACAGTATGCCATTAAGGCATTATGCAGACATGGGGTATCTTCAAGGGGAAAAGGGGGATACCATGTCTCATCTGATGGCGCCATGATATTCTCCCGCAGGATGTCTCCCCCATGTGATCCTCCCTCATATAGCTGCGCCAGGGTCAGGATGAGGTAGCGGATGCCATCCCCTGGCCACATGGGGAGAGTCACCGCCGGGAAAGGGATGATCACAGTTGTTTGATTTACTTGCCATATTGTAGACCATTAACAGGCACGGTGCTGCCAAGAACAGGGTCAAATATGTTCTTATTGTTCAGGAGAAAGGCCAAAAAACGAAGTTGAAACAGAGTTCAACTTAAAACTGACAATTATCTGGCAGATGCTTTACTGTGAACCAGATGAGCTACCAAACTACTTTACCAAGGGGAGAATTCACCCGACTTCAAGAAGCAGTCAATGTTACTATGCTCACAAAGTCTCACAAGGACTACATCGACTACAACTTCCTCACCAGCTTTACTTATTGATACACTCTGGGACCTTGACACTTTTTAGACTTTAATAGGTCTCAGTGTTTTTATGGCCCCAAAACCCCTTTGGCACTTTCAACCCTTGCCCCTTTACGCTTTTCTCTCCTCGCCTCACTCACAAGTGGGACACTATTACATGGTATCGGGTTGATTCATCCCCAACTGTTTTTTCGAAATAGATTTTTTGATAAAATTATTTTGAAAAAACGTGTTGAAATATATGGGGTGGTGGAGTAAAGGATTACAAGGGGTGGGGAGGGAGTCGGGGTAGTGTTTATAATATAGGGAAAGGTGTTTTGGGGGCCCCTCCCAAATATATAAAATGGATGCGTGTTTTCAAAATAATTTAGTTGAAAATAATTATTTTGGAAAAAACTCATGTCAATCTAGGGACATAGAACCCTATTACACAGTTACTCATGCCTCCCCCCTGATCTCCCCCCTGGCAGTGGCCTTGGCTTTCATCCAGCACAACTGCAGCACTGATTCTGGCTGCACAGCTTCCAACGACAACGGGCCTGTGCCAGCCTCAAGCCAGCACGCCCGAGCGCTAAACCGCAACTGGCCAGGAAAGGGCTAACCGCCCCGGCTTCAACTCAGTCTTCTCGCTGCCAAGCCTGCACACAAGGAAAGGACTGTAAGACATCAGAGATGCACGTCAAGCCGCACTGCTTCCTTGTACAGAAATGTAAGCTAGCTAGGAAGATAGGAATCTGCAGCCGCTTCCAACGCCCTCTCAGTGTCCCCCTTCACTAATGCACAAGTCCCTGTGGGTAGCTTCAGTGTACACCAACCAGCTGCTGACCTGCTTTTGTTAGTATTGTACATAGTGTGTTTATTTAATTGAATTTCATTTATTAAACTTTATTCGGCATTGAGCCATAAAGCTTGCATAATAGTTTACAAAAAGACAGCATTCATGTGTAAACATCAAACCATACAAGAGAAAACACATCTAAAACAAACTCTTCATAAAATAGTTAAACCATACCCTATATAAAATCCGGTCCACATAATATCACAGTAATAGAAAAATAAGATTAAAATCAGATAAAAGATATTAGGAACGGAAATCAATTCCCCTAAGTAAGGGGACAGCATACTCATAGTCCTTACAATACTGCAGACATTGACGAGCATAGTTTATGCCTTAATTTGCACAGAAGCAGTTATGGGTTAAACTGGGAGAAAGGGGAGTGTACAAACTACATACATTCCTGATAAGAGTCCCTCTCAAATTAGCAGTGTGTACTATCATTAACAGTCAAAGATCCACTTTCATTAATCTTGAGCATGTTTGTCCTATGAAGCCATGCACTATGGATGTATTGGGCCACACAAAGCACAATATTTACATCAACACGCCCTTTCGAATATATTAAGTTTTGAAAGTTGAGCGCATTCCTGCTGCCCTAAGAAGGAGCTTCAGATAGTAAAGTCTCAACATTCTAAGTTCATCACATGTAAGCATAAAATGTGTGGTTGTTTCCTCACCCATGCCACACAAAGGGCAAATGTGAAGATATTTCCACATGATTTTGTAAATGAGGCTATCGTAAGTGTGCCCATCCTAAACCAGATAAACAAGGCTCGAGCATATGATGGTTTAATAACATCAGGCATCTTTCATAACCAAATTAAGCTTTGTTCGTAAGGTATTCTGGCCCCAACCTCAAATTATTAGCAGAATCCTCCATATATATCATAGGAAAAATAGTTATGGCTTTCTTAATTCTTCCAAGCGCAACTTTATTACCACCAGTATGGATTTATGCAGAGCAAATAATGGGTTTCTCATGTGCGCTACCCAGGGGAGACTCTTTAACACTTCTAAACCCAGTAAGTGGATCAGTGCATCTCAATATTTTTCGAGACCGGCAGTGCATCATAACTTATTCCAATGCAAGATCGGTCTAATGGAAGCAACATCCTCAATGGGTCACATCACATGTGGGCAATACCTTTCATAAGGTTGTAGGTCAAAGTTTTGAAAACAAAAGGATCAAATGCCTTTTGTTTGGCAGTCAAAGGACCGAAAAAAGGCTCAATTTTTTTTTTTTTAAATGGGTGGGTTCTCCCCAACCCCCCGTTTTCTTTATTAAAAACACTTTTTTTACCAACCCAAACTAAAAAAATATATAAATAAATAAAATGTGGTCCTTTTTTTCCGATCCTTTTACATTTGAGCAAAAGGTCATTTGATCCTTTATTTTCGATCCTTTGACTGGACACCCTTTCATAATACCCGCCTGTGTCCATAGTGTCCAGCTTAATGAGGCACCAGCACAGAAGATTTCAAAGGCTTCATAGCCATAGTTCATTTATTTGCTTCAAGCAGGGCTCAGACGGCCAGCAACTGCTTCTTACGTGCCTCTGAGACTATTTTGAAAACAGTCTCTATACAGTTGGTGTTACGTAGTTTTATGACGGGCAGCACACCTCCACCTAAATGGGAACGCTGGGCCAGGGTCTCAGCTTACTGCATGCAGCTTTCGCCTGGCTATTTCTACTCCTGGAGCCTGTTAGAAAAATACATGAGTACGTGCAGAGCAAAAAAGGGGTGTATTACTGCTTAGACAAGCATTCTTTAACCGTGTGCACAAAACAATTGATTAGAGAACTATGTTCACTCGTTTTACAAAGTGCCTACAATTATTTTTTCACAATTTTTCCACACACACCTCAGTCTCTAAATGAACAAGTGCATTGGGTGAGCCCTGCGGTAAAATAAAAAGACTCTTCAAAAATGTATTTTCCACCCTTGCTAAGTGCTGAGCATTGGCAAAGCCCCAGAGTTCTGCACCAAAAAAAGCTCTGGAAATAGCTTGTTTATCGTATAATTCAATAGCTGGAGAGGTTGCCCCCCTTCCTTGTCTATTGCAAAAAGGCCTAACTGCCCCACTACACTTTACCTAGATAATGTGTACTTTATTGGGCAGACCACAGGCCATTCTCATGGAATCTAATTTCCAAGTAGTCATAAAAAATCCACGTGTTGCAGCCTGTGATATGCTGCTTTAATATTCCGATTGCAATGCTTGGGGTTTGAAAACCATTGTTTTAGTTTTTCCAATATTTAGGTTGAGGTTCAAATCCTCACATTTCCTCAGAAAGATCGGCACGGTTGTTTTAAGCCCCTGTGGTAAAGTAGACAAAAGGACAGCATTGTCCGCATAAAACAATGGCAGATAATTACCTACGTATCAATAATTTCCTCTGTATACATGCAAAACAGGAGGGGACAAGAACACAGCCCTACCTCACACCTTTAGTGATCACAATGGGGCCAGTTGTCTCCTCTGTAGACCCATGGTGTAGACCCCTGGCGGACAACTGCTTTGTTATTAGAATACAGGGGCTACATCATCAGGTGAGAGGACATGCCCCTTTTTCCCATGACCTACCATAGCATTTTGCACGATACCCCATCAAACGCTGCCTTAAGGTCAACAAAGACAGCATATAATCTAACCTTTTTCAGTACGGTGTACTTCTGCACTGTGATGCTGGAAATGCCTTATGGAGGGACAGGGCCACTGTTTTCTGCCACTGAGGTTCCACCTGGAACTCTGGCAGTGCAGCTCTTCATTCTTATCTTTTGGTGCACATCACCCATGGGATACTCTTATGGCCCCCATGGGTGGGGCTACACCCTTTTACCCCTTATGTGTGTTTTTGGGAACCTGTGTGTTGCCACATAGCAGGTTATGGGCTAGTGGCAGCTACATGCCGACTTGACAGTGGCTCTGAGTATCCTCCATTTTGGGATACCCACACCCTGCCATAAGAATCAATTGATTCCTGTTAGGAAGCAAGTTGGCCCCAGTGGCCTCTCAGTTTCTATTGCCTTATACCTTGTTTCCCAAAGGCCTGGGAAGCCCTGAATCTGTCCCTTCCTCCTCAATAGCTGTTGGGTGGAAATAGCATATATGGCTCTGGGCCTGCCTCCAGTCAGACTGACTGGAGCCTTCCCAGGTGTTGTGTGTTGTGGGTACACCCTAGGGGTGGGACATGTGTGAATGGAGTCTGAAGTGAACTTGCATTCTCTGGTGTGGCTGTCAGGTTTCTGTGTGTGTGACACAATGAATGAGACAGTCCTGCCTGAAACTCACATGAATGCGGTGTAGTGTGCTGAAAGGCTCAGTACTTGCCCCAATCCTCATTCCTTTGTTGTGTGTGTCTGGGTGGAGTGAATAGCCTGAATGCCTGTGAGCCAGATTGGCTGCCTGCCTGCATGAATGCCCTACTGTGTAATTGGCTGACCGAACCTGGCCCAGTGAGTGAATGAGGGACAGATGTGTATATCTGGGGATCTCTCACTTGCCAATTAGTAGCTGAAGTCGAAGCTTAGCAAGAAGAAGCTGCTCCTTGAAGTCCAGCTTGAAGAGAAGTCTGCTGCACTTCGTCAACAATCCGAAAGCTTTTTTGTCCCCCAAGGACTGATACAGAGAGGACCTGCAAAGGCGACCTCTCTCCGAGCTACGAGGGACCATCGTGCAAAGCTGCTACTCTTCAATATCCTACTGTTATGAATGCATGGTGTGTATGATATCATATGATGTGGATTTGTATGCTATGGCATTCCTAGTGCGCCAATACACATGTTCAGCAAAGTGCACTGAAGGAGGGAGGGGAAACAGAGGGGACACAACGACAACGACCCTACTAGGCCAGGTGTCACTTAGATTGGCCAAGTGTATGGGTGGAGGGAGGGGAAGGTACAGTACATGGTAGGAAGAACAAATGATAATAAGTCACAATACGTGCCGATTATGCCAAGTGCACAGACAAGTGCACACATCAGGTGGTGGAGGAACTGTTAGGGATACAGAAAACAGTCCCCAAGTGTGGGGTTTGCTAGAAAGGCTGTGCAGGGGTTTGCCTGGCAGGGGGAGGTGACATGGGCCTGACATCACAGAGTCGCCAGGTAAACAGTGTACATTAAGTGTACGCAAGGCAGTCAGGCGGGGAGAGGAGAAGAGCAGAAGTCACTAAGAGAAAGGCTTTGAGGTACTTACGGAACCAACAATGTTTTTCCTCACATTTCAGGGAGGCAGGGAGGCTTTTGCAGAGGGAGGCCCCAGGTGAAAAAAAGCATCTACCACCACCTAGTTTCTTGCAGAAGGGACTGACCCTGAGGGAGTTGGAGGCAGATGAGAGAGCTATTGGAGACATTTCAGTGCAGGAGCGATACCTTCCCAAGTCGCGCACTCCTCTTCTGGATGCATTCCAAAGGGCGGAGAGTCAAAGCAGGCAGATTTACAAAGAGCCTGCCTGTTCCAATAGTGCAGCTTGGACAGAAGTACAGCTGTGCAGACAGTGATCTTTTGGAAAGTTGTTTTCAGTTGGTATTATACAATCAATGCTGCCTTTGGTGGCATATTTTTACGATATGTGTAGGAGGTGGGTTAGTGGCGAAAACATTTTGTAGTATTGTCGGAAGGAAAGCAGAGAGTTCCTGTTTTGATATTACATTGTATGATATGGGTAAATGAGAATGTTGCAAGCACATATCACTGCAGTGCCACTTGATGTTAGGGGATGGGGAAAAAAACAGTATGCTTCTAAAGTACGTAATGGCCGCCAGTGGCACATACTGTGCGCTGAGCCACTTATAACTCAGTTATAAACAAACTGTCAAAAATGTTTTCATGCCTCCACTTTGTGTGGATGGGTGCTCCTGTACATGAATGTGCCTGCAGAAATCTTGCAATCTTTTGCAGAAATTTGCACTGGACGTCCTTTTGAGTGATAGGACACGTGTACACTGAATTTGTTACAGTACCTATGAAGTGTTCTGCAGAACTGATAGTGTTAAATGTTAACGGCTTCCATGGCATTGGTGTAATCATGTGTGCCTATTTACCCGTAACCCAATGAGTTAGAGCTGGAGAAAAGATAGTGGAAAGGGAAGAAGGACGGCCAAAGCTTTACAGTGGTGTGGCCCTCGCGGTTCTTTGGGAATCACCCGTACCCCAATCTGTGCTTCACACCATGCTGCCCAAATGACATGGCACTGTGGGGATTATCCAATTAGGTACTGTGGGTGTGGTTCACAGGAAGGGCTGGTCAAACGGTTGTACATTAAACTCTGTGTAGTGAGGGTGGCTGACATGGCGAAACACGTTGTGTTCACTGTAGGTGATCCCTTTGTCACAGATCTGCACAAGTATGCCCTGGAAAGACAGTTTGACAGCAATTTTGGTTTGGAAGGAGTGGACGCATTGTGGAACGCTGTGTATGAGTACAGTTTCACCGACATGCATGCACTTTGCAAAGAGCTGCCCACTTTTGCTACTGTCAATGTCATCATCATTTACTACGGCGCCATGCATATGGGTTACGTGTCTTGCTTACATTTGTTCTGTCGACTGAGGACATTGCTGGATGCAGTGAAGATGCTTTTTCCCACTGCTGAGGTGCTTTTCTCATCCACCATACCACGAAGAGTATGGGGCACTGCTCATGGATGTTGTTCCGAGCCAGATGTGGGAAGGTGTCTCATCAACAGAAGTATGTACACTTTTGTGTCCGCTCGTGGGATGTTCTTCTGCAACAATGACCTAATTAATGTGGAAATGCAGGGTTCTTCCAAGAAAAATTGCATTGTGTTGTCACCCATTGGTAATGCAGTTTTGTTAGCCAGTCTACAGGATGCAGTGAACTGTAATAGTGTGAGTACACGAAAACACAAAGTGAAATAAAAACCGAAAAAAAGGTGTTTCCCTAGAAGCATCTAAAAAATAAAAGGCTCTTTTAAGAGCCGGCCCTTACCACAAACCCCCCTTACCCTGGTTGCAAGTTATTCCCCCACACGCAGCACAGAAGCCACATCCGGGGATTTTGAGGATGCAGCAATGGAAATGGGACTGTGGGGATTGTTCAATCAGGTGATTAGGGTGTGCGGCAATAGGAAGGAGGACTCCTGCTTCATTTGGGTCCAGCCCTCGCGGTACTTGGGAAAGCACACTTTCCACATTCTGCGCTTCTCACCATGATGGCCTATGGAAGTAGGACTGTAGGGATTGTCCAATCAGGTGCTCAGGGTGTGCGTCACAGGACAGCTCGACAATAGGAAGAAGGCTCCTCCTGCTTTACTGGGGCACGGCCCTCGCGGTACTTGGAAAGCGAACGTGCCACAATCTGCGCTTCTCACCATGCCAGCCAATGGAAATGGAACTGTGGAGATTGTCCACTCAGGTGCTCAGGGTGTGTGTCACAGGAAAGGGTGCCAATATATTTTCCCATTACTGTTTGTACTGACCGTAGCAGGCAGAGATGGTGAGATGCACAGTTTTCATAGTGGGCGATCCCTTTGTGCTAGATCTGCTCCAGTATGCAGTGGAAAGAGGCTTTAATGGCAATTTGAATTTGGAGGAAGGGGAGGATTTGTGATGCGGTGTCGATGTGCATAGTTTCGGCCATTTGCTTGCAGAATGTCGACGAGTGGCCACTTTCGCTACTGTACACGTTGTGGTTGTGCACTATGGAGCCTTGCTTTTGGGTTCCATGGCTTGTTCACGTGTGTACCATCAACTCAAAAATATGATGAAAGCAGTGAAGTGCATTTTTCGACTGCAAAGGTGCTTTTCTCATGTATACCACCAAGTCCAGTCTATGACTATTCCAATGAATGTTGTCATCAGCCTGAGGTCGGAAGGCATTTTATCAACAGAAGCATGTGCAACTTCTTGCATGCTGCTGGGATGTACTCCTGTGAGAATGACAACATTGGTTATCTATATGTGCACCCTCTCAATGGAAATGTCATTTCATTGTCGCCCAGTGGCAATGACATTTTGTTTTCCAGTATACAGGCTGCACTGAAGACACTATTGTAAGAATGTGAGGTGAAGTAAAACAAACAGAAACACTTATTAAAACCGGAAAAAAAAAGTGTTTCTATGGAAGCACCTTTAAAAATAAAATACAAAACGGCTCTTTTGAGAGCCACTACTACAAACGAAATCCCCTACCCTGGTTGACATTTATTACCCCACTCCCGTGGGCACAGCACGATAAGTCTGCGGACATCGCAATAGATAGAGAGAAAGAGAGAGCGAGAGAGCAAGAGAGAGTCTGTGTGTCTGCGTGTGTGTGTCTGCGTGTGTGAGTGAGTGAGTGAGTGAGAGCGAGACACATCCTTTATTGACTTTGCATGTTTTACTCTGACATGACATTTATTACTCAGCATCTTTGATAAAGCAAGCATGATAAGTAGTATTACTTCACTATACCAACATTTTGGTTTAGCACCCTGTATATATCTCTTATTCTAGCATGACGTTTTATTAACTGAGCATCAATGAGGAAGCATGAATGATGAGTTTTCTTATGGATCTAGACCAGCTTGCATTGGAACCAGTTTGGACATGTTTTCTTATTGTAACATGTCACTTTTAATGGCCAAACCAACAGGAGTATTTCTTACATAGGAGTACTGGCACATAATGGCATAGCCAGCTTTATGCTGAGTGCCAGTCATGATACTATAAAATAAATCTCAAAGTGAACATGTGTATATATTCGTATGTTCTTATATGGGAATACTAGCATATGTTGGGGGAACCAGCATGGATATAAAAATGCTTTTATACTGCAATATATTGAAGGGACCGGCATGACAATGCATTGGAAAATGCGCTTGTGCGTTTTTGAGACTTGCATCTATTGCACTTTTCTTCATGAGCTACCTTACACCCTACAAAACCGATTGCAAACAGTCTGGTCTTTAACCCAAATTTCAGAGGAGCAGGTGGATGCCTCTCCTCTGGTTCCCACCCCCTCACCACCATCCTATTGGAGTAGCAGACAAAGAGCTACAATTGGGAAACCATACATGAATCCAGGTAACATTCCTATACCGTGCCGAGTGTATGAGAGACAATATGCACTCAGGCAGCCATTCAGAATATACCCTCACGTAGAGGCAGAAGCATGCTACTGGGAAGGGTGTCCAATACCAAGAGGCCAGCTATAAGTAATATGGATGAACTCTAAGTAAAGACTGATGACAACAGAATTTTGTCATAAAGAAGATGTATGAACCTATGCCGAAACGATATGAAAATACTAAAAGTTGACAATGTAACTGAAGCACTAAGAGAAACATGTGCCTATAGACAAAGTAATCATGAATATAAGAAGATGAAGTAATGTGCTGAGCAATAACTGTAAATATGCTGTAATGCAAGGTAGAAAAGGTACATATAAGCTTGCTAAAGAGAGTTATATACACAACGTTTACGATGGCCATTGGATGAAAATGGACAGGCTGAGTTAAGAATCAACCATGTCAAAAGCGAGCCTAGGATTGCAAAATTGAAGAACTGATGTAGAAACCATTTTCGCCTGCAGAATCAGGGAGTACCTTGGCCTGGGATCAAGGAGGCTATTTCGAGAGATGGGTGCAAGGCACAAAGGGTGTCGGATGAATGGAACATGTGCATAAGTCATGTTTCGGCTAAGATTAGCAGAGACAAGGACATCTGCAAGTGCCAAATGTTGAAGAATCACGAGGGCAAAAGCCTATGTGAGGTGGAGTGAGCAAGCCAGAAAGGGTAACTGCACCATGTTTAATAAAATCAAATATTCATAAATGAGAGGGTGAAATGGACACATTGTGGTCTCCTAAAACGTGACAAAGAAGTCAAAAACAAGGGCTATTCATTAAAAGCCCATATGGAGATAGAGGTCTGCTCATACTCCCTTGAATGTTCCAGAACAGTGAGCAGACTAATTGGGAAAATAAGGAATTGACACATCTAGAGCACCTCACATGCTGCTAAATAAGCCGAAAGTCCAAGTTTGGCTGGGGTTGCCAACCAATCATAAAGCTTGCCACGCACATTTAAATACAATGTTGCATTTATCAACCCGCTGCCATATTCTCTGCTATAATCAGTACATTAAACATGTAGAAGTAGCTCAAGGGCTGTCCTACAGACAAGGGACAGGCAATGAGATATAAGGCTTCTATGATTCTATAAGTAGATGTGTTCCCCTAACCCAATCCCTCCCGTTAATAGATTTTGCAAATGCCTCGTAGTATGACGTAATAAATGACGTATGAAAAAGTAAATAAACTCTGTACATAAGGTGTGAATAGGCACGCATCTATTTTTATCGCTTTACATCTCCCTGCTTTCTTTCATTGAAATTAAAGCAGTATTTTACCAGGTTCCTTGGCTCAGTCTGATTATTTGTTATAAGATATTTAATGGTAATTCCATCTAGCGCATAGAGGGCGCTTGAAGGTGCTAGAGCACAGCATTTTCACAGGAAGTGTGCTGTGTAATGCACCATTTTAACCCACTATTCAAAACATTTTCTGATGGGAGAAAGAAGAATCTCCCCCCCCCTGAATCACCCAAACCTGTTTTTGTTAGTTCAGGCCCCCCAGTATGCTCGGCCCCAATCGCATACTTGGCAAATATTTAGACCCTCCAATGAAACAACTCACCAGCCACCACTGGTGGCTGGTATATTTGGGGACCAGGCACCTCCCCCTTCTTTCTACGCAAGGCCAAACCGTTAAGTTTTGATTCCAAAAAATAAATTTACGGGGGTGTGTGGCCTGGCTGGAGCCAAACGGAGGAGTAAATCCCTGAGGCTCCACAGCTCGCTGCGATCACTGACCTGCTGCTGCTGGAAATAATGGTCCCAGAGCGCAGAACATGACGGATTGCGTGATCGGAAGCTGCGAGGCAGCTGCTGATCGAGTTGGAGCACTGGGAGACTCGAGGAGACCATAAACTTTTCCCCGCTCTCGGAGCTGAACCAACATCCAAAAACAAAATGGCGGCCGCAATTTAGAGTGATGCAGAAAAGAAGCACTGCGGTTGCGGAAGCGTGAACTCTCCAGTGGTGATCCAGTGGGAGGTAAGGATTTGGGCAAGGAGAGTTGAGGGGTTCTGATTCCTCCCCCTAACCCCATCCTTGTGTCAGCCCGGGCAACGCAGCTGGCTGAAATTCAGGACCTTTCCCAAGCCGTTGAAGCAACATTACTCGCCAGAGTCCAGCATCAAAGTTAAAGCTCCACTGCGGGCGACGGGAGAAAAAGGCACGCGAATAACCGCACAAACGCGCGGGCATATAACCCTCTGACATTGAGAGCAGTCTTTCCACTTCTTCTCGTCCTTATGCAACACTAACATGGTGCGTCCCAAAAGCAGGGAAGCCACACACTCAGCAAAGGTAAATGGGCAATTATTGACACAGCTGAATGCTGCATGACCACCCACATCAGCCTTAACGAAGTGACACATTGCCTAGAACATTAACCTGCAATGAGGAGTGTTTGAATAAATGTACATTAGCCTTAAAGGTGCTGTAGAAGGATAACTGGCAGATGATCCCCCTTACGTGTGCAGTGCTACAGGAGACTGTAATGCCATTAACAATATACAATGAAGCATCAGAGACTGGACTAAGCAAATGAGGGGCTCATTATAGGAGCAGCAAGAGCCTTGGAGTCAGGATCCCCCCCAACATCGCAGAGAGGGCACATTGGATTTGGATAGCACAGAGACGTCACATCTGATCCAAAAAAGGTGCATAAGAGATGGACTCTGGGAACTCACCATGGATATCAGGTACGACGGGAACTCTGGTAAGCGTGAGGCCCAGTGAAGAGGCATCCTTTGTATCCTCCCACCCCCCGGTGGAAGTGGATCTGAGAAGCGGCTATATCAGGGAGCAGCAGCATCTGGAAGGCCCCCTCTACTCAGCCTTAGCGGAAATAAGCCTGAACATACCCTGGCTGGCAGCCTTGCATATGGGCAAAATGAAGTTAGGTAAAGCCAAAGAGAAGTCAGGAGCGTCAATCAGGGATATGCTTCAGCATCTAAAATCACCTACCGAGAAACCGTCGATGCAAGAGGAGGAGGCCCAGTCCGCCACAAAGGGAGACATACAGCGCTTATTCCAGTCCCTACAGAAAGAAATGGCAGTGACGGCGAAAGACCTCAAAAGCTCATTTCAGGAACTATCACATGCTGTCCAGCTAATCTAAGCTAAAATGGATGACTTGGAAACAGTGTTCTGTGAGCAGACAGTTTTCTGATCAACTGGAGCAAAGGGTGACAGCACTAGCATCTCAGAGGTGAATGGCTGATGAAAAACTGGAGGATGCGGAAAATCGATCCTGCAGAAACAATGTGCGGATAAGGGGAGTGGGGTGGCAGATGTCCTGGATCGGGATCTGGAGGGACACGTTCATGATCTATTTGGAGAAGTGTTGGGGGATGACACTGCGGATCTTACACTGGACCGTACGCATAGGGTACACTCCAATTACCAGACGAGGAAACCTCTCATCCCGCATGTCCTGACACAAGTCCATTTCTTTAAGAATAAGGATCTCCTCTTCCAAAGGTCCATGGCATTAGGCGAAATCCAATTTTGAGGGTCGACAATCCAGCTGTTCCAAGACATCTCTCAGGGGACAATACAACCTTGCAGGCAAATGAAGCCGCTGACCACATGGCTCTCGGAAAAAGGGGTCTGTTACAAATGGGGCTACCCATTCTGAATCCCGTTTCAAATAGATGGAACCCAGCATCAGTTTGTCTCACTCAAAGCGGCGGTGGACACTTAAGATTCCGGAAATGGAGATACATGTGCCAGAAGAACAAGCATCAGAGGCATCAGCATCTACGTGGACACAGACAAAATCGGGGGAAAGCAGATGCCGAGACCGCAGAAGGCCATCAATGGACAAGAGGGAGCTATCTGCTCACTCCCAGGTAATAAAGCGGCAGGTCCCGACGAGGTTACAGTGATTTTCTTCAAAAAATTCACACGAGTACTCTCCCTGTACATGGCAACCTTATTCAACTCCTTTGTGGATACAGGTACGATCACACCGACGATGGGTGAATCAAATCTAACATTACTTGCCAAATCAGATAGGGACCCCACCCTTTGCTCATCTTTCCAACCGATTGCAGTCCTTAATTATGATTCTAGAATATATTCCAAAGTGCTGTCCATGAGATTAGCCCAATTACTGCCAGAATTAGTGCTACCTGACCAAACAGGGTTTGTACCTGGGCACCAAGCGCATTATAATATCCGACTAACAATAAATATTTCGGCCTGGGTAAATAGACACAGACAGGCATTAGCCTTATTCTCAATAGACGCAGTCAAACGCTTTCTCTGCGTAGACTGGTCATATCTAGCAAAAGTCTTAAAGGGTTTGGGTTTGTTCAGCGCTTCGGAAATTTTCGTCTGGACAATTTTGTGTTGCCGACTACGAGAATCAAAGTAAATGGCATCCTCTCTAACCCAGCATTTCCATAAGGGAACCCGCCAGGTTTGTCCATTGCCCCATTATTATTTGCCCAATTTCTGGATCCATTAGCCTGTCAGGTACGTTCTTCCGCAGACATTATGGGGATTGAAATAGCGGTTATCATCATAAATAAGCATTATATGCGGATGACTTGCTCTTCTACACACAGAACTCCAGGACTACAATCCCACACATCATTACACAACTGGAACGATTCCACGAGGTTTCATCAATCTGACAAAGTCAACTATACTTAAAATCACGGAACAGTTAGATACAATAACGCAATTAAAAAGTGAGCTCTCTTTCTCATGGGCCCCACATACTTTGAAGTATTTGGGGATGAACCTGATTGCACAATACTGGGACCTCTATAAATCTAATATCATCCAACTATTTAGTAATATTAAGCAGGGTTTGATTATATTGGGGGGGCGTTCAGAAATTTCTTGGTTTGGGAAAATCGCAGCAGTCAAGATGACATTATTGCTGCGGTGTGTTGTTTATTTTTCAAACGTTATCGGTTTGGATACCGAGAACACCTGTGAAGGATTTGCAATCACAGATATTTAACTTCTTATGGTTCCCAAAAGAGGCAACAGATGGCCAGACATACATTAATGGCGTCAACAATGGCAGGGGGCTTAGCAGTACCAAACGTGGAAAGCTATCTGTATGCAACGCAGCTGGCGTCAGTCCTGGAGAGCTATAAGTGCGCTAGAAACCAAGGGATGAAACACTGGGTGAATATTTAACAAGCAACTGTAAGGGAACCACTGCATGAGGTATGCTGGGTCTCTCCTAAATTTCGCAGGTTCGGACCGCAGGGACTCCTGACATCCAAGACCAAATAATATACTGGGACAAAGAAGAGCGTAAATATAAAATGAGTACATACCCCTCACCCAACACAGGGCTATGGGGATACAGAGAATCCCCCCGCCCCCCGGGTTGGCTAAGGGTAGGTTTGAGCACTGGAGAAAAGGAGGTGTGCAAGTGTTAGGCCAGCTGTTTAAAGACAATAATCCTCTCACATTTGAAGACTGTAGACAAGCCTACAGGGTAGGTGAAGGCGAGAGGTTTGAATATATACAGATACGCCACTGGGTGATCCAAACGAGAGTAGCAGCATCTAGGAAATGAGAGAACCATATTTTAGGACTTTTTTGTGGGTATCCACCCAAAACCAAGTTAGCAACATTATACAAGATACTCAACAAAACCAGATTCATACCTCCACACACGTATAGGACTGGCTGGTAGACGGATATAGGTAGGCCGTTGGATGATCTCACATGGTTCAATATATGGACAAGGGCTAATGAGACATCTCAAGTGGTCCATCTTAGAGAAAATATTTTCAAATTAATGTTCCGATGGCATCTTACTCCCGAACGCATACAGAAAATGACCCCAGCAATCCCCCTAATTGTTGGAGATGCAATGTGCCTCAGAACTCCTTTCACATGTGGTGGGAATGTCCTCAGGTGCAAAGGTTTTGGCGGCAGTTAATAGTGCAAATTAAAGACATTCGTGGCTTTGAACTGGAATTGGACCCATTGGTTTTTGATATTGATATTTTATTTCTATCGCGCTCATACACAAGTGCTTCAGAGTACGACAAGGCAAGGGAGGGGAGGGGAACAGGGGAGAACAAAACAACGATTTTACTAGGCTCAGCGACATTGAGAACGCGCAAGTGCATGGGAGAGGGGGAGGGGAAAAGTGAATGGAAGAGTGGAGAAGTGGAAAGTGCGAAGCAAAGGAGAAACGGATAAATAATACTAAATAAATAAACAATAAAGGCAACAAACAGTGGTAGTGCAGCCAGCAATAGACAAGTGCTAGGTTTAAGGTAGAAGACAGGTTAGGTCTGATAAGTGCAGGAAGAAAAAAGGGGGGGCTGTATGGGTACAGATACAGACCCCAGTGCAAGGGGTGGCCCGGAGGCAGTGTGGGAGGGTGGCAGGGTGAGCATGTACCTGGGCCCGGAGGACAGAGGTTGGCCAGGTGCACGGTGCCAAGAGAGAACAGATCAGCAGGGGAGAGGGGGAGCAAAGGCATAAGAAATGAGGAAGGTCTTGAGGTGCTTCCGGAACCAGAGATGGTTCTCCTCAAGTTTTAGAGTGACAGGGAGGCTGTTCCAGAGGGAGGCCCCAGCCAAAGACAGAGATCTACCGCCAGCTCGTTTCTTGGAAAAACGACTGACCCTGGGGGAGTTAGAGGTAGAGGAGCAAAGAGGTCGAGAGGCGAGGTATTTGCGGAGGGATAGCTGAAGGTATTTTGGAACCAGGCCCCAAAAAGCCTTGTGGACAATGCAGAGGGTTTTGAATTTAATCCTTGCGTCCACTAGGAACCAATGGAGGGATTTCAGAGCTGGAGAGATACGATCCCAGGGCTTGAGGCCAAGGACAAGTCTTGCAGTCCTGTTCTGAATTATCTGCAGAGGGCAGATAGTAGAGGCAGGTAGATTTGGAAAGAGGCTGTTAAAATAGTCCAACCTAGAGAGAACCAGAGCTTGGGAGACCATGAGCTTCTGGGGGAAGGAGAGGAAAGGCAGAGTACCTCTGAGGAGGTGCAGTAGGAAGTTTGACTTTTTACAGACATCAGAGATCTGGGCAGAGATGGAAAGTGTGGAGTCAAAGATGACCTGAGGTTCTTAGCCTCGCAGGTGGGGGTAGGAGGAGGGCCATGGGAGGCCGGCCAGAGAATGAGGGGAAAAGATGGTGAAGGTGTGCCGATGAGGAGGATCTCTGTCTTGCTGGCATTCAGACAAAGATCATTGGCGGCACACCAATCATGAATGGTAGTTAGGCAATCAGAGATGAGAGAGGGCATTTGCTGTTAGGGAATGAAGATAAGGAAGGGCACTATAAACTAGTGGCTAAGAACTCCAGATTGGTTACCTTTTTTCAAGTAGCATTGCGTTTAATCATAGCGCAACATTGGAAATCATAGAATGCACTAAGCATTAGGGAATGGTGGGCCAAGGTTTGGTATGTTGCGGCAATGTCTAAAATTGAGACGCCAATGTTGGGAACAATGGCAAAGTTTCTGGTGGACTGGGCCCCACTTATTACATTTGGGAATACCTTTGACAACCCTGGAGTCCATTACAAACCCCATGAGAGGTCTTCCTTTTCTCTACTGTAGTGAGCATCTTTATAAGCCTGCCCCACATCCTCACCTGGAACTAGAAACATGAACTATTCCTCTCCAATGAAGGACTATCAGAGCATGCTATATCCACACGGAATGTACTATTTTGGCTACATGGTATTGTTTTGTGTTATCTCTTATTATTTTTTCTTTGTTTTCTTTTCTGTTTGTTCTTTCTTTTTCCTTTACTACTTGATACCATTACAAGATGAGAGATTGTAGATGGTTGGTGATTGTCTAATGGTTTAGATAGCAGAAAACATTCTTTTGCAACACAGTATAAGAGTACTCAGAAATGAGAATTGTGTACCACTTGGTATCGAAAGGTAAAGGTTTGTTGAAATGTTGATCAGCAGAAGCACTGGACTTGTAATTATGAAACTGTTGCTGCAAATGACTTAATACATTTTAAATTGCAAAAATGTATACTATATATTTACTTCTTTCACTTGGAGTAGTGCATGCCCCTGCATCGGCATAATCATCATGAACATTACGCACACATGATGGTCCAGGCCGGCCTGGGGTGTGGCGTGCACTGTGCTTTGGTAAGGAGGTTGGGGGGGGCTCAGCATGGCTCTCGGGGGTGGGTGGCAAATGTTCTGCTATGCCACTGATTGGGCTCTGCTCACCTTGAACGCATTCAAGTGTAATGTGAATGGTTGAGAGGGGCCGTAAACTCAACCAGGATCCTGCTCTGGTGAAACACTGTTTAAGAAAATAAGCGCTGGACACATTCTCAGATGTGAGAGCCATGGAATGATCTACCCCTCCTTCTTGGAAAGGGTTTTGTGGAAGCTTCATTCACAGGCCGGTCCTCGTGGGGTCACTGAATAGCACACCTCAACACCTCACACATAGAGCTCTGAAAATTGTAGATGTGTTGAGCCCCACTCTTGAGGGAAGTGCAGCCCTCCCTCCCCACACCTCACCCCATTAAAAAATATTGAAGAGTCCAGTATCTAAGCCTGGGACATTAAGGTGTTATGTTTGGCTCTGGGTTGTGGAGGACAACATGTGGTTGCTTGTCACATACAGATAAATGCACACAGAAACAGATGGCCTCAGCTTACAACCGCACAATAGGTTTTGTCTATCGTAGTGATAGCTGACTCATAGATACATGTATAACCAGGGAATTTTGTTGATACAAAATCCTGGTCAATGATTTAATTTTCAGACCTTGCTCTTGCAGCATTTTGCTACTGGGTTATCCAGTTATCGCACTCTTCCCAAGGTGAGTGCTTTTATGGCTTGTTTAACACATCCATGCCTCAGATAACAAATACATCTGTGTCCACGGATCTATAGATGTTTTGTACACTAACTTTAGCCTACTTTATAGAATTTGGATACCCTGTCATAAGTACTGAATTATCTATGTTTTAAATATAGGCTCCACGTCGAATCTGGAAAATGACATTCCCACAAATATGTGATTGTGGATAAATCATGCCTCCCTCTGTGCCTCGGTTCTTATATCTGGCTGAAATAAGCGTGCCAGTAAACACGGGTGCAAGACGCATCTGAAGGTTGTGTCTCTTCACTTCCCATGATGTCCCCTGGGGATGGGGTCAAATATCATCCGAGGTCAAGGGCATGTGATGGCACTTCCTCTACCCCTGGCATTTTGGTGAAATTACATCCCTGCTAGGGATTGGATGACTTCACCAACCTTGCGTATTTGGTGAACCATCAACACATGAGAACACTGGTATGGGAAGAGACATTGAGAGGCCACTTTCCCCAATTAAAACTTACCATCTCTAATTCTCTAAGCCATGAGCAGGGCCTCTAGCTTTGAACTGAACCTTGTCCCATATCATGATTCTGAGAACTCTTAAGGAGTTTCTGGCATGTGCATTCCTGTCTCTTGCCTTAATGAATAGGTCATGTGGGGCGAGACCCTGTTTTGAATCATTCTGGTCGCCTTTTACTGGGATTTTTGTCTATTTGGATATGCATGTCCTTGCCCTTCCTATCCTCTAGAGACTTGGTTGAGTTACTTTCCTTCAATATTGTCTCCTAATTAATGAGCATATGGTCTTCGCCAAGTTGGTTTTCCTGGACTTAACATTAGAGAAATGTTTTCGCCCTTGGGCATTGTCTTCCATTCTCCTCGCTGCCGGCCCAAGACTCCCCTGTCTACTGTAACCATGGCAGGGGTTGAGCAGCTAGCTTCTGTGTTGCTCGGCCCAGTGATTTTAGCTAATTCAGCAGGTCTGTTCTACTTGCAGGCTCTGCATCTGCCCTAGTGCCTTCTATTCACTTGACTATAGCCTCACCGTCCATCTTGTTTTACATGGCCATTCAATCTTGTTGCTCCTTTTGTATTTTAAGCAGGCTTTTATGTGTATTTCTCATGCGTCTTGCATTTCAGCGTATAGTGTAGATGTTTTCTAACCTATTAGGCACAAGTATGTTCATGTCTAAGTGCAGTTTTACCTATTGTTTGGGTTGCTTCATGGTGGATGTATATCTGCTTTGTGTCTAATGCGTCTACGTGTATCAGATCCAAAAGTGAGGTAATTTGTTCAGTTCTTCTTGATTATGTATGTTCACCTCCTCTCCAATTACTTCAGGATAAGGCCGGTACGGTTGTCAGGGCGAATACCACTTTTTACTTCCATGATACAGAGGTGGGAAGGGGAAAGGTTCCATGAATAATGCTCCCCCGTCAGATAGCACAGCGAGTAGAGTGCTTGCTTTGACATCCGTGCAGAGCCTGTCGACGCAGGTTCGAATCCCAGCAGGGCCAAACTCAGCCTTTCATCCTTCCGGGCTCAATAAATGAGCACCACACATTGTGCGTAATAATAAGCAGCTCTCAGATGTCAGAGGGTTTGTAGTGATATATAAATGCAAATTATTATTATTATTAAAGAGATCAGCTGCTCCATGCTGTGGGTATAATTCAACAATATCATCCACCATAGAATCACTAGTACCCAGTGTGTTAACCGGCAGGGTAAAGTTTCTCCCCAGCCTTTCCTCTGCCTCAAATGACAGAAGAGGATCCTTAACTAGCCTCGAGCAGTGTGCAAGCTGCGTAATTTTATTATTAGGATTCGTGGCTAGGTTAAGACATTGACTTCCTTAATTGGCTGAAACATTTTGCATGTTTTCTTTACCTGTCTTTGGGTGAAATAGAAGTAATTGCTTTCCATTTAAACATAATGGGAAAGAAAGCTGCAATAACAGATAGAGCCTTTAAAATAATGCAAAATTGAATCAAAAGTCAGCCAGCAGCGGAGACAACGGCAGCCAGGCACAATCGACTGGCTTAAGAGGATGCCATAGTCTGACTCCCCTCCCTTGCTCCCCGTCCTTCAATAAAGTCAAAATCAAAATAAAATTGGCAGGCGATAGCTTAGATGACAAGCAGAGGGAGGATCTTACTTCATGAAAGTAGACAGCCTTCGCAGTTATACCATATCCCGAATGACGTGCGTTCTAATAGATTTGCAGGCCCTCTAATTCATTTTGATTCAAATCATATCACCAGGTTCCAACTCCCACAGCATTGCGCAGTCTCAGATACAAAGCCGCAATAAAGTGTTCACGGATAATGACGTCAGCCACTTTACAGCGCTGAACACCTGCAGCACTTACACTGCAGCTCAGCCCTTGTCCGCTTAGGGCTTTGCCGCTTTGGGTCTCTGAAGCTTTTTCAGCAGGAGGGAGGAGGATAAACACACAGGGCACACCCATCACGCTTAACACGGCAGCTCAGCCCTTGTCCGCTCAGGGCTTCTTTAATTAATGTGTATACATTTTTATAGAACCTTGATTGGACATTCCCTTATTTTGGACTGTTAAACCTCGCTGTTTGGGTTGCTGCTGAACCACATTCACACCCCTCTTAAGAGTATAGCCTGACCTCGCCCACATTACTATAAAAGGCGAAGGAGGTATATCTCTTGACAGTGCTTTTTTTACTTTTATGATTGGGTTTGCTCTTGGTTTGTAGAAGTGTGAGGGCTGAGTGGGCGTTTTAGCCTCTAGTCATCCTTGTACTCCTGCAGGGCACAAGTCAACTCATCACAGGAGAGCATTGCCACAGTACAGCTTAGAGGGAAGCAGTGCTTGGACTGCAGCATGGAAGTCATTAGGAGGAAGGATGTGTCTGATTTTGCGCAGGAGGTGTAGTTGTAGATTACATATTTTGGTGACAGCAATTACATGTTTTTTGAAGGAAAGGTTGGGGTCAGTGGTGAAGCCAAGGGATTTGATAAGTGTGGAGAGGGATGTGTGGGCTATCAGTGGATAGTTCCTGATGTTCCTCATCTTCCACTGCCTTGCTACCTCCTCTTTCTCTCCTGCTTCAACTCTATACCTCTTCCACTCTACTCTCTCCCTCACTCACTCACTCACTACTCACTCTCCTCTACAGTCCATCAATCATTAAGCTTCATTTAGATTGTTCTCTATAAGGGAATTGAAAGTTTTGATTCTTGAAAACGACTATACCTTATCGAATAGATTTTATGTGCCTTGATGGTTTTGGAAGGAATTTACTAACTACTCAGGTGGTGTATTTGAATATTGTGGCCTAATATTCTTCCTTATTGTCTGGAGATCGAATACCTAATAAAAAATGTTTCTTGTCCCACTATATAGATAACATTGGGAAAGATCATTAATTTAGACATTTTAATTATCCGACATAAGAATATTTGGAATGAGATATATTTGACCCTTTATAAGGTTAGAGGTTTTATGAATGAAACTATCAGTATGTTGAAAAATTACATATACTTGGCATCACTTTAAGTTTTGGTGGCATTCACTTAGTCATTCTGTGGAAATAACACAATTCTCAGTTGGGGATGTACTTGCTGAGACAAATCTTCCATTTCAAGGTGAAACTTTGTATTCAGTAGTGTGGTAAAACTGATGGTAATTCCATTACAAAAATGTGGTGATAATGCAATAACCGCCAACAGGTCACCACTGTACTGCTGAACTTGCAATGAAGGCCACTATATCAAGAAACGTCCAGTACTAAGTTATGTATTTGATATAATCAGGGTGCAAAATTTGTGATCACAATTGACTAATGATACCTGGCTTTTGGCGAGTAAAAATGGTTTCTTTGTACACAATTGAGCTGGCAAGTGACTATTTCATGGCTGGCTAATTAATATCTTGCCACTTACAATTTTTACCCTGATATAATATTGCAGGGACTCAAGATTGTTTCCTCCTAAAAAATGCCCCATACATCACCTTAAAATCCTGAACAACAAGGACGCTCTTGAAAGAATGTTAGAGAATTAGGATCTTTATTAAATTTTGTTGATTTGAAACACCAAAAGGTAGCATTATCAAAATATTTTATTTACCGGAACTTAATGAGAAATTGATGTAATTATTTCTGAGCTTTTTTAATGTATTCTGTAAGCACTAAAAACAACGCCTTCTTAAATTTTCTTGGAGAATGACTGTACTACACTTCTTAATTAATGTTATTTTTGTTGATGAGGTGTTTACCTGCATTTTAAATGTAATGAAACATTTGCAAAAAGAAGTTTTAAAATATATTTGGGTTCTTTTCTTGAGTTTAAAATGAATGATTGTGCGTAGGATTAGTGCATACCTGTAAGCGTGACACTGTTCCAATTCAGTCTGTGCAGGAATAAATCTAATTGCTGATAACACTGACAAAGCTGGGGAAAGTTTTAAGGCCTAGACCATTACCACATAATTATAAGTAGTAACACTGAAATACATTACAATTACATGACATTAAACTGTAGTTAACTTTGATGTGCAGTCTGCAGTATTATTGCAGCAGCAGCATTAACTCATTTGTGGGGTCGTTGAGGCGTCCCTGGAAGCCCGGGGCACAAAAGGTCACGCACAAAGGGTAGCGTGCTGTCCGCTTGGCTTCCAGGGACGTGATATGCAGACTGCTCATGGAGCAGGAAGGAGGCAGCCGGAGACCAGAGCCCGCAGAAGGTAAGTGGGGGAGAGGCAGGTGCGGGTGGACGGGGCGGAGAGTGCCGTGTAGCGGTTACAAGTTCGTGGGGGAGGGGCCCCCAAAATGGACTGGGAGAGGCGTGGTTACAAAAGGCTGCACCTGCGGAATGTGGCCTTTTATGGTGGAATCCGCGGGTGCAGCCTATACTCAAAGATCCCATTAACCACCAGGGTCCCACTGGTATAGCTATCCTCAAACAGTGCTAGAAATGCTTATTTTTTTTAGATTTCACCAGTGACAGGCTTGTCACTGTCAAATCTTCACCCAGCTGCCACAACAGTACTGGGAACCTGTCAAAGTTACGTCTGGGGCATGCTACCCACACTAATGCATTCAATGGGTGTGGCTGGCGTATCATTAGCAATGGTGCAGGTCATCTTAAACCTGTGCATTTCTTTAAACCATGAAACAAAAACATTATCTGTGCTTCATTTTCTGAGAATTGGTCCCATATTGGGCCCACAGCGATACAAATAAAATATATCATATTTCCCTAGTAAAATCAAATAACACCGTCCAAGATACAAAGCCATCTGTATAACAACTGGATCACAGATTAACCTAACATAGTTCAAAAACAGTCACAATGAAATTATCATTTAAGACACACCACCAGTGAAAAAGCGAAATTGAGAACTGTAGGAAACATTACTGGTTTAATTGTATATGTAGAGTTTAAGCACCATGGAGCCCTAACAGTGTACTCAATCACCATTATGGTTCCATGCATCACCATTACACATAACATTGCAATACTGTTTAAATCTCTACATGTGATTTAAATATCACGATTGATATCTGTAAGTGATAAACACAGATGAAAGAAAAACAACTACTGGCATAGCTATGGTGTAAGGATCTATGTTCATATATATGTAACACTAAGGGACATTAGTGTAGTCACTCCTGTGGTGAAAAGATAGGCACTCCACATAGGAAAAGAAAAGTGTGGGTGCTGGCTTTGGCGCACCGGACAACCAAAGATATAAATCAATCTATTCAATTAAAGCATTGCATTGCAGCATTTTCACGTTCCTTGCACTGTTCGTGCGGTGGTGACATGCTTTAACAGATTGAGCGAGTTAGGTATATATTAGCAACTCATTAGCAAGTGCTTGTAATTGAGATAATTAGGTAGTTGTTATTGCATCAACCACACGTTTCAAGGGTGAAGTAATCAGAGTGTGAAAGATGCAAATGTACACTGAAAAGAGCAGTTGCATTTTACAAAACGACTTGCTCTAATTACACAGTCGGCATAACTGCAACATCACTTAAATTGTTATACAAACAAACCACACAGTGTCCGGTAATATATGCCTGCATTTTGCCTCCCCTATCCTCTGCACACAGCCATTACATGGCAAAAGAAAATATCTTTTGGAGGTTACATATGTATTCATACTTAAATTCACTCAAAAACTTTGTTTAAAGGGACATTATGGTTACAAGTAAAAACGAAACCCCCCAGAAATTTGCCATTTATGATGAGCTAAGCAACCATAACTAGCGCCACCACCGTGCACTGCTAAGACTAACACAGAGGACATCAAAGGTGGCATCACAAATGTCATTGATCACATGACTGATGCATCACATATCTAGGCCACTTGTTTTTGTTCACCGACAGTGAGAATTTGAAAAATTGCAACGGTACTATATATCTAGTCATTTACCTTCTCATATGTTCTTAAAGTATTTTCATTAGAGTTCGATCTCAGCTCATAGTGCACATCCATGGACCAATAAGCAGGCCTCAAGCACACAATTCATTTGTCTACATGATCAACTGTAATGTTATTGTCAATTTGTGGTGATGTTCCTTTCCTCCTTACTGCAGTTCCCCTGTATGCCTATAATTGCACTGGTCATCTTGGCTACCAGTAGGTTTCCAATTTGCTATCGTAATCGGCCTCTCAAGTTTTCAATCCTTGAAAGACAGTAGCTAGATCTACAGGTGTCTTCCCCTACAACAAAACAGAAAACAGACAATAGAAAATCAATAGAAAATCAATGTCCATATATAACTGAGATTAAGTAAGAGTTAGCCTACTTTTTTGCACTTCATTCAAAAGAGTAGTCTTGCTTATTATTATAATATCACAGCTCCAAATACCATCTCTAAAGCTCACCTGTTAGCACTCCATTGTAGTAAACCAGCCATCCTCATCGCGTTTAAGTGCATGGGCCGGCAACCCATTACCCATATGATGCGTGGGCCTGTAATTTATCATCTAACCTCATTCCAGGATTAGTATACCATTAGCCAGGTTGGTATTGACATTCCCTTGTTATCCTTGGGGCACGTCAACTCCTTCCCTTAGGTTCAGTATAATCCCTTAAAAACAGGGAGAAGAGAGAGTCATAAGCTACCCCTATTACACTGTTTAGGTTGCGGTAGGTTTTCAAAAGGCAGGAAGCTAGTTTGTAAATGCTAGCTATCAAAAGCTTGCTATACCAAGTTCTATCGCCAGATACTGACGATCCTACCACCAGACTCCTTAACGAAATAGAAAGTCTTATGTGCCATGCACTCCAAGAAGGCTGGATAGAAGACGATGACAAATTATTCCTGATAAACCGTCATCCGATACTACCCGCATTTTATCTACTACCAAAGATCCACAAAGACGCCGATAATCCACCAGGTTGTCCTATAGTAGCAGGTATAGGATCTGTCTTAGAACCGCTGTCAATATACATTGACTATTTTCTACGCCCATTCATTAAACAAATGAGGTCCTACGTGCAAGATACTACCTCGACCATCAAAAAACTTGACACCCTAACCACCAATGAAGAAGAATTTTTAGTGACCCTGGACGTCGAGTTACCATACACTAGCATTCCCCAACGCGAATGCATCGATGTGTTGGCCACATACCTTGATAAAAGAACCAATATGGAACCACCTACGTCTTTCATTCTTGAATGCATCTGCATCGCGTTAACCGAAAACTACTTCATTTACGAAACATCTTTCTACCAACAATGCCACGGGACCTCAATGGGAGCAACTTTCGCACCAGACGTAGCCAACCTTTTCATGGATTTTTTTTTAAACAAATGTATCTATGACATTAATAACCCTTTCAAAGAAAAAATCAGCTTCTGGATCAGATACATCGATGATATTTTCATGACATGGAAACGAAATAACACAGAACTCAAAAGTTTCTTCACATGGCTCAACAATCAAGATCCCTGCATCAAGTTCACAATTCAGGCAGACAAACACTCGATTCCATTTCTAGACCTCACGGTCTACAAAACCACTACCAACACCCTAGCAACTACCCCCTACAGGAAACCAACTGCCAAAAACACACTTCTGGAATTTAAGAGCTTCCATCCTCCTAGACTCAAAGAAAATCTCCGATTTGGCTAATTTCTGCGACTAAGGCGTAACTGTACAAAACGAGAAGATTTCGAAACAACTAGCAGAGAACTTACCACAAGACTTAAAGAAAGAGGCTACCCCAACCACACGATCCGTCAAGTCAGAAAATGAGCAAAAAACAGAAGCAGAGAATCATGCCTTGAACCTACTCCACGAGAGCCTTGCAAGGACAAAATCACCTGTGTCACTACCTTCTCACCACTCAGCAATGAAATAAAGAAAACCATACTTAAACATTGGAACATTCTCCAAACAGATTCATTTAAACCCACAAAAACCCGTTTTGCATTTAAACGGAGCAGAAATCTTAAAGATCGTTTGGTAAACACCTATACGGAACCGACCAAGCTAAAAGAACAACTCACCCTATGAAACCTACCTGCCGCCAAAGGACACTTCAAATGCGGCTCATGCTCAGTCTGTTCTCTGACTGAAAACATGAAATCCATTGATCTAAATGGAAAAAATTGGAATTTCGAGTCATTTACCAACTGTAAAAGCAAATGGACAGTATACGCAATTCAATTCCCCTGCAATTTGCTATACATCGGCAAATGTAAGAGAGAAGTCAGACAACGTATTTGTGAACATCGCTCATGCATCAAAAATGCTGTTCCCGACAAACCTATGGTGGCACACTTCCAAGAGAAACATCATACCCACAATTACATTTTCTGGTTTGTTCTAGAAATAGCCAGAAACCCATTCAGAGGTGGTGATAGAGACATCTCACTTCGAAAGCTGGAGCAGAAATGGATTTTCCGCCTCGATTCTGTCAAACAGGGCCTTAATATAGCCATTGAATGGAACCTTTTCTTTAAATAAACCCCTATTTCTAGCGAATAATGTCATATGTTTTCTTTTAACATGCCTTGCGAAGTATTTTAACAACAAACCACTGGCCTCACCCGGCCTGAATACAAAGTATGGTTGTTGTCTTTTCAATCTGTAATGCTTTAATCTTGTATCTCGAACAAAGATGTTTTCTTGCCTTCTTTTTTCTGCACGACGAGACCGAAATGCCTGTTTATGCAACACGCACCACTCAAATGTATGTTCAACCAAATTAATCTGTCGTAACAACCATCTGTGTTTTTTGCTCCTAAAGAATGTCCATGTTATTCAGTTAAACTAACTTTATTACATGAAGTCACCCATGTTTTGCCACCACTTTGCTTTTTAGACCATTACCCATTAGTGTCCTCATCATCGCCCATGCGTGCAAATCAACTCATTACGCATGCGCGCCCCTTTTTCCAAAACATAGCATCCCCAGAAAAGCTGCCATTACGCATGCGCCACACCGGCCGTAATTGTATTTACACTACGTGCCATCTCCATTAGTAATCATTTGGTTTCCGGATTCGCAAGGTAGATGTTTATCCGCCTCACGCTCCTTTTTCAGGTAAGAAATCGAGCCCGCCATGACCCATCAATCACTTAGCTAAGATCATTGTTAATACAGAACCGCACCGCGATTATTTCGCTCAAACTAAATTCCACCATCTTGTTTGGCATACTCTATCCCAAACCACCGCCGCACCGTGAGCACATACCTAATCGGATGGCAGGCCGTAGCCCTAACAACTACCATAATCACGTTCAACCAACAATAGACAATACAGATGTGAACTTTCCTCACGCTTTACTGGATATTCTCAGGTT
The DNA here is from genome assembly GCF_040938575.1 of Ambystoma mexicanum. Classification (NCBI taxonomy): domain Eukaryota; kingdom Metazoa; phylum Chordata; class Amphibia; order Caudata; family Ambystomatidae; genus Ambystoma; species Ambystoma mexicanum. The sequence continues at coordinate 524,227,454 of NC_090939.1, forward strand.
CTGCACTGTTAAATCCCGTTTATTGACAATGCCCACAGTAATCACATTTCAACACCACCCTTTTTTAGCCCTTTTAAACCATAAGGACACTTCTCTCCAAATCTTTTTTAAGCACCAGGCAAAAACACCATTTTAGCCAGTAAAATATATCCTTTTCCTTCCTACACAGCGGCATAGGCAAAGTTTCTAACCTGAATAAGCCTCCAAGTACACAGCAATTGTACCCATGTGATAAAACAATTCGAAACAACAATTCCTTTTTGGACCATACACCATCAACTAAGGTATGCTATACTCTTGTTATTTGTTACATCAAGTATGATCCTTCATACCATCCAGGAGCATTCATTGCCATCTTTTCCTATTGTAGATTACCTCCATGGATACCAGACCAATTTAATTGTCTTCCTGAATTTAATTCAACCGTTGACAGAACATAGGTAGGTTTCCTATAGTGCAGTACTTTTTTCATACGGATTCCCCCGTGTGGTCACACTTCCTCTTGGCATACTCTCCTCCCCCTCCCAATAGGCGTTCCCAAACACGTCCTGATGAAAGTTCGGACCCTTCATCTGTGAACATTTCTACTCAGTGAAGGTTGAATACCCGCCGAACCAGAAACACCCATAACAATGTGTCGACCACTATGACATACTACCAATCTGATTGTAGTATTTGAAATACACAATATATGTTACTAACCCTCACCTACCAAACTGTGATGTAACAACAGTTTTGTACTCATTTTCATTTTTTGTGTTCTTTTGTTACAAGCCAAACAAGGCTTGCATGTGATCTTTCGTTTCAAACTATGTATTCTTTACTATGACTTCTATATTCTATATGTATGTATATTCTATATGTATGTCTGAATAAACAAAAATGTCTATCCTCTCCCATTTTTTGTGCCTTTTGATAGCTAGCATTTACAAACTAGCTTCCTGCCTTTTGAAAACCTACCACAGCCTAAACGGTGTAATAGGGGTAGCTTATGACTCTCTCTTCTCCCTGTAATTCACGCCTTTTTGAGTCAAGCCCCTCTTTAACAAAAAAGAAGGCAACTAGCCCCCTTTTTTCCTATAATCCCTTAAAAAGACAAGAGACATAAGCCATGTACCAGAGAAGCAGTCCGTTCGCTTCGTGCTCACCTTATTGCTTGGGTTCCACGTGATCTAGATGTGTGGCCAGCATTTTCAATCTCCATCGGCGGAGAAGCTTGTGGTTATATCGATGTGACGTTGATACCTCTCTTGGGGTAAACTAGCCAACGGGACTAGAGAGGGGAGAAAAAAAACAACAGAACACAAACCGTGGGTCAGTTCAACTCAATAACCTATTACACTCGTCCCGTGTGTATCTAAGGGCTATGTTAGCAGTTCAGGTTTACCTAGAGGCTGCCTTCCCTCTACCTCGAAGAGCAACAAGACATAGGTTTGCTCTGATGATGCAACTTCCTAATTGGGTTGCGATGTGGAGTCTCTGTTTCTAACACCGAAGCTTTGATTATGAAGTTGGTTTCCAAAGCTACTGAGAAATTAGAGTTAAAACAACCTATTTAGGCTCTTAATCGCACATTTCCATAATTATTTGAGAGTAACTGTAAAAAGCATGAGTGGGTGCTTCAACTTTCCTAACGGACTAAGGGTTAGCTATTAGCCTAATTGGGCGTGGAACTGCTTACCCAAGTCTGTAGCTCGCGACGGCTTACATTTTTCGCCATAACCGACAAATTTCTAGGTATTTTAGGTTTTACTTGTAACAATAATGTCACTTTCACAATGTTTTTTCACTGAATTTCATAGGTTTTTATGAGTGCAGCTTAACCATAACGTCCCTTTAACAAAGTTTGTTCAGTGGAACTGAATCTCAACTAGATAAAGACACTCCCAAGGGCAGTCAACCTTTCCTCACAGGACGCCAAGAACCACTTGGAGAACCACTCATTCTAAATGGAGCAGTAATAGCCATGACTGAGGTAGAAAATACGATGTATCAATATAAATATGAAGGAAACTTATATGAAGGAAACTTGTCACTTTATCTAGAAGTCACTGAAGAAATTGAACATGGTGTTAAACATGAAATTAAAACTTGTACCTGTAAACATTATAAACCTCTGCTCCTGTATGTAAGTGGAGAAGTTGGTTCTGGTAAAATATTCTTAATTAAAATAATCAGCACATTTTGACACAACTTAATAACCTTTTGGCTGTTGTAACAGCCCCCGGAGGTTCCTACAACATAGGAGGTGTAACTTTACACTGACTAATACTACTTCCAGTAGAATGCAAAAACAAATTTGAATACTACAAATTATCAGCAGCAGCTGCTACCGAAGTGCACAGAATATTGAAACAAATGAAAGTGCTCCGAATAGATGAAGTAAGCATGGTTTCCAACCTCATGTCATGTTGGCTTTAATTCACCTCAGAATGCAAGAAGTCCTAAAAACCGACTACGAAGAACTGTTTTGAGGAAAACCTGTTATTGTTTATGGAGACCTCCTACAGTTAACACCAGTCAAATGTCAAACTATTTTCAAAACATTAGGACACAAACAATGCTGCAACACACTCGCCAGCTGTCCTTATCCTTATCCTTCTTGATCTCTCCTCTGCCTTTGACACAGTCAACCATTCCATCCTCATACAAAGGCTCCACGATACCCTTGGTATCTCGGAACGGGCACTGGACTGGCCGACATCCTTCCTTACTGACTGACTGCTCTTCCCAAGTCATCCTGGGCACTTTCTTCTCTCCTACTTCCCTCTCCACCTGTTGTCTCAACCAGGAGTCTACCCTCTCCCCCTGGCTCTTCAAAATCTACCTTGCTCTGCTTGCATGCCTCATCTCCTCCTTCTCTTCCAACTTTCAGTGTTACGCAGATGGCAAACAGCTCTTTTTCAAACTCCCTGCTGACCCTCTTGCACCCTCCATCATCCCCGACTGCCTATCTGTCATCCAGTCCTAGTGCACCACCAGTGATCTATGCTCAATGCCTGTAAAACTGAGATCTTTCCCATTGGTACCCCTGCTCCCTTCTTCTTACCTTCACTCTGGTCTTCCTCTTTGGGCTCTCCCCCTGCAACCTCTTCTGAAGCTAGAAACCTTGGAGTCATCTTCGACTCCTCTCTCTCCATCATCCCTCAAACTCAGGATGCTCTTCCTTCTCAAAGAAATTCTCAATTTCCCCCAGAGGCTCAATTTGACCTAAGCCCCGGTTCTCTATAGGCTTGACTATTGAAATGGCCTCCTCCTGAATCTACCATCTTCCATTATGTGACTCTAGCTAATCCAGAATAGGGCAGCAAGACTTACCCTTGGCCTTAAGCCCAAGGTCGGCATCTCTCATGCACTAAAAAGTCTTCACTGGCTCCTGGTTGCTGCACGGATTAAATTCAACTCCCTCTGCATCATCCACAAGGTGGTCTGGACCCATGGACCACACTATCTTCAACTTTATCTTACTAAATAATCCCCCTCTAGACCACTATGCTCCTCTGGCTATAACTCTGTGTGAAAAGCATTTTCCTAAACAGGGGCAGGTGGTTGTTCACTTTCTTCAGCTGGATCCCTCCTATGGAACAGCCTCCCCCTCCCTCTATGCCTTGAGCAGGATCTTTTTAAATTCCGGAAGCTTCTTAAGACTCTACTCTTTACCTCCTCCGTCCCTTCTTCTATCCCTGCTAATCCCACAGTTGTTGCAATTGGTGTCGTGGGTCCTTATGCATCCTCGGGGCCCTGACCTCCTGCACCCAATTGGCCGAGCTCCGGTCTATCTGCACTTGCAGTTACACCCACCACCCTGGTGGCTCGCACTTACACCACTTGCGGCTCCAGGCCATGTAGCAATCAACATTCCTAGCACTTCATCTGTGGCTCACCCATGAGCTTGTACTCCACAGGACTGACCCCCTGCCTTCTACCTTGCTGCACTTGCACATTCTGAATACTCACAAGGCATAGTAGGTTTGCCCTGTTTTCTTCTCCCCCCACGGCTCTTATATATTGTGTTTTTAATGTATTTTAATGTATTTCCCACTCCCGCGCTCTCCCTTGCCATGTGGGTGCTTTGAAACAGTATTTTCTTATTGTATAAGCGCCTAACAAGCAAAAAATAAATGAAATACTTCCCTTCATTATGGTGAAAAAAAGATTGCAGACCGTGCCATTGTAAGGAGGTGAGAAGGGGGGCATCGCTGATTCACCCTCTCGTGGCCTTATCCATGTAATGCATACATGAGTCAGAATTGATCCTTTCGTCCATCAAAATATGTGCAGTATTCATATGACAGTATAAATTCAGAAGGTAGTTGGATACTAACAGTTAAACCTAGATGCTATATTTCTCAAAAAAGTATACATTTTATTGATAAATAAAAAGATATACAACAGTATTCATATGAACCACAACTATACTCATGCTGAAGGTGGAAATGGGAAGAAAAAAGTTTTAAAAATGCTAAGAGCAAGATGGCCAGCTTCAGCTGAGCCTCAGACAGCCCACACATTACATCTTAAAACTTGAAAAAGAACTGAAGGACTGCACACCAGAGTATCCTTATCAATGTTATAAAGGGATAGTGATCCACAGACAGTGCCTCATTACGACCCAGGCGGTAAGGGGTTAACGGCAGCGTTAACAGCGCCGACCCTTACCGCCTGAGTACGAGGTCCCTTAGCGCCATGGCGCTTTTAACACCTGCTTTTAGCAGGTGTTAAAATCCATGGCGCTAAGGGACCATGGAGTTAATTACGCCACCGTAATTTACGGTGGCGTAATTAACGCCTTCCCCACTCCCATTATGCCCTATGGGGCAAAAATGGGAATGGGGAAGGGTAAATGGGGATTGGGGACTTACCGCCCCCGCCAAGGTCGGAATGGGGCGGTAAGTCCGCCAACCACCATGGCGTAAACGTAGTTTACGCCATGGTGGTAAAGTCACGGCCCAGGCGGTAACTTACCGCCTGGGTCGTAATGAGGCCATGTCATTTCATCAACACCCGTTTTTACGATGGGTGTTTTTCTGTGGAATTTCGCCTGAAAATGTTTTTAATTTTTTGGAACTTATTTTTGGGGTTTTCCCCCTCTAAGTCCCCTGTCATCTAGCTATTTTACTTATTCCCTACCCCCAACACTTTATATGCCCTTTACCACCCCCCAAAATAATTTCGAAAGGTTTTTTGGACAAAAATTGCATGGAAAAACACCCATCGTAAAAACGGGTGTTGATTAAAGGATGTCATACCCCACAGACGCTTGATGATACACTGCAAGTATGAAACCATTTTTGGGTACGATGTGCTGAGGCATGCCCCCTGCTCTACAAGGTATGGCAGCAGAAGTGAGCAGAGAGATGTGCTGTTTGTGCGGTGGAGATTCTTGGCTGGTGAAGAAGGGCCACACTCCAAGGAGCAATCTATACTCCCTAATAGACCCATTTACACATAGGGCCAACCCTAGATCCAGAAGACCTGGCCCACTACAGGTCCATTACAAACCTCCAGTTGATTGGCAAAATCTTGGAAATAATAGTTGTTACACAATTACTCGCCAGAATCTAACAACTCCACCTCCTAAATGAATATCAGTCAGGGTTCTGTCCCAAGTGTAGCATCGAGACAGTCAACATCCAGGTGGTGGATGATGCTTTCCAAATCATGGATAAGGGTGGCTCATGCCTCCTCATCCCCCTTGACCTCTCGGCTGCATCAACACTGTCAACCACTACATCCTTCTCTCAGAGACGTTTCTATGGGAGGGCAAAAGGGACACTTGCCCCGGGCCCCCACCTTGGAGGGGGGGTGGTCCCACTAGGCTGTCTGATCTAAAGAAGTAAGATTCCATTGTTCACCAAACATAAATAGCACACGTTAGGATATTTTATGGCATGCTGCTGAGGCTATAATCATATTGCCTGCCGATTGTTGACAAGTACATTCTGCCTTGATCAATTCATCATGTAATGCTTTCTGTGTTCCCTGTGGCATACATAGTCTGTGTGTTCACTACTGCACAACTCCTGTAGCATTCTTTTCTTCCTGGGGGAATTAGGTTGATTCTGTACCATAGGCAAAGCTGAAATTCATATTGATAAATTGTGTGCCACAATGGTTTGGAAATTAGCTCAGTGTGTTAAGCACTCACTCATTGCGGAGGTATGTGTTCATATACAAGATTAGAATAGCACATTCCAGCAAGGCTGGCTGAGCCTTTCCTATGACTGAAGTTTATAAACCTGCCTGCATATGTACTTGGTTTTGTAGCACAACAGGTTATATTAATGGCAATGTACGTGCACCAAAGAGAAGTTGCTATAAAAATGAACAAGTCATCTGTATGGTGAAGGTCTAGAAATTGGTTTGTTCAGATGGGGTGTTGTAAAACCTAGGCAATCACTTACAACAATGAGCATAAACGGTTAGTCCAAGAGGTGAATAAGTATCCACATTCAAGACTGTGGAACCAAAGGGTTCATGCTTGTATCCTATCTTTGCCAGCAGTTGATACAGTGATCCTGGTCAAATCATCTAATATCTGTTACATTACTGTGCTGTCTTCTGTCAGGTTTGCCTTCTCTCATTCTGGTAACTTCGTTTAGCCCATTACATGATCTTTTTTCTTATGTAGGCCTGTTAAGGATTCCAATTGGGCGTCACACCAGACCCGGGCTCTTGCCCTTAGCCTAGGATGTAGCACACAATTAAAATACTTTTTCTCTGTTTACTACGAATTCAGATTGAGCTGGCACCCAACCCGTCTCACACCCCCTTTTACAAATATTCCGGACCATGAACCAGGCCGGTAAAGGGTGGTAAAAAAATATTTATTTATTTTAATATTCAAAGAAAATCACACAAATGTAATATTGGGCAGCAATCACCAATGGGGTGATCATTACAATGTAAAAAGATGAAATACATTTGGTTGACCTTCTACTATAACATATCCAAAGCACAAATGAATGGGCGAAATGTTACTGTTACGGGGAGATAGCATCTGAGTTAAGATTTCCCCCTGCAATGCTCCCTCAAACCCCTATTAATTGGATTTTGAGTGGATAGAAAGGAGCAGCAAGGAGTCGGGTACACTAGGCAGCAAACATAATTCAAATCTGATCTTACCCCACGAAATGAGAGGCACAATCGGATTAAAAAACCTTTGCAATATATGTATATGTATAAATCACACTCGGAATTGGTAATTAATTTAGATGTGCATTTGAATAAATGAGGTAAAAATGAGTTATAACAGTATCAGAGATGTAAGAACACTAGCAACTATAAGGCAAGGTACCAACAAAGGGCATACAGTTCAAAAATCAACTTTGAAGTGACAACACAGTGCAGCCCAAAATCACACGCATAGAAATTTCACTGACTTACTTTCACAGGTTTAAATGTCAAAACGGTTTGAAAAACGGGTGAAATAGACAGAATTGGAATGCAGTCTTTATGCTGGATGACAGATGCACATCAAAGGGATAATATACAAGTAAAAGAGTGACTAACTGAATGACAGGATGAGATTCTCAAGGGGAAAGTAAATTCGGTTTTAAAAATAAAATCAGTTAACAGAGAAAATTGTTCTGGAAAGGAAATGAAAAGTTTCACTTAAACTAGATTCAGTGGCTAGAAAAGAGAGACGCCGCCTGCGACACAGGTTACTTTGCAAGTGAAGCCCTTCACGCAGTGTGCTTCTTTTTAGGGAGAATTAATTTATTTAATCAAAACATTACAAAGGACTAAGAATGGCGCTAACACTAGGAAATCAAGGACAGGATGCACAGAGGATTCAGGCTATCTTAAAAAAGTTATCGGGGTATGGATGGGATTACTTAGAGAGTGGAACAAAGACAAGGTATCAAGATGGGGTATGATATGTGTTGATATGGAATGGGGTGATACATCAGCACTTGAGTTTGGGATTTGGGACAGGAAACCGGGTTTCTGGACACCAAGGTAATATCTGGTCACTGGTCATCGCGGCAGGGCTCTCATAGAAGGAAACAGCTGGGCCTGTCTGGTCACTGGAGGTTACAGCTGGCATGCAGATAGTTGGGCAAGAAGCCAGTCTGGTCATAGGATACTCTCAAAAAGGGTACCACTGCTTCTCCCCCTTTCTCCCTGGGTTATTGGGATTTTCAGTGGGGTTTCTTTTTCTGGATTAATGGCCTATGCTTTGGCCTGGCAGTGGAATCAGGAATCTGGAGTCTGGTAAAATGAATATGGAATGTCTGGACATGCAGGAGCTGGAAAATTCAGAAGAGTCAACTTGTGTGTTTCTGTGAGTATCCCTCTTTTATAAGGCGGTTGACATCACAGGATTATTGTTAGGGCAGGTTTAGGCTGGACATGCCTCAAACAACTGGATAACCTTTCTAAAACTGAAGCACACTGCTACGTGTTCTACAGGTACAGCACACATTCATCTACATACATCCTTGCTTTCCATTGATTCGAACAGTGCCCCAGATACGTAGCAATCCCGAGTCACGGTTCTGTTTCATTTCTCCTTTTTAGGTTCACCCAATCCATGGCGACCCTCTTACCATTCTGCTAATGACCTGTTAGCTACAGAAGGAATATGGTCAGCAGTCTTACAGGATTTAATCTACAAGTGTATTACTAATGAATAGAGGACACCACCTCACTGCAGCATTGCTAGGAGGCTATTTCCCTACAGGTTGGCCTTTACGCAGCCCTCTCTTTTTTAGACCATGGTCCTCATGGAGTTTGTTACAATAGCAGTATCTTTTAATATGTTTATATAATAGGCAGCTCTGCCTTACCCCCTTCTTACAAGCACATTGCTTGCTTTTAACAGTACTTGAGACCACTTTTAGATCTCACGTACACTTTGTTGTTTCTTTTTATTTCATTTCACAGAGATCCCCAATCCGGAGCCCCAGACGAAGGCGTTCCAACAACAAGCCGAAACGCCACAGGTTTAAGCACATATTGTGCTTATTTTTCCCTTTCCAACCAGGTAGGGGGCTTCTCCCCCTGGCGTAGACTGATGGTTTTGGTCCTCTGTTTATAGAACTTAAAAGCTACTTAGGCTCGATCCCCACGGCCCTCAGAGCATAACTAGGCAGAGTGTGTCTTGCTTTACCTGAGGCCAGGGGAACCACTTTTCCTTTTAACTTTCACTCTACCTAAGTCAACAACAAGAAGTTGCACTAAGGGATCAATTCAGTTGGCCAGCCTAGATCCACTACAGTTTAGGATGCCAAAATAAATCTCAAAGCACGTAGAGGTCAATCAGGTCATCAAACAACCTGAGTTAACATCTAGGGATGGAATTTTCGGAGCCTTTACCTCTCTAATCATGATGTGCAAGTGTTAAACAATCATTTCCATATAGTGCTAAAAAAAGTTTTTTGCAACGATCTGCTCGTATACATGTTTACTTTGATGTTATACAATGTAATTTATATCACACAAATGATACTAATCCACCAAACATGTGATTTATAAACAATTATTTCTTTTCTTTGTGATTCTGCTTTGATTTATTTTGTGATTTCTTCCTTCTTTGGATAATCATTCTGTTATTGTGTATGAGTTAATAATACAGATTAAGAATAAATTGAACTAAATAATTATTTCTACAAGAATAGGGGATTTGTGCCTTATTTGATTGACTAGGAGATGCAATTGTGTATTCATAAAGATACTAGGCTTACTATTTGAAGCCTCTATTGGTAAATAACTTGAACATAAACATTAAGACACCAAAAGTTAGTGTCTAGTAATCTGTGGTTGGAGCTCTTCCTTTGTTCCTTATTTATATAACACCCCTCCCAGCCTTCCACAGTAGGGGCTATCCCTTCCGTTACCAAGAAATTGCAGAGTTGGCACACATCCCAGCTTCACCCCACAACCAATGTGAAATCCTGTGCATCTCATTTAGTCTTGCATTGCCAACCTCTAAACATTGCCAGTCCCTAAACCTTTCAAAATTGTCAGCCCTCAGAGTGATTTCCTTCTCACGGTACGATGTTCAAAAAAGCCTCACTCATTGGTTCACTGGCAAGAGTGTTGCTCCACTATAACAGTGAGCATTGATATATTACACACCACAAGTATGTGTTCTTTTGATCTCTATAGAAACACTATTTGAAAACCATGTCCCACTTCTAATCTCAGTCTGCCTGGATACAGATACCCTCCAGGTAGCGTCTAGCATGGACAGTGGATGTAGATTATAGTATGGGTAGCTTTCTCTTTCCTTTCAATTGGTCTCCTCTATCCAGGCTTGAGCACTTTTGTATTCTGTGAGGCAGCTAATGTGAGTTCTCCGTCTTTTCTTTGTTACAGGTGCATTTTACATATGGTCCTGCATTGATACTAGAGGCTGCATTCCTTCCTGCATGCTATTGATAAAAAGTATCCTGTATCTATACTAGAACAGAACTAACCTCTTCGTAGACCGCTAATGTTGGCCTTCAAATGCTACTTGTTGAACATTCCGATTAGGGAAAGAATGAAGAGGTTAGGGGGACTTAAAGGGAGTAAACATGCCTATTTGAATGCTTCGAAGCAGCATATCAACCGATACGTTATAGGTTGTGATTGCGATGGGGGAGTGGGGGCGCGACCAGATATTCTTGATTTGATTTATCATTTGTATTGCACATATCCCTGAGGAACCAAGCGGCAAGCCGCATCTAGGCGTAGATCTTATCTGAGTTAGATGGACCGTCGTCATGGACATAACATTATTCAAATAGGTATGTCTTTAGCTGCTTTCTAAAGGCTATCAGTGACTCTAACTTCCTTAAATGATGTGGCAGACCATTACACGCCCTGACACCACCTACCAAGAACATTCTGTCCCCCCAGGGGACAGATCTGGAGGTAGGAATCACCAGCATTTCAAGACCATAGATCTCAGAGGTCTCCTAGGGATGTAGATTTGGATCTTGTCCACTAGGTATGACGGTGCCGGATTAGGTACACACTTGAAGATCATGCACAATAGCTTGAACTGTATTCTTTGGTGAACCGGAAGCCAATGTAATTTCTTCCTGGACTCTGACACCAACTTTCTCCAAGGAAGTGCACACACTACCCTTACAGCAGCATCCTGTGCCACCAAAAAACTTTGTAACTGATATTTCGGGCACCCAACCAGGAGGCCAATACAATGGCATCGACAAGCGTGCCCACCACCTTTTCTCGATCACCTTCAGAGATGAAGGGAAGGAGTGGTTTCACCAATTTCAGTTGAAAGAAGACCGATTTAACCACTTGGTTCACCTGTCGACTGTATCCCATGTCTGACTGCCAGGTGCACCCTAAATTCTTAAAACCTGTGTACACCAGGGTATTGCCAAATATGGGTGGACATGGGACAATCTGGGTGGTTATTCCCAGATTATTTTTGGAACCAAAAATGATAATCTCGGTCTTGTTAGTATTCAGCTGGAGCTTATTGTATATCATCCATCTTTGTACTGACTCTGCACATTTTAGAATGTTATCCACTGCTTCTATGGGTTGTTTCAGGCTCAAGTAAATCTGTGCATCATCGCATAGGAATGAAATTGCAGATTGAATCATGCTAGAATTAACAAGAGAGAGCGAATATAGAGATGAGGATTGGGGACAACGAGGAGCCCTGAATGACTCCGCAGATTGTAGTCAACATATCGGATAAAAAGGAGCTCATCTTGACCTGCTGTTTACGATCACTTAGGAAAGAGTCGAACCATTTCTTGTGATCAAAATTTTGGAGTCTACAGTGTTGAAAGCCGCTGACAAGTCCAACATAATAAGCATAGTGACGTAACTGCAATCTGCGTTCCCCAATATATCGGCCCACACTTTGATTAGTGCTGTCTCTGTTCCATGTGCAGGCTTAACCCTGGACTGGAATGTATCAAGAATGTGGTTTGTCTCCAAATGCTTTTGAAATTGTAGCATTACAACTTTTTTCTAAAATGTTTGTTGGCCATACCAATCCAGCAATAGGGCGGTAGTTTGCCAGCTCATGGGGATCCAGGCTGGGCTTCTTTAGCAAGGGTGTTGGGTATGATTTTTTCAATTTCTGCAGCACACTGCCTGTGCCAATGAGGAATTCATAAAACTCTGCATAGGCCCACTCAATACATCTGCATGTCTTTGTGCTAGGTACACTGGGATGGGATCAAAACTATAGTTTGTAGGTTTCAATTGTTCCAGCAATTTTCTAATAGTCTCCTTATCTACTGGAGAGAATTGGAATTCCATTTTTGAGACTGGTTCCTCTACCATGTACGTTAGTGTAGAAGAGTTATCTCCTCCTGGAGGTTGGTTTTCTAAGTTTACTCTGACCTGCTCCACTTTGTTGAAAAGAAGTTGATGAAATCATTAGCCAATTCCACACTGGAATGCAACCCAGTACCAGTACAGTTATGGTTCACCAGATTCCCAATGACCTTATAAGAGTTCCTTTGGTCTATTTTGTGCTATATTTATCTGATTTGATCAGTTCATTCCTTTGGTTTGGTGGAGGGGGCCCCCCAAAGATGTCCGTGCCCAGGACCCCAAAAGAGCTTAAGATGGCCCTGTCTTCTCTGCCTTCTTTCTGACAGGATGGGATTCTCTGGCCCTGTCCTGAATTGGTTTACCTCCTACCTCTCAGGCAGACACCAGGCTGTGCAGATAAACTTGCTGCATTCTAACCAACTCCAGGTCTCCTGTGGAGTCCCCCAAGGATCCATCCTCTTACCAATCAATCCTTTGTAACCTTTACATGGAGCCTTTTAGTGATTTTACTAAGTGATTTTATTTAGTGTGCTAGTACCGTGACATTTGAATGCAGTATTATGTTTTGGTTTATAAGGGTTGTTTCTTGAAGGTCGGAGCAAAGTTATATATCCGACGAAACATATAGCTTTGCAAATCAGTAGTGGATACATCTGCAAGGCTCCACAGTTCTATTTAATATAACTGTGACTGCACCAACAAGATTCAATTAATCGGTCCAGAATGTTTCAATATGAGCATTAATGTATGTGAATGTATTTCTGTTTAAAATGAATTCCTGGAGGGACCCTTTTTGTGGCTTACTGCCAACTTTAAATACATTAAGGGAGAGTCTTGCATCCTTTGCATCTGTGTAATGTTAGCATATTGGGTACCTGTATATGATGTAGATAGGCCTGTGGGTGGCAGGTGTCTCCAATAGTCTTGAAAGAGATTAGGTTAAGGGAATCATAAGTGAATACCGTGGAGCGTTCAGGGCCTCAGTAGCCCAGTTAAAAGGACCACAGTCGTGACTCAAAATTGAAAAGAGACTAGGTGGCTCATTTTGTGTTTGCCTCTGTGGTGGGTTGCAAAAAGGGTGTGGCGATTCTTACTGGGAAAGATATGTACATTAATTAAGAACTCTTCAGACTTTTTTTTTTAAACTGTTTATTTATTACACTTGTAACACGTTGTTAATATTGCCACATTTTCAGACTAGGAGCATGTCCAAACCAAAATACATTCAAGTTAGGCACACACAGACATAAATCATAGCATTTAGGGGAGCTAGTAGTTCACATCAAGTGATGGGTTATTCCCTGCCATGAACGCCCAGAAGTCAGCCCAAATGTCTTTAGGTTAGTAGGCGCTCTGCAGTAAAGTAATATACAGTTGCTCCGGATTGTTTGCCCAAACTACATCCTGCAGCCATGACTCTTTCGTGGGAGGTTGTTTATGTGTCCATATCATAAGAATGGCCCTCTTGGCAAGCAGTAAACCCAGATTCAGGAATTTGCGCCAAATTACACTAATTTGGTTAGTGTTGTCGAGTATGCAGTTACTCGTCAACAAGTCCAGCTGCTCTTCCAATATTTCTGACAAGGTACCTTTAACTGCGGTAAAGTACACACACAGTCCTGGGCAGGACCAGAGCATATGTACCAGGTGAACATTCTAATCCCCCACATCTGGCGCATACATTGACCTTATCAGTCCGGAACAGATTTAGCCTTGCCGGGGAGTAGTATAACCTGTTCAAAACCTTAAAATGAATGACCCTAAACTTCAAATTCAATTACAACCATTTTGATAATGAGCAATGCGCCCTCCACTGAGTGTCAGTGAATCTCACCTGAAGGTCCTCACTCCATTTGAGCATATAGTTCTTACATTATCAACATTCATAGATTGTGCTAGTTTATATAATGCAGAGATACCTTTCTTAATAGTGGATGTTTGTAATAAGTATGACAAGCATGGATGCATTGGGGGCTCATCTGGAAATGTATGCCAATGCTTCTGAACTGCGACACACATACGCATATAATACAATGCTTGCAAGGGGCTCCCTCCAACAACTGTTCTCAACACATCCCATTCCACAAACCAGTCCTCTGTATACAAATCGACCGCCATGTGGATTCCCACTGAAAGACCAAAGAAATACTGAGGCTTAGTACCATCAAAATTAAATACGCCAATCAGGGGTTCAAAGATACAAGTATCTTTACTTCTGTACAGATTCAAAGGCAAAATCAGATAGCTATCTGGGCTTCCAACACCTCGCAGTGTGTACCAGAAGACACCGTGAGGGGAGTGAGTGCTGGGCATCACAAAGCTCACAGTTTTTATACTTTCTTCCCCAGCCCCGGTTACATTGTCCAGCCCTTCTTCAAGTTACACAGTTGCTAGAGTTCATGCCCAGTTCACATGGCAAATACAGCAATGTTGTTTCCAGGTTTAAGACATAATTCTCCACACGGAATACAATGATGATAAACATTGTTCGGTTGGGCCATGTATATCTTTCCTTGTGCTTGAGCTTAAAGTAAGTTCAGTTTCAAGGGATGAACACAAAGGGTTTCTGCCAAAGCACACAGTTTTAGTTGTTTTAAATGCTGTTTCATTGTTTGAATGAGGATGAAGCTGTGGGTGCAGACAACACCTAAATTGCAGTTAATCTTGGCTACAAGCATTCTGCTTTAGGCAGCCTCAGCATGTTGACATAGTCCAAAGTTCACTTAGCTCAGCTGAGGCCGGAAAAACACAGTCCAGTTTGAGGCAGAAACAGAAACTAATCAAAATGGCAGATGTTTTTAAAATGGCGGCTTTAGTCAATTCTATTCAGGGCATTTTAGATGCGGTTTTCCATACAATGCAAATGTGCTTAGGCCAATGTTTATAATCAGACGGTATTATGCGAATATGGTTTAACAAACCCTCCTTTTGACCTAAGCCAAAAGCATTACTCAAACACTCGTGTAATTCAAAAACCCATGCATCAATGTCTGTACATCTTGAATCGCATTCTTCAAAAACATCAATCGCCATTAACTCTTTGATGGTAGTTTCCTTCATTACTAAGGCATTGGTTGCTTTTTACTCCTGGCAACAATATCCCCAAGTAACAAGTACCCTGCCAATCTCTGGGTAACCATGGATAGGCCTCATTGCCGCAAACAAAATAAACCGGATCTCCTACATACAAAGGTCTGTCCTCATTGGTTAGATTCGCAATGCTAGTACAGTCCTCAAAAGGTACCCATTGGCTGAGAACCTTCTCTTTGTATGCAGAAAGGAACAGAGTTGGGACTATGATTGATAGTATAGGAAGGAGGCATGGCATCCCGGTTGCCTACGGGAGCCATCTTAAAGGAAATCAGTGATTGGAAAGGTCTAGAGAGTCTACCAGAAGGCCTAATAGAAGCAACATTGAGCTTGCTCCTATTCGCAAAGAGAACATCGCAGAGGTGGTAAGACTCGCTTTTCAAATTCATTTAGATTAGTCCTGTCAAAGTTCCCAGAAACAATATCATTCCAACGGCCAAAGAATAGTGCCCTGCGCGAGGCATAGCATGCAGTAATTAAGGGAAGGGGATGAATATACCAGCCCAGTCCCTTTTCCCCATGTTGTGGCAAATGTGAACACACCCAGCAATTCGTTTTGTTCAGAATCGCATGGGTTGCATTCATGATCATCAGAAGAGTGTTTTTATGGTAACCCGTTCTATGTTGGAAGTCTCGAGGAGGAAGAGTGTGCAGATGCACGAAGGGTGGAGACACAGTGGCGATTCTTTCAGTGGGAGGCAGAATATTAAGAGGATGCACTTTTTCCAGGTACCAAAAACAGTGTAAATATAATTATTTAACAAATTACTATTGTGACCAGCAAACGGTGGGTCCTCAGGGACCATGACCTTCGATGAACAGATTCATCATTAGATAAGTCACCAGTATCTTTTTCAGTACGAGTGGGTTTAGTAATGGGCATTGTTTCTCAGAGTCCGTTTAGCAGCCTTTCTGTTAGGCTCCTTTAGTTCATCCATCGTTGGCTCCTGACCACATGGCCTATGTTGGTTGAAGGTAACTTTGCCGGTCCCAGCCTCTTATTTATTTTTCAGCAGAAGAGTGACAAGGGACTGGCTCAATGATAGTCTCTTGTAGGCACAGCCAATGCTGTGCTGCAAGTTCAGTTTCTCGGCCGCATATCGTACTTCAATACTCCACGTACAGTGTGATCTGCGAACAGAGTGTTGTCATTTCCTTAAGGAAATGATGAAGCGGAAGCAAGGTTGCTCAACGGTGAAGAAAAATGTGAAGAAGAACTTGAAGACAAAGCAGCAGTCTCCCCAGGCCCCACGGGCTCAGGAAGGATTTCCGGAACATCCTTGGTGTCGATTAGCATAGGCTTGTTGTGAGCATCAAAGTGAACAATCTCGTTCTCCTCTCCTTTATCGTGAGGCAGAGGAAAAGGAATTTTATTGACATGCGTTGCGTGTATCCAAGGTTTTTTCCCTGCCACCCATACGGTGGTCTGTGTGGCCAAGAGGACTTGGTGCGGTCCTCTCCAAAGAGGTGCGAGACAGGAGGCTCTTTCAAATGCTTTTACGAGCAACCAGTCACCAGGTCAGAGTCGATGACCTGGACCCTCGTATTTGATTCATCAATCGGTTCGAGAAGCCCTCCCAGTCAAATACAAGTTTTGAGTTAACTGGTCACAGTAGTCAGAAAGAAGCAAATGCTCCACATTTTTTTTTAACAATTTGGCTTTCCGTAGATTCCAAATGTTGGCTGGTATTATAATTCTGACAACGCTCCATTTCAATAAAGTGTTTTACCTCAAAACTACCCTTTGGTGTCGAGGTACCTTTCCCAAAATTATGCTGTAATAATACCATGCAATTTTGGACAAAACACTAAGCAGTTTTTGGAATGTTTACATTAACCCAGACAGGGTCTAACAATTCACAAATCTTTTTGGCACATTTGTGAGTTGGACAATGAGCCATCGTAACCATAGCGGTGACATAAGCAGCAGGCAGCATCCATTTTTGTTTTTCATTATCCACCAAACAAACTTCATCATCTAAACTTGCTGGACCCTCAGCCCACTGTTTAATTTCGTCTGGAGTGGCATCAGCCTGAATTATTTTTATGCAATCATTTCCTACATCTATTACACAAGTGTTAGTGACCCCTTATGTCACATACATTTTGGAATGCAAATTAGTGGCAGTCTGTTTGTCTATTCTGTCAGCATAAGCATTTCCTTTTCCCACATCGTCCGTTACTTTATGGTGTGCTGCACACTTCATTATTGCTAACTGAGTAGGAAGCGCAAGTGCTGAAAATAGCCGAACTATTAGAGTGCCATGCTGTATCTTAGTTCCATGCGAGGTCAAGAAACCTCTCTCTGCCCATAATCGACCAAAGTTGTGAACTACCCCAAAGGCATACTGGCTGTCCGTAAATATATTCACACTAAGCCCTTCAGAAAGTTCACAAGCTCTGGTCAATGCAATAATCTCTGAGGCCTGCTCAGAATCATGCGGAATTCTTTTAGTTTCCACTATAGTGCTTAAAGTGGTGTTTGCGTAAGCAGCAGTGGATGTTCCATCCGGACGTTTGAAGCAGGAGCTCCCCTTGTGGATTCTTTAGAGGTGTGTCACTTAAATCAATTCTGCCCTTAGTTTCTTGCTCTCTGGTATAGAGTCAGTCATGTGACATTTTGTCACTGCAATCAATTTCTTGCGGGAGAGGCAATAGTTCGGCCAGATTTAATGAGCAACATCTCTTAATTTGGATATGCGGTGCAAATAGAATCAGCTCATAGCTTGTTAGTCGTGCTGATGTGAGATGTTGCATCTGCGTTCTGTTAAATAGAACGTCTACAGAGTGAGGTACCGTCACGGTTAAGGAATGACCCAGAACCATACCCTCACTTTGTTTTACAGATGCAGCAGCTCTCAACCATCTAGGCAAAACGAATGCAACAGGGTCTAACGTGGAGGAAAAATAACTGCACAGTCTATTTTTGCCCCCATGTTCCTGTGTCAACACAGCCAAAGCGCATCCATCACATACAACACAAAGGACTTTTCGTAATTGGTGTGCGCAAAAGAGTCGCTGAATACAACGCAGTCTTGAGCAGACCAAAAGCTTTCTGGCAATCCATGTTCCACGGTAAAGGCAAAGAAATGCCCTTCTTTGTCAATGCCAACATAGGTTTTATCATTAATGAAAAGTTTGGGATCCACTGTCTACAGTATGAAGCCATACCTATCAAGGCTCTGACCTCTTTCTGTGTATTTGGGACAGACATGCTAGAGATGCTTTGTATCCATTCAGGTGTCAGTCTTCTCCCCTCCTTCGACAGGTAGTAGCCTAGATAGGTGACTTCCTGTTGACAATATTGAAACTTTTTCAATTAAGCCTTATGCCCATGTTCTGCTAAATGAATAAGCAGCAACACAGTGCCCTCCTTGCAAGCAACTTCAGAATCTGCAGCTAGAAGTGGACATACTGCACAACGTGCAGGTGGAAGGCAACTCAAGCGTATCAAGCTGTTCAAGCTGTTCCTTCAACGCTCTACTATAAATGCTTGGACTCTGTGTACCCTTGTGGCACACGAGTAAGTGTAAACAAGCGTCCTTCTAGAGTGAATGCGAACAAATATCTACATGTACAGAGATGCTGAAAAAGGCATTCTTTAAATCCACAACACTAAAATGAGTAGCCGTAGCTGGAATCATTGTTAATATCATAGTAACATCAGGTACAATCGGAAATTCTGGAGCAACAACCTTATTAATAGAGTGCAAATCAATGATGAAACTAAAAGGAATTACATTATCCCCTTTCTTATATACTGGTAGGATCGGACTATTACACACACTCCCTGCAATTTGCTCAATCACTCCTCGATGTACAAAATCAGAAACAATACTCTTCAAAGCTTGTTTACTGTCAACCGAAATCCTATATTGTGGAATACGTGGTAGTTTAACACCTGGTTTCATCACAATTTTAACTGGTTCAATTTGAAAAACACCAACGTTGTTATCATCAACCGCCCATAAACATGTTGGAACCTTATCCAATTCAGTCGGTGTCAAAAATTGTGAAACATAAGTTTGTTGAGGCGAAATCGTTAAATAAACTCCATCCGGAGAACAGTAAATTACAGAATTCAGTTTCTTTAGTAAATTCAATCCCAACAAATTTTCACCACAATTTGTCATCAAAAGAAATGGACAAGAAGATGTAAATGGTCCCAGTGTAATCGGTACCAGTGTCATGCGATGAAGTAGTAGTTGCTTGACAAATACCCTCCTTGGTTCCCTCCTCCTTCTCCTCACCTGTACTCAGTTCTTCTGATGAACTGTCTGTGTTTATGGCTCTCCTTTCTCTCCAAAGGTCCAGTCCTTTCCTGTTGAGTTTGGGACGAGCTCCACTGGAAGCCACCCTGCCCGCTGTCCAACAGCAAGGCAGAAGGGACCCTCAGGGAGTCCGCCCCCAATTCCAGGGAAAAGCGTGGCTGAAAAACCCTGGTGTGCTTGGATGTAGTAGCACTCCGAATATCAAGGCTGAAGGCTTTCCGTTGATGTAGATGAGAGGACTACAATTCCCAGAAGACACTGCTGGAGTCGAGCTAGCGATGGAGACCTTAGCCGAGGAACAAGGAAGAGGTCTGCAGAAGGCTGCGGTGGGAAGGAGCATACAATCGTAGATGTATGTACAACAAGTTAGGAAAGAGCACTAGAGTGGTAGAAGGATCAAGGACTACAAAGCGGGAGGAACTGAAGAGTGGAGGAATCACCATGAGAGATCAAAGGCACAAGCGGGGAGTAAGAGAGGAGCACTAGCGTACAAAACCTGGCGAGGAAAGCAAGGTTGCAACGCATCGATTACCGCGAGTGACGCCTATTTATATGCGTCATGACGGTAACGTGCAGGACGTGGGAGACTAGACCGCTGGTGGAGGAACGGAATCAGCCCTTCCATCGGCTCCATAGCTTCCACGGAGCGCGCGTCATGACAGTATAACCCCTTCGCCAAGGCCTTCCTCCTGGCTTGCCCGGATGGTGTCTGTGGAATAAGCGTAGGAGTCTGGAGGCATGTAGATTTATGGCTGGTTCCCAAGATCTTTCTGTCCAAGGGTATCCTTTCCACAGTATGAGGTATTGTAGGACTCCGTGTTTGTAACGAGAGTCCAAGATGCGTGAAACCTCATACTCTTTGGTGTCATCATCCACACTGGGTATCTTTCTTCTGGAGGTTCTCAAAAAAGGATCAGGTTTATATTCCTTAAGAAGCGAGGTATGGAACACTGGATGTATTCTTCGAAGAGAGTGTGGGAGGCTTAGCCGAAAGGCCACAGGATTGATCCGTTGTTTTATGGAAAATGGTCCAATATATCTCGGAGTGAATTTACCTGAGTGGACTCTCCGGGGAAGGTATTTAGTGGATAACCATACCTTGCTTCCTCTTTTCCAATCAGGATTAGGTCTTCTGTGTTTGTCAGCCCATCTCTTGTAAGTCTTCATGTAGTCCTCTCCTAAAGAGAGTCTGCTTAACAGAGTCAGGCCATCCTGTCTCCAAAGCGATCCTCTGGAAGTTCGAGGCATAGGTCTGTACATCAACAAGACCTTGTTTGAGGTCTAGTATGTTTTCATAGGACGCGTACAAAGTCTCGGTCCTTTCAAAACGTTCTCTGAATTGGAGTACAAAGGCATTGTAATCATTCAGCACAGGATCAGTTTCTGTAACTAACGGGGTAGCCCATGCTAGAGCGTTACCCCCAAGGTTTGAGACGAGGAAGCCTACCTTTGCTTTGTCAGATTCATACATCTTTGGGCGAAAAGTGTAGTATACTCTACAGGCATCGAGGAATTCCTTAATCTTCTTGGGGTTCCCTTCATACTTCCCACAAGGTAAAGGCATAGGTGGGAGATCTCCCCGAACTTCTTCTCTCAGAATCATTTGTTGTCTCAGAGCGGCATTGTCAGCCTTAAGGGCGGTATTTTCTACCCTCATGGTTTGAAGCTCAGCAGTTATCCCCTGTATGGCATTGACCAATTCTTGATACTGCTCTAAGCTAGCCATCCTTTGGCGTTGCAAACTGTCATGCGATGAAGTAGTAGTTGCTTGACAAATACCCTCCTTGGTTCCCTCCTCCTTCTCCTCACCTGTACTCAGTTCTTCTGATGAACTGTCTGTGTTTATGGCTCTCCTTTCTTTCCAAAGGTCCAGTCCTTTCCTGTTGAGTTTGGGACGAGCTCCACTGGAAGCCACCCTGCCCGCTGTCCAACAGCAAGGCAGAAGGGACCCTCAGGGAGTCCGCCCCCAATTCCAGGGAAAAGCGTGGCTGAAAAACCCTGGTGTGCTTGGATGTAGTAGCACTCCGAATATCAAGGCTGAAGGCTTTCCGTTGATGTAGATGAGAGGACTACAATTCCCAGAAGACACTGCTGGAGTCGAGCTAGCGATGGAGACCTTAGCCGAGGAACAAGGAAGAGGTCTGCAGAAGGCTGCGGTGGGAAGGAGCATACAATCGTAGATGTATGTACAACAAGTTAGGAAAGAGCACTAGAGTGGTAGAAGGATCAAGGACTACAAAGCGGGAGGAACTGAAGAGTGGAGGAATCACCATGAGAGATCAAAGACACAAGCGGGGAGTAAGAGAGGAGCACTAGCGTACAAAACCTGGCGAGGAAAGCAAGGTTGCAACGCATCGATTACCGCGAGTGACGCCTATTTATATGCGTCATGACGGTAACGTGCAGGACGTGGGAGACTAGACCGCTGGTGGAGGAACGGAATCAGCCCTTCCATCGGCTCCATAGCTTCCACGGAGCGCGCGTCATGACAACCAGCTGAGGGACCGGTCTAACCACTGGCGTACCAGAGAACCCCACAGAAATGTTGTTCTGCTCTGACAATGGAATATCTGGAACCTGTTAATGATCAATAGAACACTTCTGTGCTCCTGTATCTATCAAAAATAGATGCTCCCTATTCCCAACCTTCCTCTCAATGTAGGGCCCTTTCTGATCGATGAGAATAGGTACCGGTTCCAGACTCTGCTTCGGCTGTCCTAACAGAACAATACATCATCACATGCAAGATCCTCAGAAAAGTAAACAGCTGAAGGATTATTGAAAATGTTCCCACTATTAACACTCTGTTGCTGAATGTCTTGTGAATGTGTCTGTTGATTCTGAGCAAACAGACTTCTACCAGGACGCCTTACCCCAGGACAGCCTCTGGATTGTCTACCCACAGTACCATATGTACTATTTGATCGCTGTTAAAGGATCGGGCATTGTGCTCGCCAATGACCTTCCTGTCTACAATATGCACACTGGTTCATGTGTACAGGGCTGAATTGTGCATTACTCCGTGGCATACATTGGCCTCTAAACTGTGTATTCCCACCTCTGGCTCCTCTAACTATTTGCTGCAAGAATACTTTTGTTTTCAAGGCTCCCTTCTTCTTTTCCACTTTCTCCTTTTCAGCATTAACCCTATTCTCATAGTACTGAGCCATATGTAATACTTCAGATACCGATTTCGCTTGCCAAGCGCTTTCGGAAGTCATAATTTGTGATTGGATTTCAGGCAACAATCCACGCACAAACTGGTCTACAAACAGCCTTTTCCCTGACTCTGTACTTAAGTCCTGAACACTGAAATCTGAAAACACTTGTTCGAATCGATTAAAAAATTCAGTAGCACATTCAGACTTCCCTTGGATGCAAGCTGTAAGCTTGTCCCAAACTATTCTCTCTGGAACCAGAGTTTTCAATTTAGCTACTATTCTGTCTGGCAACATCAGTATCACTTGTGGCAGTTTCTGACCAGCCTTCCTTTCTCCATCTATCCGTACCAAGTTAACCCATGTATCACCCATTCCTGCCTGGTCGTCTACAGTTCTAATCTGTTTCCACAAATCAGCAGGTAGGATCACAGCGAACATTAAATCTATATCACCCAGTGTGAAAACTGACGGATGCAAGACAGATTAAATTTCTTTATAAAATCCTGTTGGATTCTTCCTAATATCTGGAATTGATTTTCTAATGGTATTCACTTCCTGTCTAGAAAATGGGACATGCATAAATTGTGAGACATAATGTGCTTCAATAGTAGTAGCTGGTGTATCCGCTGCGGCATCAGCTGGAATTTCTGCTTTGGGGACAAATGTCGGAGGAACCTCCCTCATTGGAAATTGTAAAGTAGGCAAATCTGAACGCTTATTAAGCAACAAGGCTAAATCAAGTGACTAAGTAGTCAAAGCAGTATCAGGCAAAAATGCTTTCTTATAAATGACCATCAAATCTGCAGGACAACAAACCTTTCTCTTCATAAATTCAACTTGCAGAATCTCTACCATCACCTGTAACACTTTCCTTTGGATCGCCGGAGCATACTGACTAAACGTGTCATGCACTTCAATAGGAGAAATTGAAACATCCAAAATCCATCTAAGAGCGTCTCTTGTGCAAATGCGCGTTTCTTCGCTCATTGGTTTCAACGAAGGAAGAAATAGTTTCTACAAATATGAGGCTTCCAGTCTATTACCATCTAATTCATCATTCTGTAACCAATCTAGCTCCCTTTTAAATTCAAATACCTTCTCAACATGCTCATGTACTTTCTCCGCAATGTCCCTTGACCGGGCAAGGACATTCAAATCCCTCAGGCCCTGTGGGACATTCATGTCCATCAAATTACACCAAATATCAGCTAAATGCATTCCCATCCCCTCTATCAAAATAGTCTGTTCGGGAGTACTTTCTTGGACAGAAATCGCAACAAAAACAGATGATTCTTCACCTTCTTCTATATATTTCTTAGCCCATGTAAACAATTCTCTTTGTCTAGCTTTATACACTGATGAGTCACTATTCTTGAATCAGTTCCTGCCCCTTCAATCACTAAAAGTCGAGCAGAACCACTTGGAATAGAACGTTCAGAAACTCTTGTTCAATAGGTAGCAGAGACAGCTGCAGGTGGAGATGGAATTAAGGGAACAACAACTCTTGGTAAGAGTGGAGGTGCAGGAGGAGGAACAACAATAGAAAGAGGAACAACAACAGGAGGAGGAACAGCAGCAGGAGGAGGAGGAGGAAGAGGAACAACAGGAGGAGGCACAACAGCGGGAGAAGGCACACAAGGAGGAGGTGCAGTGGGAACATTGCTACATTCAGTTAACAGTGTAGCTCATCTGAGGTATGAAAATCCTGAGATGCATATATTTTCTGCACTACAATTTGAAAAGCCCTATCCATACTCCAATAGATTCTGACTGCTTCTGCCGATCATACAATAATGCTTTTTCAGTATTAGTCATGTGTTTACGTGCATGTTTTTCTTAACTTCTGAGTTGCTGCATAGCTTCCTTTCTCCAATCTTTAATTGCATCAAATGCTGCAGGCCTAGCCTTTAACAATATAGACTCTAAAAATTCTAAATGAGCAATTTCAAAACTACCATGAACTGGCCACTGAAGTTTGGAAACATGTCTAGTTTGTGCCAAATATCATTAAATACAATACTATTTATGCCATACTTACAGTACATTAAACAAGCCAGCGACCCAACGGGTGGTGCCGGCTCGCCTCGTCCCAAAGATTGCCTATCTCTGTGGAATAAAACCCTGAAACAGGAAGACACTTTCCCAGGCATGTCAGATTACTGGTGTTACCTGGCGTTGTTTGTACTCACGAGAACAAAACTGCAACCAATATCAGGATTCTTAGGAATCGGGGCAAGACTCACCTGATTTCAAAATCAAAGGAGGTCCGATCGGATTACAAAGGATCCTTGTGTTTGGCAATTTCGGCAAAGAACCCGCCTCGATATGGGGACCCTCGTCAAGATGCCCTCTTGAACCGCTTGCTCACCGTCCAGGGATCGGATTGTGCAGTACTGTCGAGGTATTGCGTCTCATACAATGGGGCCCCTTCACTCTCTGATCCCAGTCCGATAGCCGCGTCTTCTTTTCAGCAAGGTGACATCAATCTTGAGGGTCCCTATTCGGATGGCATCTGAAAGACCAAAGAAATATCAAGGCTTAGTACCATCAAAATGAAATACGCCAATCACGGGTTCAAAGATACAAGTATCTTTATTTCTGTACAGATTCAAAGGCAAAATCTGATAGCTATCTGGGCTCCCAACACATCGCGCTGTGTATCAGCAGACACTGTGAGGGGAGTGAGTGCTGGACATCACAAAGCTCCCAGTTTTTATACTTTCTTTCCCTGCCCCGGTTTCATTGTCCAGCCCCTCTTCAAGTTAGACAGTTGCTAGAGTTCATGCCCAGTTCAAATGGCAAATACAGCAATGTTGTTTCCAGGTTTAGGACTTAATTCTCTACACACAGAATACAATGATGATAAACTTTGTTCTGTTCGGCCATGTAGCTCTTTCCTTGTTCTTGAGCTTAAAGTAAGTCCAGTTTCAAGAGATGAACACAAAGGGTTTCTGCCAAAGCACAAGGTTTTAGTTGTTTTGCATTCTGTTCCGTTGTTTGAATGAGGATGAAGCTGTGGGTGCAGACAACACCTAAATTGCAGTTCATCTTGGCTACAAGGTTTCTTTGTACAGAACAAACATTCTGCTTAAAGCAGCCTCAGCATGTTGACATAGTCCAAAATTCACTTAGCTCAGCTGAGGCCGGAAAAACACATAGTCCAGTTTGAGGCAGAAACAGAAACTAATCAAAATGGCAGATGTTTCTAAAATGGCGGCTTTAGTCAATTCTATTCAGGGCATTTAGATTTAGACGCGTTTTCTGTACAATGCCAAGGTGCTTAGGCCAATGTTCATAATCAGACGGTATTATGCGAATATGGTTTAACACCACCACACTCCAAGTTTTAACTATACCACCATCTTCAGTTGGGAGAAGCATCAGGATCCCCCCACAAGGCAAGCAGCCTGTCATACAATGATGCGTGAGCCCCTTGAGCTGTCAATTTATTCCATGCTACCCAAGTCGCTCCAACAGGGTTCAGCTGATGACTAGCCTTATATGAACCACCAACCAGTAGAGAGGTTAGGGAGGTGGGTGCGTGCATACCTTTTCCAGGCTTAAGTCTTTTAGGTTGGGGCAGGTACAGCACAGTAGGATGCATAATGTAGCTGCGCCACCATGTAGTTTAATTCAAAGTCAGGTGCATTAAACCCACCTTCCTCATAGGGTCTAGTCAGATGCAACCATTTCAAATGCGCTGCCCAGCTGCCTGCCCATATGAAGGCCTTAATGTCTCGGAACAGGGCACGGGCTGGCCAGTGTGGAATATTGGGGAACATGTATAGCAGTTCGGGTAGTATCATTTTGATTAGGGACAGCCTCCCAGCCATCGAAATCAGTATCTTCCCCCACTTTTGGAGTTTAGCCTTTAGCACCCCCATATAGGAACTATAGTTCAATTCACCGGCGAGACCAGTAGTGTGTGTTACCACTATCCCTAGATAGCGAACAGAGTATGCAGCCCATTTTAACCCCATGATGTGAGTGAGATCTTTCGCCCCGGTCATCAAAGGGAATATCCAGATTTGTTGCTATTCCCATGTAGGCTCGAGTGTGCACCAAAGCCAACCACTATGGGGACAATGGGCATCCCTGCCTGGTGCCCCATCGTAGCTGCAGTGGAGGGGAGTCGCACCCATTCCTGCGCACACAGGCATAAAGGCGTGTATAGAGCAGCTTCACCCATGATATCAATCTGGGTCCCAAACCATAATTAGTCAGCACCTGGAACAGAAAGGGCCACGACACAGTGTCAAAGGCCTTTTGCATGTCCAATGAAACCGCCACCGCATGTGCATCAGATGGGGTTAGGGCCATAACAATGTACAGTCGCCGGAGATTCAATGCCATTGATCGGCCCGGTATGAATCTCGCTTGATTGGGATGCACCATATGGGTCATAAATAGGGATAATCGCATCGCAAGAACCTTGGAGAATATTTTGGCATCAGTGTTGATGAGGGACAGGGGAGTCTTGCCGGGTTTGAGAGTATATTGATTGCTTCCTGCACCGTTTTTGGGAGTGTCCTGGACCTCAGCGCCTCACCCCAAAGTTGTAGTAAGTATGGGGACAGATGGTCAAGAGTATTACTTATAAAACTTAGCTCCCAGCCCGTCCCTGGGGGAGGGCTGCTATAGCTACCTGAATTTCTTCCAGCGTTGGAGTTTCCTCAAGTACGTCACGTGCCTCATTCGATAGTAGGGTGGTGAGTATCCTATTTAAATATTGTTCAGTTTCACTAACAGAGGCACTACTCTTGGGTTGGTATAATGCCTGATAAAAGTTGTAGAAGACCCTGTTAGTGTCAATGTTATTGTAGGCTGGCGAACCATTGGGAGCACGGACATACGGAATATGCGCGTACCCAGATTATGATTTTACTAGGCGTGAAAGGGTTCGGCCCGGTCTATATCGGCATCCCCATATCTCCTAGCCATCTGTGGCTTATCCATGAACCTCAACTCCTTCTGTGCCCGATCTCGGTATGCCTCTAGCACCAGTTTAAAATCCTGCCACAAGGTTGCCACTGTGGAAACAAAATTCTTTAAAAAAAAAAAAAGACTGCTACCTGTTCCTGCAAATGCACAGAGAAAGCTGTGTCCATCAATGCAGCTGGCTTAAACCACATGGCGTGCGGGTCGCCCCTGCCGCCGGGAATTCTAGTGTTAACAGCATCGGGGGGGAGTGGTCTGAGAGGGTGCGGTGTAGAATTGAGCATTGTGTGACCATGTAGAGCAATGAGACGGATATCAGCCACATGCCTATATGGGAGTACATATTATGCACAGAGGAGTAGAATGAAAAATACCCATTTCCACCTTGCAGCGTCATCCAAACAAGTAACCCCTGCGCTTGCATACCATGCAACATTGCCGCTCTGGATAGTGTACGCTTAGTGGCTCCAGATATGTCGAGCATGACGTCTAATATAGTGTTTAGGTCTACTTCTAGAATTATTTCTGCCAGGGGATATGAGGCACTGAGCTCAAACAGTTTATCGTAAAAGGCTGGGCCATCAATGTTGGGGACATAGACATTCAATAAAGGTACTTCCTTCTTATGTAGGCTCCCATGAACTAGGATGTATCTGCCCTCAGGGTCTGCCTTGGCATCTAGCAGCATGAAGCGCAATGCACGGTGTATCAGGATAAGTGCCCCTCTATCACTAGTAGAATAAGTGGTATAGTAATGCTGTGCTCCCCAGCTGGGCGCTATGCCCAGGGCCTGTCGGTCTAGTGTGTGCATCTATTCTATTGAATTTTTATAAAGCGCCAACTCGCCCGCAGGCCTCATAGCACTCACATGACAATACAGACAGAAAAACATGGACCGCTAAGACAGCGGGTTATGGGATAATATGGTCTGCATCGATAGTAGTGAGAGGCAGAGGAACCTAGATTACTCCTCCATCGAACAAGTGGGTTTTAAGAGCCTTCAAACTGAGTGATGGAAGGCAGCTGCCTGATTGACAGCAGGGATTATTCCACGTCCTTGGTCCCCATGCATTGAAACTTAGGTCCCTGTATTTCTTCAGTTTGAAGCGTGCTTGAAACAAGAGGTCCTTGTCATTTGATCGGAGCGTTTGTTTTTGTGGTAGTCTCTTAATGCGTGATTGCAAACACCTGGCGGTGGTGCCAACAAGGCACTTATAGACCAGGCAGGATGATTTAAATTGGACCCTTTGCTGGACGGGGAGCCAATGTAGATTCTTCCAGGCTTTTGATACATGGTACCTGCATCCTATACCACAGACAGCTCTAACAGAGCCGTTCTGTATTGTCTGTAGTTTTTTTTTAGATTAGCTGATGTAGTGCCAACCAGTAGGCTGTTACAGTAGTCCAGCCTAGAATTGATGGTCGCTGTTGCTATATCAGCCCTATTGGCTTGCAAAGGATTTGGGTGAATCCGCCCCAGTAGGTGAGTCGTATAAGTGCAACTATCTAAGCTAACTAGCTAAGCAACTATCTCTATCTTCTACCAATCCTCGCCGCCGGAGGCGGAAGCCGGCACTTGGAAGAAGGCCCAAAGAAAGAGGCCCTGTTCCACCCTGTGAGCCTCACTTCGTCTGCCCCCAGAAGGGTGAGAGGGCTGGAGCCCCTCACTGTCCTCTACGACTACGACCGACGCGATCGATCCCCTGCAGCAGAGCAATCCATGATGCCTGACCTGCACACATCCTGCATCGAGCATGAATAATATATATGGTGAGGCTATTCACTTACCATCTAGCCCCTTCGACGCCTGCAGTCCCTTCAACTTGTTTTGCTGTGGCCCCACAAGCTTCGATAGTGCATCTGCACACGTTGCCTCCTAAGCACCACCATCTTGTCCCGATTTCCGGCCTGACCCCAAAATGACGGTCGCGATGCGGCACGAAAACGAGGCTGCCATGAGTTGCTAAGCAACTATCTCTATCTTCTACCAATCCTCGCCGCCGGTAGGCGGAAGCCGGCACTCGGAAGAAGGCCTGAAGAAAAAGGCCCTGTTCCACCCTGTGAGCCTCACTTCGTCTGCCCCCAGAAGGTTGAGAGGGCTGGAGCCCCTCACTGTCCTCTACGACTACGACCGACGCGATCGATCCCCTGGAGCAGAGCAATCCATGATGCCTGACCTGCACACATCCTGCATCGAGCATGAATAATATATATGGTGAGGCTATTCACTTACCATCTAGCCCCTTCGACGCCTGCAGTCCCTTCAACTTGTTTTGCTGTGGCCCCACAAGCTTCGGTAGTGCATCTGCACACTTTGCCTCCTAAGCACCACCATCTTGTCCCGATTTCCGGCCTGACCCCAAATGGCGGTCGCGATGCGGCACGAAAACGAGGCTGCCATGAGTTGCTAAGCAACTATCTCTATCTTCTACCAATCCTCGCCGCCGGTAGGCGGAAGCCGGAACTCGGAAGAAGGCCCGAAGAAAAAGGCCCTGTTCCACCCTGTGAGCCTCACTTCGTCTGCCCCCAGAAGGGTGAGAGGGCTGGAGCCCCTCACTGTCCTCTACGACTACGACCGATGCGATCAATCCCCTGCAGCAGAGCAATCCATGATGCCTGACCTGCACACATCCTGCATTGAGCATGAATAATATATATGGTGAGGCTATTCACTTACCATCTAGCCCCTTCGACGCCTGCAGTCCCTTCAACTTGTTTTGCTGTGGCCCCACAAGCTTCGGTAGTGCATCTGCACACTTTGCCTCCTAAGCACCACCATCTTGTCCCGATTTCCGGCCTGACCCCAAAATGGCAGTCGCGATGCGGCACGAAAACGAGGCTGCCATGAGTTGCTAAGCAACTATCTCTATCTTCTACCAATCCTCGCCGCCGGTAGGCGGAAGCCGGCACTCGGAAGAAGGCCCGAAGAAAAAGGCCCTGTTCCACCCTGTGAGCCTCACTTCGTCTGCCCCCAGAAGGGTGAGAGGGCTGGAGCCCCTCACTGTCCTCTACGACCAATGCGATCGATCCCCTGCAGCAGAGCAATCCATGATGCCTGACCTGTACACATCCTGCATCGAGCATGAATAATATATATGGTGAGGCTATTCACTTACCATCTAGCCCCTTCGACGCCTGCAGTCCCTTCAACTTGTTTTGCTGTGGCCCCACAAGCTTCGGTAGTGCATCTGCACACGTTGCCTCCTAAGCACCACCATCTTGTCCCGATTTCCGGCCTGATCCCAAAATGGCGGTCGCGATGCGGCATGAAAACGAGGCTGCCATGAGTTGCTAAGCAACTATCTCTATCTTCTACCAATCCTCGCCGCCGGTAGGCGGAAGCCGGCACTCGGAAGAAGGCCCGAAGAAAAAGGCCCTGTTCCACCCTGTGAGCCTCACTTCGTCTGCCCCCAGAAGGGTGAGAGGGCTGGAGCCCCTCACTGTCCTCTACGACTACGACCGATGCGATCAATCCCCTGCAGCAGAGCAATCCATGATGCCTGACCTGCACACATCCTGCATTGAGCATGAATAATATATATGGTGAGGCTATTCACTTACCATCTAGCTCCTTCGACACCTGCAGTCCCTTCAACTTGTTTTGCTGTGGCCCCACAAGCTTCGGTAGTGCATCTGCACACGTTGCCTCCTAAGCACCACCATCTTGTCCCGATTTCCGGCCTGACCCCAAAATGGCGGGCGCGATGCGGCACGAAAACGAGGCTGCCATGAGTTGCTAAGCAACTATCTCTATCTTCTACCAATCCTCGCCGCCGGTAGGCGGAAGCCGGCACTCGGAAGAAGGCCCGAAGAAAAAGGCCCTGTTCCACCCTGTGAGCCTCACTTCGTCTGCCCCCAGAAGGGTGAGAGGGCTGGAGCCCCTCACTGTCCTCTACGACCAACGCGATCGATCCCCTGCAGCAGAGCAATCCATGATGCCTGACCTGCACACATCCTGCATCGAGCATGAATAATATATATGGTGAGGCTATTCACTTACCATCTAGCCCCTTCGACGCCTGCAGTCCCTTCAACTTGTTTTGCTGTGGCCCCACAAGCTTCGGTAGTGCATCTGCACACGTTGCCTCCTAAGCACCACCATCTTGTCCCGATTTCCGGCCTGATCCCAAAATGGCGGTCGCGATGCGGCATGAAAACGAGGCTGCCATGAGTTGCTAAGCAACTATCTCTATCTTCTACCAATCCTCGCCGCCGGCACTCGGAAGAAGGCCCGAAGAAAAAGGCCCTGTTCCACCCCTGTTCGCCCCGGGGCGTCAGGGCAAGGCAAACTCTTCTCAGCCTGCGATTGTTCTCCAGAACAACTCGTGTGTCTGCACACCCGAAACGTTCATTCGCACCTGTCGATACCCGCAACACAGGACCTTGCTCCAGCCGTACTCTACAACGCTTTGCTAAATTAGCAACTCCGAACTACTTGGCTCAAACACGTGCACAAGTCTGCCCTTATCTGGTAAGGTACTTTTGCCACTCATGTGGGTGTCTGTCAGGACCTAAGAGAGTTTCTATGTGAACACCAATGTTGACATCTTAGTAACTACCCTGCACCGTGCTACCGGTGACATGCTGTGCCTAGTGGATAGCTCCTTTCTCATGACACTATATCACGCATGTGCTACCTGCGTACTGCGTTTCTTACTGCCAGCAAGCCTCTCAGCCCTTCAGTATTAGCACCGTTCTGCCTCATGCAATACACTCTTTGTATCTTATTGTGTTGTGCCAATATTGTATTATGCTAGCAGATTGCTGTTCCTACGTGATCAGAGCAGACTTACATTGATCACATATGCGTGTCTAATAATAATATGCCTGCCTAACTTGATACCACTCGGGCGCAATCCTATTTTGCCTCATATATCTGTATCCCATACCCTACTGCTCGCCTGTCTCCCCGCGATCGGTTATGCTCCATGCTAGCCAATTGGTTCTCCTATATAGTAGGGTCACTGTGCCTCTAGTGGTCAGCTGCCAGATCTACCTAGCCGAATATGTACCGTGTTAGCCCAATCTATTTTCTTTTTATTATATTTATCCCACCCATTGAACGCCTCATTTAGCCCATATGTGCCTGCCTTTGAATGCCGCATTTAGCCCATATGTGCCTTGCCTTTGAATGCCTCATTTAGCCCACATGTGCTGTGCCTTGCCTTTGAAAGCCCATATGTGCCTTGCCTTTGAATGCCGCATTTAGCCCATATGTGCCTTGCCTTTGAATGCCTCATTTAGCCCAGATGTGCTGTGCCTTGCCTTTGAAAGCCCATATGTGCCTTGCCTTTGAATGCCGCATTTAGCCCATATGTGCCTTGCCTTTGAATGCCTCATTTAGCCCAGATGTGCTGTGCCTTGCCTTTGAAAGCCCATATGTGCCTTGCCTTTGAATGCCGCATTTAGCCCATATGTGCCTTGCCTTTGAATGCCGCATTTAGCCCATATGTGCCTTGCCTTTGAATGCCGCATTTAGCCCATATGTGCCCTGCCTTTGAATGCCCCACTTAGCCCATAAGTGCCTTGCCACTGATTGCCTTTTGCCACTTTTGCCATTGAACCTAGATGTGCCAACAAACCAACAAACCAGCCCCTATGACTTACTACTGAACCTACCATCTCTACAAGACTAGCCAGCCCTAACCTATCACCATTAGTCTTAGGCACCCACGTGCATATATCTTGACTCGTTGGAACATGTTGTATCCATTATTGCACTACAGCATCATAGTTGCTACTCTACTCTCTATCTCCATGACCCTAGAATACCACACGGTGTCTTCCTCCCCTACCACCTCTCTACCGAATAACATTAACACCAGAGGTGAAACCATCACCTTCCTCCCACGCACCTTACTAGACAGAAATCTCAAACTCCGCACAAGACTCACACAACTATATGAACCACCGAGAAGAACCATACCACCAACTAACCTAAAAACAAACTACCCACAAAAACCTCACCAGACTGTAATAACAAATGCCATTAAAATTAAAAGACAAAAGTACAAGTTCATAGACACCAACTTAATTTCCCCCAGCCAAGCTAACATGGCTAAAGAGACACTAGTACTCAGAGGAGCACTCCTCAATGTGAGATCCCTTGTCGCACATGCCCTCGACATAGCCGACCTTATTACAGAAAACAATTTGGATTTCCTGGCAGTAACCGAGACCTGGCTACACAATGCAGCTGGCCCATCGCTAATGTTAGCCATTCCAGAAGGCTATACCATAACAAGACAAGATAGGGACGGCTCACGAGGTGGTGGAATCGCCATTATCTCTAAATTGAGCCTCTCTCTCTCAGAACATCTCCTCCGCAATTCCTACAATCCTGCGAAAATATCTCGGTTAAATTCCAGATAAACAACATACAAACTCTCACAATCCACCTAATATATAGACCCCCAGGTCCTCTCGGCACCTTTGAGGAAGACTTGTATAGTCTAATTACCAACAACCTTAAACCTACCTCCCAGCTTCTATTATTAGGCGATTTTAACCTTGGCTTTAATGATCCTATGGACAAACAAGCCTTAGATATAGCCAATATTATCAACGCCTCAGGCCTGTCTCAGAAAGTCAACAAACCCACTCATGCTAAAGGGAGAATACTGAACTGGATAGCAGACTACAACTGCACAGTCTCCATCACCTCCATCTCTCCCCAATCATGGACAGATCACTCACTCGTGGCCTTTAACATATCTACAGCCAGACCCTCTCCTACGGTCTCACTGCTAGCACCACCATGTCTTACTAGAAATAAAAAAAGTATTACAGTGGAAAAAGTTATCCCTGATATCCTACCTAAGCTAAACGCTCTAGCTGACAATCTAGACCCTAGTACGCTAGTCCAAGAATATAATAAGATTATGCTCAATACACTGGACAAAATTGCCCCGCTCAAACTCAGAAAAAGGAAACCTAAAGCGCACCTTAACAAATGGTTCACGCCCCAATTAAGAGACTTACGACTTCTAAAAAGAAAAAGTGAAAACTCCTGGAGACTATGCCCTTCAATCGAAAATAAAGCTAAACTAACCTCCATTTCCTCACACTTCAAAAAAGAAGTGCACCTCGCCAAAAAGAATTCCTATGATGAACGGATCACTAACTCAAACTCTAGCATGAGAGAACTCTTCTCCATACTGAAAGAACTAGAGTCACCAATAGCCACACCAGACTTAGTTACCAAGGACAAGACTTGGTGCGCAGACATCCAAAATGCGCTAGCAAACAAAATTAACACACTCCAAACCAAAATACAACAAAAAAAAGATATGCTCAATCTACAGCATTCCCCTAATACCTCACATAGTGACTCACCTGAGGCAAACAACAAATTTCACTTCTCCAAAACTTCTCCACTAGAAGTAGAAAAAATCATTCTCTCACTCAAACCGTCCAACTGTAAGGGCGACATCTGCCCAGCACAGTTAATAAAAGATGCGGCCAGAGACCTCTCACCATTCATTTCAAAATTAATCAATGCCTCTTTCACATCAGGTACTATCCCAGCTAATTTAAAACACTCCTGGGTGCTCCCACTTCTCAAAAAACAGACCTTAGACCCACTCATCCCGACCAACTACCGCCCCATTACCACTGTGCCATTCCTCCTTAAAATATTGGATAAAGCCGCCTATATCCAGATACAAAAACACCTTGACCTGCACAAGCTCCTAGGAGCTAGACAATCTGGCCTCCGCCCATTACACGGAACGGAAACGGCCCTAATCGATTTAAAGATGCAAATCGATGAGCTGAGGGATGGAGGGGGAACAGCACTCCTGCTTTTACTTGATCTCTCAGCCGCATTCGACTTGGTCGATCATAAGGTCCTTTGTAGGCACCTGGACTCTGCTGCCCATTTCTCTCCTGAGGCCATCAAGTGGTTAGAATCTTTCCTCAGCGAAAGAACAATGAGAGTATTTTCCCCATCAGCTGCTGCTGACCCTACCCCTATATTGTGTGGTGTTCCCCAGGGTTCCTGTGTTTCACCAACCCTATACAATATCTTCAGCAAACCCTTGTTCGACGATTTGGACCTTCTGGGTATCACCTACACTAACTATGCAGATGATACACAGATTCTCCTCCCACTTTCAGGGGATCATAGGAAGGATTCGGAGTTGGTGAACAGGGTATATCTCGTTGTTCAAGCATGGATGGCCACACATGGCTTGTGCTTGAACGACGACAAGACGGAGCTGATAATTCTGGGATCACACAGAAATACCAAAAAACTAGGCCAGGAATTCTCATCCTTTAATATCGATGGAAATACTATTAGGGTCTTCAAGGAAGTAAAAACCCTTGGCTTCTACTTGGATTCCACACTTTCATTTAATAAACAGCTTAAATCCTTGGCTTCCTCCACCGCCTATACCTGCAAACTTATAAGAGCAGGTAAGCCCTTCCTTTCTAACAATAGCTGCATGATCCTGGCCAGAGCACATATTCTCTCCAGGATCGACTACTGTTATGCCCTCTACAGTGGTGCTAACAAATCAACCATCCAGAAACTACAAACGCTCCAAAACAACGCCTTGCGAGCAGCGCTTGGCATAAATAAAAGAGCACACATTTCCACCACCAGATGGCAATACAAATGGCTATCCACAAACCAAAAAATACAATTAAAAATGATCTCCTTGACACACAAAGCTCTCAATAATGCCGCCCCAAGCTACCTCATGAACAAAATACAGAAAAAAACCTCTATCAGAGCAACCAGAGCCACCAACACCAACTGCCTAGTAGTACCTAGATTTAAACTAACCACGATTGGTGGCAATAGCTTCCCTGTGAAGGCTGCTAAAACTTGGAATCCATTGCCTAACAACTTAAGAGCTGATCAACCTTACCCACTATTTAGAAGGAACGCCATCCAACATTTTGTCTCCAACGACCTCTAGTCACCGGTCCACGCTATTCCCAGGCACGACACTGATCCCTGTTTTCCTGCTGAATCATGATATGTTACCTGCACCATCTCTTATGCAATTCACAGACTTTTACGACTCCGGTCTTGCATAATTTGTATATTATTTCTGTATCTTGTATAATTTGTATAATATTATTGTATCTTGTATAATTTTGTAACCTTGTAAGCCTCGCATTATCCTACCTGTTGCGCCCTTCTACCCACGGGTCTGGAGCGCATTAGAAATAAAATAAACAAACAAACAAACAAACTGGAACTTACATAGGCAACATGCTTGTTAAAGTTAAGATTGCAGTCAAAGACCACTCCAAGTGTCTTAACATGGCTGGACACCTGGATGTTAGTTCCTCCAACCATAAATGCTTCATATTCGGGACCTAGAGTCTTAAGTTTGGCCACACTGCAGACAATAGGATCTCTGTCTTCTTGTCATTCAAAGCCAAGAAATTATCTCCCATGCACTCTTTGAGGGCATCAAAGACTCTCGCGATTAACTGAGTCAGCCTTATAGGAGCCAGTTAGTTACAGGATGATCTGGGTGTCGTCTGTATAATTTGCATATTTGACACACAGACCAACCAGGAGATCAAATACCCACTTGGAGTAGATTTCATAAAACAGCGAGGACACACTACACCCTTGGGGAACACTCCAGCAGAGGAGAGCCTCCTCAGACTTGGAGTCCCCTCAAGCTACCTTAGCTCTCCTGGGTCCCAGGAAAGATCTAAACCAGTTGGTTGCTGATTTAGAGCATCTGCCCACCTCAGTTAGCCTGACCGCCAGCCTATCATGATCGATTAAATCGAATGTGGTGGATAGCTCCAAGAGGAGCAGCCTGGCCACCTGCCCGTGATTAACAATTTCAGAAATGGTCAATTTGACCTCCAGCAGCACGCTTTAAAGCTCTGATTTTTTCGGAATCTGGACTGTCCATTGGACAGAAGGCTTCTCTGCTCAACAAAAGTATCATATTGTATACATGCAACTTTGTCAATAATATTGAGGAGGAAATGGACTTTAGTTATGGGGCGGTACTTCAGTGGCTCTAAGCCTTCCTTTTTTAGTAGCGGGGTAATCCAGGCCTCCTTAATGCAATCTGGAACTTTCCCTTCCCTGAAAGAGTGATTTATGAATAGTGTAACTATGGCAGCTATGGTGGGGAAGTATTTCTTAAACATGGATGCAGAAAAAATGGCACTCATGCAAGTAGTGGGTTTGAGATTCTCAACAATTACAGATAGCTCATCAACTGTAACCTGCTTGAATGAGAAGACGTCGGCTCCATCATTCTCATCCTTACTGGGGGAATTA
This sequence comes from Ambystoma mexicanum, assembly GCF_040938575.1. Classification (NCBI taxonomy): domain Eukaryota; kingdom Metazoa; phylum Chordata; class Amphibia; order Caudata; family Ambystomatidae; genus Ambystoma; species Ambystoma mexicanum. Next base: position 524,265,436 of record NC_090939.1, read on the forward strand.
GATACTGCACCAACCGCCTGATGCCTGTGCAAATTGGACGGTGTGGGCCCTTGGTGCTGTTTGACCTTGTCCACGAAGGTGTTGTGGATTTTCTGGCACCATGCACCATTAACAGCTAGATGTGGTTCCTGAGTTTTTCCCTTACGCTCACTTTAAATGTTGAACAATTCTCTAGTGCTGGCTTTGGCTCCCAAAATACACTACTCCAATTTAGCTTATTCCACTTCAAGGATGGAGTCTCTGTAGTACTTAGCTGCCTCTTTATAAGACTTAGTGTTTTTGGTTGGAGACTTCCGCCATCCTTTTTCAGCCACTTGCTTAATCTGTCTAGCTGTCAGGACATCTGGAGAGAATCACTGTCTAGCAAAAGGATGTACTTCTTTCTTACCAGGACAGGATTTAAGGGGTGCCAGCTTATCAAAGGCCTGATTTAGGATATTGCGTAGCTGAACTGGGTAAGATTCGAATGAATCGTTGTCCTGAATGGCCAGAAGTTGGGGAGACTGATACATGTAAAAGCCTTGCACGAAGCATTGCGAGTACATCTGCGTAGAGTGAGTTTCAGACTAACGCGTGCTCTCGCCTTAACATGGCCAGATGTTAGAATAGAGAACGAGACATGGTGGTGATCAGACCAGCAACAGGTTTTAACATTGATTGGTGAAATAGACTGGTGTCTGGTCAATATCCAGTCCAATCTATTACCTGCATGATGTGTCGGGACATTAACATGTTTTTAAAACCCAAACTCTCAAGAAGGTTCAATAAACTGCTTGCCTCAGATCAGTAGGATCGTTTGCCCATAGGTTAAAATTTCCAGCCACTATAAATGGAGTCTGGGGTTTGATGTGGGAATTTAGAAATGCCATAAATTGATCCTGGAAATCTGGTATGTAGTAGGGGGACGGTAGAGGATAAAAAGGCTGAGAAGAGGTAGGGCTTAGATAAAGCTTAACCAGGAGGCCCTCATAGCCATCTAGTATCGGTGTAGATATGAAGAAACTGAGACTTGCCCTATAAATTATTGCCACCCCTCCACCTTTTTGCCCTACCCTATCTGAGGGCAAGATTTTGTAGCCCACAGGAGTGGCTAATTGTGTGGAGTGCAGATTAGTCTCAGTCAGCCAGGTTTCGGTAAGTAGCATAATAACTACACCACCTGACAGGATGAGGTCAGCTAACTCTGTAGCGTGACCTGCCAGCGAGCGGATGTTAAGTAGCACTGTTTTAAGCGTGCTTGCACAAGGGTAGCTGTTAGCTCAGGATTGATTTGATCATAGGGAACGTCTTTTTAGCCACCTCTATGGAGATAGATCTTTGTGACTCTACCACTAATTGCGGGGATTCCACTGTGAGGCAAAAGTTAGTGTCAAAAGTGTCCGCCATTGAAGCAGCATCTGGGGCATGATCCCGGCTGTCAGCTTGCAGCCTTAATAGGCGATTACACTGAATGCACATGATTAAATTGTTCTGTGACATGTTATAATGTGGGGGGGTTTAAAAGATACAATAAAAGCAAAACGTACTATAATATCAGCCACACTGGAGTAAGGGCAAGGTATGACAGGGCTCTCCTGCCCTCTCCTTGTACGAACCGGCACTAACTGACCCATTAGCGCCTGCGTTTAGTACTTAAGTATGGGCGTTGTGGTTCCCAAGCTTCCAACCGTGCGTGCAGAAACTAGGTTTCTGCTTCAAATCGTGCGGGACAAATTAACAAGTGTTATAAAATGATTACACACAAAAGAAGCAATAAATGCAGCAGCAGTACAAACAGTTCAATGGAGTAAAAGGAATAAAAGCATAGTGATCGTAATAGATAAAATAGGTAATTGAAAACACAGGGTTTAAAGTGGCAGATGGAGGTGGGAGGTAAAATAAGGCAACAAGCTATCTCTTGCAGAAGGAAAACCTGCGCGCCCCTCCTATTAGCATATGTAACTACTTTATGGGCCTTTATCGGGTTACTCAGCCCCCTAATATTCTAGCTTAGAAACGTAACTTTCTGAGTCATCCCCATGGCTTAAGCCATGAGTGTGCCATCAGAGCACCCCAGTACGGATGACCAAACATGTACAGACCATGCTTCTTACCAAGTTTCGCCAAGTGTGTTTTTAACCTACCCAACCATTCCACCCCCCCACCTTCACTGCATCCCAAACTTTGGCAGTGCTAGTACCCTCCCAAAGTTAACCAACCCAAAACAACACATTGGACTGGCAAGGGGGATACTGTTGACACACGGAGCGGGCAGGAAATTAAGGTACATAATGCCTGGTTTGCGAAGCTTAATCCAGAACAGCAGGCATTATCATGGACCCATCTTACAAACAAGCATGATACAATAGCAGGAGCTTTACAATAATGTAGGGGGTGAGACCCCAGGCTGGGGGCCAAGTAGAGGTATATGCATCTCTATAAAGGATACCGGCTCGGTCGGGACTGTGAACTTAATATTATGTTGAAATTGAAGTGATGCCGGAACAGCATGTTTCTTTCTTGCACAAGTTCCTTCACGCCAGCAAATGTGTGGCACTCCTGCTGGACGGTCACTGTGATCTGGATTATATGGGGATTACTTGAGATTTGTAACAGAGGTCTCCAATTTCTCTGTCCCATTGCAGAATGTGGTCTCCGTCTCTCTAGTTCATAATGTGGGAAATGACGGGCCGGAGGTAGTCTCCGTGTTTGGGCTTGGCTGCTAGTGCTTGGTGGGCACGTTCAATAGTAAAATGAGGAGACGGACCGGTAGCACCTAGTAGCGTTTTGAGTAAGTCCTCCAAAGCGGTTTCCAAATTGCCATGAAGAGCTTCCTCTGGCAGCCCCACAATGCAGATATTGTTACTGCGAGTTCATGATTCCAAGTCATTGCATTTAGCTTTTACCATTGTCATATCTTTAGCCAGGGTTGCCACCGTGGTTTGTAGGGTTGTGATATCGTCCTCTGCCATGCTGATCCTGCACTCAGCCTATGTGATTCTTTGCATCTCTTTCTCTAGTTGGGACCTTATGAACATGACTGTCACGGTAATGTCATCAAGCTTGCCATTAACAGCACTGAACACTTTTGTCATAGTGTCAAGTATTTGCTGCATACTCATCGGCTCAGGCATCGCTAGAGTGTCAGAAGCCAAGGCTGTGGCCGATGTTGTGGCCGCCATTTCAGAGGTTTTGGGTGTTGCTGTTGTCCATGCTGCCACCCTTTTTGCTACGAGTCCCCATCATCGTGGTTCAGGCTTAGCAGTAATGTCTCGGCCCCCAGGTCCATATGAGCCCTATATTGATTGTGCTCGCCATAGGCAGTTCTGCCAGTACCGTCATCAAGGGCCACGGTGCTCGTGGCTCACTCAAAGTCACCAGCCAGTATCCTGGATGTTGTAGACTCAGTTTGCATGCCACTGCTTCTTCCTGGGTCTTGCAGTATAATCTAACCATGTGTGGTATGATCGTAAAATGTAGGCCTCCCTTTATTCCACCTGGGGGTCAACCAACAGAGGAAAGCCTCCTCGCCAAACCCCCAGAGCTTCCGGGCTCCCACTTCAGGTGCAATCATGTGTCTCAGCTTTAAATCCTGCTTGTACAGTGGCAGCCACTGCACTGGGCTAGTTTTGTGTAGGAGTAGTGAGGGCCAGCCACTGATACTGTAGTAATGTCTTATTTCAAAGGCACTGCAGTGTTGTGTCTGCCTCACAGCGGGTGTACAAGCACGAGGATGTATATACTGTGGGGGCCAGTCACGAGGACAACCCGACAGCCACAATGCACAATGCCTCACCATCTCCTTGACTCAGATATTGCTCCAGGACCGCGCCGCTCCTCATGGCGGCAAGAGCTGCAGGTGTCCAACAAAAGTGCGCACTGCAGCACCAAACCGTTGCAACAGTGCAAATACATTCCCTCAGTGGGTTCCAGCACCAGGTCCGGGCCCAGCAGGGGGAGAACAACACCCCCCTCTGCCCGCAGTCTGGGCCAGCTGTCGTCACTCACCGCCATGGGCCGGGCGCCCAATATTCAGTGTTTGCTCCCCGGTGCCTGTCGAGCCGGTGCGAGTGTCAGGGCTGTTAGCACATCAGCATGAGCCATCGCAGCAGTCAATATTCCTCTTCTACGTTCGACACACACCAGGCCACCCAGCAGAGCCTCGGGGTACAGCCTTCAGAAGGAGGCATGGAAACACAGGATACCGATGTCGGATCTTGTCGGAAGACATGCTAGTCTGATCAGCAGTTCTTCAGTGGCATTGTGTTAGGTGCCAGGAAGAAGACGCAGACACAGGGGACTCATAGTTTTGGCTATAGACTTATTTCAAATTCAAATTTATTTACCTCAACCAAAAAAACAAAGGGGTCTGTCTGTTGTCAAGAGGTCCAAATTAAAAATACGTACTGTGTCTGAAATCCTATTCTGGCCCTCACACTCTACAAATTAACTCTAATGTGCAAAGGATATTCTCTCTGGATCTCAAGGTAAACAAATATTCTAATTCAATGAAAAGATATAACTCCAACCAAAAGTTCTAAGTGGACAATATTCACGATGCCAGGGAATGCAAGCTCTTTGTAGCCCAAGAAGATGGCTTCTCCCTCTTGGGACGCACACACAGTTCTTGGGGAAAAAGTTCCCTTCCCCAGGTTCCTTTTTGCAGGTAAGTTCAAAACAAAGAGTCACATTTCAAATAGTTCAAGATCCTAGGGCATGTGGCTTGCGAAGGATTCTCCTGTAATGTAACACACACTTGATTTGGCCAACTATATTCCTCCGTCAGAACTTCTTTACAGTCTTTCACACATTTACCTTCACCTGGTGTACTCTTCTACAAGAACTTTCATACCATAACTTTATTACAATTCTCTTTTACCCATGAAATGATACCAGCCCACTGTTGGCGTAGTATTTCTTGAATGGCTCTCTGAAGTCCTTTCACCTTTACTTGGTTTTCTCTGTCTCTCCCGTTAAGATGCAGATTCAATAACCCCTTCATTGAATAGCTTATGGGTCCTTTAGCTTCTTCACACACTTCACTTTGCTTACAAGTCCCTATTTCGAAGCAGTGTACACTTTCAGGCAACCCAGTAACCCTCTCTGCTTCTCTGGGCTTACCAGGTGCATCAAGTGACCCTTGCGCCTCTCTGCTTCTGTTCGCGACAGGCTGTGTGCTCGGCATGCGACCTGTCATCCGTTGCACCACTGCCATTCCGGTGTTCGGTGTCTGCTGCCTTTCCTGCTCGGGCAGCACATACTCTGCACTCCTCCAGCCAGGCGAATTAGCTTCAGCAGCGTTTTCCGTGGCGTCTTCTCGCCCAACCTTCCAGCCAGTGCTCGTGCAGGCAACTGCGCAGCTCAGTGTCTTCAGCTCTATTGCTGTCAGCTGTGTGGGCTTTAAATCTCCCAGGCTGATTAAAGAGTTTTTAAAGACAAGACCGCAGAATGGGCTTCCAGGTCTTAGTGATCTTTACTGTTCGTTGTCTCTTCCTCGTCTCAGTAGTTGATGGATGATTATTTGTTGTTGAGGAAGCTGGTATGGGATTCTTTCAGGAGTAATCATTACTGCTGCCTGCCTCTTCATCGCCTCAGTAATAAATGTATTACTCTGGTAATGTTGGCGAATATTAACACTAGACTCCTCAGTACATGGATGAGGATGAGTGGTGCAATAAGCCATTAAGGCCTCAGGAATGGTGGGAACATCCCCAAGAGGGAATGGGGGCTATGTGACTTTTCTAAATGGCGTCCTCCACTCTAGCTGAGGGTTACCTCCCCCCAGGTGGTCCTTCCTCATATAGCCACCCCAGGGTCAGGATCAGGTAACGGTTGCCGCCCCTGGACACATAGGGAGAGACTACCTCAGGGAAATAGTGAGGATATCATTAGGTTAATCACAATTGATGTATCTCAGGCGCATGATATACTGTTGAAAGCAAAGTTTGAACTAAATGTGGTCCTAACGGGTAAAGCCAATGTGGTTTTACTTAATAGCAAAGTATTATAATGGGAATATAAACAGAGCAAACTCTTGGCTTATCACCTGTAGGCGAGGCGAAACAAGGCTAAAATAGTGATGATCTGGGACAGTGAAAGGAAACCCCATACAGATAATGAAATAATTGTGAGCATTTTTACAGGGAGGTGTATAGCTCAGACATCACTTACAGAAGACCTTTTGCCCCTCTGATCCCCTGCCCACCTGACCTCTAATGTCCACAGAACACTTCCTTATTTTACAAGACCCCATATCTGCAGAAGAAATACATTGGGCTATCCGGTTATTGGCCATGGGAAATGCCTCTTGGCAAGAGGACCTTCTAGCTGAATTTCACACTAAGTTTGCAGACATGCTAGTTCCCACTCTGAGGCTTGCCAAATAATATTTGGTTTCACCTGGTGGCATGTGTTCCTTTTTACAAAGCATCCCTCTGAGTATTCCCAAACCCAGGGAGAGACAATGCAGACGTGCAGATCTACCTGCCAATTTCCTTGATGAATTACAAATCTAGGATCTTTGCCATGGTCCTTGCTACAAGGTTTAATACTTTACTGAGCTCATTAATAACACCAGATTAGGTGTGGTGTGTGGGTAGACGTTTAGCCGTAGACAACATCCACTTATTACTGTATATCTTGCAGACAGCAGTTAAATGGAGTACTCCTGTGGTGTCTCTGACTTGATGCCGAGAAAGCTTGATTGGGTCAAGTGGGGAAGCATGCTGAAGGTTGGGCCCAATGTAGTCTCCATGGTGAGCTTTTATATCGACCCCCCCAGAACTTCAGTTTAGGCCAATGGCATCAGCACTATTCCATTGGTCGCTCTACATTTAGCCCCATCCCCTATTGTTTTTTGTCTAAGCCTTATGATGTATCCTGCCTCCTGCAGAATCTCTCCTAGGCCAGTAACAAACAAGGAGCAGGAACCAGGCTGACCCAGGTAAGTGGAAATGGAACAAGCTTTATTCTCTTAGTTACAGGTTCAGTTGGGAAAGTAGGAGAGATAAGATCAATAGCTTCTGCCCTGGTTCCCTGCCCAGCTCCAAATCCCTAACCGTCCTTATTGGAATTTCCAGGTACCCCCAACATTCCAAACTCCAATAGCATTCCAACCCAGCTCTTGCACTCACTCAGGCAATCATACATAACATATATGATACTACACTTTACAAGTAACTGGGGATTAGACAAGAGCAAGGAATTGTAGGTGTTTCTTAAAAAATGCATCTACTAACTTTTCCACCTGCGCAAATAGTGTGTTGGTATTTCTGCGAAGAATGACTCAGTTCTTCCCAGCCTCGATTACATTCATACATTTTCACCCATATCCAGAGTTAACTGGGGGAAGACAGAAATCCTGTCCCTCAATACATGGTGCTTCCACAGCATGTTTCATGGTTATCAAGTAACCTGGAAGTAAACATGACTTAAATATCTAGGAATTCTGTGTCCCTCTACCATTAACAAAACCATGAAAATCAATGTGGTGTAAGTGCCAAGGACTGTGAAGACCTTAGTGTCTAGTTGGTCACCTTCATACATGGCTCGGTGGGGATGCTTGAAGGCTTGGATGGTGGTAATTATCTCCACAATTCTATACATCTGGCCATGATCCTGATCCATGTGTGTGGACCTTTATGTGTTCTATACAAATTGCCAACTCTCAAATTATTTAGCAAGAGAGCAGACGGTGCATCAAATGAAAGCACACCATGCAGAAGGCAGGGTTGCCCGATCTATCTGTTGCTATTGCAATTTATGAAGATACATTTGTACAGAGCTTGTGGGGGTGGTTAGGATCAAACAAGTCTCCATGAGAAATAAAGAATTAATACAATCCGCCTTATAAGCATATGATAGTGCTGTTCTTACCTCGGATACTAAAAGGTCAGTACTGTTGATCTTTCGGTGGCTCTCAGAATTTGGCCTAGTATCTGGTTAACCAATTATTGGTAAAAAGGCTCAATCAATGATCTGGAATTGGCTAGATTATCCAGATCCCAAAGTTGACCTGGTGAAATATCTTGGGTTAACCTTATATAAGGCTCTGGTTGTGACAGGTAAGGACAATTTAGAGGAGGTCAGTAAAGAAGCCTAGGCCTTAATACGCAAATGGCAAAATATACCTATTTAAGTCCAGATAAACCAATTTCTACTCTGATGGAGGATTTATCTTCCCTTTTGTCTGAAGACGCTTCTTTGTTAAATGATGATCGCAACATAAGACACTCTTCAGTCATCTCCACGTCGGATTCATCCTACATACACCACACTCTTTGAAATATGGACGAGAATGTCAGGCTCAACCCACATTTCGGCCCTAAATATTGTGATCAGTGCACTAAACTCTACAAAATATGAGTTTAGAACTAAAGGCCCACACAGGGATGCTTGGCACAATAAATCTGAAATTGGAATTAATGGAAGCAACACAATGGCAGGTTCCCATTATTTGTCAGGTTAATGCTGCTTTAAAACGGGAATCCCCATGCATAACCTGTTTTTCCTGCAATTAGTTCAGGTACTCAGACCTTTGAGGTGCCTCCAACTGAGGTTGTTCCCGTGACTTCGTCTTTGTTGATAGAATCTGGAAAATCTTTGACTGTTGGTTGTGATACTACTTTACATCAAGGTCAGGCCTCCAGCCCAAACCCTTCTCCCTCACTTAAAAAGTCCTTGTAGTTAGTTAAAACTGTTCCTACCCCATTAGCCAGGCTGCAACCACCACTTAGCTCTGCAGTTAATAAAAAATCTAAAAATAACAAGAAGAAACATTTAAATAAAAAAAGTTCCCAGAAGTTTCTAAGGAAATGACATTTTATTCAGGAAGAAATGAACTTGGCCCTTCTTTACAACCCTTCCTGTTCAAAAGAAGGGAATGATCAGTCATCTAACTGTTGTAATTTTAAACAATGGCATCGATTTTTCGGATCAATTCCTGCAACTAACCTTTGTGCAAAATCGGAAAAATGTCTCAGAAAGCATTGAAGTGACACACAAACCAGATAAAGACACGATTAGAGCAGAGCGACTTAACTGGCTCTTCTCCTCAAAATAACTTTGAGGGGGGGGGGGGTTGTTCCTAAGTTCCTAATACACAGGCTGTAGTCTGTAGTAGCATGGCCTGCCAAACTTTTTTCATAATACAGCAAGGTTTGTGCATAGCGCCACTACCAGATTCAACTGTAGATATTTTCTCTGACTCTTTGGAGGTTCGATCACAGACTAGATGCTCCTCTACACACGCTGCTATAATGGGTACATCATCTCAGTCAATTGCCACAACTAGTCAGTTAAGAATGGTACAACACATTCAGATATTCTAATTTTAGAGTTTTCGTTGCAATCAACTAATAACATACTTCTAAATGGCAGATATGCATTAAATCTTCATAAAATCCCATGTTTACGCTTCCTTTCCAGCAAAGACTTTGAGCAAGTATATTTAGTTCATACGGATATTGTCTCATTTAAAATACAATCTAACATTGTGATTGAGATTATGTTAAAGGAGATAGAATCATTGAGACAAATGGGCAATGCTCTGTCCCCTTTGTGTCATTCGAATTGATGGAGCTTGACCCCTTTGTTGTCAGCCAAAAAAATGAACTGTCGAGGCTGTAGACCAGAGGCCTTACAAATAAAATGCCATAATGACCAATCTTTTAAAAGAACAGTCCACCCTGCAGAGGCACTGATAATTATGAACGAAACATGATGCGACATTTTGGTTGTGGCTTGCCTCAACCCTTTCTACCAGTGAAAAGTGGTTAGAAGAGAGGGGAACCAGCCTCTAAGATAGGGAATAAGTTGTAAATGCGTGTATATTGAGTTGTAATAGACGGGGTCATAATCATTGTTTGCATAATAGGAATGTATATAATCAATTGAAAAATTATTCAATATTAATACTGCAAGGGACTTGGAGGCAGTCCAATATTGTTCTTGATGGCTATCAAGCAGCTAATCATTTGAATGGCAACCGTGCATCAGGAGACCTTGCTATTGCCATAAAACCGTCACGTATGGCTCAATGTACGGGAGGGTCCTTTCAATCAATTTTAATATTTAATATTTATTGGAACCCATCACAAACGCAGCTTGATTCTTTTACAAAAACGATTAAATCAATTTTAAATTCGAATCTTCAGGATTCCGCTTTCTCTGAGATAATTTAGGCAGGGGGATTTTAATGCTGACTGTCAAGCCTTCATAGAAGACAACTTTTTACTGCCTCCTGAAGTGAAAGCATTGAAAAAGGGGGCCATACAGAAGATTTACAATTTGAACTTCACTTTTGATAGTACTATGCACTGGCTAGACTAAGCAAATGAAGTACTACTATGTAATTTATGTGTCCAAGATGTGAGTGGCGAGGGAGGGGAGACCCAATTCACATGTTTGTGCACTGCTCATGGTTGAAAAATTACTGGCAGTGTATGGAGTAAATTAACTGCTATAACCCATCAGGCCCTTGATGCAAAAAAAGATTTTCGCATTAAACTCAATGTGGGGTTCCACAGAATTAGCTTTAAGAGGCAAATTCTTTATTTTGAGCAGTACTTAACTGACATTCCATGTAATTGCATGGGTCTGTAAATATAAAGACCCCCCCCACACCTCCATCAGCAGGTTCTTGCAGTAATGTTCTTGCGAAAATATGTACTATATCAGCAGGACAGTCGAAACAAATTTAGGAGGATCTCAGGGGTAAATGACGAGTATGCCAGTGAAGAACATGGTGGCATACTTGTGAGTCCACAGGAAAACTTAGAAAGTTCTGTGTACATACGTTTAAAGGTATTTCTGGGTACTACAACAGCCCTTTTGCTTAAACAAGAATGCACATAACTTGCTTAATGCCCCTTATAAACAATAGCACTTGTACAGCTATTTGCCACAACTGTGCACTTTATTTGTTTTGCCTATGTTGCTAGTAAAGTATTTTTTATATTTTTTTAGGTGTTGAAGGCATTCCTATTTATGTATGTTAGGATAGTAGTGGAAATTGGAATCAACAATTCTTGAGACTCTTCTATTAAATGTATATTTGCAATAAAAAAAAAATAAAAAACGGTTGCATCTTAAATTCGACAAAACCGTTTGAATTCAGTTATACCCTGCACATGCTATTCCAAATGAAAGCTGATTTAACAAAACTGGCCCAAATAAAGTGTATTTTTATTTAAGATTAAAAAAGCTAACACATCCATTCCTTTTGGAGGTAGTCAATATTTGTTCATCGTCTGCTGCAGGAAAACCAACACATGTAAGGAATTGTGTTGTATTCAACACTTTGATGAGCAGAACCAGGGGCCTGTTTAACAGGGATATGTCTAGAAGCTTAGGTGCTTGTTCCTACAAACCCACAACATACCTCACCAGACCGCATTTAACACAGCATGGCACATGCTGACGCAGGAGCATAACTGATTGATGTATTCTGACCCCCAAAATGTACACATGTATGGGGGTTTTCATGTAAATTGTTGAATCCTTTACTTTTGTATTAGCTATGTCTGATTACTCATATCTTGTTTTATTAAATGTAAAAGTCTAATACACTATGCACAATTCTTGGGGTACATGTGTGGTGGCAGTTAACATAGCTAATTTCTAGGAGGAGTTGGGTGCTCTCTTATGCAGGGAAACTGTTTGAAGTCTCTCAGTATGTTCTGATTTTTTGGTTGGGTCCAGTTTTTTATTTCTTTTATTTTTATTAATCTCTCGAGGTGGTTTTGCCTGCCTTCATCGCCCTCTTTGGAGGTGGAGTAATTATTACATCAGTATTTTCGACTTTAACACGAACACCAGAATCAACCCTTGGAGAGATAAATTCAAGGAACTGGCTAATACATGATTTGTGTTCATAGCAGGAGGGGAAACTATATTCTTATGTTCAATGCATCCAGTGAAAACAATGCCACGAATAATGCTGACTGGACAATCTAGCAGTTGTTGCCGCCATTAAAACGATTACACCCACATACCCTTTCTTTACCCAGTCCATACTTTATGAGGTGGCAGCCAGCCAACTCAGACTGGACATTTTGTTGTTTTTCCATTTTAGTATTTTATTTTAAAACCTTGCCCACTGTGATGTTGAAATTCCTAAACGATTACAAACCTTGGTTGGGATGATTTATGTAACTATGTTCTATGTACAGTGTGAAGTGGGAGAATGGAACAAAAGGCTCCCACCAATCCCCTCACACCCCTGGCCTAGAGGATCGCGGCCCAGACACCCGCCACGAGAGGAGTTTGCCCATCTACCAGATGACCAGATACCCTGGTACAGGAACATACGGATGTGCCCACCAGCCTGCCCACCAGCCTGCCCTGCCCATGCCGACACCTGCGGCATGGATGGACTCGACTGAACCATTCAACAGTAAATGAACACATCGTTGGAGATGCCATGACGACCTAGCCAACGGTCAGCACACCCGTGCAAACATGCACACTGGACACTCCCACACCAATCCACACGAAGAACATATTCAGTGCTATGACGTAGGTGACGGACACACCCACTGACGCGCATCTTTATTATTTTTCACATAGGTTTTTCAAAATGCAGAAACTCAAGACGCACAATGAACTCATCTAAAATGCTTGCTCACGCTTCTCCTAAACCCATGCATTGCAATGAGAAATATAACGAAGACATGATACTGGGGATAAAGCAATATGATACCATAACCTAAAGCGCCGTGCATCAAACGTCTCCACCTATGCACCAAGCCCAAGTAGGCCGCAAGCAAGAGCTTCCATGAACATTGAACGAGCAAGAGTACAGTTGCTGACCCTGCAGAATGAGCCCGGCGAGAGCAGACAGTCAAGGGCACAATGTTGCAAACTCGCATGCCGCAAGCCGACGCCAAGGTCACACCTGCAAATTAAGCCAGGCACACAGTGGAAAATGCAATATTAAATGTGCAGAATTCTGCCTCAACTACGGTCTCTCCTCACGTGACCAAGCCGAACCTGACAGGGTGCCAGGCCCAGGAGGAGGGAGGCGCCTGGATCCCACATTTCAAGACACAGGCAGATACAATTAAGCGACTCAATGGACATCTGCGGCGGTGGGAGTAGTCTGCCTTCCAGCATATGAATAAATCCTCACATTGTCTGCACATACCCATAGTGATACATTGTTGCAAATGACAGGTGCACCGCGAGCTGGGAACAGCGATGGTCCCAGACTGGGGGGCTCGCGAGTGGACCAATCAGAACATGGGGCTCTTATCACTGACGCCATTAACATTAGCCAATCCTCAGGGGTCTTCATGTAACAATTTTCATGTATCAAATTGAAGGGGCAACCCAAATATACCACCTGACTGACCCTCAACCACTAACAACGCTCTCTATACGTATGCTATACTAACCCTACCACTCGAGGAACTAATCCAGAGTGGCGATAGGTTTTTGCTAACTTTTCCCAGGTGACGCAAGTAGCGCGTCAGACTAAGGTAAAAAGGGCCTGCGAGCCCCACGATATGAGAGAGTGTCAGGACGGACGCGTACGATCCTTGACCCATCCCTGCCGTTTTGTTTAATAAACAGCAGAATCTCCTTGCTTCTTGCGTGTGCCTCATACTCATTTTTTTTGGGATATACGGGAGGAGTTGGGGCCTCCCTGCCCGGAGGTCCGCGGACGGCCCAGCCGACCCCGGGAGAATTTCCCCCGACAAGTGCTTAGGAGTCAACGCTATATAAATAAAGAAATCCTTATCAATCAAATAATTGAACTGCACCTCTGGAAAGAGGGCCCCAGTGTTTTCTATACATTTCCTGACTAGTTTACTGACTTTTCCACGATACACTCTTATTAAAGGGCTCATTGGGGATGCTAAACCCGAAGGTGGGCCACTCAGGTTTAGGGTATCTCAAATGCACCTTGTATCCTGTGAGAGTATGCTCCACCAGTTTGAGGCAGGTCTTGAGATTTATTGTGGAGTACAGCCTTCTATACCCCTAAAGTGTCTCTACAGAGAATCCCTGTCTAACTCTATTGCTGAGACAAGCAACTTAACATTATGTCCTACATGGGAGTAAATGGGATATGAGGGCTGCCATAAATCGTCATGGCCACTGCCTGCATCAGTGAACACTGGGCACAGTTGCAGAAATCAGACATTACCTGTTTTGCGAATGGGGTCTGGATGTAAACTGGAAACAAGTTGAGATAAGCCTCCAAAAGGTGAATGTGAAAGGCCACCCGTAATGGTTTTGATGCTAAAAGGTTGAAAGGATACACCATGGGATTAGGAGCTACATCTGCACTCACGAAGCAACATTTCCACTTAAACAGTTCTGCATCCTTGTGTCAAACTTGAACTTTTCTTCCTTTCGGTGGAGAAGATGGTCATAATGAAGACAGGCATCATGGTTGCTTCAGTCTATGTCAACCGACAGGGAATATTTAGGTTCCTACAGTATTTATCAAGGTAATTTACATTCTTAGCTGACAGTCTATGTTCGTTTGGCCATAATGGGGTGCCTGTATCTCTGGGAACTACCAATAACACATTTGTTTCTTTTTTCCCCCATTGTTGTTATCTTTAAAGGAAAATAAAGTGCGCCTCTCTGCTATGTTGTAGCATTAGAAGCAAACAGCATTGCCCAAGACCATGGTTTAGACATACTGAACATGTTGCATCGTTGAATCGTTGAATGGCATTGTGGAGTTCAGGGATGTGTTTAAGCTCATATATTCTGTTATTTGCTTCCCAATATGAGCAATGTTTTTTTAGAGGATAAGATACCCTCTGTGCAAATGCTCTACCTTTTTCAAAAATTCTCATTTGATTGATTTTTTTTTTTTACTTGGGTGAGCACCATAATAATTGACTATTGTAAATGTGTTTCTTAAATCAAATATTGATCATTCTATGCCTGGCTTAGAAATTATCTGTCATGACTCGACTGTTCAATCGCCATAAAATCTAGCCCTGTGCTGTGCATCATCGGTCTGTGTGATGAGTTGTCTAGTGGAAGAAGGGCTTGCTTTGTGATATCGTGCCATTTAAGCTTTTACACGCTTCACAGCCAAAGCCATTGTGGTGTTGAGAAAGGAAACTCGATTTTGTAAAAAGGCAGCAAGCCTTGTGAGCTGGTTTATAAACTCCTCTTGCTCTTTTTCACTTTCAAATGTAAATGGTCATAAAATAAAGTGATCTAAAATGAAAACACATTGCCTGATTGAAATGTGCAATTCTTTTCAACAAAAAAATAAACTAAGCTAAAACTAAACCAAAAGATAAAATATAAGGGGCCTATTACAGGGAAGCACAACACGAGACTGACCTTGAGATGTGAGTTTGACATCCTTTTCAAGTGCTCTTTTTCAGTTTTCATTTTCATGAATATAAAGTGACCACCTCTACGTGGCTGGAATTACAGCAGCCCATTGTTGCATACGTATGGCATCAGTTGTGGCAACGGCCCTTCGACTGACACATTTGACTCGTTCCAGACTGCTCTTTTCTCCCTCCTCCAGAGTAGCATCGTCAAGAGGGGCAAAGGGTTCCAACTGGAGTGTGAGCTACATATAATGTTGCTAGGAATTGTGGTGAATGATAAATTCCAGTTCCACTAGATGACCAATAGTGATTTCCTTTCATTGTTTTGAAATATTTTCCTTCATAAATAAAACATTTGAGAACAACATAGCTCATTATGACAGCAGGAATAACTACGTCCAGCACTACAGTTGTCAGTCCCTCTAGCTAAAAAAGACACTGGGCCTCATTACGACCCAGGCGGTAAGTTACCGCCTGGGCCGTGACTTTACCACCATGGCGTAAACTACGTTTACGCCATGGTGGTTGGCGGACTTACCGCCCCATTCCGACCTTGGCGGGGCGGTAAGTCCCCAATCTCCATTTACCCTTCCCCATTCCCATTTTTGCCCCATAGGGCATAATGGGAGTGGGGAAGGCGTTAATTACGCCACCGTAAATTACGGTGGCGTAATTAACTCCATGGTCCCTTAGCGCCATGGTTTTTAACACCTGCTAAAAGCAGGTGTTAAATTCGCCATGGCGCTAAGGGACCTCGTACTCAGGCGGTAAGGGTCGGCGCTGTTTACGGCGCCGTAAACCCCTTACCGCCTGGGTCGTAATGAGGCCCACAGGGTCATATTAGTAATTACCTGTATTAATAAAAAAAATAATAATAATATAAATGGAATACTGTTTAAAATAATGGTAATCATTGGCCGAGTTGTACCAAATAACAAAAGCATATCATATTTCCAATGATCAAATGTACCAATAACGTCTGGGTGTAATGGTGCCAGATGTCTCTAGACAAGTGGGTGTGATTGCAATTGGCACCGTTGCTGCTGCATGCATTGTTCGCCTGTCCTAAGCACAGTTAGCATTAAATGCATACAGAACGTGTACATCTCTCGTATTCTTAGCAGTGGGACATTATTGGCAAGAACTTGACATACAGCTTCTAAGCAGTAGACCGGTTACTAGAAGCAAAGGGCATTGGTGGGGCTGACCAATGGAAAGATGCAGCAGTGATAGTCCAAGCATCCAATGGATAGGCATACTGCGGGAATGGGGGAAGGGCAGACGCAGCATCTGCACATGCAGGTTGGCAAGGTGGTACAAAATAAAAGATAATTACATTTTCTTTTCAGGTCATATTCAATATTCTTTAGGTTGTTTTGTAGCCCCAAGAAAGCAAAGCAACACTGCACATTTCTGATGGAGTATCGAAGACAGATGTGCCTATTTGATTTTGTATGCATTTCTTAGTGGCAGTTGACAAGATGAGCATTGACAAGTCTATTTAACATAAAGGAAACATAGTATTTTAAAGGAAATCTATTGTGAATGGCTTTTCATCTCCATAATGTTAATCTTGATAATCAACATTTTTCTAAGCAGATGTTAATTGCAAACGGTGTACCTTTGGGGAGTCATGTTACATAAATGACTGATAAACTGCATTTGAATATGTAGGAGAAAAGAACCAATGTTCCAAACACTATACAACAAGATGATTGAATTACATGTGTTGATGAAGCCTACATTACCAACCTCTGATTAAGCATAATTACAACAAAGTATGTGTTCTATTTGTATACCATGTAACAATGTTGAAATGCAGTTATTCTGTTTAAGGTCAGTTCCCCAAGCCAAGAGGTTAAGAGGTCCTTTCTCTGGTATAACGAAAGCCACCATTATTCAGTAACAAATCCAATGGCTTAGTCAAACAAGTACAGATGTGGCTATTCGGAGCACAGAGTGCACTCTACAAATATAAGAAAACAGGACCTTTTTGCATTTCTGAAACCCCAGTTTTGTGGTGTTTCACAGATTATGAGGAAAGCCATGTCAAGAGATCACTCTCTGCTCCTTTAATGAAACAATGCTTCAAAAGACCGAACCATCATACAGTTATGAGATGTTGACCTCAAGCAGAGCCATAACCAATTTGCCAGTGTGTGCATCATTGCCTGGGATTACATATGTATATGGCATTATATTTGGTTAATGATTAGTTCCAGTGGAAATATGCCATGCAGCGCTATTAAAACAAGAAATTAACAAAAATAAATTCAGTTAAATGGAACCAAAATGAAATCACAGTATCAGCAGCAACTTCTGAATCCTTTGTTTGCTTCAAAAACTTTAAACAGATTGGAATTCAGCAAAGCGTTCACCATCCTACATGTATATACACCATATATTAATATGTGCAAATTATTTATACATTTGCATATTTCAATTACTTATGTTGCTCATGTAGCTTTGATGTGAAAGCAGGTTTGTGTTCACTGCGAATGAACACATTAGTTATATAACAGCAGGCAGGTCCTGGGTTTTCTTCTGTTAAAATCTGCTTCTATTTGAATGGGATGATGTAGGTGACTACCCCAGCATTCAAAGTTAGAGGATCACTTTAATTATTTTGATTATTTATTTTAAATAATACAGAATATTCAGATTCAGAACAGCCCAATTCTTGTCTCAGAATTGTTGGGTGGGATTGACATGGGAGGAGGCATTAGATCAGGTGGCATACAGTAGTTCATGTCCTTCATTTTGTGTCAGATACAAAAAGTAATAATCAAGATGTCGCCCTGAAAATAACAGTTTCCTGCCAGGTGCCGGTTTGTATTTGTATTCTAGTAGTTTTAATACTTATAGAGAGTCATGGGGTGCCCATCTACAAGAATATACCGTTGACAATCAGTTGTATCTTAATGTGGCCTCCATTTCTGACATGCATGCACATTAAGAGTTGAATAGCTTTTTTTCAATCTGAAGATTCATCTCACCCAGTTTGCATTTTTTCTTTTTTGTCAGCCTCTCATACTATCGCAGTGACATTAGTTGTTCACCATCACAGTAAAGTGGATACTGAAAGTACGAAGTAAATCCTGGAGTTACTTTCATGATTATCAGCTATCCTTTACACGATTTCAATCTCTTTCATGCAGTGTGTCAAACTCTTCAATGACATTATGTAAGTTTACAAAGTTTACATTTGATACAGAATTGATGTAAAGCTTACTTAGATGGTTCATTAGGGGTTGTACATGAATGGCTATAAAACCTTTGACTGGCTATTTACTTTATTTCCTTGGGGCTTAATCGACTTGATAGTTTCATAACCGGAATTTGAATTATCTTTCTGTTCTAGGGAAGCTTGTCTAATTTATTTTAAAACATTTTTTATTTGTGCTGACAGACCTTAGCAGTCAGGCACCTGGCTCATTATTTTTAAACAGACAGCTAAATACATTGTAACTACTTGTTTTTTAATGCAGCACATCTCAAACACACTCCTAACAAACAAGGGATTTAAAGTGACCTACCTTGTAAATATTGTACAGCATAATACGGATACCCAATAAACAGTCACACTATCATGAGCAGTCCAGTAAAGCGTAAAGTAGAGCATTGTGATGTCCATGGAGTCATTTTCAAATGGTTTGTTTCACTTCATGTTCTCAAGTCACAACTAGCTCAATAATTTGCAAATAAGGAGAGCCTGCAAGATACTGATCTAATAACTGTAATCTTTGGTAGCATGTTTAAGTTCTCAGCACCAATATGAACTATCGCCATGGATCTTCAATACATCGGGACATCAGGATTTATGAAAGGAGGATGGCATGCAGATTTACAGACTGCTTAAAAGGTATGTGCTCAGCAGATAATCCCAAATAAATGGACCACATAATTCAGTGGTTACTTTAGCAATGTTGCCTTTGGAGTAAGAATATGCATTTGCATGTACACTGGAAGTTTTTATTTACACCAATGAAGAATTTGGATTTGAAACAAAATTCAGGCTTCAGTTTCAAGCCCTGTATGAACACCCTCATCATGTCAACCTCATAGACAACATTCTCTCTATTGCCAACATTTCCCTCTAATTAGGCCAAGTTGGGTGGTGCCTCATTTACCCACTGATTTTTCTAATTACACTTCAACTTCCCTTAATAATAATCTGAGCTACACATTATATATACACATATACACACACACACACACTTGCATCAATTTCGATCATTACATCATTACATATGAAAGATACAGCTAAATCGTTTTTTGCAACAAACACCTATTCTAAAACACTTATTCCTATACAAGAAGGTAGGACCAATGTCACCATTGGAGATTTGGGTACACTATCAGCCCGAGTACATCTAGAATAGGGTTGTGATGTGACCACAGAAGAGAAGCCATTGATTTTGAAGAGATGGGTATTAATGTTTATGTTTATTTAGTTTATATAGCGCTTTAATCCAAAGCGCTTTACAATATAACAACAAGGTACAATAATGGAAGAAGCAAGTTAACAATCATGATATAAACCATCGATTCAATATGTAGAACAGTTTCCTTGGAAAGTGGAGGTGAGGGAACAGAGAGAAGGAAGGGAGAGGAGGTAGTAAAGCAAGAGGAGCAATAAGGTCAAATAGGTGATATAAGGTCAAGTGGATGTGAGAAGGGAGGGGAATGGAAGGGAAGGGAAGATATGTGGGACAGGGTGATGGAGAGGGGAGATGGTAGAAGTTCAAGGGGGGGAGTGAAGAAGGGCTTTCAAGGAGGTGCAGGTGGGGATAGAGCGGATAGAGAGAGTTAAGGAGTTCCAGTGTAGGGGGGCTAAGAGCTGAAAGGAACAGAAGTGAGAGGCTGCACATGGTGACGGGGGTACAGTGAGTAAGAAGAGGTCAGCAGAGCGGAGAGAACGACAGGGAGTGTAAAATGAGAGCAGAGAAGAGAGATTAATGTTGAATGGTACAAAAAAGTAAACTAAAATCCAAATCGAAATTTAATCCTTCCTTAACGTCTGGCAACATTATTGAAGCCTTCCAAAATTTGGTAATAGAAGATCTTAAAGCAATTAGGAAACGTGACAAGAAAAACTAGAGACAACCTTTCGTACAAAAACAGAAATGCCCTGAAAGAGCTTAGCCAACTCTCACAAATCATATTCAAAACCTCGGATGAGGGACAAAACTTTGTGATCATGAATAAGTGTGAATACATTTGAGAGGCAGGCAGACAATTGAATGATAAAATATGTTACGAGAAACTTGTCTACAATTCGATGAGAGAATTGGAAAATCAGGTTCAGACATTTTTACTTGATTGGGAAATTAAGGGAATTCTTGAAGAAGAGGACTGTACATTTCTTTACAAACGTCACTCCACAATCCCCACTATATATATCCTCCCTAAACTACACACAAATATGAATAGACCTCCCGGTAGACCTATTGTGACCTTGGTGGGCTCCTTACTCGAGAATATGTCTAAATATATTGATGAGGTGTTTCCATTTGTCTCTTCTTTACCATTGTATCTAAGGAATTTATCCAAGATAGAGGATTTGCCATGGGAACCTGAATACAGACTGATATGGTCGCAGTCGCATAACCCTGAACAGGAACCGGGGTTTGGCATATATTGCACACTCAGAAGAATTATCATCAAAATATCAATTGCTCCCCTCTTTCTGAATGGTATGCTTTAAACATATGTGTCACAGATAAATGGCAACCGGTCCTACTCTTTGTTATATAACTACATTCTCTGTTCACAGTCTGTTCTAGACCGGGTCACATCAGGCCTTCTGACTCTGACTTTGCAGTTCTGAATTACTATTCCTGAGTGTTGATTCGTGGAAAAATGTAAAAGGTAATTCATGGTTAAAAAGTCACCACATTTTAAGTGCCAGCTGGTGCACACAGCAAGCCCACCATGTAGCCAATAACTAAGTGTTATTAACTATCTGCTGTTCCCTCTAACCTACTTCACGTAGACATTTTGTTCGATGGCAAACACATTTAAAAGATGATATCATGCTTACGGCAATACTGAACTATGGATGCACAGGAATCTAAGCTATCACAAAGCATTCCTTTTCCCATTTTCTTATCAACCCATCCCTACATCTGTGGCATTTCACACAATTCCCCATGCTCATATCTTCTCCCAACTCCTTTTCCTCTGAAGACTAAAGTCTGAACACCGTGTGTGGGGTCACAATGTGCCAATCTCCAAGCAAGCTAGGAACTCTGAGACCACTATGGTGATGATGTCGTGCAGTATAAAAGCCTTGTAAAAAACATAACATGATAAATAACATGTGGCAAATGTTCTTCTGGGTTTTCTCACATTGCATCTACACCTGTGTGACTCTAGTAGGCTCCTGTCTTGAGCACCTCTACGGCCTCAACCGAGGTTCCTAGAGAAAGTACCATGTCCAAAACTCTGTGGCCAGACTACTTGTTGACTCCCAACACCACCTAATCTAAGACGTTTGTATCACATACTGTGTCCTAGTGGGACAGAACCATAGAAACTTGAGACAAGTTCTTCCAATGTGAACTACAAAGACAAAGAAGCTAAACTATGCACAGTGGTTCCTTGAAATCACACTCAAAATTATATGACCTCAGCTTCCAAAAACCCACCTTGGTAGTGCCTTCTTTTCTGTCTAAATGGACACATACTGGAAAACTATTACACGTTAACTCTGCTGTTTCCATGACCAACTATCTGGAAAAGATGACTATTCCCCTTTCCAGCTCCTAAAATTGCTTTGATCAGATCGACCTCAACTCTACTTGTCCCTGTCTGGTCAACTAAAATATCTAATCATTAAATTGCAAGCATGGACCATTGCTTTCTCAGCCCCTATATTTGTTTTCTGTCCACATATACACACATATGCTACATAGACAAGCATGTAGAACTATCATTGGAGCCTATCTCAGACGGTCACGAGCAAAATTTGAACAACTTAGGACATGCATTACCCACATGTTCAACAAACAAAGCTACAATGCTGCCACGCTGTTGGCAAACATACACTTTTCAAATTACAAAGTAAAATAACGTGTGGCTTGAAATAAGATTTCAAACTACTCCTGACGTTAAGGACATGAAGTTCTTCACCTTTAGGCATTATATGGAGTTTGGAAACGTTGCAGACGTAATCATCAAATGGCTCAACATATAATTCACCATAACTTTTAGCACAAACGGTCTTATTCACGATGCTTGTTCCAGGAGTAGGATTTAACGTTTCTATTGACTTAAATCAAGACCAATAAATGTGGGTTTTCCAAGGATTTAATTATTTAGTAGTGGAAGTAGTCCAGGTCTTTTTGCCTTGGTCTGCTGGAGGACCCTTTATCACCAGTCCCGAGAGGGGGCGGGGGGCACTTTACACCAACCTCTCTGAACAGACCAGCTGTGTAAGAAAAAGTGTTAAGCAACCTACAATACATCATCATCATCATCATGACAAGAGATGGGCGACCATCCGGAGTCCTTAAAAATAAATGATCACATGACAACATTTTGCCATTTGGCCCTAAGAGCTGTTATATTGCCACGTTTCTTGGTGTTGCA
Organism: Ambystoma mexicanum; assembly: GCF_040938575.1. Classification (NCBI taxonomy): domain Eukaryota; kingdom Metazoa; phylum Chordata; class Amphibia; order Caudata; family Ambystomatidae; genus Ambystoma; species Ambystoma mexicanum. The sequence goes on from NC_090939.1 coordinate 524,288,319, forward strand.
CCCCCACATCCTGGAACTGTTCTAACAAAGCCACCATTTGTGACATTAAGCCTAGGATCCAATATCTCTAATTGCCCCAACAGGGCTGCCTGCCCCACTCCAGATCACACCCACTGCCTGCGCTCATGGAGAGTGCAAGAATGCAGCTGGGTAAGGGCCATGTGCCTTCCTTTTCTAATTACCAGATCTTCATTTTCTCAACACTCATATCCAGAACATTGACTATTGCTTCTCATTTACTAATCACTGTGAAAGATCCTGGCCACATTCCCCACCCAAGCCTGTGTCCCAGTCTGAAGGATCAGTGAGAGAACAAAGGGAAGAGCTGGGGTGGGTAGGTGGTCCACAGGCCGACCCCTCTTTTTGACCATGTCTCCTGATCCCCATACTCCGGACAGGATGCTGCAGCCAGCCTACCACTTTTTGAAGAGCTCTAAATCTAACAAGGATAGGCAACAGTTCTGCCACTGGCCAGAGCCACAAGTATGTCTTCATTTGGGAAAGGGACAGTCTAGTTATCATTGCCATACAGACTGCTTGGCCACCCAAAGGTTCATTTATTGGGGTGAGGATCGCTCACCAGATCCATGGCATACCTCTGCAGCCTTATGGTGCGAGCAGGCCCACACCAATGGAACCCGCATGAGGACGGCGCCTTTTAATACCTCACTGCATTCCTAGCCTGGTGAGCAAAGTTGAGGAACATTAGTCCGGCTGAGGCAGAGATATCAACATCACAGAACAGAGACTCCACCCAAACACAGAAAGCACCTTCATCTTCCAAGACTGCTCCACTGAAAGAGGAGCATGAGCATAAAGTGCATGCACCTCTTCTGAGACGACTCTTGTCTGCTTAGAACAGTAAGCAGGTATGCCACTCCCTCCCTGTGCAGTTCAACCGCCCGTGGTTGAGCAAAGTTCAACCCCAGGCTGCTCCGCTTAAAGTCCCACTTTCCCTGGGCGGCACCCGTGCACTTCAGCCCAGGGCATTGGTTCTGCCACACCCCACAGCACTTTAGTGCACTGGGTCTGCACTGTGGCTTTCGACTGCAGCGGTTGTCGATGGCCTACAGAGTTGTCCAGAATTTTGCCAGTGTTTTTTCTGATTCATTCAAAATCTTGCATCCATCACTCTTTAGAAGGGAAGCGGGGTAAATAGGGCCACGGCAACCTAAGAGTCACAGGGATCTCCAAGCTGAGGCTCAGAGCAATGGCAATCAAGGTGCCACTCTTATCATAAACAGTATTAAGAAAAATCAACAAGCTAGTTTGGGGAAGAGACAATTTTGACAGCCCACTAAGCAACTCAACTCAAACATCTAAATGTGTGAGGCTTTTGTCCCTGGATTTGCAGACTCTGAAGTCAATAACAGGATTAGCTTATTCAGGCACCAGCAACGTCAACCCTTTCATTCCTCAAGTTGTCTGTTGTAGCTTCTCTTCACAATAGGTATGGGTTGCATTTCGAGGGAACTAATTGTCCACCCACCCTCAACCTTGCAATGTATTTGCTATATCTTTTCTAGTCTTCCCATTTGCACGACCCAGTAATCTATTGTATTCTTTGACCAATAATGTGCAACTTAACTTAAACCCTCTGACTGGTATCAAATGATGTTATGTCTCCAACGGGAGATGCTCAAACAAGGTCAGGGAGAAGTCTAAATGATATGCTCTGTCAGCTATGATAGTGAAATAAATATTTCTTATGCAATAAGGAACTAGATTTCTTCCAATTCCAGATTTTGCTCTATAATGTTCAGTTCATTTGAGATTCACGATATGTATTTCTACACAGGTGCCATTTCCTTAGCACAACTTTATTAAGGAAGATCGAAATCGGTTCTCCCTTTTTGTCAGACAGTTAGTTGCTTATAGTATGATTTTTGTCACTCACTCTCTGTATATTTTGGTGACATTTGCTTTAAGTTTATCACTGGCTCTGGATGTCACATTCTAGGACGATCTGTCTGGTACTATGATTTCTGGTTAGGCTCCATGGGTGAGCCACTATGTATCATAGCGTCTAGCACTCACTTGAGAGATCACATGGTGGAAGAAGGTGAGTACTTCTGTTGCCGAAAGAACACAGCCAATGTTTCCTCACACTGGACCTATTTGGACAATAGCAGCTCAAACGAGGGAACTAAGGAAGCAAGAATTCTCTGAGGTTAGCGTCATGATATAGAAGACTACAGAGTGCAAATATACTGTTCAATAATTCAAATTTGGTACTAGATGAAAATAGATTTAAAATCTGTAGAGGAGCTTGCAGGTGGATACTCACACTAGTTCATATCCCCTCAGCACTGCCATATTGGAACAAATGAGAATAAAGTAGTACTTTGCCATATTCCTCGAGTCGGTACGATTATTTGGTCCGAGACCATTATTTGTAATTCCATCTAGCACAAAAGACGTTTCAAGTTGCTAGAGCAGAAATTCTTCTATGTATTTCTGTAGTATTTCCAGGGGAGTTCCCCTTCAAATTGTAATATTTATTTTCACTTAGCCAGCGGTTGGATAATGACAGAAGAAACAAGCATTCCTCAAGAGTTAAATCCCAATGCACGCAGAGGAAACAGTCAGCTAGCGATGACCTCCTTTTGCTGTTCCACTGAGACATTACAAATATTGTGCATTCATACTGGAAGTGACAGTTCACCATAACCCCAGCCGCAGCCACATCAATGACAACCAAAAAGCCTTCTTGTGGAAAGCACAGCAAAATAATGAGACTATAGTTGGAAGCACCCGACATGTACATTTAACTCAAAAAGCACACTGATTTCTCGAGCTATACATGTGCACATTGCTGCCATTCTTCTGAGATTTCAAATAACAATAACATGTGCATTTAACCTCTAGCCTGTGTGTAACAATGTGCACAGATGTATGCACATATTGTGGGTTTCCCAAGGCTCCTGTGCATAACGCTCCACATAGGAGGCAAGTGCAATCTCCTCAGGGACTGATGCCTTCCATTTGACTGCCTTTGCGGTGCATGCATTTCTAGAATGCCCGTCAGCTAGCCCATCTTTAGGACAGGGCATGTGTGCCTAGAGTGAGGCCCGTTTCTTGGCCCGTGCGAAGCGGGCGGCTACCCGGGGCGCAATTGCCCCGGTCCCTGGAGGGCGAAATTTCCCAGCTTGTGTTGCACGATTGCTGTGGGAAGAGTTCTGCAGCACAGTAGCCATAGCAGGTGCTGGCGCTGCCTATTCGGAATAATGTCACGTAGTACTTGCTATGCAAGTACTAGGTAAAAATAGACAAAAACTTGACACAAAACTTTAAAAGTAGTATATACTGTTTATGTACTCTGTCCGAGGAGTTACTGCCAAGTTCTTGAATCATGATGTAATAAAACCGATTTCTTTTGTTTAGCAGTGATTTATTTACTTTGGGCAGGAGTTTCATAACAGTGTAGTTTGGGAGTAGTGCGCAGGGTGTGGTGGGAGTGGCGCGGGTTGGGCTAGGGGGGTGCATTCCTAGTGTTTCGCCCTGGGCACCAAATGGACTAGAAACTGCCCTGCCGAAGGTACCAGTGCATACACTGGTGCACGCATGCTCATTAGGAATGCTGCTGCCTCCTGACCTTTGATCCTTTGTTTTTGGCATTGAAACAAGACTCCATATGAAAGTGCATAGATGTGGCCAAAAGTTGTGTATTGTCAATGCAAAAAACACGAAAACAGTATCTTTTTTTTCCCGAGCACTGCGCAATAGAAATGAAATGTTATGTTAGGTTGTGTTATGTTACTTATTTTTTTTATTTTTTTTTTATTGAATATGCTGAAAAATACAACTTTTTCAATATTTATATCCAATTCATTTACTTATTATTTACCAAAATATTTCATAATAAAACTGGAATAAAAAACGACATAGGTGCAAAAAGTAAACCAGGAAACGTATGATAAGGAGGCAAACACACAGGCTTAATTAACACAAGAGGAAAGGATAATGAACATAAAATACACATAAAATACACATACCACATATTGGACTGGCGTTCATTATAATAGATCAATTCTAATAAATAAAACATGGTCTTAGTCTCTTGTTTACTACGACAGGTATATCATACGTTATCACTGTGCGACCTTTACAGTACATGACATAAAATGATTCAAAAGATATTAGCTGCACCGTCAAAACGATACACAACTCCTGAAAACCCTTATTTTACTGATCCAGACACGGAGCCCTTATTTGATTCCAATTTGACTGCCACTAAGTAATTATAAGTGGCAATACGAATGCTTGTCGAATTAGTGGAAAGTATTACTGACCAACGGGATTCAGGTGGAATTTCACTAAAGTAAGGCATGTGCTTTTCAAAGTGTCTCCTTCTCAAGGTACTTACAGCTGGATACTCGTAACAATGTGTTGTAAGGTTTCTTTAACAGACACATCCTGACAGAAGGTGCAATAATTCTCCTTCTGAGGCAATAGTTTCCTTATAACCAAAATATCCCGGTACGGGATTAAATTAAACCGCAAACGCAAGATGGTTGATCTCACTTGCGGTGAAGGTGCTTGATGTAAATATGACACCAGAACCCCAAGACTTTTGTGTTCATAGATCAAAGCTTGGAAATCCTTGAACACAAGAGACTCAGTTCTCGTTCTAATCCAGTCTGCCCTAAAAAGTTTTATTTTAGCACGTATAGGACTAGCAATAAGGGTCTCCAAGGAGAGATCTGCATAAGACAAGATATTATAAACATGTGTAATCCATGTTTTAACAATAGAGTGTTCAGAAGTCATCATATATGCGGATAAAGTCGCCAGTATGTTGTCTGTTCTCTTACAAGTTAAACACTTACGGAACAGTGCACAGAGCCTCCAGCTGTATTCTGCATTCAAGGACGTCAGACCCAGTTCGAGTCTTAACCAGGGACCAGGTACGCTGTGAGGGAGATGTAGCACCCCTCTCCAAAATGTAGCCTCTAATTTATGTAGGACAGTCGGGAGTACAAAACGTCTGGTCTCAAGGCCATATAAGATGGTAGGCAACACTTTTTGGCTCCAGTAAATAATCGCAGGCCTGATGGTGAATTAGCCAAATTTGTATAAAATGATCCTTGTCTGGGAGATGGCAGTTACGATCTTATGGTATAAAGTCCTTGAATGCGAGTCAATAGATGGTGAGCCGTCAAATTGCATTCCTAAGTAAAGGTATGTAGGGACCACCTCTACCAATGTATTATAAATTCTCCAATCAAATTGGGTTCTCCTGGAGGCTCTTGGAGCGTAGGTGACAACTTGAGTTTATTAACTCATTAGTATCAAGATAATTATTTAGGGCAGTCAATAATTTTTGCAAACCTATGGGAGTTTTGGAAATAAGTACCAAATCATCCGCGTACCAAAGAGCCTTGATGCTTAAACCATTCATTTTAGGGGAATCAGAAACAACATCAAGAAACGACAGACTCACATCGTGGATAAAGAAATTAAAAATTGCTGAGGCCAGAATACCGCCCTGTTTTAGCCCCCTATATGTTGGAATTGCCGCTGATAGTAGGCCAATCACAGACAAGCGCACCCTTATAGTAGTGGATGAATGTAAGGCATATATAATATCACATAGGCTAGGAGGACATTTTGCAGATATTAGTTTTTCCATCAGCTTGACTCTAGACACAGAATCAAAAGCTGAATGTAAAGCCACAAACGCGACATATAAAGGTTGTTTTGTTGATTGTGCTTGAGATTTTATTGCATTAAGGGTGAGCAAATTAACAGAAGTGCCCAAACCCGCCACAAACCCTGTCTGACAGGGATCACGTTGTCTGTGGTTTTCCATCCAACAGGAAAAATCTCTCAACACTAGGCGTGCAAATAACTTTGCTGGGGCGTCCAGTAGTGCAATAGGGCGATAGCTCGTCAGAGAGTTCCTGTCACCTTTCTTAAAGATCGGGACAAGAAGCGAGGATTGCCATGAGGACGAAATGGTTTTTGAGAGAATGATTTTATGAAAAACATTATACAGTATAGCAGCCCAAATGGAAGGATTCTGTTTGAACATAAAATTGTTAAACCCATCGGGACCAGCAGCACGCAAATACAATGATTTTTTGATCAAGTCTTCAACAATATTTGGCGAGCAAGCGAGACTCCAATGGTCTGTATTCGACTTGTGATAAGTAAACTCAGCGTATTTGGGATCTGCGTATAGCTTTGAGAAGTGTTCAAACCATTGTGATTCCGACACACCACATAATTGTAAATTGGCTTTTGTGTTACTAGAGGCACTGTTAAGCAGCAACCACATTTGGGCCGAATGTTTGTTTGCAGAGCATAAAAAGGCTTCACTATCCTGCTGATAGAGAATAGCCTTTCTTGTCAGGCACCAATTTCGGTATTGACATTTGATTGTTCTGCGAAAGCTCTCTTTCTCATTAAGCGGAAGCTTAGAAGAAGCTCTTAATTCTTTTCTGTGGGTGCGTTTCATCTGTTGAAGGATTTGGTCATAATGATGTATATGATTTGATGCAGAAGAAGGACTTCCATTGTGTATTAAACCAAACGAGGGAAGTATGTCGGCATAGAAGTCTAGCTTTGAGAGACATAAACCTTGTGTTACAGATTTGAGCACATTTAGAGACGTATTAGTCCATTTAAAACATGTTTTTGCAGTATTCACAGTAAGGGCCAGCTTTGACCAGCGTTGTGTATTTAAAGTGTGATCAGAGAATTCCTGCCACACAAAAGTCAAAACGTGATGGTTGCTGGCCGATTGAGTAACAATTTCAAATGTGGTGGCATTGTGGAACAGTCTGGCGGATATATAAAAACATAATCAATTATGGAATTAGAGGTATTTCTCACCCAAGTAGCTTGAGGAGGGATGTCACCCATAATAGCACCATTTTAATGTTTATGTTTATTTAGTTTATATAGCGCTTTAATCCAAAGCGCTTTACAATATAACAACAAGGTACAATAATGGAAGAAGCAAGTTAACAATCATGATATAAACCATCGATTCAATATGTAGAACAGTTTCCTTGGAAAGTGGAGGTGAGGGAACAGAGAGAAGGAAGGGAGAGGAGGTAGTAAAGGAAGAGGAGCAATAAGGTCAAATAGGTGATATAAGGTCAAGTGGATGTGAGAAGGGAGGGGAAGGGAAGGGAAGGTATGTGGGTCAGGGTGATGGAGAGGGGAGATGGTAGAGGTTCAAGGGGGGGAGTGAAGAAGGGCTTTCAAGGAGGTGCAGGTGGAGATAGAGCGGATAGAGAGAGTTAAGGAGTTCCAGTGTAGGGGGGCTAAGAGCTGAAAGGAACAGAAGTGAGAGGCTGCACATGGTGACGGGGATAGAGTGAGTAAGAAGAGGTCAGCATAGCGGAGAGAACGACAGGGAGTGTAAAATGAGAGCAGAGAAGAGAGATTAATGTTGAATGGTACAAAAAAGTAAACTAAAATCCAAATCGAAATTTAATCCTTCCCTAACGTCTGGCAACATTATTGAAGCCTTCCAAAATTTGGTAATAGAAGATCTTAAAGCAATTAGGAAACGTGACAAGAAAAACTAGAGACAACCTTTCGTACAAAAACAGAAATGCCCTGAAAGAGCTTAGCCAACTCTCACGAATCATATTCAAAACCTCAGATGAGGGACAAAACTTTGTGATCATGAATAAGTGTGAATACATTTGAGAGGCAGGCAGACAATTGAATGATAAAATATGTTACGAGAAACTTGTCTACAATTCGATGAGATAATTGGAAAATCGGGTTCAGACATTTTTACTTGATTGGGAAATTAAGGGAATTCTTGAAGAAGAGGACTGTACATTTCTTTACAAACGTCACTCCACAATCCCCACTATATATATCCTCCCTAAACTACACACAAATATGAATAGACCTCCCGGTAGACCTATTGTGACCTTGGTGGGCTCCTTACTCGAGAATATGTCTAAATATATTGATGAGGTGTTTCCATTTGTCTCTTCTTTACCATTGTATCTAAGGATTTTACCCAAGATAGAGGATTTGCCATGGGAACCTGAATACAGACTGATATGGTCGCAGTCGCATAACCCTGAACAGGAACCGGGGTTTGGCATATATTGCACACTCAGAAGAATTATCATCAAAATATCAATTGCTCCCCTTTTCTGAATGCTACTCTTTGTTATATAACTACATTGTCTGTTCAAAGTCTGTTCTAGACCGGGTCACATCAGGCCTTCTGACTCTGACTTTGCAGTTCTGAATTACTATTCCTGAGTGTTGACTCGTGGAAAAATGTAAAAGGTAATTCATGGTTAAAAAGTCACCACATTTTAAGTGCCAGCTGGTGCACACAGCAAGCCCACCATGTAGCCAATAACTAAGTGTTATTAACTATCTGCTGTTCCCTCTAACCTACTTCAGGTAGACATTTTGTTCGATGGCAAACACATTTAAAAGATGATATCATGCTTACGGCAATACTGAACTATGGATGCACAGGAATCTAAGCTATCACAAAGCATTCCTTGTCCCATTTTCTTATCAACCCATCCCTACATCTGTGGCATTTCACACAATTCCCCATGCTCATATCTTCTCCCAACTCCTTTTCCTCTGAAGACTAAAGTCTGAACACCCTGTGTGGGGTCACAATGTGCCAATCTCCAAGCAAGCTAGGAACTCTGAGACCACTATGGTGATGATGTTGTGCAGTATAAAAGCCTTGTAACAAAACATAACATGATAAATAACATATGGCAAATGTTCTTCTGGGTTTTCTCACATTGAATCTACACCTGTGTGACTCTAGTCGGCTCCTGTCTTGAGCACCTCTACGGCCTCAACCGTGGTTCCTAGAGAAAGTACCATGTCCAAAACTCTGTAGCCAGACTACTTGTTGACTCCCAACACCACCTAATCTAAGACGTTTGTATCACATACTGTGTCCTAGTGGGACAGAACCAAAGAAACTTGAGACAAGTTCTTCCAATGTGAACTACAAAGACAAAGAAGCTAAACTATGCACAGTGGTTCCTTGAAATCACACTCAAAATAATATGACCTCAGCTTCCAAAAACCTACCTTGGTAGTGCCTTCTTTTCTGTCTAAATGGACACATGCTGGAAAACTATTACACGTTAAATCTGCTGTTTCCATGACCAACTATCTGGAAAAGATGACCATTCCCCTTTCCAGCTCCTAAAATTGCTTTGATCAGATCGACCTCAACTCTACTTGTCCCTGTCTGGTCAACTAAAATATCTAATCATTAAATTGCAAGCATGGACCATTGCTTTCTCAGCCCCTATATTTGTTTTCTGTCCACATATACACACATATGCTACATAGACAAGCATGTAGAACTATCATTGGAGCCTATCTCAGATGGTCACGAGCAAAATTTGAACAATTTAGGACATGCATTACCCACATGTTCAACAAACAAAGCTACAATGCTGCCACGCTGTTGGCAAACATACACTTTTCAAATTCCAAAGTAAAATAACGTGTGGCTTGAAATAAAATTTCAAACTACTCCTGACCTTAAGGACATGAAGTTCTTCACCTTTAGGCATTATATGGAGTTTGGAAATGATGCAGACGTAATCATCAAATGGTTCAACATATAATTCACCATAACTTTTAGCACAAACGGTCTTATTCACGATGCTTGTTCCAGGAGTAGGATTTAACGTTTCTATTGACTTAAATCAAGACCAATAAATGTGGGTTTTCCAAGGATTTAATTATTTAGTAGTGGAAGTAGTCCAGGTCTTTTAGCCTTGGTCTGCTGGAGGACCCTTTATCACCAGTCCCGAGAGGGGGCGGGGGGCACTTTACACCAACCTCTCTGAACAGACCAGCTGTGTAAGAAAAAGTGTTAAGCAACCTGCAATACAACATCATCATCATGATAACAAGAGATGGGCGACCATCCGGAGTCCTTAAAAAGAAATGATCACATGAAAACATTTTTGCCATTTGGCCCTAAGTGCTGTTATATTGCCACGTTTCTTGGGGTTGCACCCCACATCCTGGAACTGTTCTAACAAAGCCACCATTTGTGACATTAAGCCTAGGATCCAATATCTCTAATTGCCCCAACAGGGCTGCCTGCCCCGCTCCAGATCACACCCACTGCCTGCGCTCATGGAGAGTGCGGAGAATGCAGCTGGGTAAGGGCCATGTGCCTTCCTTTTCTAATTACCAGATCTTCATTTTCTCAACACTCATATCCAGAACATTGACCATTGCTTCTCATTTACTAATCACTGTGAAAGATCCTGGCCACATTCCCCACCCAAGCCTGTGTCCCAGTCTGAAGGATCAGTGAGAGAACAAAGGGAAGAGCTGGGGTGGGTAGGTGGTCCACAGGCCGACCCCTCTTTTTGGCCATGTCTCCTGATCCCCATACTCCGGACAGGATGCTGCAGCCAGCCTACCACTTTTTGAAGAGCTCTAAATCTAACAAGGATAGGCAACAGTTCTGCCACTGGCCAGAGCCACAAGTATGTCTTCATTTGGGAAAGGGACAGTCTAGTTATCATTGCCATACAGACTGCTTGGCCACCCAAAGGTTCATTTATTGGGGTGAGGATCGCTCACCAGATCCATGGCATACCTCTGCAGCCTTATGGTGCGAGCAGGCCCACACCATTGGAACCCGCATGAGGACGGTGCCTTTTAATACCTCTCTGCATTCCTAGCCTGGTGAGCAAAGTTGTGGAACATTAGTCCGGCTGAGGCAGAGATATCAACATCACTGAACAGAGACTCCTCCTAAACACAGAAAGCACCTTCATCTTCCAAGACTGCTCCACTGAAAGAGGAGCATGAGCATAAAGTGCATGCACCTCTTCTGAGACGACTCTTGTCTGCTTAGAACAGTAAGCAGGTATGCCACTCCCTCCCTGTGCAGTTCAACCGCCCGTGGTTGAGCAAAGTTCAACCCCAGGCTGCTCCGCTTAAAGTCCCACTTTCCCTGGGTGGCACCCGTGCACTTCAGCCCAGGGCATTGGTTCTGCCACACCCCACAGCACTTTAGTGCACTGGGTCTGCACTGTGGCTTTCGACGCAGCGGTTGTCGATGGCCTACAGAGTTGTCCAGAATTTTGCCAGTGTTTTTTTTGATTCATTCAAAATCTTGCATCCATCACTCTTTAGAAGGGAAGAGGGGTAAATAGAGCCACGGCAACCTAAGAGTCACAGGGATCTCCAAGCTGAGGCTCAGAGCAATGGCAATCAAGGTGCCACTCTTATCATAAACAGTATTAAGAAAAATCAACAAGCTAGTTTGGGGAAGAGACAATTTTGACAGCCCACTAAGCAACTCAACTCAAACATCTAAATGTGTGAGGCTTTTGTCCCTGGATTTGCAGACTCTGAAGTCAATAACAGGATTAGCTTATTCAGGCACCAGTAACGTCAACCCTTTCATTCCTCAATTTGTCCGTTGTAGCTTCTCTTCACAATAGCTATGGGTTGCATTTCGAGGGAACTAATTGTCCACCCACCCTCAACCTTACAATGTATTTGCTATATCTTTTCTAGTCTTCCCATTTGCACGACCCAGTAATCTATTGTATTCTTTGACCAATAATGTGCAACTTAACTTAAACCCTCTGACTGGTATCCAATGATGTTATGCCTCCAACGGGAGATGCTCAAACAAGGTCAGGGAGAAGTCTAAATGATATGCTCTGTCAGCTATGATAGTGAAATAAATATTTCTTATGCAATAAGGAACTAGATTTCTTCCAATTCCAGACTTTGCTCTATAATGTTAAGTTCATTTGAGATTCACGATATGTATTTCTACACAGGTGCCATTTCCTTAGCACAACTTTATTAAGGAAGATCGAAATCGGTTCTCCCTTTTTGTCAGACAGTTAGTTGCTTATAGTATGATTTTTGTCACTCACTCTCTGTATATTTTGGTGACATTTGCTTTAAGTTTATCACTGGCTCTGGATGTCACATTCTAGGACGATCTGTCTGGTACTATGATTTCTGGTTAGGCTCCATGGGTGAGCCACTATGTATCATAGCGTCTAGCACTCACTTGAGAGATCACATGGTGGAAGAAGGTGAGTGCTTCTGTTGCCGAAAGAACACAGCCAATGTTTCCTCACACTGGACCTATTTGGACAGCAGCTCAAACGAGGGAGCTAAGGAAGCAAGAATTCTCTGAGGTTAGCGTCATGATATAGAAGACTACAGAGTGAAAATATACTGTTCAATAATTCAAATTTGGTACTAGATGAAAATAGATTTAAAATCTGTAGAGGAGCTTGCAGGTGGATACTCACACTAGTTCATATCCCCTCACCACTGCCATATTGGAACAAATGAGAATAAAGTAGTACTTTGCCATATTCCTCGAGTCGGTACGATTATTTGGTCCGAGACCATTATTTGAAATTCCATCTAGCACAAAAGACGTTTCAAGTTGCTAGAGCAGAAATCCTTCTATGTATTTCTGTAGTATTTCCAGGGGAGTTCCCCTTCAAATTGTAATATTTATTTTCACTTAGCCAGCGGTTGGATAATGACAGAAGAAACAATCATTCCTCAAGAGTTAAATCCCAATGCACGCGGAGGAAACAGTCAGCTAGCGATGACCTCCTTTTGCTGTTCCACTGAGACATTAAAAATATTGTGCATTCATACTGGAAGTGACAGTTCACCATAACCCCAGCCGCAGCCACATCAATGACAACCAAAAAGCCTTCTTGTGGAAAGCACAGCAAAATAATGAGACTATAGTTGGAAGCACCCGACATGTACATTTAACTCAAAAAGCACACTGATTTCTCGAGCTATACATGTGCACATTGCTGCCATTCTTCTGAGATTTCAAATAACAACAACATGTGCATTTAACTTCTAGCCTGTGTGTAACAATGTGCACAGATGTATGCACATATTGTGGGTTTCCCAAGGCTCCTGTGCATAACGCTCCACATAGGAGGCAAGTGCAATCTCCTCAGGGACTGATGCCTTCCATTTGACTGCCTTTGCGGTGCATGCATTTCTAGAATGCCCGTCAGCTAGCCCATCTTTAGGACAGGGCATGTGTGCCTAGAGTGAGGCCTGTTTCTTGGCCCGTGCGAAGCGGGCGGCTACCTGGGGCGCAATTGCCCCGGTCCCTGGAGGGCGAAATTTCCCAGCTTGTGTTGCGCAATTGCTGTGGGAAGAGTTCTGCAGCACAGTAGCCATAGCAGGTGCTGGCGCTGCCTATTCGGACTAATGTCACGTAGTACTTGCTATGCAAGTACTAGGTAAAAATAGACAAAAAATTGACACAAAACTTTAAAAGTAGTATATACTGTTTATGTACTCTGTCCGAGGAGTTACTGCAAAGTTCTTGAATCATGATGTAATAAAACCGATAGTAGTGCGCAGGGTGTGGTGGGAGTGGCGCGGGTTGGGCTAGGGGGGTGCATTCCTAGTGTTTCGCCCTGGGCACCAAATGGACTAGAAACTGCCCTGCCGAAGGTACCAGTGCATACACTGGTGCACGCATGCTCATTAGGAATGCTGCTGCCTCCTGACCTTTGATCCTTTGTTTTTGGCATTGAAACACAATACTCCATATGAAAGTGCAAAGATGTGGCCAAAAGTTGTGTATTGTCAATGCAAAAAACACGAAAACAGTACCTTTTTTTTCCCGAGCACTGCGCAATAGAAATGAGATGTTATGTTCGGTTGTGTTATGTTACACTTATTTTTTAAATTTTTTTTTATTGAATATGGCTGAAAAATACAACTTTTTCAATATTTATATACAATTCATTTACATATTATTTACCAAAATATTTCATAATAAAACTGGAATAAAAAACGACATAGGTGCAAAAAGTAAACCAGGAAACGTATGATAAGGAGGCAAACACACAGGCTTAATTAACACAAGAGGAAAGGATAATGAACATAAAATACACATAAAATACACATACCACATATTGGACTGGCGTTCATTATAATAGATCAATTCTAATAAATAAAACATGGTCTTAGTCTCTTGTTTACTACGACAGGTATATCATACGTTATCACTGTGCGACCTTTACAGTACATGACATAAAATGATTCAAAAGATATTAGCTGCACCGTCAAAACGATACACAACTCCTGAAAACCCTTATTTTACTGATCCAGACACGGAGCCCTTATTTGATTCCAATTTGACTGCCACTAAGTAATTATAAGTGGCAATACGAATGCTTGTCGAATTAGTGGAAAGTATTACTGACCAACGGGATTCAGGTGGAATTTCACTAAAGTAAGGCGTGTGCTTTTCAAAGTGTCTCCTTCTCAAGGTACTTACAGCTGGATACTCGTAACAATGTGTTGTAAGGTTTCTTTAACAGACACATCCTGACAGAAGGTGCAATAATTCTCCTTCTGAGGCAATAGTTTCCTTATAACCAAAATATCCCGGTACGGGATTAAATTAAACCGCAAACGCAAGATGGTTGATCTCACTTGCGGTGAAGGTGCTTGATGTAAATATGACACCAGAACCCCAAGACTTTTGTGTTCATAGATCAAAGCCTGGAAATCCTTGAACACAAGAGACTCAGTTCTCATTCTAATCCAGTCTGACCTAAAAAGTTTTGTTTTAGCACGTATAGGACTAGCAATAAGGGTCTCCAAGGAGAGATCTGCATAAGACAAGATATTATAAACATGTGTAATCCATGTTTTAACAATAGAGTGTTCAGAAGTCATCATATATGCTGATAAAGTCGCCAGTATGTTGTCTGTTCTCTTACAAGTTAAACACTTACGGAACAGTGCACAGAGCCTCCAGCTGTATTCTGCATTCAAGGACGTCAGACCCAGTTCGAGTCTTAACCAGGGACCAGGTACGCTGTGAGGGAGATGTAGCACCCCTCTCCAAAATGTAGCCTCTAATTTATGTAGGACAGTCGGGAGTACAATACGTCTGGTCTCAAGGCCATATAAGATGGTAGGCAACACTTTTTGTCTCCAGTAAATAATCGCAGGCCTGATGGTGAATTAGCCAAATTTGAATAAGATGATCCTTGTCTGGGAGATGGCAGTTACGATCTTATGGTCTAAAGTCCTTGAATGCGAGTCAATAGATGGTGAGCCGTCAAATTGCATTCCTAAGTAAAGGTATGTAGGGACCACCTCTACCAATGTATTATAAATTCTCCAATCAAATTGGGTTCTCCTGGAGGCTCTTGGAGCGTAGGTGACAACTTGAGTTCTGTTAAGGTTAATTATTAACTCATTAGTATCAAGATAATTATTTAGGGCAGTCAATAATTTTTGCAAACCTATGGGAGTTTTGGAAATAAGTACCAAATCATCCGCGTACCAAAGAGCCTTGATGCTTAAACCATTCATTTTAGGGGAATCAGAAACAACATCAAGAAACGACAGACTCACATCGTGGATAAAGAAATTAAAAATTGCTGAGGTCTGAATACCGCCATGTTTTAGCCCCCTATATGTTGGAATTGCCGCTGATAGTAGGCCAATCACAGACAAGCGCACCCTTATAGTAGTGGATGAATGTAAGGCATATATAATATCACATAGGCTAGGAGGACATTTTGCAGATATGAGTTTTTCCATCAGCTTGACTCTAGACACAGAATCAAAAGCTGAATGTAAAGCCACAAACGCAACATATAAAGGTTGTTTTGTTGATTGTGCTTGGGATTTTATTGCATTAAGGGTGAGTAAATTAACAGAAGTGCCCAAACCCGCCACAAACCCTGTCTGACAGGGATCACGTTGTCTGTGGTTTTCCATCCAACAGGAAAAATCTCTCAACACTAGGCGCGCAAATAACTTTGCTGGGGCGTCCAGTAGTACAATAGGGCGATAGCTCGTCAGGGAGTTCCTGTCACCTTTCTTAAAGATCGGGACAAGAAGCGAGGATTGCCATGAGGACCTAATGGTTTTTGAGAGAATGATTTTATTAAAAACATTATACAGTATAGCAGCCCAAATGGAAGGATTCTGTTTGAACATAAAATTGTTAAACCCATCGGGACCAGCAGCACGCGAATACAATGATTTTTTGATCAAGTCTTCAACAATATTTGGCGAGCAAGCGAGACTCCAATGGTCTGTATTCGACTTGTGATAAGTAAACTAGCGTATTTGGGATCTGCGTATAGCTTTGAGAAGTGTTCAAGCCATTGTGATTCTGACACACCACATAATTGTAAATTGGCTTTTGTGTTACTAGAGGCACTGTTAAGCAGCAACCACATTTGGGCCGAATGTTTGTTTGCAGAGCATAAAAAGGCTTCACTATCCTGCTGATAGAGAATAGCCTTTCTTGCCAGGCACCAATTTCGGTATTGACATTTGATTGTTCTGCGAAAGCTCTCTTTCTCATTAAGCGGAAGCTTAAAAGCAGCTCTTAATTCTTTTCTGTGGGTGCGTTTCATCTGTTGAAGGATTTGGTCATAATGATGTATATGATTTGATGCAGAAGAAGGACTTCCATTGTGTATTAAACCAAACGAGGGAAGTATGTCGGCATAGAAGTCTAGCTTCGAGAGACATAAGCCTTGTGTTACAGATTTGAGCACATTTAGAGACGTATTAGTCCATTTAAAACATGTTTTTGCAGTATTCACAGTGAGGGCCAGCTTTGACCAGCGTTGTGTATTTAAAGTGTGATCAGAGAATTCCTGCCACACAAAAGTCAAAATGTGATGGTTGCTGGCCGATTGAGTAACAATTTCAAATGTGGTGGCATTGTGGAACAGTCTGGCGGATATATAAAAACATAATCAATTATGGAATTAGAGGTATTTCTCACCCAAGTAGCTTGAGGAGGGATGTCACCCATAATAGCACCATTTTAATGTTTATGTTTATTTAGTTTATATAGCGCTTTAATCCAAAGTGCTTTACAATATAACAACAAGGTACAATAATGGAAGAAGCAAGTTAACAATCATGATATAAACCATCGATTCAATATGTAGAACAGTTTCCTTGGAAAGTGGAGGTGAGGGAACAGAGAGAAGGAAGGGAGAGGAGGTAGTAAAGGAAGAGGAGCAATAAGGTCAAATAGGTGATGTAAGGTCAAGTGGATGTGAGAAGGGAGGGGAAGGGAAGGGAAGGTATGTGGGACAGGGTGATGGAGAGGGGAGATGGTAGAAGGTCAAGGGGGGAGTGAAGAAGGGCTTTCAAGGAGGTGCAGGTGGGGATAGAGCGGATAGAGAGAGTTAAGGAGTTCCAGTGTAGGGGGGCTAAGAGCTGAAAGGAACGGAAGTGAGAGGCTGCACATGGTGACGGGTGTACAGTGAGTAAGAAGAGGTCAGCAGAGCGGAGGGAACGACAGGGAGGGTAAAATGAGAGCAGAGAAGAGAGATTAATGTTGAATGGTACAAAAAAGTAAACTAAAATCCAAATCGAAATTTAATCCTTCCCTAACGTCTGGCAACATTATTGAAGCCTTCCAAAATTTGGTAATAGAAGATCTTAAAGCAATTAGGAAACGTGACAAGAAAAACTAGAGACAACCTTTCGTACAAAAACAGAAATGCCCTGAAAGAGCTTAGCCAACTCTCACAATACATATTCAAAACCTCGGATGAGGGACAAAACTTTGTGATCATGAATAAGTGTGAATACATTTGAGAGGCAGGCAGACAATTGAATGATAAAATATGTTACGAGAAACTTGTCTACAATTTGATGAGAGAATTGGAAAATCAGGTTCAGACATTTTTACTTGATTGGGAAATTAAGGGATTCTTGAAGAAGAGGACTGTACATTTCTTTACAAACGTCACTCCACAATCCCCACTATATATATCCTCCCTAAACTACACAAAAATATGAATAGACCTCCCGGTAGACCTATTGTGACCTTGGTGGGCTCCTTACTCGAGAATATGTCTAAATATATTGATGAGGTGTTTCCATTTGTCTCTTCTTTACCATTGTATCTAAGGATTTTATCCAAGATAGAGGATTTGCCATGGGAACCTGAATACAGACTGATATGGTCGCAGTCGCATAACCCTGAACAGGAACCGGGGTTTGGCATATATTGCACACTCAGAAGAATTATCATCAAAATATCAATTGCTCCCCTTTTCTGAATGCTACTCTTTGTTATATAACTACATTCTCTGTTCAAAGTCTGTTCTAGACCGGGTCACATCAGGCCTTCTGACTCTGACTTTGCAGTTCTGAATTACTATTCCTGAGTGTTGACTCGTGGAAAAATGTAAAAGGTAATTCATGGTTAAAAAGTCACCACATTTTAAGTGCCAGCTGGTGCACACAGCAAGCCCACCATGTAGCCAATAACTAAGTGTTATTAACTATCTGCTGTTCCCTCTAACCTACTTCACGTAGACATTTTGTTCGATGGCAAACACATTTAAAAGATGATATCATGCTTATGGCAATACTGAACTATGGATGCACAGGAATCTAAGCTATCACAAAGCATTCCTTGTCCCATTTTCTTATCAACCCATCCCTACATCTGTGGCATTTCACACAATTCCCCATGCTCATATCTTCTCCCAACTCCTTTTCCTCTGAAGACTAAAGTCTGAACACCCTGTGTGGGGTCACAATGTGCCAATCTCCAAGCAAGCTAGGAACTCTGAGACCACTATGGTGATGATGTTGTGCAGTATAAAAGCCTTGTAACAAAACATAACATGATAAATAACATATGGCAAATGTTCTTCTGGGTTTTCTCACATTGCATCTACACCTGTGTGACTCTAGTCGGCTCCTGTCTTGAGCACCTCTACGGCCTCAACCGTGGTTCCTAGAGAAAGTACCATGTCCAAAACTCTGTAGCCAGACTACTTGTTGACTCCCAACACCACCTAATCTAAGACGTTTGTATCACATACTGTGTCCTAGTGGGACAGAACCAAAGAAACTTGAGACAAGTTCTTCCAATGTGAACTACAAAGACAAAGAAGCTAAACTATGCACAGTGGTTCCTTGAAATCACACTCAAAATAATATGACCTCAGCTTCCAAAAACCCACCTTGGTAGTGCCTTCTTTTCTGTCTAAATGGACACATGCTGGAAAACTATTACACGTTAACTCTGCTGTTTCCATGACCAACTATCTGGAAAAGATGACTATTCCCCTTTCCAGCTCCTAAAATTGCTTTGATCAGATCGACCTCAACTCTACTTGTCCCTGTCTGGTAAACTAAAATATCTAATCATTAAATTGCAAGCATGGACCATTGCTTTCTCAGCCCCTATATTTGTTTTCTGTCCACATATACACACATATGCTACATAGACAAGCATGTAGAACTATCATTGGAGCCTATCTCAGACGGTCACGAGCAAAATTTGAACAACTTAGGACATGCATTACCCACATGTTCAACAAACAAAGCTACAATGCTGCCACGCTGTTGGCAAACATACACTTTTCAAATTACAAAGTAAAATAACGTGTGGCTTGAAATAAGATTTCAAACTACTCCTGACGTTAAGGACATGAAGTTCTTCACCTTTAGGCATTATATGGAGTTTGGAAACGATGCAGACGTAATCATCAAATGGTTCAACATATAATTCACCATAACTTTTAGCACAAACGGTCTTATTCACGATGCTTGTTCCAGGAGTAGGATTTAACGTTTCTATTGACTTAAATCAAGACCAATAAATGTGGGTTTTCCAAGGATTTAATTATTTAGTAGTGGAAGTAGTCCAGGTCTTTTAGCCTTGGTCTGCTGGAGGACCCTTTATCACCAGGCCCGAGAGGGGGGGGGCACTTTACACCAACCTCTCTGAACAGACCAGCTGTGTAAGAAAAAGTGTTAAGCAACCTGCAATACAACATCATCATCATGATAACAAGAGATGGGCGACCATCCGGAGTCCTTAAAAAGAAATGATCACATGAAAACATTTTTGCCATTTGGCCCTAAGTGCTGTTATATTGCCACGTTTCTTGGGGTTGCACCCCACATCCTGGAACTGTTCTAACAAAGCCACCATTTGTGACATTAAGCCTAGGATCCAATATCTCTAATTGCCCCAACAGGGCTGCCTGCCCCACTCCAGATCACACCCACTGCCTGCGCTCATGGAGAGTGCGGAGAATGCAGCTGGGTAAGGGCCATGTGCCTTCCTTTTCTAATTACCAGATCTTCATTTTCTCAACACTCATATCCAGAACATTGACCATTGCTTCTCATTTACTAATCACTGTGAAAGATCCTGGCCACATTCCCCACCCAAGCCTGTGTCCCAGTCTGAAGGATCAGTGAGAGAACAAAGGGAAGAGCTGGGGTGGGTAGGTGGTCCACAGGCCGACCCCTCTTTTTGGCCATGTCTCCTGATCCCCATACTCCGGACAGGATGCTGCAGCCAGCCTACCACTTTTTGAAGAGCTCTAAATCTAACAAGGATAGGCCACAGTTCTGCCACTGGCCAGAGCCACAAGTATGTCTTCATTTGGGAAAGGGACAGTCTAGTTATCATTGCCATACAGACTGCTTGGCCACCCAAAGGTTCATTTATTGGGGTGAGGATCGCTCACCAGATCCATGGCATACCTCTGCAGCCTTATGGTGCGAGCAGGCCCACACCATTGGAACCCGCATGAGGACGGTGCCTTTTAATACCTCTCTGCATTCCTAGCCTGGTGAGCAAAGTTGTGGAACATTAGTCCGGCTGAGGCAGAGATATCAACATCACAGAACAGAGACTCCACCCAAACACAGAAAGCACCTTCATCTTCCAAGACTGCTCCACTGAAAGAGGAGCATGAGCATAAAGTGCATGCACCTCTTCTGAGACGACACTTGTCTGCTTAGAACAGTAAGCAGGTATGCCACTCCCTCCCTGTGCAGTTCAACCGCCCGTGGTTGAGCAAAGTTCAACCCCAGGCTGCTCCGCTTAAAGTCCCACTTTCCCTGGGTGGCACCCGTGCACTTCAGCCCAGGGCATTGGTTCTGCCACACCCCACAGCACTTTAGTGCACTGGGTCTGCACTGTGGCTTTCGACGCAGCGGTTGTCGATGGCCTACAGAGTTGTCCAGAATTTTGCCAGTGTTTTTTTTGATTCATTCAAAATCTTGCATCCATCACTCTTTAGAAGGGAAGAGGGGTAAATAGAGCCACGGCAACCTAAGAGTCACAGGGATCTCCAAGCTGAGGCTCAGAGCAATGGCAATCAAGGTGCCACTCTTATCATAAACAGTATTAAGAAAAATCAACAAGCTAGTTTGGGGAAGAGACAATTTTGACAGCCCACTAAGCAACTCAACTCAAACATCTAAATGTGAGGCTTTTGTCCCTGGATTTGCAGACTCTGAAGTCAATAACAGGATTAGCTTATTCAGGCACCAGCAACGTCAACCCTTTCATTACTCAAGTTGTCCGTTGTAGCTTCTCTTCACAATAGGTATGGGTTGCATTTCGAGGGAATTAATTGTCCACCCAGCCTCAACCTTGCAAAGTATTTGCTATATCTTTTCTAGTCTTCCCATTTGCACGACCCAGTAATCTATTGTATTCTTTGACCAATAATGTGCAACTTAACTTAAACCCTCTGACTGGTATCAAATGATGTTATGCCTCCAACGGGAGATGCTCAAACAAGGTCAGGGAGAAGTCTAAATGATATGCTCTGTCGGCTATGATAGTGAAATAAATATTTCTTATGCAATAAGGAACTAGATTTCTTCCAATTCCAGACTTTGCTCGATAATGTTAAGTTCATTTGAGATTCACGATATGTATTTCTACACAGGTGCCATTTCCTTAGCACAACTTTATTTAGGAAGATCGAAATCGGTTCTCCCTTTTTGTCAGACAGTTAGTTGCTTATAGTATGATTTTTGTCACTCACTCTCTGTATATTTTGGTGACATTTGCTTTAAGTTTATCACTGGCTCTGGATGTCACATTCTAGGACGATCTGTCTGGTACTATGATTTCTGGTTAGGCTCCATGGGTGAGCCACTATGTATCATAGCGTCTAGCACTCACTTGAGAGATCACATGGTGGAAGAAGGTGAGTACTTCTGTTGCCGAAAGAACACAGCCAATGTTTCCTCACACTGGACCTATTTGGACAATAGCAGCTCAAACGAGGGAACTAAGGAAGCAAGAATTCTCTGAGGTTAGCGTCATGATATAGAAGACTACAGAGTGAAAATATACTGTTCAATAATTCAAATTTGGTACTAGATGAAAATAGATTTAAAATCTGTAGAGGAGCTTGCAGGTGGATACTCACACTAGTTCATATCCCCTCAGCACTGCCATATTGGAACAAATGAGAATAAAGTAGTACTTTGCCATATTCCTCGAGTCGGTACGATTATTTGGTCCGAGACCATTATTTGTAATTCCATCTAGCACAAAAGACGTTTCAAGTTGCTAGAGCAGAAATCCTTCTTTGTATTTCTGTAGTATTTCCAGGGGAGTTCCCCTTCAAATTGTAATATTTATTTTCACTTAGCCAGCGGTTGGATAATGACAGAAAAAACAAGCATTCCTCAAGAGTTAAATCCCAATGCACGCGGAGGAAACAGTCAGCTAGCGATGACCTCCTTTTGCTGTTCCACTGAGACATTAAAAATATTGTGCATTCATACTGGAAGTGACAGTTCACCATAACCCCAGCCGCAGCCACATCAATGACAACCAAAAAGCCTTCTTGTGGAAAGCACAGCAAAATAATGAGACTATAGTTGGAAGCACCCGACATGTACATTTAACTCAAAAAGCACACTGATTTCTCGAACTATACATGTGCACATTGCTGCCATTCTTCTGAGATTTCAAATAATAACAACATGTGCATTTAACCTCTAGCCTGTGTGTAACAATGTGCACAGATGTATGCACATATTGTGGGTTTCCCAAGGCTCCTGTGCATAACGCTCCACATAGGAGGCAAGTGCATTCTCCTCAGGGACTGATGCCTTCCATTTGACTGCCTTTGCGGTGCATGCATTTCTAGAATGCCCGTCAGCTAGCCCATCTTTAGGACAGGGCATGTGTGCCTAGAGTGAGGCCCGTTTCTTGGCCCGTGCGAAGCGGGCGGCTGCCCGGGGCTCAATTGCCCCGGTCCCTGGAGGGCGAAATTTCCCAGCTTGTGTTGCGCAATTGCTGTGGGAAGAGTTCTGCAGCACAGTAGCCATAGCAGGTGCTGGCGCTGCCTATTCGGACTAATGTCACGTAGTACTTGCTATGCAAGTACTAGGTAAAAATAGACAAAAAATTGACACAAAACTTTAAAAGTAGTATGTACTGTTTATGTACTCTGTCCGAGGAGTTACTGCCAAGTTCTTGAATCATGATGTAATAAAACCAATTTCATTTGTTTAGCAGTGATCTATTTACTTTGGGCAGGAGTTTCATAACAGTGTAGTTTGGGAGTAGTGCGCAGGGTGTGGTGGGAGTGGCGCGGGTTGGGCTAGGGGGGTGCATTCCTAGTGTTTCGCCCTGGGCACCAAATGGACTAGAAACTGCCCTGCCGAAGGTACCAGTGCATACACTGGTGCACGCATGCTCATTAGGAATGCTGCTGCCTCCTGACCTTTGATCCTTTGTTTTTGGCATTGAAACACAATACTCCATATGAAAGTGCATAGATGTGGCCAAAAGTTGTGTATTGTCAATGCAAAAAACACGAAAACAGTACCTTTGTTTTCCCGAGCACTGCGCAATAGAAATGAGATGTTATGTTAGATTGTGTTATGTTACACTTATTTTTTTAAATTTTTTTTATTGAATATAGCTGAAAAATACAACTTTTTTAATATTTATATACAATTCATTTACATATTATTTACCAAAATATTTCATAATAAAACTGGAATAAAAAACGACATAGGTGCAAAAAGTAAACCAGGAAACGTATGATAAGGAGGCAAACACACAGGCTTAATTAACACAAGAGGAAAGGATAATGAACATAAAATACACATAAAATACACATACCATATATTGGACTGGCGTTCATTATAATAGATCAATTCTAATAAATAAAACATGGTGTTAGTCTCTTGTTTACTACGAAAGGTATATCATACGTTATCACTGTGCGACCTTTACAGTACATGACATAAAATGATTCAAAAGATATTAGCTGCACCGTCAAAACGATACACAACTCCTGAAAACCCTTATTTTACTGATCCAGACACGGAGCCCTTATTTGATTCCAATTTGACTGCCACTAAGTAATTATAAGTGGCAATACGAATGCTTGTCGAATTAGTGGAAAGTATTACTGACCAACGGGATTCAGGTGGAATTTCACTAAAGTAAGGCATGTGCTTTTCAAAGTGTCTCCTTCTCAAGGTACTTACAGCTGGACACTCGTAACAATGTGTTGTAAGGTTTCTTTAACAGACACATCCTGAAAGAAGGTGCAATAATTCTCCTTCTGAGGCAATAGTTTCCTTATAACCAAAATATCCCGGTTCGGGATTAAATTAAACCGCAAACGCAAGATGGTTGATCTCACTTGCAGTGAAGGTGCTTGATGTAAATATGACGCCAGAACCCCAAGACTTTTGTCTTCATAGATCAAAGCTTGGAAATCCTTGAACACAAGACACTCAGTTCTCGTTCTAATCCAGTCTGACCTAAAAAGTTTTATTTTAGCACGCATAGGACTAGCAATAAGGGTCTCCAAGGAGAGATCTGCATAAGACAAGATATTATAAACATGTGTAATCCATGTTTTAACAATAGAGTGTTCAGAAGTCATCATATATGCGGATAAAGTCGCCAGTATGTTGTCTGTTCTCTTACAAGCTAAACACTTACGGAACAGTGCACAGAGCCTCCAGCTGTATTCTGCATTCAAGGACGTCAGACCCAGTTTGAGTCTTAACCAGGGACCAGGTTCGCTGTGAGGGAGATGTAGCACCCCTCTCCAAAATGTAGCCTCTAATTTATGTAGGACAGTCGGGAGTACAATACGTCTGGTCTCAAGGCCATATAAGATGGTAGGCAACACTTTTTGGCTCCAGTAAATAATCGCAGGCCTGATGGTGAATTAGCCAAATTTGTATAAGATGATCCTTGTCTGGGAGATGGCAGTTACGATCTTATGGTCTAAAGTCCTTGAATGCGAGTCAATAGATGGTGAGCCGTCAAATTACATTCCTAAGTAAAGGTATGTAGGGACCACCTCTACCAATGTATTATAAATTCTCCAATCAAATTGGGTTCTCCTGGAGGCTCTTGGAGCGTAGGTGACAACTTGAGTTCTGTTAAGGTTAATTATTAACTCATTAGTATCAAGATAATTATTTAGGGCAGTCAATAATTTTTGCAAACCTATGGGAGTTTTGGAAATAAGTACCAAATCATCCGCGTACCAAAGAGCCTTGATGCTTAAACCATTCATTTTAAGGGAATCAGAAACAACATCAAGAAACGACAGACTCACATCGTGGATAACGAAATTAAAAATTGCTGAGGCCAGAATACCGCCCTGTTTTAGCCCCCTATATGTTGGAATTGCCGCTGATAGTAGGCCAATCACAGACAAGCGCACCCTTATAGTAGTGGATGAATGTAAGGCATATATAATATCACATAGGCTAGGAGGACATTTTGCAGATATGAGTTTTTCCATCAGCGTGACTCTAGACACAGAATCAAAAGCTGAATGTAAAGCCACAAACGCAACATATAAAGGTTGTTTTGTTGATTGTGCTTGAGATTTTATTGCCTTAAGGGTGAGTAAATTAACAGAAGTGCCCAAACCCGCCACAAACCCTGTCTGACAGGGATCACGTTGTCTGTGGTTTTCCATCCAACAGGAAAAATCTCTCAACACTAGGCGCACAAATAACTTTGCTGGGGCGTCCAGTAGTACAATAGGGCGATAGCTCGTCAGAGAGTTCCTGTCACCTTTCTTAAAGATCGGGACAAGAAGCGAGGATTGCCATGGGGACGTAATGGTTTTTGAGAGAATGATTTTATGAAAAACATTATACAGTATAGCAGCCCAAATGGAAGGATTCTGTTTGAACATAAAATTGTTAAACCCATCGGGACCAGCAGCACGCGAATACAATGATTTTTTGATCAAGTCTTCAACAATATTTGGCGAGCAAGCGAGACTCAAATGGTCTGTATTCGACTTGTGATAAGTAAACTCAGCGTATTTGGGATCTGCGTATAGCTTTGAGAAGTGTTCAAGCCATTGTGATTCTGACACACCACATAATTGTAAATTGGCTTTTGTGTTACTAGAGGCACTGTTAAGCAGCAACCACATTTGGGCCGAATGTCTGTTTGCAGAGCATAAAAAGGCTTCACTATCCTGCTGATAGAGAATAGCCTTTCTTGCCAGGCACCAATTTCGGTATTGACATTTGATTGTTCTGCGAAAGCTCTCTTTCTCATTAAGCGGAAGCTTAAAAGCAGCTCTTAATTCTTTTCTGTGGGTGCGTTTCATCTGTTGAAGGATTTGGTCATAATGATGTATATGATTTGATGCAGAAGAAGGACTTCCATTGTGTATTAAACCAAACGAGGGAAGTATGTCGGCATAGAAGTCTAGCTTCGAGAGACATAAGCCTTGTGTTACAGATTTGAGCACATTTAGAGACGTATTAGTCCATTTAAAACATGTTTTTGCAGTATTCACAGTAAGTGCCAGCTTTGACCAGCGTTGTGTATTTAAAGTGTGATCAGAGAATTCCTGCCACACAAAAGTCAAAACGTGATGGTTGCTGGCCGATTGAGTAACAATTTCAAATGTGGTGGCATTGTGGAACCGTCTGGCGGATATATAAAAACATAATCAATTATGGAATTAGAGGTATTTCTCACCCAAGTAGCTTGAGGAGGGATGTCACCCATAATAGCACCATTTTAATGTTTATGTTTATTTAGTTTATATAGCGCTTTAATCCAAAGCGCTTTACAATATAACAACAAGGTACAATAATGGAAGAAGCAAGTTAACAATCATGATATAAACCATCGATTCAATATGTAGAACAGTTTCCTTGGAAAGTGGAGGTGAGGGAACAGAGAGAAGGAAGGGAGAGGAGGTAGTAAAGGAAGAGGAGCAATAAGGTCAAATAGGTGATATAAGGTCAAGTGGATGTGAGAAGGGAGGGGAAGGGAAGGTATGTGGGACAGGGTGATGGAGAGGGGAGATGGTAGAAGGTCAAGGGGGGAGTGAAGAAGGGCTTTCAAGGAGGAGCAGGTGGGGATAGAGCGGATAGAGAGAGTTAAGGAGTTCCAGTGTAGGGGGGCTAAGAGCTGAAAGGAACAGAAGTGAGAGGCTGCACATAGTGACGGGGGTACAGTGAGTAAGAAGAGGTCAGCAGAGTGGAGAGAATGACAGGGAGTGTAAAATGAGAGCAGAGAAGAGAGATTAATGTTGAATGGTACAAAAAAGTAAACTAAAATCCAAATCGAAATTTAATCCCTCCTTAACGTCTGGCAACATTATTGAAGCCTTCCAAAATTTGGTAATAGAAGATCTTAAAGCAATTAGGAAACGTGACAAGAAAAACTAGAGACAACCTTTCGTACAAAAACAGAAATGCCCTGAAAGAGCTTAGCCAACTCTCACAATACATATTCAAAACCTCGGATGAGGGACAAAACTTTGTGATCATGAATAAGTGTGAATACATTGAGAGGCAGGCAGACAATTGAATGATAAAATATGTTACGAGAAACTTGTCTACAATTCGATGAGAGAATTGGAAAATCAGGTTCAGACATTTTTACTTGATTGGGAAATTAAGGGAATTCTTGAAGAAGAGGACTGCACATTTCTTTACAAACGTCACTCCACAATCCCCACTATATATATCCTCCCTAAACTACACAAAAATATGAATAGACCTCCCGGTAGACCTATTGTGACCTTGGTGGGCTCCTTACTCGAGAATATGTCTAAATATATTGATGAGGTGTTTCCATTTGTCTCTTCTTTACCATTGTATCTAAGGATTTTATCCAAGATAGAGGATTTGCCATGGGAACCTGAATACAGACTGATATGGTCGCAGTCGCATAACCCTGAACAGGAACCGGGGTTTGGCATATATTGCACACTCAGAAGAATTATCATCAAAATATCAATCGCTCCCCTCTTTCTGAATGGTATGCTTTAAACATATGTGTCACAGATAAATGGCAACCGGTCCTACTCTTTGTTATATAACTACATTCTCTGTTCAAAGTCTGTTCTAGACCGGGTCACATCAGGCATTCTGACTCTGACTTTGCAGTTCTGAATTACTATTCCTGAGTGTTGACTCGTGGAAAAATGTAAAAGGTAATTCATGGTTAAAAAGTCACCACATTTTAAGTGCCAGCTGGTGCACACAGCAAGCCCACCATGTAGCCAATAACTAAGTGTTATTAACTATCTGCTGTTCCCTCTAACCTACTTCACGTAGACATTTTGTTCGATGGCAAACACATTTAAAAGATGATATCATGCTTATGGCAATACTGAACTATGGATGCACAGGAATCTAAGCTATCACAAAGCATTCCTTGTCCCATTTTCTTATCAACCCATCCCTACATCTGTGGCATTTCACACAATTCCCCATGCTCATATCTTCTCCCAACTCCTTTTCCTCTGAAGACTAAAGTCTGAACACCCTGTGTGGGGTCACAATGTGCCAATCTCCAAGCAAGCTAGGAACTCTGAGACCACTATGGTGATGATGTTGTGCAGTATAAAAGCCTTGTAACAAAACATAACATGATAAATAACATGTGGCAAATGTTCTTCTGGGTTTTCTCACATTGCATCTACACCTGTGTGACTCTAGTCAGCTCCTGTCTTGAGCACCTCTACGGCCTCAACCGTGGTTCCTAGAGAAAGTACCATGTCCAAAACTCTGTGGCCAGACTACTTGTTGACTCCCAACACCACCTAATCTAAGACGTTTGTATCACATACTGTGTCCTAGTGGGACAGAACCAAAGAAACTTGAGACAAGTTATTCCAATGTGAACTACAAAGACAAAGAAGCTAAACTATGCACAGTGGTTCCTTGAAATCACACTCAAAATTATATGACCTCAGCTTCCAAAAACCCACCTTGGTAGTGCCTTCCTTTCTGTCTAAATGGACACATACTGGAAAACTATTACACGTTAACTAAGCTGTTTCCATGACCAACTATCTGGAAAAGATGACTATTCCCCTTTCCAGCTCCTAAAATTGCTTTGATCAGATCGACCTCAACTCTACTTGTCCCTATCTGGTCAACTAAAATATCTAATCATTAAATTGCAAGCATGGACCATTGCTTTCTCAGCCCCTATATTTGTTTTCTGTCCACATATACACACATATGCTACATAGACAAGCATGTAGAACTATCATTGGAGCCTATCTCAGACGGTCACAAGCAAAATTTGAACAACTTAGGACATGCATTACCCACATGTTCAACAAACAAAGCTACAATGCTGCCACGCTGTTGGCAAACATACACTTTTCAAATTACAAAATAAAATAACGTGTGGCTTGAAATAAGATTTCAAACTACTCCTGACGTTAAGGACATGAAGTTCTTCACCTTTAGGCATTATATGGAGTTTGGAAACGATGCAGACGTAATCATCAAATGGTTCAACATATAATTCACCATAACTTTTAGCACAAACGGTCTTATTCACGATGCTTGTTCCAGGAGTAGGATTTAACGTTTCTATTGACTTAAATCAAGACCAATAAATGTGGGTTTTCCAAGGATTTAATTATTTAGTAGTGGAAGTAGTCCAGGTCTTTTTGCCTTAGTCTGCTGGAGGACCCTTTATCACCAGGCCCGAGAGGGGGGGGGGGGGCACTTTACACCAACCTCTCTGAACAGACCAGCTGTGTAAGAAAAAGTGTTAAGCAACCTGCAATACAACATCATCATCATGATAACAGGAGATGGGCGACCATCCGGAGTCCTTAAAAAGAAATGATCACATGACAACATTTTGCCTTTTTGGCCCTAAGAGCTGTTATAGTGCCACATTTCTTGGTGTTGCACCCCCACATCCTGGAACTGTTCTAACAAAGCCACCATTTGTGACATTAAGCCTAGGATCCAATATCTCTAATTGCCCCAACAGGGCTGCCTGCCCCACTCCAGATCGCACCCACTGCCTGCGCTCATGGAGAGTGCGGAGAATGCAGCTGGGTAAGGGCCATGTGCCTTCCTTTTCTAATTACCAGATCTTCATTTTCTCAACACTCATATCCAGAACATTGACCATTGCTTCTCATTTACTAATCACTGTGAAAGATCCTGGCCACATTCCCCACCCAAGCCTGTGTCCCAGTCTGAAGGATCAGTGAGAGAACAAAGGGAAGAGCTGGGGTGGGTAGGTGGTCCACAGGCCGACCACTCTTTTTGGCCATGTCTCCTGATCCCCATACTCCGGACAGGATGCTGCAGCCAGCCTACCACTTTTTGAAGAGCTCTACATCTAACAAGGATAGGCAACAGTTCTGCCACTGGCCAGAGCCACAAGTATGTCTTCATTTGGGAAAAGGACAGTCTAGTTATCATTGCCATACAGACTGCTTGGCCACCCAAAGGTTCATTTATTGGGGTGAGGATCGCTCACCAGATCCATGGCATACTTTTGCAGCCTTATGGTGCGAGCAGGCCCACACCATTGGAACCCGCATGAGGACGGTGCATTTTAATACCTCTCTGCATTCCTAGCCTGGTGAGCAAAGTTGTGGAACATTAGTCCGGCTGAGGCAGAGATATCAACATCACAGAACAGAGACTCCACCCAAACACAGAAAGCACCTTCATCTTCCAAGACTGCTCCACTGAAAGAGGAGCATGAGCATAAAGTGCATGCACCTCTTCTGAGACGACTCTTGTCTGCTTAGAACAGTAAGCAGGTATGCCACTCCCTCCCTGTGCAGTTCAACCGCCCGTGGTTGAGCAAAGTTCAACCCCAGGCTGCTCCGCTTAAAGTCCCACTTTCCCTGGGTGGCACCCGTGCACTTCAGCCCAGGGCATTGGTTCTGCCACACCCCACAGCACTTTAGTGCACTGGGTCTGCACTGTGGCTTTCGACTGGAGCGGTTGTCGATGGCCTACAGAGTTGTCCAGAATTTTGCCAGTGTTTTTTTTGATTCATTCAAAATCTTGCATCCATCACTCTTTAGAAGGGAAGCAGGGTAAATAGAGCCACGGCAACCTAAGAGTCACAGGGATCTCCAAGCTGAGGCTCAGAGCAATGGCAATCAAGGTGCCACTCTTATCATAAACAGTATTAAGAAAAATCAACAAGCTAGTTTGGGGAAGAGAAAATTTTGACAGCCCACTAAGCAACTCAACTCAAACATCTAAATGTGTGAGGCTTTTGTCCCTGGATTTGCAGATTCTGAAGTCAATAACAGGATTAGCTTATTCAGGCACCAGTAACGTCAACCCTTTCATTCCTCAAGTTGTCTGTTGTAGCTTCTCTTCACAATAGCTATGGGTTGCATTTCGAGGGAACTAATTGTCCACCCACCCTCAACCTTACAATGTATTTGCTATATCTTTTCTAGTCTTCCCATTTGCACGACCCAGTAATCTATTGTATTCTTTGACCAATAATGTGCAACTTAACTTAAACCCTCTGACTGGTATCAAATGATGTTATGCCTCCAACGGGAGATGCTCAAACAAGGTCAGGGAGAAGTCTAAATGATATGCTCTGTCGGCTATGATAGTGAAATAAATATTTCTTATGCAATAAGGAACTAGATTTCTTCCAATTCCAGACTTTGCTCTATAATGTTAAGTTCATTTGAGATTCACTATATGTATTTCTAAACAGGTGTCATTTCCTTAGCACAACTTTATTAAGGAAGATCGAAATCGGTTCTCCCTTTTTGTCAGACAGTTAGTTGCTTATAGTATGATTTTTGTCACTCACTCTCTGTATATTTTGGTGACATTTGCTTTAAGTTTATCACTGGCTCTGGATGTCACATTCTAGGACGATCTGTCTGGTACTATGATTTCTGGTTAGGCTCCATGGGTGAGCCACTATGTATCATAGCGTCTAGCACTCACTTGAGAGATCACATGGTGGAAGAAGGTGAGTATTTCTGTTGCCGAAAGAACACAGCCAATGTTTCCTCACACTGGACCTATTTGGACAATAGCAGCTCAAACGAGGGAACTAAGGAAGCAAGAATTCTCTGAGGTTAGCGTCATGATATAGAAGACTACAGAGTGAAAATATACTGTTCAATAATTCAAATTTGGTACTAGATGAAAATAGATTTAAAATCTGTAGAGGAGCTTGCAGGTGGATACTCACACTAGTTCATATCCCCTCAGCACTGCCATATTGAAACAAATGAGAATAAAGTAGTACTTTGCCATATTCCTCAAGTCGGTACGATTATTTGGTCCGAGACCATTATTTGTAATTCCATCTAGCACAAAAGACGTTTCAAGTTGCTGGAGCAGAAATCCTTCTATGTATTTCTGTAGTATTTCCAGGGGAGTTCCCCTTCAAATTGTAATATTTATTTTCACTTAGCCAGCGGTTGGATAATGACAGAAGAAACAAGCATTCCTCAAGAGTTAAATCCCAATGCACGCGGAGGAAACAGTCAGCTAGCGATGACCTCCTTTTGCTGTTCCACTGAGACATTAAAAATATTGTGCATTCATACTGGAAGTGACAGTTCACCATAACCCCAGCCGTAGCCACATCAATGACAACCAAAAAGCGTTCTTGTGGAAAGCACAGCAAAATAATGAGACTATAGTTGGAAGCACCCGACATGTACATTTTACTCAAAAAGCACACTGATTTCTCGAGCTATACATGTGCACATTGCTGCCATTCTTCTGAGATTTCAAATAATAACAACATGTGCATTTAACTTCTAGCCTGTGTGTAACAATGTGCACAGATGTATGCACATATTGTGGGTTTCCCAAGGCTCCTGTGCATAACGCTCCACATAGGAGGCAAGTGCATTCTCCTCAGGGACTGATGCCTTCCATTTGACTGCCTTTGCGGTGCATGCATTTCTAGAATGCCCGTCAGCTAGCCCATCTTTAGGACAGGGCATGTGTGCCTAGAGTGAGGCCCATTTCTTGGCCCGGGCGAAGCGGGCGGCTACCCGGGGCGCAATTGCCCCGGTCCCTGGAGGGTGAAATTTCCCAGCTTGTGTTGCGCAATTGCTGTGGGAAGAGTTCTGCAGCAAAGTAGCCATAGCAGGTGCTGGCGCTGCCTATTCGGACTAATGTCACGTAGTACTTGCTATGCAAGTACTAGGTAAAAATAGACAAAAAATTGACACAAAACTTTAAAAGTAGTATATACTGTTTATGTACTCTGTCCGAGGAGTTACTGCAAAGTTCTTGAATCATGATGTAATAAAACCGATTTCATTTGTTTAGCAGTGATTTATTTACTTTGGGCAGGAGTTTCATAACAGTGTAGTTTGGGAGTAGTGCGCAGGGTGTGGTGGGAGTGGCGCGGGTTGGGCTAGGGGGGTGCATTCCTAGTGTTTCGCCCTGGGCACCAAATGGACTAGAAACTGCCCTGCCGAAGGTACCAGTGCATACACTGGTGCACGCATGCTCATTAGGAATGCTGCTGCCTCCTGACCTTTGATCCTTTGTTTTTGGCATTGAAACACAATACTCCATATGAAAGTGCATAGATGTGGCCAAAAGTTGTGTATTGTCAATGCAAAAAACACGAAAACAGTACCTTTTTTTTCCCGAGCACTGCGCAATAGAAATGAGATGTTATGTTAGGTTGTGTTATGTTACTTATTTTTTTAATTTTTTTTTTATTGAATATAGCTGAAAAATACAACTTTTTCAATATTTACATACAATTCATTTACTTATTATTTACCAAAATATTTCATAATAAAACTGGAATAAAAAACGACATAGGTGCAAAAAGTAAACCAGGAAACGTATGATAAGGAGGCAAACACACAGGCTTAATTAACACAAGAGGAAAGGATAATGAACATAAAATACACATAAAATACACATACCACATATTGGACTGGCGTTCATTATAATAGATCAATTCTAATAAATAAAACATGGTCTTAGTCTCTTGTTTACTACGACAGGTATATGATACGTTATCACTGTGCGACCTTTACAGTACATGACATAAAATGATTCAAAAGATATTAGCTGCACCGTCAAAACGATACACAACTCCTGAAAACCCTTATTTTACTGATCCAGACACGGAGCCCTTATTTGATTCCAATTTGACTGCCACTAAGTAATTATAAGTGGCAATACGAATGCTTGTCGAATTAGTGGAAAGTATTACTGACCAACGGGATTCAGGTGGAATTTCACTAAAGTAAGGCATGTGCTTTTTAAAGTGTCTCCTTCTCAAGGTACTTACAGCTGGATACTCGTAACAATGTGTTGTAAGGTTTCTTTAACAGACACATCCTGACAGAAGGTGCAATAATTCTGCTTCTGAGGCAATATTTTCCTTATAACCAAAATATCCCGGTACGGGATTAAATTAAACCGCAAACGCAAGATGGTTGATCTCACTTGCGGTGAAGGTGCTTGATGTAAATATGACACCAGAACCCCAAGACTTTTGTGTTCATAGATCAAAGCTTGGAAATCCTTGAACACAAGAGACTCAGTTCTCTTTCTAATCCAGTCTGCCCTAAAAAGTTTTATTTTAGCACGTATAGGACTAGCAATAAGGGTCTCCAAGGAGAGATCTGCATAAGACAAGATATTATAAACATGTGTAATCCATGTTTTAACAATAGAGTGTTCAGAAGTCATCATATATGCGGATAAAGTCGCCAGTATGTTGTCTGTTCTCTTACAAGTTAAACACTTACGGAACAGTGCACAGAGCCTCCAGCTGTATTCTGCATTCAAGGACGTCAGACCCAGTTCGAGTCTTAACCAGGGACCAGGTATGCTGTGAGGGAGATGTAGCACCCCTCTCCAAAATGTAGCCTCTAATTTATGTAGGACAGTCGGGAGTACAATACGTCTGGTCTCAAGGCCATATAAGATGGTAGGCAACACTTTTTGGCTCCAGTAAATAATCGCAGGCCTGATGGTGAATTAGCCAAATTTGTATAAAATGATCCTTGTCTGGGAGATGGCAGTTACGATCTTATGGTCTAAAGTCCTTGAATGCGAGTAAATAGATGGTGAGCCGTCAAATTGCATTCCTAAGTAAAGGTATGTAGGGACCACCTCTACCAATGTATTATAAATTCTCCAATCAAATTGGGTTCTCCTGGAGGCTCTTGGAGCGTAGGTGACAACTTGAGTTTATTAACTCATTAGTATCAAGATAATTATTTAGGGCAGTCAATAATTTTTGCAAACCTATGGGAGTTTTGGAAATAAGTACCAAATCATCCGCGTACCAAAGAGCCTTGATGCTTAAACCATTCATTTTAGGGGAATCAGAAACAACATCAAGAAACGACAGACTCACATCGTGGATAAAGAAATTAAAAATTGCTGAGGCCAGAATACCGCCCTGTTTTAGCCCCCTATATGTTGGAATTGCCGCTGATAGTAGGCCAATCACAGACAAGCGCACCCTTATAGTAGTGGATGAATGTAAGGCATATATAATATCACATAGGCTAGGAGGACATTTTGCAGATATGAGTTTTTCCATCAGCTTGACTCTAGACACAGAATCAAAAGCTGAATGTAAAGCCACAAACGCAACATATAAAGGTTGTTTTGTTGATTGTGCTTGAGATTTTATTGCATTAAGGGTGAGTAAATTAACAGAAGTGCCCAAACCCGCCACAAACCCTGTCTGACAGGGATCACGTTGTCTGTGGTTTTCCATCCAACAGGAAAAATCTCTCAACAATAGGCGCGCAAATAACTTTGCTGGGGCGTCCAGTAGTACAATAGGGCGATAGCTCGTCAGGGAGTTCCTGTCACCTTTCTTAAAGATCGGGACAAGAAGCGAGGATTGCCATGAGGACGTAATGGTTTTTGAGAGAATGATTTTATGAAAAACATTATACAGTATAGCAGCCCAAATGGAAGGATTCTATTTGAACATAAAATTGTTAAACCCATCGGGACCAGCAGCACGCAAATACAATGATTTTTTGATCAAGTCTTCAACAATATTTGGCGAGCAAGCGAGACTCCAATGGTCTGTATTCGACTTGTGATAAGTAAACTAGCGTATTTGGGATCTGCGTATAGCTTTGAGAAGTGTTCAAGCCATTGTGATTCTGACACACCACATAATTGTAAATTGGCTTTTGTGTTACTAGAGGCACTGTTAAGCAGCAACCACATTTGGGCCGAATGTTTGTTTGCAGAGCATAAAAAGGCTTCACTATCCTGCTGATAGAGAATAGCCTTTCTTGCCAGGCACCAATTTCGGTATTGACATTTGATTGTTCTGCGAAAGCTCTCTTTCTCATTAAGCGGAAGCTTAAAAGAAGCTCTTAATTCTTTTCTGTGGGTGCGTTTCATCTGTTGAAGGATTTGGTCATAATGATGTATATGATTTGATGCAGAAGAAGGACTTCCATTGTGTATTAAACCAAACGAGGGAAGTATGTCGGCATAGAAGTCTAGCTTCGAGAGACATAAGCCTTGTGTTACAGATTTGAGCACATTTAGAGACGTATTAGTCCATTTAAAACATGTTTTTGCAGTATTCACAGTGAGGGCCAGCTTTGACCAGCGTTGTGTATTTAAAGTGTGATCAGAGAATTCCTGCCACACAAAAGTCAAAACGTGATGGTTGCTGGCCGATTGAGTAACAATTTCAAATGTGGTGGCATTGTGGAACAGTCTGGCGGATATATAAAAACATAATCAATTATGGAATTAGAGGTATTTCTCACCCAAGTAGCTTGAGGAGGGATGTCACCCATAATAGCACCATTTTAATGTTTATGTTTATTTAGTTTATATAGCGCTTTAATCCAAAGTGCTTTACAATATAACAACAAGGTACAATAATGGAAGAAGCAAGTTAACAATCATGATATAAACCATCGATTCAATATGTAGAACAGTTTCCTTGGAAAGTGGAGGTGAGGGAACAGAGAGAAGGAAGGGAGAGGAGGTAGTAAAGGAAGAGGAGCAATAAGGTCAAATAGGTGATATAAGGTCAAGTGGATGTGAGAAGGGAGGGGAAGGGAAGGGAAGGTATGTGGGACAGGGTGATGGAGAGGGGAGATGGTAGAAGGTCAAGGGGGGGAGTGAAGAAGGGCTTTCAAGGAGGTGCAGGTGGGGATAGAGCGGATAGAGAGAGTTAAGGAGTTCCAGTGTAGGGGGGCTAAGAGCTGAAAGGAACGGAAGTGAGAGGCTGCACATGATGACGGGGGTACAGTGAGTAAGAAGAGGTCAGCAGAGCGGAGAGAACGACAGGGAGTGTAAAATGAGAGCAGAGAAGAGAGATTAATGTTGAATGGTACAAAAAAGTAAACTAAAATCCAAATCGAAATGTAATCCTTCCCTAACGTCTGGCAACATTATTGAAGCCTTCCAAAATTTGGTAATAGAAGATCTTAAAGCAATTAGGAAACATGACAAGAAAAACTAGAGACAACCTTTCGTACAAAAACAGAAATGCTCTGAAAGAGCTTAGCCAACTCTCACAATACATATTCAAAACCTCGGATCACCTTTAGGCATTATATGGAGTTTGGAAATGATGCAGACGTAATCATCAAATGGTTCAACATATAATTCACCATAACCTTTAGCACAAACGGTCTTATTCACGATGCTTGTTCCAGGAGTAGGATTTAACGTTTCTATTGACTTAAATCAAGACCAATAAATGTGTGTTTTCCAAGGATTTAATTATTTAGTAGTGGAAGTAGTCCAGGTCATTTTGCCTTTGTCTGCTGGAGGACCCTTTATCACCAGTCCCGAGAGGGGGCAGGGGGCACTTTACACCAACCTCTCTGAACAGACCAGCTGTGTAAGAAAAAGTGTTAAGCAACCTGCAATACAACATCATCATCATGATAACAAGAGATGGGCGACCATCCGGAGTCCTTAAAAAGAAATGATCACATGACAACATTTTGCCATTTGGCCCTAAGAGCTGTTATATTGCCACGTTTCTTGGTGTTGCACCCCCACATCCTGGAACTGTTCTAACAAAGCCACCATTTGTGACATTAAGCCTAGGATCCAATATCTCTAATTGCCCCAACAGGGCTGCCTGCCCCACTCCAGATCACACCCACTGCCTGCGCTCATGGAGAGTGCGGAGAATGCAGCTGGGTAAGGGCCATGTGCCTTCCTTTTCTAATTACCAGATCTTCATTTTCTCAACACTCATATCCAGAACATTGACCATTGCTTCTCATTTACTAATCACTGTGAAAGATCCTGGCCACATTCCCCACCCAAGCCTGTGTCCCAGTCTGAAGGATCAGTGAGAGAACAAAGGGAAGAGCTGGGGTGGGTAGGTGGTCCACAGGCCGACCCCTCTTTTTGGCCATGTCTCCTGATCCCCATACTCCGGACAGGATGCTGCAGCCAGCCTACCACTTTTTGAAGAGCTCTAAATCTAACAAGGATAGGCAACAGTTCTGCCACTGGCCAGAGCCACAAGTATGTCTTCATTTGGGAAAGGGACAGTCTAGTTATCATTGCCATACAGACTGCTTGGCCACCCAAAGGTTCATTTATTGGGGTGAGGATCGCTCACCAGATCCATGGCATACCTCTGCAGCCTTATGGTGCGAGCAGGAGGACGGCGCCTTTTAATACCTCTCTGCATTCCTAGCCTGGTGAGCAAAGTTGTGGAACATTAGTCCAGCTGAGGCAGGGATATCAACATCACAGAACAGAGACTCCACCCAAACACAGAAAGCACCTTCATCTTCCAAGACTGCTCCACTGAAAGAGGAGCATGAGCATAAAGTGCATGCACCTCTTCTGAGACGACTCTTGTCTGCTTAGAACAGTAAGCAGGTATGCCACTCCCTCCCTGTGCAGTTCAACCGCCCGGGGTTGAGCAAAATCAACCCCAGGCTGCTCCGCTTAAAGTCCCACTTTCCCTGGGCGGCACCCGTGCACTTCAGCCCAGGGCATTGGTTCTGCCACACCCCACAGCACTTTAGTGCACTGGGTCTGCACTGTGGCTTTCGACTGCAGCGGTTGTCGATGGCCTACAGAGTTGTCCAGAATTTTGCCAGTGTTTTTTTTTGATTCATTCAAAATCTTGCATCCATCACTCTTTAGAAGGGAAGCGGGGTAAATAGAGCCACGGCAACCTAAGAGTCACAGAGATCTCCAAGCTGAGGCTCAGAGCAATGGCAATCAAGGTTCCACTCTTATCATAAACACTATTAAGAAAAATCAACAAGCTAGTTTGGGGAAGAGACAATTTTGACAGCCCACTAAGCAACTCAACTCAAACATCTAAATGTGTGAGGCTTTTGTCCCTGGATTTGCAGACTCTGAAGTCAATAACAGGATTAGCTTATTCAGGCACCAGCAACGTCAACCCTTTCATTCCTCAAGTTGTCCGTTGTAGCTTCTCTTCACAATAGGTATGGGTTGCATTTCGAGGGAACTAATTGTCCACCCACCCTCAACCTTGCAATGTATTTGCTATATCTTTTCTAGTCTTCCCATTTGCACGACCCAGTAATCTATTGTATTCTTTGACCAATAATGTGCAACTTAACTTAAACCCTCTGACTGGTATCAAATGATGTTATGCCTCCAACGGGAGATGATCAAACAAGGTCAGGGAGAAGTCTAAATGATATGCTCTGTCGGCTATGATAGTGAAATAAATATTTCTTATGCAATAAGGAACTAGATTTCTTCCAATTCCAGACTTTGCTCTATAATGTTAAGTTCATTTGAGATTCACGATATGTATTTCTACACAGGTGCCATTTCCTTAGCACAACTTTATTAAGGAAGATCGAAATCGGTTCTCCCTTTTTGTCAGACAGTTAGTTGCTTATAGTATGATTTTTGTCACTCGCTCTCTGTATATTTTGGTGACATTTGCTTTAAGTTTATCACTGGCTCTGGATGTCACATTCTAGGACGATCTGTCTGGTACTATGATTTCTGGTTAGGCTCCATGGGTGAGCCACTATGTATCATAGCGTCTAGCACTCACTTGAGAGATCACATGGTGGAAGAAGGTGAGTACTTCTGTTGCCGAAAGAACACAGCCAATGTTTCCTCACACTGGACCTATTTGGACAATAGCAGCTCAAACGAGGGAACTAAGGAAGCAAGAATTCTCTGAGGTTAGCGTCATGATATAGAAGACTACAGAGTGAAAATATACTGTTCAATAATTCAAATTTGGTACTAGATGAAAATAGATTTAAAATCTGTAGAGGAGCTTGCAGGTGGATACTCACACTAGTTCATATCCCCTCAGCACTGCCATATTGGAACAAATGAGAATAAAGTAGTACTTTGCCATATTCCTCGAGTCGGTACGATTATTTGGTCCGAGGCCATTATTTGTAATTCCATCTAGCACAAAAGACGTTTCAAGTTGCTAGAGCAGAAATCCTTCTATGTATTTCTGTAGTATTTCCAGGGGAGTTCCCCTTCAAATTGTAATATTTATTTTCACTTAGCCAGCGGTTGGATAATGACAGAAGAAACAAGCATTCCTCAAGAGTAAATCCCAATGCACGCGGAGGAAACAGTCAGCTAGCGATGACCTCCTTTTGCTGTTCCACTGAGACATTAAAAATATTGTGCATTCATACTGGAAGTGACAGTTCACCATAACCCCAGCCGCAGCCACATCAATGACAACCAAAAAGCCTTCTTGTGGAAAGCACAGCAAAATAATGAGACTATAGTTGGAAGCACCCGACATGTACATTTAACTCAAAAGGCACACTGATTTCTCGAGCTATACATGTGCACATTGCTGCCATTCTTCTGAGATTTCAAATAATAACAACATGTGCATTTAACTCCTAGCCTGTGTGTAACAATGTGCACAGATGTATGCACATATTGTGGGTTTCCCAAGGCTCCTGTGCATAACGCTCCACATAGGAGGCAAGTGCAATCTCCTCAGGGACTGATGCCTTCCATTTGACTGCCTTTGCGGTGCATGCATTTCTAGAATACCCGTCAGCTAGCCCATCTTTAGGACAGGGCATGTGTGCCTAGAGTGAGGCCCGTTCTTGGCCCGTGCGAAGCGGGCGGCTACCCGGGGCGCAATTGCCCCGGTCCCTGGAGGGCGAAATTTCCCAGCTTGTGTTGCGCGATTGCTGTGGGAAGAGTTCTGCAGCACAGTAGCCATAACAGGTGCTGGCGCTGCCTATACGGACTAATGTCACGTAGTACTTGCTATGCAAGTACTAGGTAAAAATAGACAAAAAATTGACACAAAACTTTAAAAGTAGTATATACTGTTTATGTACTCTGTCCGAGGAGTTACTGCCAAGTTCTTGAATCATGATGTAATAAAACCGATTTCATTTGTTTAGCAGTGATTTATTTACTTTGGGCAGGAGTTTCATAACAGTGTAGTTTGGGAGTAGTGCGCAGGGTGTGGTGGGAGTGGCGCGGGTTGGGCTAGGGGGGTGCATTCCTAGTGTTTCGCCCTGGGCACCAAATGGACTAGAAACTGCCCTGCCGAAGGTACCAGTGCATACACTGGTGCACGCATGCTCATTAGGAATGCTGCTGCCTCCTAACCTTTGATCCTTTGTTTTTGGCATTGAAACACAATACTCCATATGAAAGGTCATAGATGTGGCCAAAAGTTGTGTATTGTCAATGCAAAAAACACGAAAACAGTACCTTTTTTTTCCCGAGCACTGCGCAATAGAAATGAGATGTTATGTTAGGTTGTGTTATGTTACACTTATTTTTTTTTATTTTTTTATTGAATATAGCTGAAAAATACAACTTTTTCAATATTTATATACAATTCATTTACATATTATTTACCAAAATATTTCATAATAAAACTGGAATAAAAAACGACATAGGTGGAAAAAGTAAACCAGGAAACGTATGATAAGGAGGCAAACACACAGGCTTAATTAACACAAGAGGAAAGGATAATGAACATAAAATACACATAAAATACACATACCACATATTGGACTGGCGTTCATTATAATAGATCAATTCTAATAAATAAAACATGGTCTTAGTCTCTTGTTTACTACGACAGGTATATCATACGTTATCACTGTGCGACCTTTAC
Organism: Ambystoma mexicanum; assembly: GCF_040938575.1. NCBI lineage: Eukaryota > Metazoa > Chordata > Amphibia > Caudata > Ambystomatidae > Ambystoma > Ambystoma mexicanum. The sequence goes on from NC_090939.1 coordinate 524,330,467, forward strand.
AGTACATGACATAAAATGATTCAAAAGATATTAGCTGCACCGTCAAAACGATACACAACTCCTGAAAACCCTTATTTTACTGATCCAGACACGGAGCCCTTATTTGATTCCAATTTGACTGCCACTAAGTAATTATAAGTGGCAATACGAATGCTTGTCGAATTAGTGGAAAGTATTACTGACCAACGGGATTCAGGTGGAATTTCACTAAAGTAAGGCATGTGCTTTTCAAAGTGTCTCCTTCTCAAGGTACTTACAGCTGGACACTCGCAACAATGTGTTGTAAGGTTTCTTTAACAGACACATCCTGACAGAAGGTGCAATAATTCTCCTTCTGAGGCAATAGTTTCCTTATAACCAAAATATCCCGGTTCGGGATTAAATTAAACCGCAAACGCAAGATGGTTGATCTCACTTGCGGTGAAGGTGCTTGATGTAAATATGACGCCAGAACCCCAAGACTTTTGTGTTCATGGATCAAAGCTTGGAAATCCTTGAACACAAGACACTCAGTTCTCGTTCTAATCCAGTCTGACCTAAAAAGTTTTATTTTAGCACGTACAGGACTAGCAATAAGGGTCTCCAAAGAGAGATCTGCATAAGACAAGATATTATAAACATGTGTAATCCATGTTTTAACAATAGAGTATTCAGAAGTCATCATATATGCGGATAAAGTCGCCAGTATGTTGTCTGTTCTCTTACAAGTTAAACACTTACGGAACAGTGCACAGAGCCTCCAGCTATATTCTGCATTCAAGGACGTCAGACCCAGTTTGAGTCTTAACCAGGGACCAGGTTCGCTGTGAGGGAGATGTAGCACCCCTCTCCAAAATGTAGCCTCTAATTTATGTAGGACAGTCGGGAGTACAAAACGTCTGGTCTCAAGGCCATATAAGATGGTAGGCAACACTTTTTGGCTCCAGTAAATAATCGCAGGCCTGATGGTGAATTAGCCAAATTTGTATAAGATGATCCTTGTCTGGGAGATGGCAGTTACGATCTTATGGTCTAAAGTCCTTGAATGCGAGTCAATAGATGGTGAGCCGTCAAATTGCATTCCTAAGTAAAGGTATGTAGGGACCACCTCTACCAATGTATTATAAATTCTCCAATCAAATTGGGTTCTCCTGGAGGCTCTTGGAGCGTAGGTGACAACTTGAGTTTTGTTAAGGTTAATTATTAACTCATTAGTATCAAGATAATTACTTAGGGTAGTCAATCATTTTTGCAAACCTATGGGAGTTTTGGAAATAAGTACCAAATCATCCGCGTACCAAAGAGCCTTGATGCTTAAACCATTCATTTTAGGGGAATCAGAAACAACATCAAGAAACGACAGACTCACATCGTGGATAAAGAAATTAAAAATTGCTGAGGCCAGAATACCGCCCTGTTTTAGCCCCCTATATGTTGGAATTGCCGCTGATAGTAGGCCAATCACAGACATCAAAAGCTGAATGTAAAGCCACAAACGCGACATATAAAGGTTGTTTTGTTGATTGTGCTTGAGATTTTATTGCATTAAGGGTGAGTAAATTAACAGAAGTGCCCAAACCCGCCACAAACCCTGTCTGACAGGGATCACGTTGTCTGTGGTTTTCCATCCAACAGGAAAAATCTCTCAACACTAGGCGCGCAAATAACTTTGCTGGGGCGTCCAGTAGTGCAATAGGGCGATAGCTCGTCAGAGAGTTCCTGTCACCTTTCTTAAAGATCGGGACAAGAAGCAAGGATTGCCATGAGGACGGAATGGCTTTTGAGAGAATGATTTTATGAAAAACATTATACAGTATAGCAGCCCAAATGGAAGGATTCTGTTTGAACATAAAATTGTTAAACCCATCGGGACCAGCAGCACGCGAATACGATGATTTTTTGATCAAGTCTTCAACAATATTTGGCGAGCAAGCGAGACTCCAATGGTCTGTATTCGACTTGTGATAAGTAAACTCAGCGTATTTGGGATCTGCGTATAGCTTTGAGAAGTGTTCAAGCCATTGTGATTCCGACACACCACATAATTGTAAATTGGCTTTTGTGTTACTAGAGGCACTGTTAAGCAGCAACCACATTTGGGCCGAATGTCTGTTTGCAGAGCATAAAAAGGCTTCACTATCCTGCTGATAGAGAATAGCCTTTCTTGCCAGGCACCAATTTCGGTATTAACATTTGATTGTTCTGCGAAAGCTCTCTTTCTCATTAAGCGGAAGCTTAGAAGAAGCTCTTAATTCTTTTCTGTGGGTGCGTTTCATCTGTTGAAGGATTTGGTCATAATGATGTATATGATTTGATGCAGAAGAAGGACTTCCATTGTGTATTAAACCAAACGAGGGAAGTATGTCGGCATAGAAGTCTAGCTTCGAGAGACATAAGCCTTGTGTTACAGATTTGAGCACATTTAGAGACGTATTAGTCCATTTAAAACATGTTTTTGCAGTATTCACAGTAAGGGCCAGCTTTGACCAGCGTTGTGTATTTAAAGTGTGATCAGAGAATTCCTGCCACACAAAAGTCAAAACGTGATGGTTGCTGGCCGATTGAGTAACAATTTCAAATGTGGTGGCATTGTGGAACAGTCTGGCGGATATATAAAAACATAATCAATTGTGGAATTAGAGGTATTTCTCACCCAAGTAGCTTGAGGAGGGATGTCACCCATAATAGCACCATTGGCCATGTATAAATTGTGTTCCTTTACAAAGTCAAGCCATCTTACACTCTCAAGTTTTTTGACACATTTTATTAGGACGAAAGCAGTTGAGATTTAAGTCTCCTACCATCATAGTGGCGTCAATAGTTGGATCACATGCTATCAATTCGAATATCGTTGCTAAATCTTTATAAAAGGTTTCATTGGTCAAACCCGCAGGATTTCAATATAGATTGATTAATGCTAAAGTGTGAGTGGCATACAACATTTTCACTAGTTGTAAGAAGTTATTAGTGGACGCCCAATTAGCAATTTTTAATCCTCTACTGGTTTTTACGGCCACTAGAAGGCCAGAAGTGGGTCTTCCTCTAGTAGCTGTCAAGGCCGGTAGAAGGATGATGTCGTGGTGATCCCATACAGGAGTCCTCACCAGCCAGGTCTCCTGGAGGGCTACTATATCATAATTCTGGATGTTTAAGGGCGATGTTAGCGACTTCAATTCAACACTACAGCTAGGTCAATGCCTAGTCTGGGATGCTGATGGAAGCCCTTATTGATGTATGTTTATGTCCAGTTCATTTACTCTGGATGACAACCCTAATATAACACCCCTCTCTCAGAATCCCCCCGACCCCGCTGAGCCAAGAAGTAGGTTTGTTTTGCAAATTTAAAAGGTTTATTTGAAAATTAAACAATATATATCTATCACACTTTTATAGTAAATTAATATTTGATAGCACACTTGTGAGGATGATAGTGATCAACAATGGATAATGTTACAGTGGTACACTCTTTTTGATGGCTTAGAAGTGATATAGAGAGGATGAAGTAGCTGAGAATGCTTTTATGGCTTCAAGGACAATGCAATGATGAATGAAAATGCAATACAGAAAACAAACTTGATATGTCTTCAACAAAAGACAATGTAATCACCTTTCTTTGACAAGTCACCTCCCCCTTTATGCAAGGTAAGGAGATGAAAAGGAGAGCATACAGTTCTCAGGAATGCAATCAAATATAATTCAGTTCCCCCCTAGCAAGCTTAGAGGAAAACAGGTAGGAGTTTTAAACACAGGCAATATACTTTGATGTGGTTGCAATTAAGTGAAAAATATGCGAAAAATGCTTTTAATTCCCTATAGGAGGTTCAGGGTGAGTGAGAGATACTTAAATAAATTCAGGATCACTTTAGCAATGCCCTATGAATGATTGTCAGGTTGCACACGAATTTCAGCAGGGAAAGCAAGGACAAATATTTTTACATGTGGCTGAAATTAAGCAAAATGTCAAATCGCGGCAAATTTAGTTGCGTGCGTCGAGCGCAATTTCGGAGGCGCTATAAGGAGTAGGAAGTCTCGTTGGAAAGCTTAGAATCTTAGCTTTAAGAGGACAGTTACAACTCGCTCCTAGCCCAAACGGTTCCGGAGATACGGCCGATTTAGTAAAGGTCGTTTTTCGGATTTGAAATTTTAATGCTTAGAATGACAGATGACAGTTTTCAGTTTTAAAAATGACAGAAAGACACGATTTTAGGAGGCAGTTCTAATAGGCTAAAATAGTTTGGATTAGATTATTTTAAACTAAGAGATTAGTTTTGGCACAGTGCTAGCTGGGTACTCACACTAGATTTTGGACAGGAATGCAACTTCGTCACCGATCGGGTCAGGATTGGCTGGACTTCTGCTAGCAGTTTTTCACAGCGATCTGGTCTCTGGTTCTCTCTGGTTCCGAATACAGCACTGCTTTCTGGATACTGCTACAGGTTCTTGCAAAAGTTCTTGGCAAAGAATTCAAACAGCTCGCCCGGCTGTTGAATAGTTTGGTTGGTTTTGAGGCCTGCTGAAGAGGATTCAGCTTGTGGATTCAGGCCTCTCTGCTACAAATTCTGGAGTTAATGTCTGGTCTCTGGAGATTGATGGATTTGAAGTCTGGATCTCTGGATGCAAAGTCTGAAGTCTCCCGGCAAAGCGTCCCGCAAGAAAGTGGAAAGTGAATCTCCTTACCTGGGTTTCATTGTTCCTTTTATGTGTTTAGAAAATGGGTGTGTGCCTGGGCCTAGCTAAGTCTGCCCCCCTCACTTATCATTGGCCAAGCTTTCCTCTCTCCCTTGATTGGGGGAAAGAAATGGAGTGTCAGAGAGATGCTGTAGGTTTTATGGTCAGAGGAACCTCCCCTTGTCAAATTGCACACAAATCTATTTCTGTTCCAAATACATATTTATCTATGTACAATTTTTCTAATATTATAGGTTCAGTTAACATATTTTCTGTAGCACCAAACCATCCTCTCCCTGTCTTTGTATGATGTTGTGCCACTTATGACAGAATTCTCCCCTTTTCTTCCAGATAATGACCTCTAAACCTTTCCAGATTTTACACACATGTGCACCAGGGATATGGGCTCCAGATGATAAAGTGTCAGATTTTTAACATGCTTACATTTGGAGTAACAACCCTTTTTTCCGCTACTATCCCCAAGAACATACCACAGGGTCCTAACACCTCTTAAAATGTGTCCAGAAAAATCACAAGAATGATCATGTTATTTATAAAATTTTGACAAGTCCGCACTGTGAATTATCCATCTTTTTAACATCATGCTCTGGCCCCAAAGGGCTGTGGTTTTCCAAAGCACATGGTGGAATTTCTGGTTTATCCACTTCCCCCAAGCTCAGCTGGCTCTCACAGGCACTGCCCCTCCCGGTTTCTCCCGAGAGGAAGCCATTTTATGACCCCCCCAATATAACATTTGCCTGAGTCCAGGACAGGGCTTTGTTCAACTTCCTGCAGTCCCCAGGTGCTCCTCCCCTTTTCCAATCAGAGAGGTGTCATCTCCTTTTGGCAGGGGCAGCAGGATGCAGCTAGGCCTGGGAAGAGTGGCTGAGCAGGTTTCTCCTGTCGGGGGTAGTTGTCAGGCAGAATTCAGCTAAATGTCACTTTAGTTCCCAGTTTTCTACATTCAAAGCCAACTTACAATTTTTGCACATGCAGCTAGAATGCTGATTCTAAGTTCAAAACTATGACATTTAAACAATTGCAACCTATGTGACACTCACAAGTAGGTCACTCATGTATTCTAAACATTTCGATTTTAGTGGCTTTAAACCCAAATTCACTTAAGCTGGTGACATCCCCAGCTATTTTTTATATATACATTAAATAATTACTTCCTTCAAGTCATTTCAGAATATAGTTTTACATGGTATCCACCTCTTAGCAAGTCTTTCCTTGGCCTGGTTTGGGTTAATTTTGTTCAGTTTTACACAAAAGTCTGGTGGTTTTAAAATGCCGGCTTTCTGATAGTGGTGAGCACCAGTATTGCATCCATTTTTGACATTAAGAAAATGAATTCCCCACAGTTCTGGGTTGCTTTTTGGCAATCAGCATTGCCATTCCCAATGGTTTCAGGCTACTGTGTGTGTAGCCCAATGGTGGTTTTAGGCAGTGCCCTCCTGTGCTCACAACATAGGCAAAAATGGGTGGCAGCCTATTCTTCATGTTTTCCCTGTGCACTCTCTGGTGAGTTCTGGCCATCATGATGTTTTCAATGCCAGTAATGCACAGTTTTATTGTAGGGCTTGGATGCATGGGTAAAAACATCCCACAGTGACACCCATTGAAGATGAGAATAACCTCTCGTGTTCCAAGAAGCTAGTGAATATTCGGTACAAGAAACCTCTTTTGGTGGTTATGACTGAGCAGTATTAGTATCAAATTGAAAAGGAATTTCTGCCGGACCACAATAAGCACAGGAACATACAACAGGACATTTTGAAACAGACCTCGAAGATTGAGATTGTTCACTCTCTTTAGCCTCCATTATGAGGTGTTCTGGATCCTGAGCGACCAAAAACCCCATTCTAAACAATTCAATTTTTTCTTTCCAAATTGAATTTAAAACTAGTCCAGATTGAATCCACAAACAAACAATTGAAAGACTTTGGTCACACACAAAAATTCGACTTGATCGATATCACTTGACGCAATATCCTGCAAATTGCTCACATCTCCAAAGATGTTTAATACACTGGCCCTACACAAGTCATATTTTTCATATGAGGCATCTCTACATTTGAGAATTAGTGAGTGGCAATTGGATAAGGTATTTCTATACGATTGAGGGCCACCTCTGACAAAGTCCTTTTTGTTTATAGGTTTAGATGGTTGATTGGGAGTTTTCGGAGCGGGGCCAGGGCCTGCAACCTTCCCCATAGTCAATATTTCATTTGAGAAGTTTGAATTAGACATAACTCCCATTGTATTGGATTTAAGGTTGAATGAAACCTTTTTGTGCATGAAGTCCCCATTGATTTCATTTGGTAGGGTGGCAAGAGGAATTAGGGCTGCTCGCTACCATAAATAGTCCTCTATAACAGCCTTTATTTCCTTCCTGCGAGCTTATGTACCCTCTTCTTTTGAGGGACCCCCTGCTCCAGTCACACGTGGAGCCAATTGCTTGGAACCACCATCATTGCCACCAGACACTGGAAGTAGAGCAGCTGGAAAAACAGTGGGTAGCATGGGCATATCAATCAAATCAATTATCTCAGATAAAGGGGCATACTCACTCGGGCAAGATTTCACCAGCCTTTCATCAGATGTAGCAGCAGGGCTATGGTGAGACGCTGTCGGTAAAGTTGAAGCCAAACCAGAAGGGAAAGGAGAGTGGGAGGAGAGCGTGGTATGTTGTTGGGAGACCTGAGGTTGAGTTTGCACGCTCGCTCTCTTTTTGGGAACAGATTTAGTTTTCAGCTTATTTACTCTTGCGCCTTGTGCTTTTGCTGAATTAGAAGCAACAATGGTGGGTCTTAATTGTCCCCTCAGACAAGTCTTTTTTGGGCTTCTATCCAGACTAATCCATGAGTCATTTATATTCGTGGCTTCTGATGCTGGGGAGGAAACTGGACGAATAATATTAAAGAAAGTTGGCAATACTGGATTCAGTCCAGGCGCCCCCTCAGAATAAATTACTTCGACTCGTGGATCGTCGGGGCCCACTGCAACATCTACCCTGATCACAGGTTTCAAATTATTCATGTCTGAGCCTGTTATTTTAACTAAACTCTCAGTAATTTGTTCAATATGACCCGCTTGTGTTGTAATCTTTAAGTCAAGGGATTCAAATAATTTGTATAAACTGGCCACAGAGGTTATTTACTGCTGCCAGCGTGAGTTCAATTAAAGCTAGATTGTCTATTGGATTGGCAAAATTGTCAGCAGGCAAGCAACGCTGTGGCGTAGGCACTAGAAAGGAGTCATGAATAGAATGAACGGAGGAACCAATGTAACTACAAATGGGACCTCCACACACAAAATCCTCATGAGATCTACTCAAGTACTCTTCACTCGCATGGATAGAGATTTGTGACACTTCTGCCAAGCCAGCCGTATGAAACAAGACCTCCTCTACGGTCTCTAGAGGTTGGGGGACAGGAAGAAAAGTTCTAGACTCCGGACACGCAGAGTCTGAGTATTTGCCAGAATGGTGGCATCTGAGACAGTTGGCAGGCGACTTGAGTCATACAAGCCTGCTCGTGAAACAGCAGTTGGGAGCTTCCGTAATGGCATACACAAGGGTTCGTCACTCATGCACTCTTTACATTTCGTGCAGAAGGAACGAATATCTTTGTTTGCCAAAGGAGTTTTTAAGATTGGGGTCAAGGTAATGGATTTCTTAGAGATACGTAGCAGTTTCTTTTGTTTGGGGGTAAACATGGTGGTAGTAAGTGAAGCACTCAGTGAATAAGGCATGCTTGTTTTCAAAGTATACGGACAAAAATACATAAATCAAACACAATCTTTTAAAAATAACTACAACAATCGTGAGCCTGATCAGAGAATTTCATAACATACAACCAAAACCTTACTTAATAAGTGCCTGCCCCCAGCCCAGCACTGAAATCGACCTCAGACCGCAGCGCTGCGGCAAAGCGGCAAAGCGGGACTTTACGGGTCTTTCTCTGGTGCGCGCGCGTTCCCAGTTTTATAATCACGCCCACAAGCATTGGAAGCTCACCGCCTAGATGATAGAAAAGAGCGTTATAAACGTTTGTGTTTATAGTGATGGGAGTTTAACTCCTTGTTAACAAAGTTCACCTTTTGGGAAGGGTAGTTTGAGTCCAAAGCAGTCCAAATGGCTGTAAATCCTCATGAGAGAGACGTCCCTGTGCAGCAAGAGTAACAGCGTACTGCGGCAAAGCGGGACTTTACGGGGCTTTCTCCGGTGCGCGCGCATTCCCAGTTTTATAATCACGCCCACAAGTGTTGGAAGCTCACCGCCTTCTGGGAAGGGTAGTTTCAGAGTCCAAACCAGTCCAAATGACTGTAAATCCTCATGCTCCACATCTCGTGTGCAGCAAGACAGTACACTTCTTATTGAGTTCATGACTACCACGTGCCAGCTTCACAGTACTACTCCTAACCTCGTCTTGCTGCAGTACATGAGTATGCAGTGACATGTCATGGTTCCGAGAATGAAACTGAGCCCACACGATAGACTGTGCATGAATAACAAGTCAGACAGTTTCATTATATTATAATGTAATGTAACTCAAAGGAAAAGGACAGCATGTCTTCATCTAAACTTCAAGCAGCTACCTAACCTCCGCCACCACCAACCCCCAAATCATTCTCTTTAATGGGGTCTCTAAAGCCGACAAACATACTTCTCGTCACTTTGAGCTCACTCGGCTTTGGAGGAAATACCAGTTTTGAGAATTCGTCCTCTCCCACCTGGGAGAGCAGGATCGTACCTACCCATGTCTCTTTATCCTGCAACTCCTGCCTCCAGTCACGTTACACAAACTGTCCTGAAATGTCCAGGCTCGCTGGTAACCTTGGCGGCTACATGCCGCCTTCTTCCAAAGCTTGGCCTCTTACTTTCTCATTAGTCCAGTGTCCCACATAAAACTCATTTGTTATACCCTGCACCACCTCGCAATGCCAAGCATTACAGGGAATGATAGCATTTTCCCCATGACTTCAGCCCTAAAGACTAACGCCTTAAAATAGTCCCCGTTAGTGTCTTGGGGTTCAATGTCCTTGCTAGATGGGAAAGAAGAAACATGAAACATAGGAAAATTTTTGTTGTTCAACATTTCATTTGGCTAAATTGGGTGTACAGTTTCATAAATGTTTGCAATTGGTGTTTTTCCACTCTAACCTGACAGCTTCTCTTAATTAAACCAGAGGGACACAATATAGGATCTGACATAAAAGACACTGGGCCTCATTACGGCTTTGGCGGTAGCCATGCCGCTACTGGCGGCATGGCTGCCACCAAAACCGGGTCCGGGTTCCCTGAATGGGGAATTACCGGGCCATTCCGAGTTTGGAGGGCCTGGTAATTCCCCCTACAGGGAACCCGGGCCCGGACCTTCCCCATTCCCATTTGAGCCCCCATAGGGCTCAATGGGAATGGGTGCAGGGAGCTATCAACAGGCCGATTACGACCGGCCCGTTGTTAGCTCCCTGGTCCCCTCGCGGGCCCCGGTAACAACGCTTGGTTTTACTAGGCGTCCTTACCGGGTCCCGTGAGGGGATCTTGTAATATTGCGGAATGGGTTAATGGGTGCTGCCACCATTAGCGGCACCTGTTAACCCATTCTGCAATTCTTGTAATGAGGCCCACAGTCTGTTTCCATCATGGGGCATTTGAAGTGTGCTAGGCGTGCTTAAATGGTCTTCTACTGTTAACACACTCACTGTGAGGATTGAGGTGTTAAATCGCATGCGAGTTCCTTTAGCACTAAACTGAACCCAGTCCCCCATTGAACTCTCAATGAAGCAGTGCTTATTGAAAAGCAGCACGGTTGAGGCCTGGGCACGGCAGGTGGCAGATCGGGAGGTGGCATGTGAGGCAGGAATGACCTTGTGTGCTGGTGTGGTTTCTGTCATCCTCTTTGGCATCACTAAAAGACTACTTTCCACCAAAGAATCCTCCATCATAGAACATATTATTTCTTCACCAGTAGCACAACAGCGTACCTGGCAAATAAGCTCCACATATCTGTGGCAAGTGCTCCTCGCACAGCAAATCGACCAACCAGCTCGAATCACAGCTTGTTCACAGAGGACCCGCAGACAATCCTTCTCTTGCCACGCACCCACCCGCTGGCCCTCGATTCCGGTATCTTTGTGGACGGCCCCCACAATTGTCCAATTTCACATATGTCTAAAAACTTGGCTTTTCCAACACCTGACCGAGGACTTATCCCAATGGTCACACATACCGAGGTACAGACAGTAAATCACATTGGTGCGCTCTCGTTAAAAGATGCTAGCCTAAATGCTGGCTACCCATACTGTGTACAGCGTTCGGCTGCTCTTGAGCTAGGTCAGTACATTAAACAATAAATATAAAATTAATGGTTTGTGTTGCACTATTCCACAAGAGTAGTTCTGTGCCTGCAGTTACAGTTTAAAAAAAAATATATATTAGGACAGCTATTGCAGCGTTGGGGGTGGAAAATCACTGCTCGTGGCCTTTGGTCAATGACAAGATTACCATCCCAGCCTCCAATCCATGCAGTAACCAGGACAGACCCTGCTTAGCTTCAAAGTGAGGAAGAGGCCAGCTTACTCAGGCCATGTTGAGGGTCAGTCCTGGTCACTGCATGGATGGGCAACCGAATGGGCATCCAAATAATTTCTTTTTTTTAAACCGTGCTACTGTCAGTCCTTGAGAGTTTTGCATTCAGAGGCCATCCCTGCAGTAACTGGGACAAACCCGGTTTAGCATCAAAGCGAGGAAGTGGTCAGCCCCCCAAGGCCATGTTGCCTAATAAATGGGTCCACCTTATCAGACCACTTAGAGAAACATAGCCTTAGGGGGCTAGAATCTTCATCGCTTTAAAGCTAAGCAGGGTCGGTCCCAGTTACTGCATGGATGGGAGACAGTCCACAGTCACAAATACTGTGTATTTTCTTAGTTTTAAATTTCACATAACACACAGCATCCACATTATTTTTTTTTAATGTGCTTCTGTCAGTCCTTAAAAGTTTTGCACTCAAAGACTATTTTTTTGCCTTTTGATAAATTGCATTCTTGTATTTGTAGTCTCAGAGTCAAGATGGGGGAATAATGTAACAATTGTACACTTTTTGACTAACATGTTTCTATAAGGATTTATATATTTGTGTGACACGATGGTATGTGTACTTTTCAAGTTCATTTTATAAAGCAGAGTATTGTTGAAAGCCAGACATGGGGGTGAGGAGGTATTTGCCCACGATGTGCAATCCTGGACACTGGTCCAGTTATTCCCCTCCACCCCGATTGCGGCTACTTTTCAGGGCACCAGTAAAGGACACATGTGGGTGGACACAACTGTGTCCACCCACATGGGCGGGTAACCTTTTTCCAGAGGGCGGACACAACTGTTTTTATTTTTTTTATGTTGGCAAGCTTGCACAAGTATTTAGCTACCCAGATTTTACTCAGGTTGCCACGTTCCCAGTGCAGGCACTTACCCATAAACACTTGTTTCGTATTGGGATTTTGTTTTCCATAGAATATTTCACTACAGATTGCTGGTTTTAAAAAGGTGAGCGCCTTTTATACATCGACAGCATATTTATTGGAAGATTCCCTCTCTCAAGTTATTTTTCTGGTGTTCATTGGTGCTCGACAGTATGGTCTACAGTACCAAAATGTTTTCACCCACCACCACACCACGTCCCCCACTGGTGCTTGGTCGTGGCTGAGAATCCTCCTGGGTCTGCACCATCTCCTGAACCTCACCAGCATCAAGTGCGTCGTCACCTACAAAAACATGAAATACAAGAAATGGAAACAGGCATGAGCACCATAGCACACACATAGGCCTGACACGACAGAGATCCTGTACATGGTTTACACATGTCCCACATGACTATAACCCTGGTATGCATGCACTGTCAATGAGTTTGAAGGGGAGTCAAAAAGGCAGATAATGAGGACACCAAGATGGAAAAGCAACACATTCGCGGCATGTTGTGTAGCACTGGCATCACACATCAGCCTGTGAGTGGCATGTCCAATACACATACATGACACATGCCAGCACACAGATGTCATGTAGCATAGCCATGGTAAATTAGACAACTACAGCGATATGTCAGTGAATGAGTACTGTCACACATCCATGTCACATGGACATGATGAGAAGATTAATGCAGAATAGTGTTGCAAAATATGCATGTGCCTCACACTGCAACACATCCAGTGTACAATAAAACAGTGATTGTAGGCAGATGTACACATCAATGGTTGGTCACTTCAACATGACAGGAAACAACTATCATGTTCCACATGCAAACAGGCCCTAAAAATAAATTTCAGCAGGCCAATACTCTCTCGCCCTGAATGGTCTAATCATTCACATAACCAGGTAACTAATGTGGCACAATGTGGCGTGTAAACAATGACAGAAGCATGTCACATATGTGGCATTAGGGATGAAAAAAGAATATGAAAAATGGGATGATATAAACAATCAGCCTGAATGAACACAGAAAAAATCAGAACAATGTTGTTGCAAGATGATAGTTCAAGGGCAACAGCAGTAATGTGGGGCTAATTGGCTACTGTGAGCAGAAGGGATACTGTCATACCCAAATCAAAGGCACGTGAATGTATTGGAGGAAGCACATAGGTGACCCATAACACTCAGGGGTACACACCCTCACCTGGCACTCAATCAGAACCCGTCACCCAAACAACATACACATGGATTGCACACACATGCATGGGCACTCACCGGACAATGCCTCGTAATCAGGCAGCTCTCCCACGCCTTGGATCTGTTCCTCTGTGACGAAGGTCCCAGCAACAGACTCATGCTCAGTGAGTTTGTTGTCCTCTGGTGGAGACCCACCGCCAGTCACCAGAGTAGCGGCATGATTTGAGGCCAGCTTGTTCTTTGCTCTGCATTTCAGGTCATTCCACCGCTTGTAGCAATCATCAGCTGTGCGCCTCACAAATCCAAGGGCACTTATGCGGTCCGCGATGGTCTGCCAGTGTGCCCTATGTTGACCAGGTGTGGTCTTGCACCCTGCAGTCACCACCATTTCGCGGCTTTGTGCCGACACATAGGCCACAAGTGCATCAAGTTTGGCGTCATTAAAGCTAGGCTTCCTTGACGTGCCGAGTGTGTAGCCGTGTCTGGGGTCTCAGCCTGAGTGCCAGAGCACCCTTCTTCCTCTTTTTCAAAGGTGGAGCGGAGCCTGAGTGGCTTACGCCACTCTGGTCAGTAGGGGCAGAAGAGCCTGTGGACTGGGTAATAGGAGTGTGCGAAGGGACAATGACCATAGGTCTTGGTGTAGGCATTGGCTGAAGTGTGATGTTGGCAGGGGCAACGTCAGTTTGATGGGCCTGGACCGACAATGTCCTGGCTGGGAGACTCAGAGCTGGGGTGGATAGAGCTGCAGCTGCCCCTGCAGCCTCCCCACCCTGCCTACTTGGGGCAGCAGATGACATCGCTGCCCCAGATCCACGTTGCCTGGTGACACCAACTTGCACCACCACACGTGGCTTAGACTTGCTGACCTGGAAGTCAGCCTGGGATTCATCCTGTGCCGGGTCAGGTGCCACAATGGGCTGGTACAACAAGGGCTGAGCTGGGATGGTGTCAGCTACATTTCCCACAACCATGGGGGGCGGAGCATGGGTGTCCCTGATTGGTCCTCCACACATGGGGGTCTAGGGGCACCCTGCAAATCCTGGCCACGTCCCCTACCGCGCCCACCATGCCCACCTTTTGGAGGTCAGCCACCTTTGCCTCCCTTACCGCTTGGTCGCCTCCCAACTATGGCACTGATGTTGTTGTGTGTATGGGAGTAGCAGTAAACGATTGTCCTGGGCAATTGGGGGTGAAAGGGGTACGGTACTAGATGGGATTCGTACCCTAGTACTGTAGCAAGGCTGTCTGTGACCCCTGGGGGAAGATGACAGGTCACGCAACGCACAGGCACCCCGAAAACAAAAAATAACGTGCACACAACCCCTCGTAGACCACATGCATGGAAAAATGAACCAGTACTACGCTGTGGCACCCAGGAACACAAAAATAAGCGTATGCGTGTTACACACAGCCTACAATGACCTCTGAAGGGGTACGCGACACACGGGGCAAGCACAGTTGGTAAATACGTGCGTGACTCACCGTCTGCCTGGAAAAAGAATGTGAAAAAGACGCGCGTGTGCGTGTTGGCAACACCCCCGCCAAAAGAAGAATTGTAAGCTGTCTGTGAAGACAGGACAAAAGAAGAAGTGAACGCTGTTTGAGGAAACAGGCCCAACAAAAAAAATGAACGCTGTCAGAGGTAACAGAGAGTACGAACTTGAAACGCTGTGAAGTAATCACGTGTGAACTGACAAGAAGTACAGAATTCACCCACTCGCTCTCCACGAAAAGCACGTACAAGGAAATGGGGGTCCTACACGTACCTTTTAAAGCGGCCCACACGTACAAAGTCACTTACGCGTGTACGCACTAAGGCCCTTTCCTCGGATTACACGCATTCACACGCAGACGTGCAGTTTTTTCATGCGCCATGAGCCACTATGCCCACGTCACGAGGGAAAGGCCCGCGCGTGTAATGTCACAGACGCACTTACGCGCTAAGGGCCTTTCCTCGAATTACACGCAGACGTGCAAGATTTTCACGTGCCAAATCACTTCGTATCAAGCTGGCCACGCAACAACACACGGAAGACCACGCTCCTGCCCAGAAGGCCGAATTACTGCCCCCCAGACTCCTGAGCACGCTCCGACCTGCCATCTGCTGTGCCTGCCTGCTGCCCACGTGCCCTGCTATTTGGTGCCTGCATGTCAGCCAGGGTTCCAGTTGTTGTGTCCACCCCTGCTGGAACAGAAGACTCCCGACTGGGATACCATCTCTCCACAGCCCAGCCCCAGGACGCAGTTGCCCACCCACGCCTGCCTCGGGGGTCTCCATGTCGGGGCAAACACCATCTGAGACCACTGGAGACCCCCAGCCAGAGAGGCAGAGGGCCACCAGCTTCAGTGTGAAGGAAGTTGGTGTCCTGGTGGAGTATGTCCTGGGGCAATATGATGCCCTCTTCAGAACATCACACGCCAACAAGGAAGGACAGGAGAGGATCTGGGACGATGTAGTGGTTGCCATCAACGCGGAGGGGGTGGCAACCTGCGACATCAAGCATGTCAAGAAGCGCTGGGAGGACTTCAGGTCCAGGACCCTCCACGAGGCCCGGCGCCTCGCGGAGGGGGGCCGGGTCAGCATGAGTGACATCCAGATGAGGGTCCTGGAACACGTATGTCCAGCGCTCCACGCCCAGATCCTTCGGAGGAAGACCCGCCTGGAGTTGAGTGGTAAGTGGCCAAGCATTGGTGTGTGAGACAGGGCATGTTGCAGTGTGCTGGTAGTCTGATACTTGCCTGTATGTGTGACATGGGCCATGTATGGATGTGTGTGTGCAGGGACATCATGGTCATGCATGTGAGACCAGTAATGTGCGAACCACATGGTTGGTGCATGAGTTCCAATGCAACATGGGGAGCTGTATGGCAAATGCACGCATGAAAGCATGCCAGTGTCTGTTCTTGCACATGGTGGGGGTGTGAGGGATGGGTGCTGCTGTCATGTACATGTGTGTGTGTCTGAGAAGTGTGTCTGTGACTTCGATACGCCATGGATTTATGACACATTTCCGTGATGATGTGTACATTCACTCATGCAGTGCGGTCACCGTTGTATGCACTGTGTCTATCCACTGTGTCTGTGGTGCACAAGGCATGATGCATGACCCTCCGGTGATGTGTGTGCATGGGATCAGTGTGAGCCATGATGCATGTGAGTTTGAAGGCAACATTTTGATTAATAGAGGCCCTTGTACATGGATGCTGATGTTGATTGCAGGCGCCATGCCTGTTTATGCATGTGTGTTGCGTGCATTCACCCATGTGTTGTGGAGGGACAGGATGGAAGTAGCCACTCATGTGTTATTGCTTCCTGTCTAGGGGAATATTGTACTGTACCCTGATGCTTGTGTTCTATGTCTCCCTCTGCGCAGTGTCAAGTGAAGAAGAGGGCGGAGACGGTGCTGTGGAGCCAAGCGGCGGGGATGCCTCCACTAGGCGACGACGCAAGGCCCAGCCACCCTCCCAGGATTTGCCATCATCCGCGAGGGGGCTGGTGCCGCGTCTGCCACTACGGCTGTGGCGGAAGGGCCGGGTGAGACCCCACAGGGGCTTGCAATGGCGGAAGACTGTACGGAGACATCCAGGTTGGTGGTCTCCACAGAGGATTAGGAGCCCGCTACTGAGCCACACATGGAGCCTGGTGGGGTAGTACCACTGGTGCAAGTGGTGCAGTCCAGGGTCAGGAGGCAGCACAGGTCACCGCGGAGGGGCCTTTGCATGTCCCTGTCCTTGACCCTGTGACTGCACCACCATGCACCAGCAGGGATGCCCAGTCCCAGGCCCGTCCGCAGGTAGGGGAGAGTGCCATGTCATCCGCCTCTCCACTACCTGCAGACGAGGGGTCCAATGAACTCCGTCCTGATTGGTGTCGTGTTGCGCACGCATGACATTCGTGATGACGTGCGTTCTTCCTGGGTGGAGAACGCACGCCATCACGAACAGCAGCATCGCGACGTGGCACTGTTGGGAGGGGCCCTGGTTGGTGGGTTCCTACATGTGAGGCGCACTCTGGCGGACCTCTCCTCCTCTGTGGAGACTATGCACCAGTCGTTCTCCCTGCCGTCTTCCGGCCCAGTTTCCACCAGGGCCCCCTGTGGACCTGGCCTGCCCAAGACAGCCAGCTTGGTGGCGATCCCATCCCTGCCACAGTCGGGAGTTGGCGGTCCAGCAGGGGTGGACACCACAACTGGAGACCAGCTGATGGAGGATGTGCAGGCATCATCGGACAGGGCACATGGACAGCAGCAGCAGCAGGAGCAGGCTCTAGGTGGGAGCAATAATGGCTCGGGGCCATCGACATCAGGGGGGCAGGCATCGGCCAGAGGGCAGGAGTACCCTGGAATGGATGTGTCTTCCGTGTGGCTGTGGTTGGGCCAGCGTATAGGTGCGGAGCGGCGGCGGGCGAAAGAGGCACGGCTCACCATGGTCAGGGCGGAGTTCTCCATGCGTCGGGCTTTGAGGCGGGCAGAGTGCCTCGAGGTGACTCGCAGGTAGTTGGAACAGGCCATGAGTGCCTCCGTGCAAGACCTCGGGGCCAGGACAGAGGCCCGCCTCCAGCAAATAGACGGAGTTCGATGATGCCCTGGCCGAAAACATCACTGAGTGAGCTGCAGGACTTGCCCGTCACCATTGTAAATACTTTATAGTGTTAGGTTTCCTTTTATTTTCTTTATTTTGGGGCTTTTGGGCTATGCCCCACACTTTTGTAAATCGTTTTTTTGTTAGGTAGGTTGTACATAGTTGAACGTTGGATTTATTTGGACATTTTAATTTCATTCCACCATGGATCAACGGATTTACCTTTTTGCATTTCATTTGGATTTGGTTTGGTGGACAGAGAGTTTTGGCCATTTTTCTTTTGGATTACTTGGGTTTTTTTGAGGATTTTTTATTTTTTTTATTTTGACATGCATTTCATTTCATGTTTGCCATTATTTTATGCTTTAAGTACTTTCAATTGGTTTTCATGTGAATACATTTTGATCTTTTACTTCAATGTGTAGGATTCACTCATTGGGTTCATGCATGTTGACATGTGGGTTTACTCAATGTCAACCTGTGTGTGTGTGTGTGTGTGTGCGTGTGACGGACATGTGTTGATGTACATAGTTGACTTTTGGTTTGTGTCATGAGATGGGCATGTCACTGCTGGGTGGGTGAGTGGGTGGGTGGGGGTACATGAGTGGGACATGAGTGGGGGGCCTGCTGGCAGGTGCCCCTCACTGCTGGGGGGTGGGGGTGCTGGGGGACATGAGTGGGACATGAGTGGGGCCTGCTGGCAGGTGCCCCTCACTGCTGGAGGGGTGGGGGTGCTGGGGGACATGAGTGGGACATGAGTGGAGGCCTGCTGGCAGGTGCCCCTCACTGCTGAGGGGTGGGGGTGTAGGGGGACATGAGTTGGTGATCATATTGCAAGGTGACATGTGGCTTGGCTGGGGGGGATGCCCATGGTGGATGGGCTGCCTGCGGGACATGACCAGGGGTGCAGGGTAGTCCCCTCTGGTGTGGGCTGCCTGCAGGGGCTGTTGAGGGGGTAGAGGGGACACCTGGGAGGACCCAAACTGCCAGTTCACATGTAGGACTCCCCACGCACCACACTGGATACACGTACCCCGCTCTGACAGCAAAATCGCGTGTGAAACTTCCCGCGCACCCCCAAAATACACGTACCTCGCTCGCACAGGGCCAATCGCGTATGAAACTTCCCACGAACCCCAGTAATACATGTACCCCGCTCGCACAGGGCCAACCGCGTGTGAAACTTCCCGCGAACCCCAGTAGTACACATAACCTGCTCGCACAGGGACAATCGCATGTGAAACTTCCCGCAAACCCCAGTAATACACGTACCCCGCTTGCACAGGGCCAAACGCATGTGAAACTTCCCGCGAACCCCAGTAATACACGTACCCCGCTCGCACAGGGACAATCGCTTGTGAAACTTCCCGCGAACCCCAGTAATACATGTACCCCGCTCTGACAGCAAAAGCGTGTGTGAAACTTCCCGCGCACCCCCACAATACACGTACCCTGCTCGCACAGGGCCAATCGCGTGTGAAACTTCCCACGAACCCCAGTAATACATGTACCCCACTTGCACAGGGCCAATCGCATGTGAAACTTCCCGCAAACCCCAGTAATACACGTACCCCGCTAGCACAGGGCCAATCGCGCGTGAAACTTCCTGCGAACCCCAGTAATACAAGTACCCCGCTCGCACAGGGCCAATCTCGTGTGAAACCTCCCGCGTTCCCCAGTAATACACGTACCCCGCTCGCACAGGGCCAATCGCATGTGAAACTTCCCGCGAACCCCAGTAATACACGTACCCCGCTCGCACAGGGCCAATCGCGTGTGCAACTTCCCGCGAACCCCAGTAATACACGTACCCCGCTCGCACAGGGCCAATCGCATGTGAAACTTCCCGCGAACCCCAGTAATACACGTATCCCGCTCGCACAGGGCCAATCGCGTGTGAAACTTCCCGCGAACCCCAGTAATACACATACCCCGCTCGCACAGGGACAATCGCGTGTGAGACTACCCGCGCAGCGGGGTACGTGTATTCGGAGGGGAGCGCGGGAGTTTTACAGGCGTTTGAGATTGTGAGCCTGTGCTCCATGTACGGGATTTGTGCGCTGTACATGGCGCACGGGGAGGGGTTGGGGGCGTAACTGGCGCTGCTGCAGGGTCGATGTGCCACTCTGTGCCATGGCTGGTTTTGGATCTTAAAATCCATGAATACGCTGTGCGCGGAAATGGATTTTAGCGCACGCGGCTGGCGCAGAAAGTCGCACGCGCACACTGTGCGCCAGCCGCGTGCGCCACTTGTGCGCTGAATTCTATGAATTACCCCGTTTGAGTTCTCAAAGCTTGCAATCTTTTTTTTTTTATTGATATATAGTTTATTACAAACGTTTATCAAAAACCAAAGAAAAACAAAACTTCGAGACACATTCTACTTTGGGCCTAAATCAACTCCCCCAACCCACCCCTCCTTTCAAATTAAAACCTTCTCAACCACTTCCCCACTCCTTATTCCTTCCAGAACCGAACTATCACATAAAAATGTCTTTCAAAAACTTCACGAGGCCAAAAATTGCCATAAAATCCTCCCCTCTTACCGAAAGGTTAGAAAATGTCTCCACATCTTGCCATGTCCATAGTCCATTTACCCATATGGTTTGTTCTTAGGTCCGTCAATCCTGAACAAAACACTACAATATGTTGTAAAGACTCCTCCTCACGAACCCTTTTGCAAAATGTACAGCTCGACTCATTAACTTTTTTGTACACCATCAAAATTTCTTAAATACCCAGCATGATACCATACACAAGGGAAGAGATTCAAATATTGGTAAGCAGCCATAGGACTTATATTCCTTTCACAATGCCAATTGTAAGAGCCGGCCATTTTTATCTGAAATTGAGCCAATTCAATCTTGCTGCCAATATATTTTTTTTATCTTTTCAGGATTGGCCACCAACAGTTCTTGATCTACGTTTAAAGATTCCAGTATTATCCGACAAAAGATCACCCGTTGTCCCAAGAAATTCAGTCCACAATTAGCTATCTTTTATACATAACAATATCACTGTCAAAACAGGACAAAAGCAGTTTGTGATTGATGAACATCTTTGAGTGATGGTTTGCAAGTGTTTTAAAATATAGAGTGGCCATGGCTATTGGTTTAGTAATGTTCGGCCTTGCCCACCAGCCATGGCCAAAGACGATGCTAGTGGTCTGGAAGCATTCTAAAAATGTATGGAATAAAAATACCCTTGAAATTCAAGGAAAAAACGTGTTATTAAGGTAATCAAAGTTTTCATGAGCTAATTTATAAATTATGTTATGTCGAATTCCATTTTTGATGTATTCAGTTATATTGAATGCAAATAGTGTTGTCACTAGTGATGGCATCAGTGAAGTGATTTGTAATGTCAGTGTTCTCAAACATGTAATTAGTGATATCATAAGTGATGTGATCTGTAATGTCATCATTGTGGTCACAGGCTGCACAATAGGGGGGGCACAAAGTTAAGGTGGCTTTAGCTGAATTTCAGAGGCTTTATTGCTTTAAAGTCTTACCTTAACGTCCCTGCAACTAAAGTTTTTTCCCTTGAATATAAATGCATATACATCAAAGTTTAAACATGCAAACTTGCATTAAAAATAGTCAAGATTAAATTGTACTATGTTTATGTTTGTTGATTTCGCCTTAGTGATTCAATTGTGGCATATGTAGGTTTTCTAAAGAGGTTGCAAGCCGTCAATGAGCAAGTGACGATAAAAGGCTGCAGCAATTAGAGTTAATCATCATGATTAGGCCGTGGTGTGGTGACTAAACGTTGATATGGAGCACACTGTTGTGCATGAGAGCGTTTGAAATGTTTTTGCAAAAATAAACCTTAATGGATTAACACATCAAGTTCGCCTGGAGCGTGTGTTTCCTGCCAGTGAAATGTTATCTGCTATGCCTTTTGCAAGCTGGGTCCCTTTTGATGAGCGGGAGTGCTGTGATCTGCAGACTTACTTATATATACGAAAAAAAATTAAATAAACTTGGCATACCGCGGATGTGTCCAAACCCGAACATTCATGACACTTTTGTGACATTGTATCAATGTTTGCATGCTGAAAGTGTAGTAAAACAAATGCTTTCACCATGGGCCTTTCAGTGGAGGCTGAAAAATGACCTGTTTTGCCCGCAGTCTCTCAGAATAGACTGCTTCGATTTTGAAGATTGGTGGCACACATCTCGTCCGGAAGGCTCAAGTGGTTCGTGTCACAAGCAATTTTAATAATTGCAGTAGCCAAACTGGAGAGATTTTTAAGGCCAAAGAAATGTATTGATATTTCAGGACATGTGCAGCAGGTGCACAGGGCCCAAACTAGGGCCTGATGACATGATCGTTATCCCGGTCAGCACACAAACATCCTCAACCAAGACACCCAACGTGGAACGCACGCAGAGCAAACTGGAACCAAAAAAAAGTAAAAAAATAGAAAATCAGGACTAAACTACGTAAAGTATACAAACATTAGCAGAATCCAACCCACATGGAAGAAACTAGACACAATACACCAACTCCACACACGCACTTGCCGGAACAAAATCCACTACATATGACAGTGTGCAAGCAAGGAATGCAATGAGCAATCACAAATCTATGATCCAGTGGAAACTCGGCCCAGTACAACCAGCTCTTCTTCAATGGCAATCATTCTAGTCTACTGCCTAACAGACCTAAACATAACCGAACATGTAAGAACCCCAGTACACTTTCACAGGTTGCTCAAACTCTCGCAAGCACAACATCATGACAATTATTTGGCTACACCGGACACTGATCATAATTGTATTAGTGCAGTCATTGAAATAAGTATGTCTTTTTATGGCAGGTTGTGCCAAAACAAAAAGGGATATGAAAACTAATGAGAAAGGGAGTTTGCTTAAATGAAAATCAGACTGTGATCCAACAGTGCACAAAGTTGCCTACCAGACAGCAAAAACACTGTTCCACTTGCAGCATGTATCCAAGTAAAAAGGAAATGTCACTCCCCACATTCCAGTTGAAACTATTGACTCTTGTTCTACTCATAAGAATTAAAGCTAGACATCCACAATCATCTATTTGACCACCGTTCTCGCGAAACGACCAAAAATGAAATAATGTTTAAAAAAAAAACAAATGCAAAAAACAGTAACGCTTCTACATGTTGAAATGACTGCTACCCACAAAGGTAGGCACCAAAACTGGGAATATTCTGAAAACAAACATGAAAACAAGTCATGCAAAACAAAATGTATGGCATAAGAAATAAAACAAACTGAAATGCCAGCATTCACCCTTAAAATCGTAACTAAAAAATGTATACCACAGAATAGAAAGCAGCAAAATAAGTCTACAATGGGCAAGGAACTAAATACCGGATCCCATCGACACAGACCCAAATGAATACATTGACCTATTACTCTTTTAACCACCCTACACCAATTTAACCCTTCAAAAATATCATCTTACCCATGCAAACCAACTCACCTGAAGAAAATTCAAATGTTTTACAATATTTGCAAACCAGTTCCAAAGCCCACTTCTAAGATGTCATCCCAACCGAACAAACACAATACAAATTAATACACATCACTAGTTTGACAAACACAGAATGAAAAAAACTTTGTTAAAGGGACGTTATGGTTAAGTTGCACTAATAAAAACCTATGAAATTCAGTAAAAAAAAACGATGTTAAAAGGACGTTATGGTTACAAGTAAAATCGAAAAACCCCTGAAATTTGCCAGTTATGGTAAGCTAGGCAAACATAACTTGAGCCACCACTGTGCACTGCTAAGACTAACACCCAGGACATTAAAGATGACATCACAAATATCATTGATGACCATATTACTACGAGCACATTTTTCTTCCCTTTCAAACCTATCCCAATTTCGAACAAATTTACCACAAAGCTAGTCCCAGGTGGACATGGGCACTTTCACCCCATGTTGTCCCTCGTGGTCATGGCCAGTAGCCAGATTGTCCGGATCATGACCTTATTCCATGACCTGGACAATCTGTCCACTGCCCATGGCTACTGGCTATACTCCAGTCACCAAAAAGTGATATCACTTTTTTTGTACCTACATTATGACACTTGCTCAAAAATAAAACACAGGCACATTTGCAAAACCAGGCTTTCAGATCCTTGCCAATGCTCGTTCCACAAGTTTGCTAGAAATCCACACGTTTTATTTTTTCAAAAGTGTCAAATGTATGCATATACAATAGTCATATAACCTATTTCTCACTTGACAAAATCCATATACACTTTATGAAAACATGTATATCTAAAATCTATTTGCACACCTTTGTGTAGATTCATTAAATGGCACCCGATTTATAAGCCTTTAAAATAATTTGGGACCCCCTCTCTAATTTCACCCAGTCTTGACAGAATCTCGCCAAACTTTGCAGACTCATTCGGAATCAGGTCAAGAATATAAGTGCAACATGTCATGGCGTTTAATTAAGTGATGCCAAAGTTATAAGCCATTCAAGAACTGCTTTTCACCAACCCTGTAATGCAGAGGTGTCCGCGAACCTCACAGGACTGTTCGCGAACATCCAAACTGTTTGCAGACTTTCGTGGCAAAAAACACCTGTTTTTTTGCCTCTTGCAGCCATATCCCATCCCATCCTCATCCCCCCTCACCCCTCACATCCGCAGAGATTATTTTATAAGTTTGACAAGTGCAAAGTTGTGTTTTTTTAATATGTTTTTACCGTGATGTCCCCGGACAGCGGCCGCTGTCTATGAATCCAAGATGGCGGGCGCATCGAGAAAAGGTGATGCACCTCACGATTCACTCAAACCAATCAGTGAGCACGTCGCATGTCCGCGGACACGACGCAGGCCAGTTGGCCAATCGGTGTCCTGTCCACGGAGCGAACAGGGAAGTGTGTCTGTGGAGCGAACACAGATATCACTAATTTTTTTAGACCTACTTTTTGGTCGTTTTAAAAAAAACTACTGGATGGATTTTCACCAAATTTACAAAAGCACGCTTTCTGTACCAAGCTGCAGCTCCTACCGCAAATTTGGTGAAAATCCGTTAAGCGGTTTGGGAAGTTTTTTCTCCATTCAGTGTATGGGGAAAAAAAAGAAATTTTGGGACCTCCCCTATAACTTTGCCCCCCCTTGACCAAACCTCACCAAACTTTCCATATACTTTTTTTGCAAAGTATCGTGAGGATTCGTCCAGGGGGAGCGAAGGTATAAGCCGCCCAAAAAGTGCTCTTCCTATGGGTTTAGCAACTTAACCATAACTACATGACCGCTACCACAGGCCATGTAATCATAACTGAGAATCATTACTTTAAAGTAACACCACAATAGTAAGATTTTAATGATTACTCCTATTTCCTTTTATATCCAATCAGAAGACTATAATTACCTGCGTTATCATGTGCGAGTAACAGGAAGTTAACTACGCTCCACACTGCTTGCTATAAGACAAGCTGCAGTCGCGACTCCGCTACAATCACTGAATATGATGGTTCCCAGTCTACAAGGTCAGTGACTGTATGCATTATGCCCCTCATGAATCTATCATATTTAAAGAATAGACTGCAGGTTTTACTAACACCAGTAACAGACACTGAATATTTGCCAGGTTCAAAGAGAATTTTCACTGCTGAAAAGTGACTTTGCTCTGCCGACACAAACCCTGATTAATGGAAACGTGCAAAGTGTATTTTTGCAGTGTAAAGTCAGTGCTTTGTCATTTTTGCAGTACAAAATGGGCCTCATTACGACCCAGGCGGTAAGGGGTTAACGGCGCCGTAAAAGGTGGCGGCGGCGTTAACCCCTTACAGCCTAATTACAAGGTCCCTTTGCGGGTCCCTACCTTAACGGCTGGTTTTACCAGCCGTTAAGGAAGGAACCCGCAATGGGACTTGAGATTATTACGGTACCGCACTTTGCGGTACTGTAATTACCGCCTTCCCCATTCCCATTGAGCCCTATGGGGGCAAAAATGGGAATGGGGGAGAGCCAATGGTGAATGGGGAATTACCGCCCCGCCAACCTTGGAATGGGGCGGTAATTCCGACATCCACCATGGCGCAATCGGTAAAATACCGGCGTCAACCATGTTTGCCATAACACAAGGCCCACATCCTTTGCTACCTGCACATAATAATTATAAGAAAGGCACTTTACATTAACTTACTAACTAAGGAAATTGACCCTCGAGTTAATTTGAATATCCTGTTACACAATCTAGCAACGTACCTCATTTTGGATGTATCTATCATGGCCACAGAGTGATGCTTTCCGATTCATGCAGATGCACCGCTGTCACGCTCTGAAACACATATGTACGAGCGCGTTACAAATAAAATATCATATCATAACTCAAAGTAAGACGATTTTTGGGTCATAACCAGTTCATTGACACTAACCTCATCAAGTTCTACTAATGTTCTCAACTTTTTTCAGATCACTAAACTTACAAGAGTGACTTAATGATTATGGAACCATCAATGTATGATTCACTAATGAACTTTTTCTTATTATGTTTCTTATTCTCTTTTTTGTCCTTTTTGTCTTTTTCTTGGTGTTGTTTCAATCTTTCATTATATTTGTCAGTTTATGATTTTGCTTGCAATCTGACAAATGGGTTGATTACTAATTCATGCATTCGGCTCAGCAGCTAGGCTCAGCAGCCAATTTTGCAAATTGCATTACAATTATACTGTTTTCTGACTTAAAGATGTTTTAAACATAACTTTCAAGACATCATAACAGATCAGTGAGTATCTTAAGACTTCAGGGAAGGCGCTGTTAGAAACCATAATAATCTTTGTGTTTTACCAATGATTGAGAGATGTTAGCGAAGCATTTCAAGTATATGGTTTCACTGCAATATCCCATTGAACACTTCTAGCAACTAGCGCATTGATTAAGGTTGTTTTCCCATTCACACTTTTTCTTCAACACCTTATGGCATACAGAAAACTAATGCACCAACAATGTGGTCTGAAGGCAACGCACCAAAGAGCCATGTTCATCAATGTATTACAAGTAGAAACCTATAAATCAAAACACCCTTGCAACTATTCAATAGTCACTTAAACCATGATAGGGCACTTTACATTACTTTCCCCTACATAACAATCCATGATCTATACACTCATTCAATTACAAACACAATATTATCGAAATAGTGACATCTTCATTGGTTACAAATGTGACAGGGTCAGTGAGGCTCTGGGGCCCCTCCCGAACTGGGACAGGGAGGCTACTTGGACATAAGCTAGAGGCATCTCTGTTCCAGAGGCAGCGAGGGGGTGGGGGGAGTTGGATGTTGAGGCAGAATGGAACACCCACTTATGTGCCATGCCTGTTCAGGCCCGGACCACACGCTGTTGCGTGATATATCCCAGTACTGTTTCTGGCCAGTGTTTTCTCTTTTCTTTTTCAGGACCGCAAGACCTAGCATTCATTATGGTGGCTAAACAACCAAATAAATGGGAAAACAAAAGGACCGCAAACAGCATGGACTATGAACCTTCAACACAACCAATGAGCATCCAGCACACCAGAAAAGCTAACTCACAGTGGAAAAAGAAAAACGAACTTCCAGACCCACAGCACACCAGAGCAACAGCAGAGAAACCACCAACAAAACACTGCCGGAAAAAGGGGTGGTGCTTAAAAGGTTTTTTGAAAGCTTTGTACGTGTGTAACAGAGCCCCTGTGGAAAGGAAAGACACAGATTGGCCTCTGGAGTCAGGTATTTGCTGGAGACAATGAAGGGAGAGGGGGAGGGAGTTAGAATCAGGAAGTGCACATTCTATAAGAGGAGTGAATGGGAGACAGAGTGGCAGGTGTTCAGGTGGGGTCATGAGGTATGAAGGTGGACTGAGGCCAGAGGGAGGATGGACAGCGGAGTGGAGTCCTGAGGAGTTGGTGGGAGAGTTGGTGCAGAGTCCAGCTGAGGTATTGGTAATGAGGGAGAGTGGTACAAGTTTGTGCGAGTGGATCCATGAGTTAGAGATGGTTTGTACAAGGGAGGGTAGTAGTGAAAGTAGAGGGTGATTTTAGAGTAGGGGGGTGACGATAGTAGGTAGAGTGAAAGGGAGGGGTGCTGGAAAAGAGCAAGGATAGTAAAGAGGAGAGTTGTAGAGGGTGCAAATAGGAGGGTGCAGGAGAAAAGTGACGGGTGAGCATAGTGTGAGTGATTGTATTGGGAGGTTTGAGCATGGCACCATATCCTTGGTGTGAGGAGAGTAGTGGAGTGAGAGTAGTAATAAGGGGTGAGAAGAAATGGATGAGAAGAGAGGGGTGCGGTGAGAAGGGAGGAGAAAGGTGCAGAGAATAGAGCGAGAAAGGGTTGGAGTAAAGGAGCAAGAAGGAGTGCAAGGAGAAGAGCTAAGAGGAGACAGAGAGTGTGGAACATCAGAGGGACAGAAGAAAGGGACGGAAGAGGAGTAGTAGAGAGAGGAAGAAGTGGGACATTGGAGTAGTGCAGGAGTGGAGTAGTAGTATGATTTAGGGAAAGGAGAGAGAGAGGGGGGCTGATTTGGTCGAATCGAATTGGCTGTGGGAGAATTGGTTAAATTTCGTTTTTTTACAGCTACATTTTGCCACATACATATGTGAGGAAAGACCACCCACAGACCCCCGAGCCCCTATACATTAATTATATCTCTAAACCCACCCCACCATATATATGCAGCAAAAGATGTAATACAAATTACGACTGATTCTCCTGTGACCAATTCGGACACACAATAACCAATCCAAAGAAGCCATATTTTCTGTTGAATACAATTTGAATAGGGATACGACAAACCCCAAAAGTAGATCAAAGGGATAAGGTGTTTGCCTTTAGGCCTTTACGCCCAGCAAGTAAGCTACTAGATAGTCTCTAAAGATCAGTAGCCCCTACTATCATTTTAGGGTTTAGGGAAGTCTGGGCTAGGGTGGAAAAGGCACCTAGGGGAAGATGGCAGCGAGAGGGACAGCCACTAGTGGGATCCCCTCAAAATTATAATAAAATCCCTTGAACTATCTGAGACGTGATGTGTTCTTGAGGCCATCTTTGGCACAAGGTTTACCAATACTGTATCAATACATTTCTAAAACTCCAACCCCATCCACTGTATGTTGCATGACCCACACATAATTTGGACATTTTGCAAACTATTACGCACACACCAATAAAATAAAATCAAACACAGAAACTGGATACTTGGGACATTGGCAAAATAATACAATATGTTATGAAAGTGAGAATTGTGTGCTTATTTTTATATGGAACTGCAAGTTGATTTGCCAATTTTCCAGTATAAATCACACACAATTTTCATAATAGTCCCTTAAATAAATGAGGAATAACCATAGAATAAAACTTTAAAAAATGTTGAAGTGGGTGTGTGGCTTACCCCCATCAGAGAAGGTCAATCTTTAACTGAATCTACACCTTAGTACCTATGCGGATTATCCTGGTGCAGTTCTGGCCCCCACAACTCAGCCGGGAGGGGAGATACCCCTCAGGACTACCCTGAACAGGTTAACCCATAGACACCATATTCGTATCCAGTGTTCCTCAGAGCAGCACTGTACGGACAGCAACATCAGAGTTGCTAAAGTGGCGATTGTCTTTTGGCTGTATGGAGCCCTGTCGAGGGCATTAGAGGTCCTGTGTGCCGTATTGATGAGAGTAGACCTTAACTTTCTTGAGCAGTGAGACAGTCCATGAGGGGTTCATCAGCTTGAAACCACCCCACGAGGGGCCTGCTGCATTCTTTCAAGCACCTGCGGGGGAGGACTGAGAAGATATAGTGCTTTAGCCAGGAAGAGCATCAAAAAAGGAGAGTGATGGGGACTGTATCCATGTTGTGTGGCGTAGTGGCCCCTGACTGGGATGGACTGCTGGTGCTCTCCTGTGGAGCTCTCTGGAGTTAGCACAAATTCATACAGCTGTTCCAGGGAGGCCCAATTACCAAACGAACTCAACATCTGTGATGAGGCACCTGGCAAGAGGGAAGCTGTACACAGTGCCTGCAAAAGAGATGCATGATCTAATGTTGATAGATACTGATCAAGCCGGTGACAAGATATATAATTATGACCCCTGCTGTACACAATCTCGGGGAGATGGTGATGAGTCTTGGTTCTTGCTGTGGCCTTGCTTCCTTTAAGATAGCAGGGATTCCCCCTCTTGATTTCAGGAAACACCTCAGAAGGTAAAGCCTGCTGAGACCCTCAATTTGTTTTGCTTCTGAAGCTCCCGGCCATTGGTATGATTGCCTCATGGCTCTGCACCGCCCTGTGTTCAGGGAACACTGAAGATGGTTTTGCTGTTGCTGGTTCACACAAGGAGGTTTTGCTGCTTTTGGGTGTTTGGATTCAAAGAGGTGTAAGATGCACAATGGTTGCCAAATGGGTGTCTCTTCTCTCAGTGCTTCTAATGAAACAATGCCACACATTTAATAAAATGTGAAAAATGCAACCTTGTTGGAATAAAACAGCTACCTCTGCTCACACGGACAGAAACAAGCACTAAACCCTTATATCACAGTAAAAGCTGTAAAATAGAAAGAGATGTGGCCATTCTCATGTTCTGAAAATGCTCTTTGATTTTATGCAAAGCAGACAAGAACCCTCATTGGTGCTATCTGTCCCTTTCCATTTTCTTATAGAGGTATTTTGAAAGAGTACAAAGGGAATGTACCAGTCATTCTGTCTTGGAATGCAAATCTATAAGAAAACAATGTATATGGTTATTCTAGGTTTCGCTCATTAAGACAAGTGTAAAAATCTGATTAGGACTACAGTTTCTACTGGAAGTGATCAATAGAAACAAACTAACATTTTCAAACGTTTATAATGTTAGTACAATGTAATAATGTCCTTTTTAGTAGCCTATTTTCCAATAATATACACCACTTTATGTCACAAAATGTCCTCCCTTCTTGTAAGGGTTCACTCTCAGATTAAAACAAATATTCTGTATCTTCTGCCAGCACTGTTATAGTTTTCATGAAAACCAATAACTAACAAAAAAAACAATATCGAGCACTGTTTTAGACAATGCAGCCTGGACCTCCCATCCACAAGTCTGTTAGACCGTCAGCACCCCACAGAGCCTCGCCATCTCCGTTTCCTCCCACACTCCCAGCAATGTGCCCTCAATGTAAAGGGAACATTGCAGTATGACATTTGTAGACAATGTATGCCTTTAAATGCCCGACTGATCCCCCACCTCGGGGAGATGCCGCTATCTGTGCTGCTCTCATTCTAATTTTAACCATAAAATCATCTGCCCACTTTAAGATATCTGATTTATCAGCGGTCATGCTACTATCAGCAACTGTCTTTTGCAAATGAGCACCTGACAAATCTGACCACGTTACTCCATCCGAGAGAGAGAGAGAGAGAGAGAAAGAGTGCAGAAAGGAGAGAGAGACAAAGAGACAGAGCGAGAGAGAGGAATGGAGAAGCAGAGGGTGAGAGAGAGGCCAAAGAAGGGGGAGGGAAAGAGACAGAGGAAGAGAGACTGAGACAAACAGAGAGCGACAAAGATAGAGGGATGCGGAGGGAGAGGGGGAGGGAAAGAAAGGGTGTGGACAGGGGAAGGGAGAGAGACAGAGAGAGACAGAGACAGAGAGAGAGACAGAGAGAAAGCACTAGATTTATCATAAGATACAGTCAGTATGAATAGCTCTTATGAATTCCTCCAAAATTATGTATCTTGGCGTAGATCTTGTGATGTGTAACCTATTGTGCCACTTTATAAATCTCAACAAAATACAACAATACAAAATTAAATAAAAACTAGTCAAAATATCATTTTTTCCTCTTTTTTTAAAATGCATTCGCACCAGCAATTTACACTCGGGCATTCTCGAGTGCTCATGTTAAAAATACTCGCGAGGATGGCGCTCAGGCCTTAACTCTGCTCAGTCCCTCAAACCAAGCAGATGCATCATTACTGACCAGGAAAGTCCATCCTTCCACGGCTAATGGCCCAAAGTAAACATGCAGCTTTGTCGTTGAAAACCTAATCCTCCAAGTCATCTCGAAATCCATGCACAGGTCCAGGTCCTGGGATGGGGGAAAATGTACTCAGACTTATTTAGAGGAATTTCCCAAAATGCTCTGTTCTAGATAATATGAGAATTGATCCATGGAAGACCATAGATGAATAGGAGGATGAGGTGTCATTGAAAGCACCTCAAAGAAAATCTCTGTGGTAGCCAACTTTGAGAACATGGTAAATAGACCCACCGTCTCATCTTCAAGGGAACAAACGTGAGGCCTGCTGAAGAGGCTAAAACAAGTCCTGCCAGGGAGCCTGGAAGAGGCACAAGTCCCCTACAATCACATACAAGTAACAGGCCTTAACAAAGCCAACTGGATAATCAAAACATCATTTTTATTTAGTCTTTACATTTGTATTTAAAGACTAGCAATACCACACAGCATTGCGCAGGTCTGTAGCTGACATGCATGGGGGGCCTGTTATGGACTTGTGTATGTTTTATTGTGTCATAACTTCCTAATTTTGAAAAATCTCAAAATCGGCAGTCTCCTGAGAATCGCCTATACTGATGGCACAGGGTCGGACCCTGCTCCACCCCTCTGCAGGACAAGTGGGTGGGGTTGGTCAGATTTCACTATCACCAGTACACCCCAGACTGGTATGCCGACCTCGGGCAATCATTTCAGCCCACCAACTGTTGTGGGACTGGAGCCAACCCCGATAGCATAGCCACAAAGTGGGCCAACACATGTGTGACACCACGATTCCGATGATTGTTGATTTACATACCTGTTCTGGGAATTACTTGGATAAGGGTAACAGTTTGTCTCTTAAAGCCTTTTTTAAAGTCTTCCAAAATCCAATTAGGATTGATTTTACAGAACAAGTTAAAGCATGATAAAAACATCACACACGTATTTCATCCCTGGTAAATTCTTAGAATCTCCAGTTTAGAGAAATTACTACGAAAAACACTCTACACATTGAAAGGTATCTTTTCTAAAAGCGCCATTCAGACAAAAACAAGAAACTCTTTTGTATCAATGTGAATTCATATTTGATTTACTGATGACAAAAATGGCCTTAATTTAATATGCAATATTTGCCCAACACGTCAAACTATACAATATTGCAACAGTGTTCCTCATTACATTTCAGGTTAGCAGTTGACAGCTCAAAGTTGTATGTCAGATTGAATAGACAAGCGATATTAACCCAACTGCGGCTTTCCATTGTGCAAGACACGTGAACATCAAATTAGCATTTACTTTCTTTAACTTTTGAAAGCACATCAAACTAATTAACCATAATTCATTTTTTTCTGCAGCTACTGCTTGACATCTAGGAAGGGACTAGAAAAATCTATGAGATGAATTGTTTTAACCCATTACATTTAGTTTTAATTAAATGAAATACAGCATAATTTAAACCACTTAGATCCATGGGGTGGTAATGCATTCTACTTGATTGCATTCAATTTGTGTTCACAGCTCCCAACCCCTCTATACTTCACTAGTTTAAGGCAGATTCTTCAACCTATGTCACCCAAGATGTTTTGGACTACAACTCCCATCATCTTTCGCCCACATAATCAATGGTGGGAGATCATGAAGTCACAGTCCAAGACACCCGGAGAGCTGCACGATGCACAACTCTAAGTGAAGGTGAGACTAGCTTAGTGTTTGGGATACATACATACATCTTACATTTGTGTGAATTTTAATGAATGAAGAAACAAGTTATTCGCCTGCTTTGAGAGTCCCAAATATAAATGTATAGTGTGTGCCCTGATAACTGTTGCCTGATATTTGCATACACGGCCTTCACTTCATTGGTATTTGATTACACGCGGAGAACATAGATGAAAATTGTGATTAGCAAGGGCCTAATAAAGAAATTACAGGAGGGATTTCCAAAGGTACACTTTTTGTTCAAGATGAGGCTCAAATAAATATGCACCCAGAATCACGGTCTGCGCTCGTCTAATGAATAACAAGCACAACAATCATTAACAAAGCCAACATGTTTGGGCTGTCAGATGCCACCTCAAATGACCAAATAAAATGAATGTCATTACTAAAGGACAGTAATAAGATTCACACAATTTTAAGTGACAATCATTAAACTAATAAAAAAACAGACACACACATCATACAAAAAAGTAGAAAAAACAACCTATTTTGTTAAACCTGAAAATCGAGGACTCTTTCCATTAAACTGATAACAGAGGCCACCAATTGCAACTAAGGCACCCACAACATTTTCATCTTTCAGCAAATCACAGTGGCAGAAACATACAAAATGTGAGAATGATCACACTTCAGTCAGGTGGCTGTGTACGTATACACGTGTGCCGTCTACCAATATTCATACTATGAGACAAAACCTAAAAATATAGAGTAAGGTCAGTAACTTGAGCGAATGATCCAGGCAAGCAATGTCTTTTGTTTGCAGTGTCAAATGAGTGAAGGAACCCACAGGTGACTAATCGCATTATTAAAAATACTGGACATTTGTAATTTCACTCTGGACTACGGCGAGATTTAGAAAAACAATTTTTGTGCCCCGCTCTTAGTGAGGCCAGCTGTTAAATTTGTAAGGCCACAATGGAGCACTGATGTGTCCCATACTGTGGTACTACAAAATGGATTCTCTTTTACCAGTTGTAACAGGAGTTGCGATTTCACACCTCCACAATACAGAGTGTACTGACCTGTTCGGTTTCAAGCGGGTGATCTTCACCTACCTATTCATTACATGTGGCAGATAACCGTCTGACATGACTCACCATCTATATTGCTATCATTCTTTAATTGCGCTGAGAGGAAGAAATGAGTTCATTACTCAATGTTCTGAGCTCTGAGCAGTGGGTGCAACTCAGTGAATGCTTCCAGGGATAGGGCACTCATTTATTATAGCTGTGATCTTGGACCAGATGGGAACGCACAGCACAGACATTACTCCTATGCTTTACACCTTTGACAAAAGAAAGAGCTGCACTTCATTAATGAGGCAGATCTTTGGCACAGCGACACATAGAAGGCACCTGACACTCAGAAAACCTGAATTCCAAACCATCATTTCTATATGATCTGCATTTACATTCACAAGGTTCCAACCCAGCCACATATCAAACCCAGTCATTGTAGGGTTTACAGTGACAATGATGTCAAGCAGTCTAAAAGGAGTCATGCGTCTACCTGAACGTCATCAGCATATTTAAGACATCGCCTTCTATGTCCCTGTATATATCAACCACCACCATCAGCAAGTGAACTGTGACCACCAGAACTGACCCTGTCAGACCTAGAAGCTGGGAGTGATAGGCAAGCACTTCTTAACAGTATACACCTTTGGAGACAATGCAACAACCAAAAGGCAAAAAGAATGATCGTATTCTTAGCAACCACTGTAAACACATTCCAAAATGGGTAAGCATATTCACACATTTTTCAAAATTGGTAATGTTATTGAGAAAGAACATCTTTTTCGATGAGAGCAACCCTGGTGGCAGCAGAGGTAGAAAAAAATAAGCTATGCATCAACCTAATGGTTGCACATAGATTATTCGTTGTCATGAAAAGGACTGGGGCCGCAGAGGGTTACACAATGCCACGATGACTGTGCACAACTGTTGAAAGCCTTGCCCAAATGATCAGCCAATAGCGAATTGCCACTTACATCAGTATTCATATTTCCTGCCAAATACCTCCTTGTATAATGGCATGCAGGAGTGCAGGAAATAATCTCTTTGGAGAAACCAATGGTTCAGCAGAGTAGAAACATGCATTTATCAGCAAGTTCATCAGTGTGCCTCCTCACACGATTAGACTGATCTGTTTGCTTCTTCTCCACTTTGTCAGAGCCTATTGTAATAAGAGGTTCAAGATTGCTGCTTGAATGTTCTAACAATCCAACCAAATGGGGGATTGTCCCCAACAAAAACCTGCTGGCAAACAGGATTAAGAAAAGGAAAATACATCTGAACGAAATGGGCAAACCCCCAACAAAGTAGTATATGTATGTAGTTTCTGGAACAAGAATCAGAGTCCTAAAGCCCCAGAGGATTTAAATGCCCGAGCATAAATTTGCATGTCATTTTCCCAGCAACTGTAAAAGCATCACTGAATCAACACCTTAAAAGAAGAACACTCTGTCACTTCCTTAAGTGAAATAAAGTACATAAACATAAGCACACATACAATTACAGTTATTTGCCATGTCACCATTGGGTTTGGACAACCACTTGATTTGACTGGCTCCAATATGTGGGAACTGTTGGAGTAATTAGTACATACATTTCAACTGTGCACTAATTTTAGCTGTGCCACTTACTTCAATAAAGGTAGTCTGCACGATTTTGGATGTTGGGTGTGGCTTAGTACTGATGAGTGGCAATGAGGATAAACTGAAGAGGGGGTTGATCTTGAACATAGTAGCTTAGCATAGCATAGTGTAGTGTAGCATGCTAGTAATCTTGATAGAACTAGTTACTAACACAACTAGTTACACTACTAATACGAATCTTAACAATACTGACATTAGTAATTATACTGGGATGAGAGTGGTGTGTTTAGGCCATAGACCTAATGCAGTGGATGCATTAATTCACACTACAATGTTGATCTAGGAAATAAAGGCAAACATTCAAAACTGCACGGCAGTGCACTTTGCGGGTGTTCAATTTAGAACACAATGAGGCAGCAGAATGTGTTTTGCAAAAACAGCTCGTTTGTTCAAACAGGGAAGTGGCCTAAGGATGTCACGATGCCATGTTGCACATTTCATCTGGGCTGGAGAAAACGCTGTACAAAGGTCATTGTAGAAAAAACACAGAAAGGTTGGAAAGTTACTGGGGGTGTTGGCTAAAAGGGGAGGTGATGAAAGACTAGAGTCGTCAATTGACATCACCACAGAATGCATGAAAATGGATGATGGAACAATATGGATCTTTATGAAAATATAGGCAATTGTGAGGTGAAGTAAAGAGAGTTAAAAGACAGAGAATGAGGGGAGAAAGGAATTTGCCAGAAACTGATCCAGTAGAGGAAAAAGAGAGAAGGGAGAAAAAGAAAAATCAAGAAGTTGAGAACAGGTGCTGACTGAGCTGTACTGAGCTGAGCCAGACTGCAGCGAGAGGAGAGGGACGGGTGCCAAGAGATCTTGCTGTGCTCCTGCAGGCAGGTGAGTGTGAGCACAGAGAAAGTGAGTCCCCGCGAGAAGAATGGCTTCCAGCCGCGCAGGCAGAATCAGCATTAAAACCATTGGTGAGTACAAGTTTAAAAAAAGAAACAATGAGGGCAACCCCTTGGTTCAATCTGTTTATATCACGAAAGGGCAAACATAAAAAACATGTATTCTTCAGTTGACTTTGTGAAAATAGTAGCTCGTTGGAAAGGAGGGGGGGTTCTGTAGGAGTGTTAAATGTTTGTCAATTTTGCTCCCAAGATTACAGATAAAGGGCCTCATTACGACCCAGGCGGTAAGTTACCGCCTGGGTCGTACCTTTACCACCATGGCGTAAACTACGTTTACGCCATGGTGGTTGGCGGACTTACCGCCCCATTCCGAGGTTGGCGGGGCGGTAAGTCCCCAATCCCCATTTACCCTTCCCCATTCCCATTTTTGCCCCATAGGGCATAATGGGAGTGGGGAAGGCGTTAATTACGCCACCGTAAATTACGGTGGCGTAATTAACAACAAGGTCCCTTAGCGCCATGGATTTTAACACCTGCTAAAAGCAGGTGTTAAATCCTCCATGGCGCCAAGGGACCTCGGAATCAGACGGTAAGGGTCGGCGCTGTTTACGCCATCGTAAACCCCTTACCGCCTGGGTCCTAATGAGGCCCAAAGAATGCATGTCTTAAAGAAAAGAGACCGCTGTCATGGGTGGGAGTTTATCATGGGAGTTTAAACGTTTGCTAATACAAACACATATATAAATGTTCTGATTAATTACAAAACGTGTGTGTTTGCATGTTGCATAGCCTGACCCTCTACTGTTGATGACATGCACGGTTGGATCTGTTGATTTATTGTAAGCTTAGCTGAGGGCAAAAAAAGCTGATAGTATGTGGGGCTATTTTTAAAGAGGGCTTGCCTCACTGAACTCTATGTGAAGGCATATTCCAATTTTATCATCATCAGTGCACTAAGAGTATATGAGGGAGGTATGACAAATGGCAAATGAGATTGCGCTGATCCGTAAAGTGTAGAGTTGTTTTCCTTCCCAATGCAAAGCGGATGGTAAAATGTGAAAATGCATGTTTTTTCATATTACAAAAAGGCACACCAGGTTGATGCTTTGCTAATGTATTTCTTATACCCTGTGGATGTACATTTCTCATTGTGTTGCTGGAATTTTCAAATGAGTTTATAAAGGTGCAGAATGATGAAAGTCTGTGTGATAGTCTGTTTTTAGTGTGGCCTAGTCCATCTTTGTTGAATTTGGTACTGTCAGTTGAAAAATCTAGTGTAATTCGCTCAGCACTAAGTTTTGCAAGTAACTAGCCACTGATACCGGAATACAAGCATAGCAGGAAATCAGTAGCCAATAAACGAATACCCTATATCTTAGTAATAATATATATATAAGAACACAGGTGATTTACAAAGATAACATTAACATAATGGGGTAATTGCTTCCAACTAAAGACGAGTACTATGTATACCAAGTAATTAAACAACCATAGTTGGTTTATTTAAAAAGGAGCAGTGATTGTCTCATTTTAAAATTTTTGGAACTTCAGGAACAGTGATTGGTGGATTCTACCCAGGTGATCCATAATCATGAGTTGAGAAACTGTCTCTGGAAATCTTGCACTACGAGTTCCTTCTTTATTTGTAATTTAACTAGTTAGGGCGGCTAAGCTCCAAACAATTCCAGTTGCTGCGGGGTATGAACCAAGGATAAACCTATGTTAGATGTTTGATACCATACACACATATTCCCTGAATTTTGCATATACAGTCTACTGTGGTCCCATTTTACAGCAGCTGGTGACACCTTTTTTTATTTGTAGTTACTGAAGAAAGGTGAGCGCTCGTAAGAGACACATTATACATCAGAATACAACAGTAGTTGGGGCAATACCTTTGCAGGGTTTTTAGATAAGGACAAAGGACAATGAAAATGCTGAAGTCCCGTTGTTGATTGGGGATGGCATTAGGGACATGGACAGGGACATCACTGACAAATGACAAAGTATGGAAGAACATATGCAGATATTTACAATAGGGCGGAGTACCCCATAATGGTGGTATTATAGGGTGGATGGAGTTCTTGTTACTGTTATGGAGTGAAGATAGAATTTACATGCTGAAGAACCAAGCCCTGTTGCTATTTATATTGTGAAGGATGTTGGGGGGGGGGGGGGGTGGGATCAAGGATGTTGGGTATGATTTTCATTAATGTGAATAATCCTCCTGACCTGTGTCAACCCCAGAACCTTTTGCTTGGACCTGGTAATTATTTCACCTTGTCCCTAAGTGAGTGGGAATCTTTTTCCCTGCTCACCTAGTCTTACTCATTTTGCGGATGACCTTTTTATTTCTCTTCATAGTGTGTGATTAGAGGTATGGTGTCCTATAACTTTGGATTGACTAACGTATTATGGCAGCACACAACATTTTAACTGCAGTGGCTTCCTTTTAAATTTCTCTTATTATTTCTTGGGTGAACTACTGTTCCCAAGAGGTAAAGTGGGATTCACATCCCCTTGACATTTATTTTAGTGAGCCAGCACACCCCACCTCATGTGGAGTGCTGGGGGGAACCAATGTATCCTGGTGCTTACTTACCTCGTAACACTTCTGTTACGATTGCAAGCTTACTGGAATGGCTGTTGGCAGTAAAACCACTTTCATGACTTTTAGTCATTATTGCTCGCAGGTTGTCAGATCAGCCACAGTAATGCATAGGAGGGACACCATTCTGCTAGGATGGTGGGCTCCTTTTTTGCCATGTCTCATTTTCTTATGGTTTCCTAGGTCTTCTGCCATTCTAGGTGAGAACAACCTTAGTTGATTTTTTTTGTCTTCGGTGGGAATCCTTTGTATTCCCTGCAGAGGCTCGAAAATGTCTGAGAAGGCAGGATGCGAAGGGGAAGTACAGGACTCTGCAGCCCTTTGTCTTTGACCTTGCCTGAAAGGAACCAGTTCCCACTGGGTGGCTGGCTTGATTGGACAGCCAGACCACCCCTTTCAATAAACTGCAGGGAGAGTTTGCAGAGGTTGTGCTGTAGTTCCAGATGAAGACTTTGAAAGCTGCTGACAAGTCGAACACTAAATCCGAAGAATCCAAAGAATCCGAAGAGGAAGAAGGAGAAAGGACATCTGTAGCGATCAACCAGAGCCTGTAGCGATGTAACCAGAGCCTGATGAAACCCTTCCTTCGAATTGACCTTTGGGCCCCAAAAACAATGGCCCCTAACCAGAGGCTGCTGTGACCCACTAATCTCAAGAAGACCTGCCAAACAAGCCATCCCTCCACGTGCTGTGACCTTCCTGGGCTGTAAACCACCAACACTATGGAACCTCAAGCCTGAGTGCAGTGCATGGCTTCTGAAGTCCGAATCTTGCTGAAACTTTGGTGGACTCCTGCTGGACCTCCAGAAATACGATTCAAATCACATCCCCCTTCTGGATCAATACAAAGAAAGGAGAACATCTAATAAAAATTGAAAATTCAGGCCAGCTATTAGTTATGATCATGAAATTGTATCCAAGAAGCGACAGCTACGGAGAAATATCCGAGCTCTCAAAACTAAGAAGATTATCACTATCAAAGAGCAAACCAAAAAACGAAAAAGAAATTATAAAACTTGGATACAATCGCATAAGGCAATTATGGCACAAAATGATGCAGAACACATGCAAGCTAGCATGAGGAACAAAACCTCAACGGAATTTTGGGCAATCATAAATAATACAGAAGCTCGACAATTCACCTTGACAAGCGTAATGGTAAACGAAGAACAGTGGATTGAACATTACACCAAGCTCTTTAAACGGCAGAACATCTGTGATCAAGTAAAATTTGTCGAAGACAGGCCATGGAACATCATAATAACCAGAGATGACATCATTCTGAACATCAAAAGACTAAACTCCTCAAGGGCTTCTGGACCCGACAGCCTGACTAATTTCACACTAAAACAAAATCCTGAGGAGTGGGCCGACATGTGTGAAGCCTTATTTGAAATCATCTTAAGAGAAAAGAGAATTCCTGCATCCTGGAAGTGCGCGGTCATAGTTCCAATTTTCAAAAAAGGAATTCGTAGTGATCCCAGGAACTATAGGCCGATCGCCTTACTGGATGTAACTGGAAAAATGTTTGCAACACAGCTTCAAATCCAACTGTCAGCATGGATCAAGATATCTGGCAACTACAATATTAGACAAACCGGCTTTGTAAGGGGTGTCGGCTGTAATTTAAATCTAATAATATTTAACATACTGAAAATGGATGCAATTAAAAAAAAAACCATATATCTAGCCTTCGTGGATCTAGCACACGCTTTTGATGCAGTAAACCGGGATAAGCTTTGGAAAAAGCTAAAAGAGAAAAACTGTCCCGAGGGCCTTATTCGTGCCATCAAAGAACTATACCTTGAAACCAACATAAAAATCCGGCTAGATCGTGGCGGCACCCTGTCAAAACCAATAACCACAGAGCGTGGTGTCAAACAGGGATGCCCTTTAGGAGCAATCCTGTTCAACTTCTTTATACACGATTTGGGACAAGCCATGAGTAAAATCAGATTGTTCCCACCCAGACTGAACGGGACCCCAATAAATTGGATTCTATACGCAGACGATATTGTTCTCTTAGATCTAACCCGAATTGGCCTACAGCGAAAATTGCAAGCGCTAAGCAAATACACAAGCGAAAATGGTCTCGAAATTAACATCGCAAAGACCGAAATACTAGAACTAAAGAACTTATGCAGCCGAAAAAAAAAAAAAACGAGAAGTTCCAATGGAAAATTGGTAACGATAAACTCAAGACCGTGGACCAAGCTAAATATCTTGGTATCATGATAAGTTCACACAGAAACAACGATCCTATGATAAAAGAAATCAACTCTAAATGCAAAAACTTCACCAAAAAAGGAATAAGGATTAACAACAAATATGGAAAATTCAGTATTAAACCAGCACTGAAATTCTATAAAAGCAAGGTTGTCCCATCCATAATTCATGGAGCCGAGACCTTGTTCGGATGTTCGTACAAAGTATGGGACTCGTGCAAATACAAATTCTGGAAAAGAATTTTAAACTTACCTAATGGAACACCGCTGGCTTGCATTAGGTTTGAGCTGGGTTTAATATCCATAATTGCAAATATTCTGTGGAATTCACTATCACTATACAGGAAAGTGTGTGGAATAGATAATATTCTGCAATTCCAGATTCTGAATAAAATTTTTGAGAAAAATGATCAATCGATGCAAGGAACATGGGTGACCAGCTGCAACAACTTGCTAGAAACTTTTGAAATTCTAACAACACGCTATGGTGGAAT
Organism: Ambystoma mexicanum; assembly: GCF_040938575.1. Classification (NCBI taxonomy): domain Eukaryota; kingdom Metazoa; phylum Chordata; class Amphibia; order Caudata; family Ambystomatidae; genus Ambystoma; species Ambystoma mexicanum. Next base: position 524,372,864 of record NC_090939.1, read on the forward strand.
CCCAATAAGGTGAAAAGAAAACTCTGGCAATGGAATTGGATACACACATTTCAGCAAAGAAAAATGCACAAATGCATGATGTTGGTACCACCTGAAGTTAAATCTTATAACACCTTATCTAAGTAACTGATCAAATTTCCAGAAACAACCCAAAGGGATTTATTCTTGAGATTCAAACTGAACCAACTTGAAACAAAAGAAATACTAAAACAAAGGAAAATGAGCGGAGTGAATGACATAAAGTGCAGATTATGCCAAAACACTGATATAAACTTAAAACATCTAGTGCTTTATTGCTCCGCCCTGCAATACATGAAACTAAATTTGTTTGGAGCTGAAATTGAAAAAAAAAGACGACTTGGGATGCGGAACAATGGTGGGCGACCATATTTGAAGGTTCAAAGAACAAAATAACACTCCCCCTCATCAATTTCCTGAAAATGATATTGGGAACACTTCAGAAGGAGTTGGTACTATCTGAGCATGCCGTCACCATTGATTACACCAGCTTAGCCGGAATTTGAGACTCAGATGGCTCTGTGACAACGATCTCAAAAATTAACACAGGACTGCCATATGAACTCGATTTAGCATACATCAACGAGCGTAAGGAGATCATGATCCTCGTTAAAAGCAGGGGAAAAAATCCATAAAGTTATTCTCTGTGTTTTTAGCTTTATGTCTAGTTATTGAACAGGATTTTTCTTCTTTTTGTTTTTTCAAAAGTTTGTAACAAACTGAATAAAAATAATACAAATTAAAAAGAAATCACTGAAGTTCCCTGAGCACAGTGCAGGATAGAGAGTGAAGAGAATCTGACTAGTGATATTCGTCTTTCATCCGATTCCTGTTCAAATCCTCAGTCGTGAGAAAGCAGGAAGAATCCTTGATGGAAGCCTCCTCTGGTGATTGCTGTTGCAAGTTCCTATTCAAAGTGCATTTCTTCAGTCGTCAGACCAAGAATCCAGGGATCCGGTCCTGTGCTGCTGCATCCTGAAGGCATCCACCCAGAAGCTCTTTTCTCCTAAGGAACTGTGTTGGCTTGGATAATACGTACCTTAAGCCTTGTGTGAATTCTGGGACGTTGAGTGGGCGATGTGTGTGGTTGGGAGTTTGCCCATACTATTCACAAATGCCTATTGCTGGAACACATTGGGACCCTTCTGTGAAGTCCCTGAACACTTTTTATTAACTGTAAAGCTAATACTTACCTATTGAAGAAGGTATCCACTGGAACTCTGACTTTCCTGCCTCTGAACACTAGCCTGACCTGCCTACAGCTGGCTCCTAGACCAGCAGAGCCCCTCTTCTGCCTCCGAGAAAACTCATGTTACAAACTAGGGAAGGACTTTAAAAGATAAGGCTTCTGTTATGAAAATGATTGACTTGTAAATGAGTTAGTGCTGTAACGGTATCTCTGAAATAGAATAAGTTATAGTGTTACAAATGTTCTTACTTATTTTGAAATATATTGTGTCTTTCTAAAAGTGTATAACTGTTATGCATTCCCAGAAATGCTCTAGAGCACTTCTAAAATAATCATAAGAGTTCTTACCTTAGAATTGTATAATACACTTCTGAAAAGTATCATTGGTTAAACTGACTATTCCCATGCTTTAGATAGTGTAACAGTTTAAACCTCAATAGGTTAAACTATCCTTGAATAGCTGCTGCTCTAATAAAACTGTAATACTGGGTTATGCTTTCCCTGAACTGATCTAGTGCTTTTTCTAAAACAGTTTACTGTATTCATAACTATCATGGAGTAACTTGTTCTTAAAGGTGACATTGGTCTGGTAACTGTATCCATTCTTGATAGAAGAAAAGTTACCTGGGTTGCAGATACCTGGGTTGCTAGAGATACTTCTAACCAGTGTTGGTATAACAGACTCTGAAAGTGAATAACACTGTATGTTATAACCCATAGGGTCTACTACCCTTGATTTACTAAATGTAATCTAAAAGTAACTAACTGTGGTTTTATGCCCCATGAAAAGCTGAATGCCACTCTTAATGTGTTATAGGTTTCACTCAGCTTGAAATGCTTATTGCTATTCTTGATATGGTATACAAACCAAAGTATAACCTTAAGTATTGAGTTGTTTTTATTATTGTGTTTATATGATGTGTTATGGTACTTACTTACCCAAGATGTATCATGTCCTACTTGTATTTAAACAAAGCATTTATGTTTACAATACATAGTGTTTCTTTGGACCATATATATGCTACAATTTATTTGTACCAAGATGCAGACGTCTCTACCTCCTAAGATAAGATTTGTTGCTCTGTCTATGATACCAGATGTTCTCAGGTGGTACAGTCTTGTACTAAGAGTGGAGTTTTGTACTGCCTCAGATATGGTTTTATGAAGCCCTTAGTTGGATGTTGGAAAGACTGTTCAAACAGGCACCTTCACCAAGGCAATAGCTCTGGTGTTAAATAACTGACCATGTAACAACATTATTAAGGACCTGGGATGTGAAACCTAACGTATTCAATAGCAAATATGTTGATATACCCAGATTTCACCACAATGGGCTAAAATGTTATTAGATCTTCACCAAGGTAAAAAAGGCTAAATGTGGGAACGAATTTACATATGCCATGCTGTATCCAGACAGGCCGAGTAAGGTCTGCAAGAACAAGACTATCTTCTTCGGAACTCTCATGGCAGCTCTGTTTTGCATTGATAAACATGTGGATGTTCAAGGGGCTCCCCAGCAGTAATGAGCGTGAACCTGAGCTACAAGATAGAAATGACTGAGATGGCTAGGGACTTACCAGATGTTTTATAACCAAAGCTGACAAGGGTCACTGTGAAATGGAGCAGTGCCCACATATGACATCTGGATGCAATGTTGGTGATGGATGGAAGTGGGAGGGACAAAGGTGAAGTGCTGAGGGTAAGAGTTGGTGGAGAACAATGAAAGGAACAGTAAACAGGCAGAGGAACAACGAACGGTGTGTAGAAAATAAGATGCCCATTTAACAAAATGAGAAGCCCAACGGCACTCTGGAACAGAAAGAATGTTTTGATAGAAACTATTTCTTTTGACAAATAATGTTTTTTTTACATTCAAATAAGTTTGCTCCAACAACATTTTCCAGTATATTAAATCCCAATGTTCTACCCATAATTTCACAAAGTAATTTAACATGGGGGTCATTATAAGTTTGCTGGTATCACGCTGGATAATCCGGCGGGATAACGGCAAACTGACCTACCGTTTCTGCCACCTGATATCCCAGAATTTCTGGGATATTATGGTTCTATGTCATATTTCCACATTTTAAAGACCGAACTCAAAAAAGACCGATTATTTTCTGTCGTTTTTGTGTCGGCTATTATGCCAAAATATAATATATTCCCATTCCCCACCCTGTAGTTTTATCTAAATCGGGGGGGGATTTAACCCTCTTTACCCCACCCACCACCCTCTTCCCAGCACAACACACACCGACTACACAGGCACAGACACACAGACCCACATTGTCTTACCCGACACTACCACACCTGACAGCTTCTGCACGCACTTGTGTGCGGCAAGGGTGCGACAGTTCGATTTAGAAAGGCTGCTGAGTGCAGACACACAGCAGTCTTGTTAAATCAATCTTTTTTGACTCGTTTTTTTTTATTAAAAAAAGGTCTTTTTACCTAATACTGATATTACAGGCAGCAGAAAGAGCAGTAAATCACCATTCCATGGAGTGCCACAAGACTCCATGGAGGGGATTGCCAGTATTTACAGCACCGGTAACACTGGTGCCAGGAATACTGGCAACAGTGTTACCATACGGGGCCCACTTTACCTACTTTAGGGGAATAAGAACTGCCTTCCTACAATTACATATAAATACTGACTCAACCTTTTAGCCAACTAAGTTTCAAATCACTAATTCAAGATAAGTATATACACAACAACATGTTGTCTTCTAGATTATCTAGCTCTTTAAAAAGGCACATTGTGGCCAACACCTAAGAGCAAATAACGAAGATCTCTGCTATCAATATATCAGTCAGGAGGCTTAGGTTTACAAACAATGTAAAAGATCCTTAAGCTTAACCCTTTCAGTAACATTGGGGCTTGGTGTATACTTAGCAGGTTTTTATTGTACTCTTTATGTCCATAATGCATGGATCAGCAGGGAAGATTCCTGCAACAAGGAAATATAAACTCCTTTAGTACTATACTCTAATGATATAAAGAAAACATCTACTCATGCAAACAGCTAAAGCATTTGGTGAGCTTCTTACCTTTGGTTGTTTTCTGATGGACGAGCTGCAGGGCACAACAAGCTGGAAAAACCAGCATCCTGCCCCATGTTCATATCTGAAAGTGCTTACAGCACCGTAAACACCACTCACAATTGATTTGGCATGATGAATAGGGAGGCTTGAGTCAAAAGTGAGTCCACCCACCTCTCTGCAATAAGTTCAATATTACGGCTTTCATGCCCTGCCAGGAGGGCGGACATGGTCTTTAATGGCCCGCCAGGCCGGAGTCAAGGCAGACCTGGGCGAAGCGTGGGCCTCAGCTCGTGCTATGGGCAACCCAAGAAAGGGCATCTGGGGCCTGGGCCAGCAGGTGGGGATTGTGTATTCTCGCCTACTGTTCCAGCCACCGGCTAGTTGAGCATCATTCCCCGGACATGAATGTGCTGTTCACCTGAGCGGATCTGGTACCTGAATAGTTAACATGATCATCCCAGCCCAGTCTACTATTAAAGACCATTCCAAGGTTTGGGAAGGGTTTAATCCTCTGCAGTCTACATCCAGAAGCCACAATGTAAGTAGATTGTCAGTAGCCCTATCTACTTGCATCAAGTTGGACTCGTGCTTTTTCAGTACCAGATCAAATCCGACGTGACCATTTACAAGGGTCTGCAGGGTTTTGGGGTATGGGACATCAGGACAGCATTGTCTGCATAAGACGGAAGACGGATGTTAATACCGAACATCTTGGGTGTGTCCTTATTTCGTTTGTCAGTTGATAATGAATTCATGTAAAGATTAAACAATAGTGGAGCTAACAAACATCTCTGCCCCACTCCACCAATTACATTGAATGATGGTGTAGCACTGCCCTCCTTACGCAAGTGCACCCCTGCTGTAAGGTTTCTATGTAGTGCGATTAACAGATTCAAAAGAGGCCCTGGCAAACCAAGCTGTTGCAGTGCCCCCCAGAGTTTGTGATGTCACACTATTCAAGCCGCACTCAAGTCCATGAGCCCCAGATGGACCAGACAGCCATATCCTATGAGACTTGTTTGAGGATCAGGGTTTGCTTTACACGCCCTCTCTAAATCCATATTGCTCTTCAGGAGTAGCCAGGAGGGGGAATAGAAATGTTCCCATATACAGGATGTGAGTAAGTGATAGAGATGAGTTGGGAATCCAGAAAGACAGAGGACACAGGCCAGTGGCACTGGAAGTAACGCTGCTGCAGAACCCCCTGCATTTATGGAGAAAGGCCAGCAAGAGAGCAGACACAAATGCTGCCTTTACAACATTTCTTTTCATTAAACGTTTGTTTGTTCAAAGAAGAGGAACTTCTTAGTGGCACCAAGAAGAGCTTGGCGAGCATTTGCTTCTGGACAATGACTGTTAATTCTTTGTATTTTTTTTAATCTATGTTTATTTGATTATAATCTGTGATGGCATTTTGAAAATGTATTCCATTGCCAATCTCTTCCAGGGATGGTGTAAGGAGGAGGGGATGCCAAATCTTAATGTATACAGAACTATCAAACAATGACAATGATCAGTTCTATAGATGTTTTTTCATTAAGAGCATTTTTTTATATGACAATGTCCGTAGTGTGAATCGATTGCATGATTAAAACTCTAAATATGATTGTTGAAAGTCTCAGATGAGGGGGCAATGATTGACCGGGCGTACCATCTGAACTTCCCTTTGCACAAAGGAGGACAGTTGGAGAAGCTACCCTGTCTGCCTGTTAGAAATGCAATTATACAATTCATGCGACAGAAAATCCAATTGCGAACATGGCTCCTATAATTTCAGTTGCAGAATCAAGACTTGTTTCACCAAGACTGCCACACTTTTCAATAGAGCTGTACAGACTGGGAAGTACGCAGTTGTTCGTTAAATAGGTATGCGTTATATGCACTTTTCACAATAGCTGCACTTCTTTTGATAAGATCGCATTTCTCATCTGGCTTGCTATAATTATTGGGAGAATACCTGCACTTCTTAAGAGAACTGCAATGGCAGAAAGTTAGCAGTGTCAGAAGTGATCCCAAGCACTGAATGGGTGTAGCGTCTAAACGCCCCTCTTAAACTCCTGAGCAAGTATGATGCACGCGTGTGTTGGGAGAAACAGGCTGCCATTGCTGTGGGAGAAATCAGAATGTAGTGATCTTAGCCAGGCACGTAACCTGTCCTTTCTCACTCCCCTTTGCCATACAAGCAACAGACACGTATCCAGCCCTATCTGCCTTCCTTAGGCATTGATCTGTTTGTAAATATCCAATTGTCCGTATACAATAATATTTTAATCTTTATAGACATGAGTAGGTCTGGGACAGAGCAAGCCATAATGCATGCCCATCCTGCAGGTCGAAGGTTTGCACCAGGGGCATCAATTCAGCAACATGTCATTGGTAGCAGAAGTGACTTCACATGGCCTTCACCCAATGAGGTGACAGGAAATGATGCCCATCACCTTTGGTCATGAGGACAGAAGGGCGCAAATAATGAAAAAAATAAAAAAACTATAATCAGTGTAAGAATAATAAAATAACTGAGCTACTAAAGCAGATAAACAATGTCACTGAACCATATATTAAGTAAGGTGCTGTCTTCAAATAGCTTGGGTGCAAACCGGATATGTCAGGTGCATTGCCTTCATATGCCAGTACTGTGTCATATGGCCACTTACAACAGTAATATGCCAGTTGTGCACAGGCCAGGTAGAATCAACACATGCTAACCACAACCTCAAACGCCCAGGTGCTGCCATATTATGCCGCACGTGGGCTCATATGACCAGTTAATCCCATGTTATGATAGAGCCTCGCATTTTATGAATACACCTGACATGTAAGGCACAGCCTCATATGCCTAGGTGATGTCATCAATTGCATCCTCAATTGACCAAGTAAAGCAATTATATCATAGTGTAGATATATTTAAAGTAAAGCCTCACATACCAAGGAGATGCTATCATATTAAAAGTGGATCATCAAAAACCCAAATACTGTCCGTATGTTATATATATAGCCTCATATGGTGTATTTATCATCTGTTAGGTACAGACTAACACGTCTATGTGTGGTCTTCATCTGCCAAATGCAGTCTCAAAGCCCAATTACCAGGGTCAGATTGGCCCCTCAGCCTGGCCCGTGGCTGGGCTGAAATTGTCCCTGGGGAGTGGGGGCCGGTTTCTGGCCATGCCGGGGCCGGTTTGGAAGAAAATAAAAATGAAAAAATATATATATATATTTTTTTAAATGTTTTTCAAAAAGCCTTTAATCCTTCTTAGGTCGATAAATGAGTACCAACACAGGTTGGGTGATATTGTATGCATATTTGTTCTATAAAAAAGTGCTATTTAATAACATATTATCATTTGGCCTTGGATGTCTGCTTGGATTCACAGTAATTTAGTGTATTTAGAAACAATACTATTTGATGCCACTTCCTGTTTTGTCAAGGGGTGAAAGGTCGTGTTTCATCGCTATCACTTTGGGGTGGGGTCAAATGACATTACTTCCGGTGATGTCATTAGAGGTCAAGGGTCGTGAGGCGAGGAGTGGGCCACTTTTTTGAGGCGAGGGATGGGCCACTTTTTTTAGATGACCGGGCCTATTTCTTGTCCCAGTCCGATCCTGCCAAGTACTGATATTTTCTTCAGAGGTACAGCATAAAATGCCACGGGTATTCCGTCATTTGCAAGGAGCAGCCCAACATCCACAGGTGCTGCCATGGTTTAGTCCCATATGTAGCCTCAAGTGCTCAGGTACAGCTGTGCATCTACGGTCCGGCCCTGTCTGAGCACTGTACATCCCCAGCAGTGGAAGCTTTGGGACAAAAGGCTTTGTAGGCAAGAATGGAAACACGTGTGTGGGGTGAGTGGTCTGTGGAGGTGGGCCAAGTGATGTGGTTTGAAAAGGGCAGAATTTGGCAGAAGTTAGGTAGTCTTTTACATGGTAAATATGCATTTTAGGCATTGTTTCAATCTGTTTGTATTTGTAGTGCAAAATAACGGAATCACCTCTAGCAGTTCCCAATTTTGGCTCTTAACAACAAGAATTAGCTCCTGGTGGGTAAAGCGATTTTCCCAAGATGTTTTGTTATGTTGATTTATACCGTGCACCGCTGCCATTTGCACGGTCTCCAGGAGCTCAGGTGGCTCTGTAATAAAAGTGGGTAGGGTTGGCTAGTGAGGGAGAGAGAAATAGGCTAGAATGTGTTCATCTGTTGATGCGTGCAGAACCAGGAGAAACTAGCGCGTATGCATGTCAGCTTTCCAGGTGTGCTTTGTTATGCACACAGGGCTTTTTGTGTCCATAAGGATAGCATCCAGTGTCTGGATTGTTTGTTGTGTGCAGGTATTGGGTTTGTAGTATGATTAGAGAGGGTGTGTGGTCAAAGAGTATTTGGTGGGTTGTTTCAATAGCCCTCTGGGCGTGTGTGGTTTGTGAAGGTGTGGAAAAGGGAAGGGGATGGTTAGTTGTTTTAGGATGATCTCTTGGTGTTGAATAGTTCTACTGCTGGTTCTGAGACCACAAGCATCCCCAAACATGTTTCGCCCTTGTTGGGGCTCATCAGTGAGGAGTAGCTTGGGTCTCTAGGCCCAGCAGGCACGGGACCCACGTCTGGGCATACCCGTCCCACTCGGGGTGACAAAGCAAAAACAAAGAGGTGATGGCTGGAAGGTTTAGACTGAATCTTAACCACTGGCATTACTCGGGGCAACCCTCCAGACCATCGTTCTTCGCCTGCCAAGCCATTACAGAAGGGGAAAGACCATATGCAAATCAGGCTTGGCCCCACCCCAAAAGGGGCAGTCCAGCCCGAACTGCTAGGTCACATCCCTTCTGCACGAGACCACAAGCATCCCCAAACATGTTTCGCCCTTGTTGGGGCTCATCAGTGAGGAGTAGCTTGGGTCTCTAGGCCCAGCAGGCACGGGACCCACGTCTGGGCATACCCGTCCCACTCGGGGTGACAAAGCAAAAACAAAGAGGTGATGGCTGGAAGGTTTAGACTGAATCTTAACCACTGGCATTGCTCGGGGCAACCCTCCAGACCATCGTTCTTCGCCTGCCAAGCCATTACAGAAGGGGAAAGACCATATGCAAATCAGGCTTGGCCCCACCCCAAAAGGGGCAGTCCAGCCCGAACTGCTAGGTCACATCCCTTCTGCATGAGACCACAAGCATCCCCAAACATGTTTCGCCCTTGTTGGGGCTCATCAGTGAGGAGTGCTTGGGTCTCTAGGCCCAGCAGGCACGCGACCCACGTCTGGGCATACCCGTCCCACTCGGGGTGACAAAGCAAAAACAAAGAGGTGATGGCTGGAAGGTTTAGACTGAATCTTAACCACTGGCATTGCTCGGGGCAACCCTCCAGACCATCGTTCGTCGCCTGCCAAGCCATTACAGAAGGGGAAAGACCATATGCAAATCAGGCTCAAAGCAGCACACAGCAAAACAGTACAGTTCTGGTGTGGCTAAATTCAAAAGCAGTGGGAATCAGGTTAGTAAAATTCTAGTGCAGATAAATGCAAAAGCTATGGGTTACAATTCTAGTGTGCCTATATTCAAAAGCAGCATAAACCAAATCAGTACAATTCTTGTGTGGCTAAATTCAAAAAGCAGCATTAACTACCTCAGTACAATTCTCTAGTGTGGCTAAATTACAAAGCAATGTTAACTAAATCAGTATAATTCTAGTGTCGCTAAAATCAAATGCTGTGGGTGCCCAATCAGTGCAGAGCTAGTGTGGCTAAATTCAAAAGCAGCAGACGCCCACTCCGTACAGTTCAAGTGTGACTAAATTAAAGAGCAGCATTAACTAACTTAGTACAATTCTAATGTGGCTAAATTCAAAAGCAACCAGTTACAGTTTTAGTGCAGCTAAATTCAAAGCAGATCACACATTTTAATTAGGTGAAAAAGCTAGATTTGAGTATCAATTTGCTGCATTATCCACATTCACATTAATGGAACAGAAACCTAATAATACTGTATGCAGGTTGCATGAGGCTGATGGATCCCATCGATAGAGTGAACCAGTAGAGCAGCAAGCAGACTTGAATAATATTAATGGCAGTTACATCAATACTGATGCACTATAGTGAAATTACCAGAAAATACAACACACTTTCAGAAAATGCAAACTCGTCTAACGCTGACTCACCACCACCAACTACTGAAGCTTTGAAACTCTTAGCCACAAGAAGAGCTTTTGCATGGAAGATAAATTGTCCTAGGCTCACAAGTATAATGCATCCAGTATGTTCATTGAAAAATACATCAAGCCTTCACACCTTTACATGAATCCGCATGCCTTAGGTTACAAAATGAAAGTCTCACAAGTGGCAGTGGCGACATGGATCACTATCTAACCCACGGAATTCACCCCAGTTGGCACCTTTTGCGAGATACAAAATTCTTCTTTATTGCAGGCGCACCTGGGGAACCAGGAGCTAGTTAGTACAGAGTGCTCCATAAATCGAACTTCAACATAAGATGCAAACGTGACATTTTACTGATTTTGTATGATCCCTTATGCATGAAATGCCATCTAGATGTGTTCTAATGCGCATTTATAGGTTGCCTCAAATGCAGAGTTACATTCCCATAGGTGTGTTTGTCTGGCATCAGTTGTCCTGGGGAGGCAAATGTAGCTCCTGGCAGCTGTTGGTGCCAAGCTAACCAGGCTGTTTTAGGCTACAAGCAGGAGATACATAGCTGCCAAATCCCCTCAATTTCGAATCCTCCTTTCATACAATGCCTGTTCCAATCCAAGGGTGCCCTTCATGCACTAACGCCACTATAGTTTCAATATAGTTCCAGCTCCATAAACCTTCCTCTATCAGATGTCTATTTTACCTCTGAATGCATGCGTTTTCTTATTTCTGTTGAGGTTCGAAGCCACGCTCACATGCACAGCTCTCTATATATTCTATCATTTTATATGTCCTCTGTTGCATGGAGGTTACGCAGCACGTACACTCCCCTCCCCCCTCGTCAATGCAGGAACTGACATTTAAGTGCAGAGATACACTCACTGGGATAGTCATCTCACCCTTTGGAACAGAACACCACACTGACATTTGGCTCTTATCTGTGGATGACAAACGGGGATATACACAAAGGGGATACCCAAAACTGGCCTCTCATTAAAGATTTGTATCTAAAAACCTCCACCTGAAATATGCAAAAGAATCTTTCAATCTCCCCCATTTTTCATTCCAGTAACAAGAATGAACATTTGAAATGGCTCCAGCCACAATCACGAGTTACCTCATCACAATAGTATGCTGTGGTGAATAGTAGGTTTTCCTTTACTGAATTCTTTACAAAGTCATTTTAAAGAATATGGTAATTGCATGCTTCTATGCGGTTTGGTCCCCCTGCATGCAATTTTCATCACTCTGAAAGCAGAATATAAACATGAAGAGCAAAGCAAGGCAAAAGGTGGGCCAATGCATGCAATTTGCAAGCAAGGTGTAATGCCTTAGGGCCTCATTAGGGGTTGGGCGGAGCGGCAAAACATGCGGCGATAACGCAATTACCGCTGCATTACCGATGCTTCCAATCCCGAGTTTTGGTGGAAAGTTGGAAGGTTACCCCCATTGAGGTTATGGATGAAGCACACCACCTGGCTAATGAGGTTTACCATCATGGGATTCAATTTTGTGAAAGATGTTTTAGCAGTTCAAGGATAGCTCAGCGGCAACGTGCTCGCCTTGGAAACAAGACAACACGAAGCAACACAGGTTCGATCCCCGGGTCGGCGCTTAGAAACTTCTGGGTACTAAGCGTGTTATAAATATGCAACTAAGACATATTCCTGTAACAGTGCCTTGATGCCCGCTTTCAAAATGCAAATAAATAAAAAATAGATATCCGTAGACCTGGGCCACCTATGGAGCGATAACATTCTGAAAGTTGTGTAAATAACAAGTTGCTGGATGCTATTATTGTTCAAATCAAAAGAGAATTGTTCTAAATTGGTGATCTGTGAATGTAAAGATTATGCACTTGGCATGAAATGTACAAAATAATTTTTTTGAAAGGCATTCTAATTTTACGTGTCAACATGGATTTTAAAAAAATGTTGTGATGTAATAACCTTATTTACGGCCCAAGTACAGTATTTGTTTAGTAGTTTTAAACCGACATATAGCTTACTAGCATCATCATGATGATGCATTGCTAATAGTACCAATAATAGCAACAATGTATGAACATGTATAAAATGATAGCTATCAAGTATAGGGATATATTGCACAGAGGGCTTCAGAGTTACAGCTGATAGACAGGAAGAGTGACGCTCCAGTTCTCCATGATGCCACTCAGAAGTTCATGCGGGGTGGGGGAATACAACCAATAGTTCATAGTGACCATATACAGTTTTCAGTTGTGTATGGCCCCCTCCTGCATCCCTATTTCATCCAATCTTCAATCCTGATGGACTAGCATTGCATTGCATTGGTGGAGGGCTGGCTTAGGGGTGAATGGGCACCTCCCTCATATCCAACTCAACCTCCCTTACACCACCCGGCCTCTCTCCACCCTCCCTTGCCCCTTGAAGTAAACCATACTTGACACTCTGCCCCCCTGCTTAGCACGTGTTTGCCCTCCAGCCCTATAAAATTGACAAAATTCCTGGAGCCTTGCCACCCCACCAACCTTGCTGTCGAAGACCTCAAAACACATTCAATACCTAGTGCCAGCCACTCTTCATCATCCTTTTTCTTGCCCCCAAAAACCAAAACATTCAATATATGGAATCCTGCAACACTCCCCATACCCTTTGGTTTGGGTATCACACCCCAATCCAATGAAGTGAAAGAGTGCCTGGCATTATACTACTCAAACCCACCCCCACTCAACTTCACCATAGCCTCGTTCCTGACAACAGACATCCCCCGGACAGTGCACAAGCCCCAAGGTGACCGTGTATTGAGCATGTCCCACCAAAACTGTCAGGCCCACGGCTCCTGTTAAGTCAGGTTGGCATGAATTCAAGCGTGCAGGGTGCCGTGCCTTCTCTGCTTCCCTCAGGTCTAAGGGCATATGGCCGCGGTAAAGCAAATTACTGGTTCCACTTCTCTGACATTACTATGAATTCTATAATCCTCTGCATTGACGTCACAGTGCGAGAATACAGGATTTAGAAAGTTGTTTATTTGGCAATAGCTTCCAACAGAATATTAATAATAATAATGCCTAACAAATAGTCATGTGAAATGCTCCCTAATGGCAAATTAAGATATTATCATATAGGCAGCGTGAGCAATAATTGAATAGTCCTATTACACTGCAGCAAAACCCACATTGACTGAGGTCAATTACATGTGTTGGCATCAATTACGCAATTCATACATGTCTGCAGGGAATTAGTCCCAGACTCTATGCTCTTTTAAAGGTAATTCAATTTCAACCTAATTATGTGACCTGACTTGCTGGAGATAATTCTGTACCAGGTGGTGTTGCTGGTTTGCTTTTGCCATTGGCAAAAATGTCAGCCGCATCATTCCTTTTTTACCCCACTATTAAAGTGGGAAACCAGGAAGGAGAATAGAGGGGGAGAAGGGGTGACTGAGGTGCCTGAGGGTACCCATCTGTAAAAAAAAACAAAAAAAAAAAAAGAAGAAAAACCTTAATGCTGAAGCCACTGTTTTTGCCACCTACAATAATAAACCATCATATTCACCCTGAAACATGTATCCTGCCAATTAAATGTGTTTTACATTAAATTAAAATGACTAAATAGTTATTTGGAGTTCAATAGCATGTGTCTGCAGGACTTCTCATATGGTCGTGACAGGGCTTATCCGGGTGGCATCTTCTCAAACGGGATGCAAATCTAGATGTGGCATCGAGCAAATGATTACCAGTTAAAGAGTACTTGGATGAGAATAAGTGCTGCTAAGTATTGTGGATAAACCTGGATTTCTGCATGCCTCCCTCAAACTCAGTGTACATCACACTGAAGCAAAATGGGAAAAATCTGACTCTAATTCTGCCCTTTGGGCCTAGAAATGAGATCAGCAACAGGCTTCCTGCGCAGGAAAATGATGCTTATGAAAAGGAATGTAATTATTATTTCTTGCTACACTTGAGTCTATGGAGATAGCCTCTTTATTAAATTACTAGCAGGTGAAGAACTTCAAAACAAATATTTAATCTGCATAATTAACAGGGAGGTTGAAGTAAAAGGGTAATGTTTTCATTTACAGCTCTGAATAGCAGAGACATACATTTTTTCTTCCAGATTTTGTAATTCATCTTTAAAAAAAAAAAAATAAAAAAGCAATGGAGATTTCAGAGATGGTATGCAATGTTATACAAACACGTGAGACAACATTTACCATGCCTGGCTCCAAATGCAGAAATAGTGATCTATTTGAAAAAGTAGCACCTTTTAAATTTGATTATACAGTTCTGTAGACCAACCGTCTTAGAACACTCATGTGTTCATTTGCTCATGTTATGTTATGTGATCTTTGTAAAGTGGTAGGTTGCTTCCACATATCCTCTTGGGAAGGATGCTGAATGTGTAGTTGTGAGAAGGCCAGGAGAACCATAATACGCACCAGGAATGTGGGTACCAGTCAATCAGCATCCTGCAATGCTGGCTTGAATCCCCAGTATAGACACACATTAGTGGACAGCTGAGCCCGACTCTGCTGGACCCTTGAGTTGGGGCATGTAAGGTAAACGGCTCTGGTGTTAGTCCGTTGTAACTCACAATGTGAGAAAGTGTTGGTGTCAGAAAAGGGGCGGTAGAGTATCGAAATATCGTACAGGGCAGGATGGGTAAATGGTGTCATAAGGAAAGGGATACCACCCCTCACCCTTCAGTGTCCCACTTCCACTGATCTGGGGGTAAATGCACTGACTTTACGCCCATGTTCAGGCGCAATTAGTGCTGAGCTATTAGCGTGTGCTAATTGTGCCGAAAATGCCCCATCAAATCCCATGGACTCTGAATAGAATGTGTATAAGATAAGGCAGGGAACCCTCTTTTTTTCAAGGGGGCTTGACTCCAGAGGGTAAGGCAACAATTGGGAAAGAAATCGGAGTCAACAGCTACCCTAGTCATTAACGCTTTCAGTAGGAAAAAGGTCACAGTGGAGCTAACTTAGCACATATCAGTTAGCTCATAACATAAACACCACAAGATAAGGATATCTTTTTCAAACATTAAAGAATGAGATTTATTAGATTTACACAATTAAAAACCTTTACAAGAGTCGAAAGGTAAAGTATTCCATCCTTGGCACACGAAAAACAATATGTTTGTACAAAATTATGCAGTAATTCTATGCATGGGTGGATTAGTACAACAATGGTAATTGTGATTACATATACTGCTAGTGTTATGGCAGTATGAAAACTTGTCGACACACACAGAGTTCAGGTGTTTCTGGTACGGTGAGTAGATGGGAAAACCAGCGGATGAAGGTTGTGGAACCTGCTGGTAATTTCACCGGACTGTCTTCAGGACTGGGGGATTTGTTCTAAAAAGAAAACACGAAGTGGTTGGTGAAGTGCCAGGCACCTGAAATGGGTGAGACAAAGGATGGTGAGGTTACAAACCGGAAATTAAGATTAAAACGGAGAGTGTTTTGGAAACATTGTGAAAAAAGGGACCTACCTAGGGTAGTTGAAGCGTCATGGCTAACGTGGTTATTTAGTATAGGGCCAGAATCTGGATGAGTCACTGGCAGGTGGGTTTTGTCCAATATTAGGACAGGAGGTCTCTGAAACAAGTGAAAAGACCGAGTTGTAGTTGATGAAATGGTTTTACAATGTAGAATAAATGGTTTAATAATCATTTACCTGGTCTGGTTCACAAAATGAGTCCCAGGTTGTTAGAGATGAGAACTGCTTTCTATCTAGGATGCTGGGTAACCGCGGTCTGTAGTAGACAAAGAGGAAGGTTGTTGTAAGCAATTGTGTAGCACGTATCGAGATATCGTGCTTAAAAACGTACTGTCAGTGCCTGAATGGAAGTACAGTGACAGTGATAAATACAGGAGGTGATGGATAAAGGCGGTCTCTATTTGTGGATCGAGTGACTGTGTGTTGTGTATAGTTTCGGCATGCCTTCACTGTAAACTATCATTACACTGTGATCGATTCATTATTATAAAAGTGGCAGAATGTTGGCGCAGTGAGCGGAGGTAGTTTGCTTCTAGGAACACCGAAGCTGATCGGCCTTGTAACTAGTAGGAAAAGGGCTTACCTCTGTAGTCGAGCTTTGTTTGTGGCTGCCGGGGGAGTTTGTAGCTCGCGCATGCGTATATAGATCAAGCAGTGATCTAGATGACATGCGTGGGGAGAGTAGTGTTCATGATTGCTTAACCAATGTGAGTGTTCATAGACATGCGCACGCGTTTGAAGGTAGAATGAACGTGCGTGTAGAGTGAGTAGTGTCATTGCGTCTGCATGTATTGAGTAGTGAAGGGGACTGAACTCCATGGCATCACTAAACATAGAGAAAATAACATATAATCAACAGGTTCGCCAAATACTGAAAAGTAATATTACGGCAGGAAAACATAAAGTGCATACATTTTTGTTGAAAAAGACATTTTTAAACACGAGTGATCAAGACGTATTGTTATAAACATACATTTGTAAGTCATTTTTTGTGGCAGACGAACAACCAGTGGAACAGTCTCAAGAATATTAACATGCGTGAAGAAAATACATGATAGGCTTAATTTACAGAAAAATGGCAAAGAAAGGAGGGGTGGGGGGGTTCTTCCATTACTAGAAAAGCAGAACTATGTGAGATATAACGTGTCTGCTATTCAAGGGTGTTGTGGAGAGTCAAGAGTCGAGGCAACGCTCAAGGGGGATGAGTTATTTGTTGAAGAAGAGATTCCACTCGATGGATATATTTAAACCATTTTTGACAGAATCAAGACGATAGATCCATTTTTGCTCAAGTTTTCGGAGCGCTAGGTCACGATCACCTCCACGAAAAGGGTTTTGGACAGTCTGTAAGATGACCCAGAAAATGTCATTATGGCTGTGTTTTTTCTGCTTAAAATGAGCTACAAGTGGTTTGTCTTCGACGAGATTTCTGACACAGGAGCGATGTTCACAAATTCTTTGTTTAATTTCCCTTTTGCATTTGCCGATGTATATCAGGTCGCAAGGACATTTTATGGCATATATTGACCATTTTGTTTTCCAGTTGGTGAAGTTCGGAAAAGTCCATCTAGTTTCTTTTAAGTCAATGTATTTGATGTTTTTTGTTAAACTACACACTGAGCAGTTTCCGCATTGAAAGTTACCTTTCACGCTCGGAAGATCCCACAACGTGGTTTTTCTTGTCTTTGCTTTTGTCCTATCTTCATATGTATGCACTAGGCGATCTTTTAAGTTCTTATTGCGTTTGAACGCAAATCTCGGTTTTTCTGGTTTGAAAACATCTGTGTTCAATGTGTCCCAATTGGTAAGGATGATCTTTTTTATGCGATTGCTGAAAGACGTGAAGGTGGTTACACATGTCATTCTTGTTGTTTGTATTTCTTTTGCTGTGGGAGTGAGACATTGTTCCCTGTCAGTGTGTTTTGCTCTCCTACGAGCTTGACGTATAACGTGTCCGGGATAGCCTCGTTCTTTAAGACGTGTACTGAGGTCACTGCTCGTGGAGTCATATTCGTTATTGGTACTGCAGTTTCTCCGTAGTCTGAGAAATTGACCCAAGGGTAGGTTCATTTTTAGGCCTTTCGGGTGGAAACTGCTGTAGTCCAAAAGGGTATTTTTGGATGTGGATTTTCTGTATAGGGTCGTGGCTAGGCCATTGTTATGGTCTTTATAGATGTAAAGATCCAGGAAAGGTATTTTGTTCCGGTTTTGCTCGCAGGTAAATTGGATGCAGGGGTTGCATTTGTTGAGCCAGTCTACAAAAATGAACAGTTGATCCTCCGTATCTTTCCAGATCATGAAAACATCGTCGATATACCTACACCAGCAGCCGATAGAGTTCTTGAAGGGATTGGAGATATGGTAAATGGAATGTTGTTCAAAAGAATCCATAAAGAGATTTGCCACGTCCGGGGCAAAAGTTGCACCCATACTTGTCCCGTGACATTGCTGGTAGAAAGTTTCTTCAAAAATGAAGTAATTTTCTGTTAGTGCTATCCTTATGCATTCTAACAGAAAAGAAGTGGGTGGGTCTAGGCGTGTTCTTTTATCCAAATAGGAGGCCAAGGCTTCAATGCATTCCATTTGTGGAATGCTGGTGTAGAGTGACTCTACATCTAGTGTCACTAGTAGATCATTGCTGTCTACAGTCAAGGTTCTTAACTTTTTTATCATGGCAGTGGTGTCTTGTATGTAGGATGGCATGCAACTGATGAAAGGTCTTAGAAAATGATCGATGTAAATCGATAGAGGTTCTAATATTGAGCCAATTCCGGCTACTATGGGTCGTCCTGGTGGGTCCTCTGCGTTTTTATGTATTTTGGGAAGCAGGTAAAAAGCTGGAATAATAGGATGATGGTTGACCAGGAATGCTTTTTCGTCGTCATCTATCCAACCTTCTTGCCAAGCGTGGCACATTAGGCTTTCGATTTCAGCTAGTAATCGGGTGGTTGGATTTTCTGGAATTTGTCTGTAGAACTTTGTGTTGGACAGTTGTCTAGTCACTTCATTGTTGTAGAGGAGGCGACTCCAAAGGACAATTCCTCCCCCTTTATCAGCTGGTTTTATCAGAAAGTTGTGATCACCTTCTAGTGACTTTAAAGCTTCCCGTTGTGATTTGGTGAGGTTGTCCTTATAATGAATAGTGTTGGATCTGAACATTTCCCTCATCTCAAGTAGAATGCGGTTTTCAAAACTAAGTATCTCCGGGCATACCATCGATGATAAAGGTGTAAAAGATGATGGAGGTTTTAGGCCGGTTGTCTCTGGTGGATCTTTTTCAGGGCTATCTCTGAAGAAATATCGAAGGCGGATGGTTCTGAAGAATTTTCTGAGTTCTACTTCTGTACTGAACTGATCGGGTTTTGTGTTAGGTATAAAACTAAGACCTTTACTGAGGAGATTGATTTCATCTGACGATAGGATGTGTTCACTTAGATTGAAGATGGGGATTACCATGTTTGCGGCGGCGGCACCCATTGTCGGGTTCGCATTTGGTGTGGTCCTTGATATCTTGGCCGTCCGCGTTTGCCTCTCCCTTGAAAAAATTGTTGCTGCTGCGGTTGGTTGGGTCCTTGGTTTGCCCCTGCTTGTCCGCTTGTTGTAGAATCAGAGTCGCTGCTATGGGAGCTGTTTGAGAATGTTACAAATTTTTTGTTCCTTCTTTGGTATTGTCTACTGTTTGATGTTTGGTTTTGTTGGTCATAGAAACCGGGTACCAGATATGGATAGGTTTTTTCTTCTTTATAATTTTTTATGTCGTTTTGTAACTTCCAAAGTTTTTTATCAATTGTAAATTTTTTGAATTTTGCAATCTCCTCTTCAATTTTCTCAAGGTGGGTTTTGATTTCTGTAATTACGCAGTCTGTTTTCATTTTTTCCTCAAGGGTTTTCAGTTCTTCTTGTTGGTTCTTACTTTCCTCCTCTGCTATCTCAATCACTAAAATAATCCAGTCGCGTGAACATTTGTTGCCGACACCGCTGAATTTCTTCATGAATCGGGGGTTGTCCAGGAAAACTCGTGGGATATTCTTAACCTGTAGACCATCAGGTATCACGCCTGCTTTTAGATACTCAAGCATTAGTTGGCCATGGGACTCTGTCCTGATTAGTTTTTTCTTTTTTTGTAGAACGGTATCTAGATCATTTGAGCCAGGATTATTGGCTGGTCCTGACGGTGTTTTAGTAATACCTAAAAGTGATGGAGTATCTAATAGTTTTTTATAAAGTTCGTCAGAGAAACTAACGATATTAACATTCTCCATTGAATGTTATTTGATCAATGAATGAGCCCAACAACCAAAGGGTTGTCCAATAAAGTGTATAAGATAAGGCAGGGAACCCTCTTTTTTTCAAGGGGGCTTGACTCCAGAGGGTAAGGCAACAATTGGGAAAGAAATCGGAGTCAACAGCTACCCTAGTCATTAACGCTTTCAGTAGGAAAAAGGTCACAGTGGAGCTAACTTAGCACATATCAGTTAGCTCATAACATAAACACCACAAGATAAGGATATCTTTTTCAAACATTAAAGAATGAGATTTATTAGATTTACACAATTAAAAACCTTTACAAGAGTCGAAAGGTAAAGTATTCCATCCTTGGCACACGAAAAACAATATGTTTGTACAAAATTATGCAGTAATTCTATGCATGGGTGGATTAGTACAACAATGGTAATTGTGATTACATATACTGCTAGTGTTATGGCAGTATGAAAACTTGTCGACACACACAGAGTTCAGGTGTTTCTGGTACGGTGAGTAGATGGAAAAACCAGCGGATGAAGGTTGTGGAACCTGCTGGTAATTTCACCGGACTGTCTTCAGGACTGGGGGATTTGTTCTAAAAAGAAAACACGAAGTGGTTGGTGAAGTGCCAGGCACCAGAAATGGGTGAGACAAAGGATGGTGAGGTTACAAACCGGAAATTAAGATTAAAACGGAGAGTATTTTGGAAACACTGTGAAAAAAGGGACCTACCTAGGGTAGTTGAAGCGTCATGGCTAACGTGGTTATTTAGTATAGGGCCAGAATCTGGATGAGTCACTGGCAGGTGGGTTTTGTCCAATATTAGGACAGGAGGTCTCTGAAACAAGTGAAAAGACCGAGTTGTAGTTGATGAAATGGTTTTACAATGTAGAATAAATGGTTTAATAATCATTTACCTGGTCTGGTTCACAAAATGAGTCCCAGGTTGTTAGAGATGAGAACTGCTTTCTATCTAGGATGCTGGGTAACCGCGGTCTGTAGTAGACAAAGAGGAAGGTTGTTGTAAGCGTTTGTGTAGCACGCATCGAGATATCGTGCTTAAAAACGTACTGTCAGTGCCTGAATGGAAGTACAGTGACAGTGATAAATACAGGAGGTGATACCTTCAAACGCGTGCGCATGTCTATGAACACTCACATTGGTTAAGCAATCATGAACACTACTCTCCCCACGCATGTCATCTAGATCACTGCTTGATCTATATACGCATGCGCGAGCTACAAACTCCCCCGGCAGCCACAAACAAAGCTCGACTACAGAGGTAAGCCCTTTTCCTACTAGTTACAAGGCCGATCAGCTTCGGTGTTCCTAGAAGCAAACTACCTCCGCTCACTGCGCCAACATTCTGCCACTTTTACAATAATGAATCGATCACAGTGTAATGATAGTTTACAGTGAAGGCATGCCGAAACTATACACAACACACAGTCACTCGATCCACAAATAGAGACCGCCTTTATCCATCACCTCCTGTATTTATCACTGTCACTGTACTTCCATTCAGGCACTGACAGTACGTTTTTAAGCACGATATCTCGATGCGTGCTACACAAACGCTTACAACAACCTTCCTCTTTGTCTACTACAGACCGCGGTTACCCAGCATCCTAGATAGAAAGCAGTTCTCATCTCTAACAACCTGGGACTCATTTTGTGAACCAGACCAGGTAAATGATTATTAAACCATTTATTCTACATTGTAAAACCATTTCATCAACTACAACTCGGTCTTTTCACTTGTTTCAGAGACCTCCTGTCCTAATATTGGACAAAACCCACCTGCCAGTGACTCATCCAGATTCTGGCCCTATACTAAATAAACACGTTAGCCATGACGCTTCAACTACCCTAGGTAGGTCCCTTTTTTCACAGTGTTTCCAAAACACTCTCCGTTTTAATCTTAATTTCCGGTTTGTAACCTCACCATCCTTTGTCTCACCCATTTCAGGTGCCTGGCACTTCACCAACCACTTCGTGTTTTCTTTTTAGAACAAATTCCCCAGTCCTGAAGACAGTCCGGTGAAATTACCAGCAGGTTCCACAACCTTCATCCGCTGGTTTTTCCATCTACTCACCGTACCAGAAACACCTGAACTCTGTGTGTGTCGACAAGTTTTCATACTGCCATAACACTAGCAGTATATGTAATCACAATTACCATTGTTGTACTAATCCACCCATGCATAGAATTACTGCATAATTTTGTACAAACATATTGTTTTTCGTGTGCCAAGGATGGAATACTTTACCTTTCGACTCTTGTAAAGGTTTTTAATTGTGTAAATCTAATAAATCTCATTCTTTAATGTTTGAAAAAGATATCCTTATCTTGTGGTGTTTATGTTATGAGCTAACTGATATGTGCTAAGTTAGCTCCACTGTGACCTTTTTCCTACTGAAAGCGTTAATGACTAGGGTAGCTGTCCCCTCTGAATAGAATGGCAATTAACAGCGTCAACACTACTTGTGATCCAGCGCTAATACCGTCGGACCAAGTTGCGGTTACGCTATTTGCGGTGGGCGGTATCCCGGCAGTAATAGCGCCCAACTCGTGGTGAGGCCCAATGTACCTTAACAAGCGCACATTTTAACTGCATTTATCGAAGAGCAGTGGTGGCTGCCTGGAATAATGAAAAAGAAAACCAAACTTGACCTTTGTGTGATGGTCCTAGGGAGGGTTTGGCCCATTTTTTATTTTTCCGTCTGGCTTTTTCTAGACTGAGGGTGCACGCTAAAACCACTTTAGCAGAAGATGGGGGTCTCTCAGTACAATCCTGCTCTGTTATATTTGTTATGGGCTGATTCACTGTGCGTGGGCTGGGCACTTTTGAAGAATGCACTAAATCTGAGGAAATATTTGCTGAAAAAATAGGGATTTGATTCACTCATTTTTATTGCTTTTAATGTTTTTTATCTGAGTTGAATTGTGTGTGTATGTTATTTGTGTAACTGTTTTTTTACATACATTTTATTAATTCAACTGTGTTTAGGAAGTCTGGGGAAGAGAGGGGAGAGAATTCGGTCAAAAGGGGCAATGGGTGTGCTGGATGCAGATGGAGGGGTGGTCTTATGCTCTATGATGTTGATTTGATGATCTGTCCAATTTTGGCACTCTTTCAAATAAAAAAGTTGATGATTCCATTACATTTTTCCTGAGCTGCTGGCATCCCAGTGTCGGTTGTGGGTTGGTCCTTTACTACTTCAAAGAAGGCTTTGCTCCTGTTAGAGTCTGCTGCAATGATGATGAAGTATTAAGCAACTTTGGCCTCAGTAATCAGAATCCTACGGTTGGCGGAGAGAGTTGAGGTTGGTGTGATCTCTAGGGATACAGTTTTTATGCCACCGTTTCTCTAGGGCTCCAATTGAGCATTTGTTGGAGGTGAGCTTGGGGGTGTTCCAGCGGGCACATGCTTTGGCCTTCACACTGCTGGTTTTTAGGGGAGCAGGAGTGTCATTCATGTTTTTATAAAACTGCCCTGTTTATCTTTATGCCAGATTCACTCTATATGTAACATGTATCTTTAAGATTAAAAAATATATATATCAACATTTGCACACTGTGGCAAGATTCCAATTACAATCAACAGGAAGCCCTTTGGAACAAGGTGCTAGACTTTGGAACAACCGTTCACTGTATTTGAGAGCTGACACAAATCATCATAGTATAAAACCTTTCTGCTCCGCAAAAGATGGCCATTTTATCTGTTGTCTTTGCATTGAGTGCTTAGCGGTCTTAAAATTGTGGGTTTGTTTAGCACCTTATAAAAACTTGCAACTTAACACCATGTAATGTTCAGCAGGGATTTCTGTTCTGTTTTTGATTAGGGGTCTTTATCTGTACAAACCCAAGGTAATGGAGCACGACATCCACATGTATAGGTCATCTGGTGATGACTGGGCCTTAATCCAAATTCCGTGGCTGTGTCTAGTCAAAGGTTTTGGCGCCTTGATAGAAGCCACATTCAACATTTCTAGGCGTCCTTTGACCATCCAGGATGTGGATTCACACATTGGGCCTCATTACACGGAAGGCGGTAAGGGTTAACGGTCACCTGTAATGCGGGTAGGTCCCTTTACTGGGTAGGTCCCTTTGCGGGTAGGTACTTTAACGCCTGCTGTTTAGCAGGCGTTAAAAACCAACCGGCAAAGGGACCAGGGTGCTAATTACGGTACCGCAATTTGCGGCACCGTAATTAGCGCCTTCCCCATTCCCATAGAGCCCTATGGGGCAAAAATGGGAATGGGGAAGGGCAATGGGGGAAGGGGGATTTACCGCCCCACCAACCTTGGAATAGGGCGGTAATTCCCCTTTCCACCAAGGCGGTGCCGGTATTTTATCGGCATGGACCAAGGTGCTCGTAGCACCTTGGTCCTCCGCCTACCGTGTAATGAGGCCCATTATATCCTATTGATCCTGGCCAAATTTGATATTGGTTCACCATCCCTTCTAGAAATTCCAGGCAGGAGAGTCACGTCCATATATAGCCACAACTTCAGCCTACAAACAGCTTGTGGGAATAATGTTTGCCGGCAGAACTCTGTTGTGGGTTTTAGAAAAGGAGAGTTCCTATTAGTGCTCATGCTTCCTACATCCATGCTGTAGTTCCTGTAATTGTTCAGGAGGCTGCCACCAACCAGATGGTGTCTTCAGTCATGCAGGTGAAGACAACTGCCTGATGAGGTTACTGGTATGTGTCATCATCCCTAGTATCTGCAGCCCTATCAAGTGCTACAGTCAAAGCTTGTCCGGAACAAGTCATGAACCAGACAGGAGGAATGTAAAGAATTTGAGAGATACTAAAACGGAGTTGCAGCTTAGAACAATTGAGCTTATAACATTTCACAAAGACACAGCAGCTGCTCTATGACATGGAAATCTCTGGATTTTGTGTAGTACTTTGTGGCCATCAAGCAGATGTAACGTGCCTAGTTCATACCATGACGCCACAGGTCATTGATCTGCCCTATTAGTCAGTGCATGCACTATTGTTAACACATGATAACATGACAGGTGAGGAGTTTCAGTCCAGTCTTTGTGTGTTATACAAGCAAAGGTTCACATTGTGAAAGACGCATAATTAATATAGGGCATATAGGAAGAAGGTAGCCCAATTCTTTGCACCTTTCCTCTTCCACCTAGTCAGGAAAGCATGACCAATATAGATATGATGCTTCCTCACCTAAGGCAAGCTGCAACACGTCCTCAAAGTCTCGCTGATATTCTTCAGGACAATACCACATAGTGACAGCAGGTTAGTGTGGGGAAAGCAATGGTAGAGACTGATCTAAACACAATCCACAGGCAGCAATGTATGTTGTGATACACCTTCCAAATGAACACTAAGGAGACCTGGGTGCAGATGAACATAGGCCATGTCTCGACCTACCCTTCCCTCTGGAATTACTTTTGGAAGGACAAGCAATGACTGCAACATGCGATCTTCACTCTGTGTAAGCAGACATTGTGCCAAGGGATGTCTGGTACCAAATGATGAGTTTCCATATGAAGCAGCACAGTGCATATGATTTGGAAGCCCATTTCTGAGAAGCTGCGACTGAGCATGCCTCCACCAGCCCATATCCTCACAACAGAAAATCTTGCTAGCATGCAAACCCTTCCACGCTAATGCCAAATCACAGGCTTATCAGCAGCATACCACCCCCTAACCACTGAGACATTGACATTGAGCATGGTCACCAATATCGCAGGCTGCATTATAGAGAGTGCCTTATCAATGCCAACCTGAAAGTCATGTTGTCAGTGGATAATTTGATGTAAATAATGTTGTTGTCAGTTGCAGGGAATAGTAGATTACCATAGGGAAATTAACAGTTGCTGTTACTTTAGCCACAAGACTGCACTGGAATTGTAGAAACATGTTATTCTCACATTTGGAAGGCACTGGATGGGATAGAGGGAGAAGAATTACACTTGATCATGGATATGTGGACCACTAAGCAAAGCACTAGTCATCACTACTCACTGGAAGACCTATGGATAAAGAATGTATTGGCCACATGTACGCTGTACAACAGGCACATATTCCCAACAAAAGAAAATAGATTTGCCCACTGTCCTTGAGATGTGCTATAAATGATCACATCATGAGCTGAAGACAGCAGATCCAACCCCCGAGAGCTCCACATTGTGCTTGCTGGTCCACCAGTGTGAGGAATGCAAGATGCTAAGGGGCTAATGCTAAACTCATTTCTCAACATTTGATGGGGCATTCTGCAAAGCGCCTGAGTGGTAGCTGCCTAAGTATTTCTGTGCTATAGGCATTTGATATGTCCATCAACCATGCTTTGCAGAATGCTGTTTCTTTCAGAAGGGTGCTGCTATTAGTATGGTTGTAGAAACCAAGCCTGTCTAACAGAAGGAGGAAACATGACTTGATAGGTGAAGCAGGCTCAATGAGGCTGGTGAGAGAAATGCAGTCAAACTTGCTTGAGAATGTTTGTAGTCACACTAAATGGAAACATAAAATAACTTTTGCCTTCATTTCTTGACCTTTTTTCAAGGTGAAAGGGGAGATATTTTAGCAGCATGCGGGCGAGGACCTGGGGGGACCGAGCTTAAGAAAAAGACTTGTTGCCTCATTACACGGATGGCGGTGGACCATGGCGCTATTAGCGACATGGTTCATGCCGGTAAAATACCGGCACCGCCTTGGTGGAAAGGGGAATTACCGCCCTATTCCAAGGTTGGCAGGGCGGTAATTCCCCCTTCCACCATTGCCCTTCCCCATTCCCATTTTTGCCCCATAGGGCTCTATGGGAATGGGGAAGGCGCTAATTACGGTGCCGCAAATTGCAGTACTGTAATTAGCTCCACTGGTCCCTTTGCGGGTTGGTTTTTAATGCCTGCAAAAAGCAGGCGTCAAATTCCCCAACCCGCAAATGGACCTCATAGTAAGGCGGTAAGGATTTACCGGTACCGGTAAAATACTGGTACCGGTAAACCATTACCGCCATCCGTGTAATGAGGCCCTTGGTCAGAATGTTTATTAATGTACCGTTGAGATATTTTGAAGATAAAA
This sequence comes from Ambystoma mexicanum, assembly GCF_040938575.1. Taxonomy (NCBI): domain Eukaryota; kingdom Metazoa; phylum Chordata; class Amphibia; order Caudata; family Ambystomatidae; genus Ambystoma; species Ambystoma mexicanum. The sequence continues at coordinate 524,400,044 of NC_090939.1, forward strand.
TGCATGAAAGGCGTGGATGACCCTCTGACCACCACTCTCCACCAGAGCTATTGAGAACACAGTCTCTGGGCAGTACCTGCATCATCATGTCTCCAATACAAGCTAGTAGGACAAACTTGATTCCTCTTCGACTCATGATTTTTCAATGCATTTGGGTCTACAATATACAGTTATATTTGTACCGATGGTGGATGCCTATCTATTTGACATATGCTAACTGGAAATGAATGATGATCCACTAAAGTATTGTTTCACTCAGTGGTATGTCTCCACACTAACACTTGTTAACATTGCACCCACAACCCTAAGTGTGTACTACTAGTAACAGTATGTCTTCGGGGATAGAAGCGCTATTTTATCTGACTGCAGGAGAAGCTTCTCAATGCCTGACATTGTGTAGGTGACATGCATTGAAATGAACAAGCCCTACATGTTGGCAAACTCAGGCAACCCCAACAGCAGAAGAGTGAACATAGTGCCCACTGACAGGATGTTGACTTGCCGGATGGTACAGCACAGATGCAGACAGAGTGAAGTTCTAATGCTCGGTGGTGGTAGGGGCACTGATCACTCTAGCATGGTTGATGAAGTCTGACAGCAGAATAAAATGATGACATGGATTGTGAGATTTAGTTTTCTTGCGTATGAATATAAGAAGCAAGATTATTTACTGAAGAGAGTTGCTCTCAATTTATTGTAAACTTTTCACAGAGAGTCTGCCCTTCAAGAACCTTTATGCGTCTCCCGCTGTGAAGGGTCACACCCTGGAATACATGTTTAGCTCTCCATTCGTTTTAGGACGAAGAGGCCAGGCTCCAGACATTGGATATTAGGTAAGCAATATTGGTATACATTAAATGCATTGCTGAATTTTCTACTTGCTCCTCGTATGTGATCTTTTGTGTGGGGGCTTGTAATCATGATCCTTCTGTATCAACTAAGAGTCAATAGGTAGAGTTACCAATTCCACGGGCATATTTCCAGATCTGTGTTCTGTTGCATGCTTCCTTCTGGGTCTTTCTATTCAGAGTGGTGGCCTCCTTGGAAGAAAGGAAATTGGCAACCCTGCAGGACATTCACAATGCAGCTATGTGGGCCAACACGTATTAGTTTATTAAACATTGTTTAGAAAGTTTGTGTAGCACACAGACAACCAGTATTTTGGGGGACAATTTGGTGCACTAGCAAAGAGGCTACTAAAAGATAAAGAAGCAAAACAACCCAATAGCAGGTTTTAATTATTTTTCTCAAACTACTGTGATGAACAGCCAAGTGAAGATCTATCGGAGTGGAGTTCCCAGAGCTGGTGGGCCATCACCAAGAAGGGAGATCCGCCAGGTGTTAGCATTGAAGGGATGGATCCTGAAGCAGTTTAAGAGATAAGTAGTAAAAGGGACAGATAGGAGTAGAGCGAGACAGATTAGCTAAGGGAAACAGGGGACCCTGTGTATAGAAAGTGCAATGTGTTAAGCCCAGCACTTGGCGATTTATATGCTGGTGTCCACGGAGCCAGTGGAGAAGGTAGAGAGCAGGCGTGATATGTTCGGACCAATGAGTGCCCACACACAAACATGCTTCAGCATTGTGGAGGTTCTGGAGGTGATAAGAAACAAATGAGAACCCAGATACAATCCCATCACTTCAGAAGTATGGAATTTAGGTTGGTCTGAAAGTAGGAAGAAAGGGCAGACCTTTTCAGAGAGCCTTTAAATGGAAATAGCCATTGCTTTCCACATTATTATGTTAAGGCTGAACCGAGACAATATTATCAAAGTGAAAAACTTGTTTTCACTACAGTGATCAAGGAAGGGCAAGGCCTCAGATAGTTGGCAAAAGCAGGAGAACCAGATTGCATTGCCCGTTGCATTCATCACTTCCATTTGAAGAGAGTTGAGTTTAGGCTCGTATCTCCATTTCATGCTTGGTCGTTATGAGCTGTGCATTGTGGCCAGTGTTACGTTGATAATGTGCTGTGTGGTTGTGTTAATAACCACCGCCTTTTGGAGTTGCAGTAGTGCTTCATATATGCTCATGTTACTGGGGGATTCTTTCTAGTAAGCTTTATCATCAGTTTCCACTGCCCTACTCTCCCATCCCTGCCTTGCAACCAACCCACCCAGGTCTAAGATGCCAAACCTGATATAATGCTTGCTATGAACAAGAACCTTGCATGGCATATTTTTGGATTTTTTTTAAAGAGGCAGAACTCGCATAAGATAGAGGTAGAGTGTACCTTTCAGTTTCTTTTGGAAATGAAAGTTGCTTTCTCCCGAGTGACTCTGCCTCTCGTTGTGTTAGGACTGTGACAATGAAAATCAGGATTCCATACAATGACCATTGCAAATAAGTCATCAAATAGGGATTAATGATGGGCATGATGTCCTGTTTAACAAAACAACCGTGATCTGAAATTAACATGCATAGGCCCTGACTCACACAGTATTTTTCAAGGGCAATAGTCCATTGAAAAACGGTTTGTGCATCAGGCCATGGAGTCATTTTGACAAGGGTGGCTCTGCCTGATAAGCAGGCAGTGCACTTTGCTTACACAGGTGCATTTATCTGCAACCCGACAAGATGCACGGTGCTGCCGCTTTATCTTCTGTTCTTCAAAGCTTTGCTTCTTTCCTGCATGCCTGCTGCCTTTTCCCGTTCGCCAGAAACCAAAGGTTCCAGTACTTGAAAGAGGTAAACGATGTCCCTCCTATCAGACAGATAATGCCTGCTTCCAGCCACCGCCTGCCACGCGTAAAGGTTACCGAAATGTCTCTCGTCCGAGGGCGATAGCTGCTGTTTTGTGAAGATAAGACCAGGAACTCGTATGCGAAGTGTGAGCTGGACACACACAAGAGACAATGACGACACGAGCAAACAGAAGCATGCCAGAGATAACCAGGATCTACAGTGGGCATCTTTTAGCTCGAGTTAAAAACACGCACACATATTCACTTTGGTGGCCTGTAAGATGCCCAAACTAAGTAAGCAAGAACTAAATGGAGGATGGAGCTGTGCCATGAACACAAATATAAAGGTTTCTCAATTATGGTGTTAACAATGCATTTGTGATACTTAGTCACGTTTTAAGTTTAGTTAATTTATTTTATTTGACCTAGCAGTACTTTGCGGTGTATTTTTAACTGCATTGCTGCCAGTTGATCTCCATGACATCACAGCCACCTTCAGCCCATTCGGGAATTTTAGCCAACTGCACTTTGAATTCTGGGACTTGTAGTTTTGCCTTCCCCAAAACACGCTGGAGTCTACATGTCCTAGCATACAGTTTGTTACAAGAAACGTTTGGATGGGGGTGGGTCAGTCGTGAAATGGCACCTGTTGGCAACAGAGTAAGTACATATGTTGGTTTGCTTGTGTTCCCCTGTAAAGGGCATATGGTACCCAGGGATGGAGCCAGCCTCAACATTTTGGGGGCTGGATGGCCGTTTTCAAACATGTTAGTGAGACGGGACATTAAACCTATTGCGCTACTGATTACCCAACCCCGCTGTACTACCACCCCCTCCACAAGCCCAGGAGCCTGAGTAGACATTATGCTTTCATTTGGCCCATTAGATCCATCTTTCACTCCAACTCCCCAGAGGCATAGCCATGATTCTGTAACAAGTGGGGCCTGCAGAAAGAAGGGCTCTTGTTCTGCCCCCAGCCAAATGCACAGGAGTGACAGAGTAGTGAGGAAGGGCGAACCAATCAAGGGGAGGTTGTCCATTTGAAAAACGTTTAATAATGGTTTAAAATAGTTCATTTTTCAGTACACTTTCTCTGATAAATTAGGTAAAAAGCCACACAGTTTACAATCGGTTTTGCAGGGCAAGACATAAAAAGTCCATTAGATGCTGTAAGCGATATTCAATCAACACTACAGCTAAGTCAATGCCTAGTCTGGGATGCTGAGGAAAACCCTTATTGATGTATTTTTATGTCCAGTTCAGTACTCTGGATGACAACCCTTGTATAACACCCCCCTCTTAGAATCCCCCTGACCCCACTGAGCCAAGAAGTAGGTTTGTTTTGCAAATTAAAAGGTTTATTTGAAAAATTAAACAATATATATGTGTCACACTTTAATAACAAATTAATATCTGATAGTACACTTAGACATATGATGTGGATCCACAATGGGTAATGTTACAGTGGTACACTTGATTACTTAGGAGTAGTGTAGAGGATGAGGTAGCTGAAATGCTTTATGGTTTCAAGGAAATGCAAGGTGGAATAAATGCAGTACAGAAAATAAACTGATATGGTTTCACAAGAGATAATATGTTCACTTTTCCCCTGGTGGCAATTCACCCCCCCTATATGCAATGCAAGGAGATGGAAGTAACACACACAGTCTTCAGGAATACAATCAAATACAATACGGAACTCAGTTCCCCCCAAGCAAGCTTAGAGGAAACAGGTAGAAGTTTGAAACACAGGCCCAAAATTATTTTAAAAGTGATGGCAATGGATGGGAAAATGTGCTAACTGAGTTTAATTACCTCTAGAGATTCAGGGTGAGTGAGAGATGCTTGTTGGTATTAGTTCAGGCTCACTTTAACAATGCTCTATGAGTTATTACCAGGTTGCAAACGGATTTTAACAAAGGAAAGAATTGAGGTGCTATTTTGACAAGTGGAGAAATTGAGCCAAATCGCAAACCGCGGTAAATTTTGCGAGTGCGTATATCGCGATTGCGGAAAAAGTATAGGGAGTAGGAAGTCGGTTCTAGGTTCGTTGGAAAGCCTAGAATCACAGCTTTAAACCACGTTCCTAGCCCAAACGGTTCAAGAGATATGGACAATTTAATAAAGGTAGATTTTCGGATTTAAAGTAACACTCAAAATGACAGGTGACAGTTTGCAGCTTTAGAATGACAGATGACAGTTTGCAGTTTTAGAATGACAGATGACAGGATTACTAGGAGGCAGTTCTACTTAGGTTAAAATAGTTTGGATTAGATTATTTTAACTAAGAGATTTGTTCTGCACAGTTCTGCTAGGTACTCACAATATAAATTTGAAATAGGCCTCGTCACGGATCTGGTCAACACGTCCAGCGGCGGTTCTCTCTGCTCGGCGGGTCAATCAGGCACCGGTTCTGCTCACAGTGATCCGGATCTCTGGTTCTGCTCACAGCGGTCTGGGTCTGGTCTGTGGTTCTGGCAAAAGTTCTTGGCACAGAATTCAAACAGCTCGCCCGGCTGTGGAATAGTTTGCAGATGATTTTAAAGATGCTGAGGCCTGCTGAGAAGAGTTCTCAGTTTGTGGGTTTAGGCCCTTGCTTTAAGTTCTGAAGTAAAGTTCTGGTCTTTGAAGATTGATGGATGTGAAGTCTGGAGTCTCCCGGCAGAGCGTCCCGCAGAAAATGGAATTGAATGTCTCTACCTGTCCCAGCAATCTCTTTTTATGTGTTTTGGAAGTGGGTGTGTACGTGGCATAACTAAGCCTGCCCCTCTCTACTTGTCATTGGCCCAATTTTCCCCTCTCCCATGATTGGGGGAAGGAAATGGATTGTCATCATGATGAGGTCTGTTTATGGGTCAGAGGATCCTCCCCTGGTCAATTTGCCCCCAAATCTATATTTGATTCAAATACATATTTCCCAGATACACAATTTGTTGAAATTACATATACACATTATATATTCCTTATGGTCCATGCTTGTCCGCCTCTGATCTTCCTGGGGGCTTGCATTAAAAAATGAAAACATTTTGCGCTTTTTGACTGGTTTACCAATATCGGACATTTACCAAAAATTACACACATGTGCGCAAGGAGTATGGACATTAATTGATGAAGTGTCAGATTTTTAACATGCAGACATTTGGAGTGAGACCCTATTTTCCGCTAGCAACCCCCCAGAATACACCACAGGGTCCTAACGCCTCTTAAAATGTGCACAGAAAAATCACAAGAATAATGATATTATTTATATAATTTTGACAGGTCCGTACTATGAATTAATCATCTTTTTAAAAGTATGCCCTGGTCAAAAAGGGGTGTGGCTTCCCACATCACATGGTGGAATAACTGGTTTATCCACTTCCCCCAAGCTCAGCTGGCTTGCAGAGGCACTGCCCCTCCCAGTTTCCCCTAAGAGGAAGCCACTTTACGCCCCCCCCAATATAACATTTGCCTAAGTCCAGGACAGGCCTTTGTTCAACTTTCTGCAGTCCCCAGGTCCCCTCCCTTAATTCAATCAGAGAGGTGTCAACTCCTTTTGGCAAGGGGCAGCAGGATGCAGCTAGGCCTGGGAAGAGTGGCTGAGCAAGTTTCAACTCCTGTCGGGGGTAGTTGTCAGGCAGAATCCAGTTTCATTAAGCTAGGTTTCAGCTAAATGTCACTTTTTGTTCCCAGTTTAAATCAAACTTACAATTTTTACATATACATTAGATAATTACTTCCTTCAAGTCATTTCAGAATATAGTTTTACATTGTATCCACCTCTTAGCAAGTCTTTCCTTGGCCTGGTTTTGTTTCATTTGTTCAGTTTTACACAAAAGTCTAGTGGTTTTAAAACGCCGGCTTTCTGATAGTGGTGAGTACCGGTATTGCAACCATTTTTGGGATTAAGAAAATGAATTCCCCACAGTTCTGAGTTGCTTTTTGGCAATCAGCATTGCCATTCCTAATGGTTTCAGGCTACTGTGTGTGTAGCCCAATGGTGGTTTTAGGCAGTGCCCTCCTGTGCTCACAACATAGGCAAAAATGGGTGGCAGCCTATTCTTCATGTTTTCCCTGTGCACTCTCTGGGGAGTTCTGGCCATCATGATGTTTTCCATACCAGTACTGCACAGTTTTATGGTAGGGCTTGGATGCATGGGTAAAAACATCCCACAAGCCCCCCCTCTTGCGATGGCCATTCTGTCCTTTCACTGATGGAACTTGCAAGATCTGGGATGTTCGCCTCCTCGTCTTCCAATTCCATAGATGGCACAGTTCAGCTTTTCCTCCCTCCAGTCGATCAATCAGTTCTCCTTGCTGGTCCTGATGGGAGGATTGGGCGGTATCCTGGGCCCCTCGGGTCTCTGCTCCCGGTCCCCGGTCGTCCTCCTTGGTCAGTCTCCATGGTTTCATCTCTCCTAGGATGATAAAGCAAAGCGGCAATACACATTCCTAGACATTGATATGGTGGGGTGGCATATACATTTAATAGTCAAAACCATTTGCGTTCTTATTTTAACCAAAACAAGATACAATTATAAGACATTTTTTTTCCAAATCATAATATTTTAGAGACTATATGTGGGATATTTTAGGGTTGGAATTGAATTACTCTGGGGAGGTCCCCTCTGGTATTGCAGAGGACTCCTCCAGTTGTTGCAGAGTGTGCCTGGGATGGCAACACTTTAGCTGATTTATATGGACCCACTTATCTTCCCCCTCTGCCAAACTGCCTTTGGGGATGCAGATCTTATAGACAACAGGGGAGATCTTGCCTATAATTTCAAACGGTCCCTTCCATGTAGGCAAGAATTTTCGCTGTTTGGCCTGGTTCCTTTGGAAATTGAATAGATAGACCCGATCACCCACCTTATATTCCTTTCGGGTAGTTTTCAAATCATAGTGGGTCTTCATGCTCTCGGCTGATCTTTCTAGATTCCGCTGAGCATAGGCAAAAGCATGTTGAAGATGTTTCCTTAAATTCTCCACATACTCATGAGTTGTGGAGGCATTTATCAGTGTCTGCTCTTGGGTCCTGGAGAGCAAATGCTGGGGAAGCACCATCTTGCGCCCCGTCATCAACTCAAATGGTGACATTTTGGTTGCAGATGAAGGGGTAGATCTGATGGCCATTAGGACCAGAGGTAGTCGGATATCCCAACTTGGCCCAGAATCTGCCACAAACTTTTTTAATATGCTCACAATTGTCTGGTTGTAGCGTTCTACTGCACCAGAAGAAGCTGGCCTGTAAGCAATGTGTAGCTTCCTTTTCACCCCCAGTATCTCCCACATCTTTGTCATTACTTCACTGGTGAAGTGGTTACCCCTGTCTGACTCAATCCTTTGAGGTAGACCAAACCGAGAGAAGATGTGGTTAATCATCAGGGTAGCTGCTGTTTCTGCCTTGCAGTTTGGGGCCGGGAGACATTCCACCCACTTGGTAAACAAGCATGTAACGGTCAACATGTACTTGTTTCCTCTAGACGAGCGAATTACAGGGCCTACAAAGTCAATTTGCAAATCTGACCATGGCAGTGTCATCCCCTCTTTTGGAGAGGCGCACGGTGTGTGAGGGATGATGGCTGAAATTGTGCACACACAAGACACCCCTTCAAGTATTGGTCGAGGTCCTGCCCCATGTGTGGCCAGTATGCAACCTCTCTTAAAATTTCCAGTGTTGTGTGAAACCCCCTATGACCGGCGGTGGCCACATCATGGGTGTGACTTAACATCAGGCTTCGGAATGAGGTAGGGACCACCCACTGATCATGGCCAGCTTGGGATTTCCTTACCAACAAACCGTCTTGGATTCGGAACATCTTTGGACATTTCATCAACAGTTTTAGGTCCTCTTTCCCAATGTAATCGGTATCTGTCAGGGGGAAGTTCTCAGGGTCCTCAAGGTTGGATCCCCCTTCTGAGCTGTAATTAAATCAACATCAGGGGTCTCCTTACTCCATTGTGCAGTTGAAAAGGTCATTGTGAGCATTTGTCTGGGACCTAGTGATAGCAGTGACCTGGATTTCCCCCAACAGGGACTCTATTTCTATTAGATCCCCTTGGATGGCCCCGGTTTTGGCCAGCTGATCAGCTAAGTCATTTCCAGTTTTGTCTGGTCCCTCTTCTTTGGAATGACCCTTGATCTTTTTCCTGTAGATGGTCATCCCATTCGATGTGACCAGATCATCAATATTTTGGATTAGCTTCCCATGTTTCAGGGGTATGTTATTAGCACATAACATGCCTCTGGTTTTCCAGTTGACCAGGTGCTCCACGAACCCGTTCTGTACATAATCCGAATCTGTGATTATGACCAGTTCATGGAGTTGATGCTGGACAGCAGTGAGGATGGCCTGATGCACAGCCATCAATTCTGCCACCTGAGTACTTCGGGGACCAATTTTGTATCCAGCGGAGGGTTCTGGAAACTCCTTCACCCATGCATTCCCTACGCCGGCCACCAGTTCTTTCTCCCCGTTGTTGTCAACATGGTAAGAGCATCCATCCACATAGACAGTGGGCATTCCCTCACACTTGTCTTCTTCAAAGACTTTGTGTGGGGAATTAAGGTATGCCTCCATGTTGTCCTTGGTTTTTAGACTTTAATCCTCGAGACAGTTTTCTCTGGCACAATCATGCAAGTCAGCCAGACCTTGCGCGAGGGGACTCTTCTTGTTTTGGCCATATCTGACCTCTACAGGAAAGCCTTGCATTGACAGAATCCAGGAAGTAATTCGGGAATTACTCACATTTCCGGCCCGGATCCTGTCACTTTGGAGATATTGCAGAGGCTGGTGTGGAGTCTCCACTATGATGTGTTCCCCCTGGATAAACGGGCGGTAATTCTTCAATGCCCACACCGTTGCCAGGAGTGCCTTCTCACAATCGTTGAATTTTTCCTCCACAGAGGATAAAGTTTTGCTCGCATAGGAGATTACTTTATTGACTTTGTCATGCTTTTGCTATAATACTGCCGTCAAGCACGTATTAGAGAACCCTGTCTCCAGGAAGAGATGAATCAGGGATCTAGTGATCTCTGCGTAGCCTTCAATGAACTTTCTGCTGTAATTAGTCAGTCCAAGGAGGCTCCTTAGTTCCCGCAGAGTTGTGGGGTCTTTCAGTTTCTGAAGTGCTTCCACTTTCTTGTCCTGGGGACAGAGACCCTGAGGAGTAATCTCATGTACCAAGAAATTAACACGGGTTCTACACCACTGTGTTTTCTGGAAGGAAAGTTTTGCTCCGGCGGTCCTCAACTGCGTCAGAACATAACGGATCTCCGCTATGTGCTCTTCCACAGATGAACTTTTGATGAGGACATCATCTACATAAGCCAGGTTACCCCTCGCACCCAGGTCGGGCATGGCCTTACGTAGAAAAATGTTGAATTCATTGCCGGAGTTGAGGTATCCGAAGGGAGTCCAGGTCCATGTGTACTGCTGGCCCCCAAAGGTAAAAGCCAGTTTGTATTGGTCCTCCCTACTGACAGGCACGGTCCAGTATCCATTGGTCAGGTCTACTGCTGTGAATACCTGTGACCCCTGGATCTGGGCCAGCCCTTGGTCAATGTAGGGCAGAGGCCATCGGGAAGTAAGGACCCGTTTGTTGAGCTCCCTAAGGTTGGCGCAGAGTCTCCACTGGACGTTTGGCTTCAATATTCCCAGCACCGGATTATTGAAAGTGCTGTGGACTGGACGGATTATTCCCCGGGACTCAAGGTTCTTAATTATTTCAGTAAGGGACTCCATGGATGCGAGAGGCAAGCGATATTGCTTGACAAACACTGAAGTCATTCCAGGGTCCGTGGGAATTGTTGTGGTGTGGATGTCGGTGCGACCACAGTCATATGAGTCTACCGTAAAGAGATCTTGGAAATCCAAGAAAACTTGTTTCAACTTTCGCTTTTGTTCCAGAGTCACACAGGCGTCAGCTAGGTTGACCCTCTCTTCCACCATCTTCCTGAAGCCGGGAAAGACTTCTGGTTTGGATATCTCAGCGGCCTCCTCCAGCTGGGTGGAGAAGTCCCTGGTAAGAGTGCTGATTTGGACTGGAGGCTTCAGGTGGGAAAGGCAGCCCTCATGGACCTGGAAAATCACCTCATCCCTCCTGAAGTCACAAGTCACATCTTCCTTACCATAAGGGCAAGAAGTGTACACCAGGCAGTTCCCCCCATGCCGGGTGAAAATCCTGTCTGGTGTTGTATTGTCATCACTGTCACTGTCAAAACAGTCCTTGGGGATTGGTCCTAACAGTTCATTTCCTAGATCAATGGAAAAATGTCAGTCATCAACCGCCATTCCAATAGTGGTGCCTGCGGCTAGAGTAATACTCTTTAAGTCGCTGTTATCCACCTCTATTGGAATGGTGTCATGTTCTATGTTGACTAATGGTGTTGGTTTACCCCTAACCCTTGTTGTTGGAGAGAAGCATTTAGATCAATATAAGCATCAGGGTTTTTCAATTTTTGTCCTCTTTTAACTTTCACTTCCAGGGAGAATTGTCGGGTCCTTTCTGGGATGGTGACTTCCTCTTTAATCTGAATTTCAACTGCATAAGGTAGCAATTGAGCTGACCTAAATGCTTTTTCTGAATCATCAAAGCCCATGGGATTATCCGCTAATCGGGACCAAGCTTTGAAGTTTATTAGGTCCAAACTAATGGCAAAGCGATTGAGAATGTCACTGCCTAAGTAAAAGGCGGCAGTGACGTCTCGCACGACCCAACAATTATGGACTATGCGCTTGTTGCAAATGGAGATTTTGAGCATACACCTGCTTGGCAGGAAATGTTTGGAATTAGGTGCTTCCAGGTCCATTGCCCATTTGTCTATCAGTTTAAATGTGGGAATGGCTGGATCTTTTGGGAGTTGGCGGAACATGGCTTCGCTGATGAAGCTCTTGCCGTTGTTCACACACACTCGAGCGAGAACAGAGTCCTTCCCATCATTTAACTGAACAGGGATGAACAACTGCTCTCCAATTTGCTGAATATCAGCCAGTCTCTGAGCTGATTTCACATCTTTCTGGACTATAGGAGTGGGAGTTTCTGATTGTGTATTAGTAAAGAATTTCAGGGTGTTTCCTTCCAGTGTGGAATACCACCTTAAACTGGAAGGAAGGTTGATTTTCAGAAATAGAGAGGACCCCCCCTCACCAGTCTGTTGTCCTACTGCTATTACTGTCACGTCTAGAATTTGGTTGTTCTGGAAGTGAAATTCTACTTGGTCAGATTTATTTTTGTTCAACCATGTGGCAGGTGCCATTTAAACTAAGATGGTTGACACTCTGTTTTAATTTTATTGGTTGACTAGCCTGGGTCCAGAGGACCTTGTTTACGCAATCTATTAGGGGTGACAACCTTCTCAGGAGGTCATTCCCTAGTAAACAAAGGGTGCCCTCTGGAGTCACTACTATGACCGGGTGTTTCCCCTTGTGTCGCCCAATATTGATGTCCAAATCTGCAGTCCCCTCAACAGGAATTTCCTTCCCGTCAAAGTTCTGCAGTTGTCCAGGAAGAGAGGTGAGAGGAATACAGTAATCATCCCCCCTTCCTGCATTTAGTTCATCAAAGGCCCTTTTGGACAGAAGGGTAGCTTGGGATCCAGTGTCCACCAGTGCCAAAATTGTACCCTGCCCCTGTACTTGTACCGGGACATAATATCTTCCCTCCTTCTCCTCAAGGGGGCACAGATAATGCACATTTTTGGACAACTGGTGGGCTAACTTTCTGGTTTTGGACATGGCGAGAGAAGGGATTTGGGCAGAATTCTGTGGATTGTCTTGGGAATCTGAAAGAAAAAGTTGGCAACTGGAGATCAGAGCCATTGTGGGTTCCCCTGGTTCCGGTTCTGGGCCACCCCCCCTTTTTGGAGGCAGTCACCAGGATGGGTTTGAACCAGGGGATTTCGGTATTGTGGGTTCTGGGATGAGATGATGGGAGGCGCTAGCTCAGTCTCCACATCTCCCCGGTCTGAATTGGTGTCCCTTGGGACCCATTTTTCCTTGGGAGGAGTTCCCCCGTCTCTAAAGGAGAAGATCCTTTCCCCAGGATCCTCTGAGGATCCCTCTCCCTCAAATTGGAAGATCTGTACCTCCTTCACAAACTGGGCCTGTTTGGGTACTTTGTTTCTCCTACCTCCTCTCTGCTCCTTGGGTAGCAGACTTTCAGGGGTAGGAGATTTTGTTTCCGGTTCCTGGTTTTCCAGGGGCTGTTTACAAGTTGGGAAGGAAGCTTCCTCCAAGGCTTTACACACCCCTTCCGCTTGTGCCTCCTCCCTGGGAACCGATGGGTTATCGGGGTGCTGCCCCCGTCATTGTTCTGGAGCACCAGGTCCAGAGTTTGGGGCATTCTGCGGTGGCATGCTCATCTGAGGCTTCTGTTGAGCCCTCAGTATGTGTCCCAGATCCCGTGCCATATTTTGGACCTGGCGCTCAAGTTGTGAAACCCACTCAGGCTGATACGGGGCTCTATTTTCTCCCCTGGGCTGATCCCGGGAAGGGTAGCTATCCCTTCTCTGGTAATACCCCAGATTGGGAAGATTTGGGTAGCCCTCCACCCTTGGCCTTCCCTCTCCCGGATTAGGTTGTCTGGGCTCAGGGAATTGGGGAAAGAAGGATGGATGATTTTGGGGCTGGAAATTGGGTGGATACCTGGGGAAAAAGTTCTGCCCAGGATTTGTTGAATTTCTGCCCTCCTGAGGGAAGTTAGGAGGGAAGTTCCCCGGGTCAGGTGCTTGGCTGGATCCCCCCCTTGGGCTGGAGGAGTCCACACATAACCCAGGATTGGTCGGTTTCCCTTGTAGCAGGGACTTACATAGTCAGGGGAGCGGGGGACCCCATTTGTGGGACTACCTCCTCGACTCCCTGTCTGTGACTGGCCCGAGGGCCTTCGGGGCTGTGAATTATTTGGTGCAGGCAGGTTTTTAGGCCCCCCCCATCTCCAAATCTAAAACGGGGGCAACCTTTACCTCCGCCAACTCGGCAGCAGCAAGGGTGCTGTTGGTTTTGGGGTTTTTCTGCGCATTACTTTTATTTTCTATGGGCTTCTGCACCTCATAGATCCGGGTAGCCTGTTCAATGAACCAGTCTAAAGATCTTTTGTCATGAAAATCTCTCACGAGCTGGGTCATTATGTATTTGGGTAAGGCATGGAAAAACGTATTGATAAATTCTCTGCTATCCGTGCGCACCCTACGGTGGTCTGCGCAAAAGCACGCTTTAATTCTTGCACAAACTCTTGTGGGGCCTGATCCTCCCCACATTGCAAAACGAAGGCTGCCTAGCAAGCCTCTTGAGGATTTCTGTGCACAGAAAAATGTTTCAAGATGGCCGCCCTGTATGTGGACCACCTTGAATGGTTTTGATCCTCCAGCCCTGCAAAGAAACTGGAGTATTCTGGTGAGAAGGTCCATTTGACGTACTGGATGCAGCTACTGCTGTCCTTCAAATGGAAAGTCTCCATCATTTGCTCATAGAGCTCCAAGTGTTCCCAAACAGAATACTTGGCGTTCTTATGATAAGGCGTGATGACACTCCTTATTGCCTTTATTTGTTTCAATGGGTCCTTAAGCAAGGCCCTTTTTGCCTTATTGGGCTTTTTGGTTCGGGTAACCCTGGTCCATTCATCCTCTGACTCAGAAGCACTGCTCCCAGAGGTGCCCGTCTGATCTTCCAGGTTTTCCCGGATTCTGCGAGCCTGGGAATGGCTGGCAGAATTTGGGGACCTGATCTCCTGTGTCCTGTAATGCTCAGAGGAGTCTTCAGATCCCTCCTTGCTGCCAGGATTTGATGGGTACCCCCCCACTGACCTAACTGGGCAGAGGTTTTCAGGATGCCCTTAGTGGGCCTACTCTCCTGGGGTTCCCCACTAAATTGCACTGTGCTTGGGTGCCCATACCCGGATGCCCGCCCCTCCATTCCTGGGTGGTACTGGCCTATGAGCCCCATACTTTTAGCTGGATAGTAATCTGCCATCCCTGTGGCCCCATGCTCATGTGCGCCAGGGAACATGGGGGTGGCAGAGTCCAGGGACTGGTAGAGGTGAAGGCCTCTGGCACTAGGGCTCCTGAGGTTATGCTCAGGAGTTTCTCTTTCCCAGCGAACCTCATCTCTATCCGCCCCTGCTCCCTGTTGCAATGCAAGAGCCTGCGCTTTCAGTTCCTCAGTTAAGGCCTTACTAGACTATCAGTCTCTCCTGCATCGCTACCTGTTGCTGGAGCCTATCATTGTGCTGGCAGAGAGCCTCATTCTCTCTCTGTACCTCCTGATTGGTCCTGGAGTACTGGGCCAGTCTTTGCTGCAGGAGGGTTAGCTCCTGAGCTGTGTCCCTATTGGCCTGCTCCTTTCTTGCCAGAGCATCCTCCACCCTCCTGGTGTGCTCTAACAAGTTCTGGTGTTCTTTTTGGAGGTCACCCAGTCCCTGAAGGGCCAGGTGATTTTCTTCCATTTTCCTTTTTAAGTGGCAGACTTCCTGGCCTAAGGTATCCCTTTCCTGACTAAGAGCCTGCATCTGTGCCGCCAGGTCGTCCCTTTGCCTTGGTCCTGGAGTACTGGGCCAGTCTTTGCTGCAGGAGGGTTAGCTCCCGAGCTGTGTCCCTATTGGCCTGCTCCTTTCTTGCCAGAGCATCCTCCACCCTCCTGGTGTGCTCTAACAAGTTCTGGTGTTCTTTTTGGAGGTCACCCAGTCCCTGAAGGGCCAGGTGATTTTCTTCCATTTTCCTTTTTAAGTGGCAGACTTCCTGGCCTAAGGTATCCCTTTCCTGACTAAGAGCCTGCATCTGTGCCGCCAGGTCGTCCCTTTGCCTTTGGAAGGCACCAGCTTTCTGGCGCTCCTGATCAAACTCTGCCTGGGTATCCAGGTCTTTCAGAGTCAATTTATTGCTTTCCTGTTTCTCTCTGTCTAATCGAATTTGCAGGGTGGCTACCTGCTCTGTGCATGCCCTGTTGAAGTCCAGTTGTTGCTCCAGCTTTTTCTGGCTCTGCAGAAGGGAGTCCAAACCTTCTTGGTACTCCTTCTGCAAGGCCAGAAATCTGGTATCCTGGTCAGCCTTTTCCTGTTGCAACCTATCCATATCCTCCTTTATTCTAGTGATGTACTGTCTGCTGTCATTTTCTGACTCCTGGCTCCCATGCAGCCTCTGCTCAGAAGAGACCAGGTCAGATTGGGCCTTTTCTAACGCCATCTGTTGCCTATTTGCCAGATCTTGGCCTTCAGCACATTTGTCCTGCATGACTTCCATGTAAAGATACAAATATGCCGCTATCCTGGCAATCTTATTGTGTTCATCTTTTGCCTTAGGGGCCATATATAGTTCGCTCAGGGCGACATGTAGGGGACCCTGATCTCTCCATATATCTGACCCTGTTTCAGTGACCTGTTGCGCGATTGCCTGCAACCAGACCGCCTGGTCCTGATGAGTCCACTCAACTCTCACAAATAGCTTATGTAAGAGGTGCTCCCTCGCTATTTTCATATCTACCACGGTCGTCATGCTGGAGATTGATCTCCCTCCTGACTTACAACAGTTAGTATTTTATTTTGCAAAACAGACCGTTTCCTTAGAGCGTTCCTTTGAAGGGTGCTTTCACAGTGTAAAACAGCATGGTGATCTAACCGGATATGTGTGCTCCAAGCCCCCACTTTTGTAAGCGATATTCAATCAACACTACAGCTAAGTCAATGCCTAGTCTGGGATGCTGAGGAAAACCCTTATTGATGTATTTTTATGTCCAGTTCAGTACTCTGAATGAAAACCCTTGTATAACACCCCCCTCTTAGAATCCCCCTGACCCCACTGAGCCAATAAGTAGGTTTGTTTTGCAAATTAAAAGGTTTATTTGAAAAATTAAACAATATATATGTGTCACACTTTCATAACAAATTAATATCTGATAGTACACTTACTATGAATCCCATGTGGATCCACAATGGGTAATGTTACAGTGGTACACTTGATTACTTAGGAGTAGTATAGAGGATGAGGTAGCTGAAATGCTTTATGGTTTCAAGGAAATGCAAGGTGGAATAAATGCAGTACAGAAAATAAACTGATATGGTTTCACAAGAGATAATATGTTCACTTTTCCCCTGGTGGCAATTCACCCCCTCTATTTGCAATGCAAGGAGATGGAAGTAACACACACAGTCTTCAGGAATACAATCAAATACAATACGGAACTCAGTTCCCCCCAAGCAAGCTTAGAGGAAACAGGTAGAAGTTTGAAACACAGGCCCAAAATTCTTTTAAATGTGATGCCAATGGATGGGAAAATGTGCTAACTGATTTTAATTCCCTCTAGAGATTCAGGGTGAGTGAGAGATGCTTGTTGGTATTAGTTCAGGCTCACTTTAGCAATGCTCTATGAGTTATTACCAGGTTGCAAACGGATTTTAACAAAGGAAAGAATGGAGCTGCTATTTTGACAAGTGGAGAAATTGAGCCAAATCGCAAATCGGGGTAAATTTTGCGAGTGCGTAAATCACGATTGCGGAAAAAGTATAGGGAGTAGGAAGTCGGTTCTGGGTTCGTTGGAAAGCCTAGAATCACAGCTTTAAACCACGTTCCTAGCCCAAACGGTTCAAGAGATATGGACGATTTAATAAAGGTAGATTTTCGGATTTAAAGTAACACTCAAAATGACAGGTGACAGTTTGCAGTTTTAGAATGACAGATGACAGGATTACTAGGAGGCAGTTCTACTTAGGTTAAAATAGTTTGGATTAGATTATTTTAACTAAGAGATTTGTTCTGCACAGTTCTGCTAGGTACTCACAATATAAATTTGAAATAGGCCTCGTCACGGATCTGGTCAACACGTCCAGCGGCGGTTCTCTCTGCTCGGCGGGTCAATCAGGCACCGGTTCTGCTCACAGTGATCCGGATCTCTGGTTCTGCTCACAGCGGTCTGGGTCTGGTCTGTGGTTCTGGCAAAAGTTCTTGGCACAGAATTCAAACAGCTCGCCCGGCTGTGGAATAGTTTGCAGATGATTTTAAAGATGCTGAGGCCTGCTGAGAAGAGTTCTCAGTTTGTGGGTTTAGGCCCTTGCTTTAAGTTCTGAAGTAAAGTTCTGGTCTTTGAAGATTGATGGATGTGAAGTCTGGAGTCTCCCGGCAGAGCGTCCCGCAGAAAATGGAATTGAATGTCTCTACCTGTCCCAGCAATCTCTTTTTATGTGTTTTGGAAGTGGGTGTGTACGTGGCATAACTAAGCCTGCCCCTCTCTACTTGTCATTGGCCCAATTTTCCCCTCTCCCATGATTGGGGGAAGGAAATGGATTGTCATCATGATGAGGTCTGTTTATGGGTCAGAGGATCCTCCCCTGGTCAATTTGCCCCCAAATCTATATTTGATTCAAATACATATTTCCCAGATACACAATTTGTTGAAATTACATATACACATTATATATTCCTTATGGTCCATGCTTGTCCGCCTCTGATCTTCCTGGGGGCTTGCATTAAAAAATGAAAACATTTTGCGCTTTTTGACTGGTTTACCAATATCGGACATTTACCAAAAATTACACACATGTGCGCAAGGAGTATGGACATTAATTGATGAAGTGTCAGATTTTTAACATGCAGACATTTGGAGTGAGACCCTATTTTCCGCTAGCAACCCCCCAGAATACACCACAGGGTCCTAACGCCTCTTAAAATGTGCACAGAAAAATCACAAGAATAATGATATTATTTATATAATTTTGACAGGTCCGTACTATGAATTAATCATCTTTTTAAAAGTATGCCCTGGTCAAAAAGGGGTGTGGCTTCCCACATCACATGGTGGAATAACTGGTTTATCCACTTCCCCCAAGCTCAGCTGGCTTGCAGAGGCACTGCCCCTCCCAGTTTCCCCTAAGAGGAAGCCACTTTACGCCCCCCCCAATATAACATTTGCCTAAGTCCAGGACAGGCCTTTGTTCAACTTTCTGCAGTCTCCAGGTCCCCTCCCTTAATTCAATCAGAGAGGTGTCAACTCCTTTTGGCAAGGGGCAGCAGGATGCAGCTAGGCCTGGGAAGAGTGGCTGAGCAGGTTTCAACTCCTGTCGGGGGTAGTTGTCAGGCAGAATCCAGTTTCATTAAGCCAGGTTTCAGCTAAATGTCACTTTTTGTTCCCAGTTTAAATCAAATTTACAATTTTTACATATACATTAAATAATTACTTCCTTCAAGTCATTTCAGAATATAGTTCTACATTGTATCCACCTCTTAGCAAGTCTTTCCTTGGCCTGGTTTTGTTTCATTTGTTCAGTTTTACACAAAAGTCTGGTGGTTTTAAAACGCCGGCTTTCTGATAGTGGTGAGTACCGGTATTGCAACCATTTTTGGGATTAAGAAATTGAATTCCCCACAGTTCTGAGTTGCTTTTTGGCAATCAGCATTGCCATTCCCAATGGTTTCAGGCTACTGTGTGTGTAGCCCAATGGTGGTTTTAGGCAGTGCCCTCCTGTGCTCACAACATAGGCAAAAATGGGTGGCAGCCTATTCATGTTTTCCCTGTGCACTCTCTGGGGAGTTCTGGCCA
This sequence comes from Ambystoma mexicanum, assembly GCF_040938575.1. NCBI lineage: Eukaryota > Metazoa > Chordata > Amphibia > Caudata > Ambystomatidae > Ambystoma > Ambystoma mexicanum. Next base: position 524,419,230 of record NC_090939.1, read on the forward strand.
TCGTGATGTTTTCCATGCCAGTACTGCACAGTTTTATGGTAGGGCTTGGATGCATGGGTAAAAACATCCCACAATGCCAAGCCACCAACAATGCACAGGAGCACTTTCAAAACACATTTTCATAATGCCTTTGCCCACTGTATGCCAGTACTCTGCAAGTGTAAAAAAGCATTTTCCTATCGATTGTGCTCACACATGTCCATTCTGGTGAACCTATATATGCCACTATTGCCACATAGGAAAATACTCATGTTTGCTTTGTCCATAATGCCAATAAGGATCCGATAACAAAGCAAGTTTATGCTGGCTCTGCCAATACATGCCAGTATCCCTATGTAAGAAAGTACTACTGTTGGCTTTGCCTTAATGCCAGTGAAAAAAAAGCCATGGCACAGAAAGAAAACATATCGTGGCTGGCTACACAAATCCCCCACTCCCCATATAAGAACACTCATGAAGTATTTTCTCCCTAACAGTAAATAATGTAATGCACAGTAAAAAAAAACATTGCCTTGCAGGCTGCACGAATGCCCGCACCCTAATGTAAGAATACTTCTGTTGCTTTTGGCCTTAGCACAAGTAATAGACTGCAACGTCACAGTAAGAAAACATCCTCTTGCTGGCTTGCCGGTAAGAAAGCTTAGCGTGCCGAGTGCATGCTGTTGTAATCTGGGTGTGATTCCATGTTCAAATCCCGGCAAGGCCAACTCAGCCTTTTATACTTCAAAGTGACCTCCCTGACCTCTATCTTCCTCTGTGTACCTTGTACTATTACGCTGCTTTTGCACATTGTTACCTATCTTTTACTCTGTACTGTGTTTTCCCTGCTCACCAAGTTGGTCCAGCGCTGCGATACTTACGGGTTTGGGCGCGGTCAATAAATGCAATAAATAAAGCTCATTAAATGAGTGCAAACTTCGTTTGGGTGATACATTTTATGTAAATATGTTCTCTATACAGCGCTTTGGCGAAAGCGCTATATAAATAACATATCATTTACACAAATCCCCCCATATAAGAACACTTATGTTGCACTCATGTTATACCCCCCATGTAAGAACACCAGTAAAATAAAAAGCCAAGTCAAAATAAGGAACCATACCCTCCCCATGCAAGAACACTCATGTTGGCTTTGCCCTTAATGCAAGTACAACATTCCATGCCACAGCCTGGCCAGCTCCACTGTAGTATTTCCCCCAACACCACCCCCCTTCAAACCCACCGTCACATAAAAATACTCAAGTTGGCTTTCCTTTGCCCAAAAACATCAGTAAAACATGCCATGCTCCAATGCCCCTCTCCAGGACCCAGAGTGAATACACACAGATACAAATAGAGATATACACTTTGACATATTCACCCACCAGTCACGCACCCAGACAGCTGATCTGCCATTCAGAGAAGCACCTATAACATTTAGACTGTGCGCTCATTAACACACGCAGAGCACACCATTCATACCGCCATCCATTCATAGGTGTGCACTTGCAGACACCTCCGAGCATACAAACATACACCCACTTACACACTCCCTCGCATACATGCATACATTCATACGTGCATGCATTCATACAATTCCTGCATGCACACAAATTCACTTTTTTTTTGTTAATGGCAATTATTGAAAGCATGGGCCATGCAAAAGCTGAGCCAGCAGTTAAGCATTTAGCTGCAACTTGTGGGGTGGGGAGGTCTACTCATATCCACATGGCAGGCTTTTGTCCTCTGCCTCTACCTTCACTTCAATGCCTGTTTTCTCACCTCGGAGAGCGGTGAATTTGCTTAAGTAAATACACTGCTCTCCGAGGTGAGAAATGTGACAGGTTCTAGAGGTCTGAGCCCCTGATTGGGCGTAACAGCAGAGTGATGCCTACTGCGTCAAAGTGGGGGGGGCGGGCTTTAGTCCTACCAGGCCCATGCCTGGCGCCGCCCCTGGGTATAACAGGTTGTTATGGGCTCCTCCCAGTGGTGGCAAACACTCTTGTGTGTATGGCTGATCCTCTTACATAATGGCACAGATGGGCTAAAAAGAAATATCATTGAAGGTTGTTGTGAGCTTATTTATAATTTCAAAACATTCTATTCATCACTGTTTTTGTTAGTCAACCTATGTGACAACGGGTATGCCCATTGTGGATTTCTTGATCAGTCTTTCATGGCCAGCCTTGAGCTTATTGTGTATTGCACATGGGTAACATGGCCTTTCTTACCAGAGTGAGAGCGAAACAGGCTAAACAACAAGCATTGGCAATGGCAACAGTTTGGGATTTTGTGTAGGCATGGGAAATGCATTTTTCAGGCACTGCCGTAGTGTTATTAACTGGCCATCAATGGTAGCAGCTGCAAAATGGTGCAAGTAACTGGGTATACAATAAAGATGCCTGGCAAATGCCTAATTCTTATACACAAACTAAAACTGTTGGCTTTGCCAATGCCTGCTTTTAAGGACACACGTAGTGCTTCTAAATCAAGTGGCTGAAGGCAGACCTGGTTAACATTCTTTTCACAACCGTAACATGTTTACAGCTACAAATTAAGTCATTAGAGTCTCAGAAACCTGCTTTGAAAAAACACTGGCAGGCATTTCAAACAGAAAGTTTTATCATAAGGCTTGACAAAGCTAGCTCAAAGCGATCCCAGGATAATGTGTTTTGGGATTGGAGGGGGAGAAAGTGGATGGAAATGGACATAGTAATAAGCATGGCCATGGGCAGTTAATGAGTGGGTAAATAACCAAACACAAAGCTTTGTACTCCACCTCAAATGCCATTTCTCCCTAGCTGTACTCTAATGGAATAGTTTTGGTTTATAGATGGCGCTATAGCACCACCCAATAGCCAAAACTAACAGTAGTAGTGGAGGTTCAGGAGCATTCCCAGTGGTGTAGATTAGTTTCTTGCTAAGTAAGAAATAAACTGTTAAAATGATACAAGTAGTGTGATTGACAATAGGCTTACGCCTTTAGCAATAGTAATCAAGAGGAGGACAATGAAAGGGTGTTTTTTTTTTTTAAAATAAAGAGCAAAATACTGCAAGAAAAGCTGCAGCACATACATGAAAAGGCAGGGAGTTCCAGTGTTTAGGAGCAAGTAGCGAGAAAGCCTGAAAAGGAGATTGGGTACATGGAGGTCTCGGAACAGACAAAAGGAATTGAGGTGCGGAGCTGGGATAATCTGGTGGTCAGTGCAAAAGTAATTACAGAAGAAAGATTGGGAGGAGACAGACCATGGATACATTTAAACATAATACAAGGAAGATTAAAAAGTATATAAGACTGAAATGAAAGCCAATACAAAGAAGCAAGCAATGAAAGTATAGAAAATGGTGGTGGTAAACGAAACAAAATACGAATGAAAGAAATCAAGATAGAAGGAAGAGGAGCTAGAGCATAGCCAGAAAGACCATCAAGAGCGGAACAATAACTAAGCTGTGAAAATATCAGAGCAGTAATTAAGAGTTTAGTAGCATGCAATCTAAGAAAAGTATGCACACGTAATAAAAGATGCTTGAAGTGAAAAAAACAGAAGGGTCGAAAATAACGGTTACGAGCTAATATAGACAAAGAAACATGAGGTGGAGGACAAAAGATGGAAAGGAGTGTAAGAGAAGAAGGAAATGACACACTGAAAGAAGGAAATGTCAGTTATGGAGGGATTAAGGTGGCTTGAGTATGAATGCATCCATGTTTGGATAGTTTTGCGTGTCAGCATACAAATGACAAGACAGGTTGAAGGAAGAAAAAATATTGGAAAGAGGTGCAGTATAAAAGAGAAAAAAGTAAAGGACTACATACAGAGCCCTGTGGAACACCATACAGAAGAGACTAGGGAGAATCAAACTGACCAGCTGTAGACTCGGAATAAGTCAGGTCAGAGAGATAGTAAGAAGGAAGTCAAAATTCATTCACAGCAATCCATCTATAACTGTTTGCCTTTTCTTTATCTTCCTGGGTGAGAGGGATTCTGACAGACATGGTCTCATTTTTGCCACACCATAGAGAACCACGCTCCACCTCGCTCATGTAGTGCTGCAAGGCTGAAACTGGCTGTTGTGATGTGGGGGAATGGGCTAGTAATTTGGGCCACACAGTACTCCTAGTGAAGGCGGGAGCAAGGCTGATGTGCATGTGGGTGGTCCTCTTCTGTAGTCGTGGAGAAAGCCTAAAAAACAATGGTATGGAAGGTTGTTGAGAGGAGTGTCAGTAGTTAGGCTTGAAATCCTACATCTTTAGCTTGTTTTTTGTGGTTTCCCATCGAGGATGAGATAGAACCCCGGTGTGAGTCCCATGCTCACTGCACCATTCCAGAATGCTTTGCATGCAGTTTGACTGTGCCACTGCAGGCTAACAATAGGTGGAGGAAGAAAAACATGTGTGGATGGCAAAGGTATTGGCATAGTTGACCTATTGCCAACTTGACCTATTCCCGTTTGACTCCATCTTTTTGACCTATTTCTGTGGGTCAAATGGTACACTTTAATTTAAAAATAGTTGTGGGGTGGGGTAAGGGAATAGGTTGAGGTGGGTGGGAAGTCAGGGGTTTGGGGGTCTCCCCCTGCATAAGGAAGGATTGCGTGGGGTCTCCCTCCACAGTAGATCAAAAAGAATTAGGTCAAATGGGCAATAAGTCAAGTTTTTTAGGTCAAACAACCCATAGCCGATGGCAAATGCTAACATTGATCACATATGAGAGGGATAATTTGTCTGCTTTAAAATATTCAGTTTGTTTCAGTCCATTGATCCAGTTTTCTTGTAGCATACCTGCTTGGAATGCTTTCTTAGAATGCTTTGCTTCTTTTTTCTGCTCCCTGGCCTTACACGGTTTACCAACCCTTTTGTTTCATGAGCCTGTTCTATTTAAAGTATATTGCATTTCTCAAACTTGCACTATTGAAATGAGCCCTCATTCCATTGTCTATGCATCCCAGTTTCCTGATTTTCTACGAACAGTGTTTCTTGAGCTTATTTTTTTCTATCTCAGACCATTCCCGTTTCCCCTTCTGTTTTTGCTTCATATGTAAGAAGGGAGAGGTATTTTGGCATGAAAAACTTCACATGAAAAATCAGGTATCACAGTGTGGTTTAGAGTTGAGAACTGGAGACCACTCCGAGTGTCTGAAGTAAACAGCATATACACTAAAAAGGTCCACAAATCCGAGATGTGCCACAAATGTGCCAGATGCACCACACTGACAGAAGTGCACCATTCTGAGATGCACCACTTTACAAAAGGAGTGCAAAATGGGTGTAAAAGATGCACCAAGTGGGAGGAAAGCATGCAGATATATCGAATTAAGCATGCAAAGGGGAATGACCACAAAAAAAGGGCAAAGATGGGCAGAATTTCCCAAAAACCAGACCACAAAATTTGCTCCCAAAAAGTCCCTTCAACATTTGCTCCATTCTTAAATGGAGCAATTGACCCAGGAAAGAGTGCAAATGAACAGTCCAACCAAAGTGCATAGGTCACACCAATTCAAACCAACAGCACAGTATAAAGGTCCAGCACAGAAAGACGGGTATAATTCCAAAACTTGCCAATCCAGTAGGCATCATGCTGCTGCGCCACCTGATGTGGAAGGAGATTATATATAGGAGGAGAATCACCATATTCTACTTGGTTGATGAAAAGGTCACCCAGAGGTACTGCTTCCCATTCCAGATAATACTGGACATGGTGAGTCATAGAGAGGGGGCCCTTACCACACCCACAATATGAGCCCATGCCATACCACCATTAGCTAAGGTCCTATCAGCCCTATTTCCCTTTGCCAAAGGCTCCTTCAAGATCACCAGTGGCGTCACAGTGATATCATAATCACCAGCCACGGACCCAACCCAAGGTCTTCAACATGATCCTTACATCTTCTAGGGTGTGTGTATATATATATATATATATATATATATATATATATATATATATATATATATATATATATGCATATCTCATTATGCATGTACCAGGGCAGATATACTGAGGGCAATGTACAACATAGCTACGTTCTGTGTGCTTGTGGTGCCATTGATTGCACCCATCTGACCCTCATACACCTGCAGGCATATAACACTTGTACAGGAACATGAGACACAGGCATTCCTTGCATTTACAGATCCTGCACAATGAGTGCAACATAAGCATGAATGTGATCTGTAACTGTTATAGAGCTATACACTCCATCTGTCAGTACTATGCTACACAAACGTTACTGGCAGGATAGTACACGGCTAAACGGTTACCACTGAATCAGGGCACTGGCCAGGGAGTGTACATGACATGCAAGTGTCTTCAGGGGTGTTTGGACAATACGTGATGCCATCTCACATTCCAGTCTCGTTCAGGGTTGCAACATCTTTACATTCTGATGGTCAAAACAATCACATGGACTAGGATTTCCGATTAGCCAGCGGGGAGAACATGTCAATGGCAATAGCCAAGGTTTGGTTGTATTTATCAATTAGGATGGTTGGGTCATTGATAGGTATAGCTTGCTCCATGAGAGGTTTCAAAAGGGCAGAATGCTTGCCTGGGTAATGTTTCTGGAATTTCTTGTTGGTATGGCGGGCAGCAGGGCGGGCTTGGTTGTGCTGTGCATGGGGTCTGAGTAGTTGGAAAATGACAATATTGTGGTCTGACCAAGGGCAGAATACATTGGATAAAACTGTGATGCCACAATTCAGGTCAGCAAACCAATCTATAATTCAGCCTTTGTTGTGGGCAAGGGTTGTGATGCGTTGTGTGAATCTAGTGGCATTCAGGGAGTTGGTTAGGGAGTGGGCATTAGAGTTGGTGACGTCGTTGAAGCCTACATTTAGGCTTCCAAGGAGTATAGTTTTAGAGCTGGGTTTGGAATTTGCAGAGAGGATAAGTGAGATATCATCTTCAAAGCAGAGTAGAGGGCCGGGCAGGGTGGAGGAGTTTTGGGGGGGAGGGGCATAGATCAGGTGCATTGTCTTGTTGGTGTGTAGGATATAACAAGGGGTCTTATACAGTATACACATTAAAACATAGCTGGCTGCAGTGCTCCAGATAAGATTTTGAGGTGGGAGTATTTTACACATGATTTTTCAAATTAGAGCGTAAATGCAATTTCAAGAGAGTAAAAATTAGTTTTCTCCTCTGCAAGAGAGTAAAACTTATCCAACACATACGTTATGGGTATGAACACATTTTAAAAGAGTGCGTGCTTTATTGTGTTGCTCTTTCAGTTGGAAATTCACCATCATGCATAAGAAGGCAATGCTGCTGACAGAAGAAATGCTACATTGCCATCTAGTGGTGGAAAGTATGTTTTTTAATGAATAAATCAAAGTGTACACGGTACGCAGTACAAAATTAAATGGTCCGTATTTGCCATATTTACATGCGTAAAAGGGCAAGATATACACGTTAACTGTAGGCTGGCTGACTGTGATATCCGACTCCTGTGCACTTTAAAGTATCACTATTGCTAGCTGCAGTGCTACAGTGGAACTGGTCTCATTCTGGTTACCTAATGCATTCTGCCTACAGTCAGTCAATATGCTTATTCAGATACAAACATCCATCAAACACACACAAAACAGATACACATACAATATCAAAAATAACCATTTCATCACAATTTAAAAACAGTGTCTGTAAAATTCACATAAAAATCATTAAATAATAAAACTGTTTTTAAAAAACACAATGCATGTTCAATTGCACAAAGAGGTCGTCACAAATAAACCAAAATTCCCCTTCTCTGATAAATGGCTTTTAAAAAAGGACAAAAATGACTAGGCTGTCGATACACACTCCACAGCCAAAATCAAAAGCAATGTCGACCTGTGAGAAGGCATGTTTTGACCCGAGAAATGGTAAAAATAGTAGACCTAACATTATATGCTGGGCAGAACAGCATATGGTGCTTTAAATCCTCTCCATCCAGCCCAGATGCTGGGCAGCTTGATATGTCCGGAAACCCGAGACACTTTGCTGTGTTTCCCCTCAACTGCAAGTAGTCAAATCTGGCACGTGCGATCAGCCAGCGATCTCCCCTTTTGGAACTCAGGAGAACATACAGCTGAATTTTGTTCACCCTACTTCTCACAGCATGGTCTCTATCCAGATTAGTATCAGGTTCCATATAATAACTTTTCTCCTTCACTGCCAGACCCCCGAAGCGCTTATAAGAACACATTTGCCCAGAAGTCAACAAACTATCTGGAGGTAAAAGAACCTGTATATTATTTCTGGACAAAAACTCGTCAATAAATGCTAGCCTGGGAATTTTATGCCAATTTACCCTATCCATGAGGGCCTGGATGATAAAATGGCATAAAGTGGTGCAGTCATTGGCCCCACAGGCGAAGCCAAAAGATTATCAGGGCTAATGCCCATTGGTCCTCCCAGAAGTCCACTGCCAGTTCCTTATGGACCGTGGCCAGTTCCATATGGACCGAGACACAAGCAGGCCGATTCATGGAATTAATGTGCGCCGAAAATCGCTGCGCAAGCATGCAAAAGTGTGCGAATCGCAGCGCAAGTGCAAAAATCACAGCGAAAGTGTGCTAACGCTGTGCACATCGATTCATGGAAGTCCGTGCGCGTGTAAATCTTGGGATGTGCGCTAAATTTCTGCGTGGCGCTCGCGGGCGCACACGTCATCAAATGGCGTGCGCTACGCACACAGCGAAAGCGCACATAGCGTGGCGCACACAACAAAAGTAGGCAGAACACGGGGCGTAACACGCGGAATGGGGCACAACGCGTGAAAATGTGGGCGTTTTGGGGGAAGTACAGGAGGTAAATGCATGGAATGCCCACACGCGCGCCTACAACACGTATTCATGGAATCGAACAGGTGAAACGCGCATGCCAAAAAAGACACGCTAATCCGGAAACACGTACGCCAGCAGGAAGCGGCGGTCGTGGGACAACGCAGGATGAGGAGGATAGCCAGGCCCAGAATTTTTACACCCATCCCAGCCTTTTTGGGATGCCTGATGACCAGGTGTATGGGAGGTACAGGTTCCCACCAAACAATATTCGACCTGGTGAGTGAGTGGGAGGGAGGATGACCTCACATCACCCACCCTGTGCTCCAAGCAATGAGCCCCTTGGAAAAGGTGCTCAATGTACTGCACTTCTTGGCCACTGGTTCATTTCAGCGGACAAGTGCCATAGTGGGGGGGTGTCACAGGCCACGCAGCCACGCTGCCTACACCAGGTGTTGGCCATCATGACTGCACGCTCTTCAGTCCGCAGGCACATATACATGCCCAAAACACCTGCAGAAAGACAGGCTGCCGTCCAGGAATTTTACGAGGTTGCACACTTCCCCAAAGTGCTAGGTGCCATTGATTGCACCCATGTGGCTTTACGTCCTCCCAGGGCAACTGAGCATATCTATAGAAACCACAAGCACTGGCATTCCATCAATGTGCAAGTAGTATGTGATGCCAAGGGAATCATCACCTCACTATATGCCAACTTTCCAGGGTCCACCCATGACAGTTTCATTTTCAGAATGTTACCCCTAAACCGGGACCTAGAAACGGGTGGCATGGCGATACGCGGCTGCTTGGTGAGTATAAATGCCTCTGCACATGCATGCATGTCAGATACTGAGTAATGTCACAACCCCACAAATGATACCCATCATCACCTCCGCAGGGGACAGTGCCTACCCTCTGAGTACCCACATGATGACGCCAATTCAGAACCCCACCACACCACCCGAGGTAAGATACAACACAGCCCATATTGCAACCCGGGCATAGTGGAGCGCACATTCGTAGTGCTCAAGTCACGCTTTCGCTCCCTTGACCGCTCTGGTGGGCAGCTGCTATATGCGCTGCCAGTAGTGTGCAGGATTATAGTGGCAGCATGTGTCCTACACAACGTTGCAACCCGCCGGGGCCTGCCAGTGGACATGGTGGGGCCCCCACATCCCCAACCACATGCATGGCCGCTGCGCATGGGAGGGGAAAGGGCATGTGGTGAGGCAGCCCGTACGCAGCTGGTGGCTAATTACTTCACCTAAAATCACACCTCTGTGGAGTGCACACAGCCCTGGCACATACCAGCTGACAATCAATGATGATGACACAAGGGACAGTCAACTGTCACAACCATACCAGCCTGAGATTGGTCACCTGGAAGTGTTACATTGTGTGCATCCCTACCTACTGAAAGACAACCAATGCTGTGTCACAAAAAGGCACACATTTATGCTGCATGAATGACTACCCCCTTGCAAAATACAACATGAAAATAGTGCCATGTCACCCAACCCCTCCCCATCTCAGCTACCCAACACACCATGGCATGTCATGCAATGTGAAAGCAAACAAATGAATGCACGACACATGACACAAGTGTCACAAAGTGCAGTGTCCCAAATGGAAACAGGCCACAGACAATATGCTGCCAGTAATCAATAACAAACAGCACACATGAACAAATACTTACCAGCAACACAATACAGCAACACAGGATGAAACAGTGGCAAAATATGACAGTACAAAATCAAAGTAGTGCAAGTCTTACAACCTGAATAAGCCAGCACATCGACCCCTTCCAACTGCAGAGGGTTGCTGTCAGGTAAATGTGTCAGTGTACGGCATACAACATGAACTGCATCTGCAAAGGAGACAGCCTTGTGAAGACATGAAGAAGGTACCTGTGAATAAGGAGGAAGACATGGATGCACAAGCACATATCAATACACCATGCAGTGTTCAATACAACAACAATCCCCACTAGGGATGTCCACACAGTTTTGACCAAAGACTGCCCACACAGCTCATGGGAACCCAATGTCACTGTGTAAGTCACTGTCACTTGGTCACACCCTTTGCAAGCCCATGCAAAGGGGAAGGGAAGCAGGAGGGGTGTGTATGTGTCAGGAACCCAAGCATCAAACCCAAACACAGGACAAGCCTGCATGTGCCCAGCTGGAATACAGAGTCGATGCCCACGGGAGCCACACAAGGCAACACACTGTAAAAAAAAAAATACAAAAATATAAAAATCAAAAATGGCCATGTGTGGGCCAGGGTAGGGGGGGCACCCAGGAGGTTCGAGGACAGGGTGCACACCAACACCCACCTGCGTGGATGTTGCGAAAAAAAAATACCTCCATGGGCTCATGGCCTGCACTGCTATGCCTATGTGGGAGAACTGCTGTCGCTCTCTCCACCCTCTGCTGCTACATCAGGAGGTGGCGGTGCTATGGGAGGCAGCCCACGCAAAGCCCTGGTATGGTCCTCCATGGCAGCAAGCATGCGGGTTTGGAAGGTCTGGTTCTGGAGGATGATAGTACAGAGATCCCCATGCAGCACCTCACGGGTTGCCTGCATTTCTGCATGCATGGCCTCGCGTGATGCCTGGATCTCCTCATGAGTTGCCTGCAGCTCAGCTGAGAGCGAACCTGTGAGCTGCTCCAGCTGCTGTTCTGCCCTAAAATTTCAGGAATGAAAAACAAGGTGGTGCCAGGAGAGCGAGACTAACTAAGAGAAGGAAGGCAGAAAGGCTAAGAAAGAAAATCACATCATTATTTCATTTTGATTTGAATATAAAAAACATCATTAAACATTTTAATCAATTTGGTTATAAAAGCATCCATTTTGGAACCAGTGGGCCAATACTTGGATTTTTTCTTGAAACTCGTGGCTAAAAACACTCCCACTTATCTTTCAGATTCGACAGACGTCATCAGGATGGTTGAATTCTTTCTATTCAATAGTGACCAGGATCTGCTTATTACTTTAGACGTGGAGTCCTTATACTCCAACATCCCACAGGGAGACTCCTTGGGCATTATGAGGAAATTCTTACAAACCAGGACAGATACTGTTTCTGTTCCCAGTGAGTTTCTGGTGGAGTTATTAGAAATTGCACTTACCAAAACATTTTTTAGGTTCAAAAACATGTACTACATGCAAATTAAGGGGACAGTGATGGGGGCTTCTTTCGCTCCCAATTATGCCACCCTATACATGTGGGACTTTGAGGAATCGAACATTATGATGGACTCTAATCCCTTCAAACCTGCTCTCAAGTTATATAAGAGGTATATTGACGATATACTCATTATTTGGGACATCTCCAGAGGGGATGATAATGCTTTTTTCTAATGGATCAACAATTTGAATCCTAACTTGCGGTTTACAATTCAGACTAGCAATAAGGAGATTGCGTTTCTGGATTTGTTAATCGAGGTGGACAAGAATGTTTTGGCAGTGGACCTTTACAGAAAGCAGTCCGATAGAAACACCATACTGCACCACCAGAGCTTTCATGCCCAATCTTTAAAGTCCAACATTCCGTATGGACAGTTCTTAAGGGCCCGGAGAAACTGTACTAAAATGGAAGATTTCATTAAACAAGCTTCTGTCATTGAAGAAAGATTAACTGAGAGAGGTTACCCTAGAAAATTGTTGAAACATTTGAAAAAACGAGCTCGATACCAGCATTGGGAAGTCCTTTTGAAAAAGGAAACCAAAGTAAGAAAGCTGGGAGACAACCAATTAGTTTGTGCTTTGACCTATAATAATCAACACAATAAGATCAAGAAGATAATATCTAATCACTCGCATTTACTCCAGCTAAATATGGTTGATTTACCAAAACCTATCTATGCGTTCAAAAGAGGCAGGAACATCAAAAATTGGGTGTCTAAAGCCGATAGAAACCATGCACAAGATAGTCAACCTACCTTAACTGCGACCTGGGGTATGCCCCCTATTATGGGACATTACCTTTGTGGCAATTGTTCCAATTGTGCCAGTACCTCAGCGATCTCTACTATCAAAATTCATGAACAGGACTGGAAGTTGAGGCATCATACCACCTGCCTCAGCCTTAATGTAATATATGCTATAATATGCCCTTGCAAAAAGGCTTACATTGGCAAGACGTCTAGAGCGATAAAACTGCGCATAAGTGAGCATAAATCTAAAATCAGGACTGAACAGCTGAATCCTCCTTTGACTACGCACTTTTTGGAGCGGAAACATAGCCCAGAGGATTTAAAATGGTGGGCTATTGAAAAAGTGTCTGGTACTGATGCAGCAAATACGGCGGCACGCCTGTCTCAGAAGGAACAGTGGTGGATATACCATAATAACAGTTTAAATAAAGGACTGAATCAACAGGAGGAGTGGTAATGATTCCGTTCCGGGACATTTTCATAATTGCCTAATTGTTGTAGTCGTTTCTCCTCATGTGGTGTTTTACTCCACACTTTCTCCCCTTTGGGATTTTTTACATACGAGGGTGTACACTCCCGTTCAGACCCAGGGGTTCAACTTTTGCCCTTTTTCCTTCTTCTTCCAGTGTTTATTGCATTTAGTCCATTGTTTACCTTTTTATTGTTTTGCTCTATTCTCTCCAAGCCTTCGGGCTTGCTTAGAGCAAATAAGCAAGCAGGCTTTGTGTCCGTCCTTTATGTTCACTATTTTTTTAAGTGAAATAAAAAAGACGGTCTTGTTTTTCCCGGAATTCGCTGGCCACCGTTATTTGACCGCAGACGCCACAGCGATCGAATCTAGGATGCCGACAGAAAGGTAAGCCGCTTAGATCAAGCGGGCTTGGGCGTTCTCTAACAGGGAGCATAGCATACTGATGTCAGCTTTTTCCATTGCTTGCTTTCGTATAGATCTTGAACAGAATACATATGCGCCAAGAGTACAGCGCTCCTGCTTTGCTCGATACGAACAGTTCCGCTCCCGGCAGCTGGGTACACAGGAGGCGGTTTGATTTACAAAACAGAAATCCATTGTTTTGTATGAGCCTTGCCATGCGGATGCATTAGTAATATCTAACGAAGGTATATCTTTATTGCTTTTGCCTTTTACCAATCTTATGCCGCTTTCTTCTTTCTTTCTAAGACTTCTGTGGGTATTTCGATACAATTAAAGTCAATGTCTGTATTTCTATTAGATTACCCCACAACTTGAAGAGTGAGCGACTCTGATGTGCACTAGAGGCCATTGGAGTACAAGTTACCAGGCCATTACAAGTTACCAAGCAAACCCAAATGGAGTTGGAAGGTATGTCCATAATAATATTTTTTTTATTTTTTTTTTTATTACACTGAGACGACATAGTTTGGAGCAGGGATGAATACAAAGTGTGAACTATGGCACTAAATGATAGGAAGTTATGATTCTGTGCCTTATACCATTGATCATAAAATTAATAAAGGGCATATATGGTTTGCTGACGGTTCACCTACATTTGAGGCATGCTTGTGATGCATCTGCCTATATTTAGGTATTCAGCAAATATTTGGACCTAAATTATGGGGTACCAGATGAATTTGATGGGTAGAGAGATAGATTTGATTTCTCCCCTTATACAATTACGAGTACTACTGAGTGAGGGGAGACAGTAAGCTATTTTAATTATTTTTTAAAACATGTTCATTTGTTTATTTTTAGAATTTGTCAACGTTCATCCCATCCTGATGAAGACATGTATTTTGTCAAGTCGAAACTATTTACCAACTGGGAAGCCCGTGTTCTAAAGAAGATCTGCATTTATGGGCACCAATAGTCGATACTTTGTCTGGAATTAACTATTGTTAGCTTTTTATGTGAAAGGATTTGGAAATGAGTTTTACATTTCTCTTCTTCATCTCAAAATAATTGAAAGTTTCAGGGATTTATTTAGACTGAATGAATGTATGAATGCATGTTTTATAGGATGCTTTTATAACCAAATTGATTAAAATGTTTAATGATGTTTTTTATATTCAAATCAAAATAAAATGAAATAATGATGTGATTTTCTTAGCCTTCTGCCTTCCTTCTCTTAGTTAGTCCCGCTCTCCTGGCACCACCTTGTTTTTCATTGTATGTCCTTACCTCAAGGTGCCAGTTATCGCTGAGGGTCCCACCTTGGGTTTTGTATAATTTCGGGAAGCCTCAAGTTCAACCAGATTCTCCCTGAGGAAATGGAGTTCTAACCTCAGGGCTTCCCTGTGGCCCTGGGACTCTACAGATATGGCTTCGCACAGAGTCTCCAGTGCCGCCCGACGGTCCCTGTTGGACGCAAACATGTCCTCCCTTTGTGATTGGCAAATGGGCTCTGTTGCCTGCTGTTGGAGCTCCATCTGCCTTTCAGGGGGGAGAATGGAAGTGGCCACCCTCTCCATTGCCTGAGCCATCATTTCAACCGATGCTCCCTGTTGTGCTGCTATACCGTACATGGAGTTTTCCCATACAGTATTGCCTGATGGCGCACGGCCACCGCGTCGGCGGGCACCACACCTGTTTGGGGCAAGGCGATCTGCACCTTGCTGTGCTGGCACTGCCTGAGGCTGCAGGTTTGCATTCCCCCTCTGATCTGCTGGCCCAGGAACAGGATCAGATGTTGTGGAGTTTGACCCTGCATCCATAACCGCCAAAGGCGGAGTTACCAACACTGACATCCCCATAGGGGGGTCTAACCCTGGTGCAGGTAGGTTGGACAGAACAGCATCCCTGCCAGAAACACTCACCTGCGACAGCACATAAGTCTCATCATCCGATTCAGCACCTGAATCATAGAGGTCTGAGGAGGTGCACCCAGAGACACCCCTGGACAGTATGGTCTGCAGGAGGATTGGGTTTACACCCACCATCACACCACGTCCTCCACTGGTGCCCGGTCGTGGTTGAGATTCCTCTTGGGTCTGCACCATCTCCTCCACCTCTACAGCATCAAGTGCGTCATCACCTGCAAAAACATGAAAGACAACAAATGGACTATTCTCAAAACGGCCTCAAGCCACAGTTGGGGATTCGCAAACTTCTTACTCCGTGGAGCAATGTCTGTTTTCTACAAAAAGAAGTTCAATACCTAAAAGGTGCCACAAATCACATGGGTATCCTATCTAGCAGGTAAGCAGCACTATGAAACTCAACAATACAAATTTTATTAGTTATACATAATTTATTGCTAAAAAAGTCATCATAAAAAATGGTCATATTAAATAAAACAAACAACCAATTTTAAAACCACACAAGTAAATCAGCTTTAGTCAATTCAATTTGATCTCTGGTCGAACCTGTGTGGCCTAATCACACTGAGTCCCCTAGCCTAAAATGTTGTTCTGGCTATTTCGTATTTTAGTTTTTCAAATTCCCAACTTCGACAAGTTTCTGTCCCATTGTCACAAAAATGTGGGACATTCTTCAGGGGTGTGTAGTGTCTTGTGTAGATCTTATCCAAGCTGAAATCATGTATTCAAATTTCTGTCTTCTTGTAAAGACGATGTACCCTGTTAATATAAAGGAGGCACTATATTACTCTCTCTTATGACAGTACTAGTCCATCAATTAAACTGACTGCCTGACCCTTATCCGCATAAAGGTGAAAAGTATGTGATTCGTTACATACCTCTCTGACTCTAGAGTTCACTATCCTGGAGTCTTCTTTAACCTTGAATGGTTAGTTTAAAGGCAGAATTCCAATTATTCTAGAGTTTACTGCCTGGATTCCTCTGTCTTCTGTCCTAGTATATAACACATATTGGCATTAGATTAATGTAGGCCCTGGATGGTAAATGATCATCTCTTGCTTTTATAATGGAGGCATCTTACCATGTTCTTATAAACGTATGGCCCCAACGTTACTTCATCTGCTCATAATGTATTTCAAAAACTTTTTTATACCCCCAGGACTGTCTGTTCCCTGAAAGATATAATAGCAGGAACAAAAGACCTGTAAGGTTTGTCCGCTTCTTGTACTCTAAATGCATATAACAATCGAGTAAAAAAACCTTTCCAGTTACACATATACCAATATAGGTGATGAGTATCTCCAAGGTATCCAGCCCAAATGTTCAATTCACGCTTAGGAAAAGGGGAATTAGCCTCTTCCAAAAGTTACTCACTTGGGTAATCTCAAGAAGAGCCGGTAACGCGAGCCACGGTAAGCCCTCAGCAGGATCCAGTATATGAATGTACATCCCGCGATCGCTCCCGCGGGGGGCGTGATGACATCAGCACGCCGGACATCAGCGTAACCGTGACATCGCGCGATGACGTCATCACGCCACGCGCGCACGGCCATAGACTACCGCTATTGAGGGGAAATGTAGTCCCTACGTTCCCTATGCCACCCCGCATCAGCCACCAGATGGGCTAGACATGCAGATGTTAGGAATCAGGCCCCTATTGTTTCTCCATCCGCCAGCAATAGAACAACACTAGTTCCAGATGAACAAATTTCTGTTAGCGCCAATCAGGATGGTCATATCAATATCTAGTCATAATAACTACAGATTCGAGCTGGCAACATTAGTTCACATTATAACAAACTCCAGTGTATACAAACAGAGTCACACACCAGTATTCAGCGAGGGAGCTGCAAAGAGTTAGCAAATAAATTGGTGTTTTTCACGTCCCCCAGACATATGCTTCCATATATTTGTAAAGAAGTTTTTGTCACGCTGCTGTGCACAGGTCTCTCCCACCACATATATCTGATCTAGCAATATGCACAATGTAGACAAACCAATGGCGATTTTGGCAATAACATGATTACATCTATCCAAAATCCATTTCAAACAATAATGATCGAGTCAGAACAAGTTGCCTAGGCATTGTGCCATTCCACACCTTTGTTTAACCCGTGGAGATGGCTTTTTGACAGAAAAATCAATTTCTGTTCTAATTGAAGCAACTTTTTGTTAATCAATTCCTGTGACTCCCCTTTAATTTGCTTAAGAATAACCCATTCAAATTCATTACTGGTATGTTTCTTTTTTCCATAAAATGTTTCACCATGGGTGCCTGTTCAATTCCATTCCTAATGCAGCTTCTATGATCAATCATCCTTGTTTTACAGTTTCTGTTAGTTTTCCCTATATAAATCAATTGACAGGGACATTTAATTAAATAGATTACATTACTCGTTTCACAATTGGTGTGTTCTGCCATTTTCCACATTTTTCCAAAGCCCAAATCCACAGTCATAGTTTTCTTGGTTTGCATACACATTGTACAATTACCACATGGATAATGTCCCAGTACTGGCGGGAGTCCCCACAGGTTAGTCTGTTGACATACTCTCTTTCTATTCTTTACATCGTTCCTCATGACTAAGTCACGTACAGTAGTACTCTTTTTGAAGGCAATAATCGGATTCCCCATTTCCTTTGTCATAATTTTCTTCCAATTTTTGTGAATAATACTCTTAATCTTATACGAGAGATTACTAAAGGTGTTTACAAAAACTAGTGGGGTCTCTTTGGTTTCTCCATCTCTACGTATTTGTTGGTCCAAGAGTGCTTCTCGATTGTTATTAAAAGCTCTCTTAGCAGCTTTTTTCACTAAAGAGGTGGGATATCCTCTATGTACCAATTTGTCAATAAGAACATTAGCCCCATTCTCATAGGAAACATTGGTACTGCTGTTCTTCTTCAACCAGAGAAATTGCCCAAAAGGCAGATTATTTTTAACATGTTGTGCATGGTGGCTGTTATAGTGCAATAATGCATTCCTATCAGTCTCCTTAGTAAATGGTTTGACCAGCAACAAGCCCTGATCATGGTAGATACAAATATCTAAATAATGTATTTGTTCATTACTGATATTGCTGGTAAACTAAAGGTATCTGTTCTGTGAGTTCAACCATTGTACAAACTGCTTTGATTCCTCATCACTCCCTTTCCAAATGACAAAAACATCATCTATGTAGCGTAACCAACATAGGATGTTCTCTTGGAATGGATTACCGTTGGTATACACCACTGTTTCTTCGAACGTATTCACGTACAAATTGGCCACATTCGGTGCCATTGCCGCCCCCATGGCTGTTCCCTCTATCTGTTTATAGAATTGACCCATAAACTGAAAGAAGTTGTTCGTGAGGGCCATTTCCGTACACCATTTTATAAACAAATTGGACACTGGATATTGATCTTCTCTGTTCAATAACGTCTCTTCTACTACCTCTAATGTTGCTAATTGAGGTATATTGGTGTATAGTGCTTGTATGTCTAAACACATTAGTAAGTTTACATTCGGATCAAAATTATTTCCCTCAATTCTGTTGATGGCGTCCGTGGTATCTTTAATGTAACTCCTCATATTTGGGATGAAAGGCCTCAAATAGAAATCCACATATTTTGAGAGAGGTTCAAGTAGAGAATTAACTCCCGAGACAATTGGTCTGCCCGGGGGCTTCTCCAAGTTTTTGTGAATTTTAGGGAGAATATAAAATATAGGTATTCTCCCATTTTCTCTGATTAATTACTCACCCATCTGTTTGCTAATCATATCTTCTTCCACTGCTTTGGTAACCTTCTCTTTGATTTTACCAATGAGGTCATTACTAGGATCTCTATCTAGTTTGCAGTAGTGATTGGTATCAGAGAGGAGATTCAGACATTCCTCAATATAGTCGTTTCTATTCAAAACCACTATCGCGCCACCTTTGTCGGCCTGGCGTATAATAATTTTCTCATTCGCCCCCAAATTTTTCAAAATCTGTTGTTCTGCTTTACTCAAGTTAGAGTGATGAGGTATACCTTGGGATTCTAAGATGTTAATTTCCTCCATCACTTTCTTTTCAAAGACTTTGGATTCAGGTGTATGTGCACTAAAAGGAGCGCAAAAGGTGGAGGGGTTCCTAAGGCCACTACAGTTTTCACCTTTCTCAAACGGGGTGTCTTTAAAGAATTCTCTCAGGTGTACTTTACGCATAAATTGATTGAATTCAACCCTAAACTCAAACGGGATTATGGTGTTTGGAAATCACAAAATTAAGTCCTTTGTTAAGTACCTCTTCTTCTTTCTTCGACAAAAGAACATCTGAGAGATTTACTACCAACCCCTGTTGCTGCGTGTCTGCATCCGCTCTGGTGCCCATGGTCTTTGATTTTCTCCCCTTCCTAAAAAAGACTGTCGTTGGTTATCCCCTCTACGATTATTACCTCTGGACCCTCTACCCCGGCTCGGTGGGGTACCACCGCTATTATTCGGTGGATCACTATATTCATCGTACTCAGAGGCCCCATCACTAGAGCTGTAAGAGGTGTTACGGAAACGTACTCTCCGATTTTGCCTCAGGTTTGATCTTGGTTCTCCAAATTTGTAATCTTTGTTAGTATAACCAAAAGCCTTCTCATGGGTGAAATTTTGTATATCTTTCTTCATCCTTTTAATGCGTTCAGTGATGGTTTCAGTTTTAAATTCCTGCATCTCTTTTAGATGTTTCTCTAGTCCTTTCTTGAAAGCCTCTACATCAATTTTTTTCTTTATTACCTCCTCTAGATCTTTTAAGTCTATTTCAATCTTTTTTGCCGTTTCTTGTGCAGTTTCTATAATAAGTATCAGCCAATCACGGCCACACTTATTGGCGATATAGCTCCACTTTAGCTTGAATTCTGTATTATCCAAAAACAGACGTCCTCCACTGGTGCCCGGTCGTGGCTGAGATTCCTCTTGGGTCAGCACCATCTCCTCCACCTCTACAGCATCAAGTGCGTCATCACCTGCAAAAACATGAAAGACAACAAATGGAAACAGGCATGAGCACCATAGCACACACATAGGCCTGACAAGCCAGAGATCCAGTACATGAATTACACATGTCCCACATGACTATAACCCTAGCATGCATGCACTGCCAATGAGTTGGAAGGGGAGGCAAAAAGCAGACACAGAGGACACCAAGATGGAAAAGCAACGCATTTGCTGCATCCTGGATAGCACTGGCATCACACATTAGCCTGTGAGTGGCATGTCAAATACACATACATGACACATGCCAGCACACAGATGGCATGTAGCATAGCCATGGTACATTTGACAAGTACAGCCATATGTCAGTGAATGAGTACTGTCACCCATCCATGTGAGATGGACATGCTGAGATGAAAAATGCAAAATAGTGTGACAAAATACGCATGTGCCACACACTGCAACACATCCAGTGTACAATAAAACAGTGATGGCAGGCAGATGGATACATCAATGGTTGGTCACTTCAAAATGACAGGAAACAACAATCATGTTCCCCATTCAAACAGGCCCCAAAAATTAATGTGAGCAGGCCCTTACTCAATCAGCCTGAATGGTCAAATCATTCCCATAACAAGGTAATAAATGTGGGTTGTAATCTATGACAGAAGCATGTGGCATTAGGGCAGAAAAATGCTTTGCAAAATTGGGAGGATTGAAACAATCAGGCTGAATGAACACTGAAAAATCAGAACAATGTTGTTGCAAGATGACAGTTCAAGGGCAACTGCAGTAATGTGGCACTAATTGGCTACTGTGGTCAGAAGGGATACTGTCATACCCAAACCCAAGGCCGGTGAATGGTTTGGAGGAAGCCCATCCCACTCAGGAGTACACACCCTCACCTGGCACTCGATCATTACACGTCACCCAAGAAACATACACAAGGATTACACACACTTGCATGGGCACTCACCGGACAATGCCTCATAATCTGGTAGGTCTCCGACGCCTTGGATCTGTTCCGCTGTGACGAAGGTTCCAGCAACAGACTCATGTTCAGTGAGTTGGTCGTCCACTGGTGGAGACCTACCGCCAGTCACCAGAGTAGTGGCATGATTGGAAGCCAGCTTGTTCTTTGCTCTGCGTTTCAGGTCATTCCACCGCTTGTAGCAATCATCAGTTGTGTGCCTCCCAAATCCAAGGGCACTAATGTGCTCCGCAATGGTCTGCCAGTGGGCCCTACGTTAAGCAGTCGTAGTCTTACAGCCTGCAGTCACCAACATTTCGCGGCTATGTGCCGACACATAGGCCACAAGTGCATCAAGCTCGGCGTCATTGAAGCTAGGCTTCCTTGACGTGCTGGAGTGTGTAGTCGTGTCTGGGGTCTCAGTCTGTAGTGCAAGAGCACTCTTCTTCTTCTTGTAAAGTGGTGCGGATCCTGAGTGGCTTACGCCGCTCTGGTCAGTAGGGGCAGAGCGCAGGTGGACTGGGTATTAGAAGCCTGTAAAGGCACATTGATCATAGGTCTTGGTGTAGGCATTGGCTGCAGGGTGATGTCTGCAGGGCCAACGTCGGTGTGATGGACCTGGACCGACACTGTCCCGGCTGGGAGACTCAGAGCTGGGGTGGATTGAGCTGCAGCTGCCCCTGCAGCCTCCCCACCCTGGATACTTGCGCAGCAGATGACATTGCTGCCCCAGATCCACATGGCCTGGTGACAGCAACTTTCACCGCCACACATGGATTAGACTCACTGACCTGGAAGTCAGCCTGGGAGTCATCCTGTGCCGGTTCAGCTGACAAAATGGGCCGGTTCAACAAGGGCTGAGCTGGGATGATGTCAGCTACGTTTCCCACAACCATTGGGGGGGGGCATAGGTGTCCCCGATTGGTCCTCCACAGACAGGGCTCTAGGGGCACCCTGCAAATCCTGGCCACGTCCCCTACCGCACCCACCACGACCACCACGACCACCTTTTGGAGGTCGGCCACCTTTGCCTCCCGTACTGCTTGGTTGCCTCCCAACCATGGCACTGATGTTGTGCGTATGGGAGTTGCAGTAAACAATTGTCCTGGGCAATTAGGGTGAAAGGGATAGGGCACTAGATGGAATTCATACCCTAGTGCTCTAGCAAGGCTGTATGTGACCCCTGGGGGAAGATGACGGGTCACGCAACGCACAGGCACCCCAAAAACAAAAGTACACATGCACGCAACCCCTGGTAGACCACTTGCGTGGAAAAATGAACCTGCACTATGCGGTGGCACCCAAAAACACAAAAATAAGCGTACGCGTGTTACACGCAGCCTGGGGTCCGCGACACACGGGGGCAAACACAGTTGGAAAATACATGCGCAACTCACCGTCTGCCTTGAAAAAGAACGTGAAAAAGATGCGTGTGTGCGTGTTGGCAACATCCCCGCCAAAAGAAGAAAAGAACGCAGCCTGAGGAAACAGGGAGTACGAACTGGAAACATTGTGAAGTAATCACGTGTGAACCGACAAGTACAAGAAACACCCGCTCGCTCTACACAAAAAGCACGTACAAGAAAATAGCGTGATACTCATACCTTTTAAGCTAGCCCACACGTGCAACGTCACTTACGGCTTATGCGCTTTCCTCCAATAGCACAGTGACGTGCAGTTTTCTCACGTGCTGATTCACAATGCACCCGTGTTGTGGGGAATGCCTGCGCGCGTAACGGCGCTTACGCGCTAAGGGCCTTTCCTCGAATTTCACGCTGATGTGCACTTTTTTCACGTGCCAAATCACTTTGTATCAAGCTGGCCACGCGAAAACACACGGAAGACCACGCTCCTGCCCAAAAGGCCATTTCCCTGCCCCCAAGAGCCCCGAGCACGCTCCCATCAGCCATCGGCTGGTGCCTGCCTGCTGCCCACGTGCCCTGCTATTTGGTGCCTGCACGTCAGCCATCTGCAGGGGTCCAGTTGCTGTGTCCACCCCTGCTGGAACAGAAGACTCCTGACTGGGATACCATCACTCCACAGCCCAGCCCCAGGACCCAGTTGCCCACCCACACCTGCCTCGGGGGTCGCCATGTTGGGGCAAACACCATCTGAGACCACTGGCGACCCCCAGGCAGAGAGGCAGAGGGCCACCAGCTTCAGTGAGAAGGAAGTTGGTGTCCTGGTGGAGCATGTCCTGGGGCATTATTATGCCCTCTTTGGAACATCACGCGCCAACAAGGAAGGACGGGAGAGGATCTGGGAGGACGCAGTGGTTGCCATCAACGCGGAGGGGGTGGCAACCCACGACATCAAGCACGTCCGGAAGCGCTGGGAGGACTTCAGGTCCAGGACCTTCTACAAGGCCCGGAGCCTCGCAGAGGGGGGCCGGGTCAGCATGAGCAACATCCAGATGAGGGTCCTGGAATGGGTAGGCCCAGCGCTCCGCGCCCAGATCCTTCGGAGGCAGACCCATCTGGAGTTGAGCGGTAAGTGGCCAAGCATTGCTGTGTGAGACAGGGCATGTTGCAGTGTGCTGGTAGTCTGATACTTGCCTGTATGTGTGACATAGGCCATGTATGGATGTGTGTGTGCAGGGACATCATGGTCATGCATGTGAGACCAGTAATGGGTGAACCACATGGATGGTGCATGTATTCCAATGCAACATGGGGAGCTGTATGCGGAATGCACACATGAATGCATGCCAGTCTCTGTTCTTGGACATGGAGGTGGGGTGAGGGATGGGTGCTGCTCTCATGTACATGTCTGGTGCACATGTGTGTGTGTCTGAGAAGTGTGTGTGTGTGACTTTGAAATGCCATGGATGCATGACACATGTCTGTGATGATGTGTAAATTCACTCATGCAGTGCAGTCACCGTTGTATCCACTGTGTCTGTGGTGTACAAGCCATGATGCATGACCCTCTGGTGATGTGTGTGCATGGGATCAGTGTGAGCCATGATGCATGTGAGTTTGAAGGCAACATTTTGGTTAAAAGAGGCTCTTGTACATGGATGCTGATGTTGATTGCAGGCACCGTGCCTGTTTCTGCATGTGTGTTGCGTGCATTCACCCATGTATTGTGGAGGGACAGGATGGAAGTGACATTTGACAGAGCCACTCATGTGTTATTGCTTCCTGTCTAGGGGAATATTGTACTGTACCCTGATGCTTGTGTTCTATGTCTCCCTCTACGCAGCATCAAGTGAAGAAGAGGGCAGAGGCGGCGCTGTGGAGTCAAGCGGCGGGGATGCCTCCACCGGGCGGCGACGCAAGGCCCAGCCACCTTCCCAGGAATTGCCATCATCCGGGAGCGAGGGGACTGGTGCCACGTCTGCCACTACGGCTGTAGCGGAAGGGCCGGGTGAGCCCCCACAGGTGCTTGCAATGGCGGAAGACGGTGTAGAGACATCCAGGTTGGTGGTCTCCACAGAGGAGGAGGAGCCCGCTACTGAGCCGCACATGGGGCCTGGTAGGGGTAGTACCACTGGTGCAAGTGGTGCAGTCCAGGGCCAGGGTCAGGGGGCAGCAAAGGTCACCAGGGAGGGGCCTGTGCATGTCGCTGTCCTTGACCCTGTGACTTCACCACCATGCACCAGCAGCGATGCCCCATCCCAGGCCCGTCCGCAGGTAGAGGGGGAGTGACACGTCATCTGCCTCTCCACTACTTGCGGACGAGGGGTCCCACGACCGTATGGGCTCCGTCCTGGTTGGTGTCGTGTTGCGCACGTGTGACATTCGTGATGACGTGCATGCTTCCCGGGCAGAGCACGCACGCCATCACGAATAGCAGCAGCGTGACGTGGCCCTGGTCGGTGGGTTCCTACATGTGTCGCGCACTCTGGCGGACCTCTCCTCCTCTGTGGAGACTATGCGCCAGTCGTTCTCCCTGCCGTCTTCAGGCCCAGATTCCACCATTGCCCCCTGTGGACCTGGCTTGACTAACACAGCCAGCTTGGTGGAGATCCCATCCCTGCCACAGTCGGGAGTTGGCGGTCCAGCAGGGGTGGACACCACACCAACTGTAGACCAGCTGATGGAGGATGTGCAGGTATCATCGGATAGGGCACATGGACAGCAGCAGCAGCAGCATGCTGTAGGTGGGAGCAATGATGGCTCGGGGCCATCGACATCAGAGGGGCAGGCATCAGCCAGAGGGCAGGAGAACCCTGGAATGGGTGTGTCTTCTGTGTGGCTGCGGTTGGGCCGGCGTATAGATGCGGAGCGGCGGCGGGCAGCAGAGGCACGGCTCACAATGGTCAGGGCGGAGAACTCCATGCGGAGGGCACTGAGGCGGGCCGAGTGCCTCGAGGCAATTTGCAGGGAGTTGGAGGTCAACATGTCATTGTCCCTGCGAACCCTCTGGGCCATGGAAGAGGACCGCCTCCGGGACATCGAGCAGGAGTTCGATGATGCCCTGGCCCAGGAAATCGGGAAGTGAGCCGTCGGACTAGCCCGCCGCCATTGTATATAGTTTGTAGTTTTAGGTTTCCTTTATCTTTTTCATTCATTTGGGGCACTTGGACTACTCCCCACCTTTTTGTATAGTTCTTTATTAGGTAGTTTTTTTGCTAGGTTTCATTTCATTCGTTGGGCTCATGGACCCTGGATTACTTCTTTGTACATAGTTGAACAGTGGATTTATCTATTATTATTTTTCTCACCATGGAGCAATGGATTTTACTGTTTCCGTTTCCTTTGGATTTGATTTGGTGGCCGGAGACTTTGGACACATTTTCATTTCGATTTATTTGGATTCAGACTTCATGTTTTTCTTTTTGTGTTTTGGACATGCTGCATTTCATCTTTTTTTCAAACATTTTTTTCATGTTTTCATTTGATTACATTCTTTTTGTGTTCAATACATTTTGGTTTATTACTTTGATGTGTGGTATTCTCTCATTGGTTTCATGCATGTCACGGTGTAGGTTTTCACAATCACCAGCACCCATTGTGTGTGTGTGACAGACATGTGTTGATGTACATTCTTGCCATTTCGGTTGTATCATGTAATAGGCATTTCAATGTGGGATGGATGGGATACTTGGTTGGGTCTTTGCACAGAGGAGGCGTGCGGTTGGATTTGGGAGGCCATGAGGCCCATGATTGTGGATCATGATGACATGTTGGGGGGACATGAGTCGGGGCCTGCTGGCAGGTGCCCGTCAATGCTGGGTGGGTGGGGGTACTGGGTGACATGAGTCAGGGCCTGAGGCTCACTGCTTGGTGCTGGGGGGCATGAGGCGGGGCCTGCTGGCAGGTGCCTGTCAATGCTGGGTGGGTGGGGGTGCTGGGGGACATGAGTCAGGGCCTGAGCCTCACTTCTGGGGGATGGGGGTGCTGGGGGACATGAGTCGGGGTCTGCTGGGAGGAGCCCGTCAATGCTGGGTGGGTGGGGGTGCTGGGGGACATGAGTTGGGGCCTTAGCCTCACTGCTGGGGGTGCGGGTGCTGGGGGACATGAGTCGGGGCCTGCTGCCAGGTGCCCAGTGAATGCTGGGTGGGTGGGGGTGCTGGGGGACATGAGTCGGGGCCTACTGACAGGTGCCCGTCAATGCTGGGTGGGTGGGGGTGCTGGGGGACATGAGTCAGGGCCTGCTGGCAGGTGCCTGTCAATGCTGGGTGGGTGAGGGTGCTGGGGGACATGAGTCAGGGCCTGCTGGCATGTGCCCGTCAATGCTGGGTGGGTGGGGGTGCTCGGGGACATGGGTAGGGGTGCTGGGGGACATGAGTCGGGGCCTGCTGGCAGGTGCCCGTCAATGCTGGGTGGGTGGGGGTGCTGGGGGACATGAGTCAGGGCCTGTTGACAGGTGCCCATCAATGCTGGGTGGGTGGGGGTGCTGGGAGACATGAGTTGGGGCCTGAGCCTCACTGCTGGGGGGTGGGGGTGCTGGGGGACATGAGTCGGGGCCTGCTGGCAGGTGCCCGTCAATGCTGGGTGGGTGGGGTTGCTGGGGGACATGAGTCGGGGCCTGCTGGCAGCTGCCCCTCACTGCTGGGGGGTGGGGGCACTGGGGGACATGTGTTGGTGATCACTAGTGCAAGGTGACATGTGGGCTGGCTGGGGGGCATGCCCATGGTGGATGGGCTGCGTGCGGGACATGACCAGGGGTGCTGGGTAGTCCCCTGTGGTGTGGGCTGCCTGCTGGGGCTGTGGAGGGGGTAGAGGGCTCACCTGGGAGGACCCACACTGCCAATTCACATGTGAAACTCCCCGCGAACCCCAGTAATACACGTACCCCGCTCGCAAAGGGTCAATCGCGTGTGAAACTCCCCACGAACCCCAGTAATATATGTAGCCCACTCGCACAGGGCCAATCGCGTGTGAAACTCCCTGCAAACCCCAGTAATACACCTACCCCGCTCGCACAGGGCCAATTGTGTGTGAAAGTCCCCACGAACCCCAGTAATACACGTACCCCGCTCGCACAGGGCCAATCGCGTGTGAAACTCCCTGCGAACCCTAGTAATACACGTACCTCGCTCGCACAGGGCCAATCGCGTGTGAAACTCCCCGCGAACTCCAGTAATACACGTACCCCGCTCGCACAGGGCCAATCGTGTGTGAAACTTCCCGCAAACCCCAGTAATACACGTACCCCGCTCGCACAGGGCCAATCGCGCGTGAAACTTCCCGCGCACCCCCGAAATACACGTACCCCACTTGCACAGGGCCAATTGCGTGTGATTCTCCACGCGCAGCGGTGGACGTGTATTCAGAGGGGTGCGTGGGGAGTTTTACAGGTGTTTTCGTGGTTGGGGGCCTGTATGCTGTTCCACTGGCCTGTGAGCCATGTATGGGATTTGTGCGCTGTACATGGTGCACGGGGAGGGGTTGGGGCGTAACTGGCGCTGCTGCAGGGTCGCTGCGCCACTCTGCGCCACGGCTGGTAATGGATGTTAAAATCCATGAATACGCTGTGCACGGAAATTGATTTTTGCGCACGCGGCTGACGCAGATGGTTGCATGGGCACACTGTGCGCCAGCATCATGCGCCACTTGTGCGCTGAATTCTATGAATTACCCCCCAAGGAGCGGATCCAGGGGAGCCTGATCGCCTTGTAAAAAACCTATTTTCCTTGACCTATATCTCTGGTGCTTTTGTGTAGCCCCACAATGGTGCTCAGTGTTGCAGCCTTGGTCTGAGCGGCATAGACCTTTAAAACCAAGTCCAAGGGTTGTCCCTTACAATGCGACAAAAGGCAGAAAATCCATCCAACGTATTGACTAATTTTCAGGGATTGTTTATTGACATGGGATCGACCTGTAACTGTCTCTGAAAATCTGACGCCCAGATAATGTCCCCATTACAAACCATGGGACGCATCTTCACTGACCTCTTCCTTCCCCACACCCCATTACTGCTGATTTGGAAGTGTTGATTTTAAACCCTAGATTATTCATGAAGACCACATTGGCATCTATCAAAATGTGACGGGCCCTTGAGGTCCTGGCTATTAACACTGTATCATCAACGTAAGCCAGGACTGGAAAAGCCCTACCCCCCAAGGCTCAGATAGTCAGGCCTCTG
Organism: Ambystoma mexicanum; assembly: GCF_040938575.1. NCBI lineage: Eukaryota > Metazoa > Chordata > Amphibia > Caudata > Ambystomatidae > Ambystoma > Ambystoma mexicanum. The sequence goes on from NC_090939.1 coordinate 524,448,155, forward strand.
TATCCACCAGGGCTGGCAAAAGTACATCAATATAAAGGGTAAACAAAATTGGGGCCAAAACACAGCCTTGATGGACCCCGCACCCAAGCACACAGTTCAATGGCCCCCCACGATCAACTACACACAATCCTGGTTCTCCCTATGGAGTTCTCGCAACATAGTTAAGATGTTCTCTGGGCATCCCAGGGACCCGAGCACGGCCCACAACATCAAACGATCCACTATGTCGAAGGCCATCCTCAGATCCATAAATGCAAGATACACTGCCTCCCCCCTACAGAAGAAGGAATTAGATATTAATAAATACAGGTTCAAACTCTGTTCCATCGTTCCTACCCCTGAACGAAAACCAAGCTGTATGTCCCAGAGTACTACACCCTCCGTTAGCCAGGACTCTATATGCCCGAGGAGCACCCTCCATAATATTTTGAAGGAGGTATTCAATAGGCATATGGGTGTGTATGACATCGGGCTTGCAGAATTCCCTTTTTTAAAAATAGGAAAATTAATGTCGGATTTCCACAAGGGCAGAAAATTACCAGAGTCTAAGCAGGCAGTAAACACTATGGCCAGCAAGGGAGCCCATAAAACAAGCTGGTCCTGGAACAGGTCCGAAGGGATAGCATCAGGACCACGGGCCCGATTACGAGCCTGTGACTTAATGGGCAAAGAAACATCCTCCAGCCTAAAGCATAATGTGGTACAACTACTCCTGGATTCCTCAGAGGGTCTCTACCACTAAATAGGGTGGCAAAATACTTCACTGCTTCCACATGTGTATCCGATAATCTTTTCATGAGTTTAAAGGCCGGTCCCCCATTCAGAAATTCCCAAAATGCTTTTGAGTTATTCAGCCTCAATGCCTCCAAAAATTCTTCCCATGCTTCCACTTCAAGCTGTACTTTGCTCTTCTTCAACACGGAACAGTAAGTAGCTCTAGCCTGAATAATCTCCCTCCTTGAGCTAACCGTTAATTTAAGTACCATGAGAAGTAGTATTTTTACAAGGATACAGGAATCATTCAACCACCTTCACCTTCTTCGTGCACGGCACCACAAATGCCTTGGTGAGTGCCCCCGGTACATTAATAAAGCACTCCACTACCCGCTCAGGATTGACCACGCAATCTAAGATGTCAGATTTTCTCTGCCAAGATATCAAGATGCAGTTTAGAGCCCCAGTTGATTCTCCTATTAGACACATCTTCCAGATTTACCAAACAAGGGGACCTGTCGGATGGGCCTACCCCTCGTACTACTCCCCTTAATTTCAGTCAAATTGAGTTGTGGTCACTACTAGGGTCCGCCACCACTTCAAAATCCACTATCCTTTCCCACAACTCCAATGAAAGACAGAGGTAGTCTATTGTAGAGGATCCCAAATGGTTGTTAAAGGTCTGATTATCCTTAATATCGGGGACTATAAAGCCAATTACAGATTGCATCCCCCATTCAATAAGCCAAACACAAAGTTGCAATCCCTTCACGCAAACCTGAACATCCTTCATTAGTGGCTTCGGGATGATGAAAGATGTATCCTCCAATGAGTCAAACAAATCAGCCCATTCTGAGATTAAAGTCTCCACTGCATATGAACTTGACTCAACTATTCTCCCTATTCCTTAATTGCTCATCAATTAAGGCCTTAAGTTTGTCCAACCTATTGGACTTGGCCTTGTGAGGACTGTTATAAAAATTGAGGCTGGCTATCAGGTCCCCCTGAAGTAATGATATTTGCAGCATCTGTAGATAGTCTAACTTTGTCTCCACTACTTTAACATTACAAGTCAATGAGGCCTTACACAAAATAGCTATTCCCCCATAGCATCTACCTCCTCCATTTTTCTTTGCTGGTATCCCATAGGATACATATCCATCTAGGAGAGGGATCTTCAATGCACACATTTCCTGCAGAAGGATCATTTCAGGGGACTTCACAAACTCCACAATATCTTCCTTCTCAAATCCCCTCCCCCCCAGCCCCTGCTATGCTCCATGACAGCAGACCCACCACCGGGGATACATCCCATACACACCAGAGCCTTCCCCATCCACAGAGCTCAAAGCCCCCCCACCCCACTATCCCCAAGCTCAGTTACAGTAAGTAGGGGGTCCATCTGTCTATCTCTTCAATGGATGAGAGAGGATCAACCCAATTGGAGATCACTACACCCAGTGGGGCACCCTCCCTGCCCTTCATTATCTGCCTTGCTATACTGGGGTTAATCCTGGTCCCAGAATTCTGATTGGGTAGATATTTGGTTGGGATGATCCCCACAAAGAGCACCCAACCCCTCTCCCTTCTTACATGCATTCTCCCTCGGACCATACTCCTGGTCAGCAACAATCTCCAGGGACGAATAGAAAAAAATCCAACGAGACCAACCTACTATGAAGTCTATGGCCATTTGGCTTAAGCCCCCTTGACAAATTAGAATTTATCAAGTAGTTAATTAGTGGATCCGAAAAGGGGACTACAATGCAGTCGCCCTCCACAGATTTTTGCTGTGGACCAATCCACCCTACCCTTCTAGCCATCAAGACGAGGCTATAATCACTGCTCGGGACCATCAACTTTGCATTGATCCAATGACTCACCTTGTTCATCAAGGAAATGGTGGATTCAAACCCACCCTTTGGCAACCCTGGTACACCCATAAGGTGCCCCGCTAACGGTGCTGCTGCAAGTAGTAGTTTTAGAATACTCCTCTCCTTTATACCCACACTGCCCAGGATTCATTCCAACCCCTTGTTCCTCCAAAGGGGATTCCTTGCCCAAAGGATTAAGCTTTAAAGGGCCTTCCTCTTCAAACTCCAGTTCCTTCATCCCAACCTCCCTCCCCCCTCAACCCTGTCTTGGCCTTGTACCCCTCAGTCACTGTGGCTTCCTTGCCATTGACCCTGGCCCTATCAAAACTGCTTTCCTCAACTTTTCTCTTAAATTCCCTAATAGAATATCTAAAATGGCAAGATTATTAATTACCCCACACTTAAAGGCTAGGAGCAACTCCTGGATTGACTAGAGATTATCGTCCTCCTTCTCCTTACAAACTGGCACCAGATCCTTCTCGGGGTGGGTATTACTCCAGTTAGCAAACAGAAGGTATAGGGGTTTAAGCTTTTCATCAAGTATGGCTCCCAACCAGGATTTATCCTCCTCTCCAGAGGATATCATACTAGGTTCCTGGGCTAGTTTAGTTCATTATTTGTAATGCGCACCTAACCCTGAAGTAACTGGGCACTTGAACTTGTGTTGGAGTTACAGATACATGCATAAAGAGTACCTTGGACAGCAGTGCTTGGCGACTATAGGTTACAGATTAGTCGGCGTGGATATTCATACAGATAAGTGCATGGTAGTGTCGACAGCGGTTACAGTAGGTTCGACAGTGCAGGATAAAACGAAGCATTAATACAATGTGAGATGTGTTTAGGTACATATATTTCAGCAGAGGCAGAACATGGAAATAACTGGGGCCTGTTAATGATTCTTATCAGAGCCAGTTCTTTACTTTAGCTCTGAAGAACCAGAAGGATTGTTCCGCTCTGATCGAGAGAGAGAGGGCGTTCCAGAATTTGGCAGCCAGCACTGGGAAGCTGGATCCTCCCACCGTTTTTAGTTTGTACCTTGGGATGCTGAGGCAATGCAAGTAAAAGGATCTAGTGGGTCTGGCTGGTTGGTTTCTGCAGAATTTGTCTGATAGGTATTTTGGGGCAGAGTTTGACAGACATTTATGCATAATAACTAGAGTTCGGAGGGAGATTCTGTCGCACACCAGGAGCCATTGGGCATCCCCTCCGGAGCTTGATATATGGAGAGACCTAGGGATGTTTAACACTGATCTCATGGCATTATTCTGTAGGACCTGTAGTCTATTGAGATTCTGTTCTGAAGAGCCTAAGAAAAGAGTATTACATTAGTCTAACTTTGATAAGACTAGAGCCCTGGCTAGCGTGATGCAACTGTTGGAGGACAAGTAAGATTTGCAGGAATCAATCATCTTATTAATATATAAGCAGGTGCAGAGGCAGTGGAGCTCAATTGTTTCTTAAGTGAGAGAGTGGAGTCTAGATAAACTCCCAGTGTTTTGACCTCCTTTGCAACTTTGATGGAATTCCCACCAATGTTGAAAGACATGTAGCAGGGGTCGAGTTTGTTTAGACGTGCTTGGGTGCCAATGATCAGGAGCTCTGTCTTCTCATCATTGAGACACAAGCTGTGAGCCGCCATCCACACCTGGATTTCCAGGTAGATTTCCTTTATCAAGTTGGAGTCATCTTCATAGCAAGCTTTGAGCGTGATGAGAACTTGGGTGTCATCTGCGTAATTCGTATAGGTGACACCCATGTTGTCAAGACGATCAATGAGAAGCTTTGTGAAGATGTTGTAGAGCGTCAGTGAGACTCAAGAATCCTGTGGTTCTACGCAGTTGATGGGGACTGCATCAGCTGAAGCTGAAGGTGCAAAGACCCTGGTAGTTTGGTTGGAGAGGAAGGATTGGATCCAGTTTGAGGCATTTGTGGAGAAACGGCAGCTGCGGTTAGATGTTCTGTGAGGATCTGGTGAATGACAAGATCAAATGCTGCAGAGAGATCTAACAGCAGGAGGCTGGCCAGATTGCCTTTATCTTTGGTTTCACCCATCTAGATTTTTAAGTCCAGAAGGGCCGTTTCTGTGCCGTGTCTCGGTCTGAAACCCGATTGGCGAAGACCAAGTAGATCATTGTTCTCCAGATGTTTTTGGATTTGGATATAGGGCACTCTAAATTCTAAATATTATTTTTAAAAGGAACGGGTATGGTGGTAATGGGCCTGTAATTGGTCAGAATGTTGGGGTCTAAGTTGTTTTTTTTTTTTAGGAGGGGCTTAACCCATTCCTCCTTGAGACTTTTAGTTTTAGACTTAGGATGATATTTTCCACTTCCTTCAGTTTTAGACTTAGGATGATATTTTCCACTTCCTTCAGTCTGATAGCATGGAGTAGAGGTCGTAGGTTTGGAAGCGTAATGTTCCAGCTATTTCTGGCTAGAATTTGAGGGGCAATGGTGGAACGTGGGTTGGTAGGTACATTCTCCTGAGCGGAGAACGAGATACAATGATGGTCTGACCATACGGTGGGTTCTTTCTGAAGGATTGTAGTGGAACAATTGAAATCTGCCAACCAATCCAGTGTTCTTCCCTTGTTGTGCATGGGCTCTAGAATACAGTGTTTAAATCCCAGCTGGGAGATGGAGTTTTCCAGGGAAGTGGCATTAGTGTAATTAGGGTCATGCAGGCCTAAGTTGAAATCTCCAAGCAGGATGATTTGAGAGCCTGGCTTGGTGTTTTGCGTTAGCAGGACTGTAATGTCTTCCTTGAAGGATTGGTTGGGACCCAGAAGTGGGTAGATTAGATGCAAAAGGATTGTTTGGGTTGCTGATATAGGGTGTTTAACTAACAGGAGCTCCGCCAAAGGGAAGCAGGCATGGGAGATGACTCTGAGACCAAGGTGGGCTTTGGATATGAAGGCTACTCCCCCTCCATTACAAGTGTCTGTCTGACCCGATGATGGTGTAACCTTCAGGGAGGGCTAGGGATAGGCACGGCAGGGCCTGCTGCAGCCAAGTTTCAGTGATGGCGAGGAAGTGTAGGCAGTTGGAAGCGATTAGATCGGCTATGTCGAGTGCATGAGCAACCAGAAACCGTGCGTTAATGAGGGCTCCTTTGATGGATTGGTTCCGTGGGCTGGGGGTTTCATTAGGCTCTGTAGTCTCAACCAGAGTAGTAGTGGGTATAGTAGTGGTGGTTTTGGTTGTGATATGCCGACCAATGGTCTAGTGGTGATCTTGCAGTTTAGGAAGCAAGACCCTAGTCTCTCATTTCTGGAGCTCACTGGGCAGGGTATCCATGGCGTGGGTGGCCAGGTGAACTGATGGATCCTTTCCACTGGACTGGGGGGGGGGGCTGCTGGAGGTGCCAGTATTATTAAGGAGATACGCCATAGTGGCGGTTTTGTTTGAGGTGTGAGGGAGGTGGGGGGGTAGAAAGTTTGTTGGTTTGATGGAGTGGAACAGGGGAAGGATAGAGGCCATAGTGAGTGTGACTCTTCGTAAGGGTGAACGGGTGTGCAAGCCTGGTAGCACAGTTAGAAATCAGAACGGTTACCACCAATGTCGCCTTCTCGCCGTTGGAACTCTCCACAGATACATTGCCACCCTCCCTCTGCACCTCTAAATGCCACTTCAAATTAAAAACTCTATATAAATTCTATAAAACAAAGTATCCCAAAATGTCCCACAAGTCCAAAGTCTGAGGTCCATAAACAGAATCCCAGGCAGTTCCAAAGGTTCAACCAATCACAGTATCCAGGTCAGTGTCCATACCAGTGGCCTGGGCGGGCAGGGAACACCTGACGGCTCAAGGAGCAGCCTTAGTCGTATCCACCCTGCCCTGCCCTCAAAATAAAACTGGGTAAAATTGGCTAAGAGGAGACAATCGCCATAAAAAAAATTGTAATACTAATAAAACACCTGGACTATAATGCGTGGTATGAAATTCTTGTTGTAATAAAACTTCGACGGACTGATGGAAAAAAAAACCTGGTTTGCTGGCAACAACCCGGGTCAATAACCACAAACTAGGCTGGACTAATGAATGGGATCACCAGATTTCGATGCATCTTTGGGAGTAAAACTTAAACACCCCAAATTACGGAACGGGATCAAAGTGGCTCAAAGTGCATATGTTGCTGTTGGCCACGAAGTACTCCACAGTCCAGAGTCTAAATATAAAACTAAATATAAGGGGCACAGTGGACTTACAGGGCAACTTCTTAGTTCACCGTCCACATTTCTCCACTACGAACCACCAGTAACCATTTTGCCTCCCACTTCCTCTTCGTGCCACGCTCCATGCCGAACTGAGGGTTTTATACAATGGTACGCAGGGAAGGCAAAAGACTCCTCCTACTCCGTAAAAGCAATAGACAAGACTGCCACCAGTAACCACTTCGCCTCCCACTTCCTCTCCGCACCTATTTGTCCTTGCACTTTGTGTTTTTGTCATTGTTCCTCTCTCCTGCTCCCCTCTTGCAGCCACTTTCCTCCTCATGTTCAGCACTTGCACATTCCACATTGTCTTATGACCTAGTCAGAATGTTTTCGTTTGTCTTCCTCCCATCTACCCCTCGTTCACCTCCCCCAGCCCCTGTTTGCATGCTTTAGTACTTGCACGTTACAAATGACACTTTTAAGAATGTTTTGTTCTTCCAGCACAGTTTTTCCTCCAAAAGATGCCTCTTGAACATGCGTTCTGGAGTCCAATAAGTACTGAAGAGGAGTTTAGTTTGTGATGCTCTTAAGCCCCAGTCCATGCTCACCAATCGCACATTGCCACAGCACCTTAGCCAGCAACCTTGATCAATCGCTTCACCCAGTTCTTCAGCCCAAATATTGACAACCCCTGGATTTCCTTTACGACATCTTTTCAAAATTCTGTACATAGTGCCACTCTAAGCCATTTGATCTGGTTCTGTCAAAAAACGAACATTCTGGGAAGGGGTTTGTGAAAGAATGGGCTTGGTCTTGAGTTGCACAGTCAAAACAAATGCTACACCTGTGGTGCTTCAAGATGTATATCTGCTAGATGACATACAATTCAGTAAAAAAAATATGGTTCCTATATGGTTGCCAAAAAATGATTTTAAAGTCTTGGAAATCGTCTGCTTCTCTCTGCATTGACGATTGGGAGGAGGAGGAGTTGCTAACTGTACCCATCTACAAACAAGTCCAATAGTAAGAACTATCGGGGCCGACGTGCAGAGACTAAAGTTAGCCCTTTTGAGGTGGGATTCAAACCCGGTATTTCATCAGGAATGAAGACTTTTTTGAACATGGAAACAATATTAATTGGGCATATGTGAATATGTTATATGCCCTGATTTGAAAAAGGCTCATGGAAGAGCTGAAACACGTGTCATCAACAAGGGCTCTCCCTCAGGAGATTAGTGGTTACAGTAAAACCTTACGTTACCCCTATAACATTTTAAATTGAAATCAAACCTAACAGTTGTGGCGCAGTTCATGTGTGAAAACAACAAACCTATGACCAACCTCGGAGGTGGGGTAGTGGTGCCTCTAAACTTTTTTTTCACACTCACGCAACACTTGCATACTCATTATTGAACAGGTTGCGAGGCCGAAGAAGTTGACACCCCGAAAAGACCCCTCATCAACTACACCAAATACAAACAAGCTGGAGATGTTGATACATTTTTAGACACATGGGGATGCTTTCTTGATGTGCATGGCTATTGTGTCCCAATAGAATGTATATTTTCTGTAGTGCGCATATTCTTCATGTACTTCTTCTTTCTTTTCTACTTTCCTCCGTTATTATTAGTCATCACTGATACTTACAGTTAGGGTTGCTATGGCATGGACAAGTTTATTATGGGTTGGTAGTAGTTTAAAACACCATTTTCTAGGAGAGTCTTACATTTTATGAGGGTTTGCCTTAACTCTATGCTTAGAGCATTGACAGCTGCCCAAGCCAAGATGGAGGATCTTGCTAAAGATCTGATTGGTTGAGAATTCCTTTTGTTCAAGAGAAGGGAATTCTCAACTGCCTTTCATCATTTGTCATCTGCTGAACTGGTCCTGTGATTTGGAGTTCTTGTGTGTGGGCCTTATTTGCAAACCTCTTTTGGGTAATTGGAGCTGGAGGAACATATACAAGGTACAGAGAAGCTGGAAGGACTAATAAACTGGATTTTAGTCGATCTGCAAGTTAAGTGTTGTACATGTTTATTCATCTAAACCTTCCACTCTTTATTGTGTATTCTGGAAGAGTTAACTGAATTTAGTTCTAGTAAAGGAATTACTTTGACTGTAAATATGATGAAAAAACAAGTTACTTTGATGGGTTTAAACTGAATTGAAAGTGACTGCTTTGAAATCTTTGAGTAACTTCATGTTGAAAGCTTGCGCACCTGAGTGAAGTAAATGTGAGAGTTCTAGGGCAGCGCATGACATTTTTCAGCGAACAACTTTGGTTCGCTGTAACTTATCTTTATAGACACTCGCTCTGTCCTAATTGAGCGTGTCTTTGTTTATTTAGCTCGGGCGAATGAACAGTAGTGAGCCATGAGCAATGATCAGCTGTTTTCAGTCAGCTCTGAAATCGTTGCAGAGAAAATGACGAATTAATTTTTTGATTGCCACCCGCGCCAAAAAAAATCTTAGTTTCTCTCCTAGTGAACTGCAGTGGGAGAAAGCATCCGTAGTTTAATAACACAGGATTTTAATTAATATTATATTACGCTTTTCTTCTAGTTGCAAGTGACATCCTAGTTAATACATGAAAGTATTACACTTCCCTCATTTTGTGTGTTAAAGGGGAAGAAGGCAGGCAACCTGCTTAATTTTGTGGTTCTTGGTCAGGAAGGAGCTAGGAGGTCAGTAAAGTAATAGAAGGTTGCACATATCAAGACTTTGATTGTAAAGAGTGCTTGACAATTTTTTGCACAACGACTAATATCCATCAGTGGAGACAGGAGCACGGAATGGGTCAGAGACTAAGTGCAAGCCTTTTGAACTCTCTTTTGAGCAAGTTTTGTAAAAGCAGTTTTTTTAAAGTGCAACAGCGAGTCTGATTCACGCCAAACATCAAGATACAAGAATCTTATTTTGGGTCATTTGTCAAGCATCTGATTGTTGAAGAGATTCCGAATCCCTGCAGGTGATGTCTTAAGCTGTTGAAAAGACTATTTGGCACAAAACCTGTGCAGGGATTAATTACTCCTCTTGGCTTGGTGCAGAGAATAAACAGGTATATAGAGGTATCATATTCAATGCTTAGAAATGTTCCATGTCTGTTTGATGTATGTCTCAATCTTTGCTTTCTCCTTCGCTGCAGATCATCCTAAGGGGCCAGAGGTCCGGAAGGGGTCTGTTCTTTTTTGTTTTCTCCACTTCCCACTTTCCCCCCACGGGTGTGAAATGCTTAGCTGTAAAACTAGTAGTTGAAGGTCTCATGCTTTTGAGAGTCTGGTGCGGTTCAGCAGCTTCTGCAGATCAATGGCCAAGGACCAGTCTGACACTTACTCAATAAGAGTTTAATGTTGTACTTCTTTATTCGGGAGAAGATCAAAATGTTGAGACTGTTCTCAATGTTTTCAGCCTATTCTGTTAGAATTCATGATGTTTGCCAGATAAAACATAAAACATTGAATCCGAGAAGGCCATCGACAAACAGGCTGGCAAAACTGACAGGTTTAGAGACAGTTGGGGATAATTTCTGTGTGTCTCCTATGTACCATTAATAATATTTGTGCACTTTCTTCCCTTCTTCTTTACTTTATCTCTCTTCTTGCTTTGCTTTATTGTTAAGTACTTTTTCGCAAGTTCATATTTGATTATCAATTTTGTTTGTTCTTCTGTCATTCTACTTAGATTGTTCGAATCCATTGTTGTCATGTATCATCTGTTGTTTATGATATATAAAATAAAATGTTAACTGAAATGCTAAGAATGTTTTGTTTTTATTCTGTACCTCTCTGCCTCTTCCCGATCCCCTTCCTTGTATTGATGCGCCTCGAAACACAATTTTTGCTCTATAGTGCGCATTACAAATGACAAATAATTAAAATAAACCCTTAGAATTGAGAAACCCAGTATTCGAGCTTCCGATCCATCATTTTCCAGAGAACAGTCTATAGGATTTGATTTGTGCAGCGGTAGGGTTGAATTAATTGAACCTGGGTACAAAGTTTTAAACCTACAGACTTAGTCCTCATTCCCCCACCTGGAACGTACATCAGGCTTGCCTCTAAATTGCCTCTATATAGAAGAGTGCCACAAGACATCCTTGAAATGTTGCATGAGACTTGGTAGGAACGGGGAAGGGCTACTTTTCCTCTGCATCGAACAGCCCACAGGCTAAAAGAACATATGGCTGCCATTAGAACTATAGTACAGGCCAACATGATTAAAAACTCAAGAGCACCTGAAGGGCTATCATGATAGAAAAGCTGTATTAAACTCCTTTTACATAGCACAAAAGGTTCTGGTTCTCCTTCCTTCCTCTGAAAACAGGTTGCTATCTAAGTGACATGGTCCTTAGGAGCTAATGGATCAGACAGGACTTTTTGATTACCAGGTTTCACAACCAGATAGAAAAATCAAGCCCCACATCTATCAAGTGAACCTTCTTAAACAGTGACGAGAAACCCATTGAAGAGACTAGATTGGTATTGACCACCATTATCGGATGAATCTAATCAGAATACCTGGATTCTTGCCGACATAGCCCAGAACCAAATGGAAGACTTAATGGACCTCCTAGAACAGCTCCCGAATGTCTTCAAAACTGAGCCTGGTTGGGTAAAAGAAATGGGCCATTATATCTGTACACCCCCAGGAAAGATGGCCCATTTAAAACCATACCGAATACCTGAGGCTAGAATAAGACATAATTGTAGAGGAAATTGAGAATATGTTAAAGGTTGATATAGAACCCTCTCATAGCCCCTGGTCCTCTCCAATAGTGTTAGTGGCCAAACCAATCATGGAAGTTGAGTACTGATTTTAGAAAGGTGAACGTGGTCCCTCAATTCAATAACTACGCCATGCCCCGAATTGATGATCTCATTGACCAATTGGTGTCCAGTATTTTCCTCTCCATGAGTGATCCCACACAAGGGTACTGGCAAGTCCCTATTAATCCAGCAGACATGGAGAAAACAACATTCTCTACTCCCATTCGACTTAAGATATTACCTTTTGGCTTGCCTGGGGCACCATCTACCTTTCAAAGGTTAATGGACAGAATCCTCCAACCCACTGCCTTTTTCTGTGGAGCATAAATCGATGATATCATCCATAACAGGTCCTGGAGAGAGCATATTCATGACCTCTGCCTGGTTACCAGAGTATTAAGAAAAGCCGTGGTCACAGCAGACCCAAAGATATGGCATTTCGAAAGATCAGCAGTCAGATATCTTTTTTTTTTTTGTAGGTGACAGGTTGGTCCAACCTCAAACTAAAAAGGTCAAGGCAGTTAAAGAAAACCCAAATCCCAATTCAAAGAAAGACCTAAGAGCCTTTTTGGGTTTAGTAGGATATTACAGATGTGTTGTTCCTAATTTCTCATCCATACGTCTAGTCTTAATCACAAACTCAAAAATGCTGAACCGCAGAAAATAAAATGGTGTGAGGAAGATCAGTTTTGCTTTGTCAAGCTTAAGAACATTCTGTATAGTAAAGCTGTGTTGAAAGTGGAACATTTCAACCAGGAATTCATTCTACAGATAGATGCTTAACATATTGGCTTAGGGGCAGTCCGTTCACAACATCATGATGGCATTGAGCATCCCATCCCATCCTCTAGGTTAGTATACAAGCTATTCCCACAACAGAAGTACTACTCCACTATTGAGTTAGAGGCTTTGACGATAAAGTGGGCTATAACCGACCTCAAATATTATCTAAGATTTAAGAAGTTCAGGCTGATCACTGACCATGCCCCATTAACATGGATGACACTTCACAAATACACAAATGCAAGAGTCATGCAGTGGTATTCCCCCACTTTCCCATGAGGAAAAACCCCTGTTGCCCCATGCCCTAATGGCCTATTGCCTTGTTAATGTTTCTGTTGATAGAACAGAATTTTCATGTAAAACCCTTTAAAAAGTGTCTTCAAAAATGTTACAACAAAAACCATTAAGGGACTCCAAATGCCATAATTCTTCAAGTGCTGAGACGAGTAGGATTAAGGAGTTTGAGCATGCTAGTTCTTGGGAAAAGACACCTGTGTGATGGACCTTTACAAATCTGAACCACACAGTGCGAGAACTCGAGAGAAGATGTGAGGGCTTCAACGAAGATTGTGGGATGTATTGACCCACTTTTGCTCTGCTATGCTGCATCACTCGATGATGGTGCCAGAAACAGTAAAATGGCCGCAAAACCCTTGTGCGTTCCAAAACCCGTGGAAATCACGCTTTTCAACACACAAAAAGATGGCTGCCCAATCTGTCACGCATGTTGTCAGTGGTGGAACAGAGCTCTCACTCCTGAAATGTGTAACTTGGCTCCACAACAATTGAAAATGGAGTACAGAAGGAAAAAGCAGTGCTCTGCTACATGAAACTCCAAATATAGCTTTAAATCACTTTTTCTGTGCTGCTGAAACTTCAGAATGCCGGTACAGAACACCTCCAAATATTCAAAATTCTTGCTGGGTGCTACAATTCACTTAGTTTAAGAAATCATGGTGAATTTACAAGGTCCTGAAAAGCTGAGAGCATAAAGAGATTTCCACAGCAAAAGTGGCCTGTCTGTGGATCTGTCAAAAATCTCTGCAGCAGAGGGCTGCTGTGATGACAGCTGTCCGTGGCCTGCCTGATTAAACATTAACATGTATAAACTGAAAATCAAATGTTTGCAATCTAAGAGGACTGTTACTGATAGTAACCCATATTGTAATTGTTTTGATCCCATGGTTTAAAATCTTGAATGAGAATTCTAGCTGCTATTTGATATAACAAGTTTGTTTTGTGCTAAGGAAAAGGCCACAGAAATTAACAATTAATTTAAACCTGGCTGAAGCTGGAGAACTTGAATAACAGGTTTTCTCACAGAAGGAAGGTCTTTCCCCCAGCAGGAAATCACAGAGAAGTGTTAATTACAGGGTAGGAAAGAACCTGGTCTACAGAGGCAAAAGGAACAATGACAAGCTGCAGAGCAGGAAATTCGAAGTGTGGAGACAGTCGTAAATGACCTCTGCAAGGAACAAACATGGGGGATGGCTCCTGGGCTTCCAGGGAGAGACCAATGGGTGGAGCCAAACAACCATTTGTTGCTTAACATGGACAAAGAACATATTTTTAAAAGACTGATAACTTCCTGTTTAAAATTGTGAAAAATATAAAAATAACAGAGTTATTAATGTAATTTCTGGATGCACAGGTGAAGAGGTGCCAGAACTCTGTGACAGGTTCTGGACAGAAATGGCAAGAAATTTGATTTCACGCAAAATGTATTTCTGCTAGAATGGTGAAACTTTATACACTCATTCCCATGTTAAACACGCACACTTGCATAAATGTGCTTACAAATTGGACATTGTGTTCCTAGTGAAAAGGGCAAAGTTCTGTGAAAAGCGGAGACAAGATCCCATAGCTACGGGTTTTGAGGAATAGCTGCTAGGTAAAATATGTAATCGGTATATGTGATTCTTATAGAGGTTGCACATGTGGAAATATGCATTTTGCCAAAAGTAGATTTTGTGTTCCAGGGGCTAGGGGTGGATTCTCAGCCTCATAAAAATGCACCATAAAGATGACACTCTGTTTCTCTCCTCCTATCAAGGCAGAGAGTAGAATCTGACCTAATCACCTTTTAAAGGGGCGCGCTTAGGCTAAATCGGCCCACACACACCCCCTTTATGATGTCAGTTCATAGCATAAATAGGGACAGCTCACCACACATAAGGACAGACAGATTCACTCACTATCCTGATGCTGGCGGAGCACCGTGCTGCTGAACTCTACATCTTCCTTGCTCCAGACTCCAGAAACTTGGGAAAGCAAAAAGCCTATTGCATAGCTGAACCATTATCAGCTAGGCCTCAAATTCCAGAACAGAACCCCACAAGCCTAAGGGGAAGCAACATAATACAGCCGGGCTGTGCTGTTACTGCTTGCCTGATGAAAATAAATATCCTCAGAACCAAGAAGGGCAGATCCAGTCCAGTCCAGTCCTGTGCCGTGCTGTGACCAGAACGCCTTGCAGATCCTGTCAGTCCGATGTGCCCAGCCGTCTTTCCTTAACCCAATCCAATTCCCTGACCATAACTGATGGTTCTATTTAAAAATGTATCCAGTGAGTATCAATAGGAAGAATTGTGTCCCTAGCCTATGTACTTTGCATAGTCTTAGCCCTATCTGAGACCCATCTATCTTGTATTCAGAACCTGTATTGTGAGGAGTATCTTTGCATTGTCTGAAACCTCTCTCCAAAGCATACTACCTTTCCTCTATAACCGGTATTGTTAAAACTATCTTTGCGCTGATCCTTTTCTCATCTGAAGAAGGCGAGTTTCCTTAGCAGGCAGTCACCCTGATCAAGTGACTGTGTTCCTGTGTGGTGTTCGTTTTGTTCATAGTCATTCTTTAGTGCAAGCAACCCATTTGTCATTTTTAAAAGCGCATTCCTGGTTTCCTTTCTTGCGCGTATTTCGAAAAAATACATCTACTAAAACGTCTGTAACTCCCTCCGATTTCGTGATAAAAACAAAATAAACTACTGCTGGTAGCTAACATTCATATCTATCCATCGCACCTAAAACTGCACTCCAAATCAATGCGATTCTCCCGTTATCGCGAATATCGCGCATTGAAAGGTTTTGCTGCAAATTCTCATTTTGGAAAATTTGTACACGTGTAATACAGCTTTAAATTGCTCCTGAATTGAATTTTAAGTTTTCAAATGTTTTCTTGGGATTAAATCATTGCTTGTGTTTGTGTGCAACTATCCAGTGTGGCTCCCATAAGAATTTATAATAATTTCTGCAATTTGGACCATATTTGGTGTTTTTGCCTAGTTCATTCTAAAGATAACTTTAAAAGCCATTATGACAGCTGGATAGTCAACTCCGTTTTTCTCTTGTGTTTGCTGGGGGAAAGTGGGATTGATATTTTGTTTGCATTCTGCCATTTCTGAAACCTGTTCTCTCCTCCTATCTCTTTACATTACCTATTGGGGTTGAGGGGTGTTCAGGGGGAACCTCTAACCACAGTGCGATCAGATCTGAACCTACACAAAAGTATTATTTCTGTGCTGAATTGTTTTTCTCACTACTTACTCCTTGTGTATTAAAGATGTTATTCAGTGGTACATCACCCCATTGGTGATTGTTGTGTACCTAGTAAAACATACTGTGATTAGATTTTCAATACATAAATAAATATTTATCTTTGTAAACCAGCCTGATTCCTGGTTCAGTGTGACCGGGGGGGGGGTTGCAGGAGAAGGGCATGATATGAGTGGTATTTCATTCAGAATAAAGAACTTTTAGACACAAATAAATAAGGATTTCAGTTGTGCACTACATGCTAGGTGTTGACTTGGGTGTGTGCCAGATTTAAATCGCTTACAAGACGGACAGAGGCTGGAGACACGATCCAGCATGCGGGAGAGGAACCTGGCTTGTTGTGCAGAGGCTGCAAGCAAGAACCGGCATGGCAAAGTAAGGAAGCTCATCGGCAAGAAATAAGGGAAATGCGGTGTGAGAAAGGTTGGCCGAGGAGACGCCAAAAACTGAAAGAGGGTCCCTGGGCATCCGGCAGCCAAAAGCAGCCTTGTCCTTACCAGAGAAGCCAGCGTGCAGAAGCAGAGCCTTGAGGAAGCCTAAAGGCATATCAGAGTCGCCCATAATGGGAAGCAGACAGTGAATTCATACTGTGTATGCGTGAACAAGACCAGAGTGGGAATCCCAGGTTGTTATGGCAACCACGCCGAAGAAGATTAGAACATTATAAACTTACAGAAAGTGAAATGCAAAGAAGATTGTTGTGAATCACAAAGGTAAAACGATTCGGAACGTTGTACAAGTGAATGTTTTGTCACGTAGCTATACCAAGTCAACCAGAAAAGTATATGCTACTTGAAGAAAAAAGTTTTTAAACTTAGGAAAAGCAAAGTGAATATTTGTCAATTAGATATACCTAGCAAACCAGAAAGGTATATGCTACTTGAGGACAAAAAGAGAAACCATACGAAGTCCTGGCCAGCATATACCAGGTAAATGTGAAATACAAGAGACGTCCTGGCAGGAGAGTACACCAGGCAATTGACAGTGCATCAAGAATCCTGGGAGGAAAGTACACAGTGAAAAGTACAGTCATAAGGAGTGCCAAGTAGACACAGTGTTTGTTAAACAAGGAAGATAATCCTGGTAGGGGAGTACACCAGGAAAATACAGCCATACGAGGAGTGTCAAGCAGACAGTGTTTGTTAAACAAGGAAGGAACGTTTTGTTACAAGCAGCAACTTTGTACTCAAATGGAATGTATAAGACTGAACTATGTTTATCTAACAGGATTGTTTTGGGCCAAGAAAGACACAGAGGAATGGTTAGATCCAGAGACATTTTGCAATACCAGTGAAGAATCTAGGGGAGGCGAATCCCATTTGGAGACCAAGTCTTTTCAATTTCTGGAGAACATTTAAGTTGGAGTACACAACTTTTATTTAAGAACACTTTTTGCAGATACCAGGTTATAAACATGTCCCTTATCACTTTATTATTTTGTTTAAGTGTGAGTGTCAGGATAGATTGTTTGGACACAAGTACGGCTTTTGATTTACATCCTGACAAAGACAGATCCTTACTTTTGTTTTTTTCATGCAGGGGAAACTCCTCTTTAGAATAGGGTGAGAGAGGCATTTTGCCAACCCATTTCACTTGAATAAAGGTTTATAACCTAAGCATGCCCACTATGTGTCTGGCTTTCATTCCTGGACCCTCACATATGTCTAAGGCTATGTGACAGCTGGACTGAATTTGTCAGCATATTCAGCTGTATTCTGTGAGTCACAATGCAAAAAAGGAAACGGGTTTAGTCGATCAATCCCAAAAGGGCAATTGTGTATAGATCAGGGCTAAAATTAACACAAACATACTAAATAGCATGCAGAAGATGCATCCACGGCATGTCCACTTGTCTTGAACATTGAGTTAATCCAGTAGAAATGTAGTGAAAAAGGCATCTTCAGTATAAACAATAATGCATAGCCATCAACAGAGAGAAATGTTAGCCTGCCCCTGCATGCTGTGTTCATTATATTGAGTGGAAGGCAGAGGGGGATGAGGTACAAACATGGTAGGTAAGGTGAGACTGGCCAGATGTCCTTTTGTATACAGTGACAGTCTGTTGTGTTGTGTTATGTCATGTTATGTTACTATGCTTTGCTTTGACTGTCACCTTAAGGCATTGCAAAGCTGTGTTGCTTGGTCACTGCTTTGTGCCATGATAAAGCCACCTCACATGACTGAGCATCAGGGAGGGGATCTGTCAGGTTGCAATTCAACAAAGTGCGTCATGAGATCAGCACTGACAGGCTCCCCATCCAGCCAACCAAGGTGAAGAAAATGGGTGTGCAACAGAAGTGAATGTACTCCGAACGAGTTTGACAGGCCAGGGAAATGGTGATCTGCACAGCTTGTTTGTACACCTGGGAAACCTTTGAATGAAAACATTTGGTAAGGGTTGTATGTCAGAAATGCAATTTTGCCATATTTGCAACTCTGTAAAATGAGGTAAACGTTCAACCTTTATGGTGAAAATGTATACTGAGGCGATATACACCTCAGCGGTGGACCGACATGTTGGTAACAGTACGCCGCCCATGTTAAGGGCCCAGCGAAGCAGGGGATCCCTTAACACAGGCGTTGGTGCAGTTACCAACAGGATCGTCCAAACACTGAGCTGTATATTGCCATTGGTACCCACGAAAAAAGGAAAAACATACCTTTTTCCTGTCCTGTGAGGCAGCGTCAGCAACAGGATTCCATTCTCTGTGTTGATTACGATGACTTAATCAACGCAGAGAATGGACTCCTGTAGCAGATGTGTTGTCATCTGACAGGAGAAAGGTACGTTTTTACTTTTTAAAAAAAAAAGAATTCCAGCATTTAGCACCCATGTGCATTTACTCGCGGGTGCTAAATGGGATGTGGAGGCGGAGCGCACAGCCGTGGGGGAGCTCGGAACACAGGCTCATACCAGTGAATACAGCCCGCTTCCTAGCTCCCCAATTGGCTGGCACCCAGTTTGCTAATGTCCTACACTACCACTACCGCAAGAGCCTAGGCTTCTCTGCTTGTGCAAAACGTTTGAGGACGCTGAGCACTGTCTGTGGCTCAGCAGTGATCACGCCTTTAAGCCTTCCACAGTGCCAGTGTTGCATTGTGAGCAGCACAGCACGTACGGTTATCCAAAGGACATGTACAGACTCTCGTAGCATCTGTATCATTCAAAGGAGTTCCATGGTATACCTTCTAATCATTAATCCAACATTTTATGCAATTATTTCCTATTTTATTCTCATTATTTTTCAATTTTTAAGAAATCTTACTGTACAAAAGGACAGTGTACAAAAGCAATAAACATTAAAACATTAATGTAAGAACCATACCAAATGTTCTGTGCCACAACGATTACATCATGTTAACACAGCACCATATTGTGATCCACATACTAACTCATTCATACCAATTTCATGCATACTCATCCAAACACAATCATCGTTGTGCAAATCATGCAATCATAACAGTAGTTAAAAAACCAAACCCAAGGTCTCACAATTAGACCTATGATGCAGATATAATTTGATATCCATCAATCCACGCCTCATTTGATATTTCTGGCATATATTGTCCAATAATTTCAATATATATAATTGCCACAATTCTCATTTGTAAACCAAGAAAGAAACAATCGGGATCCTTAAAGAGGAACTTGAGCTGTAGTGTTGTCTTTAAGAGGCATTTAAAATGTGCATATGGCTAAATGTTGCAAAATAATATTTACGTTTGCACGTCAGCGGAGCATCATGTTGACATAAAACTCTGCATACAAAAGGAGTGTAGAAAACTGTACTTAGGCACTCTCGAGAAAAAAAAGAACTGAAGATTCTGTCCAGAATTACTTTAGATCTATTATACATTATTTATGTAATTAATTTTAGTAGCAACATTATTGGTGCTTTTACAACTAGAAAATGTACACCACTTTCTTAAAATATTTATTGGGTGCAGTTTTCAAATTCAATTTACACTGGGGATGCAGGCATGTTAGCGTGCGAAAATCGACACAGTTACAGTTTTGCCTCTGATAACGTGGCGCTGGATTAACAAATCCCTGTTGCGCGCCCCACGCAGCCTTTGTGCGCTGTGCAGGCACCCGCCGCAGCGTTGGTAATCCAGCCCATAATCTGCGAACAAAGCCCAGATCAAAGTATGGTCAGTCCATACTTTTCCCTTCTTTTCTCAAGCCAAATACACGGCCACAGGAGGCAACAGAAGCTCTAACGGTAAACTTGTTTTACACGCCACCACATATTTCATAATGCACATTTATTGGCAACCAAGACCAAGCAGTTTGTCCAACTCCAGTCCTCGAGGGCCGGAAACATGTCAGATTTTCAGGATATGCATCATTAATATTCACGAGGACAAATGTGCATACATTGAGAATCATTGTATGCAAATTTAGCTCATAAATATTAATGAGCGGTACCCTGAAAATCAGACATGTTTCCGGCTCTCGAGGCCTGGAGTTGGACAATCCTCAAGCAGGACTGAGGAACATTTGACCTTTTGTGGTAGCATGACATAGTGAGTGACCCCAATTCCTTACCTGCTGTCATTTTTTGCAATCCTTTATTAGATGGGGTTTCCTCCATTAGTAGCAAAACAGTTACATTTAAATGCATACAAACATACATCATCATGTTACAATTTACCTTAATTTATACAGTATTTAAAATGGATGCCTTTCTAATAAGTGCATAAATACAAATGATGGGTTCGATACGGAATCCGTGTGCGCTAGTGACCACTCTAGGATGAAGTGTAATGTTCAGAGCCGGCAGCGAACACCCTTTAACCAAACCCACCCACCTGGGTTTGGAAAGTGTGAAGATAGATTAGACTCTAAAAAGGGTGACTCGCACTCAGGGTATTATTAGCTCTCAAAATTGGTTGTAACTTGGATATTCAAGATTGAGTAAGATAATCAAATTTTGCCATTAATGTGTTGCAGAAAGCAAATGTATTCCTTGATGTGCACAGTCGACATGTGTTTCGACCTCCTGGTCTTTTTCAAGGCCTTTTTTCTATGTTACGGTATTCCATCCGTAGTCTCCTCTCACGGGACTTCTGAGAGAGCAGGTTGAAATATCATATAGTGATAAGCACTATGAAGCTGATGCTTGTAACATCTGGGATTCAAGGGAAATCAGCCTAACGCTGACATCTACTTAGTTAGGTCTTCAATTGTGATCTGGACTTTTTCTTAGGGTTTCAATGCCAGCATAAATGGCATCTGTCTGTCATGGGGTCAATCCCTCACTTCTTTGGTATACTCGGGTCCTGCTACATGTACTTGCGTGCCTTTTTAATAAAAAAAATTCCAACATTAAAAATTCTACAGCTTTCTACAGTGAAACATAACAATGCCAGCGGGGCGAGGGGGGATTAGAGGCCTTGTCCTTCATCCTTGAAGTTCTGTTGCTTAGCAAGGTGAGGTTCACGGCATTCTGTTTACAAGCCCCCAACCATGCTAACTGGTCAGCCACCCCACTGAGTGAGAGCTACACAACCCCTGATAATAGGGTGGCACTGACCACTGACTTGATATGCTGCTATGAACTATGTAGAGTATGGACACAAGCACTGACCTCAGGCCGGTGATAATCATGATGTTCCCAATTTCCGCTGCGTTATGAAAGATGTGCAACTCTGATTTGTAGTGATAAGCGAACTGTCAACATCCAACACCGTCACACACCCAACACTGGAATTGAACCCTCCAGTCATGAAGCAGCACACAAATCAAACACTTGCTAAACTTCCCAACTCCCGTACCATCTCACCAACCCCCTAAAGCAACCCACATGCAGGTAACAGGCTCCAACTTTAGGAACACATACACCCAGCAAAAGTCTAATGCATCCTACAAAGCACACACACACCCACATTCAGACGCCGATAATGCAGTCTGACTTGAGCAAATAATACAGCAAGCTCAGCATCACCCCCACTAACCCATGTATAATATAGCCTTTTTCCATGCAAGACCCACACCACCAAGAGGCAATTGAAATGACAAGAGCTTCATGACAGCAAGACCCAGTAGAACAGCGTCAACCCGTTTCGACTTTTTACATAGAATTGGAAGTATTAGTTTTAGTTTAAAGAAATACTGTTATCGAATTTCCAGGAGGAAACATTGCAAAGTGCGTCCCTGAATGATCTTGAATGAGTATAGCTGATCGAGAGAGAGGACTGTTGCAGGAGCGAGGCTGAGTAACAGGTGGTGGGATACTGTTAGTTGTGATTCTCTCATCTTGCGTGAGAAAGGGCAAATATTAAGTTTAGGGGGAGATTTTGAAGAAAGTGTGGAGTGGTAAGGGGCAAGTGGCGAAGGGATCGTAGATAAGTGAGAAGCTCGGTCATGGGCTATGTAAAGCTGAACATGTGGTTGTATGAGAGAATGCATGCAACGATAAGTTGAGTTACCTGAAGGTGCCTGCCTGATTGTGAGAGGAAATGGCTGATAGTGAGTGTCTTGAGGAGTCAGATACCCTACTTGCCATGAGTCTTTATAAGCGATGGGGCCGAGGATGGTGTGGGTGGCCAAGTGATTTAGAGAACGAGTTCGCAGAATTATAAGCAAAGCTTTGGCGAGGCGGTGTGGAGTATCTTTGATGTTTTTGGTGATCCAGGAGCACAAGTGATATTTGGAGTGAATAACGGAGGAGTCTTGGTGGGAGTGACAGCTAGAAGTAATAGGAGGGCTGAGTGGCGGTTGGGTAAATGTGTGTGTCTGTGTGATGGTGGAAGTGGCTAAATTAGGTGCCTATGTGACGGTGAGTGGATGAGTGTGGGTTCACTGACAGCTGGTGAATGTTCCTGAGGGCATAAAGATGTTGCACAGTTTAGTGCGGGTCTGAATGGTGTTGGTGTGGGGGAGCGTAAGTGTGGAGGTATTGTGAGCAGCTGTAGGTCAAAGTAATGGCCAGAGTGGCTGGGTGATGTTGAGGGTGGACGAGTGAGGGAAGACATTGAGAGTGGATGAGTGTGGGGAGGATAGATGATTCAGGTATCTGAGGCACTGCAGGTGAATGGCCTTGGCGATAATGAGTGGAGTAAGAATCTGGGAGCACTGAGTTGAGGAGTTAAGGCGGAATGAAAGGGAGTGTGAATCGATGGGGCTGTGAGCTGGTGAGTGGCTAGTTGAGCACATGAGCTAGGTCACAGTGGTTGTGATTGAACAGCGGAACCACTAATCGGTACACAACAGCAAATGGTACACAACAGCAAATGGTGTTCACGGACTGGCCTGCTACAATTTGGGTGTTGGCTAAGTAATAGTGAGGTTGGACCAGTCTGGGGTTCCTACAAGCATAACATACCTTTTGGCTTTTCGCCTCCCAAATGTCTTGCTATTCCAAGTTGCAAGACAGACAATGAAAAGGCAGCACGATAAGGGGATAGTCTATTTGTTTTGCTGCCACTGCGCCGTTCTACCGTTATATACGGTTCCATGTGTTAATATCCCCGCAAAAATATTGCATCCCCACAACTCCCATATTTTTTAAAAGAGAGCAGGGGACACCCCTGCAACCTCTGGTCCCATTTACCCCATATATTATCCCCACCAATAATATTGCCTATGGCCTTACCCCACGACCATATATATGGTGATATTATTGGTGGGGATAATATTACCGGATACCGTTATATACTTCAGTCGACGCCCCCATCCCGGATCCCCCCAACAACGTTTTACAATCACAGTGAACAGGCCATCGTCTCTGCATTCTCCGTGATATCTCCAAGCAAAGGAAAATGGAGCAAGTACCGAGGCTGGTGTTGCAGGTGTGGCCCACAAATCAGAAGCCGACAGATTTCCAGTACAAAGCCAAGCAAGCCCCATGCTGAGATAAGACACGGGCGGCATGACATCACGCACACTGACGCAGCCACCTGGCAATCAGCATAAAAAAGAAAACTTCGCAGACAGAATGGGCCTTCCCTGCACACGGACGTCACACCTATGCGCACAGGAGGACATCAGGATTAAGGAAAAAGTTCACCCGAAATGTCAGCCAATCCTTATTTCAGGTTAAGGAGGCCGGATATATAAAACATAATTTATAAACACACACCGAAGTTGCGAGTTGGTTACAAGACGTTACAGGGCGCGTAGCAAGCAATAATTTTGCGCATTAACTAACGTGATCTATTAACGTGTGCGTGTCCACAACAAAACCGCGTGCAGTGGGCAAAAAATAAAATAAAAAAAAACACTGAAAAACTACCAACAGCACCCATTGATGTGTGCCCCAAGTGCCCAACAAGCTGCAAATATAAGTGTTACAGTCCTGGGCATCCTGCTCTAGTTCTGTGTTTGCGTTTTATGCTAGAAGGGGTTAAGTCGATGCAACATTTTAAAGGGTCCGCTTTACGGAACATGCACCCCAGGGGAGCCAGGAAACCAATAGGCAAATCGTACTGTCCTCAGCATCAGGACCAATATTGGATAGGCAAGACTTACTGTCCACAGCATCAGCACCAGTGATGGGGACTGCTCCGTGCAGTCTCTCTCTGCACAGCACCACTAGCACAGTCTGCAGCTGGCACTGCCGAGAGCGCGCGCTGTCGGAAAGGATGGGCTCCAGAACCTCTCGTGCCCGCCCCGAGCTGATAAAAAAGGCATACCGCGCGCACAATTCTAATCGTGTGCATTCAAGTGAACAGGAGAAGTGGCGGCTCTTCAGAACCTTCTACGCGTGAAATGGGCGGGTCTTTTCTCAGCTTCTGAGCGAAGGGGCGGGGCAGCAGGCGTGCGTGAGGGCGAGGTAGGTCGACACGCACAGCCAATCGGCGTTAGGGAAGGAGAAACTGGTGTTTTAGTTGAATTCTGTGCAGGGTTCCCTCAGTTGGTCTATTGGTAGGTGTTACATGTGAGATCACTGGGCAGCTCATATCGCGCTCTTTCCTTCTTCCCTTGTAAACATAGGGAAGGTCGGCTCTCGGGATGGGTATTTCCTAGGGCAACACATTTTCGAGATATACCAGAAAATATCATGGGGGTATGGAGGCAGCAAGAGTGACATGGTCAAAAAACCTTCCAAAAGAAAAGGAATCCGTCCTTCCATCTACACCAAAAGGATATAAAGGGGGAGAGAGTTTACCCATGATACACCTGTTTTTTTGTTGTTCTTTCTGTCTTTCAAAGAGCATCTCCTGGGGTGGCTGCTGGCTTTTCTCTCCATCTTTCTGTGATAGAGGCTCCTAAGGCTCTGGCTCGAGCGAAGTGCGCCGATCCCCAAGTGAGTATGGTGGTGGGCCCCTCAAGTCCTGAGCTGGACCGAGGGCAATGAGCGCCACAGGGATAGTGCAGCAGTGACCTGCACCTGTCCTGCTCACTCTACTCGCTGGTCATGAGAAAAAACATCACATTTTTGTAACTGTTGTTTTCTACCCACAAAGGGGTAGATGATGGGTTGGGTTTAGGTATATAGAAATAAGGTTTGGAGGTAGGTGAGGAGGAGTGCAGGAGGTCTCTCCACGCATTTGGCAGAAAATAAGTCAGCAGCCATAATTTGTTGTAAGATAGAACAACTTGCTCACGAGGCTGCAGTATTGGCCCCCCAGCTAGCTCTCTTTTCACCCAGGTAATGGAGCAGAGAGTCGAACCCCTGCTCCAGGTAGGATGGAATAGGTCCTGGCTATGGGCTTTGTACACACAGGTCAAAAGGGATGATCTAGGGATATCTCCCTGTCATTACAAAGCCACATAGGGAGAACAAGTTGAATGCCCTCACCGTCCTCACACGGAAGAAGCCCAGAAGCACACCTTCTTGGGCCTATACTCCCCGAAGTCAGGAATTATAGTTGTTGCCATTGTTACCCCTGTTTGTGTATCTCCTTGTTCTGGTCCAACTTAGGTCGCATTGGAGAAGGGGTCACCACAACAAAATACTCAGAAACCAGGAAGTACGTGGTTCTTTGTTCTGAGTCTTCCAGCTCTTCCTCATGCAAGAGACAAAGGTCATAAGTGCTGTTCCTCTGATAAACTTAAACAAAGAGACCATGCAGGAGGAGAAAAAAGAAAGGGTTCAAACCAGAAGTAGATCTCACAAACCAGGATACCCCCTTCATCTTGTAAGAGCCGTCCCCGTCTTTATAAACGAGAGACACCCCTGACGGGGAATGAGGCTAAGAGGACAGGTTGCGAGAGTTTGAAAAATCTTTATATGAATGGCGTCCAAAGAACTCTGCTGCCCGAGAGCACTCTGACAAAAATTACAATTACATCACATTATAAAGGAAAAAAACTCATAGATGACGCAATTAACATAGGGTACTAAGTCAGCACAGGATTGGACAGTCATTATAGCACTATATAGTAATCGCTTCACTGTTTCATCCGGAATGGTTGCTCCTTCGGCGGGAGGATGGACATCACGTGGCTTGACTGTCAGTGTCCAGGAGGGGTGAAGGTCATGTTGCCGTGACGCAGGGTGACCAATAACTAAGCTAACATAATATATCTTTGTGAAGCATGCACTAAATAACGATCATTGCAACTCTTTCAAAAAATTATTGCAAACCTATAAAACTTCATACATGTATTTACATCATTAATAACAACGGCTTATGTAGAGCAGTAGGTTAATGGTTGTGGCCATCGTGATAACATTGATTGAAGCAAGGGTCGGGATCTGTAAAGAATCTAAGGCACACTGGCATTTGTTAATAGGGGGAGACAATATACTGCAACAGAGGGCTAATGTTAGTTGGGGGCCTGCTAGGTGGGCATCATGGCGAGGTCACATATCTGGCACATCAAGAGAATACCTTGCAGGGACACAGGGTTATACTGGCAGTAATTTTCCAACAGTAGGGGTGAGGGGGCATGGACAGATTTGTGGAGATGGATGAACTACATGGCCCGGCTCAGGTCGGTTCACACGTGGGGCAATGATCTCAGAGGAAGAGTAAAATGTTACATTTGTTCTTTGTTGCAATTACCTCCGGCTTCAGCATGAGAATGGAGCCGCTGAGTTTTCCAGACATAGTGAGAGAAAAGGTGGGGGCCATGTGTGCTGCGTGCGCGGCGCTGCAAAGGGGAGAGAAGCCTTTCAGCATTATTGCAGCGAGCACTAGTCACCAAGGTGGAGTCAAGGGGGCACAAAATGGCTGCCGCGTGTCCTGGCACTAGCCCCATCTACACAAATGCCAGCTAATGCGGGTATTACATAAGGGCGACGGGGACACTCCCCACCATTGGAGGCACACGGTCCAGGTTTGTGCTACGGAAAGTAAGGATGGGGGGTGTACTGGCCCTTCACTCCCACACATTCCCCCCTTTCGCTACATCTAAAGTAACAAACTATTAGTTCTTTTGTTCTCGCTTAGATAATACTCAGCTTCAGCTATTGCTTCATCCGATGCTGGTGTAGCTTTTATGGACATCCACGCTCTACACATGCTCTTCAAACTGTGCCCGTTCCTTGCATATTTATCAGGGGTGCATGTCATATATATACCCCCATCCCCATCCAGGTCCACCCACACTTCATTATACCATTGCAGCTCTCTTGGTTCTTTTATGGTGGTGTGGTATAGATTGTCAACCCTATCCCCATTCTGATGTTATACTGCTGTTAAGCAATATTTTGGCAGGTTGGGCTCCCCAGTTTGCATTTGCGCATCTATCATAGTTGTTACCGTTGCCTGTCGGCCTATCGTTACCATCATCATTGCTGAATTAGGCATAGATTTTGCACAACATCGGATACCTAATTGGCACACACAGAAAAATAACATTATGAAGACGATGACAGGGACGAAAATTGTCATCATTGTATTAAACCAGGATGGTATCCAGCTGAACATATTGTCAAACCAGGTGGTTGGTTCTACTCCCCCTTCTTTCGACATCCTTTATCCCAGGATGTGTACCGCTGATATAACGTGAGAAAGTGTCCCATTATCTGCATCTTCAGATGGCACGAATGTGCAACATGCGCTCCCAATTTTTTGGCAAACACCGCCGTCGATCACCGTGAGGAGATCTAAGACGTACCGGTTCTGCATTGTCATTAGGCGCAAGGCACGGAGCTCCACTTTTATTACATTGAACCCTTCTTCAGTGTCATTGGCAAGTTGGATCAGCTTCCAGTGCACTATCTCTAGCCACTTGGCGTTAGTTCGGGCCTGGAGATGAAGCAAAGAATGTCTCTGCGGAGTTGAAGAGTTTGTACTTTGGCGGGATTGCGGCAAGAAGAGCAGATGATTCAGAGGAGATGTAATTGGAGGATCTCCATTTGCGAGAGAGATTGTCTTTCAAGTCATTTTCTGACAACAGTTCATACGCTGGGGGCTCTGTTACTTCTGGTCAGGGCGCTGCCGATATTCCAGCCGATTTTCCTTTTCCACCTTGGATGTGACTTTCTGGGATTACCATCAGAGCCAAATGTAGGGTGGCCAGGGCACAAGTGCCCTTCCATGATGCTGGGAGATGCAGGTATGCTTGTTTGCTACAGATCCAATACATGTCCATGAGGGCCGCTGTTCCTTTCTTCATATCTGGAAATATGATTGTCTTATTGCAATGCCTGTTGGTGCCCATGGGCACTTTTCCTTCTCCGTGAAAGCACAGTTCATGTGGTATTTCCTTTTGCGTTTTGATCGGCTTTTCTAGTGCTGTGACCCATGTGAGTTTGGTAATGTGCTGAAACCAGACAGGGGTACATGTTTCTTTTACCCATTGAAAGTTCCCTTCAGTTAGTCCTCGGAGTGCCTCAGCTTTGCACTCGATCGTTTCGTCATTCCATTTATTTTCTGGAAATCTCGTTCCTTTTATGACGAAGTATGATTCTCTGATGCAAATTACTGCTTGGCGTCTGCTTGTGCATGTCCTCTCGTTCTGTAGCATCTCTATTGTAACTGTGTGTGCCTGGAAGGTGCTCCAAATCCTACACAATATGAGATGAATTAAACATTGGGCGTCTGGCAAGGGCACCTCTTGTGACACCAGTATTTTGGGCATTCCTGATGCGTGCGGTATGAGAGAGCAAACATAGCAGCTCTCATTTGTGGCTTGCTTTGCTGTGGTACTCATGTCTGAGTACCATTTATTTGACTGGTCGGGGTGGCGGGGGTCTTCTATTTCATCTAATCCCAGGCCATGATAGACGTCATATCTTTTCCCATCCGCCCCCCTTTTTCCCCTCCCCTTGCGGTAACTCCTAACCTTTCTATAATGTATTGGGAACACCCCAGACCATGCCGTATCATTAACATTATTTACCGTGTGTTCAGTTAGCGATCCTATTGGTTCATGAGTAGCAGCAACATAAAATGAGGCAGGGTCTCTGGTTGTCTGTACATTAATGTTCTTTTCGGTTAATTCATTTGACCAAAAATAGTCGCCATCATATTCGTTTGTTTCATTGTTATCATACACACTTATAGCAGCAAATAGTAGGGGAAGGGTAGTTGTCGTGTCATTAAGGTGCATCAAGTGTAGGTTACATTAGCATAATTATGATCAGCAGAATAGTTTTCCTTCCACATTGTTTTTACCCCTGTCCATATTAATACTGACCCTTCTCGTATTAGCTGTGCCCCGCTCCCACCTCTGTTCATATCATGGACAAAACATAAGAGCGTATAGTACCAGGCCATGAAGAATAGCATCACAGATAGCAAGACTGCAGAATACTTCGAAGTACACTCGACATTGCTAAATTTGTTGGCTCTGTTGGCTATCCTATCGCTAACTAACATTGAGTTATTGCCTGTGAGCACGCTCCTTTCGGCCATTGTGTTACCTGGACGGGCGATATAAAATTGCTAGGTGTCGAGCATACATCCATTATTTACATTGCATTGTTCATTACAATTTGTGATATTTTCTTTGTCAGTCACTTATGTCCTGTTATCAATCTTACAACATAACCTTTTTTTTTACTCGTTGTTCATTTTACTTATACTAAGTTACTGGCATCATTTCTTCCTGTTATCAATCTTACAACATAACCTTTTTTTTTCACTCGTTGTTCATTTTACTTATACTGAGTTACTGGCATCATTTCCTTGTTTACACAATGTGTGTCATCTTTTATTCAATTTGATAGAAAAGGCAGGACATACGGGCGAGGAATAGAAAAAAAAGAGAGAGAGAGAGCCATGCAAGCACATTCATATTCATTGTTTGTTTTCTCCTTTGTTGCAGTTACTGTCCCACTCCATTTACTGTTTCAGTAGTGCTTGTTTGCTCACTCTGAGGAAGTGCAGTATTGCGTGCCTTTCTCACATCTGAGAGAGGCACCCAATATATCAGTCCCTTCACCTTCACTGCTGTGGGTGTGCTATAAAAACCTCATATGTCCCATGAAATGTTGGCAAGTTCCATCACTGAACAAAACTCCTTACATATACATTTTCACCTGGCATTAATGGACCACCTGGACTGTCTGGGGCAGGCATTGCAGTGTCTTTTGCAGCATTCTCAGTGAAGGGTGGTGCAATTTGTCGCGCTATGCTACGTACTGCGTGCGTCAATTGTGTAAGGTATTCTTTGAATTCTTCCCCCAGGACCGTGGCAGCATGGTGCGCATCCATTACTTTTCTTATCGGGGAGAGTGGCATACGTATACGCCTGCCAGTTACAATTTCATGGAGGCTTAAATGGTGGTCTTTGCTTGGTTGCGTTCTGAGTTGGAACAGTGCTAGGGGCAGGCAATACACCCAATTCTTCTTGAGTGTGTTGCCCAGTTTTGACAACTTACTTTTGAGCAAGCCGTTGATCTTCTCCACCATGGCGTTAGCGATTGGATGATAAATAGAACACAGTTTGTGCTTGACTCCTAGAAGCAATGTCACTTCCTTGAAGAGGTCATTCACAAAATGTGTGCCGTTATCTGATCTTATGACATCGCAAGTTCCCCACCTGGAGAACACCACCTGCACCAAAAACTTGGCAGCACACTTCGCGTCTGGGTGGGGGCATGGTCCTGCTTCCACCCATCTCGAGAAGGGGCATACCACCACAATCAAGTACCTTGCCCCACAGGACGCAGTAAAATCCCTTGCAATGTCCTTAGAGTCATTCCTGAATTATATGTTTGGCATGTGGTGCATTCTATGGTGAATTTTGACAGATACTCCTGTAGATTGGGAACAAACCAGTTTTCTTGTATGTCTGCTGCAATATGTTGTTTCGCTACATGGGCCGGGAAGTGCAGCTGCTGGAATGCTACTTCCAACAGTTCTACTGGCATCACTACTTTTCCAGTCACCTCCTGTCTCCAGATCAGATCTGTTGGTGATTGTTTGCACCCTCGTTTGGCCCATAACTCTTGCTCTTCTATTGAAGCTCTCCTCTGCAACTCTATTAGTTGGGTTATTGGCGTATTGCTATACCCTTCTTCTAATGGTTGTATAGTGGGTGTTTTTGACAATGCATTCAATTGTTGGGGGTACATTGAAATACGAGGCGTCTTTCGCTGCTGCATCTGCTGCTGCGTTTCCCAATGAGATCGCATCTGTGTTGTTAGTATGGGCTTGGCATTTCACAACCGCCACTACTGATGGTTCTGCTAATGCTTCTATTAATTCATTTAGTAACGTTGCATGTTGAACGGCCGCCCCATCTGCCCGTCGGAACCCTCTTCGTCGCCATCGTGATAATCCTGAATGTACTGTTGTTGTGGAATATGCTGAATCTGAGTATATGGTCACTGCACATCCTTTTGTTGTGTGCAGTGCTTCAATTAAAGCCAACAGTTCAGCCACTTGTGTGGAAAAATTAGAAGGGAGGCGTTTTTGGACAATCGTTTCATAATTGTCTTCTTCCATTCTTACCACGGCCATCCCTA
The DNA here is from genome assembly GCF_040938575.1 of Ambystoma mexicanum. Classification (NCBI taxonomy): domain Eukaryota; kingdom Metazoa; phylum Chordata; class Amphibia; order Caudata; family Ambystomatidae; genus Ambystoma; species Ambystoma mexicanum. Next base: position 524,479,821 of record NC_090939.1, read on the forward strand.
CATGTTTTTCCCCTGTCTCAGTATCTATGGATGCTGACCCATCTATGAAGTATATTTCTCCTTCCTGTAGTACATTCTCACTTGATCTGGGATTGTCAATCTCTTCTCCCTTATAAGTGGCACAGTCGTGCTCTTGCATGTCATCTACGGTGCATGGTTCTGTAATGAACGTGGCTGGATTTACTGTTTTGCATCTAACTACATGCACATTTGGGCTGGACATCATAATTTCGTAAACTGTTGCCCTCTGTGTAGTTAGTGTTGATTTGGATCGCTCTAAAATGGCAAAGAGCGAATGCTCCACGTACAGCGTCACAGAGCAGCCCATTACAATTGTGGCGCTCTTTTCAATGGTGAAGGCCGCTGCAGTGAGAGCTTGTTCGCACGCAAAGTGACCTTGCATTACCACGTCCAGCGTTCCGCTGTAGTAGGCCAATGGCCTGTGGCCTAGGGACGTTTTCTGTGTTAATACTGCAGTCATCAGTGTGCCATTGCAGTGTGAGAATAGGTAAATTCCCTGTCATAATCTGGGTTCGCAAGAACTGGTGCATGTGCGATCAGGTCTTGAGGCTTGAAGTATTGTGTCATCATTTCATTTGTCCATTTTATTGGGACATTATTCTTTGCGACTCTTTCAGTGACTGTAACAATGGGCGTGTATAGGCTGCATAATCAAGTATCCAGGCGCGGCAATAATTGCAGATGCCAAGAAATTTCTGCATATCTTTTACAGTTTTTGGTATTATCATGTGGCGTATGGCCACTGCCCTGTCGGGAAGTATTCTTTTGCCATCTTTGGATATTAGTTGTCCTAGGTATAGGACCTGAGCTAGGCGGTATTGCAATTTTCCTTTATCTACCTTATATCGTTTCGTAGCTAGTAGATTCAACAATGTTACAGAGTCTTCTATGCACTTTTCTTCAGTTTTGCTGCAGATGAGTAAATCATGCACGTACTGTATTATCGTGCTCTCTGCATCAATATTTCCAAGATCTTTGTGTAAGATCCTATTGAAAATACTTGGGCTTTCACAATATCTCTGTGGTAGTCTGCAATGTTCTTACCTGTTTCCTCCTAGCGTGAACGCTGTGAGGTAACGGGAGCTTGGATCGAGTGGTATAGAAAAGAAAGCATTTTTCAAATCCACCACAGGGAAACATGTTGCTTCTTTGGGAATGCTGCACAGTATTGATGCCGGGTTAGGGACTAATGGGAACTCTTTCTGAATGACATCATTGAGAGGGCGGAGATCTTGTATCATTCTCCATGCCCCTCCTTTTGCTTTTTTGATCGGAAAAATTGCTGTATTACATGGGGAGTTGGATGGTACTATTATTCCTTGTTTTAAAAGTGCACTTATTATTTCTCTTATTCTTTCCTCCACTTCTTTTGATAGTGGGTACTGCTTAACTCTTGGGGTATGGCACCTATCTTCAATTTTATCTTGATGGGTGTTACATCATGCAATAACCCTACATCATGGGAACCCGTGGTCCAGATCTCTGGCAGTACTCTTTCCATGTCTTCCTCAAAGATTGTAGGTGGCACGTTAACACTGGCCATGAGTGGGTTGTGTATTTCCCTGTATTGGATCATGATGTTGCATGGTATGCTTATTTCCATTATTATCTCCCCATCACTCTCATTATCACAAAAAAATTTCTTCACCAGTTAAATCGCGCAACATTATGTTTGGGTCTATGCATAGTACTGTTCTCCATGTCTATGCATAGTACTGTTCTCCATTCGCATCCATGTGTGTCCAGTCCTATCACTGCAATACGTTTGCTTGAGACCTGAACCCCCTCTAGGTCAATGGACAAAATTGTTCCTGGTACAACATCTGTATTCACGATTGGGCGAAAGATAAAATCTGAGGGCACCCTCCATTCCTTTCTTGTTATCTCTGGCAAAACCCGGGCCAACACTCGGATGCCGTAAATGAACATATCCATGTCAATGGGTACCCCTCTTACTGCCACCTCGTTTGTCATAGTACTGATCATTAGCATTGCTCGTACGGGGCATACTCCTGGAGTTGAACACACTATTCCCCGCTCGGTAAAAGAGATGGTCATATTTAATTTACTCAACAAATCTCTTACCAGTAAATTGATTAGCACGTCTTCATGATACAGTAAGGGTGCGCGCACTGTTTCCCCCCCCACTGTTATGCTAAGATCTTTCGTGCAAGGAACTTGTAAAATAGCCCCAGAGAACCCCTGCATTTCCAAATTTCTTCCCGAGAGTGGAAACTGCCCTTCCAGGAGACATGATTTTTCTGCTCCTGAGTCTACCATAAAGATAAACTGCTTGTTTCCTATCTCTGCTCCCACTAGTGGTTCCTCTTCTGCATGGAGGGTAGTGGATAGGACTGGACACATAACTCTCTGTGGGCTGTCCTAATCTGCATACGTCTCGGTCCCTGGCACCAAGAAAACATTATCTCCTACTACACTGTACCGCGAAAACATGCAGGGGCACCATTAGCGGATGTCGCAAAAATGTTATTGTTTGCGTTCCCTACTGTATTTTGTCTAGCCATAGGCGGTTGTGGTCCCCTCTGTTGTGGCTGTTGTTGCTGAGGTTGCTGTCTTTGCTGTACTTGGGGCTCATTATAATATTGGTCTCCTTGCCCGCCCCCTCCCATAGGTAGCCGGAAGGGGCTGCCTGGAGGTGGATGTCCGTATTGCTGTTCATTTCCCGTTGGGGGCTGCCCTTGGAAATATCCCGTGGGTCGCATTCTACAATCTCTTGAATAGTGCCCCCATCTTCCACAATTCCAACATGACCCTTTTGGTCCTCCTCTCATCCCAGGCCCTCCGAAACTTCTGTTTTCGATTCCTCCGAATCACCCTCATGGCCCCCTGTACCCACTTCGTTCTCTCGCTGGTCTTCCTTGCCACTGGGGCCCTCCGTACTGCTCTTCTCCGTCCCATTGTTCTTGCCTTCCTGTAGCCCATGCTGCAGCCATCCTGACTGGTGCATTTCTTGCTCCGTCATCTCCTTCGCTATTCCTATCAGTTGATGTGGTTGCGTTCAGCGCTGTGACCTTCACTAGCTTATTCTGTACTAACTTTGCTTCGTCTGCCAACCTTTTCTGTGCTATCTCTTTTTCTCTTTCTTTGATCCTCCTGCAGTGGTGTACAATTATGCTTTGGATCTCAGGCCTGCCCTTGGCTTCTATCCCAGCTCTTTTATCCAAGGCCTTCTGTACCTCCTTTGGAAGCCCCTTTTTAATTAAAAAATTAAACCGGGCGGTGGATTGATCCCATGCCGTACCCGTTTCACTTCTCCACAGGTCTTGCACCCGGAGGATGAATTGCGTAGGCTCCTCCTCCTCTCCCATCGTGCATTGCATCACTAAGTGTAAATCGGGAATTTCTGGAAACGTGCGCCGCAATTCATCCCATACTTGTGCTCTAACGTTGTTGAATGGCGATCCATCATGGCGGTCACAACTCATTGTTCCTCCCGGGAACCCCGCCTTCACCCACACTGCGTCTGCTTGATCGCCAACAGCGGACACCAACAAACTTTTCACGTCTCCTATTGCTAAGGGGACTCCTGCCGTGTTCTTTTCGAATGCATGTATCCATTTCCCCACCCCGCCCGAGAGTGGGGGGGAGAAGCTTCTGCAAATTGTTCCTATCCATTTCGGCCCACGGAATGTAGTGCAGCCTTCGTGCCCCTTTGTGTATCAGTGGCATTTGTAATTTGTGCTTTCTTCCTGTCTTACTTACCGTCCCCTTCTTTGTCTTACTATCCAGCATGTTCCCTACTCGCTGTCTTAACCTGCCCTGCCATCTTGGTGGCGACCTTTTATCTTCATCATTGAAGTGGAATGGCAGTGGGGATCCCACCGCCGCTACCCCTTCTTCATATTCATCGGGATCGCTCCACACCTCTTCTACTTCCTCTTCTTGCTCCCTGTCTCCTTCTTGTCTTTCCACGCGCTGGCTATCTGGGGTTGTTGGGCATATTATTCTCACCGATTTACCATTTAAATGGAACAGGAACTCTCCCGATTGCCACTCCTGCTCTTGCCCTCTTAGTGTGGGTGCCGATTGTGATGGCGCTGATTGTGATGGTACTGGCGTTGCTGGCACCGATTCTCCTGCGACACTTGGTTTGGGCGTGAGATCTGCCACTGCCAATGGTGGCACTTCCCCTCCCCTTGGTAACATCTGGCCCCTATTGCATAGCGCTCTTAACCGTGTTATTTCTATCTGTATGTGCGCGAGCTGTCTGTCTAACCATCCAGTTAGCCGTGCTAGGTTTACTGGTGGGGCACTAGTTGGGGTAGGGCATGTGGGCACATATCGGGGCTCGCTGTATCCTACTGCGGGTCTTGTCAACAACGGGTATATTTTAGTGGTGTCACTCTCAGTTGTGGTTGTCGTACACTCTCCTCTCGCTGACCCACCTACTTCTTCTGGCGCTCTCTCTTTCTCGGCCTCTTTGTCTGTACCTACCTCATCTGCGGGCGTTATTTCCTCAAACATCCACCACAAGTCTAATACTTCTCTCCTGTTCTGCAACTGTTTTCCCTTATATCTTGCCAACAAATGAGTCGATACTAGATGCAATACCCTCTTATCAAAAGATCCTCCCTCTGGCCATATGGGGGTTACGCTGTCTCCTTTTATCTCTGTCACCCATTTGTCATGGTACTTCTGCATCTTTTCACTATACAACGGGCGATATTGGCAGATGTGCGCTAATGGTGTTACTCCCCCCATAGTTATACAATTTCCTGCGTGTAGACACACAGACACTTGGTTAACACCCTTTTTTTTACCTCAATTTCTTACGAAGCCTTCTTCTTACCTTGTTTTACTAACACCTTTTTTAACAACCTTTCCCCCTTCCCTGCTTACTGATACCATACATTATTTTACTATCAATATCCATTATTCACCATTACTTAAAAACATTTTCACATGTATTGCATTTTCAATTCTCTTGATCACCCTTAATTATCTTTTTCACCTTATATGCACATAGACAGCTACTAACAGATAAACATGTAACACCTTGATATGAGCGAGAACATATAACATGAAGACATATAACATGTAACATGTACTACCAGTGCGCTTTTACTCCCCTTTTTTAATTACTTTAGTTTGTCACCCCCCTGTTCTAGCTTTCTCATGCACTTCCCACCTCTTACTCCCTCTTACTACCTTACCAAGAATCCTACTCACACGGAAAAAGAATATTCTAAATTACTTCTCTGAGTCTACTAAATATATGAGACTCCTACTATTTTCTCTTTATCTTCACTTATTTATCTGCACTGGATGAGACAATGCTACACGGCGCCGCCTTCTACCCCGTTCGGGCTAGGCTTCCTCAATCTTCTCTTACTTCTTTATCTCCACAAAACCTAATGGCCATATAAAGGATAGATCAGAAAAGTCTCAATATCATTCACACAGACCCTAACTTTCTTTTTGCCCACTGTCACCGATTCCCCTTCTTCCTTAACCCTTCCCTTACCTCTTGGGAACTTTCACAACCGGTACTCACGTGTTCAGTCGAGTGGTCCGAGAGTCACCATTCACGGTCTATCCACAATCTGGTGCGCACCCCAACCAAGCCGTGGCCTGCCTCGGTGAGCAGCTTTTACAGTTGGGTATTCGTTAACCGGGAACCCTTGGACCCTTCTCTTTGTGCGCACAGGCTGGTCAGCCGTGGAGGCGATGGTTTGCTGGGGGGCGTCCTGGATCTCGCCCCACAGCACGGGCCTCGAGGCACCTGTCTGAAATCACAACATAGGGAGTCACCAAATGTAAGAGCCCTCCCCGTCTTTAGACGTGCAATTTAGAATAAATGAGACACACCCCTGACAGGGAATGAGGCTAAGAGAACAGGTTGCGAGAGTTTGATAAATCTTTATATGATTTGCATTCAAAGAACTCTGCTGCCCGAGAGCGCTCTGACAAAAATTACAATTACATCACATTATAAAGGAAGAAAACGTCATAGATGACGCAATTAACATAGGGTACTAAGTCAGCACAGGACTGGACAGTCATTACATCACTATATAGTAGTCGCTTCACTGTTTCATCCGGATTGGTTGCTCCTACGGCGGGAGGATGGACATCATGTGGCTTGACTGTCAGTGTCCAGGAGGGGTGAAGGTCATGTTGCCGTGACGCAGGGTGGCCACTACCTAAGCTAACATAATACATCTTTGTGAAGCATGCACTAAATAACGATCATTGCAACTCTTTTGAACAAATTATTGCAAACTTATAAAACTTCATACATGTATTTACATAGTTAATAACAACGGCTTATGTAGAGCAGTAGGTTAATGGTTATGGCCATCATGATACCATTGATTGAAGATAGGGTCGGGATCTGTAAAGAATCTAAGGCACGTTGGCATTTGTTAGTAGGGGGAGACAATATACTGCAACAGAGGTCTAATGTTAGTTGGGGGCCTGCTAGGTGGGCATCATGGTGAGGTCACATATCTGGTACATCAAGAGAATACCTTGCAGGGACACAGGGTTATACTGGCAGTAATTTTCCAACAGCAAGGGTGAGGGGGCATGGACAGATTTGTGGAGATGGATGAACTACACGGCCTGGCTCAGGTCGGTTCACACGCTGGCCAATTATCTCAGAGGAAGAGTAAGATGTTACATTTGTTCTTTGTTGCAATTACCTCGGCTTCAGTGTGAGAATGGAGCTGCAGAGTTTTCCAGACATAGTGAGAGAAAAGGTGGGGGACATGTGTGCTGTGTGCGCGGCGCTGCAAAGGGGAGAGAAGCCTTTCAGCATTATCGCAGCGAGGCCTAGTCACCAAGGTGGAGTCAAGGGGGCACAAAATGGCTGCCGCGTGTCCTGCGCAATAGCCCCATCTACGCAAATGCCAGCTAATGCGGGTATTACATAAGGGCGACGGGGGCACTCTCCACCATTGGAAGCACACGGTCCAGGTTTGTGCTACGGAAAGTAAGGATGGGGGGCCTACTGGCCCCTCACTCCCACACATTCTCCCTCATCTTCAACCTCAGAAATAGATTTCCCCCCACCTTATTCCCACTCCTCCTCTGAAGTAGGTGCATGGGAGGTACCTAAGGGCGATTTATCTGGACCACTGCACAGTGGGGCTGGTCCTAGTCTATGTAGCCCAAAGCATTGAATTCACAGAGGAAGAGCGTCCTACTCCCATTGCCAAACCTACTATCTGCCCATTAAAAAGAAAATGTCAAAAAGTGCCTTCCGCTTATCCTTGATATACGGGACAAGATTTGTTGAGAATGGAAGGAACCTGATAAGATCTGGGAAAACACTATCTACTATGTTGTGAAGTACTAACTATTCCAACATTCACTGGATATGGACTCTGTCTTCTTTCCAGTCTCAGGGGGTTGTCCCTCAATGTCTCCCGAAGAGGGGGGAGAATGTGATTCAATCGACCAGAAGGTTGATAGTGCCCTAAAGAAGGCTTATGCAAGGGCACACCTATCCTTACAGCTAATTCTGACCCATATTCTGCCCAAGCTCTCATGAACAATTTCTGTAACATATATATCCCCATATGGAAGTGGGAGCTAGCTGTATGGCACATCTGCATACCATGTACAGGGATGCTGAACTCCTCTCCAACCTGGCATTCGAAAGAGTCAGAACAGCCACCCTCACCAGAGGGACCACTGTTTGAGCCAGGAGACAACTTGACTGGCTACAACTTTCAGCAAAATGCACGGAGAGACCTCCTGCACCTGTCCTCACGTACCCCAAAACTCTCTTTCTATATACCTAACCCCAACCCACCATCTACCTCTTTGTGGTTAAAAATAATCAGTTAACAAAAATTGGATTTTTTTCTGAAGTCCAACAGCCTTTCCTCTAACCAGTCCCCGGCCGGTGTTCTCTGCCTGCGGCGTACGCTATGTCTCCTGCTTTGCCCCCAGCGGCCCAGCAGTGCTTAATCGCCCTGTTGGGGGCCAGTGGGGCTATGCCGGGCTATGTTGCTGTCGCTGTGGGGCGTGGAGGCCAGTAGCTAGTCTGGCGCTATTACTGCTGCTTTTGTACGGTGAGCCCACTTATCCACCGCTGGGGGCCTGGTGGGTCTGCTTGTTGTTATCGTAGCAGACGACAGCGTGGTATGGCACTGTTGGTGGGGTTAAGACCTTAAGGTGGGTGGAGGAGATTGGATTTGAATTGGTTCTCCTCCTGATTCCTTCCTCTTCTTTCCTGAAATGGTCCAAACTAGACATGGCACTCTGTGTGGGAATTTACTGCCCTTAGAGGAACCAAGCAGCTGTAGTGAGGAATGCTAATAGCCATCATGCTCCTCAGAGATTGAAAATGGGGGAATAACTTCAGGAATCCCTGCTAGGCTAGGAGATGTTACCAACATAGGTGATTCAGGTCCCTTACTGCACAACCCTATAACCGACGCTAGTGGTAGTGCTAAGTCGTCTGTTCTATTGCCATCCACGTCTTCCCAATTATGTTCTGTTCTAAGGAAGGAAATAAATATCTCATCTGGGGAAAGTCTGAGTTGCAATGGTGAACACCCTGGCGAGATGGACCAGTTTTTCTCCATCCAATGGCAGCTATCAAAGGAAAGAATAGCAGCAGAGCTCCTCCAATGCAGAAATTCCTATGATTTTTGTGTATGGTCGGAGTTACTGGACAAAGTTGCCACACTGGTATGTCCTGTCATGATGGATAACTCCTGTCAAACTAACATTTCTTGGACCTCTGATATGGTGAATATGGGCTGCCAAACCCCTCAGCAGGAATTTGTTCCACCTTCGGTTGAGGATAAAAATAGCCAGACTAAGTTAGGTGTGCTGAACATCATCAAGGCGCCAATGGTGGGAGATGTGCTACAATCATCTGACACTTCAATGTCTGCTTCCACTTTTGATGGTTAAGACAGACCAGCTCAGAAGGGGCTGGTTCTGGTGGATACAGATCCGGGCTCGGCCTCCTTGTGTGCTGTTACTGAAGTCTGCACCAAACTTAAACCCCACCCTTTTATATATGCTCGACTCTGAAAATCTGAGATGCCACATATTACAGTAAGTCACTGAGATAGCTTGTTTTAGATCCAATAAACATTATAATCACCAGCGTATTGCCACCAGTGAAATTGGAGCCCAGACAGGCACTAAGGAACAAGGTGTTGGCCTGGCTTTGTGAAAAAATGGGACCAGGGATTGTTAGAGGATGGAATCTGAAGATTGTGCGTAGGATCAAGTTGCGGGAGTATTGTGCGCATGCCAAAAGGGACTGTATACTCATTGGCTGCCGTCAAAGTAATCTCCCTTTTTTCCTAGCAAACTAACAATTTCCTTAATTTACCCTCCGATTTGAAGTTAATAGTGGACCGTAGATAATTTATTTTCAGCCTTACCGTTTCTCCTGTTTTTGTTGCTTTTTTCATGATTATGTTTTGTTTACCATGTATATTTGTATGTGCGCACTGAGGCCCATGGGCGTGCTGTGCAATATAAGGAATAAAAATGAATAAATAGGCTCAAAAAGCTGTTGGTCTTCATTTACCATTCCAAGGAGTGAAACTGTTCAGAGAACAGCTTGAGGAAAAGGTTCATCTGGTCTATAGTGAGGAAATGCTCTAGTAAACCCCAGGAAGAAACATATCACCAGACCAGCAATATTCAGGGATACCAGCTCTAGGATCTCATGAGCTCACCCACTTGCCTCCAAAGATCAGGCTCACTTCAGGACAATAAAGAGGATGTTCAGACTCAAGTTTAGTGCCACTACTCCACCCAAGACAACGCAATCCTAACTGGGCCAGACTCGCATCTCTGGGACCATTGGTAGGGCTAGGCTTATGCAGTTCTTCTCCCAAAGGTACCTGTCCATATCAGACATTTGGGTCCTGGACATCCTCGAAGTCAGTGTATACAGTGAAAGAGAGAAGCATGTATTCAACCCTATTTCTGGTAATCAAAGCATTAAGGAGTTACAGATTGTGATAAACCTCAAGGCTCTCCTCACCTTCAAGATGGAAACATTACAGCACACCATCCCTCTAGTCACCTCCAACAGGGATTTGCACACTTCTCTAGACCTCAGCGACACATACATCCATGTCCACATCAGGCCAGACCACCCTCAATTCTCATGGGTGCATCTAGGACTTGTTCCAGCACCTTTGAGAAAGTTGGCTGGGACATCCCATGCAGCAGCCCAACAGTTCGCTGGAATCCACTCATGGCACAGAAGTGTAAGACAGACACAAGCTTTAGCAGGGGGATGGCAGTTCCGATTGTGATGGCACTCTGGAGATCAGCCTGGATCAGGGTGAGCATGTCTTCAATGGTCCAAACAATAAAGTGTTAATAATTGGTTGTCCGTCAGTGTCCAAGGGGATGGGCGGACACGTGTGTATGGGTGCCCCCCGTAGCACATGTCTCTGCACCTTTGTGGTGCCTGTCTCCTTCCCTTATGGGTTCTTGCATGCTCCTGTAGCTGGATGAATTGTAGGAGGTTGTGGATACCATAATCGACGTCTACTTGTTGCTACATGCTGCTTGGATGTGTGTTTGGGGAAGGTGTGGGCCTTATATACTCCTCCTGAGTGGTTCTGGTAGACGTGTGCCTTGATTTCCATCACCTGTATGCATTACCTCCACCTTTTCGGCAGGGGTAACTATACTGTGTTTTTGGCTGAATTACCACTGATTCTATAATATTGGTTATATTATATAGTGCTCTTTCCCCATTTGTATGTCCTCAATGCGCTTTGTGGTAGGAACGCCCTTGGTGACCGTAGTCAATGTGCTGGAAGATCTAAGAGTTTTAGAATAGGAGATGAATGTGTGCATTTTTGCCGGTCTAGGACTTAGGTGGCTGGCTAGGCCTGACTAAGCAGCCCAAAAGTCAGGCACGTGGGTGAGGGCTGTTGGTGGTTAGTGATAGATTGCTATTGTTGAGAGAGTCGATATGTGGGCAGCTATACCGAATTTCTTTTCATGGACAGTCGCTGCATGGTAGTGGCAGAGGTGTTGTGGTACGTCAGGTGTTTCAGTGGGGATGGCTAAATGTGCTGCTAGACCGGATGAGCATAGACATAGCTGCATTCTATGGTGCATGGATGTTTGGCTGTGCCTGTGGCCTGTGTCCACAGACGTGGTGTGAGTTATACGTACCGTAGGCTTCGCAGTTGTTTGGCTGGAGCGATCTTTGTCCAGTGCGGTCGGGGTGGTCTCTCTGGTGCGAGGGTCTGAGCAGGTAGGGCGGGTGAGTTTATTGTGGTGTGCCACAGCGAAGGCTGTTGGCTTCCCTGGTGTATTTGTTAGGTAGGAATGTTTTGTGCATGGGGCGACAGTATGTCGGGTGAGCCGCTGCGAATGCTGCCGATCTCTCTGTTGTAATTGCTGTAAGGGAATTTTGGGTTCGGCAGTGTGGTTTTGGGACGGGAGGATTCAGGGGGATTTTGTGGGAAGAGCCAGGATTTTAGGGCCTTTCTGAATTTCAGGTGGTTTTCAGTGTTGCGAATGTGTATGTGTAGGGAGTTCCAGATGATTGGCGCTTGGACGGAGAAGGAGGATCCACCCAGCCTGGAGGAGTTGTGAGGTGGGACCACTAGGCGTAATTCTGTGCGAGATCTGAGATTCCTAGAGGGCTGGTAGTGAACGAATTTGTCTCGGAGGAATTCCGGTCTGTTGTTGTGAATGGCACGATGGGTGATACACAGGGCTTCAAAGGTGGTGCGTCGGGAGCCAATGGAGGACTTTTAGTGTAGGGTTGATGTGTTCTCTCGTGGGTAGGTTAATGAGAAGGGGTGCTGCCGCGTTTTGGATCCTTTGGAGTTTCCTTAGTTGAGATGCTGTAGCGCCTATGTAGAGGCAGTTTGCGTAATGTAGGCGAGACAGGATGATGGAGTTGATGGCCGAAAAACGGTGTGGATAGGTCAGGTAAGGGAAGATACATCTGAGAATCCGTAGATGGAAGAAGCAGGTTTTAGATACAGTAGTTGTGTTTTGGGTGAGGGATAGATCTGAATCCAATGTGCATCCGAGGTTTTTACCACGTTACAGATTACTGGTGCTTGTCCTAGGGCTTGAGGCCACGGTATTGGTTGGGGGAGGAGTGCCGTTTTCCTGCAAACTAGGATTTCAGTTTTCCCAGAATTGATGATGAGGTGGTTGGTCGTCATCCAGTGGTCAATATCCGAGAGGCATGACGACAGGTCCGGACTGCCGGAGCCTTGAGATTTTGGGATTTTGAGAATGATCTGGGTGTAGTCTGTGTAGTTGTAGCAGGTAAGATTGTATGAGTGGATGATTGCGGGCAGGGGTTTTAGGTAGAAGTTGAAGATTAGGGGAGATAGGGATGCTCCTTATGGGACACCTTTCCTTACTGGTCGTGTTGTGGATACGAACTGGTGGAGGTGCGTGATTTGTTATCGATTTGAGGAGGAAACAACATTTTTTGTTTCTGGCTGTAATTCCATCGACAGAATTTGCCTCCGTGCTAATTCTGCAAGATCTTTGAGGAATTACCTATGGGGGTAATTCCACCAGTGGTAATTTTGCCAGTGGAATTACCACCAATTTTTAAGTAAGCATCATTTGACATGATATGATATGATATTTTATTTGTATCGCGCTCCTACACAAGTGTTACACGCTCGTACACATAGTGGTAAAGGTTGTGGTAACTGATTTACCACCAATTTTACCACGTACTGCCATACTCGTAAAGAGGGCCAATGTCTGCTATCCATATAGTGCAGGAACACGGGGAGGGCAATGTCCAGTGTGCCAGGATACAAGAAACTACAGAGGCAGAAGTACAAAACGCAGTGAGCAGGCAATGTTTGTTCGGAGTTAAAATCAGATAAAAAAGAATAAATAAGAGTGGAGCCAATGAGCATCCTTGTTTTACCCCCTTATTAGTTCTAAAATTCTCAGTAACGCTGCCCTTGGAGGAGCAGTAGCCTGCAGCATGGGTATCTAAATAGCAGGCTTGTATGAGATTCATGAGGCCTCTAAGAACCTTAAGTGCTTCCAGATTCCTCCACAGTATGTTCCTATCTACGGAATCAAAAGCTTTTTCCAGGTCCAAGAAAGCCACATACAGCCTACCCCCTCTAATCTTACAATGCCTCTCAATTGCAACATTCGATATAAAACATTAGTCTAAGGTAGAAAATCCTTTCCTAAACACCACTGGAGTAGCACTTAAAATGTTATTTCTCTCTGCCCATTCTTCCAACCTATAAATTAAACATTTACTAAAAAGCTAACTAGTTATATCTATCAGAGATATCGGACTATAACAGTTGGGATCAGCAGCTGAACCTTAAATAAAGAAGTCCACCATTCAAAACACGATTTGTACACGTCCGAGCACAAACCGTCAGGGCCAGCGGCTTTACCCAGTGACATGGGTTTGTGAGAAATAGAAACTTCCCCCTCAGAGAGGACAATGGGCCTCATTACAGGTCGGGCGGTCCGGAAAAAACAGTGGCGGTAAAACCTTCTTCAGAAGGGATTTATATTGAGTTTAGCAAGAGCAATCCCACTCCTCCTCCCCCTTCTTACAATGTAATATAGCTGGGATTTAAAAGCTCTGCAGTCCATATCAAACCATGGGGATTGCATCCCCCCCCAGTCGTGGTTGCCCTGGGATAACCAGAGGAGATGAACGCCCCTCTCTAATTTCCTCCACCATTTATAGAAATTCCAAAATAACTTTTTTCCCTGGTGATCACCCCTCTGGGGTCCTGCAACTTTAGTCCTAATAGCTGGGAGGTTAATGATACTCTCTAAAAAGTATTGTTCCAGTTAACTTGTGGTCCATCATGGCTGTGTTAGTAGATATCTGTGGTTAGGATACATCTTTGTGGATACATTTACCACTAAGGTAAGGGGGAATGATCGCTATCCGGGCGTCTTATTACCATCAAATCTGTTAATCCTCTTTCACCGTTCTCAAAGGTACAACTAAGGATTTTCCCCGTTACTTCTACCATTAAGCTCAACAAGACAATGGTCAGCAATGGAAAGATCAAGCTCGGCTCCCCTACAATGTTGTGTTTGGTTTTTAAGGTTCCTGGAGTGGATATTTGAAGGCATCATGAAGCAAGACACAGACAACATGCATAAAGTTCAAAATAAAATGGTTTATTAAGTCAAAAATGTCAAGATGTTTGAAGACCCAACTTGCCCTTTGCTAGGGTGGTATTTCCCTACGCAAACAAAAATAAGGAAACTCTGAGTCAGAAAGTTCAACGTAAAAGTCTGGCTGTGTCCAAAACCTACCCTTGACCTTACAACTAAAGCTAACAATGAGTAGGGATGTCAATAATAAAAGAAATGGTGATCAACACAAAGTTCTGAGCTTCTTCCAGCTCCCAGCTTCCATTTAAGCTCCCCTTCCTCAAGTTCAAGAAAGTTCAACAAAAGTCTTAAGATTACCTTTCTCAAGTTCAAACAAACCCTTGAGGTTCCCTTTCACAGGTTCAAGGAAATACAGTTCCTCACAATTATCTGGGTTAACTTCCCCAAGTTCAAGGCAACACAGTTCAACAGAAAAGGGTCTTTAGACTCCGTCCTCAAGACAGCATTGTAGTTCAACAAGACCAGGGGTCCCTTCGCCAAGATTTCAACGTAAGAACTTCTACTTGTCTGTCTTTCAATGTTGAACACAACTCCAGGTAAACCTGACACTCCTTCTGGATTTCATTTAACAGTTCACTAACAGTGCTCATCATTGGTTTATTTCACAATGTCTTTGGCTTTCACAGTGGAGGATTCCCTGGTCTAGGTGCAGTTGTCAGACCACACGGTCTACCCATCACGGTCGCTCTATGCTCTTCAGCCCACACAGGTTCTTCTGCTTTTGCCCCTGTGTGCAGATACACCTCCACTTAGCTTCTTCTTATTGGGCTCTTGGCTGTATGTGCAGTTTCATGCTCTCCTGGCTTCTCCTGATTAGCCTCTTAGCTTTGGCACAATGTGCCGCACATCCCAGGCCAGTCTTGGATTTGCCACACTGTATTTATTCACAAACTTCACTTTGTGGTGGTCTTATTTATTCCCCACCTTTCTGTCATTCTCTTTCACATTTGGACTCGTATTTCATATGTTGCTTTCAAATGGGCACTTTCCCATCTAACTTCCATTAGCTCTTAGCTTTGCTCACAATGTTTTCATTCAGTTTGGTATTTAATTTTCATGCTTTAACTTAGTTGCTTAATTCTTAGTCAACCCGTGGCTTCAGTTTCTTTCAATCTGAACATGCTATTTCATGTGAAATTCTTTCTCCTGGCTCTACAGCTCCAGCTGCTCTCTCCCAACCACAGAGGTTCCCGCACTTGTAGGACTCCAGCGGCCCAACTCACCCTGGGATCCAAATGTCTTCTGGATCGTCTGCCGGTGTCCTCACTTCCTTCAGGACCTATCATGGCTGCCTCCTCATGAGCAGGGTCCCCTGCTGGTCTCCCCCACACAGGCCTTCCTGTTGGTCACCTTGCTGATCTTTTGGTCTCCTTTAATACACCCGCAACCACTTAACATTTTGCTGGTGTGGTCTCTTAATTGGACTTGCCTGTCTGTAGATAAAGGTACATGCCTGACCTTCACAGTATTCTGCAGGCATCTTCCTCATCCCAGTACTAGAGTTGTGGAAGCATTTATTGGTGTTCACTTCTCCTAGTCACCTCTTCTTCGTCCCAGTACTGTCATATGGAAAATGTGGGAAGATGAGGGGAGATGTTTGACAATAGCTCATAAAGGCTGGGGGAGGATTTGGTCAATGTTCAGAAGAGAAAGGGGAATACCATGTCTCACCTTTGGGTACCCCACTCCCAATCCCCAATGACCCTCCACCTAGGTGATCCTCTCGTGCTTCTCCACCCCCAGGGTCAGGATGGCCTTTCCCTGACCACCTGAGAAGAGTATTCAGGGGGGAGTAGGAGTGAGAATACCATCAGGTTTCTTACATACTCTTCCCCAATACAGTTTGGACCGGGGTGCTTCACAGGGAAACTGGGAGGGGAAGTCTATGTTACCTTGCTCTCGCCCCTTCCGGTACTCTACTGTGAAGCAGTAAGGTTGAAGGTCCAGGAGCCACCACATTACCCGAGGGTTTGATTCTTTCCTCAGACTGATCCAAACTGCAGGAAAGTGGTCTGTTGGTAAGCAAAACCTATGACCCAGGAGATAATACTTTAGGTGAATCACTGCCCACTTTATTTCCAGTTCCTCTAGCTCGATGACTGAGTAATTCTTCTCTCTAGGGAAGAGTTTTCTGCTGATGTACAAAATTGGGTGCTCCTAACCATCATGGTTTTTGCGACAGAACAGCTCCTAACCTTATTAAGGAAGCATCAGTTTGGAGAATTAATTCTTTCAGAATGAGGCTTTGGCATAGGGCTTGTTTCAAGGTCATATAACAGATCTCATCTTCCGCTTCCCATCTGATCTTTTGAGGCTCTGCATTTTTCAATTTGTCTGTCAGTCTGGAGGTTTTGCTGGAGAAATTTGGAATAGACCTGCGGCAGTACTCGATTAGTCCCAAAAAGGCAGTTAGATCTTTCTTAGTTTTTGGAGTGGGGTTATTAAGAACAGCTCTCACCCTCTCTTGCTGCGGTTGGACAATGCCATTACCCACAAAGAACCCCAAATACTTAACCACAGATTGGGCAAGCTTACATTTTCTGGAATTAGCGGTCAGCCCTGCCTTTCTTAACACTCTCATAACAGTGTAAAGGTGGTAAAAATGGTGTTCCCATGTCCTGCTATGTATCACAATGTCATCTATATAGGCTCTGTAAAATTCTGAGTATGGCTGCAAGATTGTATCAATTAGTCTCTGGAATGTTGCAGGAACACCATGCAGATCAAAAGGCAGGACTTTAAAATGAAAAAAACCCTATGGGAGTGGCAAAGGCAGTTTTTCTTTATTCAGTCCACGCAAAGGAACTTGCCGATACCCTTTAGTTAGATCTATCTTCGAAAGGTAGACAGCATTACCCAGCCGTTTTACTTTTCAGACACGTGTAATAACCTCAGTATTACCCAAATTGACCTTTTACAATTGACCTTTGGTCCTAATTGACCTAATTATAGTGGTCCTAATTGACCTTCTGCACAATGACATTTATATTATTTTAGTGTTTTTATATATGTATTGGGTTGGTTTTGGATTATAAATAATATAAGGGGATTGGGTGGGGGTTGCAGGGGTTTTTGGATTGGGTTGGAGGTTGCAGGGGGTTTCCCCCTGCATATATGTCCTAATTGACCTTTTAAATTTGGTCAATTCTCCCGAGGTCAATTTTGAAAAGGTCAATTTGTATACATC
This sequence comes from Ambystoma mexicanum, assembly GCF_040938575.1. Lineage (NCBI taxonomy): Eukaryota > Metazoa > Chordata > Amphibia > Caudata > Ambystomatidae > Ambystoma > Ambystoma mexicanum. Next base: position 524,497,147 of record NC_090939.1, read on the forward strand.
CATGACCAAAACGTTTTCCCTATTACACAAACTAAAAGTTCTTGGACTCAGAAAGGCAATGATGTACACTTAGACCATTAGTTGGAAAATAATTGGCTCTTTACAGGCCCTTTATTCACATTCCATAAGTATACGTATTACTACGAAATAAATGCAACTGGTTAAACAAGAATACATGCACAGGCATAAACACCATAAGTATACATCACCATTAGTGCAGTTGTAGGAGAAAGCTTCATCTCGGCCACAACAACACTACCAGGCCTCGAGGTAGGTAGGCAGAGAGATCACGCATCACCTAATGGGGTCTGGAGCATAGCGTCCTCCCTCTCAGTGAGACTTTAATACCTGGGGTTCCAATTCTCTGTTACCTCATGGGGATTGCACCTCTCTTTTTATGGGGTGATGAATCCCTGCCCCTCATAAGTGCATACTGTAACTGGCTGAAGGACAGACAGCAAGCATGGGAGGCAATAGTGGAAAAATCCGGACAGTGGAAAAAACCAGCTCATCTCTCGTGCTCCCGTTCCCAGCACCCCTTATCAATGCACCTGCACACCCCTGCCTCCCCTCTCGGCTTGTCCTTTAGTAAACAATACAATAACTATCCTCCATAGTGAGCTCATCTGCTTCATGCTACAATATCGCAACCGTTGCAGAAATCATGTCTTCCTTCTGAGCTCGCAAAAACGTAGACTTTCATTGCAGTTTGGAAGTGAATGTCCAAAATGGGCGCACACCGGTGCCATGTTTTTTAGCTCATTTTCGCACACATATTACACCAGCTGGTCTATCAGATCGCTGATACAGGGCATTGGGTAAGTGTCAAAGGCAGAGACAGCATTTACCTTTCTAAAGTTTATACAAAACCTTCAACTTCCATTGGGTTTTGCCACAAACACGATAGCAGAGGACCAAGGACTGTTAGAATGTTCGATGTTATTAGCCTCTAGCATGTTTTTAGCTTCTTGAATGATGGCATCTTTTCTAGCCTCGGGTAGCCGATAAGGTTTCAAGTTTACCACTTTGCCTATGGGAGTACGGATGTGATGATACATATAATTCACTCTTACAGGCTCCTCTTAAAAAACATCAGTAAACAGTTTTATAACGTCATACAGGTCTTGCTTTTGATTGTTACTGAGGTCAGGTGAAATTAAGGCTTTGTTTTCTGGGTGTTCTTTTAAATGACCGGATAACATTATAGCCTGTGACTCTGAAGGATTTTACCTCTATTTCTTCAAACAATTTACTTGGTTGATTTGGGTTTTAAGACGGCGGTCTGGTTGTGAGATCTTCTAATTATAGGGACCCATTTGTTCCAGTACGTAGTATGCCATGCCATCTGGATACCAACTTATTCTCAGAATTAGGCAAAAGTACCAGCACCTTTTGTCCTATGGAAAAGGCTTCTTGAAGAAGCCTTTTTTATCATAGGAGGTATTTTGTTGTTCCTGTGCTTTAACCATGTGAGTCTGTACTATAACAGCCGTTATGTGTTCTTTCAGCCTATGTGCAGTCTCTCTCTTCCCATAATTCACCATAATATCAAGGACATTCCAGGATTTTCGTCCATTGAGGAGTTCAAACAGGGAAAATCCTGTTGAGGCCTGAGAGGTTTTGCAGTCTGCAAACAAGGTCCAGGGTATCATTTGATCCCAGTTTTTACCATTCTGCTCAATTAACTTTCAGAGTATGGTTTTGAGGTTCTTATTAAATCTTTCTACAAGTAAATGTGTCTGAGGATGATACACAGATGTTCTGAGGGAGGTGATGTGTAATAGTTATTTAACTTCCCCCATAAGATTGCTCATTAAAGTAGAGCCCTGGTCAGTCACTATTTCCTTTTTAAGCCATAATCGAGGGAAGAAATGGAGCAGGTGTTTCAGGATTTGTTGTGTTGTGTTGGCTCTCAGGGGGAAGGCCTCCAGATATCATGTAGCGTAATCTACAATACAGAACTGCAATAGGTGATGTCTCATGGAACAAAACTTAGTCTTCAATTATTTAATGTTCAGGACTCGGATATTAAAAGAGGAGCGCGTTGGGTCAGTGAATCATGTAATAAAAATTATTCCATTCTTTATTATAATAAATGCATTACAAGAGTTCATCCCAAAATCTCATTCAATTGTTACAGATAATGTATACCTGAAAACATAATCTGATAAAATATACAATGGTCAGAAACACCAATAATGTTGTGTCCTACAGAGAATAGAGAAGGCAAAAGTTCCCTTTGCCTAAATCTAAAACATAACCTTAGTCATCTCAATTAGCTATAGTGTTTCCTTTTTCAAATTTTTAAGTCAACTAGAGGTATTCTAGAATAGTATAGCCAATACTATTCTAACATTTCATTAATGAATAGCCCTTCATGCTTAGAAGATTTGTGGGGTTTGACAAACTCTTGGACTGGAAAGGCGCTGGTTGGATTTGATAATCCAGTACTTGTTGGTAGGTAGTTTGCACAAAAAATAAGTGAGTCAGGTTATTAGTGTGTCAAACATGAGGTTTTTAGGTTTATTCCTTGTTGTAGTCAGCACCAATGAAAGACATCATTGGATGTAAAGGTAATATTCATAACATGATGATATGTTACACAGCCGACGCGCGTTTCGACCTAAGTCTTTTTCAAGGCCATTTGGGTTTGAGGGTTGAGCTTCCAGGTGGGATGGGCTGGTCCTCCCAAGTGTGGGTGCCAGTGGGCTGGTTAGCCGTGCTTGGCCGGGTTCGGCAGTGCTGGTGTGTGGAGTCGTGGAGCGGCTGCCCTAGTTTTGACGACCAAGTCATCTAGTTCTAAACAAAAACTGGTGTTCATCTTCCTCGGGACTAAAAACATTTGACAAAATGAATTTGTAAATGTGGTGTAGTATTTTCTTTAGTATTTTACTTTTTCTTTTTTTTTCCTTTAGCACCATTTCATGATTGGTGCATTAAGTGAAATCCTAGTTTCTTCTTCTAATTGTGGACACAGGAAAATTCTGTCCTTTAACCAAAAATATGCAAGATAATTTTCAATGTATCTTTATATTAGGATCAAGAATAGACCCCTTTTCCCATGTGGCTGTTCAGCCAGTCTGAGAGGTTTAGATGCAATCATCCGTCTAGGTCTCGTGGCATCTATTAACTCCCAACAATCACGTGTATTATCCGTGTATCACAACCATAGTGCCCACGGGGACCTAAGCCATCATTTCTTCCGACATGTCTTCCCGCGTTCGTGACAGAATGTGGCTAATGCTGAATGGCAGCAATAACCAGAATGTATTTATTCCCCAATATGGAAGTTTCTACAGGTGCAACAATGTCCATACCAATCCGGGAAAATGGAACCTCCATTATCCATTATTGGTAACGGATTTAAGGGAACTGGTGGTGGAATGTGACTGCTGGTTTCTGGAAGATTACACACGCTTGAATACATTTTTCATGTTAGCATGAATTCTGGGCCAGTAAAACTTGTTTGCCATATGTATCTGAGTTTTGGACTGTCGCAGATAGTCTCCCGTCAAATGTGAATGACCGCCTGCTTGTGACTTTTAAGGACCACCAACTGAGTTTTACCAGGCCCTCTGATCTGATGTCTCCTCTTTAAAGAAGTCCATGTTTCAAGAAGAAAAACGGTCCCCCTTTCTCACAACCTCCTGGCTCTGATATCACTTGGAAAAATGCTTCTGTTAACAAGGGGTTGTTTCTTTGTGCAAAGGCTAAGCCTGGAAGTGTCTTGCGCTCTTCCTCTTTAGTTTTTGTGGGTTCAGGGTTGGGAGGGCCATCAGATGTGTCATCGGCCTCCCCAAAGCCTTGAGTTCCTCTATCAGTGCTTTCCTTGCCAAATTCTTCCTTAAGCCTAGAGAACACTGCTTTCTCAAGCACCCCTTGAACAATGTTATCCCCTTGATGAATTTGGAATGGATCCTTCCCATGATTTTGTAAAATTACCTTAACATCACTTCTAAAAGTCTTGAGCTATTACTCCTGCTAATACTTCATTTCCAAACCTCCATGCCAGCCCCGATTTGGCTGCTAGTCTGATGTATGTATCAGGGGGTGGAATTACTATCAAATCAGTGGATATCAGTCTTCTTTCATCTGGAGGAATAGTTTCATGCCTACTGCTACAGATATCAAACCCAATAGAGCACTTGGTAGCTACTGAAGGGTCTGATGCAATGGCACCTAGCTTTTCAAATCTTAGGGTCCCTCAATTTGTATCGGTTGAGCCACATCCCACTGCTGACACCACTTGTGCAGGCATCATAAAGCAAGAAACAGACAACAGACTTAAAGTTAAAAATAAAATGGTTTATTAAATCAAATGTCAGGATGGTTGAAGACCTAGCTTGCCCTATGCTAAGGTGGGATTTCCCTACCTCAACAAAACTAATGCAAGTCTGAGTCAGAAAGTTCAACTTAAAGGTCTGTCTGTGTCCAAAACCTACCGTTGCCCTCACAACTAAAGCTAAACAATGTGTAAGGATGTGAATAATAAACAAAATGGTGATCAACACAAAGTTCTGAGCTTCTTCCAGCTCCTAGCTTCCTTTTCAGCTCTCCTTCCCCAAGTTCAAGAAAGTTGCATAAAAGTCTTGAGATTACCTTTCTCGAGTTCAAACAAATCCTTGAGTTTCCCTTCCCCAAGTTCAGGGCAATACAGTTACACACAATTTTCAAGGTTCCCTTTCCCAAGTTCAAGGCAACACAGTTCAACAGAAAAGGGTTGTGTTTAACAGGGTTGTAAGCCCCAAAAACCTGTCGCTGGGTCACAGCTGTAATGTGATAGATGTTAGAATTGGTCCAGGCACAGGGGCAACCATGCAGAAAAAAATCACCAAAAAGATTCACCAAAAACATTCTGTGTTGTGCCCCCATGCAGGCACCTGACATATCACCTACCAATCTACGGCAGGGATATGACCTCTTAACTGCTCATTAATGGTATTGGTAAGGCATAGGGGTACCACGCAGAATGTTTTCAGTGAGTTTTTTCTGCGTGGTTGCCCCTGTGTCTGGACCAATGTTAACATCTATCACATTACAGCTGTGACCCAGCGACAGGTGTCTGGGGCTTACAACCCTGTTAAACACAACAAACACATATAATAGATATAGAGTTCCTCTATTTAACACAATGGTGTTAATTTGATGTGATACAGTATTGCATTCCAACTTCTGGTGTAGACCGGTGAAGATGCGTGTTATATCTACATTCACATATTAGTTTACATTTTTCAATGAACCATGCAATAGGTATTGAACTGTTAACCAAGACATGGCTGGTCAACACTAGTAGTGGGAACAACCAGGTAGAGCGTGCCTAACGATGGTTGCTAATTCCAGCTCTGGCCCACACCAAGATGGCGGGTGGGGTTTTCAGACATCTACGCGCATACGCTAGGCTACCATAGCGACCCTACAAACATCTATGGATCCGAGCTGTGCGCTGTGTGGCGTTCGGCTAGGATTTTAATAGTCACGATTAGCTAAGATGGGGACATACGCCCTTTTAGGTATGCGTTCCAAACAGCGAGCGAACATGTTTTTTATGATGAATCTTAACAGACACGAATGGAGGGAACGATTGTTTGTTGACACCAATTGAATCACGCTGTATGACCCCATGGTGTCCTTATGCATACCATATTGACTCAGACTATCAGTGACATGTTCACCACAAGGGTATGCTTCCCGAGCGGGAAACTCTGTGTGGTTTGACCTTAATGGGACAAACCACAATATAGTATTGAATCGTACTGGTCACAAAAATCAGTTAGGCTCGATCAGTATTTAAGCTGTCCTTAGTCCAAAGCATAGACTTTGCCTTATGGCCATATGAGCCCAGAGTAATCCTCTTCTTTCCCCACTTTCACCAGTGTTTTGACTTACCATTCGACCACCTTACTTCCGTTAACTAGCTAGGGTTACTACCATCCGCAAGGATGGGTGAGTTCAAGTTTACTCTCATTCATAGTTCTGCTTGAATCTAGTATTTTATTCATTACCGTTTCAAATATTTGTATAATGAACTGTTTACCCAACAAGCATGAAGCTTCTCATCCTTACCGTGTATGAATGTGGAGGTTAATACTGTTTTGTTTGAACAATAATTGGGTTACATACATTTGCCTAAAAAACCTTTGAATATTGAATGGTCATTTTTTATAACCCCATAGGACCCTTCTGAGGAATGTGGAGGTCAGTACCTTTTTGGTTTCAACAAATATTAGGTTATATGCATTTCCCTGAAAATGATCAATACTGAATGGTTATCTTGTATAACCCTATAGGACCCTTCTGATGAAGCACACTTCAAAAATAGGAACTGGTAGCTCTTGCTCGGAAGAAGGATTATTAGGATCCGAAACGCGTTGGCAATATACTACCTTATGTTGAGCTACCGTGGATATGATTAGAATATCTTGAAAAATGTTATGATGTCCATTTGTGAATGCGATAAACAAGGGGCTTTATGAACTTTGTACTGATGGTGTTCTGTTTAATATGATGTTTCAACATTGCCTACACTGAAATGTGAATGGCTATTGTGCCTGTGTTACTTAACAGGATTATAGTTACTAATGACAACATTTCACTGTCTCTTTTGTATTTGATATGATAAATGAGACTAATACTCAATCAAACCTGAGTCTTTAATCTTGATATTTTGGACTACTATATTCGTAATACTGCGTCTGTCTACGGACTGAGCTATTGATGTTGTAAAGTATTCATGCTTGTTGCTTAAAAGCAATTTACACTATTGAAGTGTATGTGCAAGGTTTGGGTTCCCAATTAATGGGTGACCCTAATACTAAACAATACTGACAATCACTGGGACTTCTGTCCCCCCAGGACTGCATCTTAGGGCCACTGTGTGGCAGCCACACAGATTTGTTTTCCATTGTTCTTACCTGTCCCAAGTGGCCTTGTGACATAAGCCCTTCTCCACCCGAAATGTATTGGAACTAAGTCTGTTAAGCACATGTCTTATGAGGATCTGAAGATTATAAAACTTCAATCTCTTTGAGATTCACAATAAGAGATTCTGTACAGTACAGGACTGTGCAACCCCCCTCCCTTTTCCTATCGATCCACGCAAGCAGGGTCATCTGCTGGTCTCCCCCACACAGGCCTCCCTGTTAGTCTCCTTGCTGCTATTTTGGTCTCCATTTATACACCTGCACCCACTTAACAGGTTGTAGGTGTGGGCTCTCAATTGGACTTGCCTGACTGTAGTTAAAGGGACATTCCTGACCTTCACAGCACCCTGCAGGCATATTCCTCGTCTCAGTACTAGAGTGGTAAAAGGAGTTATTGGTGTTCACTACTCCTAGTTGCCTATTCCTTATCCTAGTACTCTCATAGGGAAAATGTGGGAAAATGAGGGGGAGATGTTTGACGATAGCCCACAATGGACAGGGGAGGGTTAGGTTGGTTTTCAGAAGGGAAAGGGGAATACCGTGTCTCACCTGTGGGTACCCCACTCCCAATCCCCAAGGACCCTCCACCAAGGTGACCCTGCCTCACTTCTCCACACCGAGGGTCAGGATCCAAAAGAGATGGCCTTTCCCAGGCCACCTGAGAAGAGAATCCAGGCGGGGTAGGAGTGAGGATACCCTCAGATTTCTCACAGATACTACATATACCCTCTATTATCTGTCTCTCCTCATTCACCCTCCTAAATGTCCCTAATTTAATAGTCAAATCCCCCATAATTATAATATAAAGACACCTTCTATAATTGTTAATGGCCTAAGCAAGTTTATTTAAGACTTTATCAATAGATTTACTCTTATTTGGTCAGAGAAAAACATTTGATAAAAACAACTCCTCCTACTCCTCAACTCATTTTAAAGCAACCCCAAAGCATCTTTGGTCCCCAGATCTACTTTCTCTGGCTTAAAATGGAGGAAGCTTCTTCTTATTAGTATTGAGATGCCCCAAGGGGGCCTTCCCCTGACCCCTTTCTCAGCATCGATAGAATAGCTGTTATAACCCCTGAGGGTTATCTCAGCCTGAGACCATGTCTCTTAGAGGCAGATAATAGTGGAGAAAAAGGTTAACCATTTGCCATTGTTTACCTTTCCTTTAATACCTGCCACACTCCAGGATATACATTTTTGTTGGGGAGCTTCAATCCTCAGCTCCCACTGCTATAGGCTGATTGGTGGGATTGAAAGCATGCAACCGTAGACTGTTTCTTGGCATGTAATGAAACCTTCAATATCTGCCCTGGCATTTGCATACGCCTGCACGATTCTACAGCTGGTTTGGACCGCACTGCGACTTTCAGAAAAATTTCCTTGTCAATACCCTCTTTGTAAGGACACCAATATTACCTAGATACCTTATCAGACTGTAGTGAATTATGCCAAGAGTCATGCAAATGGCAGATCTTAGCTCTTCTCTCCAGGTAGACTTCAATACCCGTCGATTCCAATGCCTCTCTACTTTGAATAAGGCATGCCCTCAGATAAATAGTACAATTTTTTTAAAGAAATGTCGCTAACTCCCAACATCTTGTGTAATGCATTCAGAAGAGCCCTCTTATATGAATTTGTATTCCTGTGTGATAACCCTTTAAAAGTAGATTAAATCTAACTTTCTCCAACACTCCAGGGGGTCGTCTGAGGCAGTCAAACCCTCCCACCTCCAAAGAGCCTGTCCTCCAGAGAGACAATAGTCACCAATGTCCCGTTGATTTAAAACGTCACTTGCCACTCCTAATGTTTCACACTGAGTTTTTTGGAAGGGGTTCCCTTTCCATGCTTACTAAAGGCATGTCTTCCACCAGCTTCGTACATTCATCCTTCTACTTGTGGGTACTCATCAGAGGTATCTTTTCAATCCTAATATGTACAATTGGTTCCACAAGTACGTACCTGAGAACAAGCCCCTCACATTCATGCACCCATTCTCCTCACACGTTTTAATCTTTGACATCCTTGGAAACCAAGACCGGAGAAGAAGGGGTCATACTGTCACAGCGACACAGTGGTTGCTGTGGCGCAGATGGAGAAGAATGTCCCATTTGCCGTGATGTTCTTTCCCAGACTTTAGAGTGCCAGTCTAGTCTTTTCCAAGATGGCGCCCAGACGCCGACCTTTTCTTCATTCAGCGAACCCTGCTCACCGCATTTAAACCCTCCGGAGTTCCTCTATCGGGTGAGACGCTAGTATATCCTTTTCTGCTTTTCCTGCCCAGATATTCTTGTACTCTTGTCTTCTACTTTGTTTTCAGGATCACTTTCCTCTCTCTGATCCATCCTACTTGCCTTCTGCTTTATCTTTAGTCCACTGTATTTCCTGCTATCTTCTAAATTGGACATCGCATTACAACTGCTTCAGTTTGTAACAGGGTTTTTTATGCCGGCTTGGCTTTTTCCCCACCAGACCAGCAATATTCAGGGATACCAGCTCTAGGATCTCATGAGCTCACCCACTTGCCTCCAAAGATCAGGCTCACTTCAGGACAATAAAGAGGATGTTCAGACTCAAGTTTAGTGCCACTACTCCACCCAAGACAACGCAATCCTAACTGGGCCAGACTCGCATCTCTGAGACCATTAGTAGGGCTAGGCTTATGCAGTTCTTCTCCCAAAGGTACCTGTCCATATCAGACATTTGGGTCCTGGACATCCTCGAAGTCAGTGTATACAGTGAAAGAGAGAAGCATGTATTCAACCCTATTTCTGGTAATCAAAGCATTAAGGAGTTACAGATTGTGATAAACCTCAAGGCTCTCCTCACCTTCAAGATGGAAACATTACAGCACACCATCCCTCTAGTCACCTCCAACAGGGATTTGCACACTTCTCTAGACCTCAGCGACACATACATCCATGTCCACGTCAGGCCAGACCACCCTCAATTCTCATGGGTGCATCTAGGACTTGTTCCAGCACCTTTGAGAAAGTTGGCTGGGACTTCCCATGCAGCAGCCCAACAGTTCGCTGGAATCCACTCATGGCACAGAAGTGTAAGACAGACACAAGCTTTAGCAGGGGGATGGCAGTTCCGATTGTGATGGCACTCTGGAGATCAGCCTGGATCAGGGTGAGCAGGTCTTCGATGGTCCAAACAATAAAGTGTTAATAATTGGTTGTCCGTCAGTGTCCAAGGGGATGGGCGGACACGTGGTATGGGTGCCCCCCGCAGCACATGTCTCTGCACCGTTGTTGTGCCTGTCTCCTTCCCTTATGGGTTCTTGCATGCTCCTGTAGATGGATGAATTGTAGGAGGTTGTGGATACCATAATCGACGTCTACTTGTTGCTACATGCTGCTTGGATGTGTGTTTGGGGAAGGTGTGGGCCTTATATACTCCTCCTGAGTGGTTCTGGTAGACCTGTGCCTTGATTTCCATCACCTGTATGCATTACCTCCACCTTTTCGGCAGGGGTAACTATACTGTGTTTTTGGCTGAATTACCACTGATTCTATAATATTGGTTATATTATATAGTGCTCTTTCCCCATTTGTATGTCCTCAATGCGCTTTGTGGTAGGAACGCCCTTGGTGACCGTAGTCAATGTGCTGGAAGATCTAAGAGTTTTAGAATAGGAGATGAATGTGTGCATTTTTGCCGGTCTAGGACTTAGGTGGCTGGCTAGGCCTGACTAAGCAGCCCAAAAGTCAGGCACGTGGGTGAGGGCTGTTGGTGGTTAGTGATAGATTGCTATTGTTGAGAGAGTCGATATGTGGGCAGCTATACCGAATTTCTTTTCATGGACAGTCGCTGCATGGTAGTGGCAGAGATGTTGTGGTACGTCAGGTGTTTCAGTGGGGATGGCTAAATGTGCTGCTAGACCGGATGAGCATAGACATAGCTGCATTCTATGGTGCATGGATGTTTGGCTGTGCCTGTGGCCTGTGTCCACAGACGTGGTGTGAGTTATACGTACCGTAGGCTTCGCAGTTGTTTGGCTGGAGCGATCTTTGTCCAGTGCGGTCGGGGTGGTCTCTCTGGTGCGAGGGTCTGAGCAGGTAGGGCGGGTGAGTTTATTGTGGTGTGCCACAGCGAAGGCTGTTGGCTTCCCTGGTGTATTTGTTAGGTAGGAATGTTTTGTGCATGGGGCGACAGTATGTCGGGTGAGCCGCTGCGAATGCTGCCGATCTCTCTGTTGTAATTGCTGTAAGGGAATTTTGGGTTCGGCAGTGTGGTTTTGGGACGGGAGGATTCAGGGGGATTTTGTGGGAAGAGCCAGGATTTTAGGGCCTTTCTGAATTTCAGGTGGTTTTCAGTGTTGCGAATGTGTATTTGTAGGGAGTTCCAGATGATTGGCGCTTGGGACGGAGAAGGAGGATCCACCCAGCCTGGAGGAGTTGTGAGGTGGGACCACTAGGCGAAATTCTGTGCGAGATCTGAGATTCCTAGAGGGCTGGTAGTGAACGAATTTGTCTCGGAGGAATTCCGGTCTGTTGTTGTGAATGGCACGATGGGTGATACACAGGGCTTCAAAGGTGGTGCGTCGGGAGCCAATGGAGGACTTTTAGTGTAGGGTTGATGTGTTCTCTCGTGGGTAGGTTAATGAGAAGGGGTGCTGCCGCGTTTTGGATCCTTTGGAGTTTCCTTAGTTGAGATGCTGTAGCGCCTATGTAGAGGCAGTTTGCGTAATGTAGGCGAGACAGGATGATGGAGTTGATGGCCGAAAAGCGGTGTGAATAGGTCAGGTAAGGGAAGATACATCTGAGAATCCGTAGATGGAAGAAGCAGGTTTTAGATACAGTAGTTGTGTTTTGGGTGAGGGATAGATCTGAATCCAATGTGCATCCGAGGTTTTTTACCACGTTACAGATTGCTGGTGCTTGTCCTAGGGCTTGAGGCCACGGTATTGGTTGGGGGAGGAGTGCCGTTTTCCTGCAAACTAGGATTTCAGTTTTCCCAGAATTGAGGATGAGGTGGTTGGTCGTCATCCAGTGGTCAATATCCGAGAGGCATGACGACAGGTCCGGACTGCCGGAGCCTTGAGATTTTGGGATTTTGAGAATGATCTGGGTGTAGTCTGTGTAGTTGTAGCAGGTAAGATTGTATGAGTGGATGATTGCGGGCAGGGGTTTTAGGTAGAAGTTGAAGATTAGGGGAGATAGGGATGCTCCTTATGGGACACCTTTCCTTACTGGTCGTGATGTGGATACGAACTGGTGGAGGTGCGTGATTTGTGATCGATTTGAGGAGGAAACAACATTTTTTGTTTCTGGCTGTAATTCCATCGACAGAATTTGCCTCTGTGCTAATTCTGCAAGATCTTTGAGGAATTACCTATGGGGGTAATTCCACCAGTGGTAATTTTGCCAGTGGAATTAGCACCAATTTTCAAATAAGCATCATTTGACATGATATGATATGATATTTTATTTGTATCGCGCTCCTACACAAGTGTTACACGCTCGTACACATAGTGGTAAAGGTTGTGGTAACTGATTTACCACCAATTTTACCACGTACTGCCATACTCGTAAAGAGGGCCAATGTCTGCTATCCATATAGTGCAGGAACACAGGGAGGGCAATGTCCAGTGTGCCAGGATACAAGAAACTACAGAGGCAGAAGTACAAAACGCAGTGAGCAGGCAGTGTTTGTTCGGAGTTAAAATCAGATAAAAAAGAATAAATAAGAGTGGAGCCAATGAGCATCCTTGTTTTACCCCCTTATTAGTTCTAAAATTCTCAGTAACGCTGCCCTTGGAGGAGCAGTAGACTGCAGCATGGGTATCTAAATAGCAGGCTTGTATGAGATTCATGAGGCCTCTAAGAACCTTAAGTGCTTCCAGATTACTCCACAGTATGTTCCTATCTACGGAATCAAAAGCTTTTTCCAGGTCCAAGAAAGGCACATACAGCCTATCCCCTCTAATCTTACAATGCCTCTCAATTACAACATTCAATATAAAACATTAGTCTAAGGTAGAAAATCCTTTCCTAAACACCACTGGAGTGGCACTTAAAATGTTATTTCTCTCTGCCCATTCTTCCAACCTATAAATTAAACATTTACTAAAAAGCTAACTAGTTATATCTATCAGAGATATCGGACTATAACAGTTGGGATCAGCAGCTGAACCTTAAATAAAGAAGTCCACCATTCAAAACACGATTTGTACACGTCCGAGCACAAACCGTCAGGGCCAGCGGCTTTACCCAGTGACATGGGTTTGTAAGAAATAGAAACTTCCCCCTCAGAGAACACAATGGGCCTCATTACAGGTCGGGCGGTCCGGAAAAAACAGTGGCGGTAAAACCTTCTTCAGAAGGGATTTATATTGAGTTTAGCAAGAGCAATCCCACTCCTCCTCCCCCTTCTTACAATGTAATTTAGCTGGGATTTAAAAGCTCTGCAGTCCATATCAAACCATGGGGTTTGCATCCCCCCCCCAGTCGTGGTTGCCCTGGTATAACCAGAGGAGATGAACGCCCCTCTCTAATTTCCTCCACCATTTATAGAAATTCCAAAATAACTTTTTTCCCTGGTGATCACCCCTCTGGGGTCCTGCAACTTTAGTCCTAATAGCTGGGAGGTTAATGATACTCTCTAAAAAGTATTGTTCCAGTTAACTTGTGGTCCATCATGGCTGTGTTAGTAGATATCTGTGGTTAGGATACATCTTTGTGGATACATTTACCACTAAGGTAAGGGGGAATGATCGCTATCCGGGCGTCTTATTACCATCAAATCTGTTAATCCTCTTTCACCGTTCTCAAAGGTACAACTAAGGATTTTCCCCGTTACTTCTACCATTAAGCTCAACAAGACAATGGTCAGCAATGGAAAGATCAAGCTCGGCTCCCCTACAATGTTGTGTTTGGTTTTTAAGGTTCCTGGAGTGGATATTTGAAGGCATCATGAAGCAAGACACAGACAACATGCATAAAGTTCAAAATAAAATGGTTTATTAAGTCAAAAATGTCAAGATGTTTGAAGACCCAACTTGCCCTTTGCTAGGGTGGTATTTCCCTACGCAAACAAAAATAAGGAAACTCTGAGTCAGAAAGTTCAACGTAAAAGTCTGGCTGTGTCCAAAACCTACCCTTGACCTTACAACTAAAGCTAACAATGAGTAGGGATGTCAATAATAAAAGAAATGGTGATCAACACAAAGTTCTGAGCTTCTTCCAGCTCCCAGCTTCCATTTAAGCTCCCCTTCCCCAAGTTCAAGAAAGTTCAACAAAAGTCTTAAGATTACCTTTCTCAAGTTCAAACAAACCCTTGAGGTTCCCTTTCACAGGTTCAAGGAAATACAGTTCCTCACAATTATCTGGGTTAACTTCCCCAAGTTCAAGGCAACACAGTTCAACAGAAAAGGGTCTTTAGACTCCGTCCTCAAGACAGCATTGTAGTTCAACAAGACCAGGGGTCCCTTCCCCAAGATTTCAACGTAACAACTTCTACTTGTCTGTCTTTCAATGTTCAACACAACTCCAGGTCAACTTGACACTCCTTCTGGATTTCATTTAACAGTTCACTAACAGTGCTCATCATTGGTTTATTTCACAATGTCTTTGGCTTTCACAGTGGAGGATTCCCTGGTCTAGGTGCAGTTGTCAGACCACACGGTCTACCCATCACGGTCGCTCTATGCTCTTCAGCCCACACAGGTTCTTCTGCTTTTGCCCCTGTGTGCAGATACACCTCCACTTAGCTTCTTCTTATTGGGCTCTTGGCTGTATGTGCAGTTTCATGCTCTCCTGGCTTCTCCTGATTAGCCTCTTAGCTTTGGCACAATGTGCCGCACATCCCAGGCCAGTCTTGGATCTTGCCACACTGTATTTATTCACAAACTTCACTTTGTGGTGGTCTTATTTATTCCCCACCTTTCTGTCATTCTCTTTCACATTTGGACTCGTATTTCATATGTTGCTTTCAAATGGGCACTTTCCCATCTAATTTCCATTACCTCTTAGCTTTGCTCACAATGTTTTCATTCAGTTTGGTATTCAATTTTCATGCTTTAACTTAGTTGCTTAATTCTTAGTCAACCCGTGGCTTCAGTTTCTTTCAATCTGAACATGCTATTTAATGTGAAATTCTTTCTCCTGGCTCTACAGCTCCAGCTGCTCTATCCCAACCACGGAGGTTCCCGCACCTGTAGGACTCCAGCGGCCCAACTCACCCTGGGATCCAAATGTCTTCTGGATCGTCTGCCGGTGTCCTCACTTCCTTCAGGACCTATCATGGCTGCCTCCTCATGAGCAGGGTCCCCTGCTGGTCTCCCCCACACAGGCCTTCCTGTTGGTCACCTTGCTGATCTTTTGGTCTCCTTTAATACACTCGCAACCACTTAACATTTTGCTGGTGTGGTCTCTTAATTGGACTTGCCTGACTGTAGATAAAGGTACATGCCTGACCTTCACAGTATTCTGCAGGCATCTTCCTCATCCCAGTACTAGAGTTGTGGAAGCATTTATTGGTGTTCACTTCTCCTAGTCACCTCTTCTTCGTCCCAGTACTGTCATATGGAAAATGTGGGAAGATGAGGGGAGATGTTTGACAATAGCTCATAAAGGCTGGGGGAGGATTTGGTCAATGTTCAGAAGAGAAAGGGGTATACCATGTCTCACCTTTGGTTACCCCACTCCCAATCCCCAATGACCCTCCACCTACGTGATCCTCTCGTGCTTCTCCACCCCCAGGGTCAGCATCCAAAAGGGATGGCCTTTCCCTGACCACCTGAGAAGAGTATTCAGGGGGGTGTAGGAGTGAGAATACCATCAGGTTTCTTACATACTCTTCCCCAATACAGTTTGGACCGGGGTGCTTCACAGGGAAACTGGGAGGGGAAGTCTATGTTACCTTGCTCTCGCCCCTTCCGGTACTCTACTGTGAAGCAGTAAGGTTGAAGGTCCAGGAACCACCACATTACCCGAGGGTTTGATTCTTTCCTCAGACTAATCCAAACTGCAGGAAAGTGGTCTGTTGGTAAGCAAAACCTATGACCCAGGAGATAATACTTTAGGTGAATCACTGCCCACTTTATTTCCAGTTCCTCTAGCTCGATGACTGAGTAATTCTTCTCTCTAGGGAAGAGTTTTCTGCTGATGTACAAAATTGGATGCTCCTAACCATCATGGTTTTTGCGACAGAACAGCTCCTAACCTTATTAAGGAAGCATCAGTTTGGAGAATTAATTCTTTCAGAATGAGGCTTTGGCATAGGGCTTGTTTCAAGGTCATATAACAGATCTCATCTTCCGCTTCCCATCTGATCTTTTGAGGCTCTGCATTTTTCAATTTGTCTGTCAGTCTGGAGGTTTTGCTGGAGAAATTTGGAATAGACCTGCGGCAGTACTCGATTAGTCCCAAAAAGGCAGTTAGATCTTTCTTAGTTTTTGGAGTGGGGTTATTAAGAACAGCTCTCACCCTCTCTTGCTGCGGTTGGACAATGCCATTACCCACAAAGAACCCCAAATACTTAACCACAGATTGGGCAAGCTTACATTTTCTGGAATTAGCGGTCAGCCCTGCCTTTCTTAACACTCTCATAACAGTGTAAAGGTGGTAAAAATGGTGTTCCCATGTCCTGCTATGTATCACAATGTCATCTATATAGGCTCTGCAAAATTCTGAGTATGGCTGCAAGATTGTATCAATTAGTCTCTGGAATGTTGCAGGAACACCATGCACATCAAAAGGCAGGACTTTAAAATGAAAAAAACCCTATGGGAGTGGCAAAGGCAGTTTTTCTTTATTCAGTCCACGCAAAGGAACTTGCCGATACCCTTTAGTTAGATCTATCTTCGAAAGGTAGACAGCATTACCCAGCCGTTTTACTTTTCAGACACGTGTAATAACCTCAGTATTACCCAAATTGACCTTTTACAATTGACCTTTGGTCCTAATTGACCTAATTATAGTGGTCCTAATTGACCTTCTGCACAATGACATTTATATTATTTTAGTGTTTTTATATATGTATTGGGTTGGTTTTGGATTATAAATAATATAAGGGAATTGGGTGGGGGTTGCAGGGGTTTTTGGATTGGGTTGGAGGTTTCAGGGGGTTTCCCCCTGCATATATGTCCTAATTGACCTTTTAAATATGGTCAATTCTCCCGAGGTCAATTGTGAAAAGGTCAATTTGTATACATCCATGACCAAAACGTTTTCCCTATTACACAAACTAAAAGTTCTTGGACTCAGAAAGGCAATGATGTACACTTAGACCATTAGTTGGAAAATAATTGGCTCTTTACAGGCCCTTTATTCACATTCCATAAGTATACGCATTACTACGAAATAAATGCAACTGGTTAAACAAGAATACATGCACAGGCATAAACACCATAAGTATACATCACCATTAGTGCAGTTGTAGGAGAAAGCTTCATCTCGGCCACGACAACACTACCAGGCTCGAGGTAGGTAGGCAGAGAGATCACGCATCACCGAACGGGGTCTGGAGCATAGCGTCCTCCCCCTCAGTGAGACTTTAATACCTGGGGTTCCAATTCTCTGTTACCTCATGGGGATTGCACCTCTCTTTTTATGGGGTGATGAATCCCTGCCCCTCATAAGTGCATACTGTACCTGGCTGAAGGACAGACAGCAAGCATGGGAGGCAATAGTGGAAAAATCCGGACAGTGGAAAAAACCAGCTCATCTCTCGTGCTGCCGTTCCCAGCACCCCTTATCAATGCACCTGCACACCCCTGCCTCCCCTCTCGGCTTGTCCTTTAGTAAACAATACAATAACTATCCTCCATAGTGAGCTCATCTGATTCATGCTACAATATCGCAACCGTTGCAGAAATCATGTCTTCCTTCTGAGCTCGCAAAAACGTAGACTTTCATTGCAGTTTGGAAGTGAATGTCCAAAATGGGCGCACACCGGTGCCATGTTTTTTAGCTCATTTTCGCACACATATTACACCAGCTGGTCTATCAGATCGCTGATACAGGGCATTGGGTAAGTGTCAAAGGCAGAGACAGCATTTACCTTTCTAAAGTTTATACAAAACCTTCAACTTCCATTGGGTTTTGCCACAAACACGATAGTAGAGGACCAAGGACTGTTAGAATGTTCGATGTTATTAGCCTCTAGCATGTTTTTAGCTTCTTGAATGATGGCATCTTTTCTAGCCTCCGCTAGCCGATAAGGTTTCAAGTTTACCACTTTGCCTATGGGAGTACGGATGTGATGATACATATAATTCACTCTTACAGGCTCCTCTTAAAAAACATCAGTTAAAAGTTTTATAACGTCATACAGGTCTTGCTTTTGAGTGTTACTGAGGTCAGGTGAAATTAAGGCTTTGTTTTCTGGGTGTTCTTTTAAATGACCGGATAACATTATAGCCTGTGATTCTGAAGGATTTTACCTCTATTTCTTCAAACAATTTACTTGGTTGATTTGGGTTTTAAGACGGCGGTCTGGTGTTGAGATCTTCTAATTATAGGGACCCATTTGTTCCAGTACTTAGTATGCCATGCCATCTGGATACCAACTTATTCTCAGAATTAGGCAAAAGTACCAGCACCTTTTGACCTATGGAAAAGGCTTCTTGAAGAAGCCTTTTTTATCATAGGAGGTATTTTGTTGTTCCTGTGCTTTAACCATGTGAGTCTGTACTAAAAATCTAACAGCCGTTATGTGTTCTTTCAGCCTATGTGCAGTCTCTCTCTTCCCATGTTTCACTCATAATATCAAGGACATTCCAGGATTTTCGTCCATTGAGGAGTTCAAACAGGGAAAATCCTGTTGAGGCCTGAGAGGTTTTGCAGTCTGCAAACAAGGTCCAGGGTATCATTTGATCCCAGTTTTTACCATTCTGCTCAATTAACTTTCAGAGTATGGTTTTGAGGTTCTTATTAAATCTTTCTACAAGTAAATATGTCTGTGGATACACAGATGTTCTGAGGGAGGTGATGTGTAATAGTTATTTAACTTCCCCCATAAGATTGCTCATTAAAGTAGAGCCCTGGTCAGTCACTATTTCCTTTTTAAACCATAATCGAGGGAAGAAAGGGAGCAGGTGTTTCAGGATTTGTTGTGTTGTGTTGGCTCTCAGGGGGAAGGCCTCCGGATATCATGTAGCGTAATCTACAATACAGAACTGCAATAGGTGAGGTATCATGGAACAAAACTTAGTCTTCAATTATTTAATGTTCAGGACTCGGATATTAAAAGAGGAGCGCGTTGGGTCAGTGAATCATGTAATACAAATTATTCCATTCTTTATTATAATAAATGCATTACAAGAGTTCATCCCAAAATCTCATTCAATTGTTACAGATAATGTATACCTGAAAACATAATCTGATAAAATATACAATGGTCAAAAACACCAATAATGTTGTGTCCTACAGAGACTAGAGAAGGCAAAAGTTCCCTTTGCCTAAATCTAAAACATAACCTTAGTCATCTCAATTAGCTATAGTGTTTCCTTTTTCAAATTTTTAAGTCAACTAGAGGTATTCTAGAATAGTATAGCCAATACTATTCTAACATTTCATTAATGAATAGCCCTTCATGCTTAGAAGATTTGTGGGGTTTGACAAACTCTTGGACTGGAAAGGCGCTGGTTGGATTTGATAATCCAGTACTTGTTGGTAGGTAGTTTGCACAAAAAATAAGTGAGTCAGGTTATTAGTGTGTCAAACATGAGGTTTTTAGGTTTATTCCTTGTTGTAGTCAGCACCAATGAAAGACATCATTGGATGTAAAGGTAATATTCATAACATGATGATATGTTACAAAGCCGACGCGCGTTTCGACCTAAGTCTTTTTCAAGGCCATTTGGGTTTGAGGGTTGAGCTTCCAGGTGGGATGGGCTGGTCCTCCCAAGTGTGGGTGCCAGTGGGCTGGTTAGCCGTGCTTGGCCGGGTTCGGCAGTGCTGGTGTGTGGAGTCATGGAGCGGCTGCCCTAGTTTTGACGACCAAGTCATCTAGTTCTAAACAAAAACTGGTGTTCATCTTCCTCGGGACTAAAAACATTTGACAAAATGAATTTGTAAATGTGGTGTAGTATTTTCTTTAGTATTTTACTTTTTCTTTTTTTTTCCTTTAGCACCATTTCATGATTGGTGCATTAAGTGAAATCCTAGTTTCTTCTTCTAAGTGTGGACACAGGAAAATTCTGTCCTTTAACCAAAAATATGCAAGATAATTTTCAATGTATCCCTGTCTTTATATTAGGATCAAGAATAGACCCCTTTTCCCATGTGGCTGTTCAGCCAGTCTGAGAGGTTTAGATGCAATCATCCGTCTAGGTCTCGTGGCATCTATTAACTCCCAACAATCACGTGTATTATCCGTGTATCACAGCCATAGTGCCCACGGGGACCTAAGCCATCATTTCTTCCGACATGTCTTCCCGCGTTCGTGACAGAATGTGGCTAATGCTGAATGGCAACAATAACCAGAATGTATTTATTCCCCAATATGGAAGTTTCTACAGGTGCGACAATGTCCATACCAATCCGGGAAAATGGAACCTCCATTATCCATTATTGGTAACGGATTTAAGGGAACTGGTGGTGGAATGTGACTGCTGGTTTCTGGCAGATTACACACGCTTGAATACATTTTTCATGTTAGCATGAATTCTGCGCCAGTAAAACTTGTTCGCCATATGTATCTGAGTTTTGGACTGTCGCAGATAGTCTCCCGTCAAATGTGAATGACCGCCTGCTTGTGACTTTTAAGGACCACCAACTGAGTTTTACCAGGCCCTCTGATCTGATGTCTCCTCTTTAAAGAAGTCCATGTTTCAAGAAGAAAAACGGTCCCCCTTTCTCACAACCTCCTGGCTCTGATATCACTTGGAAAAATGCTTCTGTTAACAAGGGGTTGTTTCTTTGTGCAAAGGCTAAGCCTGGAAGTGTCTTGCGCTTTTCCTCTTTAGTTTTTGTGGGTTCAGGGTTGGGAGGGCCATCAGATGTGTCATCGGCCTCCTCAAAGCCTTGAGTTCCTCTATCAGTGCTTTCCTTCCCAAATTCTTCCTTAAGCCTAGAGAACACTGCTTTCTCAAGCACCCCTTGAACAATGTTATCCCCTTGATGAATTTGGAATGGATCCTTCCCATGATTTTGTAAAATTACCTTAACATCACTTCTAAAAGTCTTGGGCTATTACTCCTGCTAATACTTCATTTCCAAACCTCCATGCCAGCCCCGATTTGGCTGCTAGTCTGATGTATGTATCAGGGGGTGGAATTACTATCAAATCAGTGGATATCAGTCTTCTTTCATCTGGAGGAATAGTTTCATGCCTACTGCTACAGATATCAAACCCAATAGAGCACTTGGTAGCTACTGAAGGGTCTGATGCGATGGCACCTAGCTTTTCAAATCTTAGGGTCCCTCAATTTGTATCGGTTGAGCCACATCCCACTGCTGACACCATTTGTGCAGGCATCATAAAGCAAGAAACAGACAACAGACTTAAAGTTAAAAATAAAATGGTTTATTAAATCAAATGTCAGGATGGTTGAAGACCTAGCTTGCCCTATACTAAGGTGGGATTTCCCTACCTCAACAAAACTAATGCAAGTCTGAGTCAGAAAGTTCAACTTAAAGGTCTGTCTGTGTCCAAAACCTACCGTTGCCCTCACAACTAAAGCTAAACAATGTGTAAGGATGTGAATAATAAACAAAATGGTGATCAACACAAAGTTCTGAGCTTCTTCCAGCTCCTAGCTTCCTTTTCAGCTCTCCTTCCCCAAGTTCAAGAAAGTTGCATAAAAGTCTTGAGATTACCTTTCTCGAGTTCAAACAAATCCTTGAGTTTCCCTTCCCCAAGTTCAGGGCAATACAGTTACACACAATTTTCAAGGTTCCCTTTCCCAAGTTCAAGGCAACACAGTTCAACAGAAAAGGGTTGTGTTTAACAGGGTTGTAAGCCCCAAAAACCTGTCGCTGGGTCACAGCTGTAATGTGATAGATGTTAGAATTGGTCCAGGCACAGGGGCAACCATGCAGAAAAAATTCACCAAAAAGATTCACCAAAAACATTCTGTGTGGTGCCCCCATGCAGGCACCTGACATATCACCTACCAATCTACGGCAGGGATATGACCTCTTAACTGCTCATTAATGGTATTGGTAAGGCATAGGGGTACCACGCAGAATTTTTTCAGTGAGTTTTTTCTGCGTGGTTGCCCCTGTGCCTGGACCAATGTTAACATCTATCACATTACAGCTGTGACCCAGCGACAGGTGTCTGGGGCTTACAACCCTGTTAAACACAACAAACACATATAATAGATATAGAGTTCCTCTATTTAACACAATGGTGTTAATTTGATGTGATACAGTATTGCATTCCAACTTCTGGTGTAGACCGGTGAAGATGCGTGTTATATCTACATTCACATATTAGTTTACATTTTTCAATGAACCATGCAATAGGTATTGAACTGTTAACCAAGACATGGCTGGTCAACATTAGTAGTGGGAACAACCAGGTAGAGCGTGCCTAACGATGGTTGCTAATTCCAGCTCTGGCCCACACCAAGATGGCGGGTGGGGTTTTCAGACATCTACGCGCATACGCTAGGCTACCATAGCGACCCTACAAACATCTATGGATCCGAGCTGTGCGCTGTGTGGCGTTCGGCTAGGATTTTAATAGTCACGATTAGCTAAGATGGGGACATACGCCCTTTTAGGTATGCGTTCCAAACAGCGAGCGAACATGTTTTTTATGATGAATCTTAACAGACACGAATGGAGGGAACAATTGTTTGTTGACACCAATTGAATCACGCTGTATGACCCCATGGTGTCCTTATGCATACCATATTGACTCAGACTATCAGTGACATGTTCACCACAAGGGTATGCTTCCCGAGCGGGAAACTCTGTGTGGTTTGACCTTAATGGGACAAACCACGATATAGTATTGAATCGTACTGGTCACAAAAATCAGTTAGGCTCGATCAGTATTTAAGCTGTCCTTAGTCCAAAGCATAGACTTTGCCTTATGGCCATATGAGCCCGGAGTAATCCTGTTCTTCCCCATTTTCACCAGTGTTTTGACTTACCATTCGACCACCTTACTTCCGTTAACTAGCTAGGGTTACTACCATCCGCAAGGATGGGTGAGTTCAAGTTTACTCTCATTCATAGTTCTGCTTGAATCTAGTATTTTATTCATTACCATTTCAAATATTTGTATAATGAACTGTTTACCCAACAAGCATGAAGCTTCTCATCCTTACCATGTATGAATGTGGAGGTTAGTACTGTTTTGTTTGAACAATAATTGGGTTACATACATTTGCCTAAAAAACCTTTGAATATTGAATGGTCATTTGTTATAACCCCATAGGACCCTTCTGAGGAATGTGGAGGTCAGTACCTTTTTGGTTTCAACAAATATTAGGTTATATGCATTTCCCTGAAAATGATCAATACTGAATGGTTATCTTGTATAACCCTATAGGACCCTTCTGATGAAGCACACTTCAAAAATAGGAACTGGTAGCTCTTGCTCGGAAGAAGGATTATTAGGATCCGAAACGCGTTGGCAATATACTACCTTATGTTGAGCTACCGTGGATATGATTAGAATATCTTGAAAAATGTTATGATGTCCATTTGTGAATGCTGTAAACAAGGGGCTTTATGAACTTTGTACTGATGGTGTTCTGTTTGATATGATGTTTCAACATTGCCTACACTGAAATGTGAATGGCTATTGCGCCTGTGTTACTTAACAGGATTATAGTTACTAATGTCAACATTTCACTGTCTCTTTTGTATTTGATATGATAAATGAGACTAATACTCAATCAAACCTGAGTCCGGAATCTTGATATTTTGGACTACTATATTCGTAATACTGCGTCTGTCTACGGACTGAACTATTGATGTCGTAAAGTATTCATGCTTGTTGCTTAAAAGCAAATTACACTATTGAAGTTTATGTGCAAGGTTTGGGTTCCCAATTAATGGGTGACCCTAATACTAAACAATACTGACAATCACTGGGACTTCTGTCCCCCCAGGACTGCATTTTAGGGCCACTGTGTGGCAGCCACACAGATTTGTTTTCCATTGTTCTTACCTGTCCCAAGTGGCCTTGTGACATAAGCCCTTCTCCACCCGAAATGTATTGGAACTAAGTCTGTTAAGCACATGTCTTATGAGGATCTGAAGATTATAAAACTTCAATCTCTTTGAGATTCACAATAAGAGATTCTGTACAGTACAGGACTGTGCAACCCCCCTCCCTTTTCCTATCGATCCACGCAAGCAGGGTCATCTGCTGGTCTCCCCCACACAGGCCTCCCTGTTAGTCTCCTTGCTGCTATTTTGGTCTCCATTTATACACCTGCTTCCACTTAACAGGTTGTAGGTGTGGGCTCTCAATTGGACTTGCCTGACTGTAGCTAAAGGGACATTCCTGACCTTCACAGCACCCTGCAGGCATATTCCTCGTCTCAGTACTAGAGTGGTAAAAGGAGTTATTGGTGTTCACTACTCCTAGTTGCCTATTCCTTATCCTAGTACTCTCATAGGGAAAATGTGGGAAAATGAGGGGGAGATGTTTGACGATAGCCCACAATGGACAGGGGAGGGTTAGGTTGGTTTTCAGAAGGGAAAGGGGGATACTGTGTCTCACCTGTGGGTACCCCACTCCCAATCCCCAAGGACCCTCCACCAAGGTGACCCTGCCTCACTTCTCCACCCCGAGGGTCAGGATCCAAAAGAGATGGCCTTTCCCAGGCCACCTGAGAAGAGAATCCAGGCGGGGTAGGAGTGAGGATACCCTCAGATTTCTCACAGATACTACATATACCCTCTATTATCTGTCTCTCCTCATTCACCCTCCTAAATGTCCCTAATTTAATAGTCAAATCCCCCATAATTATAATATAAAGACACCTTCTATAATTGTTAATGGCCTAAGCAAGTTTATTTAAGACTTTATCAATAGATTTACTCTTATTTGGTCAGAGAAAAACATTTGATAAAAACAACTCCTCCTACTCCTCAACTCATTTTAAAGCAACCCCAAAGCATCTTTGGTCCCCAGATCTACTTTCTCTGGCTTAAAATGGAGGAAGCTTCTTCTTATTAGTATTGAGATGCCCCAAGGGGGCCTTCCCCTGACCCCTTTCTCAGCATCGATAGAATAGCTGTTATAACCCCTGAGGGTTATCTCAGCCTGAGACCATGTCTCTTAGAGGCAG
Source organism: Ambystoma mexicanum (assembly GCF_040938575.1). Lineage (NCBI taxonomy): Eukaryota > Metazoa > Chordata > Amphibia > Caudata > Ambystomatidae > Ambystoma > Ambystoma mexicanum. Next base: position 524,522,278 of record NC_090939.1, read on the forward strand.
ATAATAGTGGAGAAAAAGGTTAACCATTCGCCATTATTTACCTTTCATTTAATACCTGCCACACTCCAGGATATACATTTTTGTTGGGGAGCTTCAATCCTCAGCTCCCACTGCTATAGGCTCATTGGTGGGATTGAAAGCATGCAACCGTAGACTGTTTCTTGGCATGTAATGAAAGCTTCAATATCTGCCCTGGCATTTGCATACGCCTGCACGATTCTGCAGCTGGTTTGGACCGCACTGCGACTTTCAGAAAAATGTCCTTGTCAATACCCTCTTTGTAAGGACACCAATATTACCTAAATACCTTATCAGACTGTAGTGAATTATGCCAAGAGTCATGCAAATGGCAGATCTTAGCTCTTCTGTCCAGGTAGACTTCAATACCCGTCGATTCCAATGCCTCTCTACTTTGAATAAGGCATGCCCTCAATTGTGGATTATGAAAACCGATCTGTACATTGGTTCCACTGCATTATAGACAATCAGATAAATAGTAGATTTTTTTTAAAGAAAGAAAACTCCCAACATCTTGTGTAATGCATTCAGAAGAGCCCTCTTATAGGAATTTGTATTCCTGTGTGATAACCCTTTAAAAGTAGATTAAATCTAACTTTCTCCAACACTCCAGGGGGTCGTCTGAGGCAGTCAAACCCTCCCACCTCCAAAGAGCCTGTCCTCCAGAGAGACAATAGTCACAAATGTCCTGTTGATTTAAAACGTCACTTGCCACTCCTAATGTTTCACACTGAGTTTTTTGGAAGGTCTGGGGTTCCCTTTCCAGGCTTACTAAAGGCATGTCTTCCACCAGCTTCGTACATTCATCCTTCTACTTGTGGGTACTCATCAGGGGTATCTTTTCAATCCTAATATGTACAATTGGTTCCACAAGTACGTACCTGAGAACCAGCCCCTCACATTCATGCACCCATTCTCCTCAAACGTTTTAATCTTTGACATCCTTGGAAACCAAGACCGGAGAAGAAGGGGTCATACTGTCACAGCGACACAGTGGTCGCTGTGGCGCAGATGGAGAAGAATGTCCCATTTGCCGTGATGTTCTTTCCCAGACTTTAGAGTGCCAGTCTAGTCTTTTCCAAGATGGCGCCCGGACGCCGACCTTTTCTTCATTCAGCGAACCCTGCTCACCGCATTTAAACCCTCCGGAGTTCCTCTATCGGGTGAGACGCTAGTATATCCTTTTCTGCTTTTCCTGCCCAGATATTCTTGTACTCTTGTCTTCTACTTTGTTTTCAGGATCACTTTCCTCTCTCTGATCCATCCTACTTGCCTTCTGCTTTATCTTTAGTCCACTGTATTCCCTGCTATCTTCTAAATTGGACATCGCATTACAACTGCTTCAGTTTGTAACAGGGTTTTTTATGCCGGCTTGGCTTTTTCCCCACCAGACCAGCAATATTCAGGGATACCAGCTCTAGGATCTCATGAGCTCACCCACTTGCCTCCAAAGATCAGGCTCACTTCAGGACAATAAAGAGGATGTTCAGACTCAAGTTTAGTGCCACTACTCCACCCAAGACAACGCAATCCTAACTGGGCCAGACTCGCATCTCTGGGACCATTGGTAGGGCTAGGCTTATGCAGTTCTTCTCCCAAAGGTACCTGTCCATATCAGACATTTGGGTCCTGGACATCCTCGAAGTCAGTGTATACAGTGAAAGAGAGAAGCATGTATTCAACCCTATTTCTGGTAATCAAAGCATTAAGGAGTTACAGATTGTGATAAACCTCAAGGCTCTCCTCACCTTCAAGATGGAAACATTACAGCACACCATCCCTCTAGTCACCTCCAACAGGGATTTGCACACTTCTCTAGACCTCAGCGACACATACATCCATGTCCACGTCAGGCCAGACCACCCTCAATTCTCATGGGTGCATCTAGGACTTGTTCCAGCACCTTTGAGAAAGTTGGCTGGGACATCCCATGCAGCAGCCCAACAGTTCGCTGGAATCCACTCATGGCACAGAAGTGTAAGACAGACACAAGCTTTAGCAGGGGGATGGCAGTTCCGATTGTGATGGCACTCTGGAGATCAGCCTGGATCAGGGTGAGCAGGTCTTCGATGGTCCAAACAATAAAGTGTTAATAATTGGTTGTCCGTCAGTGTCCAAGGGGATGGGCGGACACGTGGTATGGGTGCCCCCCGCAGCACATGTCTCTGCACCGTTGTGGTGCCTGTCTCCTTCCCTTATGGGTTCTTGCATGCTCCTGTAGCTGGATGAATTGTAGGAGGTTGTGGATACCATAATCGACGTCTACTTGTTGCTACATGCTGCTTGGATGTGTGTTTGGGGAAGGTGTGGGCCTTATATACTCCTCCTGAGTGGTTCTGGTAGACCTGTGCCTTGATTTCCATCACCTGTATGCATTACCTCCACCTTTTCGGCAGGGGTAACTATACTGTGTTTTTGGCTGAATTACCACTGATTCTATAATATTGGTTATATTATATAGTGCTCTTTCCCCATTTGTATGTCCTCAATGCGCTTTGTGGTAGGAACGCCCTTGGTGACCGTAGTCAATGTGCTGGAAGATCTAAGAGTTTTAGAATAGGAGATGAATGTGTGCATTTTTGCCGGTCTAGGACTTAGGTGGCTGGCTAGGCCTGACTAAGCAGCCCAAAAGTCAGGCACGTGGGTGAGGGCTGTTGGTGGTTAGTGATAGATTGCTATTGTTGAGAGAGTCGATATGTGGGCAGCTATACCGAATTTCTTTTCATGGACAGTCGCTGCATGGTAGTGGCAGAGATGTTGTGGTACGTCAGGTGTTTCAGTGGGGATGGCTAAATGTGCTGCTAGACCGGATGAGCATAGACATAGCTGCATTCTATGGTGCATGGATGTTTGGCTGTGCCTGTGGCCTGTGTCCACAGACGTGGTGTGAGTTATACGTACCGTAGGCTTCGCAGTTGTTTGGCTGGAGCGATCTTTGTCCAGTGCGGTCGGGGTGGTCTCTCTGGTGCGAGGGTCTGAGCAGGTAGGGCGGGTGAGTTTATTGTGGTGTGCCACAGCGAAGGCTGTTGGCTTCCCTGGTGTATTTGTTAGGTAGGAATGTTTTGTGCATGGGGCGACAGTATGTCGGGTGAGCCGCTGCGAATGCTGCCGATCTCTCTGTTGTAATTGCTGTAAGGGAATTTTGGGTTCGGCAGTGTGGTTTTGGGACGGGAGGATTCAGGGGGATTTTGTGGGAAGAGCCAGGATTTTAGGGCCTTTCTGAATTTCAGGTGGTTTTCAGTGTTGCGAATGTGTATTTGTAGGGAGTTCCAGATGATTGGCGCTTGGACGGAGAAGGAGGATCCACCCAGCCTGGAGGAGTTGTGAGGTGGGACCACTAGGCGAAATTCTGTGCGAGATCTGAGATTACTAGAGGGCTGGTAGTGAACGAATTTGTCTCGGAGGAATTCCGGTCTGTTGTTGTGAATGGCACGATGGGTGATACACAGGGCTTCAAAGGTGGTGCGTCGGGAGCCAATGGAGGACTTTTAGTGTAGGGTTGATGTGTTCTCTCGTGGGTAGGTTAATGAGAAGGGGTGCTGCCGCGTTTTGGATCCTTTGGAGTTTCCTTAGTTGAGATGCTGTAGCGCCTATGTAGAGGCAGTTTGCGTAATGTAGGCGAGACAGGATGATGGAGTTGATGGCCGAAAAGCGGTGTGAATAGGTCAGGTAAGGGAAGATACATCTGAGAATCCGTAGATGGAAGAAGCAGGTTTTAGATACAGTAGTTGTGTTTTGGGTGAGGGATAGATCTGAATCCAATGTGCATCCGAGGTTTTTTACCACGTTACAGATTGCTGGTGCTTGTCCTAGGGCTTGAGGCCACGGTATTGGTTGGGGGAGGAGTGCCGTTTTCCTGCAAACTAGGATTTCAGTTTTCCCAGAATTGAGGATGAGGTGGTTGGTCGTCATCCAGTGGTCAATATCCGAGAGGCATGACGACAGGTCCGGACTGCCGGAGCCTTGAGATTTTGGGATTTTGAGAATGATCTGGGTGTAGTCTGTGTAGTTGTAGCAGGTAAGATTGTATGAGTGGATGATTGCAGGCAGGGGTTTTAGGTAGAAGTTGAAGATTAGGGGAGATAGCGATGCTCCTTATGGGACACCTTTCCTTACTGGTCGTGATGTGGATACGAACTGGTGGAGGTGCGTGATTTGTGATCGATTTGAGGAGGAAACAACATTTTTTGTTTCTGGCTGTAATTCCATCGACAGAATTTGCCTCTGTGCTAAGTCTGCAAGATCTGCCAGTGGAATTAGCACCAATTTTCAAATAAGCATCATTTGACATGATATGATATGATATTTTATTTGTATCGCGCTCCTACACAAGTGTTACACGCTCGTACACATAGTGGTAAAGGTTGTGGTAACTGATTTACCACCAATTTTACCACGTACTGCCATACTCGTAAAGAGGGCCCATGTCTGCTATCCATATAGTGCAGGAACACAGGGAGGGCAATGTCCAGTGTGCCAGGATACAAGAAACTACAGAGGCAGAAGTACAAAATGCAGTGAGCAGGCAGTGTTTGTTCAGAGTTAAAATCAGATAAAAAAGAATAAATAAGAGTGGAGCCAATGAGCATCCTTGTTTTACCCCCTTATTAGTTCTAAAATTCTCAGTAACGCTGCCCTTGGAGGAGCAGTAGACTGCAGCATGGGTATCTAAATAGCAGGCTTGTATGAGATTCATGAGGCCTCTAAGAACCTTAAGTGCTTCCAGATTACTCCACAGTATGTTCCTATCTACGGAATCAAAAGCTTTTTCCAGGTCCAAGAAAGCCACATACAGCCTACCCCCTCTAATCTTACAATGCCTCTCAATTACAACATTCAATATAAAACATTAGTCTAAGGTAGAAAATCCTTTCCTAAACACCACTGGAGTGGCACTTAAAATGTTATTTCTCTCTGCCCATTCTTCCAACCTATAAATTAAAAATTTACTAAAAAGCTAACTAGTTATATCTATCAGAGATATCGGACTATAACAGTTGGGATCAGCAGCTGAACCTTAAATAAAGAAGTCCACCATTCAAAACACGATTTGTACACGTCCGAGCACAAACCGTCAGGGCCAGCGGCTTTACCCAGTGACATGGGTTTGTAAGAAATAGAAACTTCCCCCTCAGAGAACACAATGGGCCTCATTACAGGTCGGGCGGTCCGGAAAAAACAGTGGCGGTAAAACCTTCTTCAGAAGGGATTTATATTGAGTTTAGCAAGAGCAATCCCACTCCTCCTCCCCCTTCTTACAATGTAATTTAGCTGGGATTTAAAAGCTCTGCAGTCCATATCAAACCATGGGGTTTGCACCCCCCCCCCCAGTCGTGGTTGCCCTGGGATAACCAGAGGAGATGAACGCCCCTCTCTAATTTCCTCCACCATTTATAGAAATTCCAAAATAACTTTTTTCCCTGGTGATCACCCCTCTGGGGTCCTGCAACTTTAGTCCTAATAGCTGGGAGGTTAATGATACTCTCTAAAAAGTATTGTTCCAGTTAACTTGTGGTCCATCATGGCTGTGTTAGTAGATATCTGTGGTTAGGATACATCTTTGTGGATACATTTACCACTAAGGTAAGGGGGAATGATCGCTATCCGGGCGTCTTATTACCATCAAATCTGTTAATCCTCTTTCACCGTTCTCAAAGGTACAACTAAGGATTTTCCCCGTTACTTCTACCATTAAGCTCAACAAGACAATGGTCAGCAATGGAAAGATCAAGCTCGGCTCCCCTACAATGTTGTGTTTGGTTTTTAAGGTTCCTGGAGTGGATATTTGAAGGCATCATGAAGCAAGACACAGACAACATGCATAAAGTTCAAAATAAAATGGTTTATTAAGTCAAAAATGTCAAGATGTTTGAAGACCCAACTTGCCCTTTGCTAGGGTGGTATTTCCCTACGCAAACAAAAATAAGGATACTCTGAGTCAGAAAGTTCAACGTAAAAGTCTGGCTGTGTCCAAAACCTACCCTTGACCTTACAACTAAAGCTAACAATGAGTAGGGATGTCAATAATAAAAGAAATGGTGATCAACACAAAGTTCTGAGCTTCTTCCAGCTCCCAGCTTCCATTTAAGCTCCCCTTCCCCAAGTTCAAGAAAGTTCAACAAAAGTCTTAAGATTACCTTTCTCAGGTTCAAACAAACCCTTGAGGTTCCCTTTCACAGGTTCAAGGAAATACAGTTCCTCACAATTATCTGGGTTAACTTCCCCAAGTTCAAGGCAACACAGTTCAACAGAAAAGGGTCTTTAGACTCCGTCCTCAAGACAGCATTGTAGTTCAACAAGACCAGGGGTCCCTTCCCCAAGATTTCAACGTAACAACTTCTACTTGTCTGTCTTTCAATGTTCAACACAACTCCAGGTCAACTTGACACTCGTTCTGGATTTCATTTAACAGTTCACTAACAGTGCTCATCATTGGTTTATTTCACAATGTCTTTGGCTTTCACAGTGGAGGATTCCCTGGTCTAGGTGCAGTTGTCAGACCACACGGTCTACCCATCACGGTCGCTCTATGCTCTTCAGCCCACACAGGTTCTTCTGCTTTTGCCCCTGTGTGCAGATACACCTCCACTTAGCTTCTTCTTATTGGGCTCTTGGCAGTATGTGCAGTTTCATGCTCTCCTGGCTTCTCCTGATTAGCCTCTTAGCTTTGGCACAATGTGCCGCACATCCCAGGCCAGTCTTGGATCTTGCCACACTGTATTTATTCACAAACTTCACTTTGTGGTGGTCTTATTTATTCCCCACCTTTCTGTCATTCTCTTTCACATTTGGACTCGTATTTCATATGTTGCTTTCAAATAGGCACTTTCCCATCTAACTTCCATTAGCTCTTAGCTTTGCTCACAATGTTTTCATTCAGTTTGGTATTCAATTTTCATGCTTTAACTTAGTTGCTTAATTCTTAGTCAACCCGTGGCTTCAGTTTCTTTCAATCTGAACATGCTATTTCATGTGAAATTCTTTCTCCTGGCTCTACAGCTCCAGCTGCTCTATCCCAACCACGGAGGTTCCCGCACTTGTAGGACTCCAGCGGCCCAACTCACCCTGGGATCCAAATGTCTTCTGGATCGTCTGCCGGTGTCCTCACTTCCTTCAGGACCTATCATGGCTGCCTCCTCATGAGCAGGGTCCCCTGCTGGTCTCCCCCACACAGGCCTTCCTGTTGGTCACCTTGCTGATCTTTTGGTCTCCTTTAATACACTCGCAACCACTTAACATTTTGCTGGTGTGGTCTCTTAATTGGACTTGCCTGACTGTAGATAAAGGTACATGCCTGACCTTCACAGTATTCTGCAGGCATCTTCCTCATCCCAGTACTAGAGTTGTGGAAGCATTTATTGGTGTTCACTTCTCCTAGTCACCTCTTCTTCGTCCCAGTACTGTCATATGGAAAATGTGGGAAGATGAGGGGAGATGTTTGACAATAGCTCATAAAGGCTGGGGGAGGATTTGGTCAATGTTCAGAAGAGAAAGGGGTATACCATGTCTCACCTTTGGGTACCCCACTCCCAATCCCCAATGACCCTCCACCTAGGTGATCCTCTCGTGCTTCTCCACCCCCAGGGTCAGGATCCAAAAGGGATGGCCTTTCCCTGACCACCTGAGAAGAGTATTCAGGGGGGAGTAGGAGTGAGAATACCATCAGGTTTCTTACATACTCTTCCCCAATACAGTTTGGACCGGGGTGCTTCACAGGGAAACTGGGAGGGGAAGTCTATGTTACCTTGCTCTCGCCCCTTCCGGTACTCTACTGTGAAGCAGTAAGGTTGAAGGTCCAGGAACCACCACATTACCCGAGGGTTTGATTCTTTCCTCAGACTGATCCAAACTGCAGGAAAGTGGTCTGTTGGTAAGCAAAACCTATGACCCAGGAGATAATACTTTAGGTGAATCACTGCCCACTTTATTTCCAGTTCCTCTAGCTCGATGACTGAGTAATTCTTCTCTCTAGGGAAGAGTTTTCTGCTGATGTACAAAATTGGATGCTCCTAACCATCATGGTTTTTGCGACAGAACAGCTCCTAACCTTATTAAGGAAGCATGAGTTTGGAGAATTAATTCTTTCAGAATGAGGCTTTGGCATAGGGCTTGTTTCAAGGTCATGTAACAGATCTCATCTTCCGCTTCCCATCTGATCTTTTGAGGCTCTGCATTTTTCATTTTGTCTGTCAGTCTGGAGGTTTTGCTGGAGAAATTTGGAATAGACCTGCGGCTGTACTCGATTAGTCCCAAAAAGGCAGTTAGATCTTTCTTAGTTTTTGGAGTGGGGTTATTAAGAACAGCTCTCACCCTCTCGCTGCGGTTGGACAATGCCATTACCCACAAAGAACCCCAAATACTTAACCACAGATTGGGCAAGCTTACATTTTCTGGAATTAGCGGTCAGCCCTGCCTTTCTTAACACTCTCATAACAGTGTAAAGGTGGTAAAAATGGTGTTCCCATGTCCTGCTATGTATCATAATGTCATCTATATAGGCTATGCAAAATTCTGAGTATGGCTGCAAGATTGTATCAATTAGTCTCTGGAATGTTGCAGGAACACCATGCACATCAAAAGGCAGGACTTTAAAATGAAAAAAACCCTATGGGAGTGGCAAAGGCAGTTTTTCTTTATTCAGTCCACGCAAAGGAACTTGCCGATACCCTTTAGTTAGATCTATCTTCGAAAGGTAGACAGCATTACCCAGCCGTTTTACTTTTCAGACACGTGTAATAACCTCAGTATTACCCAAATTGACCTTTTACAATTGACCTTTGGTCCTAATTGACCTAATTATAGTGGTCCTAATTGACCTTCTGCACAATGACATTTATATTATTTTAGTGTTTTTATATATGTATTGGGTTGGTTTTGGATTATAAATAATATAAGGGAATTGGGTGGGGGTTGCAGGGGTTTTTGGATTGGGTTGGAGGTTGCAGGGGGTTTCCCCCTGCATATATGTCCTAATTGACCTTTTAAATATGGTAAATTCTCCCGAGGTCAATTGTGAAAAGGTCAATTTGTATACATCCATGACCAAAACGTTTTCCCTATTACACAAACTAAAAGTTCTTGGACTCAGAAAGGCAATGATGTACACTTAGACCATTAGTTGGAAAATAATTGGCTCTTTACAGGCCCTTTATTCACATTCCATAAGTATACGCATTACTACGAAATAAATGCAACTGGTTAAACAAGAATACATGCACAGGCATAAACACCATAAGTATACATCACCATTAGTGCAGTTGTAGGAGAAAGCTTCATCTCGGCCATGACAACACTACCAGGCTCGAGGTAGGTAGGCAGAGAGATCACGCATCACCGAACGGGGTCTGGAGCATAGCGTCCTCCCCCTCAGTGAGACTTTAATACCTGGGGTTCCAATTCTCTGTTACCTCATGGGAATTGCACCTCTCTTTTTATGGGGTGATGAATCCCTGCCCCTCATAAGTGCATACTGTACCTGGCTGAAGGACAGACAGCAAGCATGGGAGGCAATAGTGGAAAAATCCGGACAGTGGAAAAAACCAGCTCATCTCTCGTGCTCCCGTTCCCAGCACCCCTTATCAATGCACCTGCACACCCCTGCCTCCCCTCTCGGCTTGTCCTTTAGTAAACAATACAATAACTATCCTCCATAGTGAGCTCATCTGATTCATGCTACAATATCGCAACCGTTGCAGAAATCATGTCTTACTTCTGAGCTCGCAAAAACGTAGACTTTCATTGCAGTTTGGAAGTGAATGTCCAAAATGGGCGCACACCGGTGCCATGTTTTTTAGCTCATTTTCGCACACATATTACACCAGCTGGTCTATCAGATCGCTGATACAGGGCATTGGGTAAGTGTCAAAGGCAGAGACAGCATTTACCTTTCTAAAGTTTATACAAAACCTTCAACTTCCATTGGGTTTTGCCACAAACACGATAGTAGAGGACCAAGGACTGTTAGAATGTTCGATGTTATTAGCCTCTAGCATGTTTTTAGCTTCTTGAATGATGGCATCTTTTCTAGCCTCCGGTAGCCGATAAGGTTTCAAGTTTACCACTTTGCCTATGGGAGTACGGATGTGATGATACATATAATTCACTCTTACAGGCTCCTCCTAAAAAACATCAGTTAAAAGTTTTATAACGTCATACAGGTCTTGCTTTTGATTGTTACTGAGGTCAGGTGAAATTAAGGCTTTGTTTTCTGGGTGTTCTTTTAAATGACCGGATAACATTATAGCCTGTGACTCTGAAGGATTTTACCTCTATTTCTTCAAACAATTTACTTGGTTGATTTGGGTTTTAAGACGGCGGTCTGGTTGTGAGATCTTCTAATTATAGGGACCCATTTGTTCCAGTACTTAGTATGCCATGCCATCTGGATACCAACTTATTCTCAGAATTAGGCAAAAGTACCAGCACCTTTTGACCTATGGAAAAGGCTTCTTGAAGAAGCCTTTTTTATCATAGGAGGTATTTTGTTGTTCCTGTGCTTTAACCATGTGAGTCTGTACTAAAAATCTAACAGCCGTTATGTGTTCTTTCAGCCTATGTGCAGTCTCTCTCTTCCCATGTTTCACTCATAATATCAAGGACATTCCAGGATTTTCGTCCATTGAGGAGTTCAAACAGGGAAAATCCTGTTGAGGCCTGAGAGGTTTTGCAGTCTGCAAACAAGGTCCAGGGTATCATTTGATCCCAGTTTTTACCATTCTGCTCAATTAACTTTCAGAGTATGGTTTTGAGGTTCTTATTAAATCTTTCTACAAGTAAATATGTCTGAGGATACACAGATGTTCTGAGGGAGGTGATGTGTAATAGTTATTTAACTTCCCCCATAAGATTGCTCATTAAAGTAGAGCCCTGGTCAGTCACTATTTCCTTTTTAAACCATAATCGAGGGAAGAAAGGGAGCAGGTGTTTCAGGATTTGTTGTGTTGTGTTGGCTCTCAGGGGGAAGGCCTCCGGATATCATGTAGCGTAATCTACAATACAGAACTGCAATAGGTGATGTATCATGGAACAAAACTTAGTCTTCAATTATTTAATGTTCAGGACTCGGATATTAAAAGAGGAGCGCGTTGGGTCAGTGAATCATGTAATAAAAATTATTCCATTCTTTATTATAATAAATGCATTACAAGAGTTCATCCCAAAATCTCATTCAATTGTTACAGATAATGTATACCTGAAAACATAATCTGATAAAATATACAATGGTCAAAAACACCAATAATGTTGTGTCCTACAGAGACTAGAGAAGGCAAAAGTTCCCTTTGCCTAAATCTAAAACATAACCTTAGTCATCTCAATTAACTATAGTGTTTCCTTTTTCAAATTTTTAAGTCAACTAGAGGTATTCTAGAATAGTATAGCCAATACTATTCTAACATTTCATTAATGAATAGCCCTTCATGCTTAGAAGATTTGTGGGGTTTGACAAACTCTTGGACTGGAAAGGCGCTGGTTGGATTTGATAATCCAGTACTTGTTGGTAGGTAGTTTGCACAAAAAATAAGTGAGTCAGGTTATTAGTGTGTCAAACATGAGGTTTTTAGGTTTATTCCTTGTTGTAGTCAGCACCAATGAAAGACATCATTGGATGTAAAGGTAATATTCATAACATGATGATATGTTACAAAGCCGACGCGCGTTTCGACCTAAGTCTTTTTCAAGGCCATTTGGGTTTGAGGGTTGAGCTTCCAGGTAGGATGGGCTGGTCCTCCCAAGTGTGGGTGCCAGTGGGCTGGTTAGCCGTGCTTGGCCGGGTTCGGCAGTGCTGGTGTGTGGAGTCATGGAGCGGCTGCCCTAGTTTTGACGACCAAGTCATCTAGTTCTAAACAAAAACTGGTGTTCATCTTCCTCGGGACTAAAAACATTTGACAAAATGAATTTGTAAATATGGTGTAGTATTTTCTTTAGTATTTTACTTTTTCTTTTTTTTTCCTTTAGCACCATTTCATGATTGGTGCATTAAGTGAAATCCTAGTTTCTTCTTCTAAGTGTGGACACAGGAAAATTCTGTCCTTTAACCAAAAATATGCAAGATAATTTTCAATGTATCCCTGTCTTTATATTAGGATCAAGAATAGACCCCTTTTCCCATGTGGCTGTTCAGCCAGTCTGAGAGGTTTAGATGCAATCATCCGTCTAGGTCTCGTGGCATCTATTAACTCCCAACAATCACGTGTATTATCCGTGTATCACAGCCATAGTGCCCACGGGGACCTAAGCCATCATTTCTTCCGACATGTCTTCCCGCGTTCGTGACAGAATGTGGCTAATGCTGAATGGCAGCAATAACCAGAATGTATTTATTCCCCAATATGGAAGTTTCTACAGGTGCAACAATGTCCATACCAATCCGGGAAAATGGAACCTCCATTATCCATTATTGGTAACGGATTTAAGGGAACTGGTGGTGGAATGTGACTGCTGGTTTCTGGCAGATTACACACGCTTGAATACATTTTTCATGTTAGCATGAATTCTGGGCCAGTAAAACTTGTTCGCCATATGTATCTGAGTTTTGGACTGTCGCAGATAGTCTCCCGTCAAATGTGAATGACCGCCTGCTTGTGACTTTTAAGGACCACCAACTGAGTTTTACCAGGCCCTCTGATCTGATGTCTCCTCTTTAAAGAAGTCCATGTTTCAAGAAGAAAAACGGTCCCCCTTTCTCACAACCTCCTGGCTCTGATATCACTTGGAAAAATGCTTCTGTTAACAAGGGGTTGTTTCTTTGTGCAAAGGCTAAGCCTGGAAGTGTCTTGCGCTTTTCCTCTTTAGTTTTTGTGGGTTCAGGGTTGGGAGGGCCATCAGATGTGTCATCGGCCTCCTCAAAGCCTTGAGTTCCTCTATCAGTGCTTTCCTTCCCAAATTCTTCCTTAAGCCTAGAGAACACTGCTTTCTCAAGCACCCCTTGAACAATGTTATCCCCTTGATGAATTTGGAATGGATCCTTCCCATGATTTTGTAAAATTACCTTAACATCACTTCTAAAAGTCTTGGGCTATTACTCCTGCTAATACTTCATTTCCAAACCTCCATGCCAGCCCCGATTTGGCTGCTAGTCTGATGTATGTATCAGGGGGTGGAATTACTATCAAATCAGTGGATATCAGTCTTCTTTCATCTGGAGGAATAGTTTCATGCCTACTGCTACAGATATCAAACCCAATAGAGCACTTGGTAGCTACTGAAGGGTCTGATGCGATGGCACCTAGCTTTTCAAATCTTAGGGTCCCTCAATTTGTATCGGTTGAGCCACATCCCACTGCTGACACCATTTGTGCAGGCATCATAAAGCAAGAAACAGACAACAGACTTAAAGTTAAAAATAAAATGGTTTATTAAATCAAATGTCAGGATGGTTGAAGACCTAGCTTGCCCTATGCTAAGGTGGGATTTCCCTACCTCAACAAAACTAATGCAAGTCTGAGTCAGAAAGTTCAACTTAAAGGTCTGTCTGTGTCCAAAACCTACCGTTGCCCTCACAACTAAAGCTAAACAATGTGTAAGGATGTGAATAATAAACAAAATGGTGATCAACACAAAGTTCTGAGCTTCTTCCAGCTCCTAGCTTCCTTTTCAGCTCTCCTTCCCCAAGTTCAAGAAAGTTGCATAAAAGTCTTGAGATTACCTTTCTCGAGTTCAAACAAATCCTTGAGTTTCCCTTCCCCAAGTTCAGGGCAATACAGTTACACACAATTTTCAAGGTTCCCTTTCCCAAGTTCAAGGCAACACAGTTCAACAGAAAAGGGTTGTGTTTAACAGGGTTGTAAGCCCCAAAAACCTGTCGCTGGGTCACAGCTGTAATGTGATAGATGTTAGAATTGGTCCAGGCACAGGGGCAACCATGCAGAAAAAATTCACCAAAAAGATTCACCAAAAACATTCTGTGTGGTGCCCCCATGCAGGCACCTGACATATCACCTACCAATCTACGGCAGGGATATGACCTCTTAACTGCTCATTAATGGTATTGGTAAGGCATAGGGGTACCACGCAGAATTTTTTCAGTGAGTTTTTTCTGCGTGGTTGCCCCTGTGCCTGGACCAATGTTAACATCTATCACATTACAGCTGTGACCCAGCGACAGGTGTCTGGGGCTTACAACCCTGTTAAACACAACAAACACATATAATAGATATAGAGTTCCTCTATTTAACACAATGGTGTTAATTTGATGTGATACAGTATTGCATTCCAACTTCTGGTGTAGACCGGTGAAGATGCGTGTTATATCTACATTCACATATTAGTTTACATTTTTCAATGAACCATGCAATAGGTATTGAACTGTTAACCAAGACATGGCTGGTCAACATTAGTAGTGGGAACAACCAGGTAGAGCGTGCCTAACGATGGTTGCTAATTCCAGCTCTGGCCCACACCAAGATGGCGGGTGGGGTTTTCAGACATCTACGCGCATACGCTAGGCTACCATAGCGACCCTACAAACATCTATGGATCCGAGCTGTGCGCTGTGTGGCGTTCGGCTAGGATTTTAATAGTCACGATTAGCTAAGATGGGGACATACGCCCTTTTAGGTATGCGTTCCAAACAGCGAGCGAACATGTTTTTTATGATGAATCTTAACAGACACGAATGGAGGGAACAATTGTTTGTTGACACCAATTGAATCACGCTGTATGACCCCATGGTGTCCTTATGCATACCATATTGACTCAGACTATCAGTGACATGTTCACCACAAGGGTATGCTTCCCGAGCGGGAAACTCTGTGTGGTTTGACCTTAATGGGACAAACCACGATATAGTATTGAATCATACTGGTCACAAAAATCAGTTAGGCTCGATCAGTATTTAAGCTGTCCTTAGTCCAAAGCATAGACTTTGCCTTATGGCCATATGAGCCCAGAGTAATCCTGTTCTTCCCCATTTTCACCAGTGTTTTGACTTACCATTCGACCACCTTACTTCCGTTAACTAGCTAGGGTTACTACCATCCACAAGGATGGGTGAGTTCAAGTTTACTCTCATTCATAGTTCTGCTTGAATCTAGTATTTTATTCATTACCATTTCAAATATTTGTATAATGAACTGTTTACCCAACAAGCATGAAGCTTCTCATCCTTACCATGTATGAATGTGGAGGTTAGTACTGTTTTGTTTGAACAATAATTGGGTTACATACATTTGCCTAAAAAACCTTTGAATATTGAATGGTCATTTGTTATAACCCCATAGGACCCTTCTGAGGAATGTGGAGGTCAGTACCTTTTTGGTTTCAACAAATATTAGGTTATATGCATTTCCCTGAAAATGATCAATACTGAATGGTTATCTTGTATAACCCTATAGGACCCTTCTGATGAAGCACACTTCAAAAATAGGAACTGGTAGCTCTTGCTCGGAAGAAGGATTATTAGGATCCGAAACGCGTTGGCAACATACTACCTTATGTTGAGCTACCGTGGATATGATTAGAATATCTTGAAAAATGTTATGATGTCCATTTGTGAATGCTGTAAACAAGGGGCTTTATGAACTTTGTACTGATGGTGTTCTGTTTGATATGATGTTTCAACATTGCCTACACTGAAATGTGAATGGCTATTGCGCCTGTGTTACTTAACAGGATTATAGTTACTAATGTCAACATTTCACTGTCTCTTTTGTATTTGATATGATAAATGAGACTAATACTCAATCAAACCTGAGTCCGGAATCTTGATATTTTGGACTACTATATTCGTAATACTGCGTCTGTCTACGGACTGAACTATTGATGTCGTAAAGTATTCATGCTTGTTGCTTAAAAGCAAATTACACTATTGAAGTTTATGTGCAAGGTTTGGGTTCCCAATTAATGGGTGACCCTAATACTAAACAATACTGACAATCACTGGGACTTCTGTCCCCCCAGGACTGCATTTTAGGGCCACTGTGTGGCAGCCACACAGATTTGTTTTCCATTGTTCTTACCTGTCCCAAGTGGCCTTGTGACATAAGCCCTTCTCCACCCGAAATGTATTGGAACTAAGTCTGTTAAGCACATGTCTTATGAGGATCTGAAGATTATAAAACTTCAATCTCTTTGAGATTCACAATAAGAGATTCTGTACAGTACAGGACTGTGCAACCCCCCTCCCTTTTCCTATCGATCCACGCAAGCAGGGTCATCTGCTGGTCTCCCCCACACAGGCCTCCCTGTTAGTCTCCTTGCTGCTATTTTGGTCTCCATTTATACACCTGCATCCACTTAACAGGTTGTAGGTGTGGGCTCTCAATTGGACTTGCCTGACTGTAGTTAAAGGGACATTCCTGACCTTCACAGCACCCTGCAGGCATATTCCTCGTCTCAGTACTAGAGTGGTAAAAGGAGTTATTGGTGTTCACTACTCCTAGTTGCCTATTCCTTATCCTAGTACTCTCATAGGGAAAATGTGGGAAAATGAGGGGGAGATGTTTGACGATAGCCCACAATGGACAGGGGAGGGTTAGGTTGGTTTTCAGAAGGGAAAGGGGGATACTGTGTCTCACCTGTGGGTACCCCACTCCCAATCCCCAAGGACCCTCCACCAAGGTGACCCTGCCTCACTTCTCCACCCCGAGGGTCAGGATCCAAAAGAGATGGCCTTTCCCAGGCCACCTGAGAAGAGAATCCAGGCGGGGTAGGAGTGAGGATACCCTCAGATTTCTCACAGATACTACATATACCCTCTATTATCTGTCTCTCCTCATTCACCCTCCTAAATGTCCCTAATTTAATAGTCAAATCCCCCATAATTATTATATAAAGACACCTTCTATAATTGTTAATGGCCTAAGCAAGTTTATTTAAGACTTTATCAATAGATTTACTCTTATTTGGTCAGAGAAAAACATTTGATAAAAACAACTCCTCCTACTCCTCAACTCATTTTAAAGCAACCCCAAAGCATCTTTGGTCCCCAGATATACTTTCTCTGGCTTAAAATGGAGGAAGCTTCTTCTTATTAGTATTGAGATGCCCCAAGGGGGCCTTCCCCTGACCCCTTTATCAGCATCGATAGAATAGCTGTTATAACCCCTGAGGGTTATCTCAGCCTGAGACCATGTCTCTTAGAGGCAGATAATAGTGGAGAAAAAGGTTAACCATTCGCCATTATTTACCTTTCATTTAATACCTGCCACACTCCAGGATATACATTTTTGTTGGGGAGCTTCAATCCTCAGCTCCCACTGCTATAGGCTCATTGGTGGGATTGAAAGCATGCAACCGTAGACTGTTTCTTGGCATGTAATGAAAGCTTCAATATCTGCCCTGGCATTTGCATACGCCTGCACGATTCTGCAGCTGGTTTGGACCGCACTGCGACTTTCAGAAAAATGTCCTTGTCAATACCCTCTTTGTAAGGACACCAATATTACCTAAATACCTTATCAGACTGTAGTGAATTATGCCAAGAGTCATGCAAATGGCAGATCTTAGCTCTTCTGTCCAGGTAGACTTCAATACCCGTCGATTCCAATGCCTCTCTACTTTGAATAAGGCATGCCCTCAATTGTGGATTATGAAAACCGATCTGTACATTGGTTCCACTGCATTATAGACAATCAGATAAATAGTAGAATTTTTTTAAAGAAAGAAAACTCCCAACATCTTGTGTAATGCATTCAGAAGAGCCCTCTTATAGGAATTTGTATTCCTGTGTGATAACCCTTTAAAAGTAGATTAAATCTAACTTTCTCCAACACTCCAGGGGGTCGTCTGAGGCAGTCAAACCCTCCCACCTCCAAAGAGCCTGTCCTCCAGAGAGACAATAGTCACAAATGTCCTGTTGATTTAAAACGTCACTTGCCACTCCTAATGTTTCACACTGAGTTTTTTGGAAGGTCTGGGGTTCCCTTTCCAGGCTTACTAAAGGCATGTCTTCCACCAGCTTCGTACATTCATCCTTCTACTTGTGGGTACTCATCAGGGGTATCTTTTCAATCCTAATATGTACAATTGGTTCCACAAGTACGTACCTGAGAACCAGCCCCTCACATTCATGCACCCATTCTCCTCAAACGTTTTAATCTTTGACATCCTTGGAAACCAAGACCGGAGAAGAAGGGGTCATACTGTCACAGCGACACAGTGGTCGCTGTGGCGCAGATGGAGAAGAATGTCCCATTTGCCGTGATGTTCTTTCCCAGACTTTAGAGTGCCAGTCTAGTCTTTTCCAAGATGGCGCCCGGACGCCGACCTTTTCTTCATTCAGCGAACCCTGCTCACCGCATTTAAACCCTCCGGAGTTCCTCTATCGGGTGAGACGCTAGTATATCCTTTTCTGCTTTTCCTGCCCAGATATTCTTGTACTCTTGTCTTCTACTTTGTTTTCAGGATCACTTTCCTCTCTCTGATCCATCCTACTTGCCTTCTGCTTTATCTTTAGTCCACTGTATTCCCTGCTATCTTCTAAATTGGACATCGCATTACAACTGCTTCAGTTTGTAACAGGGTTTTTTATGCCGGCTTGGCTTTTTCCCCACCAGACCAGCAATATTCAGGGATACCAGCTCTAGGATCTCATGAGCTCACCCACTTGCCTCCAAAGATCAGGCTCACTTCAGGACAATAAAGAGGATGTTCAGACTCAAGTTTAGTGCCACTACTCCACCCAAGACAATGCAATCCTAACTGGGCCAGACTCGCATCTCTGGGACCATTGGTAGGGCTAGGCTTATGCAGTTCTTCTCCCAAAGGTACCTGTCCATATCAGACATTTGGGTCCTGGACATCCTCGAAGTCAGTGTATACAGTGAAAGAGAGAAGCATGTATTCAACCCTATTTCTGGTAATCAAAGCATTAAGGAGTTACAGATTGTGATAAACCTCAAGGCTCTCCTCACCTTCAAGATGGAAACATTACAGCACACCATCCCTCTAGTCACCTCCAACAGGGATTTGCACACTTCTCTAGACCTCAGCGACACATACATCCATGTCCACGTCAGGCCAGACCACCCTCAATTCTCATGGGTGCATCTAGGACTTGTTCCAGCACCTTTGAGAAAGTTGGCTGGGACATCCCATGCAGCAGCCCAACAGTTCGCTGGAATCCACTCATGGCACAGAAGTGTAAGACAGACACAAGCTTTAGCAGGGGGATGGCAGTTCCGATTGTGATGGCACTCTGGAGATCAGCCTGGATCAGGGTGAGCAGGTCTTCGATGGTCCAAACAATAAAGTGTTAATAATTTGTTGTCCGTCAGTGTCCAAGGGGATGGTCGGACACGTGGTATGGGTGCCCCCCGCAGCACATGTCTCTGCACCGTTGTGGTGCCTGTCTCCTTCCCTTATGGGTTCTTGCATGCTCCTGTAGCTGGATGAATTGTAGGAGGTTGTGGATACCATAATCGACGTCTACTTGTTGCTACATGCTGCTTGGATGTGTGTTTGGGGAAGGTGTGGGCCTTATATACTCCTCCTGAGTGGTTCTGGTAGACCTGTGCCTTGATTTCCATCACCTGTATGCATTACCTCCACCTTTTCGGCAGGGGTAACTATACTGTGTTTTTGGCTGAATTACCACTGATTCTATAATATTGGTTATATTATATAGTGCTCTTTCCCCATTTGTATGTCCTCAATGCGCTTTGTGGTAGGAACGCCCTTGGTGACCGTAGTCAATGTGCTGGAAGATCTAAGAGTTTTAGAATAGGAGATGAATGTGTGCATTTTTGCCGGTCTAGGACTTAGGTGGCTGGCTAGGCCTGACTAAGCAGCCCAAAAGTCAGGCACGTGGGTGAGGGCTGTTGGTGGTTAGTGATAGATTGCTATTGTTGAGAGAGTCGATATGTGGGCAGCTATACCGAATTTCTTTTCATGGACAGTCGCTGCATGGTAGTGGCAGAGATGTTGTGGTACGTCAGGTGTTTCAGTGGGGATGGCTAAATGTGCTGCTAGACCGGATGAGCATAGACATAGCTGCATTCTATGGTGCATGGATGTTTGGCTGTGCCTGTGGCCTGTGTCCACAGACGTGGTGTGAGTTATACGTACCGTAGGCTTCGCAGTTATTTGGCTGGAGCGATCTTTGTCCAGTGCGGTCGGGGTGGTCTCTCTGGTGCGAGGGTCTGAGCAGGTAGGGCGGGTGAGTTTATTGTGGTGTGCCACAGCGAAGGCTGTTGGCTTCCCTGGTGTATTTGTTAGGTAGGAATGTTTTGTGCATGGGGCGACAGTATGTCGGGTGAGCCGCTGCGAATGCTGCCGATCTCTCTGTTGTAATTGCTGTAAGGGAATTTTGGGTTCGGCAGTGTGGTTTTGGGACGGGAGGATTCAGGGGTATTTTGTGGGAAGAGCCAGGATTTTAGGGCCTTTCTGAATTTCAGGTGGTTTTCAGTGTTGCGAATGTGTATTTGTAGGGAGTTCCAGATGATTGGCGCTTGGACGGAGAAGGAGGATCCACCCAGCCTGGAGGAGTTGTGAGGTGGGACCACTAGGCGAAATTCTGTGCGAGATCTGAGATTCCTAGAGGGCTGGTAGTGAACGAATTTGTCTCGGAGGAATTCCGGTCTGTTGTTGTGAATGGCACGATGGGTGATACACAGGGCTTCAAAGGTGGTGCGTCGGGAGCCAATGGAGGACTTTTAGTGTAGGGCTGATGTGTTCTCTCGTGGGTAGGTTAATGAGAAGGGGTGCTGCCGCGTTTTGGATCCTTTGGAGTTTCCTTAGTTGAGATGCTGTAGCGCCTATGTAGAGGCAGTTTGCGTAATGTAGGCGAGACAGGATGATGGAGTTGATGGCCGAAAAGCGGTGTGAATAGGTCAGGTAAGGGAAGATACATCTGAGAATCCGTAGATGGAAGAAGCAGGTTTTAGATACAGTAGTTGTGTTTTGGGTGAGGGATAGATCTGAATCCAATGTGCATCCGAGGTTTTTTACCACGTTACAGATTGCTGGTGCTTGTCCTAGGGCTTGAGGCCACGGTATTGGTTGGGGGAGGAGTGCCGTTTTCCTGCAAACTAGGATTTCAGTTTTCCCAGAATTGAGGATGAGGTGGTTGGTCGTCATCCAGTGGTCAATATCCGAGAGGCATGACGACAGGTCCGGACTGCCGGAGCCTTGAGATTTTGGGATTTTGAGAATGATCTGGGTGTAGTCTGTGTAGTTGTAGCAGGTAAGATTGTATGAGTGGATGATTGCGGGCAGGGGTTTTAGGTAGAAGTTGAAGATTAGGGGAGATAGGGATGCTCCTTATGGGACACCTTTCCTTACTGGTCGTGATGTGGATACGAACTGGTGGAGGTGCGTGATTTGTGATCGATTTGAGGAGGAAACAACATTTTTTGTTTCTGGCTGTAATTCCATCGACAGAATTTGCCTCTGTGCTAATTCTGCAAGATCTTTGAGGAATTACCTATGGGGGTAATTCCACCAGTGGTAATTTTGCCAGTGGAATTAGCACCAATTTTCAAATAAGCATCATTTGACATGATATGATATGATATTTTATTTGTATCGCGCTCCTACACAAGTGTTACACGCTCGTACACATAGTGGTAAAGGTTGTGGTAACTGATTTACCACCAATTTTACCACGTACTGCCATACTCGTAAAGAGGGCCAATGTCTGCTATCCATATAGTGCAGGAACACAGGGAGGGCAATGTCCAGTGTGCCAGGATACAAGAAACTACAGAGGCAGAAGTACAAAACGCAGTGAGCAGGCAGTGTTTGTTCGGAGTTAAAATCAGATAAAAAAAATAAATAAGAGTGGAGCCAATGAGCATCCTTGTTTTACCCCCTTATTAGTTCTAAAATTCTCAGTAACGCTGCCCTTGGAGGAGCAGTAGACTGCAGCATGGGTATCTAAATAGCAGGCTTGTATGAGATTCATGAGGCCTCTAAGAACCTTAAGTGCTTCCAGATTACTCCACAGTATGTTCCTATCTACGGAATCAAAAGCTTTTTCCAGGTCCAAGAAAGCCACATACAGCCTACCCCCTCTAATCTTACAATGCCTCTCAATTACAACATTCAATATAAAACATTAGTCTAAGGTAGAAAATCCTTTCCTAAACACCACTGGAGTGGCACTTAAAATGTTATTTCTCTCTGCCCATTCTTCCAACCTATAAATTAAACATTTACTAAAAAGCTAACTAGTTATATCTATCAGAGATATCGGACTATAACAGTTGGGATCAGCAGCTGAACCTTAAATAAAGAAGTCCACCATTCAAAACACGATTTGTACACGTCCGAGCACAAACCGTCAGGGCCAGCGGCTTTACCCAGTGACATGGGTTTGTAAGAAATAGAAACTTCCCCCTCAGAGAACACAATGGGCCTCATTACAGGTCGGGCGGTCCGGAAAAAACAGTGGCGGTAAAACCTTCTTCAGAAGGGATTTATATTGAGTTTAGCAAGAGCAATTCCACTCCTCCTCCCCCTTCTTACAATGTAATTTAGCTGGGATTTAAAAGCTCTGCAGTCCATATCAAACCATGGGGTTTGCATCCCCCCCCAGTCGTGGTTGCCCTGGGATAACCAGAGGAGATGAACGCCCCTCTCTAATTTCCTCCACCATTTACAGAAATTCCAAAATAACTTTTTTCCCTGGTGATCACCCCTCTGGGGTCCTGCAACTTTAGTCCTAATAGCTGGGAGGTTAATGATACTCTCTAAAAAGTATTGTTCCAGTTAACTTGTGGTCCATCATGGCTGTGTTAGTAGATATCTGTGGTTAGGATACATCTTTGTGGATACATTTACCACTAAGGTAAGGGGGAATGATCGCTATCCGGGCGTCTTATTACCATCAAATCTGTTAATCCTCTTTCACCGTTCTCAAAGGTACAACTAAGGATTTTCCCCGTTACTTCTACCATTAAGCTCAACAAGACAATGGTCAGCAATGGAAAGATCAAGCTCGGCTCCCCTACAATGTTGTGTTTGGTTTTTAAGGTTCCTGGAGTGGATATTTGAAGGCATCATGAAGCAATACACAGACAACATGCATAAAGTTCAAAATAAAATGGTTTATTAAGTCAAAAATGTCAAGATGTTTGAAGACCCAACTTGCCCTTTGCTAGGGTGGTATTTCCCTACGCAAACAAAAATAAGGAAACTCTGAGTCAGAAAGTTCAACGTAAAAGTCTGGCTGTGTCCAAAACCTACCCTTGACCTTACAACTAAAGCTAACAATGAGTAGGGATGTCAATAATAAAAGAAATGGTGATCAACACAAAGTTCTGAGCTTCTTCCAGCTCCCAGCTTCCATTTAAGCTCCCCTTCCCCAAGTTCAAGAAAGTTCAACAAAAGTCTTAAGATTACCTTTCTCAAGTTCAAACAAACCCTTGAGGTTCGCTTTCACAGGTTCAAGGAAATACAGTTCCTCACAATTATCTGGGTTAACTTCCCCAAGTTCAAGGCAACACAGTTCAACAGAAAAGGGTCTTTAGACTCCGTCCTCAAGACAGCATTGTAGTTCAACAAGACCAGGGGTCCCTTCCCCAAGATTTCAACGTAACAACTTCTACTTGGCTGTCTTTCAATGTTCAACACAACTCCAGGTCAACTTGACACTCCTTCTGGATTTCATTTAACAGTTCACTAACAGTGCTCATCATTGGTTTATTTCACAATGTCTTTGGCTTTCACAGTGGAGGATTCCCTGGTCTAGGTGCAGTTGTCAGACCACACGGTCTACCCATCACGGTCGCTCTATGCTCTTCAGCCCACACGGGTTCTTCTGCTTTTGCCCCTGTGTGCAGATACACCTCCACTTAGCTTCTTCTTATTGGGCTCTTGGCTGTATGTGCAGTTTCATGCTCTCCTGGCTTCTCCTGATTAGCCTCTTAGCTTTGGCACAATGTGCCGCACATCCCAGGCCAGTCTTGGATCTTGCCACACTGTATTTATTCACAAACTTCACTTTGTGGTGGTCTTATTTATTCCCCACCTTTCTGTCATTCTCTTTCACATTTGGACTCGTATTTCATATGTTGCTTTCAAATGGGCACTTTCCCATCTAACTTCCATTAGCTCTTAGCTTTGCTCACAATGTTTTCATTCAGTTTGGTATTCAATTTTCATGCTTTAACTTAGTTGCTTAATTCTTAGTCAACCCGTGGCTTCAGTTTCTTTCAATCTGAACATGCTATTTCATGTGAAATTCTTTCTCCTGGCTCTACAGCTCCAGCTGCTCTATCCCAACCACGGAGGTTCCCGCACTTGTAGGACTCCAGCGGCCCAACTCACCCTGGGATCCAAATGTCTTCTGGATCGTCTGCCGGTGTCCTCACTTCCTTCAGGACCTATCATGGCTGCCTCCTCATGAGCAGGGTCCCCTGCTGGTCTCCCCCACACAGGCCTTCCTGTTGGTCACCTTGCTGATCTTTTGGTCTCCTTTAATACACTCGCAACCACTTAACATTTTGCCGGTGTGGTCTCTTAATTGGACTTGCCTGACTGTAGATAAAGGTACATGCCTGACCTTCACAGTATTCTGCAGGCATCTTCCTCATCCCATTACTAGAGTTGTGGAAGCATTTATTGGTGTTCACTTCTCCTAGTCACCTCTTCTTCGTCCCAGTACTGTCATATGGAAAATGTGGGAAGATGAGGGGAGATGTTTGACAATAGCTCATAAAGGCTGGGGGAGGATTTGGTCAATGTTCAGAAGAGAAAGGGGTATACCATGTCTCACCTTTGGGTACCCCACTCCCAATCCCCAATGACCCTCCACCTAGGTGATCCTCTCGTGCTTCTCCACCCCCAGGGTCAGGATCCAAAAGGGATGGCCTTTCCCTGACCACCTGAGAAGAGTATTCAGGGGGGAGTAGGAGTGAGAATACCATCAGGTTTCTTACATACTCTTCCCCAATACAGTTTGGACCGGGGTGCTTCACAGGGAAACTGGGAGGGGAAGTTTATGTTACCTTGCTCTCGCCCCTTCCGGTACTCTACTGTGAAGCAGTAAGGTTGAAGGTCCAGGAACCACCACATTACCCGAGGGTTTGATTCTTTCCTCAGACTGATCCAAACTGCAGGAAAGTGGTCTGTTGGTAAGCAAAACCTATGACCCAGGAGATAATACTTTAGGTGAATCACTGCCCACTTTATTTCCAGTTCCTCTAGCTCGATGACTGAGTAATTCTTCTCTCTAGGGAAGAGTTTTCTGCTGATGTACAAAATTGGATGCTCCTAACCATCATGGTTTTTGCGACAGAACAGCTCCTAACCTTATTAAGGAAGCATCAGTTTGGAGAATTAATTCTTTCAGAATGAGGCTTTGGCATAGGGCTTGTTTCAAGGTCATATAACAGATCTCATCTTCCGCTTCCCATCTGATCTTTTGAGGCTCTGCATTTTTCAATTTGTCTGTCAGTCTGGAGGTTTTGCTGGAGAAATTTGGAATAGACCTGCGGCAGTACTCGATTAGTCCCAAAAAGGCAGTTAGATCTTTCTTAGTTTTTGGAGTGGGGTTATTAAGAACAGCTCTCACCCTCTCTTGCTGCGGTTGGACAATGCCATTACCCACAAAGAACCCCAAATACTTAACCACAGATTGGGCAAGCTTACATTTTCTGGAATTAGCGGTCAGCCCTGCCTTTCTTAACACTCTCATAACAGTGTAAAGGTGGTAAAAATGGTGTTCCCATGTCCTGCTATGTATCACAATGTCATCTATATAGGCTCTGCAAAATTCTGAGTATGGCTGCAAGATTGTATCAATTAGTCTCTGGAATGTTGCAGGAACACCATGCACATCAAAAGGCAGGACTTTAAAATGAAAAAAACCCTATGGGAGTGGCAAAGGCAGTTTTTCTTTATTCAGTCCACGCAAAGGAACTTGCCGATACCCTTTAGTTAGATCTATCTTCGAAAGGTAGACAGCATTACCCAGCCGTTTTACTTTTCAGACACGTGTAATAACCTCAGTATTACCCAAATTGACCTTTTACAATTGACCTTTGGTCCTAATTGACCTAATTATAGTGGTCCTAATTGACCTTCTGCACAATGACATTTATATTATTTTAGTGTTTTTATATATGTATTGGGTTGGTTTTGGATTATAAATAATATAAGGGAATTGGGTGGGGGTTGCAGGGGTTTTTGGATTGGGTTGGAGGTTGCAGGGGGTTTCCCCCTGCATATATGTCCTAATTGACCTTTTAAATATGGTCAATTCTCCCGAGGTCAATTGTGAAAAGGTCAATTTGTATACATCCATGACCAAAACGTTTTCCCTATTACACAAACTAAAAGTTCTTGGACTCAGAAAGGCAATGATGTACACTTAGACCATTAGTTGGAAAATAATTGGCTCTTTACAGGCCCTTTATTCACATTTAGTGCAGTTGTAGGAGAAAGCTTCATCTCGGCCACGACAACACTACCAGGCTCGAGGTAGGTAGGCAGAGAGATCACGCATCACCGAACGGGGTCTGGAGCATAGCGTCCTCCCCCTCAGTGAGACTTTAATACCTGGGGTTCCAATTCTCTGTTACCTCATGGGGATTGCACCTCTCTTTTTATGGGGTGATGAATCCCTGCCCCTCATAAGTGCATACTGTACCTGGCTGAAGGACAGACAGCAAGCATGGGAGGCATTAGTGGAAAAATCCGGACAGTGGAAAAAACCAGCTCATCTCTCGTGCTCCCTTTCCCAGCACCCCTTATCAATGCACCTGCACACCCCTGCCTCCCCTCTCGGCTTGTCCTTTAGTAAACAATACAATAACTATCCTCCATAGTGAGCTCATCTGATTCATGCTACAATATCGCAACCGTTGCAGAAATCATGTCTTCCTTCTGAGCTCGCAAAAACGTAGACTTTCATTGCAGTTTGGAAGTGAATGTCCAAAATGGGCGCACACCGGTGCCATGTTTTTTAGCTCATTTTCGCACACATATTACACCAGCTGGTCTATCAGATCGCTGATACAGGGCATTGGGTAAGTGTCAAAGGCAGAGACAGCATTTACCTTTCTAAAGTTTATACAAAACCTTCAACTTCCATTGGGTTTTGCCACAACACGATAGTAGAGGACCAAGGACTGTTAGAATGTTCGATGTTATTAGCCTCTAGCATGTTTTTAGCTTCTTGAATGATGGCATCTTTTCTAGCCTCCGGTAGCCGATAAGGTTTCAAGTTTACCACTTTGCCTATGGGAGTACGGATGTGATGATACATATAATTCACTCTTACAGGCTCCTCTTAAAAAACATCAGTTAAAAGTTTTATAACGTCATACAGGTCTTGCTTTTGATTGTTACTGAGGTCA
This sequence comes from Ambystoma mexicanum, assembly GCF_040938575.1. Lineage (NCBI taxonomy): Eukaryota > Metazoa > Chordata > Amphibia > Caudata > Ambystomatidae > Ambystoma > Ambystoma mexicanum. The sequence goes on from NC_090939.1 coordinate 524,549,535, forward strand.
GGTGAAATGAAGGCTTTGTTTTCTGGGTGTTCTTTTAAATGACCGGATAACATTATAGCCTGTGACTCTGAAGAATTTTACCTCTATTTCTTCAAACAATTTACTTGGTTGATTTGGGTTTTAAGACGGCGGTCTGGTTGTGAGATCTTCTAATTATAGGGACCCAATTGTTCCAGTACTTAGTATGCCATGCCATCTGGATACCAACTTATTCTCCGAATTAGGCAAAAGTACCAGCACCTTTTGACCTATGGAAAAGGCTTCTTGAAGAAGCCTTTTTTATCATAGGAGGTATTTTGTTGTTCCTGTGCTTTAACCATGTGAGTCTGTACTAAAAATCTAACAGCCGTTATGTGTTCTTTCAGCCTATGTGCAGTCTCTCTCTTCCCATGTTTCACTCATAATATCAAGGACATTCCAGGATTTTCGTCCATTGAGGAGTTCAAACAGGGAAAATCCTGTTGAGGCCTGAGAGGTTTTGCAGTCTGCAAACAAGGTCCAGGGTATCATTTGATCCCAGTTTTTACCATTCTGCTCAATTAACTTTCAGAGTATGGTTTTGAGGTTCTTATTAAATCTTTCTACAAGTAAATATGTCTGAGGATACACAGATGTTCTGAGGGAGGTGATGTGTAATAGTTATTTAACTTCCCCCATAAGATTGCTCATTAAAGTAGAGCCCTGGTCAGTCACTATTTCCTTTTTAAACCATAATCGAGGGAAGAAAGGGAGCAGGTGTTTCAGGATTTGTTGTGTTGTGTTGGCTCTCAGGGGGAAGGCCTCCGGATATCATGTAGCGTAATCTACAATACAGAACTGCAATAGGTGATGTATCATGGAACAAAACTTAGTCTTCAATTATTTAATGTTCAGGACTCGGATATTAAAAGAGGAGCGCGTTGGGTCAGTGAATCATGTAATAAAAATTATTCCATTCTTTATTATAATAAATGCATTACAAGAGTTCATCCCAAAATCTCATTCAATTGTTACAGATAATGTATACCTGAAAACATAATCTGATAAAATATACAATGGTCAAAAACACCAATAATGTTGTGTCCTACAGAGACTAGAGAAGGCAAAAGTTCCCTTTGCCTAAATCTAAAACATAACCTTAGTCATCTCAATTAGCTATAGTGTTTCCTTTTTCAAATTTTTAAGTCAACTAGAGGTATTCTAGAATAGTATAGCCAATACTATTGTAACATTTCATTAATGAATAGCCCTTCATGCTTAGAAGATTTGTGGGGTTTGACAAACTCTTGGACTGGAAAGGCGCTGGTTGGATTTGATAATCCAGTACTTGTTGGTAGGTAGTTTGCACAAAAAATAAGTGAGTCAGGTTATTAGTGTGTCAAACATGAGGTTTTTAGGTTTATTCCTTGTTGTAGTCAGCACCAATGAAAGACATCATTGGATGTAAAGGTAATATTCATAACATGATGATATGTTACAAAGCCGACGCGCGTTTCGACCTAAGTCTTTTTCAAGGCCATTTGGGTTTGAGGGTTGAGCTTCCAGGTGGGATGGGCTGGTCCTCCCAAGTGTGGGTGCCAGTGGGCTGGTTAGCCGTGCTTGGCCGGGTTCGGCAGTGCTGGTGTGTGGAGTCATGGAGCGGCTGCCCTAGTTTTGACGACCAAGTCATCTAGTTCTAAACAAAAACTGGTGTTCATCTTCCTCGGGACTAAAAACATTTGACAAAATGAATTTGTAAATGTGGTGTAGTATTTTCTTTAGTATTTTACTTTTTCTTTTTGTTTTCCTTTAGCACCATTTCATGATTGGTGCATTAAGTGAAATCCTAGTTTCTTCTTCTAAGTGTGGACACAGGAAAATTCTGTCCTTTAACAAAAAATATGCAAGATAATTTTCAATGTATCCCTGTCTTTATATTAGGATCAAGAATAGACCCCTTTTCCCATGTGGCTGTTCAGCCAGTCTGAGAGGTTTAGATGCAATCATCCGTCTAGGTCTCGTGGCATCTATTAACTCCCAACAATCACGTGTATTATCCGTGTATCACAGCCATAGTGCCCACGGGGACCTAAGCCATCATTTCTTTCGACATGTCTTCCCGCGTTCGGACAGAATGTGGCTAATGCTGAATGGCAGCAATAACCAGAAAGTATTTATTCCCCAATATGGAAGTTTCTACAGGTGCAACAATGTCCATACCAATCCGGGAAAATGGAACCTCCATTATCCATTATTGGTAACGGATTTAAGGGAACTGGTGGTGGAATGTGACTGCTGGTTTCTGGCAGATTACACACGCTTGAATACATTTTTCATGTTAGCATGAATTCTGGGCCAGTAAAACTTGTTCGCCATATGTATCTGAGTTTTGGACTGTCGCAGATAGTCTCCCGTCAAATGTGAATGACCGCCTGCTTGTGACTTTTAAGGACCACCAACTGAGTTTTACCAGGCCCTCTGATCTGATGTCTCCTCTTTAAAGAAGTCCATGTTTCAAGAAGAAAAACGGTCCCCCTTTCTCACAACCTCCTGGCTCTGATATCACTTGGAAAAATGCTTCTGTTAACAAGGGGTTGTTTCTTTGTGCAAAGGCTAAGCCTGGAAGTGTCTTGCGCTTTTCCTCTTTAGTTTTTGTGGGTTCAGGGTTGGGAGGGCCATCAGATGTGTCATCGGCCTCCTCAAAGCCTTGAGTTCCTCTATCAGTGCTTTCCTTCCCAAATTCTTCCTTAAGCCTAGAGAACACTGCTTTCTCAAGCACCCCTTGAACAATGTTATCCCCTTGATGAATTTGGAATGGATCCTTCCCATGATTTTGTAAAATTACCTTAACATCACTTCTAAAAGTCTTGGGCTATTACTCCTGCTAATACTTCATTTCCAAACCTCCATGCCAGCCCCGATTTGGCTGCTAGTCTGATGTATGTATCAGGGGGTGGAATTACTATCAAATCAGTGGATATCAGTCTTCTTTCATCTGGAGGAATAGTTTCATGCCTACTGCTACAGATATCAAACCCAATAGAGCACTTGGTAGCTACTGAAGGGTCTGATGCGATGGCACCTAGCTTTTCAAATCTTAGGGTCCCTCAATTTGTATCGGTTGAGCCACATCCCACTGCTGACACCATTTGTGCAGGCATCATAAAGCAAGAAACAGACAACAGACTTAAAGTTAAAAATAAAATGGTTTATTAAATCAAATGTCAGGATGGTTGAAGACCTAGCTTGCCCTATGCTAAGGTGGGATTTCCCTACCTCAACAAAACTAATGCAAGTCTGAGTCAGAAAGTTCAACTTAAAGGTCTGTCTGTGTCCAAAACCTACCGTTGCCCTCACAACTAAAGCTAAACAATGTGTAAGGATGTGAATAATAAACAAAATGGTGATCAACACAAAGTTCTGAGCTTCTTCCAGCTCCTAGCTTCCTTTTCAGCTCTCCTTCCCCAAGTTCAAGAAAGTTGCATACAAGTCTTGAGATTACCTTTCTCGAGTTCAAACAAATCCTTGAGTTTCCCTTCCCCAAGTTCAGGGCAATACAGTTACACACAATTTTCAAGGTTCCCTTTCCCAAGTTCAAGGCAACACAGTTCAACAGAAAAGGGTTGTGTTTAACAGGGTTGTAAGCCCCAAAAACCTGTCGCTGGGTCACAGCTGTAATGTGATAGATGTTAGAATTGGTCCAGGCACAGGGGCAACCATGCAGAAAAAATTCACCAAAAAGATTCACCAAAAACATTCTGTGTGATGCCCCCATGCAGGCACCTGACATATCACCTACCAATCTACGGCAGGGATATGACCTCTTAACTGCTCATTAATGGTATTGGTAAGGCATAGGGGTACCACGCAGAATTTTTTCAGTGAGTTTTTTCTGCGTGGTTGCCCCTGTGCCTGGACCAATGTTAACATCTATCACATTACAGCTGTGACCCAGCGACAGGTGTCTGGGGCTTACAACCCTGTTAAACACAACAAACACATATAATAGATATAGAGTTCCTCTATTTAACACAATGGTGTTAATTTGATGTGATACAGTATTGCATTCCAACTTCTGGTGTAGACCGGTGAAGATGCGTGTTATATCTACATTCACATATTAGTTTACATTTTTCAATGAACCATGCAATAGGTATTGAACTGTTAACCAAGACATGGCTGGTCAACATTAGTAGTGGGAACAACCAGGTAGAGCGTGCCTAACGATGGTTGCTAATTCCAGCTCTGGCCCACACCAAGATGGCGGGTGGGGTTTTCAGACATCTACGCGCATACGCTAGGCTACCATAGCGACCCTACAAACATCTATGGATCCGAGCTGTGCGCTGTGTGGCGTTCGGCTAGGATTTTAATAGTCACGATTAGCTAAGATGGGGACATACGCCCTTTTAGGTATGCGTTCCAAACAGCGAGCGAACATGTTTTTTATGATGAATCTTAACAGACACGAATGGAGGGAACAATTGTTTGTTGACACCAATTGAATCACGCTGTATGACCCCATGGTGTCCTTATGCATACCATATTGACTCAGACTATCAGTGACATGTTCACCACAAGGGTATGCTTCCCGAGCGGGAAACTCTGTGTGGTTTGACCTTAATGGGACAAACCACGATATAGTATTGAATCGTACTGGTCACAAAAATCAGTTAGGCTCGATCAGTATTTAAGCTGTCCTTAGTCCAAAGCATAGACTTTGCCTTATGGCCATATGAGCCCGGAGTCATCCTGTTCTTCCCCATTTTCACCAGTGTTTTGACTTACCATTCGACCACCTTACTTCCGTTAACTAGCTAGGGTTACTACCATCCACAAGGATGGGTGAGTTCAAGTTTACTCTCATTCATAGTTCTGCTTGAATCTAGTATTTTATTCATTACCATTTCAAATATTTGTATAATGAACTGTTTACCCAACAAGCATGAAGCTTCTCATCCTTACCATGTATGAATGTGGAGGTTAGTACTGTTTTGTTTGAACAATAATTGGGTTACATACATTTGCCTAAAAAACCTTTGAATATTGAATGGTCATTTGTTATAACCCCATAGGACCCTTCTGAGGAATGTGGAGGTCAGTACCTTTTTGGTTTCAACAAATATTAGGTTATATGCATTTCCCTGAAAATGATCAATACTGAATGGTTATCTTGTATAACCCTATAGGACCCTTCTGATGAAGCACACTTCAAAAATAGGAACTGGTAGCTCTTGCTCGGAAGAAGGATTATTAGGATCCGAAACGCGTTGGCAATATACTACCTTATGTTGAGCTACCGTGGATATGATTAGAATATCTTGAAAAATGTTATGATGTCCATTTGTGAATGCTGTAAACAAGGGGCTTTATGAACTTTGTACTGATGGTGTTCTGTTTGATATGATGTTTCAACATAGCCTACACTGAAATGTGAATGGCTATTGCGCCTGTGTTACTTAACAGGATTATAGTTACTAATGTCAACATTTCACTGTCTCTTTTGTATTTGATATGATAAATGAGACTAATACTCAATCAAACCTGAGTCCGGAATCTTGATATTTTGGACTACTATATTCGTAATACTGCGTCTGTCTACGGACTGAACTATTGATGTCGTAAAGTATTCATGCTTGTTGCTTAAAAGCAAATTACACTATTGAAGTTTATGTGCAAGGTTTGGGTTCCCAATTAATGGGTGACCCTAATACTAAACAATACTGACAATCACTGGGACTTCTGTCCCCCCAGGGCTGCATTTTAGGGCCACTGTGTGGCAGCCACACAGATTTGTTTTCCATTGTTCTTACCTGTCCCAAGTGGCCTTGTGACATAAGCCCTTCTCCACCCGAAATGTATTGGAACTAAGTCTGTTAAGCACATGTCTTATGAGGATCTGAAGATTATAAAACTTCAATCTCTTTGAGATTCACAATAAGAGATTCTGTACAGTACAGGACTGTGCAACCCCCCTCCCTTTTCCTATCGATCCACGCAAGCAGGGTCATCTGCTGGTCTCCCCCACACAGGCCTCCCTGTTAGTCTCCTTGCTGCTATTTTGGTCTCCATTTATACACCTGCATCCACTTAACAGGTTGTAGGTGTGGGCTCTCAATTGGACTTGCCTGACTGTAGTTAAAGGGACATTCCTGACCTTCACAGCACCCTGCAGGCATATTCCTCGTCTCAGTACTAGAGTGGTAAAAGGAGTTATTGGTGTTCACTACTCCTAGTTGCCTATTCCTTATCCTAGTACTCTCATAGGGAAAATGTGGGAAAATGAGGGGGAGATGTTTGACGATAGCCCACAATGGACAGGGGAGGGTTAGGTTGGTTTTTAGAAGGGAAAGGGGGATACTGTGTCTCACCTGTGGGTACCCCACTCCCAATCCCCAAGGACCCTCCACCAAGGTGACCCTGCCTCACTTCTCCACCCCGAGGGTCAGGATCCAAAAGAGATGGCCTTTCCCAGGCCACCTGAGAGGAGAATCCAGGCGGGGTAGGAGTGAGGATACCCTCAGATTTCTCACAGATACTACATATACCCTCTATTATCTGTCTCTCCTCATTCACCCTCCTAAATGTCCCTAATTTAATAGTCAAATCCCCCATAATTATAATATAAAGACACCTTCTATAATTGTTAATGGCCTAAGCAAGTTTATTTAAGACTTTATCAATAGATTTACTCTTATTTGGTCAGAGAAAAACATTTGATAAAAACAACTCCTCCTACTCCTCAACTCATTTTAAAGCAACCCCAAAGCATCTTTGGTCCCCAGATCTACTTTCTCTGGCTTAAAATGGAGGAAGCTTCTTCTTATTAGTATTGAGATGCCCCAAGGGGGCCTTCCCCTGACCCCTTTCTCAGCATCGATAGAATAGCTGTTATAACCCCTGAGGGTTATCTCAGCCTGAGACCATGTCTCTTAGAGGCAGATAATAGTGGAGAAAAAGGTTAACCATTCGCCATTATTTACCTTTCATTTAATACCTGCCACACTCCAGGATATACATTTTTGTTGGGGAGCTTCAATCCTCAGCTCCCACTGCTATAGGCTCATTGGTGGGATTGAAAGCATGCAACCGTAGACTGTTTCTTGGCATGTAATGAAAGCTTCAATATCTGCCCTGGCATTTGCATACGCCTGCACGATTCTGCAGCTGGTTTGGACCGCACTGCGACTTTCAGAAAAATGTCCTTGTCAATACCCTCTTTGTAAGGACACCAATATTACCTAAATACCTTATCAGACTGTAGTGAATTATGCCAAGAGTCATGCAAATGGCAGATCTTAGCTCTTCTGTCCAGGTAGACTTCAATACCCGTCGATTCCAATGCCTCTCTACTTTGAATAAGGCATGCCCTCAATTGTGGATTATGAAAACCGATCTGTACATTGGTTCCACTGCATTATAGACAATCAGATAAATAGTAGAATTTTTTTAAAGAAAGAAAACTCCCAACATCTTGTGTAATGCATTCAGAAGAGCCCTCTTATAGGAATTTGTATTCCTGTGTGATAACCCTTTAAAAGTAGATTAAATCTAACTTTCTCCAACACTCCAGGGGGTCGTCTGAGGCAGTCAAACCCTCCCACCTCCAAAGAGCCTGTCCTCCAGAGAGACAATAGTCACAAATGTCCTGTTGATTTAAAACGTCACTTGCCACTCCTAATGTTTCACACTGAGTTTTTTGGAAGGTCTGGGGTTCCCTTTCCAGGCTTACTAAAGGCATGTCTTCCACCAGCTTCGTACATTCATCCTTCTACTTGTGGGTACTCATCAGGGGTATCTTTTCAATCCTAATATGTACAATTGGTTCCACAAGTACGTACCTGAGAACCAGCCCCTCACATTCATGCACCCATTCTCCTCAAACGTTTTAATCTTTGACATCCTTGGAAACCAAGACCGGAGAAGAAGGGGTCATACTGTCACAGCGACACAGTGGTCGCTGTGGCGCAGATGGAGAAGAATGTCCCATTTGCCGTGATGTTCTTTCCCAGACTTTAGAGTGCCAGTCTAGTCTTTTCCAAGATGGCGCCCGGACGCCGACCTTTTCTTCATTCAGCGAACCCTGCTCACCGCATTTAAACCCTCCGGAGTTCCTCTATCGGGTGAGACGCTAGTATATCCTTTTCTGCTTTTCCTGCCCAGATATTCTTGTACTCTTGTCTTCTACTTTGTTTTCAGGATCACTTTCCTCTCTCTGATCCATCCTACTTGCCTTCTGCTTTATCTTTAGTCCACTGTATTCCCTGCTATCTTCTAAATTGGACATCGCATTACAACTGCTTCAGTTTGTAACAGGGTTTTTTATGCCGGCTTGGCTTTTTCCCCACCTTCGCTGCCCTTCAGTTCCACCTCTGTGTACTTCCTGCCTGAATTCCAGAGTACACTGTGGCGGAGGAGGAGAGTTGTCCTTTTCTCCACTCACAGCGGCTTCGGGACAAACAAAAAGGAAAGACTGCAACTGCTTCAGAACGTGAGGCTTCAGCTGAGACATCAGGTGAGAAACGTGAGACAATGGGCCTCATTATAACTCAGGCGGTCCGGAAATAACTGTGGCGGTAAACCCGCCTCCACCGTTGTTTCCGGACCACCTGATCCCGACTCCTGCAGGCGGGAGGTGATGTTCCCGCCAGGTCTGACCTGGCGGGTTTAACACCGCCCGCCTGCAGGCGGCCGAGGAAACACCGGCAGCATTACGAGATTCTGCCGGTGTTTCCATGATCCCCATTCCCATCGAGTCCCATTTTTCCGTGATTCCTGGAAAACCAGGGTTGTAATGCCCCGGTAATTCCGGCAATCACGGAGGCGGAATGGTAATACGAGTCCGGCGGTAACCAGGCGGTTTTACCGCTGCGGTTACCGCCGGACTCGTAATGAGGCCCAATGTCTACAACACCCTGCAATCTAGCTTCCATAGTCATTGTCCACAGAAACAGCCCATATCTACATAGCTAACATTTTTACCACTGCCTATCACTCCAAAATCTCATTTAACCACAATCTACTTGATCTGCTGGTGGCATTTAATTATATTCACCACCCCACATTTGTTCAGACCCTTTCTCACCTCGGCATCCAAAAGACTAGGCTTGCCTAAATAGTCTCTTACCAGTCTCATCAGTCATTTTCCATCTTTTGGAATCTGAACACCTCCAGTCCCACCTATCTCCTGGTGGGAACCCTAAAAGTGTACACAAGTGTTTCTAGGCACGACAAGACAAGGGAGGGAAGACAGAAGGAGGACAAGACAAACGATCTTACTAGGCCTGGTATCATTTAGATCATGCAAGTGCGACAATGCAAGGTGCAGAGGGGAGGGAGAAGGGGGAAGTGCAAGGGGGAGGGACAGGGGAAGTGCAATCAGGGCAGCATTGCTCTGAGTGAGTGCAGCCAGGGCAGCGCGGCTCTGGCTAAGTGCAAGGAGGCAGGGGATTGTAGGTTTACAGGTACAGCCCCAAAGTGCGTAGTAGGCCTGGATTCTGAGGGTAGTGAAGCAACCAGTCAGCGCAGCAGACAGGTAGGTCAGCAAGGGAGAGAGATAGAGAGAGAGAGAGCAGGGGAGAAAAGGAATGTTTGAGCTGCTTCCAGAACTTCTGGTCATCAGGGTTAAATGCAAGAGGGGCAGGGAGGCCATTCCAGAAGGAGGCACCTGCAGAGGAGGGACATCTACCCCCACTCTCTGCCTAGCGAACCGTCTGACCCTCGCAGAGTTTGAAGTAGCCGAGTGAAGGCTTTGAGAAGGAAGCTATTTTGGAAGAGATAGATGGATGTAGTGCGGGCCCTGGCCACAGAAAGTCTTGCAGACGATGCAGAAAGTCTTATACTTGATCCTTGCAACCCCCGGAAGCCAGTAGAGAGATGTCAGGGCTGGAGAGATATGATCCCTGTGTTTGAGGCCAAGGACAAGTCTCGCAGTCCTGTTCTGCATTAGTTGCAGATGGCGAAGAGTAGAGGAAGGCAGATTGAGAAAGAGGCTGTTTCAGTAGTCCAGCCTAGAGACAACTAAGGCTCTGGAGGAAGTGAGCTTCTGGAGGAAAGTGAGGAAAGGAAGAATAACTCTTAGGAGGTGCAGCTGGTAGTGGGTCTTCTTGGCGCAGTCATTGATGTGAAGGAAGAAGGAGAAAGTGGAGTCGAAGATGACTCCAAGGTTTTTTGCAGAAGTAGTACATATTTTAAATTTAATGAAAATTACAGCAGGTTAAAAAACCTGAGGAACTTATGAGGAACTTGTGAATCAGCTTGAACGTCTGATCAGGAGGGAAATTAGCCAATCCCTACATGCCACAACACTTTCCACTAACCATCGTGCTCAACGTATACCTAGAGGCTTAAGAATTGACCTGGAACCCACTCTGTGTAAAGAGAACCCTGAATTTGTGAAAAGATGGAGACTAATTCTCAATAAATGTTCTCTGGACTTAATTCTGCTAACAATAGAAGAATTAGCTAAATCTTTACAATCTATTGAAGCTGATATAGAACTTATTAAGTCTTCGATCATACCAATTCTGATGAAAGAAGATCTAACATCAATATTAGAAGACATTAATCAAAAATTGGATAGCTACACACAGGAAATTGAGTAAAAAAACGAAGGAAATTTAGAAGAGACACATTGTTAGGCTTACCTGGTATCCACGGGGACGCCACCCAGCTGCCGGAACCGTGGTGCCCTTCTCGGTCACTCCCGGGTATTATCAGCGGGGAGTTCTTTCTGGAAAACAGGTGGGCAATGTTCAAGATTGACCAACTGGGGAAATAACCACCCAACACCCGGTATGCCCGTAGCGCGTCCCTGGGCCTTTCCTCACCTTGTTTTGGGCTTTGGCGAGCTCTCCATCCTGCCTTCTTGGCAGGGGCTCGTTGTCCTCTGTGAGCGATTGCAATCGAGTTACTTCACTGATGCTGCCCATTTGAGTCTCTCAGGTAGGTCTTATTACTGTTGTTCCGTAAGCCTTTCTTTGAACTAATGGTGTCTTTTCCCTCCCAGTAGGTGCACGAGAGTCCTCTGTGGGCCGTTGGCTGAATTTGGGCTCACTGGCAAGTGATGGTGTTTCGGGAGCGCCTCGATGCGGTAAGTGGGCGCTATACGTAGCGCTATGGTGCCCTGCTTCTGCTAACCTGTTGTCTTCTATTCCCGTTGGCCGCTGCATTCACCGAAGCAAGAGGCTCCTAAGCAGTGCTGGTCGATGGGCGACTTGAGAGGTAAGTTGCCGGCTCTGATGTAAATGTCTAATGTCTCTTTTCTCTCTTTTTGCAGGTTCCAAGATCCAAGAAGCTTGCTGTTCCTTGGGTGCTGATTGCAGTCTGCAGTGGAATCTCAGGCAAGCTGCTGAAAATAACGATATCCCTTTGCTTTGCAGGTGCGGACTTTTCGAGGTTCGAAGATGCTGCAGAACACGATGAGCGTCACGTTGCTGGAATGCAAAGTAACGCGAAGCGTGTACTGGAGTTAGGGTGTGGTTTATATAACCTGCAGGCATCCCAGGTATCACTGGGCCTGCCACACCCAAAATGCTAGACCGCATGGTTCAGTTTAGGAACTGAGCCATGTGGAGGCATCCATGTTGTTGCTCAATGCCCTTATGGGCCCTGATTACTGCTCTAGCATATGAGCCTGGTGCCAAAGGCGCCAGGACTGACTCCAAGAGAGTCTGGGGGCAAATGTCAAGGCCCTTGAGGGCCTGATGGGGGTAGAAGTAGCCCACCTGGCCTGGCTATCCAGGCTTAGGGCAGGGATCGTGACACACACACAACTACAAATTGGATATTGTGTATTCCTGAAAGCAATACTACCATCAAAGAGATAATCAAACAAGATCAGCCAATCCGAACTTTACAAGAGTACCTCGTAAACCAAACTGAGGAACTTCGTCCTCAGATGTATCCAGTGTAGAAGTCGAAGTAGATCAATTGTCTACAAATCCAGACAATAGGTAGGAAGACAGACCAGAATCCATCGCTAGCAAGCAGCATTACTGAAACACTTGAAGGTACCACACCACAACTGGGACATCCTTTTTAGAACGAGACAAGGCATAAGAAGAAGTAAGAAGAAAAAATCTGTCAAGGAAAGTACAGCTTGCGCCGAAGAGGATATCATTGTCAATATTTCATCTTTCCATTTGACACAGTTTCAGAAGAAAACATTACAGAAGGGAATTTCTTTTGTGCCACATTACAATAGCTCACTACCTATAGAAAAGATAGACTTCTTTCGTCTATTTAGAAAGATGAACTTAAACTGTTCTTTGAAACATTTAAACAAAAGAAACACACTGAAACTAGTGAATATTTGGAACTATGACCAAAAAGTAAATGTATGCCTCGATTACAGAACCCAACACTGGATACCTTCCAGAGATATTTATTGAATGATCTTAAAAAATCAACTTCAAGAAGAATCAGAGAGGTAATTTCACACATCGCGAACAGCAAGCACTGAATCAGCTTTGGACCAACCCTGATATTATACGTAAACCAATTGACAAAGGGGGAGCCTTGGTTATTATGGATCTCGACAAATACAAGCAGGAAATTGAAGACCAACTATGTGACATGAACACTTAAGTGCAAGTGGATTGTGATCCAACTGAACAAGTGAAGCTACTTAGCCAACAAGTACCTGAGGAGGTGTAGAGCAATGACTTTAACAACCATTTTACCAATGCTTTCTTAACCAATAAGCATCCCATTATGTCTGTTATGTACACTTTACCAAAAATTCATAAAAACATGACCAACCCTCCACGCGTTCCATAATTGCGCTCACCAATAGTCTACTTGAACCATTAGCCAAATATATTGACCTTGTCATTCAGCCATTGGTTCAGAAAACCAAATCTTATCTCAAAGATGCAAATGACTTTCTGTTTAGAATTAACATGCTTCAATTTGAAGCAGAGAAAGATATCTTGTTTACAATGGATGTCATCAGTTTGTACACAAACATAAATCACCAGTATGGAATTGACGCAGTGGAATGGTTACTTTTGACATCATCACAATGTCGTGCAGACAAGATCTTTGTCCTCAAGTTACTAACTATTGTTCTGAATAAAAACGTTTTCAGATTCGAAGATCGCTACTTCATTCAAGTAGTGGGAATTATGATGGGAGCAGCAATGGCACCCCGCTACGCCAACACTTACATGGCACATCTAGAATATGAACAGATCTTTACTAATAACCACTGGATGAAATACTTCAAATGTTACAATCGTTATATTGATGACATTTTTTGCATTTGATCCGGGACAGCACAGGGACTGGAGGAATGTTTTGTTTATGTTAATCACATAACACCTAGGATCAAGTTTTCAAAAAAACAAAGTGTTTCTAGACTAGAATTTCTGGATATGGAAATTTATGTTCAAGACAGCAACTTAAAAAAGACAATTTATTCCAAACCAACTGACAAAAACAGCATTCTATTGGCTTCAGGTTTTCACCCTGAAACCACAACTGAAAGCATTCCTTTTAGCCAATTTCTGAGATACCGTCGGATAATCTCTGACAATCAACAGTTAATTGAAAAATCCAGTGAATAATTGAATACTTTCCAGAAGAGGGGTTACTCTGCTAAGATCATTCAGCATACTGTTCAGAAAGTTAATGAAATTCCAAGGATACAAAGTTTGTTACAAAGAGAAAAAGATACCTCCCCAAAACCTGTATATGTGACGACTTATTCACACCAGAGTGCTCAAATCAAATTGGAACATCCTACAACTTGATCCCACACTAGTGGAGGTATTTGCTTCTGTATCTACCTTTGCCTATAAAAAAAGTAAATCACTCAGGGATTTGGTGGCAAGAGCAAACATTAGGGCTACTAAAACTAAACCACCACCTTGCAGAGGGATATTACCATGCATCAACTGTCAAAACTGCAACAATATCATAAAAGGCCAGTCTTTGAGTCATCCATAAAACAGGGAAACAGATATCATTAAAACATACTTCAACCTGTGATTCTACTAATGTGGTATATGGAATGACATGCCCCTGCAGCATTTATGTTACAACATATCATATATGTTGGGATAACCACAAGAAAAGCAAAAACTCGGTGGACAGAACATAAGTCCAACATTCGCACACATTCTGAAAGATCTCCACTAGCACAACACTTTAAAGAATTTTGCCACACAATTTCGCAAGTGCAATTTTGGAACTATTGAACCAACCTCATTGAAACTGTTACTTCAGAAGGAAATTGCCTGGATTGATCGCTTGGAAGCACTGTCACCTAGAGGAATGAACATGGATTATGATTTATCTTGCTTTCTTTAGTTTACTTACAACTGAGATGACATTACATTAAAATGCTGTTTACTGGCAATACACAGAGTTAATAGTTACCAGGTTAAAGGTCCCATGTGATAGATCTAGATGAGCTTTGTCATATTAAGTCGTTAAACAAGCAACACTTATACATTTATTCTTTATCACCTTCACATGCTAATGGTAACAGAGAGAAATATCAGACTAGTATGGCTATTCAACACTGCTGGAAATTGATGTAGTTTCTGGAGGAAGGCATTTTTGAAGATGTCGAGATATACATTGGAACACCTAAATCTAATTTTCAATTTCTAATTTGAATTTGGGAAGCCACCCCACATCATTACCTGATATACGTGACATGATGTTGGACCTTCACTAAATGGAGGTTCTTTACGAACTCCACATTGACCTTAGAGTTGAACATACCAGATTGTGACAACTATATTGAATGTTTATTTTGTGAGTAATCTATATGACGTTGATTAAAAAAAGACAAATGTGGGCTAATCACCTGATGGTTTAGGCTGTTGAAGACGGGCTTTGAAGGATTATGAATACTCACATTTAATGAATAGAGTGACCATTGTCCTGTTAACTAACACTCAGCGTCTCATGCACATTGACATAGAAGTTTAAAATTTCGTCCTGATGCATGATTTTGCAGATGTTGATGAAATGCTTTAACCTTTCTCTCATGTTCACGTAATAATACACAACTGAATCAACACTATCCACCCTTTAGGCTTATGAACCATTCCCGTGGTTATTGATACATGTTTGTAATATCTCTCAGTATCCAATGGAGGCTTCATTCAGTGTTAACTACTTCAACATAACTTGATCATGGGACCGCTACGCCCCGTGTCACCATGCACATAAGTCGCATGACACAGAGTAGCCAACAGAGGCTTCACATAGTGTTGACTACTTCAACACCACCTTATCATGTGACCACTACAGCATGCGTTTTCGTGTGCACAAGTCACGTGACATCCAAAAGATAAGGTGATCGCGAGACAGGAGGCTGCTTGTTTGCTGCCATTCCCACCCGTGTTTGGCCTTCATAAGATTAGAGAATCGACAAAAACAATGTATGTTTACCAACCTCATTCTAGCTGATTGAGGCAAGATAACTTTTGAGATAATGGGGGTAACAGCGGCCACAATAATCCATGAATTACAGTGAATATCTGAATGCAATCAGTGAACTTTATCATTCATTTTGCAGAGATCGGGTGATGGTACCCTACCCATTCAAACTACACCAGTGTATGGTACTTCACTAATACACAAGTAAGTGTATTTAATCTATTCATTAAAAAAGTACATTAGCTGTATGTCTGATTCTAAAAGCAGGAACATGCCTGATTTCATTTTCATTCACAAAGTACTTTTTCCCTCGACAGGTAGATTACCAGTGAGCAGTCCAGAAAAAAAGATCCCTGAGTGGCCCACCTAACTGCCAGGGACATTACTTCTTTATCAGTTGCGTACTACTAAACATAGGAAGTCCAGGTTAGTTGCACCTCCTCCGCAGCAGTTGAGCTGATATTTAATACTACATGATACAGTACTCATTAAGGTTTTCTACTATACAATTAAATTCAAGAGCTGTGTTCTTTTACTTGCAGATACTATGTTGAGTTTGTAGCACCTGAAGAAGAGTTATATACTCAAAATGCTTAGTGACAGTACATCTTTCATCTGAACTATTTACTAGACACAGTTCAGGACCACATTTGAAAGACATTGTTATATTGGACTCATATCATTCTTAGAGGTTTCCAAAGATCTGATGAACTGACAGATATCTGTCTATGTTTGTTTGACAAATTATGTGAAGACAACATATTTTGTATAAATTAATCATGTGAACTTTGAATACATTGCATTATGTGAAATTTGAACAACAATTATGAACAGTATGAGTTATTATATTTAATTGTATTGTGAACCCGGAAATTATTTGATTAAATTGACTACATCATATATTATACTTCACAAATTGTGTTTTACGTTTGTTTTCAAGCATTCATTGAGGGATCTCGTTTCCCTTTTTCTAGAGTGCACTGTTATTTGTCTGATTAATTTCAGATGACACATCTTTTTACCTTGTTTGTTGCCTTACCCCTTTAGCCAACGATAACTGTAGCAGTAGCGGAGGGTGCAAGAGAGCCTGACCAAGATGGGCGCAGGCCTGTGAGCTCCAGCACACTTCAATATATCCGGAACGACAATCGAAGAATCTCTGCGTTAGAATATGCTCTTGTGAGAGGCATAGAGTAATGAGGAGCCGCTGCACTGGTTGGAAACAACTCTGGAGAGAATCAGAGCCGTAAAACCACAGAACCAGCGAAGTGCAGAGACTGTATGCGGCCCAGTGAGAGAGGAGGGGCCACTCCGCCCGTACAACTTGAGGCTTTTCTTCCCACCTTGGAGACGGGCCGGCGCAACAACAAGAACCAAAAAGGGGCTGCACATTCAGCGGTACATATGTATGGAGGCAGCAACATCAGTTGAGCTGGGGGAAGACCGCTGCGTCGTCCGTCAGGGTTGACACTATGTGGGGAGAGGAGTTATCCGGAACAACTGCATTCACTGGCCAAGGCCGGAGAGGGCACTACGTCATCTCCTGTAGGCCCGCTGGGCAGCAGCGTACAAGCGCAGGTCCTGCCAGGGTAGCACCACCATCCTCCACCCGACGGAGAGGCCTCACACGGACATAGAGCGGGACCACTGTGCTGCACGGGTGATCTGGGCATGGGGGCCGGAAAGCCCAGTGGTCCGCTGGCGGCCTCGGCACCTGCCGAGGCAGGGGAAAAGCAATGCTGATTAGTGGTAAGCCTGTGGGTGCTCCGTACGGGACCTAAACACATCCTGACCTACAGTAAGCACGGAGGAGCACTGGGCCCATACCAACAAGGTGGCTGATCACCTCCTGTGGAGCGGAAGATCACCCCAAGACACAGAGGCCACAACAAGGTGCCTCAGACTGAGAAGACCCGGAGCCGTGGGTACATAGACAGCGGAGGCCCAGCTGCTGGGATTCACACCCAAGGATATATCTGATCGACATGACACGGACGGGAACGAGACCCTCACGGTTTGAATTCACGACTGAACCTTGAGATCACATCTGAGCTCGCACATAGTACGCCGGCACAAGGAGGGGAGACCTGGGATAAGCGAGTGCATTGTGTCTGGGGGGAGCAGCTCTCATCAAGCCCATCATAATGGTGCCCTCCGTGCCCCAACACAACAGCGGACTCCTCGGGGCACTTGCCTGGATCAGAAAGAGCTTGGGCCCAGGGACGGGGGGAACACCCTGGGGGCATTTAATCAGAAGACCACTAACGTGCACTGTACCACACCACGTGGTATGCATTGTGTATGAGGAATAACATGCCCTGAACTCTGCAAGCAGAGATACAATAAGGCAAACACAGCTGAGGGCTCTGGGAGCAGCCGGTGCACCAACAGCAAATATACAGACTAAAAACCTACCGAATTTGAAGCTGCCTGATCAGCAGCGGCAAGCTGGGCTCTGTGGCTGCGACCACCACTGCGGGGTCAAACCTGTGGTGCTCTACCTGGGCGCTAATCCACAGACAACAAGGGAAATTTTGTCAAGTAACAGTTATCAATAAAGAGAAAGGCAGATGCAAATCGATGCTGAGCCAATGCTCTCTCACCTCGGGCACTGCTGACGGACTGGACCAAGGCCGTTGTAAGCAAGGTGGATGAGCCGCCCTGGCCTGCTGGCCCTGGGTGGACCCACGAACAGCGAGAGAGGTGTACTACACAACAAGGGTCAACAGATTTCTCTAATCGAGGTTACCACAGAGTTGGGTCTACGGCAATGTCCAAATCAGGCTAAGGGGGCAAACATCAAGCAAAACTCCACTTTGACTCGCCGGCGCAGGTGAAGGCCAGTAAGACAATGGAGATTTCTCCAGAAGCATGCTCCCAGGCACCACCTCAGTATTCCGCAGGAGAGTTTCATCAAAGAAATGTTCACCCAGTTACAATCCAGCATCCAATCCTTGGATGGTTAGCTTGACTCACTCACCTGCAAGCTGTATCACATGCATGTCCGACTGGACAAACATGGAAAAAGGCTGGATGAGGTGGAAAGAAGGGTCTCTGACATAGAAGATGTGTCCACTTCCATCGCCAGAGAAATTACCAGAGTGCACAAAGCGCTGAAAGACCTCATCGATAAGCAGGATGACCTGGAGTCCAGATCAAGGCGTAACAACCTCAGGATTGTCGGCATATCAGAATCAAACGATCGTAGGGACATGGAGATTCTCGTGGAGGAGATCCTGCAGGAGGTGCTGGGATCTGAGGGATTCTCAAAGGTGTGCGTAGTCGAACGGGCCCATCGAATCCCGAATGGAAGGAAGCCGTTTCTGGGCGTGCCACCCCGCCCGATCTTCACCCGCCTGCTGAACTATCGAGATAGGGATGTGGCCCTCCGCAAGGCACAAGAAAAAGGATCGGTCCTCTACAAAAATGGTGACATGATTAAACTGTTCCCAGATTTCTCGGATAGGGTGCAGGCATTGAGGAAAACATTCTTCAAGGTCAAGAAACAGATGAGGGATCGGGGAATCAAATACACCATGATGTTCCCGGCAAAACTTCGTGTTGAACATGAGGGGAGGGCGATCTTATGTAACACTCCGGGGGAGGCCACAGCAACGGTAACCCTCGGCCAAGGGGAACAACAACTGACACATCACATGAACACCATCAGCCTCATTATGAGTTGGGCGCTAGCCACGGCTGTACTACTGCCAGGGCTATTAGCCCTACTGCCAAACCCCTGGTGATATTAGCACCGGATCACGGGTTTGGCAGAACGGTAAGTCCCCATTCCCCATTGGGCCCATTCAAGAATTTCCCATTCCCCATTGGGCCCAATGGGGAATGTTCGGCACTATTACCGCTGGCGGTATTACTGCTGGCGGTAATAGCACTGAAAGTCAGCAAAATCAGAGCTGGGGGTAAATCCGCCAAGCCCGTGATTTGGCGGACCCTTAAATGCGGCAGGCTCCCTTTCCTAGACATGCGATATGGCTACGCTCAACCTTTGTACTTGGATGCTCCCTGTCCTTCCTCTGGACTCTTTTGCGACCTCTGCGACTCTCTCTCACTCTCTATTCTCCCCTCTAGCCCAACTCACTCTGCAGGGCACACTCTGGATGTTCTGATCTCTTCAGACCTTCCCCTTTTGATCCCTCTCACCACTCCTCTCTCCTGGAGTGATGACTTTCTCTTTTCCTCCCAGCTCACCCTCTCCCCAGGCCAAGAAAACTCCAGCACTGTCACTTACCTTCTCGGTTATCCGACCCATGAAGCGTGTGTCAGTTGAGGCTTTCGCCGCCACCTTCTCACCCCCTCTTCCCCATTGGCTAACTCACACCCTGACGCAGCCCTTTCCATACTCCACTCTGCTATATCTGAGACTGATGTTCTTGCCCCTGTCATGAGGATCCGATTGAAGCCCAAAGCCAAGTGCAACTCTTGGTACGACTCAGACCTTGTCACCCTTAAACGCAATTGCAGGGTGGCTGAGAAGAAATAGCGTGCTTCCAGTACACCTTCTGACAAACTGGCCTGCTGCCTGCTCCAAAGAAAATACTGTCTCTCTGTCCACACCAAGAATAGAGCCCACATCCAAGCCCGTGCCTCTGTGGTATCTAACAACTTGGCCAAACTCTTTAAAATCTACAAGGAGTTGGCCAACCCTGCTGCAGTCTCTACCTCTCCTGTCCCCTCCCAGGCCCTCTGCACGGCTCTGCCCTCTCATTCCATCGCTAAAACTCAGGACATCCTGTCCTCTCTCTCTCTTCCTTTCCCCCCTCCTCCCTTTACTCCCTACTCTTCCTCTGGCCCTTCTTCAGCCACATCTCCTCCCTCCTTCTCTGCCTTTCCCCTATTCTCCCCAGATGAGGTTTCTAGACAAGTCCGATCTATGACAGTCTCATCAAAACAGGTTCACCCCTGTTCCTCCAAAAACATCAAGGGCCACATTGACACCCTAGCTCCTGCTCTGACTTCTGCAACCACTCCTTTGCCACTGGAGTCTTCCCTTCCCTCCTAAAGTATTCCCTTGTGCACCCTCTTCTTAAGAAACCCTCGGCTAACCCTTCCTGCCTGGCTAATTATCACCCAATCTCCATCACTCCCTTCCTGAGCAAACTCCTGGAAAAGCTGGCCATCTCCCAGCTTAATCTTCACACTGAATCTGTTGGTTGTCTCCATGACCATCAGTCTGGCTTCAGAGCTGCCAGAAGCACAGAAACTGCTATCCTGAATATCTGTGAAGATCTGCTCTCAAATCTTGATTTCAACACCCCCTGTGTCCTCATCTTACTTGATCTCTCTTCTGCCTTCCACACGGTCAATCATGCCATCCTGCTTAACCGTCTCCATGATAACATGGGTATGACCGATCAGGCCCTGGCTTGGTTGACTTCTTTCCTGTCCGATCCACCCTCCCAGGTCCAACTTGTGTCCTTCCTCTCCTCTATCTCTATCTCTACCTTTGGTGTTACCCAGGGGTCTAACCTCTCTCTCTGGCTGTTCAACCAATACCTGGCACTTCTTGCCCATCGTATTGTCGCTCTCTGCCCCAACTTTCAGTGCTATGCGGATAACACTCAACGCATTTTCAGGCTCGCCTCAGCCACCTCTTCTCCTTCTCTCATCTCTAATTGTCTGTCCGCTATCCAGGAGTGGTGTGCCAACAATGATCTCTGCCTTAATGCCAGTAAGACTGAGATTCTCCTCATTGGCACACCTCCTCCCTCCTTTCCTGTAACTCTCTGGCCGGCCTCTCTTGGCCCTCTTCCTGCTCCCACCTATGAGGCTAAAAACCTTGGGGTCATCTTCGCCTCCACACTCTTCTTCTCTTCTCACATCTCTGACGTCTCTAAGAAGTCACACTACCAGCTGCGCCTCCTCAGAGGTATTCTTCCTTTCCTCTCCTTCCCCCAGAATCTCACTGTCCCCAGAGCTCTTGTTCTTTCTAGGCTGGACTACTGCAACAGCCTCTTTCTAAATCTGCCTACCTCTACTCTCCGCCCTCTGCAACTCATCCAAAAACAGGACTGCAAGACTTGTCCTTGGCCTCAAGCCCAGGTATCAGATCTCTCCAAGACTGAAATTTCTGCACTGGCTCCCAGGGCTGCAAGGATTAAGTTTGAAACCATCTGCATTGTCCACAAGGCCACCTGGGGCTTGGGGCCTCAATACCTTCAACTCTCTCTTCCTAAATATCTACCTTCCTGAGCTCTTTGCTCATCTGCCTCCAACTCCCTCAGGGTCAGTCATTTCTCCAAGCAACGAGTTGGTGGTAGATCTCTTTCTTCGGCTGGGGCCTCTCTCTGGAACAGCCTCTGTGAAACTTGAGGAGAACCATCTCTGGTTCTGGAAGCACCTCAAAACCTTCCTCTTTGCTTCTGCTTTCTCTCTTCCTCTCCTCTGATGAGACCCTGGCTGAAACTGATACTGCACTGGTCACCTGGCTACCCTCTGACCTCGGGCCCAGGTCCCCTCTCAACCAGTTGCACTCCTGCACTGCCCCCTGGCAATGCTTGCACTCAGGGGCTGTTTTCTCTATCCCTACAGCCCCCTATCAGCAACTGGCACTTGACGTATGCACTTACCATTGCACTTGCCTCCAGCTGGCTGCACTTTTGATTATTGCTTTTATTTATTCTTTTTATTCTTTTACTGTCGATCTCATGCACTGCACTGTCCTCTTCTCCTCCCCCCGCACTTTTACCCTTCCCTCTCACTTGAGCGATCTCAATGACACTTGGCCTAGTAAGATCATTGTCTCTGTCTACCCTTCATATCATATAATATAATATAATATAATATCATATCATATCATATCACATCATATCATTAAGGTGGGGTTGAAAGACCCCACCAAATGCCGGAAAACCCTGCTGTATATGCAGCGACACCGGGTAGGAATCGCATTCTTACAGGAAACTCACTTCACTTCAGATATAGAATCCAAGTTGGGAAAACCTGGGGATGCCACAGGTACTTTTCAGCATACTCCCCGTATGCAAGGGGGGTTGGCAACTTAATACACAGCAGTGTGAGGGTCCATCTAGCCAAAGTGGTGATAGATGGGGCAGGTAGGGGCCTCATTGTTCAGGGTACTATCCAGGGGTACTCTAGACTTTGGTAACTACTATGGTCCAAATCAAGATACGTAGGAACGCTGGAATGGTTAGATAGACAACTTAGGGAGTTACCTCCTGGGGAGATCATTTGGGGTGGGGAATTCAATGCAGTGACGTAACCGGCTCTGGACCGGAAGGGGGGTGCCAGGGATCTGGAAACAGAGGGACTAATCAGTTACAGGGTATGACTCTCTCATGGGATATTGCGGATGCATGGAGAGTACGGATGCATGGAGAGTATGCAATCAGGCGGTAAGGCAGTACACCTGCCACACAACTCCCTATAAATTGGTGTCTAGATTAGTCTTCTTCCTGATCTCGCACTCACTAATGGAGCGGGCGGTGAGTGTGAGTATATGCACCTGCACGCTTTCTGATCATGCCCCTGTGTTACTAGAACCGAGACTGGCGGGAAGGGTGAGGGGATGGCTTCCATGGTGGTTCAAGAGTGAGGGTCTCACCAACACAGTCTTTTGAGAAAGCATAACGTTAGCCATAGACACCTTCTTCAAAGAGAATGTGGGATCAGTCCAATCAGCGGGGACACTATGGGAACGTTTTAAATGTGTGTTAAGGGGAGAATGCATTTCCAAAGAAACTGGGATTCTTAGACAAATCAGACAGGAATTAGAGCTTAAGGAAAATAGTATACAGGCATGGCAGGCAGCGTCCCCGAATCCCTCAAATTGTCAACAAGCTGAAACCATGACGCAATTATGAGAATTTCAGGAATTAGCCCTCCGGGAAGTGAAGTACATCAGTGGTCAGGCAAGTGTGTACCAATATGGGGAAGGGCATAAACCCAGTCCGACATTGACCAGGGCTACCAAAATGGATCGGCTGGGAGGAGGATTTAAGCTATAGCAGATGAACAGGGGAGAGACCGATTCGAGGATACTGAAATAGTACAGCAGTTCTTTAAATTCTATAGTCATTTATATTCATCTCAGATCCATGCCTCCCAGGCAGACATTGAAGAGTACCTGGAACAAGTAGCCTTGCACTGGTGATATGAAGATCATAGAGAGCTATTGAGCCACCCTCTAACGTTGTCGGAACTACTGAATGCTATTAAGTCTTTGCCGAATGGAAAGTCACCGGGGCCAGATGGGTTCACGCCGGAAATTTATAAATACTATGCAGAAAAACAGAGTCCCCACCTACTGGTAATGTACCAGCATAGTTTGGAGAAGGGGTCCCTGCCGGACACGCTGAGGGAGGCGATGGTAGTGGTACTGCTAGAGCCAGACAAAACTAGTAATGACTGTTCTTCTTATCGCCCAATCTCATTAATTAACATGGATAATAAAATCTCAGCAAAGATCCTGGCATCACGGCTATCACCATTGATGCCAATGATGGTGGGAGCAGATCAGTCAGGTTTCATCCAGGGCAATCCACATCCATGGCCTTTGGAGGATGTTTGGAATGATTGCAGCTGTTTCACCCGAGGACTAGATAGTGGCCAGCTTATTGGATGCCCCTAAAGCGGCCGTTGTTGTTTGTTGTATTGCGACAGATGGGACTGGGTGAATGTTAAATTGCTGTGGTCAAGCTGCTATACACACAACCGGTGGCCAGGGTGAGGGTGAATGGCCAGTTGACATCACTAATGGCCTTAGAGAGGGGGATATGACAGGGGTTCCTACTCTTGACACTGCTCTTCACCTTAGCGATTGAGGGAACTGCATATGCATCGGGGAGTAAGGTTGCACACTCATAAGATAGTAATTTCACTATATGCGGATGACATGGTGCTGTTTGTCAAAGACCCGAGAGTCAATCTGGATCCGATAATGAGGGATGTCCAACGTTTTGGTGAAATATCCAGTCTTAAAGTGAACGCTTTCAAGTCGGTGTTCTTTCCACTGACGGAAAATGTAGAACAATACCAGGATGGCTGGGGATTCCAGTGGCATATGACTCAGACACGCTATTTGGGGGTATGTGTAGCCTGAGATGAAACCATGTTGTACCACAGCAATTACCTGAGCGTCCTAGACTTAGCCCAGTCGGCAATGACGCGATGGAAAAAGCTCTCTATTAATCTATATGGGAGGGTGTTCCTCGTTAAAATGATGCTGCTCCCTAGATTTCTCTATGTATTCCTAAACACTCCAATAAGAATACTGAAGGCATACTTTTGTAAGGTGAAGTCAGCAATTTCACATTTTCCGTGGGCGGGGAAACCTACTAGAGTGTCATGGTATAAGCTGGCTGCACCTATTCATGAAGGAGGATTGGCGCTGCCCGACTTTGAGGCGTACTATAACGTGGCACAGGCGGGATATCTTAAGCATTGGTATGAGGCTCAAGGGGACAGAAGGCATGTAGAAGTGGAACGGACAGTGACGGCACCAAGCCTTCTAAGATCAGTTATTCTTACTGCATCAAACAGAGTGCACCCAACACGGAACTTAGTGGAGGTGGACACTCCTTGAGCGTAAAAAGAGGGGGAGGTCCTATACTCACCCAGACTCCCTGTCATGCATGTGCTAAACACCCCAGCTAAACTAAAGGAATACTTCCCGGATGCTACGGGGAGATGTAACAGATGCAACACCCAGGGACAGTGAGGAGCAGGTGCTGTCGTTCTTGTTTTCAGTAACATAATAATAATAACATCAATATTTGAATGGCTCTCTTTTGACTCTGCTCGACGTTCAGACTATTGCTAAGCCACCCACCTCTACTACCGGTGACCTGGCATGAACCTTTGGCCTCCTGGGATGTTGACCAAGTAGGATTCAGTGGTAAGTGTGACTTTTTCATACCATGGTGAGGATCCTGAATCAAGAAGGAGGATAACTATCGCAATGAACTGTAGTTCAGCAGTGTTCCAATAATTCTCTAGGCAATCCAGGGACAGAAAGGCACACATTATCAAGACCATAAAGAGAGTACATTCTTCTCAGACTTCCAGCAGGCACTTCGCACATTCCAGGGCGTCCATGAGCAATGAGAGAAAATGCAGAGCAAAGGCTACTTGGTTGCACTGTGCAGAAAATGAAAGGATTAGAAGCTTCCACCAACTCTAAGTTAGCGTGAACCCAAGGAGCCCCCAAATTGAACATCTTCTGCCATGCTGCAAAGTGAAAGAAAGGTCATAGATTTACAACCAAGAGATAAACCAGAAAGAGGGTAAATTATTTCCAAGTGAGAGAGCCAATGAGTAAGAGAAAGCAAAATACAGGCAGAATGAAAAATTGATTGTAAGAAAACCAAAATAAATGATCAAATGTACAGGAAACCTGACAAAACCAGAATTCAATCTGGTTCAATAGGAATAAGCAGTAGTCACAAGGCCAAAGCATTCAGAACAAGGGGTTCACAATATTCCGAGACATGAAATTGGATCCGGAATATGTGTGGAAATTCACTGCAAAGACACCATGAATACCTGCTCCCCTTAAATATGGAGTTTTTATGACCTTACTTCCTTTTCTTTCTAAAATAATGATTGAGTTGTTTAAGCCTCTTAATCATTTCTGGTAACCATCATGGATTGATATTGCAACCTAATTTTAAAAAAGGATACAAATGTCAGACCTTTCTGGATCCTTTGCCATTCCTAATCTGTTTCCAAACCGTTTCACTAACAGTACCCTACCAAAAATGCTCTCCTACCTTGGTTTTTTAGGAATGTTTTGACAAAACTGTCTTATTAACCTTGGTATTGTTATATCAGATGTCGGTTCCCAAGAATGCACCTCCAGTCCAAATTCCTTGCAATCAAGTAAATAGTACACATGGGTCCCCTTCATTCTTTTTGATTTTACTTTCCTCTGAAGAGTTTACGGAGATGAGAGGTGTCTGAGGAAAGTTGCTCTTAAATCTCGGGGAAGAGTGGAACGGTTTGATCACAGAGACATGTAAAACCGTATGGACCTGAATAGGTCTTTACATCAGTGACATTAATGACGCCATTTATTTTATATGGCCCAATATGTTTAGGACAACATTTTTGGGTACTTGCCTTGATCATTAAATTGCAAGTTTATAACCATGCTTCATCCACAGGTGCTTTCGTAGAAGTCACACTTCTTTTTTTATCTACTGAAATCTTCAAAGCCTGTTTTGGTGCTTCAATATGTTTATGCATGGTGACCCTATTCTCCTGTAACCTTTCCAGGAAATCTTCTTCCCCCATTGTACAGAACATTCTTAAGAACTACTCTAAAGTTTGATTAATACTACTCTAAAGTTTGATTAATACTGTATTTATTTATTTATTTATTTATTTCATTTATACAGCGCACAGGCGGCCCTGGGGTATCGTGGCACTGTTACAATAGGGCTTACTTAGTTGGAGTAGTTAGAAAAGCATGACATAATGTAGAAGGCATTAGGAACAGTGAGCAAGATACAGTGCAACAGTTATACTGACATTTACAAAATTTGCTGCTACAGTACTGAACAGGGTTACAGGGGAACCAGCTACTCTGCATGTTTAGAAGGGCAGGACTAGATAAAAAGCTTGGTTTTGGGCGTTCTGTGGAAAGCTGTGAGGGAGGTCTCGTTCCTCAGAGCAGTGGGTAGGGCGTTCCAATTTTTAGGTGCTAGGAAAGGAAATCTTGCGCCTGCGGCTTTGGCTCTTTTAACCGTCGGGAAGAGGAGCTGATTGGAATGCTAGGCTTGCTTGGGTCTATCAGAGGTAGTACAGAGATTTTTTTCTGCCAAGTATAAGGGTGCTGTGAGGGATGGGCAAATGTGTGTGATAGCAAGGGGTTTAAAGTGTATACTCTCTTTGACTGGGAGCCAGTGGGCGTCATGTCTAGCCTGGGAGATGTGCTCCCTTTTGGGTGTGCTCAATGCCGGTCTGAGGGCATTATTTTAGGTGATTTGTAATTTGTTAAGGTTTTTTGCTGAGGTGCCTAAAAACAGAACGTTACAATAGTCCAACCTGGCACCAATGGTGGCTCTAGCTGTGGTAAGGTAGTTTTTGGAAGATTGGTACGGTTTGACTGCATTTATTATTTTGGTAGTAAGTACTGCAGACAATGAGATGGCGTTCAATTTACGTGTCATGGAGAGGGTGGAGTCTAGGAAGACTCCCAGTGTCTTGACTGCTGCAGAGGCGGTGATTACGGTATTCTCGATGCTGAGGGATCTGTATTGATGGTCAAGTTTGTTAAGAATTTCCTTAGGGCCTACCAGAAGGATTTCTGTTTTGTCCCCATTGAGACACAACCCATTTGCCGCCATCCAGGCCTGGATAAGGGCATATGTTTTTCGGAGTGTAGCAGTGTCCTGTTCATAGGAGCGAGAGAGGGGGAGGAGAACTTGAGTATCATTGGCATAGTTTGTATATGCTATGCCGTGATTGTCCAGTTCATTAAAAAGTGGTAGAGTAAAAATGTTGTACAATGTGGGCGAAGTGCTGGAGCCCTAAGGGACTCCACAATGGATGGTTGCCGGAGCAGCACAAGCCTGATCTGAAAACACTCTCAGAAGTCCTCCTTCAAGGAAAGAGTTGATCCAGGATGTGGATTCCTGGGAGAATTGGGCAGCATCCCTGAGATGTCTCCAGAGGGTTTTATGATCTACAAGATCAAAAGCTGCAGACAATTCAAGAAGCAGGAGTAGTGCTGGCTTGCATTTGTCCATAATTTCCCCTAATTGGTTCTTATGATCGAGTAAGGCTGACTCTGTTCTGTGGGGAGGACGGAAGTCTGATTGCCTCTTGCCCAAGATATTGTTGATTTCCCAAAAAATTTGAATTTGTAAATAAGCAGCTTTGCCTCATTTTTTTACCAGAAGGGGCACAGTAGTTATGGGTCTGTAATTATTAGGTGAATCCGGATCAAAGGAAGGTTTCTTTTAGCAAAAGGCGAACCCACAACTCTTTAAGGGAGGTGGGGCGTTGCCCAAAGGGAACGAGGCATTAACGAAACTGTAATGAATGGCGGGGCAGATGTCCCCTTGCAAAAAGATGGTTTGATTTGTTTCATAATAGCTAATACTTCTGTCTTGGTTACTTCTCTGAAGGAAAAAAACTTTTTGTCTTTGTTGTCAGGATTAATGATTGGTGCAGTGGGCAAGCTGGTTTTAGGCATGGCATATATTTTTCCTGGAGGTTTATTTTATTCAACATGGCAGTTTGGACATTGATGCACCAGGATTCATCTTTGACGGTTTCTTGGGTGTTGGTGGATGGTGCAGCCATTTCCTTGAATATTGAAAACAATTCTTTTGATTCAGATTTGGCATTTGAGATTCTGGCGTTATAGGCTGAGGATTTTGCTAGAGTGATGGCTTTTTTGTATTGTGTGGCAAGTGTTTTGTAAGCCTCTAATGTGGAGTTGTGAGGGAAGGCTTGCCATTTGGTGAGTGCAGAGCGCTTCTGCAAGCGTAGTTCAAGTAGTTCTTGAGTGAACCATGAATTAGAGTGTTCTTTTGCTCTAGCTTTTTTTCTTCTCTAAAGGTGGCAATGGCGTCTAATGCCGCTTTGATTGTGGTGTTGTAGAGTTTTACCAGTGCCAGGGTTTCATTGGAAAAAGGGGGCTAAAGGGCTGAGGCCTCTACGAGTGGGAGGATCCTAGCTTTGGTGAGGAGCCATGAGGATCTGGCTAATGCCGGTGGGGTGGATGTGTTAGGTTTGGTATTGTTACTGGTCAGAATATGGAAGTGTATGAGGTGATGGTCAGTCCAGGGGCAGGGGGTGTTAGAACTGATATATGCAGCACAATTGGGATCAGTTATCCAGTCTAATATCCATCCTTTTGTATGAATAGTGTCAGTGACTATTTCAAGGAAGCCCACATCCTGGAGTGCTTTGGCCAGGGACTTGCCTTGTTTATCTTTTGGGTCATTGAAGTCGAGGTTAAGGTCGCCCAAACGGATGGTTTTTGTGGTGTTTTTTAGGTTCCTAGCAGTTGGAGTAGATTTCCTCGAAAGTCGAGTAGTGGGTCATATTGTAAGTGTGCACACCTTACAAAGAAAATCACAAAACCACCTGTAATGCCTAAAATGTTGACATAAATTGGGAGTTTTTGTCACTCCCTATGGTGTCTGATTGATACAACGATTTGGCAGTATACCCCTGCACATATTTGTCTTTGCAGTTTTCCACTTGTCTTCTTTCAACCTGCATCACATGCTGCAGGTATATCATGTCTCCATTGTGAGCATAGTTGTTGTTGCTCTATACATGGGATCTATAATTGCCCTGCTCTAAAATGTTAGCCATCAATTTTCCTATATGAAGAATAATCTGGAAACATCTGGAAACATTCTTCTCCATCTTGCCCCCAATAATAATTGCAAGACTCCTTTAAAAAGTCAGATATTGGCCCTGATAGAGAAACATCTACCTTGTGTTCTAAAATAAAAGGAGCAAAACAAAAAGGTGATGGCTAGATGGCCTTGAATTAACCATAACCATGGGCACAGCTCTGGGCAACCCTCCAGACCATAGTTCTTCAGCCTGCCAAGCCATCACAGAAGGGAAAAAACCATATGCAAATCAGGGTTGGTACCACCCCAAAAGCGGTGGTCCAGCCTGAACTGCTAGAGCACATCCCTTCTGCACGAGACCACAAGCATCCCCAGACATGTTTCAGCCTTGTCGGGCATCATCAGTAAGGAGTAGCTTCGGTCACTAGGCCCAGCAGGCTCAGGACTCACGTCTGGACATGCCTGTCCCACTCAGGGTGACTTATGCAAAACAAAAAGGTGATGGCTGGAAGGTTTTGAATTAATCATAGCCACAAGCACAGCGCTGGGCGAACCTCCAGACCATTGTTTTTCAGCCTGCCAAGCCATATCAGAAGGGGATAAACCATATGAAAATCAGGCTTGGTCCAACCGCAAAAGTGGATCACATCCCTTCTGCATTACACCACAAGCATCCCCAGACATGTTTCAGCCTTGTTGGGCATCATCAATGAGGAGTAGTTTCGGTCTCTAGGCCCAGCAGGCTTAATACCCATGTCTGGGCATACCCATCCCACTCGGGGTGACTTTAGCAAAACAAATAGGTGATGGCTGAACGGTTTTGAATTCATTATAACCACTTGCACAGCTCTGGACAACCCTACCCACCATCGTTTTTCAGCCTGCCAAGCCATTAGAGAAGAGGAAAAACCATATGTAAATCAGGCTTGGACCCACCCCAAAAGTGGCAGCCCAGCCCGAACTGCTACATTACATCCCTTCTGCACGAGACCACAAGCATCCCCAGACATGTTTCAGCGTAGTTGGGCATCATCAGTGAGGAGTAGCTTGGGTCTCTAGGACCAGCAGGCCCGGGCCCCACGTCTGGGCATACCTGTCCCACTCGGGGTGACTAAAGCAAAATAAAAAGGTGATGGCTGGAAGTTTTGAATGAATCAAAACCACTGGAACAGCTCTGGGCAACCCTCCAGACCATTGTTTTTCAGCCTGCCAAGCTATTACAGAAGGGGAAAAACCATATGCAAATCAGGCTTTGCCCACTCCAAAAACAGCAGTCCAGCCCAAACTGCTAGATCACCTTCCTTCTGCACGAGATCCCAAGCATAGCCAGATATGTTTTTGCCTTGTTGGGCGTCATCAGTGAGGAGTAGTTTGGGTCTATATGCCCAGCCGGTTCAGGACCCACGTCTGGGCATACCTGTCCAACTCGGAGTGATTTAAGCAAAACAAAAAGGTGATTGCTGGAAGGTTTTGAATTAATCCTAGCCACGGGCACAGCTGTGGGTAACCCTCCAAACCATCCTATTTCAGCCTGCCAAGCCATTACAGAAGGGGAAAAACCATTAGCAAATCAGGCTTGGTCCCATCTCAAATAAAAGGTCACAATTCCCGACATTCCATTTCACCATCTTCAAACATTTGTGAATGGGAATCATTTCTACTTTCTACATTTTCCAGTGTATTTGGAACGAGAATGGCAAACCTCAAAAAAGTACCCATCTTGATTGTTGCTGATTTATTCAGCGGGTTGTTTTAAAGAATGACAGATTTGATGGCCTCTAATTATCATAATGAGATGCACAGTTCTCTCCAATTAATGTGTCAGACTAAAAACGGCATATTTAATAGCTAGTAACACCTTTTCAAAAATCGAACAGATTTTTCATATTATGTTTCTTCTAACTACAGGAAGCAAGTGCCTCTCCTTCTGTGGTATAATCGCCATTATTGTGAAATTGAATCCAACGGATATCCAAGATAATTTTAAAGCATGGATCATCTATGTTAGAAAAAACATTACTTTCTTGATGGTTTGGTTCACAAATCATAACTGTAGGAGACGTTTTATAGGCAATTCATTCTGCCATAATATATTTCCCCATCTACTGCGTTTATAGCTCCTATAATATGTTTTTCTGTAATTGAAATCTGATGTACACATCCATGCAATTACCTGTGGCCACACAATTCATTTAAGCATTAACAGGTAAAACTATTCCTGATGTTACTGAAAGAGAAATCTGAACACATAAATGAAGGACAAATGTGAGTGGACTTCTAGTTTTGCTTGCAGGGGAAGAGAGATGCCCACTCATCAGTTATTTCACCCCAGCTGATGGGCAATTTTGTTTCCCAAAGTTCCCTACCTTTTTTGGAGCATTTTCAGATACAATCTCCCTCTCCCCCACAAAACAACAGAAATTAAATTGATGTATCCTTTCTCTTTCTTTTCTTATAATTCCAATTTGCACAGGTTCATAGGATGGTATTGAACTAGTGGTTGATTCTGAATTAACCTTGAAGTTATAAAAACCCTCCTGGAGATGGATGCGGTTGATCAGTGTCACTATGAGAAGGTTAGCCAACAGAGTTTGACAACATTGCCGCCCAATACTTGAAAAGGCTCAGGGGGCAGAAAAGGAAAGATAATATTCACTGGGTTACCTGGATATACGACTGCCTGAAAAACCTGGATGGGTGGATTAGAGAAACATGAAAACTGGGAAACAAGCTACCCTACCCTAAATCAGGTGGGTACATGGATTTATGCCCATGGGTTGATGCATTTGTCGATCAATCAGCCCCCAGTTTTTTATTATTTTTTCATCTATTGAAGTGTCTGATCATAGGGGCGAATACATTTTCTCTGTGGTAATTCTGTCACATTTCCTAATCCCATACTTTTGACGTAGTTGTCATGTTGGTTCTTAATTAATTGTGGTTGTTTTAGGTCATACATTAGCTGTGTATAGTTTATATCTCTTTGGAGACATTAAACGTTCCAGAGGTATGTTGGTGTACTGTGTATTTTGATCTGTGTAATGATGTGTCTTTCATTTTGGAATATAACATATTACATTGTTTTATATAAATGTTTCTATGTGTACTGATGATTGATGTACTTCAGTGTTTTCCATAGCATACGTCCATGTGCCCACGTGATTAAGGGCGGGGTAGCCTGTTTCCCTGTGTTCATGTTTCTTAGATGTTTTCTTCAGTTTTGAAGCAGCCCCCCCCCCCAGGAATACGAAATTGGGAAGCACCCAGAGTATACTGCATGGGTGGACTAGAGGCCACAAAGTGAACACTTTCCAGGGCATGAAAAGTTTGCTCCTGTTCTAGCATATGTTTGGTGCTTGTTACCCAAACCTGAAACAGCATTTGACTGATTCAAAAGAATTAGAACCAAAGTTGGCAGTTTCTTCTGACATATGGGTAGCTAGCGGGGTGCCCCATAAGGATAACAGAGATCCTCATAAGACCGAGGCGTGGATGATGCAAAAAGAAAAAGAGGGGCCTTATGAATCCAATTCCAAACAGTACCATACAAAAGATAACAGGGAAAACCACAGGAGAAATTCAACAGGTTTAGTAATACTCCTGCTGCCAAACAGGAATCTGGTCACTGCAAATCTCTGTCTGAAAGAACGTTTGGCAAATGAGTGGTGTGTGGGCTTAGTGATCTTGTAAACGAGGACCTCAGATTTAAGGGCAAACCCTAAGGGGGGCAATTTGTCAGCTTAGCCTTCCATCCAGAGGATGAACATATGATGACAGGTACAGCCTTTTACTCTGTTACCCAAGAGCCCAGAAGTGTTTATGCAAGAGTTGCACTACTGTCCCTTGGGTCCTGGTAACAACAGTGTCAGGATGTCTATAACTCTATCCCAGATAATACCAAATATTACTTTAAGAACAGTGTATTACTGTACAAGAGACTAATGTCATTATGGATACAGAGGCCAAAATCTCAGCAGTCGATAAGACACTGTTTAACCCAGAGGAAGCAGGTATTGCACCCCTCTTCCCTACTAAGCTTGCAGGAGGCCGTATCCAGATGCTCCCCATACTACCAGTCACATTTTCAGTTAATCACATGACTGTAAGCATTCCTGTCAGTGTACATCCTGAGGTTGTTGAAAAATACATTCTGGGCATTGACTAGAACACTTTTGTTCTTATCTCTGATACTGTGGAATTACCTCGAACAAGGACCAGGTCTCAGAACAAGAAGGCTTGTGTGTTAGCCTAGGCAAATCCTACATCCAGTGTAAAAGGGAAACCCAAAACCTTAAAGGACAATGAGTGTCCTAAACCCAAAACACCTGGAAAATCCTGTAAGAGGCCATTTTCTGTTCCAATGGAGGTGACAGAGCTGAATCGTGGAGAACACCCTGATCTGCAATCTTTGTTTGCAGATAGTAGTCCCTCCAGGTACGACTTTAGTAAGGACAGAGGGTGTGCCCCTCTGTTGATGGTCTGAGAAGGCAGACCACTTCCCAGGCAGAGGGGGAATCCATTGAGAAGCACAGAATTCACTGGGAAGCTGGGAGGCTGTACAGTGATCCCATATAGTCTGCTTCCAGGGTCTATAGAAGATTGATGATTCCCCAGGGTTTCAGGCCCTCCGTATGGCAGGTGAGGTGCCTCTCTCAGGCTATCTTAGGGTTATGTAGAGTACAAATAGAATATCCTTCTACTTTTACTGGACCAAGAAGGGTTCTCAGTGGAAAAGTTGCCCCACTTTTCAAATGTCTGGCAAATGTGGTGGCACATCAAGACAACACTTGTGCCGCTCTGTGTTGTGGAAGTCCCATTTGTGAAAGTAGGGATTGATATCATGAGTTCCCTTCACCCTCCAACTAACTCACATAGCAGTTTTATACTTGTTGTAGTGTACTGTGACACTAAGTACCTTGCTTCTATCACAATGAAAGTAGAAATGTAATGTCCAGTACGGTTGCTGCTGTCTGCAGCTGTAGCTGTGAATGCTGGCCCTGCCGTGCTCCACCACCGGGATCTGGTGCTTGTGCTTGACACTTGTTTCATCACCCACAGCCTGGTTGTAAAGGCATGTGAAGAACACACAGTTGCTGCTCCCCGTGGGAGCATCCCACTCACCTGCCTGCTCCTCTGTTGCCTTGCTGTGGATCAGCGTTCCTTCCTCCTGGTGTTCTACTATCACAGAGCCACAGACCTTGGCCACGTCCCATTCGGCCAGCCCACCAGCCCCTCACCATTATAACATCACGACTTGGGCAAAGCCAATGGCGAAGTCTGGATGCTGCTGTCTGCAGCTGTAGCTATGTGTGCTGGCCCTGCTGTGCTCCGCCAGCAGGATGCGCTTGTCGCTCGTTTCATCACCCAGTAGACCGGTTGTGAGGGAATGTGAAGAACGCAAAGCTGCTGCTTCCCACATGGGAAGCCCACTTACCTGCATGCTCCTCTGGTACCTTGCTGTGGATCAACATTCCTTCCTGGCGTTTTACCATCATAGAGCCACAGACCTTGCCCACACCCCCATTCGTCCCGCCTACCAGCCCCGGACCATTATAACATCACGTCCTGGGCAAAGCCTAGGGTGAAGCCCAGCCAAGTTTGGTTGCTGCTGTCTGCAGCTATAGTTGTGTTTTCTGGCCCTGCCATGCTCTCCACCAGGATCTGCTGCTTGCAGTCATCGCTTGTTTCATTAACCGCAAGCCTGGTTGTGAGGGCACATGAAGAACTCACAGCTGCTGCTCCCCATGGGGGGCAGTCTACTCACCTGCCCGCTACTCCAGTGCCTTTCTGTGGATCAGCAGTCATTCCAGGCATTCTACCATCACAGAGCCATGGACATTGGCCATGCCCCATTTTCCCCGCCCACCGGCCCCCAGACCATTAAAACATCACAGCCAGTTGCTGCTATCTGCAGCTGTCCACAGATTGATGCTGATATCTTATTGCCTAACTCTCTCTTTGTTTTGTTTCTGTTTATTTCATCATCTTCAGCTCCAATGCAGCGTTCAGAAGCCTCACCAGCTTTCTTTGCTGTGGCACGCAAGCTTACTCACTTGCTGGTTCATGCTCGTTTATCATCTTAGTGCTTGCTAAATTATTGCTCCTTCAAATTGATTGTTTCTCCTCTCCTGTTTCTGCTGACATGCATGTTCCAATTCCTATCCACTGTACTCATCGTAACCCGTCCCTCTTCTTGTAACTATTCTAATCTCATCTATCCTCCTTGCTCTTCCCACATGATCCCTATTAATCTTGCCCCCTGGAATGCTGAATTTGAATTACTTATATTGCGCACACAACAAACCCAATCGAACCCTGGCGCAGATGATAATATAGTCTGAGAAAAACAAAATCAGCTAGTTGGGTGGATTTATGCCGCTGAAATTTACCCGGGGAGCACAAAAAAGCCACCATCTACTTGAACAAGTAGGTCTTTAAGCCTGCTCTGAGAGTTGATATGGAATTTTCCCTTCTTAGATTCAATCGAAGACTGTTCCAAAGTCTTGGTCCATCAACTGAAAAGCTGCGATCTACTCTGGAGACACAATTGGTCCTTGGGATGACGAGTAAGCGGTGGTCTTCCGATCTAAGAGCCCGGGTAGGAAGATAGCGCTTCAATCTGTTTATTAAATAGATTGGTGCCAACCCGTGCACACATTTATACACCAAGCACCCTATTTTAAATTTTATACAGTCTTCCACCGCTAGTCAACGAAGTGACCGACGGAGACCGGAAATAGGGGTGTTTTTGCTACACCAGAAACTAGACTTACTTCTGCATTTTGGGCTTTTTGTAAACGGTAAATCTGTTTGGCCGGAGCTCTAGCCAAAAGTCCATTGCAGTAATCTAACTTAGAATTAACCAAGGCTCCTACCACCATAGCACAATCGATGTCGGGGACATAAGGTAGTGCTTGGCGTAGTAGAGGGATGTTATAGAAAACTGCCTGCACCTTGGCTGAGACTTGGCAATTACAGCCCAAATCGCTCTGCCAGATACAGCCTAGATTTGTGACCTTGGTGGCATATTTAAGACTAGTCCCCAAGAACTGGGGAGGTGGGGCGCAGCTCTTTCCTTCAAGCATATGCTTGGGACCTAATAGTATCACCTCAGTTTTTTTAGGATTGAGTTGCAACCAATTTCTTTCCATCCATGTCCCTATTTCTTCCAAACACCTGCCAACTAGGGCAATAGCATCCTCCACATCATCAAGCCTGATATAGAGTGGAGTATTGTCAGCGTAGGAGTGGAAACTAAGATATTTCTCTAGAATTTCCATTAAGGCGCAAAGATATATATTAAAAAGAAGGACAGAAAGTGGTTGATCGCTTTGTAATAAATCTCTTTCTGTTGCTGATATTTTTCTTTGCTTGAATTTACATTTCCTATGTATCGCTGAGACTTGGCTTTCACCTTCTAATACAGCTACTTATGCTTCTCTTTCCACCTCTGCCACAGTCTTTCTTCAAACACCTTAGCCTTTAGCCTGAGGTGATTGAACTGATATTCTACCGTTCATCCTTTGTTTCAACTCATACTTCGCTGTCATTTCAGACTTTTTCTTCATTTGAATATTGTCACGATTCGCTCCCTTTGTTCCTGTTCCCACCACTTGGGGGCATGATTTGGGGTTTATTCCCTACTGGACAAACCTTATGCTACAGTGTTGTGATGAATTGGGAGAGCTAAATCCTTATTTTCCAAGCTACTTGCCTTCCGGATCCATTCCAGGTTTTTGGCAGCCAGTATGCTGCTTTAATCAAATGACTATGCTTCCCAGAATGCCTGGCCCACAGCTTCATCTCCACCCTTGCAGGACAAGGTTGGGTGGAAGATAGGCAACACCTGTGGCTGCAGGTGCAGCAAGCAGCACACCTGAGGTGTGTGCTCGTTAAGCAGCCTTAAAAGCCTCAGTTTGCTTCAGTCCAGCACTGGTCATTGATGCAGTGTTCCTGTTTGTGACTGGTCCCTTGCTCCTGGTTCTTAGCTTTGTGCCTAGTTCCAAGTTTCTATTTCTTGTTCCTTATCCCTGGATTTCGAATGTATGTGTTTAATTGATTTCTGCTTCCTAGATTCCCTTTCCGTCTTCCTCTGTTTGCAGGCAGCATTTCTCAGTGCTTTCCCATTTGATGCAGCCCAGTTTGTCTGTGTTCTATGTTTCTTTGACTTTGTCCTTTGCTGCTGTAAACCTTGATGCTTTAGTCTTTCCTCTTTAGATTTAGCTTCCTGCCTTTTTCCTTGGATGGGTAGGGGAAGATTGCCTTTGTAATTTCGTTTTCCCTGCTCCTGTTTCTTTCTTTTCTCTTGGAATCCATTCCATGTTTTCCTTTGCACGTCTGCATTTATTTCCCATTGATTATTAGGTGTGGTGTGCTGTTGTAGCTAGCTCCTGTGTGAATGCCTATGTTTTACTCACTATTCTGTAATCACTATTCCTACTTGCCCCTTGTCTTGAGTCTTATATATTTAGTTATCCTCCCATTGCTATTATAGCCTCTCTGGGTCCCCGTTTGATCAACATGGTTCGTGGGCTTGCTGACATTCAAGTGGTATTTCTCGTCCTTGTGAGTACTGTTTTTAAGTTCCCTTATTCAATATCATCAAGAGTGTTAGCTCACAGATCCTGTCATTGCTTGCCCTCTACGTGGGCCTAGCGTCGTCAGTACCTGTAACAGCAATTGTAGGTAAGGAGCCTACCGACTTTCCTTGCAGTAATAAGGAGCTTCTAAGTGTTTACCCCACATCCCTTTTTAAAAAAATATATTTGTATTGTTGTCACACTCTAGTTGCACTCCTGGGTTTTAGTATACATGAGTCTTGGTTCCTGTGTGCATATTGTTTGACTCCAAGCTATTCACTGTGTGATTATGTGCACATTTCCCATGCCATATTCACTGCCTTTGTCCTCACCTGACAAATATTCACTGACTACTTTATCTAAGCCTCATCCTTTGACCTTTCTACTTGTCTACCATCCTCCTGGTCCTGTTGGAACTTTTTGTGATGATATTGATGCTCTCCTTTCCGCTGTTTTACCATACTCCACTCCAGTTATACTTCGGGGTGATTTTAATCTCCATCTCTCTTCTATTTACTCATCCCTCCTGTTATTTTCTATTCTTGATTCTTATAATCTTTCTGCTCTTCCTCCCCCTCATTCTCATGAATCTGGTTCTTGTCTAGATCTTGTTTTTACTTCACTGTTATTTACATCTCCTGTTTCTGTAAACTCAGTCTATTCTTCTGATCACCATCTTCTATTCTTCTTTATTCTCCTTTCCTCTCCATATGCAAGTCTATCCCATTCTGAAGCACCAACATATTCTCTTTGAGATCTTCATGCTTTTAACACTCCTCTGTTTGTCTCGTCCTGCATTTATACTCATCCTTCATTTTCTGCTCATCCCGCCGACGACACAGCCTCTATTCGGTCTTCCTTCTCTTTCTACCTCTCTCAATTCTCAATTCCCTGTGACTCCATTCTCACCTTATCGGAAACCACCTCATCCATGGCTCATTCCTTACCTTTGTTCAATGCGGCAAGCCCTTCACTGCCTTGAGTGAAGCCGAGGTAAAACTCTTTCTGATGCAGATCATTTGTCTTTTTCTTCCTATCATGCATTGTATGAATATGCTCTTCTTTCAGTCAAACGTTCACACTATTCTGACATCTTACATGCTCAATCTACTCATCCCAAGAATCTGTTCCAATCATTATCTCATCTCCTTTCTCCTCCTTCTCCTGATTATTCACCCAACTCTATTTTAACTGCCTCTGACCTTGCCTTTTATTGCTCTTCAAATGTGGCCACTGTTCGAGTGGCCATTGGTCCTTCCTCATTCCCTTTCTCTTCTTCTACATCTTCTTCTCCCACTTCGGTTATCTCATCCTTTTCTCAGATCTCTAACTCTGATACTTTTTCCTTGCTGGCCTAATCCCATCATACAGCTTTTCCCTCTGATCAGATTCCTTCTTCACTCATTCCGAAAGTCTATCCTTCTCTGGTCTCTTATCTTACGTGACCTTTCAATGTTTCCCTTCTTACTTCGACCTTCCCTTCTTCATTTAAGCATGCTTCTATTCTTCCTATTTTAAAGAAACCCTCTTTAGATCACTCTCTCCCCTCTAACCTTTGACCTATTTCTCTTCTTCCCTATCCTCCTAAGTTACTTGAAAATCGTGTCTTTTCTCAGGTTTCCAATTT
Source organism: Ambystoma mexicanum (assembly GCF_040938575.1). Lineage (NCBI taxonomy): Eukaryota > Metazoa > Chordata > Amphibia > Caudata > Ambystomatidae > Ambystoma > Ambystoma mexicanum. The sequence goes on from NC_090939.1 coordinate 524,589,392, forward strand.
TGTAACTGATATTTCTATTCCTATTGCTTCCAGTCTGGTTTGCATCCTCTTCATTTTACTGAAACTGCTCTTCTTTATGTCTGTGACTCCTTGCTTTCTGTTCGTTATTCGAAACATTCTTTTCTTCTTATTCTTTTGGACCTATTGGCTGTATTCGACACTGTGGATAACACTGTACTCTTAACTTTTTTCCTTTGGTTTCTCTGGTTCTATTCTATCCTAGTTTCATTCACATCTATCTAACTGCAGATACTCAGTATCTTGGGCTGGGTCCTCTTCTGATTCCCTACCTCTTCTTCACGGTGTTCTTCAAGCTTCTGCCTTAGGCCCCTTTCTGTTCTATGTTTACATGGCTCCCCTTGCTGCTATTATTTCATCTTTTGGGATATATCATAATTTCTATGCAGGTAATACCAAACTCTTTCTGTCCTTCTAATCTATCTTTTTTATCTTTTATTCATGATAACCTTACCTCTTTTCCTTAGCTACAAACTCCTGGATGTTGGACCATTTTCTTGTTCTAAATGTGACTAAAACAGATTTTCTATTTTTTCCTGCTAACACTATTCCTCCCTGTGCCCCTCCTTCCTTGGTCTCATTTTGTCAGAGCTCTCCTTCAGGTATGCAGATGTCAGGTATTTGACCCGTAGTGCAGGAGAATAGCTCTTCCTACTAATGTGCCTCTCTGGTTGTTATAATTGCAAACAGAGAAGTCAATTAATTGAAAGACAGGGTGTGGCACGAGACTCTGATGGCTGCAAAGGAATACAAGAGTAATCAGTAATTAACACTGTAGACTTTTATCTCCCAGATTAGTACTGGAATGACCTGTGTCAATAACACAGCGAATGGTGTGGAACAGGTGGTCAGTGTAACAGTAGGCACAGGTGAAGGCTACTGGAGGTATACTCTGAAATGAGAGACCCAACAAAGGGAATACAACGTACAGGCTGGGTTTACATAGGAACCACAGGACAGGATGGCTTACCTTGTAATAATCCTGTCAGCACAAGAACAAGGTATCAGAAGATCATGAGGTGGATGCTTGATCTGTAGGTAAAGTTCCAATAGTCTGAAGATATGACAACCCTGCCCCGACGGCACAAGGACACCTACGGAAGTGAAAATACACTCAGGCAGTCTCTAGTCCATGTACTAATTCAGAACAAGGAGTCTGCGAATACAAAGTTCCAAGGTAAATCCAGAAACAATCCTTAAAGCAGTCCATGTCGGGAGGAGTTTGGGCGGTGAAGTACACAACGTTGATGTAAAGAAGGTCCTTTAAACAATCCAAGTTGTAGCAGTGTCGCAGACAAGAGTTCAGCAAAGGTGAGGCAAAAGAGTTGCCGTGAAGCATGCAAGGACATGACCAGATATCAGCGGAATGAAGGGCAAGGCAAGGTCCAGGAATGCGAAAACAAGCTCGGTACACAAAGCAAGATTCTCACAAGATACGTAGTGCAAGCCACTGATACAATTTCAGAAGCACTGGTGAGCTACCATAGAGGTGCTTAAGACACTGTTGTCACGTGACTACGTTCCGCGTCCCTCCGCAAAGGAGGCGGGTATCTACATTGGTGTAGAGGATGCCAGCAATGCCATGACAACTTCCATGCACCATGCAATGGATTTGTCGGAACACCCGGTATTCTCTTGTTCCCGCGAACATGAACACTGCGCAATGTTGGAAGACACCTTGAATGTAGCCCCCTCCAGCTGAATAACATTGGTCTTTTGAACCCCGTATTGGTACCAGTGATACGAGCTAAACAGGATGGATTCCTGACTGGAATCCTGGCACATTTCCCCCATCTCAGCTTCCCATTTCAACCACTGCCCATAATCTTGGTCATTATTTTTATACTGACTTATCCTTTTCTTTTCATATTTCTACTGCTTCACGTGACTGTTGCTATCATCTTTTCAAAACCTGCAAATCCCGAACATTTCTAATGTTTGATGATGCCACTAAGCTTCTGATCTCCTCACTTATTTTTACTCATCTATTCCACTGCTCCGCTACTCTCTTTGGTCTCCTTGTCTCTCGCTTAGCCCCTCTTAAGTCATTTTTTGAACGCATCCATTCCTCTTCTATATTTTCTTTCCCCCTTGTGATACTATCTCCCTGTCTTTACTCTCTCTTGCATGGCTTCCTTTTCACTCTCATCTTAAATGTAATTCTCCTTATGTTGTCTTTAAGTCTCTCTATAGACTTGCGCTTTTTTATCTCTTGTCTGTTTTTACAATCTCAATTTCTGTTATCAGTTCCTCATTCCAGTCTGTCCAGTCATGATTTTGCCCTTTTATTTTGCTGACTCCACTTCATTGGAATGCTCTCCCTCTTTATCTTCATTCTATTACCTCTTACTTGCTATTTCGTACAACTTTTAGGAATCATCTCCTTCATTTATGATGACAACTGTGAACGTTTTTGTGCAGCCTTCATTTTGCATTGTTATTGTACTGTTTTGGAGTAAAGCGCTATATAAATTCCAAATAAATACAAATAGTGTATGCTCAAGCAGTGGTTAAGGCTCTGCTTGGTATCTTTACACATGTGGGCTATGCCAAAACAAGCTTTGTCTGAAAGGGGACCAACTTAACATTGAATAGCATGATGACGGCTCTGGAAGAGCCAATGATTAGAAAGTGGGATCTCCTCCTATCATGCATTCTCTTCTCCAAACAGGGAGCTCCTCAAGAAGGTGTAGGATTTAGCCCTTTTGAGCACCTGTTTCATCAACCAATCAGAGGCACTTTGGCCCTGTATTATATGCTTGTCCTCAGAAGGAGAATGGCATTGATGATGGCAGAGGCAAACCAAAACATGCAGGCTAGTCAGGAACAGGTCAAGCACTTTTATGGCCAGAAGAAGCTCACTCCAGGACAGCAGGTGCCTTTCATTGTGCCTGTAATGCCTAGGTCCCTACAGGGCAAGTGGACTGGATCTTCCAATATTGTTGAGAAGCCTAGTGATGTCAACTGTTTGGTGAATGTGGGTTACCACCAGCAGCCCGCAGGGTCTTTCATACAAACAGATTGAAGTTATTTGTCCCTATGGTTGATATAGGAGTCGTACACTTGGCTTCTGCCAAAGAGAAACAGGAGGGCGAACCATCACCAGACCTTCTATGGGGTAGCCCTATGGATGGCTCAGTGGAATGGCTAACCCTCTTTCTACAACTGACACTGCAGCAGCAAAGTTAGAGCAAATCTTTATTGAACCAGTTTGACCGTCCTTTTTCATATAATGTAATTATTATATACACCTGAGTTTACTCCTTGGAGTAAAAATAATATTGACACTGGTGATAATGTCAAAATCATGGCCTACAGGGTGTTGATTTTGTAAGAAATCACATCCAGTCAGAGGTTAACAAGATGCTTGATTTAGGAGTAATTAAAAACTCCAACAGTCCATGATCTAGTCCAATTGTTCTAGTACCAAAGGTAGGATTTCAGGAACTGAAATTCTGTGGGGACAGCAGAGCCTTAAATGCAATCAATAAGATTAATTGCCATCCTTTACCAATGACAGATAAACCAACGGACAAGCCTAGTTCAGCCAAGGTCCTCATTACATCTGATCTCAACTCAAGATATTGGCAAATAGCCCTTACTGATCATGGCAAGGAGAAGATAGCATTTGCGACATGTCAGAAGGCTTCTACCAATTTAAAGTGATGCCTTTTGGTTTAAAGAGTGCACCCGACACCTTTCAGAGCTTGGTGAATCATGTGGTAAATGGGCTGAATAATGTCTGGATGGCCTACTTAGATAACATTGCAGTAAACTTCTCCACTTTTGAAGACAATCTTTCTCATCTCTGCCAGGTGATGTAGGCTCTTCAACAGGCATGTCATCTGGCTATAAAGGCCAGAAACATACAGAATAGTCAGAGTTCTGTGGTCTACCTTGGACATGAGGTAAGGTGGTAAAATACAACCTCTCCTTTGTAAAGTGCAGGCAGACTGGGAGACCCCTACTAATCAGATTGGTACCATAGAAGATCCTCTTATTGCCATTGCCTCACCCAAATTACCTAAAAATTAAAATATAGTGAAGCATGGACTGAAGTTTCTTCGGGGCCCACTAGCCATGGGCTTCGGCCCTGGCCACTGTACATGTGCACCAATACGTTTCTTCGGGGCCTACTAGCCATGGCCTTTGGCCGTGGCAACTGTATATGTTACACCAATAGGTTTCTTTGGGGACCACTAGCCATGGTCTATGGCCATGGCGAGTGGCCTCTGCTTTCAGTCATGACCACTGTACATGTTGCACTAATAGATTTCTACAGGCCCACTAGCCATGGCCTTCAGCCATGGTCACTGTGCATGTTTCTTTGGGGTCCACTAGTTAGGGCCTTCAGCCATGGCCATTTTCCATGACCTTCGACCCTCCCCACTGTACATGTTGCACCGATAGGTTTCTTCGGGCCCACTAGCCATGGCATTTGGCCGTGGCCACTGCACATGTTGTGCCAATAGGTTTCTTCTCAGCCCACTAGCCATGGCCTTCGGATGTGGACACTGTAAATGTTGCACCAAAAGGTTTCTTCATGGCACACTCGCCATGGCCCTTGGTCATAGCCAGTGGCCAGTACACAAATAGGTTTCATTGAGGCCCACTAGATATGCATGGCCACTGTACATGTTGCAGCAATAGGTTTCTTTGGGGCCCATTGTTCCCCTGCCTAGTGATCACTGCAGGTGTAAAATTACTTTTTTTATTTTACTCTCTACCCATTCCCATGGGATTTCCCTGATATACCCCCAATAATGGCAATGAACTACACATACAGCGGCATTGAACTACCCATGCCTGCAAGATTCCCCCGGGATTTCCCCTTATAATGCTCAAAAATCCCAAACTCTTCCCTATACTCAGAGGCACTCACCAAATTTCCCCCTCCTCTTTCCATCATCCCCTCACTGCCCACAATTGTTTTTTCCCTCCCTGCACCCTCCTCCCCAGTAACCTCTATCACTGTGACACATGTTATTCTCAGAAGTGGAACTGATTGAAATGCAAATGCTGAATTTCAGAGGTTTTGTCAGGTTAAATCTGATCACCTTAACTCTCTCTTAATAAATGGTTTTTCACTGAATTTCAAGGGTTTTGCTATACCTTAGTTTCCTCAGAGCTCACTAGCCATGGCCTTCTGCTCTGCCCACTGTACATGGTGTACCAATAATTTTAATTTTGCGCCCAATGGCCATGGCCAAACCTGTTGCATAGTTTCTTGAGGTCTCATTAGCCATGGCATTTGCCCGTGGCCTCTGTATGTGTTGCGCCAATATCTTTCTTTTGGGCCTACTAGCCATGGCCACTGGGCATGTCATGCCATTAATTTGTTACAAAAAACCCAGTGCCACCAGCCCAGTAGATGTAGGCAATGTAAATGTTAAACCATTTTCTAACTCCTTACTAGCGTGATCATTTCACAGTAATCATTTCCAATAACAGAAATTCCTGCTGTAGACTGGCAGTCCGCAAATTCCCACGATAACAGGAAAATATTGCTCTGAATTAAAAAGTCTTCCATATCCTCACAGGCACTCAACATATGTCCCCCTCCTTTTCTTCAGGTCCCCTCACTCCACTCAATTGCTTTTTCCCTCCCTAACCCTCTCCCATTACCCCCGATCACTCATCACTTTGAGTTATGCACATTTATTTCTGAGCGCATCTTGCAGCATTGCCGCAGTAATCTCATGAGATTCACAGTGTGGTCTCCTGATAAATTGAAAATGTTCTACCTGTAACTGGTTCCCAAAGCCACCCCAAAAAATCCCTAACTTCTCACGGTATCTTCTCTCCCACGTCCGACCTCTAGCCTGATGTGATTGCTGTTACTATTGGTAAGTCAAAAGTTATCATCCTCGCTCAGTCTCTTTGCTGTAAAAAGCACCATGGTCGATATACAAGTTTTAAGGAGCAGAGGGAACCCCCTTCTGTGTCAAATATTTTAGAAAACTACTGGATGGATTTACCCCCAAACCAGTAAAGAAATTTGAGTCAATGCTTTGCGCCCAAGTTGTTTCTTAATAGGGCAGAATCTGTCAGCAGTTTTCTTGCTACGGCTGTTCGAAAACTGCACTTTTTCCTCAAGAGAAAATGAGCGATCTGAAAACTGTGAAATGTGGTGTTTTGTTTTCTTAATAACTTTTTCAATTTATAAAATATTGTTTCATAGATTTGGGGGTGGGTTCTTGACAAACTTCATGTTTTGAAATGTTTATCCAAATCCACCCAGCAAGTCAAAAGTTATTAGCAATAGAATTTTGGGGAAACATGGCTGCTATTTCATTTCTGAAAAGCCTTTAAGCCTCGCTGCTGCAATGCACCGTGGGAGATAAAGTTATCATTTTGGGAAAAAAAGGGCACCCCTACTCCGTCAAATATTTTAAAAACTACTGGATGGAATAACCCCAGACTCCTCTTAGAAATTGAGTCAACGATTCATGCCCAAATAGTTTTGTACCTGGTCAAATTCCATCCACTGGTTTTTGCTGTGAGCTTCACAGACTTTTTCTCTATGGGAAAATGAATGGAAGTATGGTGAAAAAAGCATCTTTTTGCTTTCTTAATAACATTTTCTTTTTATAACGAATTGTTCCCAGAACGTCCAATCTGGAAGTGCCTGTGACAGACTCTTTGTTTGCAAGATATCAGCCAAATCCATCATGCAGTTCAAAGGTTATTTGCAATTCAATTTTCGGTTTTTCTGTGGAACTTAATACTCAAATTAACTATTGTGCCGTGACTGTCACACTATAATATACATTATATTTAATATATGTGGGAAGTCATGACCTACTTAACTCAGAGTTTTCCCATTGCAAAGCCCATGAGTGCATACATAATATATGAGAGCGGATTCACAATGACATTTAAAATGGTATTATGGGGGACATCAACGGGAGCACAATGAGTTAAGCTGTTCATGATTTACCACATCTGCTGAATTTCAAGGGTTTAGTTGTGTTAAATTTGCAAAATTTAACCACACCTTAATGAAGGTTTTTTCAGGGAATATATATATATATATATATATATATATATATATATATATATATATATATTCAATGAAAAACCTTTGTTAAAGGGACGTTATGGTTACAAGTAAAACCAAAAACCCCCAGAAATTCACCAGTTATGGTAAGCTAAGCAACCATAACTCGCACCACCACCGTGCACTGCAAAGACTAACACCCAGAACATCAAAGATGACATCATAAATGTAATTGATGACATCACTGATGACATCACATATCTGGGCCACGTGTTTTTGTTCAGTGACATATATAGGCCAGGTGGTTTTGTTCACTGACAGTCAGAAAATTTAAATTGAAAAAGGTGCTATATATCTAGACGTTAACCTTGTCATATGTTCTTTCAGTACTTTCCTTAGGGTTTGGTCTCATCTCATGGTGCACATACATGGGGAAATGAGCAGGTCTCAAACACAGAAATCATTTGTATACATTAAGATAAACTTTAATGTCATTAACATTTTCTGATGATGCTGTTTCTTTCTTCCTTAGTTTAGTTTCCCTGTATGTGCCTCTGATTTATATGCATTGTGGTTCTTCATATGTATGGTTTGTACCAGCACAAGTGATGTAAGTCTTGAATTGTTAGCTAGTTATTACATGTTTTACATTAATCAAAACTCTGATAAGGTAGTCATTATTGTACTATCCAAAATTACAAGATTATAAATAATGTACTTCTATGGTGCAGGTTGCAGTCATTGCCTATGTTTATACATGATTAGGTTTATGTATTAACAACAACACTTCAATACAATGATTTTAGATGACTACATTCTTTAATAGATTAAGTAGTTCATGATAGGTCTCCCAATCACCCCTGACATCTTGTTACCAACCAGATAAACACAACTTCTTGTAGGGACTTTTCATCAAAATTTATTTCACATGTGATGTCATCAATGACATTTGTGATGTCATCTTTGATGTCCTGGGTGTTAGTCTTAGCAGTGCACGATGGTGGCGTGAGTTATGGTTGCTTAGCTTACCATAACTGGCGAATTTATGTTTTTTTTAAATTTTACTTGTAACCATAACGTCCCTTTAACAAAGGTTTTTAATTGAATTTCATATGTTTTATTAGTGCAACTCTGCCGTTTCCCACCTTCTAGAATCATTTTTAACACTTTTTGCAACTATTTCAACTAGTTGTACATCCGTAGACGTCTATGAACATCTGACTTAATTGCGGACCTTCCGGACAGTGCCACATGACCATACACTGGCGCGCGGCATGATGACGTGTCCGAGAACCTGTCCGCACTTCACAATAAGATCCGTGCATCACAGGCAGTTCGGAATAGCATTTTCTACTGATTTAGGAACTTTCAACTTCAAAATTTCCATTGCACAGCTCCAACACCTATTAATACTCATTATCCATTGACAATCTAGTACACAGTACATACTTTTAGCAAAACTGCTATTTATCTTAAAATTGCATCAGCTAATGCCATCCCTCCTCACCAAGAGCCACCACCACTGCTGTAATCAAGGAGCATTAGAAACACTGCTCCCTACCTTAGAAATAACACACATGCAACCTTTTGCCCTGTCCACCTACCCCTCCATATTAGTGTTTGGTGCCTCTTCCCTCATTTCCCTCCCCAGATTTCGTTATTAGCTCTCCTGCCCAAAAAAAAATACATCCTAAAACAATAAAATAAATGTTCCTTTAGTAACCACCTTTCACAGTTAAAAAATAGAACTAAAAAAAAGTATAGACTCCATCTCCTTTATATTTCTCAGCAAGTACATAGACTCAATAAGATTTTCCAACATTTCCATTTGCATTTTGTGTTATGCTAATTGGAATATTCTGGCATTCATCCTCCGTTCCAGGTACTGGAACAGTGGATACCGACCCGGCAGCCCAGGTTATCAGCCCAAGCGAAGTGAGGGTGGATAACGAGGTCTCTGGACCATTATCCCCCCATTCCAGACCCTGTAATGGAGGATGAAGGCCTTTAGCACCCTAGGCTCCTAAACCTAGGGGAATCCGGGCTGCTAAACAAAAGGATTTTTCTTCCTACACCGGGACGCCTCTGGCTTCCCGGTGTAGAAAGCAAAATCCTTTTCCAAGATAGCCACCATGGAAAGGGAAGGGAAGGTTCCATACAGAGCCCCTCTTCGCTTTCCATGGCAGCCTGCAGAAGTCAAAAAGAGAACTCTATGACCATATTACCACAAGCACATTTTTCTTCCTTTTCAAATCTATCCCAATTTCGAATAACTTTACCACAAAGCGAGTCCCAAGTGGACATGGCCAATTTAACCCCATGTTTTGTCCCTCCTGGTCATGGCCAGTAGCCAGATTGTCCAGATCATTACCTTATGCCATGACCCGCACAATCTGGCTACTGCCCATGGCCACAGGTTACACCTCAGTCACCAAAGGTATATCACTATTTTCTGTACCTACATTATGACACTTGGCAAAAATAAAACACAGGCACATTTGCAAAACCATGCTTTCAGGTCCTTCTCAATGGTCCTTACACAGGTTTGCTGGAAATCCACCCATGTTTTATTTTTTCAAAATTGTCAAATGAATGCACATACAATCGTCATATAACCTAGCCCCCACTTGACAAAATCCATTCAGACTTTACGAAAACATTTATATCTAGATCTATGATCTTTTTGCAAACCTTTATGTAGATTTGTCAAATGGCACCACATTTATAAGCCTTTACAATATTTTGGGATCCCCCTCTAATTCTGCCCCCTCTTGACAAAATCCCACCAAACTTTGCAAAAACATTTATATCTAGATCTATTATCAGTTTGCCAACTTAAGTGTAGATTCGTCAAATTGCACCTCATTTATAAGCCTTTACATTATTTTGGGAGCCCCCCTCTAATTTTGCCCCCTCTTGACAAAATCCCACCAAACTTCGCAAAAACATTTATATCTATGTGTATTATCAGTTTGCCAAATTAAGTGTAGATTCGTCAAATGGCACCTCATTTATAAGCCATTACATTATTTTAAGACCCCCCTCTCATTTTGCCCCCTCTTCACAGAATACCACCAAACTTTGCAAACACATTTGGGATCAGGTCAGGAATATAATTGGAAAATGTCATGCAGTTCCATTAAGTGGCACCAAAGTTGTAAGCCATCCAAGAACTGCTTTTCACCAACCCTGTAATGCAAAGGTGCCTTTCCCACTTCTTGCAGCCATATTCCATCCCATCCTCATCACCCCTCACCTCCCCAGAGATTTTTTGCTAAGTTTGACAAGTGCAATGTTGTGTTTTTTAATATGCGATGTCCGTGGACACTGGCCACTGTCCGCGAATCCAAGATGTCGGGCGTTTCAAAAAATCTGATGCACCTCACGCTTCACTCCAAGCAATCAGCGAACACGTTGTGTGTCCGCGGACATGATGCAAGCCGATTAGCCAATCGGTGTCCTGTCCGCGGAGCTAACAGAGAAGTGTGTCCACGGAGCAGACATAGTTATCACTCATTTTTTGAGACCTACTTTTTGGTCATTTTAAAAGAAACTACTGAATGGATTTTCACCAAATTTACAAAAGCACACTTTCAGGACAAAGCTGCTGCTCCTACCACAAATTTGGTGAAAATCCGCATAGAGGTTTCGGCTGTAGGGGCGACAGAAATGTTTTCTCCATTCAGTCTATGGGAAAAAAGAAATTATGGGACCCCCCCTATAACTTTGCCCCCCTGGACCAAACATCAGCAGACTTGGCAAAAGAATTTAGAGTGGGCAATATACTTTTTCTGCAAAGTTTAGTGAGGATTCATCCAGAGGGAGCAGAGTTATAAGACGCTCGATAAGTGCTCTTCCTATGGGTTTAGCAACTTAACCATAACTACATGGCCGATACCGCAGGTCATGTAATATGTCAACATTGTTATCTTGATATCTTTACCTAGATTTGAATATTTATAATGTACCTTATTGTAGTGCTGTAATAAATTACTGTTATTTGTGTACCAGTATGGATCTTTTTATTTACTATTTCTGTGATGTGTTAACAGAACTATACATTTGTGCCTCCTCCCTCTTTAGTTCAGCCTTAATGTTTGGCCTATGCTACTCAACTGAGTGGTTTAGATTAACTGGGGTTGGAAGGCTATGTTAACACTAGGCTGGATTTTCCAAGTCCTACCCCAAGTAGCGACTTTGAAAACCCCTCTTAACCAATGCCAAGTATTAAATTACTACTGACAATGAAAGGAAGTCCAGTAAAAATCCACAGCAAATGTAAACCATGTGGGTACGAAATTGCAGAGCAGCAATGTTTGACAAATTCGGCAAAGGGATCCAACTGCCTATGGCACGGCCATTGATAACATTTATCACAACAACCTATCTGAAACACTTAATACTATTATTTATTGGCCGAACACACTATAGAAACATGACTACTGGCAAGTAGAGTTCTTAGACAACAATAGATAACATAGATTACATACATACATTCACTATATCAAAGGGCATAATTTACATCACAAACTTCTGCAAAGGAAAGGTAAGGTTATATTATGCACTTTAGGCCCACAGACAATGATCCCTAATTTAAAATGTCCAGCCCTAATTTGTCTGGGGCCTTTTGCCCAATAGTTCTGGTAAAGTTCGACAGATACTTTGAGGCAGGTAGGGTCTCTGGGGTCCAGTGAATGGTTCCAATGGTCAGAATACAAGTTAAACTAGGTAATAGAAGTATCCCCAACTTTCAGAAGTCTTACACAAGCAAGCGATGGCAAAGCCAATATTGTTAGAATAAAGTTTATTATAATCCCATAGATTTATAAAGGGAGTTTAGCGGTAGGTAAGAATCACTGTAACTTACCCACCATACTCTGATTCTTCCCAAGACTTGCCATGACAAAGGAAGAGGTTCTGAGGTTGCTTTTCCCACCATTAGTCGCAGTCCTCGATTCATAGGGTTGCAGTTCTAGCTGATCTCCGGTTGGTGTCTTCCACTGGCGCAAGGACTCTTGAATGCAGCAAAACTCGATGCAGGACCCCTCTCAGGACTGGAGTTGGGTCAGGTAAGCGATTTTAGACGGTGGTCGCTGCACCATGGCATCACGAAGGGATTCAACTGCAGCTGTCAGACTTTCCCTCCTATCTTGGGTCCCCTTGATGATAGTACGCCAAAATAATGCAGAGGTGAGTCTTGTGGGGCCAGCTCAGGATCCCCAAAGTTCCAGGTTGAAACTCGGAATGGTGAAGTCGGCAGCAGAGTATCACAAATTCCGAGCTGGCCAGCCACAGGATGGTCACAGTGCATTTCTGAAGGATCTTCTTTGCAGGGTACCGAGCAGAGGTCAGGAGTGGATCTTCCATCCACTCCCATAGTCACAGCTCATTTTCATGACTGCTAAAGATCCTCAGCAAGACAGGACTCCTCCAGGACAGTAGCAGAAGTTGGTAGCCAGGACTCCTTTCCAACGGGTCACCGGTTTCTTCGCAGGTCTCATAGCTGGATAGAAGTCTTGGCTCCTTCAGGTTTCTCCAGGTCTCTGAGGAATAGGTGCAGGTGTCCTCTTCTTATTCTAAAAGCCAGGTAAGAGCAGCTGCCCTCACTAGCCAATGACAGTACTAGCCCACACACACACACAGTGGCCCAATTAGGGTCACTGGTGGGAAAACTCATGCATATGACTCAGACACAATGAAACCAGTTTGTGGATTGGGATCAGACCGTGCCAGCCGACATCCTGCCAGAAAACACACACAGCCCTTCAGTAGCTCGCCAAAAGCTACTGCTTTCTCAGGTACTGGATGTCTTTATAAGGATTTCCCTGGCCTCAGATGCCAGGAAGAAGGCTAAAGAACAAGATGGCCAAAGGAAAAGCGAAAAACCATGTGGCACGGCCATGTTTGGACACTAGCCACAGTTAATAGCCAAACACGGCTAAAATGAAAAGTGCCAAAAAGTGGGGAAAAGTCCCTGCTGCCACCAGCTTATCCTTTTAGCACAACTAGGGTAACCAAAAATCCTCTGAGTGTTAGTCTGGGGCAAAACAAAGAGTGTAATGTAAACTGCTTTGTACAATGATAAAGGTTACCACAAGTGATACAAAGTAACCAAATGTAGTAGCAAAGTCACAAGACTAGGAGAAACAATGTTTCCCAGTACTGACAGCCTGAAGGACATGTCAGTTTCCCCATAACAGATGAGCAAAAACAAGTGCAGTGGAGCTTAAGGCTTCACTGTATTGCAAAAAGAGCAGGCCAGCATCAAAAATAAAAGCAAAAAGTTTGGGGGTCCATAAAGATGGAAGGAAAGGTGCAGTAAAGGGAAATCCCTGTTGGAAAGCCCATCAGCATTGCTAAATTTGGGATCTGGCCTAGGCCCAATAGTGAAGTTCAATGCCTGCAGACTCGTGAACCACCTGAGTCACTTTGGATTCTCTCCCTTAACATCTATCAACCACTTCAAAGGTTTAGGGCGAGCATACATAGTGAAGTGAGCCCCATTGAGATAAGAACTCAACTTCCTAAGGCACCATACAATGGAAAAGCAGCTCTTCTCCACCTGTGGCCACCTGAGTGCTCCTCTCCTAAACGGGTAGCTGATTAGACATGTAGGTTGTTACTCACCTTTGTCATTAAGCTGTCAAAGTATTCCAACTATCCCAGTGTCATAGGCATCTTCATGTGCTATGAAAGGTCTCTCCCAATCAGGTGCCCTTAACCCAGGGGCCTGATTTAAGGATTTCTTCAGGCCAGTTAAGGCCTTCTCACACTGCACGGTCCATAAGAAATCCTTAGTTCCGCTTGAAGTTGTGAGGGCAGTCAGAGGGACAGCTAGATTGCCATATGCTGCCACATTGCTCCTGTGTTTCCCAGTGAGGGCCAGCAAAGTCCTCACTTGGGCTTGGGTAGTGGGAGTTGCCCAATTCTCTACATGAAGTACTTCACTGACAAGAGGTTGCATTGCGTTCCCACATAAACCAACTCCATGCTGGAGGAAGGCCAATGGCTCCTGCTAAGTTTGACAGTTGGTTGTCTCCCTGATCAAGTTGGCCTGATGAAGGTCCTGACACCCAGTCTCTTGAGGTATTCCCAGCTCCTTCTAAGTGGGGATTGAATCTGCCATGTCATCCAGACATGTATTGCTAAGATCCATGTTCCCATTCAGAACAGGGTCTATACTCATTTGACATGTCAGTTGCAGCCACAAACCCAGAAGTCCATACAGTGAAGTAAGGATCTAAAAAGGCCGAAACTGCTGTCTCCTCCTCAGCAAAGGCTGCAAGGGATATGTTACCATACCATGAAGAGAGATCATAAAGCAACTGTACTTTTCAGTACAGAGCTGATCCACTAAGTTGTTACCTCTTAGTGAAGAGTGTGTCTCTGTCTGGAGGACAAAATACAGAGCTCTAGTGTCCATACAGAATCCCAAATTGGCTTTACCTGTATGTACCTCCAGATCCTCAGAACTGGACTCTGGACAGCTAGAGTGCTAATACACTCTACACTCCTTGTTCCAACACAGGATTGATCTCACACCAACTGTCTGAACTTTTGGTCTGTTCTGAACCACCACAACAACCAAACCTGGTGGGTTCACCAACTCCCAAAATACAGTCTGGTTTACACCAAACTGTTATAAAGGGTTGCAGTGACAACAAGGGGGGAGATTGCTCCAGCAAACTCTGCAGCTCACTTTGCTGATGTGGGGTCAGGTGAGGAGACACTAGGTCATCCTCACTGAAGCCATAGGAAGGTCTGCTTTGGCATAGGGCAGGGAGAGACGCATATTTCTCTGGCTCCCTCTCTATAGCCATAAGCAAGGCTCCTATTCTATCTCTTAAGATAGAATCCTCCATACTATCCATAGGAAATATCATGGCAACCTGGACAGATCCATCACGGCCTTCTGAATAGTTTTTCCTGCCAAGTTGTGAAACATGGCAAGGCCCAGACTACTCACAGGTGTTCAGTGATTTGAATAGGTTTGACAGGAGAAGGCCCCACCTCCTTCTTTGGGGCTCACTGAGGGCTCCAATCAAACACATGAGAGATCCGACAGATCTCTCGCTCAGACTACCTTCCTGTGGATGACAGTTAAGTGACACTTGACAAGTCACTTCACTCCCCCTCCACTGGGTCTGACCACTACTGAGCACAGCAGCGGAGCTACCTCTGGGCCTGTCATTCAGTATGGCATAAATCACTGACTTGGCAGTCA
Source organism: Ambystoma mexicanum (assembly GCF_040938575.1). Lineage (NCBI taxonomy): Eukaryota > Metazoa > Chordata > Amphibia > Caudata > Ambystomatidae > Ambystoma > Ambystoma mexicanum. The sequence continues at coordinate 524,604,634 of NC_090939.1, forward strand.
TATTCTGTGGGTTGTCATGAAGGCATATGGTGTTGGGATCAGCAACCACCATTTTCGACGTACTGCCTGAGGTTTCCAGGGTCAAAGGGTTAAACTAAGTAGACCTTTCCTCTGGTAGCAATGAGTTTACTGCTAAAAGTGAACTTGTGAGTAATTGAATTCCTGTATCATCCCTGTCAACCTGGTGACAGAGAGTGAGACTCCTACAGTGGTTTCCTTCTGGGACCCACATCATGGGCCAACAAGACTGTGCGTTAGACCACACTGCTGATATCCTGACACTAGGATGTATCTCCAGGAGAATGTCACACACCAACTGTAGGAGGAAGGGCCTCACAACATGAGTAACCTCCAACCTCTTAAGGTTTTCTCTGGTGGGCTCTGTGGGTGTACTTTGCTGTAACCCGCATTCCTGTTGAACTCTTTGCTTCTCTGGAGGAGAATCCTCCCATTGGAAGCAAGCCTTTCTCCATAGGCCTAACCATGATGGTTTCCTTTTCTGTTGGCCTATACTCCTCTCTCTCCTGGGGCTCTCCTCTACCTGTACACTAGGCAGCTGAGAAGGCCTATAAGATTCAAGGTTTTCTTGGGGTCCTTCTTCCAAACTTGGAGTAGGGACCCTTCCACCTACCTCAACAGATGTTGTAGGTAGGACAGGGGGAATATTCTCCTTCCCTCCGCCTCTGTTTCTGACTCCTCTGGCCATGGGTTTCCCCTTAGGCCTAGGCTTTCTCTTAGTCTTCGCTAAGACAGCCTGAATCTGAGACCTAGTGCTTGAAGGGTCTGAGGAGTGTCTGCCAGGACTTAAGTCTTGGAGACTAAGCTCACCCAGCACTCTTCTAGGAACGACTCCCCTCATATTGACAGGTGCACCGACCATTTCTCTGTTCACAGCTTGAATGACAGGTTTTACTGGAACAGTGAGAGGGCCTACCAGCCAAATGAGTATCCCCCACTGGAACTCTGGCAAGGGCCTGTTGGTTTACCATAAAGGAAGCTACATCAGTAGGACTGGGTAGAGGTACGTACACCTACTACCTGAACACTATCCTCAGAAGAATTATAACTATGCTACAGGACTGGGATGGGAGCCAATGCTCCAGCACTACTATTTTTCAATGAATTTAGTCTATCTTCAGACTCTTCCTCTGTGGGGAAGCAATCTAACGGGAAGGACACCTGTGCAATCTCTTCTTCCTCATACTGAGAGAAGGCCAGACTGGCAGAGCAGACCCCCAAGATCTTACCCTTACATTTGGAGTCCCCCTTCCTGTGATCACTTGCTCTGCAAGTGTAAGAAGTCCCACTGGAACTTGACACATAGGGAGGCTTAGAGAAACCACTTGCATGCTTGGGGTTGGGGGGGTTAATCACACTACCCTGACCTTACTCTGATGATTTCCCTTTCATAAATATGTTGTGGGCCTTCTTGGACACAGGTTTATCTGTACCCCCACCATCTTTCTCTTTATGCTTATTTCCCCCTCCTGCTTACCTGAAGCAGGCCTGTCCTTATAGGACACTCTATGTGACACCCACAAGTCAGCAGCAATAGCTAGCCTCTTTGGATTGAACTCCTTTGAGTCAGCCAAATGCTGCTTAAGCTCGGGGAAACGAGGCAAACATATGCTCAAGCATGACCAAATTAATCATACCCTCAAATGTGGTTACTTGATAGCCCTCTACCCAGCCACACAGGTTTTTCCAAGGAATCTGCAACAAAAGTTACATATGTCACACATTATTTTCTTTTATACTCTCTAAACCTCCTCAAGTATTGCACAGGAGTCTTCTCGACTCGAGGATAGGAGTTTGCTTAGATTTTACAAAGTCTAATCTATTAGCCTTAGACATTTCCAAAATGGCACTGCAGCCAGAATGGGTAAGTCTGATGATCAACCATTCAATTCTATCAGCATCACTCACTCCGTGTACCTCACATGCATACTCAAATGTTACAAGCCAATCAAATATATCATTCTTATCTTCATACATGCTTAGACGATTTTTGGGAAATCTAGATGTGAAGAGAACCCAGAACCATTTCCAGATCCTCTGGAAGATCCTTGTGAATCCTGAATCTTGGCAAGCTCCAGGTGATGATCCCTGTCCTTCTGTCTTTCAACCCGGTCAAATTCTAATTTGGCCACATTGAACTCAAGCTCTTTTTCCTAAGTCTGCTTGTTACCTTTTCAAATAAAAAAATGCCTCAGCCTCTGAGGTGGTTACAGACAGAACTCCAGAGGATGGATTCTCTTCCTCCTCACCCTCAACATTAGCCACAGTAGTGGCAGCAATTCCATCACTGGTGCTGGATCCAGCCCCAGCTGCACTATCAGGACCATTTGTTAGGATATGCACAACCTTATTCTTTTCAAAATCAAGACGTGTTCCAATTAATTCTGCTTTACTGCCAGAGAATGTCACGCCCCTGTCAACACATAACGGTTTCAAGTGATCCACTTTGGAGGAATTTAACATGGTGAACGTGATTGTTTCCATGCTAGCTATTACAGTGGGAGACTGTTACAACAAGGCAATCAAAAATTAGAGTGTTCTGTTTATGTATTATATGGGCACACCACCAGTGCTCTACACTGTGGTGCCCTATACATATCCTTGTCACAAAACATCCAGATTTTATGTAGAGAGGATCATCCCACCGCTGTACAGCAATTTGTTATATGATAAACTTGAAGAAAATATGGTATCTTGGTATGTTATGGTATGGTATCTTCGGGAGGGCTCCAAATTAAACATATTTTGGACCCAAAAATGTGATAATATTGAGAGTCTACTTGAATGTTGCTTAACAAGAAAAGCTGGTATGGTTATGCTACTTGATCTCTCCGTTCTAAAAGATTTGACTAAACACTGGCACAAGAATCCAGGCTTTGTTGCACTTTGTGACACTGTGGACAAACACTTTGGTCAACTTTTCAACATTGGATGGACAATGACCCCTCTAAGTTTAATCGATGTAGCTCATATATAGACTGCAATGTGGTGATTCAAATTATATTGAGGCGTGAATAGCGTTTATTTGCATTGAACAGAGACAATATATATGCACACATTTCTTGTTGGCGGGAAGCCTGATAACTATTAGTACACTGTTATATGAGGTATATCTGTTTATGACTCTGACAGCAGATATTGTTGCTTTGCTGTGGATCCAATGTACCACTATCATTTAAAGTTTCCAATTACCTTATGGTTGTAGCCACTCTGAATTCAATAAGTGACTGGTATGTTTGATTATAGATATCTACTAACGCTGATAATATTCACACACACATGATCAGCCTCAATTTAAATCTATACATACATTACTTGAAAGCATTGGTACTTGCGGGTTTAAGATTAGAATTTATCTCGTCTGAACGCACAGATGATGCTGTACTTATTACATGTTTTTTTGTTAACACAACATTGACTAATAGACTTAACTCAAAAAGAGAAAAGAAGGGAGGATATATCAACATACGCATCGGTAGCAGTGACAATGAGGCTTTGGGGTTATCAGGGGATCAAAAGGGTCGTACAGGACCTGTTTTGCAGATCTAGGTTTCAGAAGGACTAGAAAAAATACAGCACATATTTTGGATTCTTCCAAGACAGCGGGGACATATTGCTGACAAAAAACAGAAAAATGGCCCCAGGGGTTTGCGTGAGGCAAAATGTCACTTCAGCTACAGTGGCAGAAATATGGACGCCTGCCGCAGCCTTATGCTTCGGTGTCCGGAAATCAGGATCTCTCCCTGCCCCCCAAGCAGAACAGGTTTTTCGGGATACCCACTTTTGATGCGAATCGTTCCCATTTAGATTCACCGTATTTTACAAATGGGTTTTGTATGAATAACCTAAAAAAAATGTGTTCATTTCGTTGAGAAGGATCCAGACTTGAACACTACTCTAGTTGGAAAAGCTACTAAAGCCAATTTAGCATCCAGCGAACAAACACATTGGAACAGAACTGTGCTATACCTGGCATCTAGGCTAGTGTAACCCAGAGTTCAGGTTAGCTGTGATGAGCCACTGAACAATATTAAAACACATGACAGTACTAAATAGAACATCCTACTTTGAACATAAATCTAGCTGACGATTTCTGGATACAATTGTAGACGTATACGAAGGTGCCCCCAGCTCTGCTACCTGTTGTGGCATGTCCTTCCCTTCAGCACGCCTCCTTACAGGGCATGATTGACGAGGCTGTGCAGTTCTACGCCTTCCTTCATTTGGGCAACTGCTCCCTTATCATTTGTCTTCGCTGACAGCCAATATCCCGCAATTAATGTTCACACAGGCCTTCCATTTCTACGGGGACCAATTCCAATTTGTTTCCCTCCACCTACTTTATGAAAATCAATAACGCGGGGAAAGACACTTCACAAGAACCTAGACAAAATGGACTTTGAATACCTCCGAGGAATGTACAAACGCACCATTCTAAAGAGGCTACCATTCCAGCCCCGAGGAAATATTTTCACAGCGAGAGATACATTTGTCAACGCATTTTGCCATATTGAATGCGTTTGCTTAATCGTGTGCCCCTCCTCCTCCGCAGCACCGAGCCCCACGTTGTGCCACCAGTCGCTCTCCAAAGATCCACTTCTGGAACAGGCTGCAAATCAGCTTTGAAACAATAGCTGACCTCCTTAAGCAATGCCACCGATGTCTAGTTGAATGTCTAGTTGAATGTCTAGTTGTATTATCCGATTTTTTTTAACTCATGTGTAAGGACATACATCCCAGAAATAGCATAGTTGGTTGGTTCTACACATTTCACTGAACCGGGTCCTCAGTCACATCTGCAGTGTACTGCTTCAGTACAAAACACACATGAAAGCGCCATTACCCGATGGATGGCCGGACTGAAGGTCGCATCGTTTATGTGAAGGTTGACATACATAAGAAAGGAAGGGTAGCTAGATTGTCACTTATCCAAGCTTCTCTGAGGCAGCTGTTCTGATTGCTCGTTTATTTTGTGAAGCTTAGGGGTTAAGACAGTGCAAACAACCAGCCACTCTCTAAAGTATTGTCAAAAGGCCACTTTATTTAAGACCGGTTCATCCTACAACATTGTACTCTCTTTCATCGTCTATCAGACATGCTCATTGGGCCTCATTACACGGTAGGCGGTAACCATGGCGCTATTAGCGCCATGGTTGCCGCCGGTATTTTACTGTGTCCGCCTTGGTGGATGGCGGAATTACCGCCCTACTCCAAGGTGAGCGGGGGCAGTAATTCCCCATTCACCAAGGCACTTCCCCATTCCCATTTTTTCCCCCATAGGGCATAATGGGAATGGGGAAGGCGCAAATTACGGTACCGCAAATTGCGGTACCGTAATTAGCACCAAAGTCCCTTTGCGGCACCCTACTTTAATGGCTGGTAAAACCAGCCGTTAAGGTCGGGTCCCGCAAAGGGAACTCGTAGTAAGGTGGTAAGGGTTTACCAGTACCGGTTCCCTTACCGGTACTAGTAAACCCTTACTGCCTACCGTGTAATGAGGCCCATTGTGTCTTCATCCTTTCTATCAGCCCACCCCTGTAGCCTTCTTTGATCAATGTTTATTCCTTTACTTCTTTTTTTTCTCCCCCCCTTTTCCCTGCCTTTTCCTTGTCCAACTTGTTGTCTAAACTGCAAGTTCCCAGACCAGGTAGACCTACGCCACCCCCACCAATGTTTTCCCATTGCAATGTCATTCATGGGACTCCTGTCTAAACGTAACCTTTTTCTTGCTGTATTTTTTCTAGAACTAAACTTAACCTTTTTCTTGCTGTATTTTTTCTAGAACCTGCCTCAGTGACAATAACAAACCACAATAACATCAACAATTGCCAAAGAACCTCTCTGTTTTGCCTACGAATCCGTCTGAAATCTATGAGTTTCTTTACTTTATTGCCTAGCCCCCTCAAGCCATCCATCTCCCAGGACCAATCCCTCATAGTCATATAGGTGGGCAATTACCCTAAGGTGCAGGAACAAAGGAGGGCTTCTTCTCCTACTCTGCTAGCTTTACGTCTGGGCCTCTGAGCTGCAACCAATGCGCAGCTTCTGACGCGTCAGAGGCGTGAGGCTTCCCTACTCACCCTACCTCCACCAATGTCCCTTCACAATGGTCGGAAAAGCTTCGCTTTACTTGCCGAAACCCTATGTAAACTGGAAACAAAGAACAACACCTCTGTATTGCTTCCCCGTAGCCCTAGTCACCCAATTGCCCTGGAAATAATTAGCATTCTGGTTGACTTTTTCTTGTCGCTTGCATTGCAATCTTTCTTCAAGGTTCTGTGCCACCTGTGAATGTGATTAGTAATATTTGAAGTGTGGTAGAAAAGAAACAAGAATGTGAGCGTATGCATATTTTCACTGTGGATCATTGGTTTATTTGCTTTATTCGCACCGGGGAAGGGAACTCAGCCAATCAGGTGGCTGCAATGCACAATCCCCAGCCGAGGCACTTCCTCAGGTGGTGCTTTTTTTCTTCTTTTTTATCATTGCAGAGGCAACAGGGAACCCTCCAGTCATCTGTGGGAGCAGAGCTTTGCGCTACGGTTCCATAGTAGTCCTGTTTGGCCGCCATAAACATGGAAAAGGGACTGTGTCCCTTTTCCATATGGCGGCAGCCATTATTTTTCTTTTTTATTTTTCATCTTTTAGCGGGAGATTGGCTGTGCTAGAACGGTGGACATGGTCTTTAACGGTCCACATCCTCAGCTGAGGCACTCACTGAGGCACTTGCTTTGCTCGGGCCTGCCTTATCTCAGGCTGGTGGGCCGTTAAAGGCCATGTCTGCCCACCTGGCAGGGCATGAAAGCCATAATAGTTAACCATAAATGTTCAGAAAGAATGTCCAGAGTTAAGGCATGGTACATTAAACACAGGTTTGGTTGTGGATGAAAGCGATCATTTGAAGTCTTTCATTTTACATGGTTATTCCAGGATGACTAGTGGCATATGGCACCTATGGCCAACTGCTGTAGATAACACAGGAGTTTCTGGGAACCATGACTGAAGACACCACTTGCCAGTGTGGCATGGTATACACGATGCAGTGCAAGCACTAGTGACTTGCAACACTTTACAAATGTGCAGCACCAAGGCCTGCGTCCCTGAATGAGTGTGTAGGTTTTCTACACTATTGTGGTGTCGGGGCAGAGCTTCAGGGCAGAGCACAGGTGCAACATGTTCCATATTACAAAGGCTTATAGCTGAGTAAAAAAACATTTTTCTATACATGAAGAACTAGGGTACAAACAGACCGAATCCATAGAAAAAAACAAATGCAGAAAAACCGAAGGAGGAATGAACGCATTTCTTTGACCAATAATGGTAGGTATTTTTGTATATGCATAGTAAATAATAGGTGGGGGTGGGTAAAGGGTATAAAATGGGGGGTCTCCCCCTGCATTATGTAAAAAAAAAATGAAAAAAGTGAAAAGTCATTTTGTTTTTTTGGTTAAAAAAAATGAAGTCATTTCTCCATTTGTTTTCTTTTTTTTCCAAATTTTCATGGATAATCCTAAACTGACAGCACACTATAGGCTGAGTAGTGTGGGTTCACTTTGCTTCTCTTACCAGATCCCTACCTAAGTAATAAATTACAGATAACTTATGTGTATAGAAAAGTTGAAGGCCGTAGGCATTTTATTTTCTTACAGAAAATACAACACAACAAAATAATTACACTGCCATATGCTTTTGGGCACATTGTGTCCAGTTACGAAGTTGCCCAAGGCTCCTCCTGAGTCCTTGTTATCCCTGAGCCTTCGTTCCTGGGCACATGCCGCCTACGACGTGTCTTGGACCGTGTACCGAAAGAGTACTCGGCGTTCCTTTCTTCTGCCTGCTCCTTCTTTTCTTGGACCGTGTACCGAAAGAGTACTCAGCGTTCTTACTTCTGCCCTCTCCTTCTTTTTTGGACCGTGTACCGAGAGAGTACTCGGCGTACTGGCTCCTGCCTGCACCCCTTCTTCTTCCGTTCTTCTTGTAGGGTGGGTTGGGTGGCAAACGATTTTCCTTCCCCTTCTCCAGGTACTAAGAGCCTACCCGAGAGAGGTGAGCTCTTACCTGGTTTGTGCCGCCTCTCCTTTTCCAGGCTTACTTATACCGCCCCTGCCTTTTGTTCCTTCCTGGGGGCGGCCGGGTTACCCCCCTGACCCCTTGTTGTTACAATTCGCACCTTCCCAGGTGCTGTTTCCTGCCCTTCCTGGGCTTTTGTTTCTTGTGGCGCCATTCGGACGCCCCTCCCTACGCTTTCGCGCCGTTTTCCCCCACCCCGTGCCTAAACTCCCAGACCCTCTATCGTCCCGCATTTCATGCGGCCCGGGGCCTGGGTCATAGGCTGAGTAGTGTGGGTTCACTTTGCTTCTCTTACCAGATGCCTACCTAAGTAATAAATTACAGACAACTTATGTGTATGGAAAAGTTGTAGGCCGTAGGCATTTTATTTTCTTACAGAAAATACAACACAACAAAATAATTACACTGCCATATGCTTTTGGGCACATTGTGTCCAGTTCCGAAGTTGCCTAAGGCTCCTCATGAGTCCTTGTTATCCCCGAGCCTTCGTTCCTGGGCACATGCCGCCACACCTGAGTGGGTGTTCCTTACGCCCGCTCAGGTCCCCCCAAAAGCACCCTACCTACAACCCCGTTCCTGAAGTGCCCTAAAAATTTTGTCAGAAAAAACCCCCATCCCTTCCTTTGATAGGTGCACCCCATCCTGGTGAAACATGTCCCAGGATGGGGTGCACCTATCAAAGGAAGGCCTTTGATAGGTGCAGCCCTGTGCTCTTGCAGTACTTTTCTACTGATTTATTTAGTTTCTTTCTGGCTATCTCAATTGCATGCCTCTTCTGTGCCCCATACCAGACCCTTCTTGATATTATCTCTGACATAAAAATCTCGGTTTTCCACCAGCTGCGGGCTATGCTATGCAGTGACTCGCAGATGTTCCTTTGTAATTTACCCCTGTTTGTGCTCACCAGGTCGTTCCCCCCGAGATGTATAACCAGGTACTCTGGGGGGTCCCTGAAACATATCAGGTCCTATAGCCTGTCGTGGATGTCCTCCCAGGGTATCCCCGGGAGGCCCCACCATGACGTAATTGTGTTCCTGAAATGTAGACCTTGCTTCACCTCTTCCAGCCACCTGCCTGCCCAAGTCACAAAAGAGTGCCCCACTATCCATGCCGATTTGTGTGGTCCGGCCTCGGTAGAAATGGGGTAGATAAGTGTCATATCAGTTCCTCCCTTATGTATTTTTTAAAACATTGCGACTTCCATCCCCCAATTCGTATCACCCATTTTGCTCCCAGGCCCCCCGCCCACGCAGAGGTTGCTGCCCCTATCCTGAAAGAGTGTGTCCCAAATTCAGCTGGATCCAATCCGCTTTCGCCCCCGCCTGTTTTAATACTGCCTGAAACTGGTACCTGCTGAGCGCGCTGCTGTCCCTATGGATCAATAACTATCCGTCGACCTCTGGTCGCAGCTCTAGGAATTCTTGGGTGATGCATCTGGGACAGTGGTCCTTTTCTCTGATGCAATTGAGACCTATTGCTCTCCCCTTCCCCATTTGGTCTGTCTTAGATTTTCTTAGCATTATAGACATCCCCTTGATACCCATACTAATGTCTTTTCTTGCCAGGCCGTCTCCCGCCTCCGTATTCCTGGCCACCAGTTCCCCTATTCTGACTGCTCCATAGTATGCTAGCGCAAATGCTGCCCTGAACAGCGCGGTTTCGTACGTGCTGCTGCACGTGTCTTTCAGCACTTTTAGCAGAATTATCAATTTACCAAAATTTACCGGCCTTCTGCTATCTGGTTTTTTCCCCTCTAACTTTGCCCATCCCCTCATAGCGTCACCCTGTGCTCCGCTCCTTGGAATCCCATTTCTCTTTTAGCACGTTAAAAATGTAGAGGTTAAAGTTTTCTTCGTCCCAGCCCATATCCGGAAAGCAGTCCATCTCCTTTCTGAACTCATGGTCATACTCCAGCCATGCATCCCCTCCAAATGCTGCGTGGACCTTCAGCACCCTCTGTTGATATGCAACTAGTGCTACCCCGTCTTCTGGGAATTTTTGTAATATAATTGTAGACATTATGTTGAAGGCCGACATCCAATTGTCAAAGCTCCTTACTACTGGCCCCTTTCTTAGTAAGCTTTTTTCATCCTCCTTCATGTCCTCTAGGGCCACATTCATCCCCCTCTTTTGACAATCTAACAATGTAAATATATCGATCAATTCCTTCCTCCAGATTTTTTCCTTTACTTTGTCATTTATGTACCAAGCCATCGCTTTCATCGACCTGCCCTGTGCGTCTTTACCCATGGTTGGCCTGCCATATTTCGTCATGAGTGGCCCCTCATTTTCTGCCACTGCCACCGTCGGTGTTGCTCCCGGTGGTGTGGCCCCTGCCCCTAAGCTTGGCCCTGCCGGTACACCTTGTGGTGTCAGTAAAATTGGTTCTCCTTGCGGCAACGGGAGTACTGGTGCCCCTTGTGGTGCCGGGACCGGGGCTTCCCTGGGCTCAGCTGGTGCCCCCTGTGGTGCCGGAACCGGGGCTTCTCTGGGTTCTGCCCCTGCCCCCCTACCCCACTCTGCCTTTCCTTGCTCACCACTCCTCTCCACTTAACCCAAGCCTTTAGGTGATCCCTTTCTTCGTCATCACTGCTTGATTCATCTGATGAACTCCCCTGCCACTCTTCCCTATTTTTCTTCCCCCGTCTGCTCTTCTTGTCATTGGTTCTGGGCGATTTACCCAAAACCGTGACACAATTTTTAAACATTTTTACTATTTTATTCCCCACATTATTATTCACAGTAGCTTTCTTTTTATCTTTTTTCTTTCTCTTGGTCTGTGCCTCCGTCTGTTCCTCTGATCTCCTCGACTCCGCTCTTCCCCTTTTCTGTCCTTGCGGTACCTCGTCTTCTCCTTCGCTGCTGCTGGGCTCTATGAACAGCAGAGGTGACGTTGCCTTTGCTCTTTCCTCTTTATGCATTACTTCTAGCACCCATTGAGCCCCATACTCCTTCTCCGCCTTTCTTGCCCATTCTGAGAATTCTCGGGCCCTCTTCGCTCTTCCTTCCGCCATCCTTCTCGTCTGAATTTTGTCGGTCGCGCTTCTGTTTGACCACTGTGAAAGTGTCCTTCGTTCGTTTGCCGCTGGTACTTCTGGGTCGCTCCTGCTCTGGCCCGTTGTAACCACCGCGATAGTATGAACTTCTAGAGAGGTAGAAAAATGCGTGAGCCCGCAAGAGCAAACGTTTTTCCTTCCCCTTCTCCAGGTACTAAGAGCCTACCCGAGAGAGGTGAGGTCTTACCTGGTTTGTGCCGCCTCTCCTTTTCCAGGCTTACTTATACCCCTCCGGCCTTTTGTTCCTTCCTGGGGGTGGCAGGGTTACCCCCTGAACCCTTGTTGTTACAATTCGCACCTTCCCAGGTGCTGTTTCCTGCCCGTCCTGGGCTTTTGTTTCTTGTGGTGCCATTCGGACGGCCCTCTGTACGCTTTCACACCGTTTTCCCCTACCCCGCGCCTAAACTCCCAGGCCCGCTATCGTCCCGCATTTCATGCGGCCCGGGGCCTGGGTCAGATTTAGTCCAACCCAAACTTGGTGAGTACTGAATGAGCCCCATCCAAAACTTTACTGCATACAAATCCCTCCCTCTATTCTGCCTTGATTCAGTATTTCCTGACAGGGGCGGATTTGTAGAATGCACATGATCTGCCTTTACACCTCTGCATTACCCCTAACGTCTGAAAATCGCTGAACTGAGAGCATGGTAAGCCTGTGCCAACGTAATTTACCACAATTTGACTCACCCAGACATTGGCAATTTTTGAAGAATCAAGCTTCCCTAAAGTGTATCTGGTGTTTGGGTAAGAGGTCTCAGTGAGTTCAAGCTAAAATGGAATACAAATGAGTTGCATGGTTCAATTTCGGGATCAGTCCTAGCAGTCTTGTAGCCAGAGGCAGAGTATTGAATTGAAATGAATTGATTGTTTATTTGTATAACGCCTATACACAGAGTGTTTCAAGGCACTTCAAGGAGGGAGGGAACATGGGAGAAATGCACGTACATTCTTACAAGTCCTTGAAACAGTACAGAATGTGAAAAAATTTACTATCAAATCATAACAGATAGTACAAGTGCATAGAACAATAAGGGAGTGAAGAGGGGGGAAGGAGGGGAGCAAAGCTAGCAGTAACATTACTATGCCTGACGACAATTGTTGCAGTGCAGGAGTGACATGGCGGGGGATGAGGAGGGTGGAGGGAAGGGGTGAGGAGAGCAACAAAACAAGTGACTACCAATTGAAGGTCAATGACTGTCAAGATAGTGCTAGGGCAGGAGGGGGAGGAGAGAACATAAGGGAAAGGGAGGGGACAGACGAGCTGTTATCAATGGTCAAGGGACCGGTGGTAAGAGTAAGTGCTTAGGGAAGTAAGAGGTATAGGGCAGGGGATGAGGGGGCAGAAGACGGCTGCAAAGACAGGCGCTACGAATTACTATGCCTGACGGCAATTGGGATAGTGCCTGAAAATGACAGACGCAGTAAGGGAGGGGAGGAGGGGAGCAGAGGGAGAGTGTAGTGGAGAGGGGTGAGATAATGAGGGGGGCATAGGGTGTAGGGGCAGAGGAAGAGGAAGGAGGTTACTAGAGCAGTTGAAGGAATAGGCTTAAGTTGAAAGAGAGATAGACAATTCATAGGATTTAGTTGGGGGAGAATGGGCCATTTAGTCAACGGAGAGTTATAAACCTAAAATAAGCTTTACTTGTGGGAGGATTAGAAAATTACACTATCGTTTAGCTGAGGCAGAAGTAGAAAATTGAAATGAGATAGGCTATTTTGTTTTGACTACATCTGATAGAGGACATAGAGCGTCAGAGTGGCCACCTACATGATATATATATGCATGTGGTATTTCTTGTCAGTAACTAGGGAGTGAGGAGAATTGTTTAGAGGCAGGAAGGAGATTACATTGGCTAAAACCAAGTATGCAATCAGTTTGTGACAAGACAAAGTATCTTACCGTTCTGGAAAGCAAGGAAGACACATAAAGTGGTTCTTCTGTGTGTTCCAATCATTTGTCACAGATGAGACAAAAGGCTCATTCCAACAACTACAAAAAAGGAAGAACTCTTTGAAGGCATAGAGTACATTAAGTGATTTTATTGTGTGTTCCAACGTTTTGGAAGGACAAGACAAAACACTAGTTGCAAAAAATAATCTTGCAATTCTATGGGGCCAGGAGGGGATTGTATTGAATGCTTGCAATTATCTGGGGAACTTCTATGGCTCCCGTGGGCTTTCTCTGGATTGTGGCAGCTCTGCAGACTCCACTCTCCTCCTGGCAGCAGACCTGTTCTCCACACACTCCCAAAAGGTTCAGGGATGCTCAGAGCTTCTTTCGGCCAGCTTGCCTTTAGGTCTTTACTTTTTGACCGTCTTTGGATCTCCCAGGTCCTTTGGCGACAACCGTTCTTTGTCCGTCTTCATTTTACACAGGTACTTGCTCTCATGGTTGAGGATTAGCCAAATGGTTAAGTCCTTCTTCTGTTTTATATTGGCTTTGGCCAATAGGACATTGTTAACCACTAGACAATTCCATGTGTTTCCTAAAGGTGCTCTCCATCTCTCTGTGCCTCCTCCTTGTCGCTTTACTTTACTGAACTAGCTCAGTAGAGCTCTTCTTCATCTCAGTACTTTGCAAGGAGGTTTTACTTGGGTAGTTCTGATTCTTCTTCATCCCAGTACTATCTACGGGAACAGATTCCTCAACCTTATATATGCAGATAGCAGAGTGTTGTAAATAGGTGGGGTGAAGATGTGGGGCTGAGTGAGGAGTTGAAGGTGTATGTGAATACCGCGTTCTCTACAAATAGTCATCAATGGTGCCATAGTGGGCTTCCCTCCCCATGAGATCCACCGGCCGAGTACCACTGACAGAGGAACTATCGCGTAGCGGCCTCACCTCCCTGGCCTCATGAGGAGGGGATCCCCACATGGAAGCAGTGACAACATCCTAAGATTCGTCACACAGTACAAAGTTCTAGTTTCAAAGAAAAAAATATCATAATTCTTTAAGGACATACATGTACCATTATGGGTTGTACAGGGTGCATTAATTGGATACTTCTTTGGCGGCAGGAGAAGATTATTTTCAGTGTCTGAAACTGAGTGTGGAATAGTGATGGGAAAAAAATAACAGTTTTGGATAAAAAGTCTCAATTTTGTGGTGGCAGGATAGTATTTGCAGTGGTTGTACTAATTATGGGAAATTGTTGTGACTGGACAAAATATTAGTTGCCAAGAAAACGTTTTCAAATTCTTTGATGACAGAAGGAGATTACATTCAGAATGTGTAACTGAGACTGCCCCCTTTTTGTGAGAAGACACATACTAGTAGTGAAGTAAAAGTAATATAATTCTTTGGTGGCTAGAAGAGATTACATTCAAGGTCTGTAATTGAATGGACTATTGTTTGGTGAGATAATTCTCCCTTTTAAACAAGGGGTGCCAACATGGAAACTGTTTAGGTTCTCTCTGCTACACAAGAGACATGCAGACATAACATATTCCTCAGGGTCTTTCAATCATAAAATAGCTGACGATGAACGTAATTCACAGTGCTTCCCTAATAACTCAAGTGCTTCCTGTCTTTTTTCTCACAGAGCCACTGGGGGGTCAGCGTGATGGGGATGAAGGCGAGCCTGCAGAGAATCCTGGACTGCAACATTCACTAGCCCTCCATGGCTGACTGCCACCCTGAAATGCAGGCAATGTGTGCCTTTATGCTGGAAGAGGTGATCAAGCCAGCTGCGCCCATATGTAGGCCCAGCTAACTTTCCACCACAGAGGGTTGGTGAGGCAACGAAGGTGTGATAGTTGTGTCTGGTGCCACTGGCTGTGGATGAAAGTGGTTTCCATGACTCCATGTCCTTTGTCATGGTGGGGAATGACATGCATCTCTGGGTGTGCTGGCAGATACCTCCTTTGCACTACTGGGGGTGGGTACTGTGGCTGTGGAGGTTGAGGTTGGATGCCACATAGGGCTTAAGCATCTCTTCATGCTACCACCAAATTTGACTTTCGATTGTAGTCATGGCCAATGTACATTACTCACTCTTCTTACCCCACCACACTCTGTTCTTGAAGAGCTTGCATACAACTGTACCTCTTTTGATGGTGTGTTCCACTCAGGAAGGGTGATGTACTGATGTACTGCCACCCCTAAAATGAGCTCTTTGCATAATATGTTCCAGTAGTACAATTTAACGTGTTACATCATATTGCCTGCCTTGCCCATGCACATGACAACAAAGCCACCGACTGCAGCTTTGCCAGTCTACAGCTCCCCTTCCTAATCCAACTTCCCTCCCCTGAAAGACAAATCTCTTCACGTCATATTTACCATCCATATACTGATCTGCACAGACCTTGTGTTCCACTTCCTGCTGCCCCTCCTCCTCCCATCTCTTTCTTGTGTACTTCTCCTGCCCTGCGCCTGGCTCCTTGTGTTCCACGTCCTTTCACTGGTTGTCCTACACCCTCATCATTGTGTTTATTGACCTCCTGCCCAGCATCGGCCTCTTTATGTTCCCTCTCATGCTGCCCCACCATCTCTGCATCCTTGGTTTCCACGTCTAGCCAACCCTCCATCTCTGTCCCCTAGTTTCCCACCTCCTGCCCTTTCATGTCCTCCTTTTCCTGTCACACTCCAACATCTATTGTGAATTGTAAGAACTCCCCATCTAGTTACATGAGGGGGCGAGACACTAGTGAACAGGGTTTATCTGTCCGCTACCCAATGTGCCTCCCAGAGGATGGAAGGAGTGGCATCCTGCAGGTTCTCCACCCCGCAAAGGAACCGTATGGCATCTACTAAGGTGTTACCAGGGCATATTTTCAAAGACTCCTAAGAGATTGACAGCAAGCATTTCTACACACACAATAAGACCCAGCTCCCAGAGATGTTCTTTTAAAAAAAAAATATTTTTATTTAATGTATTTGGCTAAACATCTAGCCTTTTGCATACATTTAAAAAACAGACAATAACAGTTAAGAAAACAGATTATAAAACAATTAAGACAATAATAAAATTATAAAACAATTAAATCGAATACATAATTTTCATCTATTATATGAAGCACAACACAAAAATGCAGTTCATAAGGAAAACAAAATGACAATGTCATCTATGGTCTTTCCCATACCTATTGTTGATGGCTACACACCTGTATGTTTAAAGAGAATGCGTTCCATACATGCATAACCGCAGCAGCTATTACAAGTGACTAAGCTGAAAGCATGGTCGACCAAAATGGGTCAGATCCTACTCTGTCTGTAGAGCAAACATTATTGTAACCTTTAGAGTAAAGCTTGCTAGGACATTCATAATCAGTGAGCATATGTCGACATGTTTCCACCGAACATTTGTATAAGCGGCACAATCTCTGCTCACTTGGAGTGTTTGGCCAGGCTCCCGTAAATTCTAATACTTAGAGCAAATGCAAACGCAAGTACCATATGAAACGCCTCAGTTTGCTGTTACAGATTTTAGAGAGATACCTACAGAGTTCCACAAACCAGAAATCCTACCTGGAACAATGAGTATACCATGTCTTAGTTGGTAAATACTCAATTGAAGTTATGCAGTCCCATTCTAGAAATGTCTTTTTTAATTTAAGATGGAAATGGCTAGCTTCAATCAAATCACTGTACTGCCAGCCAATAGCTTCTAAATGTTTTACAATCGTATCTACCAAGTCCCTAAGAGCAGTGTTGCCTATCCTGCATCTTGAATGTGCTACTAACAGAGCTAACATCGTGTCATTAGAGTCTTATGCCAATAGCAGCTTACAACAGGCAATCTTCCATACAGTAACTAGAGAAATCATACCTAGTTCCAACCGCACGGCTTCAGCCAGTACTGATGGAGGTAGGCCTAATAAGGACCTTAAGAGCTTGCCCTCAATCATTTTGAGCCAACTAACCTGTCCACTTTGGAGCGTTTCCAGTCCAGACATTATACAGGGAACTACAGCCTTCTTGTAAACCTCAAGGTACCCCTCAAACGACCCCCCCACCAACATTAGTAATGAAACATTTGATGACTAGCCACTTACGAGTGACTTTGAGGGAGATGTGGGTCTGGTGTTGTTGTGTACTAGGGGCACAAAAGAACAGAAGACCTAAGTACAGGTACTGATCAACTATTTTGTAACTTCTCACAACCCATGTACCAACTATATCTATGAGGGCACTTTCTATCAGAAGTACCTTTGTTTTGTTTCAGTTAATTCTCAGGTGGTTAACAGATGCATATAAATAGAGGGCCTCCATCGAGCATTGTAGCCCCAACCGGGTCGTGTCCAAGAGGACTGTGTCATCTGCAAAAGATATACAACTAAGAGGAACCCCACCCAGGTTTGCTGGAAAATTACTACATTTGGTCAATTTGTCGTCCATATTGGCCATATGAAGTTTGAACAAGAGGGGTGAAAGTATGCACCCCACTTGAGCCCTTTATTGGTGGTCACCAGGCCAGAAATGCAGCCTTCCTGGGAGAGCCTAACTACCACCTGTGTGTTGGAATAAAGAATCTGGATGTAATCTCGCAGATGGAGATTTATCCCCAAATGCACAAGCTTGTCCCACAGTCGAGTACGGGACACTCTATCAAATGCTGCCGAATAATCCACAAAACACAAATATAGCCCTCTGTCAGTCCCGTGTGATACCTCCGCAGACAGGAGCTGTAATGCCCACATGGCCTTCGTGGTACTGCGTTCCTTTCTGTAACCGATCTGTTGAGGCTTCAATAGTTTTTCAGTTTCTGCCCATTTACTAAGCAGCTGTAAGAGAAAAGCTGCAAGTGTCAAACTGCTCGTATCAAGCAGAACAAGCAGTCGAAAGTTGGTAGGTTCAGCGTAACAACCCTTGTAATGGAGGGGAATAATTATAGAACACCTCCAGCAGCTTGGGACTATTCCTGTTCTAATGATCTCATGTGCAGTAAAGAAATTGCCCCAAGAGTTCGGGTTACGCTTCAAAATGGCATGGGCCAGTCCATCAGGAGCAGGAGCTCTGGATGCCTTGAGTCTAATAATGATGATAGAGGTATCAAAAATGTCAATCTGACCATCGCCTAGACAAACAACCGGTTTGTGTGACACGGCCTCAAGGCTAGGGTAGCAAGGATCATGACATAGTGGCTTTATGTGAGCCACCCAAGTCTGCTCGGAAATGCAGCCAAGCTCCTGTGAAGATTTGGCTGAGAGATGGCGACGATACAGGTGCTAGAACTTCCTGGCGTTGTGTGACTTGGTTAAAACATACACCATCTTCCAGTTGGCATTATGTATACTGGACTTGTGCAATCTCAACTAGTTTTTGTATTTTGTCTTTAAATGACCCTGTTTTTTTATTTCTTATCGATTGGAGCAATGGAAGCATCTCGTTTAATATTTGTGATGGCATGTCGTAATTTCACTTTACGTGTGTGGATAGCCATGTCAAATATAGGAAACAAGTCTTTCTGTTGTGTTAGCAGGGCTCGTCTACATGAAGCAGGGGGACATGTCGGCGTTGCTAGCTATTATTTTGCTTTCTGCAGTAGTTCATTCTACTGGTGTATGGGGGAAGGCTGATGCGAATACATTTAATTTGTCAATATTTGCTTCTGTCCACACTATTCAGTTGCCTTGTAGATTACAGGTGGCCGTTGTGAACAAGGCCACAACTTAAGGCAAGGCCTTTAAAGAAAAGATGACCTGCAAAAATGCATGACCGCTAAGAATAGTTTGATTAATCTCATACCAAAGTCCGTAGACCTCGTGAAACAAAGATACGGTCGAGACAAGATGTACTATCCCCATTCTGCCTCATGGTGACGTGAAGTAAAGTAGCACAATCACATGGCAGAAGGGGTTCTAAACCATACCTCTGCAACATCTCAGACTATTTACAACCCTTATTAAGCAGCTCCATACTATATTTTCATGCATGACTTACCCAAATTCCAGCAATAATTCCTCTTCTGTACCAATACATTGGGCGATAAGGTCAGCTGCCAGGATGATGCTGCTTCCTGGACATAGTTGAAGGCAACCATACAGAACTTTACGCATCTTAGAAAACAGTACTGTAGTGTAAATACCATATGGGGCAGAGGGTGGTTTTAGAGATTGAGAACAAGAGTTGTACTACCAACAGAAGTAAAGTTATTAACTACAACAGCCAAGCTATAGGAAGAAATAGATGTAGTATTGTAACAATGTCAATATAACACAGGTACACTGGTATCCCAAATGTTTGTCCACTACAGGGCAAACCTAACTCCACTGTCTGGGATTGGACAATATCGAGAGACCAAAGAAAGGAGATGGACACTTGCAATATATGACACATTCAACGGTGACCCACAGTTTAACACAACTACAACAGATCCAATAATTGGAACTAGGTATTCTTCATATAAAAAATACTATTCAATTTGATTTCATTTCATTTCATAGATTACAAACCTAAAATATATTCACACACCCAAATATGAAGAAAGTCACTGTGTTAATGATAGTAATCGAGCGTTGTCAGATGATCAAAATGGTTACCGCTTGCCTTTGCAGCTCTGATGATGATGTATAAGTAATGTGAAAGCGATGACAGACTGGGTCGCATTAGTTGCGTTGTGCAGCTCTCAGTGCACTCTTGCGAACCACTGCAGACCACAGCCACTCTGCACCACTCTGTGCGCGCTGCGTGCTATTATGTAGCAAATAAAGTATTGCTGCTGGGCTCCTTCAGGTAAGCACTGCCTCCAGGAAATAGACACAGTAAAAATACTTAGCCGCTTGACAACTGCAGACCACAGCCACTCTGCACCACTCCCCCAACAGAATCCAGACAGATTCACTTAATATTGCTTTACAGTCAGGAAGCAATCGGGAGCATATCATTGACACTGCCCCCCCTACTGGACCTGCTAAGTACAGTCAATTACTGTTCCCCAAAGCCAACCAGCATAAAAATGTGAGATGTGAGCATGAAGCCTGCACAGAATCAACAAAGAAGTTTCCATACTTACAAGCAGGTGCGTTTGGATGGCCACAGTCTTTTCAGTTATGTAGAACTTGCAGTCAGGTAGAATTTCATAGAGGAGGCTCGACTCACCATCTGATAAATGCCGAACACCTAAGAAGCCTGTGCATCAATCAGAAAACTCAAGATGGCAATAAAACAACATGCCACCTTTGTAGATGTGGAAAACACAGGTGAGGAAAATCTCACACGTAACCATTGTAAAACAAAATCCAAAAAGGACATTAAATATCCATTAGGGAAAGTGCAAGTAGAAAATCCATCTAATACACTACAGGAAATCCCATAACAGGTCCAGCCAATTTGAAGCACCCAAACAAGTGTCAGTTTTCCAAAAGCACTATAAAAGAGGGGGGAAGAGATTATGAAAAAGAGAATATAAAAGAGAGAGTCTTGCCTTGGCCAACCCGCAGCAGCTATTCTGAAGAAGGCTGACCCAGTGTCCTTACTCATAAGGTGACAGACTGATTGAAGAGCAGTGACCCAGCTAATGGTCCTGGGCAAAGAGAAGGAAGCCTAAAAGTGAAGAGGTTCCCTGAAAACACAAAACCCCGGAACAGTGTTCTCAGGAGAAACTGTTTGTTTTGCTTTATCAGTTTCGGGCTAGGCATTTTAAGATTAGGATTTATTAAATCCTTTGTTGTCTGAACCTCAATGCTTTGAAACACAGGGTGTAGGGAGAGACCTACTGTGAATATTGATGCAAATCAAGGTCAGGGAAAGACCTGGAATCTGCTGTGCACATTATACTCGTTGAGGGGACCAGAGGCGGAAGGAGAACATAAGACATTTAATGGCTCAATGATATGTACCTATAAGGATTTGATCTGCAACTCTCAAATTCAGAAAAATCCTTAGGTTTAACCATTGACAGCAGGCTGTCCTCTGGAAACACATAGCAAAGATGGCCCAAATGGCCTGGCTCCAAATCTCCACCCTTCACAAAATCAAGCCATTCAACCCATTGTAGGACTTCCAGACCATAGTCCAGGCACTTGTGGCCTGACACATTGAGGGGGAAATGTCCTCCTGGTGGGGCTATGAGCTGCTCACTTGGCTTCCCTAAAAGAAGTCCCCCACACCACACCACGTCTTATTAAGAGTGCACAGAAACTGTACTGAATCACTGAGTCCTACGCATTGGCTTCCTTGCCAGGCCATGATACCTTTTAAGACTGCATGTATCATCTGCAAAGCAGTCACGAGAAGCACACCAACGTACCTGGTGGCTAATCTCTGCATATCTGGTGGCACACACACCAAGTGCAGCAAATAGACAAGCCAGCTTGAATCCCAACTCATCCATAAAGAGAGGACCTACACACAATCCTCTCTTGTCACACACACACCCTTTGGAACTCGATCCTGGTATCAGCTCGGAATGCCGCCGCAATTCTCCAATTTTGCACATCTTTCAACTCATCCTTTTTCAACAACACCTGACCAAGGACTAATCCAATGCAAAGACTGGCACACAGATCGCAACTCACTATACTACACCACTGTTAAAATATGCCAGCCAAATGCTGGCTACCCATACACTGTGCTCCACTGCTCTCGAGCCAAGCCCATGCTTTAAAGAATAAAATAAATAAATAAAGAGAATGAGCCCTATACAAGGAACAACCAAACCTGACAGTTTAGAGGGCTCTTCAGAGAGCTGGCAGGTGGAAGTAGGATGACTGGAGGAACCATTACTCTGATCAAACCCCTGAAGAGTCTCCTCAGGAGAAACACTCTGTGTTGAGGTATTAGCACAGGGCTGTGCTTTTTAATATTAGGATTGAGGACCCCTTTTTTGGCCAGTATATGACATTTTGTGTTTGAAGCTTAGGGTAGCCAGGATGCTAAAAGAATAGGGTGTCCCAAGGAAGAGAAATAACTAATAGGAGTATGTTGTTGTTACTTTATCATTTGATCCTTGATCTGCAAAGGCGTTGGACACCTGAAGAAAGCCCCATGTATGTTGACCAATTCTGATGCTTTTTACTTTGGATGATTTTTTAAATCATTTGTAGTTTATCTCCTAGATCCTATAAGTGTTTGGACCAAACCTTTCCCTGAAAATCTCATCAATGCATTTGCATTTATTTGAACCAGGACCATAATGTGTCATGTGTGTAATTGCTCTACATAATCACATGCAACTTGAGGGACACCCCAGAAATGACTGCATGATACTTTTCTGTACTTCCACCCTTTCCACCTCCTCTCACTTGGCAGCTCTCCACCTTTTGAAGGAAGGGACTTAAAATGTCTCTTTGTTGGTGTCAGGTCTGCAAGTGGAGTCTGTCAACTACTGGTGAATGCCATACTCATTGGGGGGCAACTGGAAAGTCAATTGCTGCACTGTCTTAGAAATGGGCACCAAGTATTCTTCATTGTTGCTGCCATATTGCTTTCTAACTGTGTGAAGCTTCCCCTTGAGCCATACAGCAGAACGTATCCTTGCAAAGAGTATCCAAACCAACTAAGAAAGATGCTAAGGTACAGCAATCCCGTCACTGTAGTTCGTCCGACGGTGCTGCATGTGCGCCATTTGAGTACGAAGACAGCACCGTCGGGCGAACTACAGTGACGGGATGAGATAGGAATCACACAGAAGACGTCAGGAAACCATGCCATTATGTTAGAAGAAGTCCTACAATTACTAAAGTGTCAAGAGCATGTAACACAGATTCCAGTGTTGCATAAAGACACCTTGAGAAGGAAAATATCCCAACACACCAAGACTAACCACGTAGAATAAGACCTAGAGGGTTTTTGGATATAAAGGCAACACCAAGTCCTCTACCCACCAGTCCAGAGGAAAGCATGAGAGAAACCACTGTAACAACCGTACAGATTCTACCCATGCTGGAAACACCAACATGTCGACTTGAAAAGTGTATTGGAATGATAGCAACACACTGAGTCACTGTATACTAACTTCACTACACCATATGTGCAGGATCACCCTATAGTAGTACTATATTAATGAAAATACGGTATATGCAAGTGCTCCAAAAAACAATTGTATATAATATTTTTCTGTCTGTCATAATCTACAGCCTGTGGACAGGCCAATTTTTTAAACAGCGTATGATGATGAATACATTTTAACTTGTTATATTAACATGAGTCAATGATCTGCTAGTGATTAACACAGACCAATATGATGATCTGTTAAAGTGGGGTGCATCACACAGATCTGCAGGTGTGGAAGGGAGGGGTAGCCTATGTCCTGTTCATATATACGCTATGTGCCATAAGTGTGCAGAGAACAGGTAGTTGGGGAGTTAAGTGACATGTTTTTGAAATCATCATGGATGTTTCATTCATGGTTATGACTGTGACAAGCAGAGGTGGGTGGATTGGCCTACTGCGAACTCTGGATATTTCGCGATGGGCCTCTGCACCATGGGCCTGTGTGATGTGAATAATCTGGTATTCTGCTGCACCTACCCATTCACCCTGCCACCTTACTATCATCTCTCCTTATCCCCAGATCCCTTTGAAGTAAATCATGCGGTATAAAGCTTTCATTATGATATTCCTCACGCGTAACAAATGTTATATATCATTAGTCCGTCTATGGAGGTAAATGTGCTTCGGAATTCACTATTTGGATTATGTATTTCCATTATTTGTGGGAGAACCCACTAAACACTATTTAGAGGGGTCGGGCGTGTTCGCAAGGTGTAATATGGGACCACTTCGAAAAATATTTCCTGGGCCACATTTGATTCCCAGGTCACCCCTGGTGACAAGTATGTCAACGGGTAATGCTAATGTAACCTGCAAAGGCATTGGACATATGTTGACAATAAATAATGCACTCCAAAACAAAGGACTAGGCTATTCATTTGAAAGTGTGAAGAACAAGTAGCCAATGAAACCCCATTTGAAATACGTTCCTGCAAATCTCAACATAAAAATACCTTTATTAGCATTGTAATCATTCCTGCTGAGGGCATGCCATCTTCTAGTAAAGATCCTGTACGAAGTTACCTGCTCCAACCTTCCTAAACATTCTACTAGTCGCATACCTAGTCAATACCAGGATTCTGTGAAGAGAACAAGTTACATTGTGGGAGTATCACAATGCATACTGGCCTATAGGAGCATTGGGAAATCTCATGAGAGGCTTAGAATGAGGCAGAGTCATCTACAGGCCAGACAGAGACTCAAATGTGAAGAGCTCTAAAACTGGCTGTTTTTTTTCAGATGCTGGTCCGGACTGAAATCTTATTATTTCCTTGTGGGACTGTGCAGGTCATTATTTCTAGTTATGTACCACCAGCTAGGCCATTATGTCAGCTTACTGAGTTTCTGCTTCTATTCCTTCGCATTGGAAGGGGCCAGAGTACATGGATGGCCAATGATAGCCTTGACTTATTTCATGGTACTGCCAGATGCAGCCAAGTAACTAATGTACATATTGCAGTTCCTATGGGCAACACAAGTCCAGTGTGCGCCCTGCATTTTCACCGATGTTAATTGCATGGTGGGAGAGAAAAACAGAACCTCCCCTAGAAACATTAGGAAAAGAAGTCCAGCCTCTCACATTATATCGGGGCAGACGTGGGCAAATGGGAAAGATACTATCTTAAGAATGACACTGTCGAAGGCATGAAATAATGTCCTTCGCAATCAACGGTAGAACATTTTTCTGCTGGAAATCGAGAGGACACAATTCTGTTGCCTTTCTGAAATTGTTGAAAACCCATGTTTTTCAGTAATGGTTTCTTCTCTCTGCTTTCTATTATCGTCAGCATCTATTTTGTGGGTGGTACTTAAATGTAATAGACTTTACGAATATGTTTAAATCAATAAAATAAAATCACCCTTTCATATTTAGACCCACTTAGGTCCACCAATAAACAAACCCGCCTCACAGCAACCCCTAATACACACACACAGACACCCCCACACACACACTAAATGTTCCACTATTTGTATATGCTGGGTCCCATGATTTACCAGTAGGCTGCCACTCACACACTCACATGCACACACACACCCTCTTTAGATAAACCACAGTGCTGAACTGCTTCACCCTTAAAATACCAGCACTAGGGCCCACAAACATCTGTCAATGGATCTTCATCCTGACTTTCAACATCCCTGTTATTCGAGTAAGAACCCCCCTCGCCCCCCACCACCCCTACAGGTCTCCTGGCAGCAAGGGCACTAGCGGAAACACACCCTATGCTGCATACATACACACAAAGAGCAGGTGCAGGGCAGGCAGCTTTCCGAAAATACATCAGGAGCACCATATGTGGTGGCATTGCAAGACTCACCCTACCAGGTATAGGAGGAGTAGAAGCAGTGCTCAACGCCCTTCCCCCACACACCACAAGTATATCACAAACAGTAGGAGTGCAAGCATTATTTGCACAGGCATAAAAGCGCCGTTCATGCCTCCCTCACCAATTCGTAAGCTCATTGAAAAAGTTAATGAATACATCCAAAACCGACGTGGTACTGACATCTCATTAACTAATAACCAATTAGCTAAGGAAACGAAGCAAAACAAAACAATACGAAGCAGTAATCAGCAACATACTAAAACCACGACCAACTAATGGCAGAAAAAAATGAAAGTGAAAGGAAGCAGTCCTAAATAGGCTGGCAGAGAAAGAAAAGTCGCTATGTTCACAAATGTCAAACTCCCGATACAAAAGAAAGAAGACATATCCACAGGGGTCACAAATAAAAAATGTGTTCGTCGGGTGCACCGTATAATCAGCAAAAGCACGAAAGGCAGAAAAAACAAGATTCACATAACGACGTCACATGTAACTCACATGATCATGCAATGCATTGTTGGAAGGGAAACCATCTGTACAATTGAACACTAAATATAGGGGTATCTTAGTGACGGAATAAACATCACTGCATGTTCCAAAATCCAATCTCAAAAAAGCAAATCGGATCAGAGATAGCAAACAAAATGTGTCTCAAAAGGGTGCAACTTATCATAAAAACACGCCACGAAGCTTGGATGGAAAGTAAACAATGTTTTGACATCAAATGTATATTATGTCATGACGTGACCCATAGCCCACAACACGTCTGGAAAACATTACACTCCATAAGTCACAAAGCACCATAATGTATTACATAAAGACAAAGGCGGATCGTATGGTCAGTTTTAAGACTGGTATCAAATCAGAAGGGAATAAAGAATAAACAAGGAGACACCAGTCAATAACTAAGGGAGCAGTAAAGAAGATAGGAGCTCGTGCTGCTCCAGTACGTAATTTGATGGCGGGGACCTGGTATGTTTGCACTCAGGCAAACCAGGTCTCTGCCGGCTTTTTTTTTCCATTTCCACAGCAGAGTGCAAATGTGCAGGACAAAAGGCAGCATACACGCATGCATGGCTCCTTTTGCCCTGCACTTTCGCATACCACCGTGCAAAGTGAGTAAACGCTGCCTGTCATACTGGCATGTCAGGCAGCATTATTTTTAATTGTTAGCACTGCTTGCCAAACGCACATGGTAAGCAGCATTCACAATTATAACTGTGAATGTGAGCATGGCAGGCAGCATGTACAATGAATCCCTATGGGATCCGCCTGCTTTGTGCTGGTGCATAAAGCTGGTGGATCCCGCAGGGATCTCCATCCTTTGCACCAGCATGAAAATGCATGCCGGCGCAAATGCTAGAGCATTTGTATGGCGGAGAGGAAGGGAGGCAGTGGAAACGCAAGTTGAGTTCTGCACCTCTTCTTCGGCATACAAATAATTGAAAATGAGCTGTAGTGTCGATAGAAGGCCTAAAAGACTAACTCAAGCCTTTTACAACTTCCATCTACAGCTCGTTCCAACATGAGTTCAACAGTGTTAAATGAGAAAAAAAAGGAAGTGGGCAAAATTAAAAAAGGAAAAAGGAAACTATTCAAAAAGGGAAAGAATAATTAAACACAGTTTTCATCATCATTAAATAAATACCACATACAGTAGGAGAATCAGAAAAAATATCCCAAGTAAAACAAAATAATAAAAATGCATCTAAACTCAATCATGAGCACGAATTGTGAAAGACATGAATAAAGGACAATTCTACCTTGAACAGCGAACCGCATTTTCTGTTTTAAGGAAAATATCACAACATTTCATCATTAAGGCCCAGGCCAATATATTGATCCAATATGCTCCCATTTGTAATGATCTACACTGCAAGTTGTTACCCCTGAGAGGGGGCACTAATGTTTCTAAAATTTGAAATTTAAGTTGTGCTTCAGAATGCCCTTCCTCTAGAAAATGTCGCGCCAAGAAAGTCTTTGTGTAGCAGTTGTGTAAGTGAAACGATGTTCATTCCATTGAACTTGTTTTCATCCCAAGATCTTCCCCACATAGTACAGCCTACACGGCATTGTATGACATACATTACATTACTACTATTACAAGTAGCAAATTACCTCAAATTAAATTCTATACCTGAACGTGGATGGTAGACAATCTCAGCCTTGATTATGCACGAGCAATTCTGGCACCACAAAAATGGAAAATGTGTTTCTGTTTAGAGGAAAACAAGCATCTGATTCTGTTCGACTTTAGGCCGGCTGGCCTCCACTGTGCATTGAAAGCGGTTGGAACCTTTCTAACTGACTATAATTTAGTAGTAAATACTGTGAAATCCAAAGTGATGATAATAAACAATAAAAAGAAAGGAAAACAATACTTTGGACTATAAGTAATGAAAGGATTTAGGAAGTTGAATCTACCACTTATTTAGTATTCATTTTCTTGTAATAAAATACATTTAGAGAAACAAATAGAAAATGGCTGAAAAGGTGAAAGCATGGATTTGACTGATGAAAGTTATTAAGAGTAAATTATGTGCCTTCTCACTCATGCATTTAATGTAATTGTATAGGACAAAGGTGTCTGCTATGGTTTAATATGGAGTGGAATTGATAATTTTGACTATTAGGAAAGCAGTATTGTGTCTGCCAAAGTCCACACCCATTCTCATTCTCCTCGATCTTTCTTCTGCTTTTGATACGGTCATCCATGCCACCCTGCTCAATCGCCTCTGTGATAACCTGGGTATCACTGATCAGGCCCTGGCCTGGCTGACCTCCTTTCTTACTGATTGACCCTCGCAGGTCAACTGAGGGCTTTCCTCTCTTTTATTTCTCTCTGCCTGTGGTGTTCCCCCGGGGTCTAACCGTTCCCCTGGCTGTTCCACAAATACCTGGCACCTCACCGCATCGCTGCTCACTGCTCCAACTTTCAGTGTTATGCAGATGACACCCATCTCTCTTCCAGGCTCCCCTCGGACTCCTCTTCTCCTTCTCTCATTCCAGACTGTCTGACCACAATTCAGGAATGGTGTGCCATGGATGATCTCTGCCCTAATGCCAGTAAGACTGAGATCCTCCTCATCGGAACACCAGCTCCCTCCTTTCCTCTCTCTCTCTGGCCACCCACTCTGGGCCCTCTTCATGCTCTTACCTTTGAGGCTAAGAACCTTGGGGTCATCTTCAACTCCACCCGCTCCTTCTCTCCTCACATCTCTGCTGTCCCTAAGAAGTCAAACTATCAGCTGCACCTCCTCAGAGGTATTCTTCTTTTCCTCACTTTCCACAGAAGCTCACTGTCTCCAGAGCTCTGGTCCACTCTAGGCTGGACTACTGCAACAGCCTCTTTCTAAATCGTCCTGCCTCTAATCTCCATCCTCTACAACCTACCCAGAACAGGACTGCAAGACTTGTCCTTGGCCTCAAGCCCAGGGATCGTATCTCTCCAGCTCTGAAATCTTTTCATTGGCTCCCTGTGGCGGCAAGGGTCAAATTCAAGACCCTCTGCATCGTCCACAAGGCTTTCTGGGGTCTGGGACCACACTACCTCCAACTCTCTCTTCCTAAACATCCCCCTTCTCAAACTCTCCACTCATCCACCTCCAACTCCCTGAGGGCCAGTCGCTTTTCCAAGCAGAGTTGGGGTCAGATCTTTATCTTCAGCTGGGCCTTCCTCTGGAATAGCCTTGCTGCCTCTCTCAAACTTGAGCAGAGCCACCTCCGGTTCCGGAAGCAACTCAAGAACTTAATCTTTGCTTCCGCTTTCTCTCTTCATCTCCCCTGCTGATGTCCCGACTGCTCCATCCACTGGTCACCTGCCCAGATTGATTCCTAGAGTCAGGTGCGAATTGCAGTCAATGAGAGGGGGGGCAGAACAAGCAGAACCACTGTGTGGGTTGTTTGGCTGACTTCAGATGAATCAGAGACAGAACAAGAGACCAGGCGGGGAAAGGACAGTGCAGAAGAGTATGGAGACAGATTACTCAGGCAGTGTGCAAAGTGAGGTATTTGTGAAGGAGAATGGTACCAGTTTGTGAAAGTGAATCAGTGAATAAGAACATGCTTGTGAAGGTGAGGGTAGTGGGAAGGAAATATTGGGAGATAGGACTAAGGCAGTGAGGGTAGTAGGTAGAGTGAGAGGGCGTGGGTGTTGGGAGAATGTAAGGACAGTAGAGAGGATGTAGGAGTGGAGTGCAAAGAAAAGGATGCCCGAGAGATGTGGGGGGGGGGGATTTGTCAGAGTGAGTGAATTGGGAGAGTGAGCAGGGCATTATATCCCTGGAAAGGTGAGCAAAGCATGATATCCCTGGGTAGGATTTGAGAACATTGGTGTACTGAGAGTTGAGGAGAGGAGTATAGTTAGTGGTGTAGGGACAGTATCTGTAATGCAGTGAGGTGAGAGTAGTGGTAGTTTGGCGAATGGGGTTTGTAGTAGAAGTGTGGAAAGGGGAGAGTAGTAGTAGTGTGGAGACAGGTGATCAGTTGTCAGTAAGATCGAAGGGTGGCGGTAAGCAGTAGAGAGATGAAGTGAGAAAGAGACTGAAAGAGAGAGAGAGAGAGGGAGGGAGAGGGGGGAGAGACAGAGAGAGAGAGAAGGGGAGCGAGAGAGAGAGGGGCACAGACAGAGAGAGGGGGAGAGAGAGAGACAGAAGGTGAGAGAGAGAGACAGAGAGAGAGAGAGAGAGCAACATCAGAGGGATAGATGAAGTATCAGGAAGTGCAAGGAGAGACAGTGGGTTGAGTAGGAGGTGACAAAAGGTAACACAACCCGGAACAATGTTATTTTGACAAAAATCTGAGATAAAAATATGAGAACCTCACTTGATTTCTTAAAACATTGTTGTGGCTAAGTGATCAACAGCTAACTCAGGTTCTAGGTTATAAAGTTCACATATCTTTATTACACAATAACAATATAATAGGAGTCATGCAGAACAGTAAAAAGGCATTGGGAACTCAAATAATGATGAACAAATGAACATATCTATAGAACTATAGCCCATTAGTCATTTTCGGGAATCCCTTAGGCCGAACCAAGCTGATTTCACAAACGTCCCTTACAGATTTTGGCATTTAAGTGCCCCAAATTCTTTATCTTGGCTCGTGTGTTTGGAAACTTTGTCTTTCCCAAGTTTGTCAAGATTTTGTTATCCACGGTAGCTGCTGCTATGAACTCTGGTTCATAGCGTCAGCTGGATGTGGGCCTTTCCTAAAACTCTGCAATTTTAGCCAATATCTTGGGCCTTAATTGTTCTACCTGGCCTTTGCCCATTGAGTTGGGAACCGCCTCCTCCTATTCTTTTACTGTCACACTTTCTTCCTTCCATGTTGACTTGTGTTCCACCCTTTCCTCATTGACACTTCCGATGCTTTCCGCCCCTCCATTTTTCTCCTCCACTAGTTCGTAAAACTTCTTCTCCACCTTTAAACCTTTTCAGCCTCTCTACCACCATGCTCTTACTCTCATAATCATAATTTACCTTCTAGGCTTCTGTCCCCACGTCATCCTTAGTTCTCTCCACACCTGTTGTCCTTCTTCAATTTCCACCACCTCCTCTCCACTCTGCAGTTTGCATGTTTTCTCTTCCACTCCTTCTTCCTTAAGTGTGGTCCCATTTTCCTTGCTTCATTGACATCTTTCCTTCTTCACTGCCTCTCTCCTCCTAGTTTTCTATTCACCCTCCTCTTTCCACGTCTTGCTGATGACTTCTCTCCTACTTCACCAACCCTCCCATCCTTTTCTTGTCACCCAACTTCTCCTTCTTAGATTTTGCATTACCAGCCTGTCCTTGATGACTTCTCTCCGCCTCCTTCAATCTACTTCTCCACTTCCACACCACCTCCCCCTGTTCCTTCTACTTTTCACTTCCTAAACAAATCCAAACGTCTTGCTGCACTGCTGCACAATCGCCAATTCCCTTCACTACCAACTCCTGACTCCCACAACTACCCATGTGAATTGGGCCCTTATAAACACAAATGGACTTTCCCAACGATCAATGATTGTGGGATTTCCATCAGCTGGCATCCCAGACTACACAAGCAAGGGGATTATACCACTGGTGAATTGGCCAGTTGCTTCCATTTGCCTTGCACATTTGATCACATTTCTGTGGGCTAAGCCTTTGTTCAGGCAGTTGCTGCGTGGTGCTACCACATTTGTTTAATGATGCTGGGGATCCTCGTTGAGATGCAGTGAGATGGAGGCTGATTGCCCCCTTTGTGATGGTAGCCGTTAACCGCAGCTTTTCTGGATTGTGGGTGCCTGCATGAGCAAGGGTTGCTGCCATGTCCATCCTTTGCAGAAACCAATTGGTGAAATTCATAACAGTCTCTCCGAACTCTACTTCCTTAAGTGTGCCCTATTCACCTCTCTTGCTTTACCTCTTTCTTCCTTTACTGCCTCTTTCCACCTTGACTTCTATTTCCCCTCCTCTCTCTTAGATGTTGCCTCCTCAGCCTCTCCTTGATAACCTCTCTCCTTCTTGACCTCGCCTTCACGCCTTTTCATTTCCGCCAACTCCTCTTTTTTAGATATCAGCCTCTCCCTGATGTCTTCTCTTCTACTCCACTCTACTTATCCCTATCCACACTACCATCCTACTACTCTGTCACCTCATTAACACCTCAAACCTCCTTGCTGTACTGCTGCACAATCTCAAACACCCTACACCTCCAGCTCCTGACGCCCAGACCTACTTATGCGAATTGAGGCCTTTTATACACTGGGAGGTTCGCCCATGCTCAATGATTGTGAACTGCCTAACAGCTGGCCACTCAGACTACATACGCAAGAGTATTGGACTGCTTGTAAATTGGCCAACTGCTTCCATTTGTCTTCTACACCTGAGCACGGCTCTGTGGGCTAAGCCTTTATTTCGGCAGTCCGCCACATTGAATGCTGCTGAGTGGTGCTACAACATTCATTATGCAATACTGGTGATCCTTTTTGAGATGCAGTGAGAGAGATGCTGCTTGCCAACTTTGTGCTGGTGCCCATGAACAACATTTTTTCAAACGTGTGGGTGCCTCCGTGAGCAGGAGCATCTGCCATATCCTTCCTTTGCAGAAACCAATTGGTGAAATGTGTAATAGTGTTTCCACAGAGAAGCATGACCACCGTTGGGTCTCAGGAGAGGTTCACATTTTCAGAGACAGCATTTCCCTTTACAGTTTGACCTACCAAATGTATGGGTTTTCCATATGGTGTACTTTCTTCAGTCAGCTCGTTTAGAGGAGTGGATTGCCTGCATGATCTATTACGTTGCTCAGATAAGATAACAGTTACATTCTGTTGACAGGGTCTTTAGAAGAGTAGGTAGGGGATCCCTACCACTAAGCACTTGGATCTTCCCACAATATTGTATTTTAAAGCATGTATTTGCATAAACTTCCTGGTCCCCATATGCCCAAGTGCTGGGTATTAGATTCACCCAGATGACAATCTGCCTACTCTCAGAATCTGGAAGAGTGGTACTCATTTGTCTGTCAACATTGACCGATATGTAATACTCCTTTTGCCCAGCACATTGGAAAAATATTGCAATTGGTTCTGAAGCTTCCTCGTCTTGGAGTGCAACCTCATTCCACCATTCTAAGTATCTTCAGAGTCTCTGCCAGACCCTGTGTGATGACAATATCAAGTGCCCATGTTTTTAACTGGACAACTATGGCTGTGTGGCTCAATTTTCAACATGCACAGTATTTCACCATTGGTCATTCTGGGAGTCTCAGTCTTGCACAGTTTCTCCCCACCTCATGACAAGAGTCTTGGGAGCAGTTCTTTTAGAGTTCCTGGCTCAATTAGGGTTTTTAGTAGAAGAACTGGTGCAACATGTTTTTTCTATGTTGACTATCTATGCTGCTTTTCTTCATCTGCCGTCCCGTTGGTTTGGCCACAATTGATAAACTCACTGGTATCCAATTACCATTTGCTGCGCTTGCTCAAGCGTTGGCCTGTGCAGCTGTCAAACCCTTCCTTGGAGAGAAGGAGGCAGAGAATTAAAGAATTATTCTAGTGTCAGCAAAGCAATCCCTTTTCCAAGGACAGTCAGTTTAGCCACTTTCCCAGAGTATTCTGTAGTCTTTGGAAGCGATGCTGTGTTGCTTTGTGAGCTGCAACTGGATTTCCCAGAGGTGTTGCCGATGATATTGAGGATCAAGTTCTAGCCTCCCCAAAATGCCTTTTTTTGCTCTTCATGTTAATTTTTACTAACAGCATTTAAGACTTGGTAAGCGGCTTGGAACTCTCTGGTTATGCATGGTGCCACTAAGTTACCCTAGTGTTGCTTCTCCCACTTTGCTGTTTCTGCAATCTGCTTGAAGTTCACAAAATACACTACTGGATTTTCTCTGCCAGGATATCAATGTCAGCCTGTACTCGGTAGGTGGGGTGACCTTCGAGACTGGGCCACCACCACCTTCTACTCCTTGATCACTCTGAGTTGACTGAATGAGAGTGTGGAAGTGGGTAGCAAGATGCCAAGAATTGCTATAGTATGGAGGTAATGAGGGGGGAAAACAGTATCCAGTGATATAATCACTGGAAATGACATCAAGGGTGATTCAACACTAGCCAAATCGTTACCCACATATTCAAGGAGTGGAGTTAGTTTATATAATTGCACCAGTCCTATATATATTGGGAAGGCTGTTTAGTGCCTTTAAAAAAATATGGAGTCACCCTCGATGTTAATTCCTGCAATTATATCACATAGACCCACGGGCCAACATGAGGGAGATTGGAATTGTGGTAGGGCACCAACTCTTGTTTTATGTTTTTGGGGGGAGGCTAACATGAGGGCAGTGAGAGAGGGTGATGAAAGAGCATGACATTTTTGGTGTTGGGGGCAAGAGGTATGTGAGACGTGAGCATCCATGTTCTGTATGCTTCTTTCATAACTCCACACTCCACTCCTTTCAATTATTGGGGGAAGTGCAAAGAGTTGAAAAGTCATACAACATACAATTAACCATGGGCAACTTTCTACAACGCGGAGCATTTTACCTTGGGTTTCTGGAGTCAGCTTTCATTGTTGTTCTCCATCAGATGCTAGTCGAAACCCCTTTATCGAATATGCCTCATCTTTGATCATTACGCATTATCATGTTAAATGAAGTCCAATTTATAAATACATGTTGTAATATTTTGTGTTGTCTGTCTTTCATGGTTTTGTAACTTTTATGAAATTTTTTTCCGAATAAAGTTGATTGAATAAGTAGTGCTTTATGTATTCAGGGTATGAAATCATTAGGTTTCATTCCTAAGCAATTTTCTTTGATGTTTTTCTCAGCAGCGTATAAACTAAGATATTATTCTAAAGCTTGTCATGGTTTCCTTCACTAGATGTATGCCAATCGCTCGCGGGGTATTTTGGTAGACCGCATTTGTCAACATAACTCCATCTGGTCTTGTGGGTGCACACATGTAGGAGCATACTGCAGGATACAAGATTCTGGAAACGGTGCCAGTGGTACAGCATTGCTTAGTGGAGCTCATGGAGGTCTCCTTCTTATTATTAGTTTATGCAGGGCATGTGCTTATTTTTAGTTCTTGGCGAAAGGCGTGACCTTCTTAGTACCAATATGTCTTGCTCACTGCAGCAGAAGTATGATCTCAGTTATGGATCCAAGATTACAAAGGCACATGACAGAAAAATACAAGCTTTCACAGTGCGGATAAAGAGTCCTAATTTACTTCACTTCACTTAGCCCCTCCATGACTGCAATCAAATTTGAAATGCTATTAAAACTAGACAATTGAATTTTCAGTTTGAATAACTAGTAAGTAATGAAAATGAACGCACCTCAGGAGCGGATGCTGAGAAAGCGCTGCAGCGAGTCGGTGCACTAATGGTTGGAAAACACAATCGGTTTTGGCTGTCACGTGTGAAAAGCCGCCACAAGGGCTCCAATAATTCGTTGCCGCCTTGAATTCTCTCTCCCCACCAGAATCCCTCCCTGTTTTTTCATTCCTTCCAATTCTTCTATTTCTATTTCCTTCTTAGTTTGCTTTCTTTCTTGCTTCATTCGTTCCTTCTTTACATCCCATCTTGTCCTCGCTTCTTTGCAGCAAAGCTCCCTTTTTCCTTCTCTTTTTCTTTCTTCACTGCCTTTCATCTCGCTTTTTCAGTGTATGAACGAGTGTGTTGCCGAGGTCGCGGCACAAAGAAAGGACGCACACACGGAGGTGTAACAGAAACCTCTTTATTCTTTTCTTCCCTTGCAGTAACTGGCGCCCTACGCGCCTTACCCACAAAGCCCCACTTCCCCGCTCCCACGTCACGCTAGCGCTCCGCCTCCCCAACGGAGGGGGCCAAGTGCCCTTAGCTCGTGGAGTGCTGGGTAACACTACCCCCGAACATTATATCCTAATATCAACTTAACATTCCTCAACAAGTCTTATCGGTTTCTTGATCACTCGTCGGGGCCTCTCATCTTGAGCTGTCGCCTCTAGGACAAATAGATTGTTCACTCCCTGTCTCGTCCCTCCCGGATCCCCGACCGGAGGGGTCCACAGGTCATCTCTCTGCATGCGAGGTTCTGGGGAGACAGACCTCCTCGGCTCTTCCGAGCCTTCTCTCTTGATATAGTGTCTAAATTGTTGACAGTTCCTGGTGACGGCTCTATTTTGATCTTCAGCCGTCACCATAGTACCTTTTACTGCGACTACCCTCATGGGACTTGGGGCAAATCGTGGATCTGTCTTCCTAGTTATTGGTTGTTGCACAAGGACGTCGTCTCCTACCTGGAAATCTTTTGTTTCAGCGTGGCGCCTCGCATCAGTGTCACGTCTCGCCTTCTCCTTTGCTTCAGCATCACGTTGGAGAGTGTCAGTGTCAAGCGGTTCTTCACTTGACGGGTTGCGTGGGATGCGGGTTCGCACCTCGTAGCGAAACATTAGTTCAGCAGGAGTCTTGTTCGTAACTTCATGCGGGGTATTCCTGTAAGCTCTCAGGAGGCGGCACAGTGCTTGATGCGGGTGGACTGCCTCCACCTTGGCTCTTTGGATCGCTTTCTTGATGGAGGCCATGAAGCGTTCCGCCATCCCATTCGCTTGCGGGTGTCGAGGGGTTATCTTCATGTGCTTGAAACCCAAATGCATCGCTAGTTCTCCAAACTCGTGCCCGCAGAATGGTGGTCCATTGTCAGACTTGACGGTTTTGGGAACCCCCCACTCGCTGAATACTTCCTCTAGCACCTCTGCCACCTGGGGGAACGCTGTGGTGGAGACCGATTTGACTATGGGGAACCTTGAAAGTTCATCTATTAGCAGCAAAAGGTAGTCACCAGTTTCGGTCGGTCCGTAGAAGTCCACGGCCACTCGTTCCCAGGGGCGATCTGGTATCTGTGTGTGTTGCAGCGGGGGTGGACGTTCCATTGAGGCGGTGCACTGGCACGCATGGCAGTTTTTCACCCATTCATCGACCGCCACATCTAGGAAGGGAAACCAGACGTAGCATCTCAACTGTTTCTTGGTGTTCTCCGCCCCTCGGTGACCTTCATGGGCCGTGCGGACCACCTCGTTCCGTAGTGTGGCGGGGATAACAATCCTGCAGCCTCGTAGAAGAATGTTGTTGTCCTTCACAGCTAGTTCACCCTGCACTCTGGCCAGTCTCGCAATTTCCTGTTTGTTGACGTCCGGGTGGGCTAGCATTGCCCTGTGGTGGTCCTTCCATTTGCTGGTTAGAGTCAAACTGATTGCAAGGGCTGTCGTCGGGTCGGCGGCAGATGCGGCGGCCACCCTTTCAAGGGACAGCGCTGGTGGTAGCGATCGATCTGCTATATATTGCACATAGGCCACATCTCCTTTCCGCGTCAGCGGGGGCCCCACAGGGTGTCGTGACAGATAATCGGCTGGGTTCAGCTCACCTCCGGGGCGATGGATGATGTCGTAGTTGTACTCTTGAAGCCGGATGCCCCACCGCTCGATCCTTGGTGGCATCTTGGTGTGCGGGTTCCCGAACAGGGATAGGAGTGCCTGGTGGTCGGTAATCAGCGTGAACTTCTTCCCGATGAGGAAATTGTGGAAATGTTCACATGCCCATACTGCGGCTAAACTCTCCTTCTCGGCTTGCGAGTAAGCCAGCTCCGGCGTGGATAGCGCTCTGCTCGCATAAGCGACCACATGTCTCGGGTTGATGTCCGCCCCACTGGTTTGAGCTAGTATGGCCCCAAGGCCGACTGGGCTGGCGTCCACCACCACCTCGGTGTGCCACGCGGGGTTAAAGTAGGCCAGTCGGTGAGCTTCCGTGAGGGCCTGCTTGTTGGCAGTGAATGCCTGCTGGCATGCGGGAGTCCACTCGAACACCGCCTCCTTCTGCAGGAGCCTCCTCAACGGGTCGGTGAGGGAGGCAAAGTGGGGAATGTATCTCGCACAGTACCCGGCCATGCCAAGGAAAGAGCGGACGTCCGCAACCTGCAGCGGTTCGCCAAGGCCAGTGATTGTGGCAACTTTGTCAGGGTCCGGCATCATCCCTTCCCCGGAGAAGATGTG
The DNA here is from genome assembly GCF_040938575.1 of Ambystoma mexicanum. NCBI lineage: Eukaryota > Metazoa > Chordata > Amphibia > Caudata > Ambystomatidae > Ambystoma > Ambystoma mexicanum. The sequence goes on from NC_090939.1 coordinate 524,642,542, forward strand.
GCCGAAGAATTTAAGTTTTGTCTTGCTGAATCTGCACTTGGAGATGTTGAGCGTGAGACCAGCAGCTTGAAGGGCTTCACACGTGGCGTGCAGCGCTGTGTCGTGGGACTCCTTGGAGGCGCCGAACACAAGTATGTCGTCGCTGTAATTCAGAGCACCCTTGACGGGTCTGATAATTTGACGTATGGCTTCCTGAAAAATCTCCGCAGCAGACGAGATGCCGAAATTCAGTCTGCGGTACCGGAATAGGCCATCATGTGTCGCAAATGTTGTGATGACTCGAGAGTCAGGGTGAAGCTCCAGCTGATGATAGCCCTGCACCAGGTCGAGCTTGGAAAACATCTGGGCGTTGTTCAACTGCACAATCATGTCTTCTATGCATGGACCCGGGTGCCTCTCCCGCTGGATAGCCGTGTTGGCCACCCTCATGTCCACACATAGACGGATTTTCCCACCTTCTTTCGGTACGACCACCAGGGGGGAAACCCATGGGGTTGGGCCCGTTGCTGGCTCAATAATGCCGTCGGCGAGTAATTGTTGGAGAGCCTCGGACACTGCCTCTTGGAGGTGAAACCCGACCCGTCTGGGGTGTTGCGGCACTGGGCGTACCAGCGGGTCGATGTGTAGCTTGATGGGAGGGGCTCTGAGTTTTCCCAATCCAGTACACAGCTTTGGGAATCTTTCCATTATGTCGTCTTGTGTGATTAGGTTCTGGTTTCGAACGCATGCTATTGTGCTAATTGAGTCCTTCGGGTTGTTTGAGGTTGCGGTAATGGTATCACCTGCTTTCACGTGTATCTCGATCAGACCCAGGCGGGATGCTGTGTGGTAGCTGATAAGGCATCTACTCCTGGTGAGCGAGCGAATGACGTGGATAGTGGTGTCCACCTGTCGTCCATTCAGGAGAAACCGTTGAGCGAATTGTCCCACCGTCTGCAGGGGAGTAGCAGCGCCCCACTGGAAGATTCTTGAATGTGACGGGGTAAGCTGTGGTGGGTCTGACATCCTGCCGTAGTCCTGCTCGCCCATGATGTTCACAGTGGCGCCAGAGTCGATCATGAACTGGAATTGGTAATTTCCCATCTTGATCGGGATTTTTGGGGCTTCGCGCGCCTCTTCGTTGTCAAGAATGAGATTGACGAACTCGTCCTGGTCATATGGATCATGCGGCGCATTGTAGGCTGCCTCTTGATCTTCATGATAGGATGCCTCCGGCCTTTGTTCCATGGGGGGGTTTTCGTATTCATCCACGAACTGTCTGGGCTGGTCCACCTGGTCTGGTTGCACGTAGTATCCCTGCATTTGGTATTCATCGATTGCTCTGACATATCGTCTCTGGTTTTGCCCTTGTTGGTACTGCCTCGGTTGATTGTATTGTGAGGGTGGCGGCCGAAACGGCGTTCTGGCGGGTGCTTGTGGACGCATCAGGGGAAATGGTATGCCCTCCCTGCATACAGAGTGGAAATGCCCCTCTCTTCCGCAGTTCGTGCACCGTTGGGATAATGCTGGGCACGACCCGGAGTGTGGGAAGGACATCCCGCACCGATAGCACTGTCTTTGCTGGCGCGGGGTTGGTGCCCCTGGCGCTCTATATTGTTGTGGTCCTCTGTCGCCTTGTCGAGGCGGCTGTATGGCGCCTATGAGTTCATTGGTGTCTTGTTTGGGGTTATTTGTGTTGCTCATGGATGAGGCTTGTGCATCAACTCTCTCATGTATGCGAGCGAGTTCGCTCACTTCGGGGATGGTGAGCGGTTTTTTCAAAAGTTGTTTCTTGAGTGCAGGAGAGAGACAACCTTCTATCACTCTCAGCCGTATTGCTTCTTCTAGGGAGAAAGCGTCGAACTGGCAGTTGGCGCCTTTCACTCTTAGGCGAGTTATGAACTCATCAACAGTCTCGTGTGGCAGCTGGGTGCATTTGTTGAACAGATATCTCTCATAGTCTCGGTTGACTTCGATGATGAGTAGCTTGTCCAGGGCCTTGATCAGGTTGGGGAAGGTGCCTTGTTCTGCCATCGGGATTGTTTTTACTACAGTCTTGATTTCACCCCCCACGAGGTTGAGAAAGATGTCCCTTATGTTGGGGGAGTCCCCATCGCCGGACCCCCGCACAAAATGGTGGATATCCTCCATCCAGTCAGTCCACCTGGGACCTTTTGTCGCTTGAGGCGTCATGGTGAATGGCGGGGGCAGCCTCAGCTGTATTGATTTTGCTGCGCGCACAGGCTGCGGGGACCCAGGATTGGATCCCTGGACGCTCATGTCGTCAGGAGATGAGACCTCTGGGATCTTCGGGCGGTGTGTGGTTATGGGGACACAGGCGTGTACCAGCGCACTCACCCACACGTGCGGCGGCAGGTCCGGCTATGGGCCTTTAACGGTGAGAGGTGGCTCACAGACGTCGCTGGTGTGGTCCGTGGCAAAGGACTGGAGCAGCCGCTGGCATGCGTGAGCAGTAGGGGCCACCTGACGTGGAGGATGCGGTTCACACGCGTCGGTTGAAGTAAACGAAAAAAGAAATTTTTTTTTTTTTTTTTTTGTTTTGTTTTCAGCCGCGGCCTTGTATGCGGAGGAGGAGGAAGCGCGGCGGGTCCGCGGCCGCCCGCGCGCGAGCACTGGCGGGTGGCTGCACCCGGCGCCACGGAAGGAGGAGCAGGAGGAGGAGGCTCCGCGTGGTTCCCTGCACGCGAGCCGGGACGCGGCGGACTGCCGCTGGAGGACTCCGGTGTGCGAGGAGCAGCCTCGTCGCCAATGTTGCCGAGGTCGCGGCACAAAGAAAGGACGCACACACGGAGGTGTAACAGAAACCTCTTTATTCTTTTCTTCCCTTGCAGTAACTGGCGCCCTACGCGCCTTACCCACAAAGCCCCACTTCCCCGCTCCCACGTCACGCTAGCGCTCCGCCTCCCCAACGGAGGGGGCCAAGTGCCCTTAGCTCGTGGAGTGCTGGGTAACAGAGTGCTTTTCTGTTAACGCAGTTAGTCAAGCACTCTCCGGAAAAAAGACTGCTGTTCTTTTTGAGACTGCTGGCAGAGGAATGGGCTAACACACAGTGGGCCTCATTACGTGGTTGGTGGTAACCCGCCGCTGAGACCGTCGGGTTGCCATCAACACCGTAACACCGAATCCGGCGCCTGACTTCCTGGTGCAACTGGGACATTACAAGTCCCGTCAGCTTGGGAAGTCAGGCGCCGGATTTCGTAAGTTCCCATTCCCGTAGAGTCCCATAAGACTATATGGGAGTGGCCAGACGGAAGCTCCAGCAACGTTCATAACAGTATTGGTGATTCAGTGACGACTCTGCCTACCGGGGCCGATGTGCCCTTCAGGATCAGATCTGTCGGGCATAGCGGCCCTGGCAGGCAGACTCGTAGGTTGGCGGTCCGGAAACACGGGTGCCAGTGAGCTTACTGGCACTCTTTTTTCCAGACCGCCACACTTTTAATGAGGCCCAATGTTTCTTAAGGTGTTGTATGACAATGTTGTCTGCCTTTCCCTGAACGTTCGCCATGTCCCCTCTTAGAGAATTCTTGATACCATGTACACAACTTGTCCACCTGAACAGAAATATTGTCCGACACCCGATGCGCCCCATGCCCAGATATGAGACCCATAGTTTCCTTGAATGATCTGCACTTGACTTATTTATTTTTTCCTGTTGCCGATATGCCTAAACAACTGCACCTCTTCTCTCTCTTCCCAGTGTGGTTCTAGGCATAAACCATGTTTCTTATGCACAAGTTCTTGCCCTAGCCGAGTGGACGGTGACATAAAATAAGCAGATTGGTCACAGGCAATGCAGTATGCAGATATTCTTTCAGCTTGGATGGATGGTGGAATATATTCGGGCAAAGCGTATCCGTCTGCATTTATGCTGTTCGCCACGTTTTATACCATTGTCACCAAGAGGCTGAATGTGTTTGCAATCAGAGTGTGCCCCTCATCCCCCTTCGTGTGCAACAAATATTTGGGAGCTCCAGACTTTAGAGCGGTTGCCGCGGGGCGACACATATCCTTCTGAAGGGAGACACAATATGGTTTCCTCCCCTAATCCCACCATGGATCTTACTTTATGTAATAGGAGGGGGCATTAATTCCTGGATGCCTTTATAACTACATCTACCAGAGTCCATTGCAGCTAAAAACATAGATTGACAAGCAACTCCGGATTTTATGGCCTCCTTAGTGAGTGCTAGAGGCATGAAAGTGCTTGGAGGAGAACAACACCTGGACTGTAAGAGGCTGAATGTGCTGGGAATGAGAGTGTGCCCTTCATCCCCTTTGTGTGCAACAAACATTTGGGAGCTCTGGATTCGGGAGGGGCTTCCCGGGCTGAAAAATGCTCTACTAAGAAGAGCCACATTATTGGTTTACCCTCGTCCCACTGTGGGTTTTACGTTAGGTAATCAGAGGGAGAGTTGGTTCCTGGCTGCCTTCATGCACTACAGCTTCCGGAATTCATTGAAGCTACAAACTTGGTTTAACCAGCAACACCTGATTTGACTGTCTCCCCGATGAGTGCATGAGGCAAGAAAGCACTGAAGGAGAACACAACCCAGGCTGTAAGAGGCTGAATGTGCAGGGAACCAGAATGTGCCTCTTGACCCCCTTTGAATGCAACAAATGTATTATTTAAATATGTAACTAATTTCATGGCATCGATGCTCGCAGGCAAAGGTGGAGCAAGGAAGTCCAATCAGCCTCCACATTAATGGGTAGACTTCAAACCCCCTACTTACCCAACCTATCTTTTATTATATTTGCTTTTGCTAAAGTCCAATCTTATGCTGCAAACACTAGAAATGCGAATAGACATACACAATGCTCTTGATGTTGCTGATACGGATTTGCATTTCCTATGCTCCAGTTGGGATTTTTCTTGCGTTGTGTTTTTTTAGATCATACAGTCTTCTTTATGGAAATACAAGCTAAACATTGTACAGCAAGTCTTTTAGCGTCTCTGTTCCCATCACAATGAGGTAAGTGTGACCCTCTTAAATTGAGAATTTGGGCCTCCTTACGACCCTGCGGTGATGGTAAAACCGCGCCAGCGTTCTTTCTGGACCGGCTGATTCAGAGTCCTGCAGGCAGGAGGTGTCACTCCCGCCAGGTCTGACCTGGCGGGTTTAGCACCACCCGCCTGCAGGCGGAAATGGAAACACCGACTCTGTCATAGATGGAACCGGTGTTTCCATTGTCCCAATCCCGATTGAGTCCTATGAGACTCCATGGAAATGGGGATTTACAGAATTCTACCTACGGATTTACCAGGTCCCCGGGGTCGTAATCCTCTTTTTACATCCCCTTGGAAACTCAAAAGACTGACATGCAGGCAGCAGGCATTTTAAATTAAGTTCTCATTCATTAGCTACTGTTACCACTACAGCAATGAGTTGACAGCATGCTGGAAGGGTGTACATTCACTTACACCCAGTGAAGGTATCACCTTGAAGCTCAAGAGAGCACTTTTCCTAACTATAACCCTAAGCTAAGGGACCCGTCATCAAAGTGCTTCCAGCATCAGCTGATTTCATATTCCATTCACTGCACAAAAAGGCGTTTTTCACTCCTCTACTTGCTAACTCTTTTCTGAGCGATGAAGAAATATGGTGGCACCGTCTCGTCACGGGAGCCCAAACCAGATGGACAATTGCTACAGCAAAACTTCTGAGCATCGCCAAGGATAAGATAAAATCGCGCTTGAGACCATCGCAACTTTTGGCTGAAAAAACTGTCGAATAGACGACCTGCGGGGTAGAACTGTAGAACTGTAGAACTATTAAGACTAGATGCTGTTTAAATTTAAGAAGCTTTTTCTTTTTCTGTGACAATGATCTTGTAAAAATCGCAATGATTATATACAAGTAAATAAAAAAATAAAAAAGAGGCATTAGAAAAGTAACTAAAACCAACCTATAAAGTAGCTTAAAGAGAGAGTGTGAGACACACAACCACATGAACAACTGCAGGGTGATACCGAAGGACTGATCTGAAGGACTAAACCCAGCCAGAAGCAAGCAATTGCCAACTTCACAGCATGAGACACTCAAATAAACGATGGCGGTGCCAGGGGATAGACCTGCCTTTTCACTCCACTAAGTTTGTCATAAAGCACAGTTGGTTTCTCTAAAGCCACCTTGTAGGGAACTTGCATGAATGCATAAAACATCATTGCTAAACTCTTACCCATAATAACCACCTATTAACTCCCTGATCATTAGTACTCAAATCTCCCCAGGGGCAGTGCTCTGCCTATTATGTAGATACTCCACATCTTGAGGGGTCACACAGGTGAATAGGAAGTCAAATAAATTCAGGAGTTCCTGGAGTGTACGACTAAAAAAGTATATCCCAGGGACATAGTTGTGAAGCCTTTTACAAAGGCAGCTTCGTGCCCAATCTTTTTATCTTCTGTGTTTCCATGGAATCAAGTCCTGTCAGAAACATCTATAAAAATATCTCACTCTGATAGGGCACAGCACCCACTGGCATAGCAGGGGGCCCCCAGGTCCTGCAGTGTGGGGGACCTGCTGCACCATTTCTGGAGGGGAGGGCAGACTGCCATTTGGGTGCAGCAGTCAAGCATGTATTACTGTGGCCTTTTTACAGGCCATCTATGATAAAGCAAGCATGTGTTATCTGGGCATCACTATACAAATGAAACATAACATAACATAAAGTAACATATGGGAAGCATGATAAGTGTAATCTACATGGCTATACTGGCATTTTGGTGCAGCCAGTGTAGTTATTTCTTACTATGGCATAGCTTTTTTTTTGGTCACCCATGATAAAGTAAGAATGAGTTATTACATGGCTAGACTGACATTTTGATGCAGCCAGTTTGGAAATGTTTTCTTATTGTGGCATGGCATTTTTAATGGTAAAGCCAACAGATGTATCTACTTATATGGGCACACTGCCATATATAGGCAGAGCCAACCTGGACATGTTTTCTTATAGTGTGATTCCTGGCATTATGCCCAAAGCAAACATGAGTATGTTCTTACATGGGAATACATGCATATATTGTTGCAGCCATCATGGACATGTATGGGGACAGTCAGCTTGAAAATGTTTTTATACTGGCATATATTGTGGGTAAAGACATCAGGAAAATACATTGGAAGATTCTCCTGCACACTGTTGGTGAGTTGCATGTATTGGATTTTTGGATTGGATTTACCCTACAGAACCAATTGCACACTGTCATTGCTTTTTACCACATTTCTCAAATAAAGTGTCTTGTATAATGCACCATTTTAACCAATCATTCCGAAAAAGTACTGCTGGAGTTCTGGTGTGGGGGGGGAACTCCCCCAATTCCCTTTGGTTGGTTCAGACTCCTTCGCTATGCTCAGTTGCTTAGGCATTTTTCCGGGAAATGTTTACACCAATTAAAACATTCTCCAGCTGCCACTAGATGTGTGGTTGGTGGGTGAATGAGTGCATGCATAGTCCTGGTAAGGAGCATTGGAGCATGGATGATTTCTTACATGTTTTACTGTTTTTTTTGGGCAAAGCCAACTTGATTAATGTTATTACTTGGAGGAGGGTTTGGGGTGGGGTGTTTATATTACAATGGGGCAAGGAGACTGGACATATTTGTTCTGTGGCAATGCATATTTTATGTGCATAAGGCCAATATGATGCGTGTCCATACATCTGGAGTGCGGGGACACTTGTGCAGTGAGCAAGTAAATGTTTCTTTCTGTGGCATTGCATGTTTTACTGTTGTAAAGGGCAAAGACAACATGTTGAGTATTCCTACATGGTGGGTGGAGGAATTTGTGCAGCCAAACAAGGAAATGGTTCTCACTGGAGCACTGTATGTTTTACTGGCGTTGAGGGCAAAGTCAACATGACATGAAGAGTATTCTTGCATGATGGTGCAGGGCTTGGGCAAGCAATTGTGCAGCAGCAATAACATATTTTCTTCCTGTGGCAGGAGATTTTTACTGGCATGAGGGGCAAAGCCAACAAGAGAATGTCCATACATGGTGATACTGGCATACACTGACAGCATGAACATGTTTTCTTGTGGTATTTTTAATGTGCATAATAGTATGGGCCACATACAGAGTTGCTGGGATATTTTGGGACATTTTGGTGTCAGGATTCAGGAGCCAGGCACAACCCCTCCAAGTATCTGCTAATTCGAATCTATTTCTTATTTTAGTGTTAACTGAAGGGAGGTCCCACATGCTTCCCTCTGGCTTCTCTTCGCTCTCACCCTCTGTTCCCCCAACTCTCTCCTTTGCATTCAGGTCCTAAGTAGGGTATGCTCTCAATCTGCATTCTTACATCTCCTATGTACCACCCACCACTGTCTTTAGTAACAACAGCCCGTTGCGATTTATGATCCTCCTCTGTAGCTTATTCTGTCTGTCTTGCTACCTTCATCCACAGCCATTTCATTCATGGTGTCAAGGGACACTCAAGAAATACTCAGAGGCAACGGAATTGGATGATGTAAAGTTTTTGGCAGAAAAAAACAAGACTTTGAGAAGGGGGGGCTATGTTCCCCTGCTTTCGCGCTTGGCCTGGCCCCCCACTCTGCAATACTGTATGCCAATGTACATGATGTTAGCATAGATGTTGAAAGTTCACCCAGCCAAACTGTCGTGTTTACTCAACGCCCATCTGTTCTACAATTACAGGTAAACCATGCAGCATTGAATCAGAAGCGATGCAACAGCTGAGCTCTGCTTCTGGGAATACTCCTGTGTCCATTCTAGCGGACCTCAAAATGCATTTTTTGTCTAATAAATATTTCTGGTAGCAGACAGGTCTCATTTTGCGATACCTTTAGCTCGTTAGCTTAATGAGTCCTTTTAGAAGGGCAGACATTTCTTTTGCATGTTCATGCTGCTTCGATGCTGCATGTGCCAGGCTACTTCAAAAATATACTGGTCTGTTATGAGAAAAATACTCGTAATATCTAACGTGAAAGTATGTGTTTCTAGATTTAAATTGCTCTGTGAATAATATATGTAAATTCAGAAATACTTATCGTCAGTTTGTCAGCTTGATTTTAAATGGTAATATAGAGATGCATGTGTCCTCTGAGTGCCCGGTTTAGAATGTTGGAGTTTTGTCAGACTAAAAGGCAAAGCGCACCAGCACCCATGTTGGACCAGTATTGTGCTTATTTAACAGGGGTATTTCCTTTTGAAAGCGCCCTTAACTAGGCCCACGTTTTTTCCTGCTTGCTTTGTTTTGTCCCTGGTATGTTCCACTTTTGCATATTTTCATAAACTGCCTCACCACTTGTTTCCATCCTTGTGCTAATAGAGACACCCTTCATGGAACTGCCTCCATTATCCGAAAATGTGTTTTCTTATCAAAAATGACACCCCTGTTCTTCAAAGAAATACCAAAAAATACAAATACAATAGATTGTCTTCATTACTTTAAATGTAACATATGTTACTATTAACCAGGAAACTGGTCATCATTTTGTCGACTGTGGAAGGAAGAAGGGCAGAAAGTACCCTGTCAGGATTCGAACATATCACACAGGTTCCATACAGATCGCGTGAGATTTAAGCATTTGCAAACTTGGCCTCGGAGGATGAACCCTCTTAAATGGCCTCTACTCCCCAGGCTCTCACTGGCGTTCTTTCTTCGTAATCGCCCAATTATTTGTACAGTGTTGCTTAGGAGCTAGGGGGGAACTTGGTACGGGACGAACATCAACAAAAAATCAAACCTCTTGAATTATGACCAAGTCGAAATGTGCAAGCTTTCCTCCAGTTTTGAAACATGTGGTTTGACTGAGTTGAACCTTGCATCAAGACTCTACTCTTTGAGTGAACCTCAGTAAACTCCTACCTGATGATTTCTATTACCTGACCCTATTTTTGTGTCGTATGTTGTTTAGTTTTTGTCCCTGCACTTCTATGCCTTTGGGCTGCGTTCCAGTACGTTACAAATAAAATAAATAAAAAATAAACATATCAGGACAGACATGTAGAAAATCAGAACAAAGGCAGTCTAGCACCGAAATGCTAGGCAAATCTCCTCTGAACAAGAGTAGTGTCAGCAAACCCAGACACATGTTTTGGCCTATATGGGCCTCATCAGTAAGGTGAAGCTGAGCCTCTCCAAGACACAGTGAGCAAGCGGTCCACGTCTGGATTACCCTTAGTTACTTAGGGTGAAACCCCAGGTTTTACAAAGTTAAAAGCAGTGTGGGAGCCCCTCTACTGAGAACGAACATCGGTCAAATACACTGTTCTATGGAATTTTTTCCACTCAGGAGGGTCTACAACCACCGTTTTAGCTCGCTGCCCCCTTCACAGAGGTGAAATATCCATTTGCATATGAGTCTTTGTCCCACCCACAACAGCAGTCCAGCACGGAAATCGTCAGCAAACCCAGACACATGTTTTGGCCTATATGGGCCTCATCAGTAAGGTGAAGCTGAGCCTCTCCAAGACACAGTGAGCAAGCGGTCCACGTCTGGATTACCCTTGGTTACTTAGGGTGAAACCCCAAGTTTTACAAAGTTAAAAGCAGTGTGGGAGCCCCTCTACTGAGAACAAACATAGGTCAAATACACTGTTCTATGGAATTTCCTCCACTCAGTAGGTTCTTCAACCAGGTATTAGCTCACTGTACCCTTCACAGAGGTGAAATATTCATTTGCATACAAGTCTTTGTCCCACCCACCGGAGCAGTCCAGCACCGAAATGCCAGGCAAGTCTCCTCTGAACAAGAGTACCGTCAGCAAACCCAGACACATGTTTTGGCCTATATGGGCCTCCTCAGTAAGGTGAAGCTGAGCCTCTCTAAGACACAGTGAGCAAGGGGTCCACATCTGTTTTATCCTTGGTTACTTAGGGTGAAACCCCAGGTTCTACAAAGTTACAAAGGAGTGTGGGTCTACAACCAGGTTTTAGCTCACTGCACCCTTTACAGAGGAGAAATACTATTTGCATATCTTTTTTTTCTTTTTATTTAACATGCATTAGCCAAAAACAATTCTGACTTTTTACACACAGACAGTCAAACAGATCACTTTCATTTACATTTAAAATAAATATAATATCTTCAGATTCCTAAAACCAAATAAAAAACCAAAAACAAGCAAAACCAACACAAGAAAAATAGATAGAGAGCTTTAACATTTTATCATACCTCTTCCATCAAACCCCTAACTTGCCTTCATTCCGGACGTTACCCATTTTATCCATAGGTTTCATAGACCTCAGGAGATTGACCACTTCAGTTGTGAGAAAAATCTCATTACCAGAAGCTAGTCTCTCTCAAAACATGGGGGAGTCCAAGAAATGTATGTTATGAACAAATCTACTAAATCGAGCAACCCTCGAGACCCATGTGCCCGGACATTCATTTAAGGCATGTCTAGTCGAGTGCTTAAGACCCTGATCGCATCCCTGGCAGATGCCGGATGGATATGCTTCTCTATCTCTTGCATGTAAAATTTCTAGTGTTGGCAGTATATTCAGCCTAAGTCTGAGAAAGTCAATTCGCACACTCGGATCTGGTGTCCTTCTCAGATATGTAGCCAGAAACGATCTAGGTTTATCGCAGATGGTGAGAGATGAGGAAAACTTTAGTAATCTCATTAGCTCAATGGTTCATATCCAGTCCCCTCTTTTAATGCTTTCTTTGGTTTGTAGCGGGTTCTGTAGCAGGGTATCTGTGTCTGAATCCAATATCATAAGAATCTACATAGATCTCTCCTTAAGAGCACATAAGAACCGATTGTCTCCCTTCTGAAACTGGACCGACATATCCTCATAGAGGGACAGAGATGGAAAGGCTAGAATTGATCTATGCACAGAAATCCACCTCCATTCCATCCACGCTAAAAGAGAGGTCAGGCCCAGATCAAAACTCACAGAAACCATCGGGACTGAGTTAGGCAGTTTCAGCGTTCTCTTCCACAGCTTTGCCTCAAGGTTCTGCCAATCAATGACAAAACTCTGGGCATTGCATTCCATACCGAATAGTAAGGAGGGAACTACTTTTCCCACATAATACTGAACCAGTGGTACGATAGAAAATGTACAGAATTTCTTGTGCATTTTTATCATCTGGGATCCCAGTTTCCAAATTTTGATGTTCAGGTCCTGGAGAACCGATTTTTTTGTTTGAAACGCAGAGACCTTACAGCCCAGGTAGTTAATCTCATTTAGAATTGGCACAACTTCATTATTCAATTGCCAGGTAAAAGATTTTACCTTTTTCTGAGGTTGTTTAAAAATTACAATACCTGATTTTGAGGGATTTATTATCAATTGGTTTATCCTAGCATATTCTGCAAGGGCATTTAGTAAATGCTGTAAGCCAATTTGCGTATAATCAAAAATAGTGATGTCATCTGCGAAAGCCAGACCCACTATCTTTGTTGTACTCAATTTAGGGCTCACCAAGAGTAGAACTTGGAGCCAGTCAAAGAGGTCTGCCAGAAAAAGGTTAAAAAGAAAGGGGGGAACTAAGCATCCCTATTGGACACTGCTATCTATCTTAACCTTCTTATATAAATCCCCTAACTTAGACAGCCTAACACAGAGTGTAGAAATCTGATGTAGTTCAATCAGAATTGACAGCAGGCTATCCGGCATGCCCCAGTTTTTTAACTTTTCCCAAAGCCTCCCCCTATTGATGGTATCAAATGCCTGGGTCAAATCGACCCAGGCACCAAACAGAGGTTGCCCATCTTTTTCTAAGCATCCCGCCATGATACAGCTCAGGACTTGGCCATTTAATAAAGTGGATAAGCTCTTTCTAAAGCCTGTTTGGTATTTGGAGATTATCCTATGCTCTTTAGCCCAGACTTCCAGGTCTCTTAATACAAGCCCCGTAAATATTTTACTATCCGCATCTAGTAGTGATATAGGGCCGTAATTGGAGGCTGCAAGACGGTCACCACGCTTAAAAATGGACACAATGATGGAACTTTGCATATCAGTCTTTGTTCGACCCACAAGGGCAGTATAGTACCGAAATGCTAGGCAAATCTCCTCTGATAAAGAGTACTGTCAGCAACCCCAGACACGTGTTTCGGCCTATATGGGCCTCATCAGTAAGGTGAAGCTGAGTCTCTCTAAGGCACAGTGGGCAAGGTGTCCACATCTGGATTACCCTTGTTTACTTAGGGTGAAACCCCAGGTTTTACAAAGTTACAAAGGAGTGTGGGAGCCCCTCTACTGAGAACAACAATGGGTCAAATATCCTGTTCTATGGAATTTCTTCCACTCAGGAGTGTCTACAACCATGTTTTAGCTCACTGTACCCTTTACAGGGGAGAAATATCCATTTGCATATGAGTCTTTGTTCCACCCACAAGGGCAGTCTAGCAATGAAATGCTAGGCAAATCTCCTATGAACAAGAGTACTGTCAGCAACCCCAGACACGTGTTTTGGCCTATATGGGCCTCATCAGTAAGGTGAAGCTGAGTCTCTCTAAGGCACAGTGGGCAAGGTGTCCACATCTGGATTACCCTTGTTTACTTAGGGTGAAACCCCAGGTTTTACAAAGTTACAAAGGAGTGTGGGAGCCCCTCTACTGAGAACAACAATGGGTCAAATATCCTGTTCTATGGAATTTCTTCCACTCAGGAGTGTCTACAACCATGTTTTAGCTCACTGTACCCTTTACAGGGGAGAAATATCCATTTGCATATGAGTCTTTGTTCCACCCACAAGGGCAGTCTAGCAATGAAATGCTAGGCAAATCTCCTATGAACAAGAGTACTGTCAGCAACCCCAGACACGTGTTTTGGCCTATACGGCATCATCAGTAAGGTGAAGCTGAGCCTCTATAAGACACAGTGAGCAAGGGGTCCACATCTGTATTACCCTTGGTTACTCAGGGTGAAACCCCAGGTTTTACCAAGTTACAAAGGAGTGTGGGAGACCCTCTACTGAGAACGAACATTGGTCAAATACACTGTTCTATTGACTTTCTTCCATTTAGGAGGGTCTATAACCACGTTTTAGCTCACTGCACCCTTCACAGAAGAGAAATATCAATTTGCAGATCAGTCTTTGTCCCACCCACAAGGGCAGTCCAGCACAGAAATGCTTGGTAAATCTCTGAACAAGAGTACCATCAGCATCCCCAGACACGTGTTTCGGCCTAGTCAGGACTCACTAGTGAGGTGAAGCTGAGCCTCTCTAAGACACAGTGAGCAAGGGATCCATGTCCGGATATACCTGTGTTACTTAGGGTGAAATCCCAAGTTTTACCAAGTTACATAGGAGTGTGGGAGCCCCTCTACTGTGAACAAACATGGGTCAGATACTCTGTTCTATGGTATTTCTTCCACTCAGGAGGGTCTACAACCACGTTTTAGCGCACTGCACCTTTCACAGAGGAGACATCACCATTTGCATATCAGTCTTAAAGTAGTATATAGATAATAGGACTGAGATAGGAAATTAGGATCACATTTAGTGGAGGTTTGGGGCATGTGATTTGGGGGTAGGAGGATAAAAAAACATTTAGGTATGCTGAATTAGGCACAGATGCTTTTTGTAGCCTGAGGATAAGGCAAAAACATTGAGACTGCCACATATTTTTTGTGGGCATAGGAGAATGCCCAGGCAGTTTTAGGCATACCTGTATTGTACAGGCAGTGGAGGATGCCAAGGTTGCACTAGGCAAACTTGCATTTCCTACGTTCAGGAAAATGCCAGGGCCTTATTATGCATGCATGTTTTAGGCAGAGGAGAATGCCCAGGCAGTGTTAGGCATACCTGTGTTGTACAGACAGTGCAGAATGCCAAGGCTGTCTTAGGCACACTTGCAGGAGAATGCCACACCCTTGTTAGGCATGCTTGCATATTCTATGCGGAGAAGAAAGGCAAGGCAGTGAGAATCACACGTGCATTTGTGAGGCTGAAAATAACTCAAAGGTGCTGTTAGCCACAAAACATTTTGTGAGCAGGGAGAACATCAATGCAAGATTAGGCACACATGCATTTTGTAGGTGGAAGAAAATGCCAAGGCAATGTTAGGCACATGTGCATTTTGTAGGCTGAGTACCACGCCAAAGAAGTGAGAGCTCCAGGCCATTTTGTAGGTGAGCAGAATGCTATGGCAGTGAGAACCCCAGATGGATTGTGTAGACGGGAGAGAATGCCAAAGCAGTGTTAGCCACATTTGTATTTTCTAAGTGGAGGATAATTCCAAAGCAATAGGAAACACACATGTATTTTGTAGGTAGAAGAGAACACCAAGGCAGCGTTAGGCACACATCCATTTTGTAGACAGAGAAAATGTCAAGACAGTGTTAGGTGCATATGCATGTTGTAGGCAGGGAAGAGTGCCAAGCGATTTACAATCGCATGTGCATTTTATAGCCAGAGGAGAACACAAAAACAATGTAGGACACATTTGGGTTTGTAGGCGGAGTAAAATGCCAAGGCAATGTTAGGGATACGTATGTTATTGATAGAGGAGAATGCCAAGACAGTGTTAGGTAAATATGCATTTTGTAGGCGGAGGAGAACACCCGTGCAGTGCTAGGCACACATACAATTTGTAGGCAAAGGAGACTGCCACAGCAGTAAGAACACCATGTGCATACCATAGCAGGTGGAGGAGAAAGCCAAAGTAGTGAGAATCCAGATTAGCTGTTTATGCAGCTTTTTGAGATCCAGTGTGTTAGCCTGTGCACTAGGTCACTCGGCGAATTACAGCCACTAGTGTATCAGTTGGATGCAGAACATGATACATGAATATGGTATGCCTGGTGAAGCAGAAGCACAGCAGCTTGCCTTGAAACTGCTCTCAACCTTTTGACATGATCCATACATTGTTGTGATGAAGGGGAATATGTAGTTCATCCTAGCAACTCGTCTTGATAGAACGTTTAAAGTCAAGGTGGCAACTTTTAAACAGCAAGGGACATATTCTCAAACCTCTTTGGGAACAAGTGATGAGGTGTGCTAAGGTGCACCCAAATCCACAAATGGCATCTGCATGTATGTACTTATCTAGGGTTTCTGGTCACACTTCAAGCCAGTTGTAAATTGTAGTGTGATTTCTTCTTACCTAAGATCATTAAAAAAGGTCTGGTCTTAAGAAAATTCATCTCTATGCACAGCGGTTTTAATATAGAAGGAATAATCTCCATCTATTGAACGTGTATCATACCAGGAATGGAGGTGTCTTCGTATCAGAAACCAAAACAAAATGGCTCGAGACTCTTGAAGGAAAGCTCTTAAGGGCCATTTTAAGAGTTCCTTCCTCTGTTCCACTGGAGGCATTGAGCATGGAGCTGGGGCTGCCATCCTTGGTTGGTTCATCGCTGTAAACTTGTACGATCTATGCATACAGCTCTTTATCAGCCTGAATATCTACTTGGTCTCATTGTTAAACATCTTTCGCCTTTCTGTACAAATGCCTTTATGTTAGACCTATGCACAACTTTTAACAAATATTTAGATTCTAAAGGACTCTGTGAGATGGTCCTGGTGGACTGCCCTAAGGGAGTGAACATTTTAAAAAAACAACACCTGCGCTTGGGATACTGATACGTGCTTGTCCAAACAGCACTTTCTGGACTAGGCGCAGCAAGGGTGGACTGGCCCATAGGGAACTCTGGAGATTTCCTGGTGGGCCTCTGCACCCTGGGCCTCTTTTCTGTGGTATTTCCAAATGTTCTCATAGGAAAAGCATTGGGCTTGCTGAAAAGGTGTCATACAGGGCCACTTTGAACTTTATTTCCAGGGCCTCTTTTAGTTCCCAGTCCAGCCCTGAGGCGCAGGCGAAGGCGCGATGAATGAGAGGTTCATTTTTTAACCTCTCATGCATTGTCTTTGCAGTTGGAAAGCAGCAATGTGAATTGCTGCTCTCCCATTCACATTTCTATTCAAACAATGATTGAAATGGCTTTTTTTATATGCCGCATTTCACAGTGGCAGGCCCAGAAATGCGCTCCAACATCCCTGTGGGTGCTGGAAGCCTGCATTACATTAGTGTCTGGCGC
Source organism: Ambystoma mexicanum (assembly GCF_040938575.1). Lineage (NCBI taxonomy): Eukaryota > Metazoa > Chordata > Amphibia > Caudata > Ambystomatidae > Ambystoma > Ambystoma mexicanum. Next base: position 524,659,509 of record NC_090939.1, read on the forward strand.
ATGCTGCCAACACTAATGCATTCAGGAGGCTAGCAAGCACATCTTTGTGCTACTCTTCAGCACCCCAAAAAGCCCAGGACCCCATTGAGAATAAGGTGAACTGTGCGTTTCTGCAATGAGCGCAAATGAAACAAGCATTGGCAATGCCAACAGTTCGGGCTTTTGTGTAGGCACGAGAAAGGCCTTTGCCAGGCATTGGCATTGTGGTATTAACTTGTGATGAGTTGTACCAGGCAGAATGTTGCAAGTACTTAGTAATATAATAGCAGTGCCTGGAAAATGCTCAATACATATACACAAGAAAAACTGTTGGCTTTGCCAATTTTTGTTTGTAACAGGACTTCAGTGAAGGACATCCATAGTGCTCCTAAATCAAGTGGCTGAAAACAGACATGGTTAAGAGATTTCCATTACACCAGAAGTGTGTTTAGAGCTCCAAAAAAACATTATCTCTCAGAAGACTGCTTTTAAAAACACTGTTAGGCACTTTAAGTAAACACGTGTGATGGTAAGCCTTGATAAAACTAGATCAAGGAGATCCCAAGAGGACACGTTTTGGGTGGGGAGGGACAGTACGTGTGTGGGAAAGGCCATAGGGATTAGCATGGCCATGGGTTTTCATGAGTGGGTACATAAGCAAACAACACCCACAAGCTTTGTGTCCCTCCTCATATGCCATTTATCCCTAGCTGTACTCTAATACTACAATAGTTTTGGTTTATAGGTGGCGCTAATACCCATGACTAAAAAAGGGCATCCTCTGTGCTTTTTTTTATTTGCGCTCATTTTTGAGAATCTACCCCCATGTGTGTGACGTTGCAGAAAAAGCAGGGTGTTCTCATTTGCACGAGGCATGCATTCCATGTGTAAAACTGCCCTAACAGATATTTAAAAACCTTGATGGAACAAGAAGAGAGAGGCAAAGGTCAGAGATCATCAACCTGTTGGAGCTAGAGAGCAGACCAGGATGGCGGTCTTTCTTTGAGCTCTGTGCGGAGCTACATGAATCATGATGAAATAGCCGCTTCTGAGGCAGCATAATCTTCACACACGGTGCAACCAAATGCCCTGAAAGCCCCTTCCTGCACTTGGAAGCTTAGTCTGTGCAGTGACCCCTCCCATGCCCATATCACAGATCTGATTGGTCTGCTGGCGTGAGGAGGAGCCGACAGGCAGTGGAGGGCGCACTGGGCCCGACTGCCGTGAGGGTGTGAGAAGAGCCGTGGCACCCACTCCGGTGGGGGGGACTGAAGCCGGTCTGGTGGAGTGGCTGAGGCTGCCGTGGCCCGGCCCTGGCTAAGAGGAGAAAGCTGGGCACCCATGGTTCAAGGCCAGCCTGGGAGCAGAGGCAGTTGGGAGCCCGCCCCCGAGACTGGCAGCGGGGGCCATGGCCGCTTTGCATCCAGAGCACTGAAGGTGAGTGGAGAGGGGGTGCCAGGCCGCAAGGTCCATCTTCACCCCCCTGGAGATACCTCGAGCAACACCTCCCCACCATGTGGGGGAGCCCAGACTGGCTCAGAGACCCGGGTGGTGGTGGGGAACGGCCCAGAGGTGGGGGCAGCTGGGAGCCTGCCTCAGAGATCCCCGAACAGATGGGAGGAGAGCCCGGTCAGTGGGCACAACTTAAGGGCTGAGGGCACCAGCACTGCTTGAGTGGCAGTATGGCAGGTGCCTCGATCCACTGGGAGAACATCAAGCTATAAATCCATGTCCCATACTTAGGGAGCGGAGGCAGTCCGGAGCCTGCTCCCCACCGTGCAGAAACTGCAAATTTAACAACAGAGTGACGCAGAACCAGAGGAAGGCCCCGGTGGTGGGATCCTGAGCGGGTGATACCTCCCTGGGTCTGATGACAGTGCAGGGAGGTGTTGGGGTAGAGGACGGTGGGTTGCCGACCGGGTACTTGTGTTGGAGGATGGGGCAAACCTGAGTGAACTGGAGCGTTAGCGGGCCCAAGTGAGAGTGAGGAGGCAACACTTGGATTAGTGGCCGGTCTCGGAAGACAGAACCACCCGGGTAAAGGACCCTCCCAGATATTTGGTCACTAGGCATGGTCCTCCTGCAATACACTTGACCACGCAGTACAGCATGCAGCCCCCTCTTCTGGAGCGAAGGGCTGACCTGGCTGTGCCACTCCTACCTGGGACCACACCAGACTCTGGAGAAGGCCCCCTGGATCCCGCGGGCCCCCGCTGAATAAGATTCTGCTGTAGGCTCATTGGTGTGCTTTGCACAATCCAGGCACAGGGCCACCCTCTCCCCTGCAATGGGGAGGGGGGGGTGGCCTGGCTGCTCCTGTCTCCTGACACCTGCGGCAATGTCGTGGTCCCAGCAAGGGGCCCTTGGACCTTGTTAGCCCTGATTGACAGACCGTACCCAGGCCCTGCCGGGGCAGGCGACACAAGCAAGGTGCAAAGTGGATGTAGCATCAGGCAGCCTGGACACTATCATCTGTGGCGACAGTCCCAGCGAAGATCCCCACTGTCATCAAATCCAGACCCACGGCCAGGGTGCTCTCTGCTGACCCACCCCACAATATGGGCAAGGCAGATAAGACCCAACGCAAACTCCCATCCAGGTCACAACGTCAGGCAGAGGCACCAGAACCTGCAGGAGAGATAGCGGGGGAAGCCGCCATAATCCTGGAGGTGGACGTTAGGGAGATACTGCTCGACCTTAAGGCAGGCATTGGTGGGCTCGACTCAAAACTGGAATCACTCTCCTCCAAATTCACCCTGCTTCAACATCGACTGGACAAGAATGGTGACCGGCTGGATGAGGTAGAGCAAAGAGTATCCAGACTGGAAGATGGGTCAACCTCGCTGGTAGCCAGAGTATCATCCCTCAAGGTGCAGATCAAGGTGGTGGCAGCTAAAAATGAAGATCTAGAGGGGATAGCCCACAGAAATAATATACGCCTGGTGGGATTTCTAGAAAAACACATCCAACTCAACAAGGAGGTATTTGTGGAGTTCTTAGGGGGACCCGAGCTGTCCCTGCTGTTTGTGGTGGAAAGGGCCCACCGTATACCTGCGGCTCACCCATACCCCAAGCGGCCCCCCACCCTATCATTGTACGCCTCCTTAATTACAGGGACACGATTCTGTGCCTGGCCAGAACGAAAGGAGATTTGCAGTACGACGGGGCCAAAATTCATATATATGTGCACTTCTCAGTAGCGGTGCAGGCCTCATGGCGATCCTTCGCAGGGGTCAAGAGATGATTGAGAGACCACAGCATCCAATATTCCATGTTGTTCCCTGCAAATCTCCGATCCAGCACGGGGAGAGGACACCGTTTTTCACATCACCCGATGTCATGATCTCTGCTTCCAAAAGATCAGGACTTGCCCGACTCCCTTGGAAGCAGACCCATAACCCCGGTTCCGAGTGCCAGCCAGTCCCAATTGGGACCTGTTGGACCCTGTCCTGGCACCAGTGGCACCAGGCTCATAAAGATACCCAGTCCCAGCGCTGGAAGCGCCGGGCTCATAATGCTTGGATGGACTTACCTGCAGCAGACCATGCAGCTTACTTACCTGCCAGTTGAGCCCCTGATCCTCTTCTGTTTGGGACTACTTTTCCTGTTGGGTGGGGCAGGAGCCACTCCCTAGGTTCAGAACACTGGAACTCTTCTGGAAAGCAGGAACTCTTTTCTTACCTAGGCGAGGCTGTGGAAGGAGACACCTAAGCACTACAGGAGGCTATTTAAACCACACCGGATGGATGAATCTTGCTTTGCGTTATTCTGCATTCTCTGCAGCAGAACGCTCATCGTGTCTTCTGCTTCTGATCCTGGGCCTAAGGGAACAAAGGCTTACCATCCTGGAATCCAGTCTTCAGCAGCACCTGCAAAGACAAAGAAAGAACAGGTTAGCACTACGGTCTTCAGTGGCAGCGCATCTCTTGCCTGGTCCATCGGCTGTCACCAACGCCTCGCGCTGCATTCCGGCATCTGAAAGACAAAGGCTTACCTACTCTTCGCATGCTCCGGAGGTCTTCGCACTGCATTCCGGCATCTGAAAGACAAAAGCTTACCAGCTCTTCGCACGCTCCGGAGGCCTTCGGCGCTGCATCCCGCATCTGAAAGACAAAAGAAGGTGCGTTTAAAGACATTGGGCAACTTTATTACTCACGTGCCATTACTCCTTCCCACGCCGAATCCAGTGGGTATTCCAGCACCCTTCAGCTTCTCTAAAGCTCCGAACTTGTACCTGCAAGATAAAAGGGACAGTTAGTGCGCATCGTGAAGCAGGCTACAAGCGCTTACTTACGTGCTTCCAGGCGCTTCTATTCCTCACGCGGGTTCGATCCTCATCTCTCATCAGCCCGCCATCCGCCATCGCCGGAACCCTGCAAAACAAGAGATATCATTACAAAAGACTTTTAAGACATTTGAAGTGCCCAGAACTTACCGTTCGTGCAGTTAACGACGGACAGCAGTCCTCTGAGGTCAAGAGGCCTGCACCCTTATCCAGTGAAGAAACTGGTTACGGCACCCTGCCCCGAGGCAGATGGAGAGCTCGGCGTTCACTTACCTAAGACATCTTACTCTTCGAGTCAGACATACAGTGCACAGAGGTCCAGCCCAAAGAGCCAACCGTGTGTTACACATCACCTTTGAAGATACGGCATTCACCCAGTCAAGACCGGCGCCTCTGCGGGAATCAGGTGAGCGTTACAGAACGCAAAGCCTACCGCAAAACTCCCACCCAGGCGCTATGGAAACCTCGGATACCGACCAGCTAGCCCAGTTACTTGGGGAACTAAGAGCAGAAGTGCATGCAGCCCGTCAGGAAACGAATGCTCTAAGAAGGGAACTGATTATTTCCAAGGAGCGAACAGACGATCTCGCTAGACAATTGCTACAGTCACAAGCCGGACAAACTCTGTTACCCGCATCAGGGGAAAATCTTCCTTCAACATCCTCTATGAACCCGGTGCAGATCAACCTACCTGGGAATGTACCTCTGGCTCCGCCCGAACGATTTTCTGGTGACCCAAAGAGGTTTGCAGTATTTATTAACCAGTGCCGGTTGCACTTCTTATGCCGGCCAGCAGCCTTTCCAACTGATCAAGCTAAGGTAGCTTTCGTGCTTTCGTACCTTAGTGGCAATGCGGCAGACTGGTCGATCCCTCTAGTTAATCAAGATGATCCGGTTCTCCATGATTTTCAAGCTTTTCAGCTCAGTATGGAAAAACTGTTTGCAAGACATTCACAGGGGCAGGCCTTGGACAATGAGCTCCTTTCATTGCGACAGGGTAATCAAGACCTTTTGGCTTATATTGCATCTTTCAACAGACTGATTGTGGAAACTCGATGGCCTGAGGACAAAAGGATTACACTGTTTTATAGAGGTCTACGTGGAGAGCTCAAAGATGTGTTAGCCCAAGTAGTGAATCCCCCGCAAGACTGTTCGGACTATATTGACTTAGTCGTTCAAATTGACCACAGACTGCAGAACAGGAAGGCCGATCGTTCCAAGTTTGATGCTCGAGTATTTTCCAAACCACCAACTCCTACCAAAGGAGTAGACTCCGGGGAACCCACGCAAATAGGGGGCCTGAAAGGACCAGTAACACAAAAGGAGTGGGAAAGGAGAAAACAGATGCAATTATGCCTCTATTGCGGAAACTCGGGGCACTTTCTTCGAGACTGTCCGGTGAAACCAGCCAAGAAGGCAGTAGGAGCTGCAGTTACCAGGGTCACAAACTCTGAGCAGGGAAACGACCTCGCCCGACAAGAATAGAGGTCCTCTTGCCGAGCGTTAAAACCAGTTCCGTGACCTCGCATTTCGTGATACCTATGGTCCTCATTAGCCCTGAACATCCGGATCGATTACATGCGTTTGAATCTTACGTCGACAGCGGTGCCATCGGCAATTATGTGGATCATGAAATGGTTTTGAGGATGAATCTGACTCTTTGTCCAAAGGCTGTAAAGGACGTCATTACTACGGTGGATGGTACGGAGATAGCCTCCGGACCAGTAACGCATACCACCCAAGAAGTGACGCTAGTAAGTCAAGATGGACACCATGAGAAGATCGTGTTCGATGTGATCAAGGCCCCTCAGTTCCAGATTATTCTAGGAATTCCTTGGTTAGAGAAGCACAATCCTCAGATCGATTGGCGAGCAAGAACGGTTCAGTTTCCAGAATGTGTCTCTACTTGTCACCCTCGACCTGGTGTTGCACTGGCAGCAATTTCCTCGGAGGCTCCCCAGTTACCTCCTGAATACCTAGAATTCCAAGATGTTTTCCGGAAGGATCAGGCTAACTCTTTACCTCCTCATCGGTCTTATGACTGCCAGATAGACCTGATACCTGGATCTACTCCTCCTTGTAGTAGAATTTATGCCCTCACCGAGCTTGAGAATCTTCACCTCCGACAATACCTGGATCAATACCTAGCGAATGGGTTTATTCGTCCTTCCAAGTCCCCTGCTTCCTCAGCTTTGTTCTTCGTTCCAAAAAAAGAAGGGGACCTTAGAACTTGTATAGATTATCGCGCCCTGAACCAGATCACTGTTAAGAATAGATATCCATTACCTTTGATCCCTGAACTCCTGGACCAAGTCAGAAAAGCATGCATATATACAAAGCTGGATCTTAGAGGAGCCTACCACTTGGTACGAGTAAAAGAGGGCGATGAATGGAAGACGGCCTTCCGCACCAAGTATGGGCTATTTGAATATCAGGTCATGCCCTTCGGACTTTGCAATGCCCCGGCCGCCTTTCAATATTTTATGAACGATGTCCTCAGAGAGCTCATAGATGTGTGTGTTGTTGTTTACATTGACGACATCCTCGTTTATTCTTCATCGGAAACTGAACATCGGAAACACGTGAAAATGGTCCTCGAGAGATTGCGTCAACACAAACTTTTCGCTAAGTTGGAAAAATGTGTTTTCAACGTGACTGAAGTTGAATTCTTGGGATTCATATTATCACCTAGTGGAGTGCGTATGGATTCAAAGAAGGTCGATGCAATTCTCAAATGGCCATCGCCATCCTCCGTAAAAGGTGTTCAAAGCATGTTAGGCTTCGCTAACTTTTACCGCAGGTTTATCCCCGAATTCTCTCGAATAGTCCAGCCCATCACCGCCTTGTTAAAGAAAAACAAACGTTTTGAATGGTCTACGGAGGCGGAACAAGCTTTCCAGAATTTGAAGACTAGATTTATCTCTGCACCGATCTTAAAATATCCTCGCCCAGAACTCCCCTACATCGTTGAAACTGATGCTTCGAGCCTTGCCATGGGGGCAGTTCTATCACAAAAGGACCCAGTAACCAATCAGTTGCATCCCGTGGCATTTTGGTCCCGCAAATTCTCGCCTCCTGAAATCAATGACACTATTACTGATAAGGAACTTCTAGCTATCAAGTCCGCCTTTAAGGCTTGGCGGCATTATCTTCTGGGGGCCCGACACACCGTTACTGTGATTACAGATCACCGAAACCTGCAATATATGAAAACCGCAAAAGCTCAATCCTCTAGGCAACTCCGTTGGGCACTATTCTTTGCCGAGTTTGACTTCATAATTACCTATCGACCTGGTACAAAAAACGGTAGAGCTGATGCCCTTTCTCGGATGGGAGTGGAAGAACATTTGATCAATCCTAAACCTGTACCTATCATTCCCGAACAAAGAATTCTAGGTGTAATCGCTACACAATCCATAGAGGAAGTTAAGGATAAAGCCAGGCTACTGGTAACTCCAGCAGACATACAGAATTGGCATCTGCAGGGAAAGGACTTTACGGTGAAGGACAACCTATTATATTTCCAAGAACGGTTATACCTGCCCAGCACAGATTTACAGAAAAAGGTAATCTCTTGTTATCACGATTCTTTAATGGAAGGACATCCCGGTATGACCAAGACCTCGGAAAAGATCAAGCGCTACTTCTGGTGGCCGTCTTGGAAAAAAGATATCAGAGACTTTATAATGTCCTGTGGAGTATGCGCCCAAAACAAGAGTCAAAAGGAAAAACCAGCCGGCCTCTTACGCCCTATTGACATCCCACCTCGCCCTTGGCATACGCTTTCTATGGACTTCATCACCGATCTACCTCCATGCTCCGGATACAATATGATCCTAGGAATCGTGGACCTATTCTCCAAGATGGCGCATTTCATTCCACTCAAAGGCTTACCAACAGCAGCAACTCTGGCCCGAAAATTTCTCGAAAACATCGTCCGATTGCACGGTTTTCCTTCAGTTCTCATTTCGGATCGAGGTAGTCAATTTATTTCTCATTTTTGGCGAAGTTGCTGTCGGTCAGCTCAAATTGATGTGAGACTTTCGACCAGCCACCACCCTCAAACCGACGGACAAACCGAGAGGACCAATCAAACTCTGGAACAGTATTTGCGCTGCATGCTACAACAAACTGAAAAAACTTGGAAAGATATCCTTTGGATAGCCGAATATGCCTACAATAACTCTGTCCACTCGGGAACTGGGAAGACCCCGTTTTTTCTTTTATACAGTAGTCACACTCGAACCTCGGAGTTGGATCCACTCCAAGATCTTGGAACACCAGCAGTAGACCACCTGCATTCTACAATCACCCAAGCCTTTAAGGAAGCCGTTTCTCACCTTCAAAGGGCTAAAGAACAATACAAGAAAGGAGCAGACCAACATCGAAAGGAAGCCCCGCAATATCAAGTAGGAGATCAAGTCTGGTTATCCACCAAATATCTACCTCTAAAAGGACCACGCACATTCAACCCAAGATACCTTGGTCCCTATTCCATCACTACCATAGTAAATCCAGTAGCGGTCAAGTTGGACTTGCCCCCTCACATGAAGATACATCCGGTCTTCCACGTCTCTCTATTAAAACCCGTGCAACCTCAAACCCGACTAACTAAATCTCCAAAACCTATTCTAGTTGATGGAGAACTCGAGTTTGAAGTCAAAAGCATCCTGGATTCCAAGATCTCCAAATCTAAACTATTTTACCTGATTGACTGGAAAGGCTACGGTCCCCAAGAAAGTTCCTGGGAACCTGCAGAATATGTCCACGCCCCTCGTCTAATCAAAAGATTTCATCGAACATTTCCTAATGAGCCCAAACCCCCGGAGAAGCCCGGTTTGGGAGGGGCCTTGAGGGGGGGTGCTGTCATGATCTCTGCTTCCAAAAGATCAGGACTTGCCCGACTCCCTTGGAAGCAGACCCATAACCCCGGTTCCGAGTGCCAGCCAGTCCCAATTGGGACCTTTTGGACCCTGTCCTGGCGCCAGTGGCACCAGGCTCATAAAGATACCCAGTCCCAGCGCTGGAAGCGCCGGGCTCATAATGCTTGGATGGATTTACCTGCAGCAGACCATGCAGCTTACTTACCTGCCAGTTGAGCCCCTGATCCTCTTCTGTTTGGGACTACTTTTCCTGTTGGGTGGGGCAGGAGCCACTCCCTAGGTTCAGAACACTGGAACTCTTCTGGAAAGCAGGAACTCTTTTCTTACCTAGGCGAGGCTGTGGAAGGAGACACCTAAGCACTACAGGAGGCTATTTAAACCACACCCGATGGATGAATCTTGCTTTGCGTTATTCTGCATTCTCTGCAGCAGAACGCTCATCGTGTCTTCTGCTTCTGATCCTGGGCCTAAGGGAACAAAGGCTTACCATCCTGGAATCCAGTCTTCAGCAGCACCTGTAAAGACAAAGAAAGAACAGGTAAGCACTACGGTCTTCAGTGGCAGCGCATCTCTTGCCTGGTCCATCGGCTGTCACCAACGCCTCGCGCTGCATTCCGGCATCTGAAAGACAAAGGCTTACCTACTCTTCGCATGCTCCGGAGGTCTTCGCACTGCATTCCGGCATCTGAAAGACAAAAGCTTACCAGCTCTTCGCACGCTCCGGAGGCCTTCGGCGCTGCATCCCGCATCTGAAAGACAAAAGAAGGTGCGTTTAAAGACATTGGGCAACTTTATTACTCACGTGCCATTACTCCTTCCAACGCCAAATCCAGTGGGTATTCCAGCACCCTTCAGCTTCTCTAAAGCTCCGAACTTGTACCTGCAAGATAAAAGGGACAGTTAGTGCGCATCGTGAAGCAGGCTACAAGCGCTTACTTACGTGCTTCCAGGCGCTTCTATTCCTCACGCGGGTTCGATCCTCAACTCTCATCAGCCCGCCATCCGCCATCGCCGGAACCCTGCAAAACAAGAGATATCATTACAAAAGACTTTTAAGACATTTGAAGTGCCCAGAACTTACAGTTCGTGCAGTTAACGACGGACAGCAGTCCTCTGAGGTCAAGAGGCCTGCACCCTTATCCAGTGAAGAAACTGGTTACGGCACCCTGCCCCGAGGCAGATGGAGAGCTCGGCGTTCACTTACCTAAGACATCTTACTCTTCGAGTCAGACATACAGTGCACAGAGGTCCAGCCCAAAGAGCCAACCGTGTGTTACACATCACCTTTGAAGATATGGCATTCACCCAGTCAAGACCGGTGCCTCTGCGGGAATCAGGTGAGCGTTACACCCGAGGTGGCAAGTTCTTTTCTAGATGAGATCGGCAGACACTCCCTCGCAACATCCCAAGACCCCGAGCAGATGATCGAGAACGGGACCGGGGTGACCAGAGAGATCCGGGATGATGAGGCCCAGACTGAATGGCTTGATAAAACTAGATCAAGGAGATCCCAGGAGGACACATTTTGGGTGGGGAGGGACAGTAAGTGTGTGGGAAAGGCCATAGGGATTAGCATGGCCATGGGTTTTCATGAGTGGGTACATAAGCAAACAACACCCACAAGCTTTGTGTCCCTCCTCATATGCCATTTATCCCTAGCTGTACTCTAATACTACAATAGTTTTGGTTTATAGGTGGCGCTAATACCCATGACTAAAAAAGGGCATCCTCTGTGCTTTTTTTTATTTGCGCTCATTTTTGAGAATCTACCCCCATGTGTGTGAGGTTGCAGAAAAAGCAGGGGGTTCTCATTTGCACGAGGCATGCATTCCATGTGTAAAACTGCCCTAACAGATATTTAAAAACCTTGATGGAACAAGAAGAGAGAGGCAAAGGTCAGAGATCATCAACCTGTTGGAGCTAGAGAGCAGACCAGGATGGCGGTCTTTCTTTGAGCTCTGTGCGGAGCTACATAAATCATGATGAAATAGCCGCTTCTGAGGCAGCATAATCTTCACACACGGTGCAACCAAATGCCCTGAAAGCCCCTTCCTGCACTTGGAAGCTTGGTCTGTGCAGTGACCCCTCCCATGCCCATATCACAGATCTGATTGGCCTGCCGGCGTGAGGAGGAGCCGACAGGCAGTGGAGGGCGCACTGGGCCCGACTTCCGTGAGGGTGTGAGAAGAGCCGTGGCACCCACTCCGGTGGGGGGGACTGAAGCCGGTCTGGTGGAGTGGCTGAGGCTGCTGTGGCCCGGCCCTGGCTAAGAGGAGAAAGCTGGGCACCCATGGTTCAAGGCCAGCCTGGGAGCAGAGGCAGTTGGGAGCCGGCCCCCGAGACTGGCAGCGGGGGCCATGGCCGCTTTGCATCCAGAGCACTGAAGGTGAGTGGAGAGGGGGTGCCAGGCCGCAAGGTCCATCTTCACCCCCCTGGAGATACCTCGAGCAACACCTCCCCACCATGTGGGGGAGCCCAGACCGGCTCAGAGACCCGGGTGGTGGTGGGGAACGGCCCAGAGGTGGGGGCAGCTGGGAGCCTGCCCCGGAGATCCCCGAACAGATGGGAGGAGAGCCCCGTCAGTGGGCACAACTTAAGGGCTGAGGGCTCCAGCACTGCTTGAGTGGCAGTATGGCAGGTGCCTGGATCCACTGGGAGAACATCAAGCTATAAATCCATGTCCCATACTTAGGGAGCGGAGGCAGTCCGGAGCCTGCTCCCCACCGCGCAGAAACTGCAAATTTAACAACAGAGTGACGCAGAACCAGAGGAAGGCCCCGGTGGTGGGATCCTGAGCGGGTGATACCTCCCTGGGTCTGACGACAGTGCAGGGAGGTGTTGGGGTAGAGGACGGTGGGTTGCCGACCGGGTACTTGTGTTGGAGGAAGGGGCAAACCTGAGTGAACTGGAGCGTTAGCGGGCCCAAGTGAGAGTGAGGAGGCAACACTTGGATTAGTGGCCGGTCTCGGAAGACAGAACCACCCGGGTAAAGGACCCTCCCAGATATTTGGTCACTAGGCATGGTCCTCCTGCAATACACTTGACCACGCAGTACAGCATGCAGCCCCCTCTTCTGGAGCGAAGGGCTGACCTGGCTGTGCCACTCCTACCTGGGACCACACCAGACTCCAGCGGAGGCCCCCTGGATCCCGCGGGCCCCCGCTGAATAAGATTCTGCTGTAGGCTCATTGGTGTGCTTTACACAATCCAGGCACAGGGCCACCCTCTCCCCTTCAATGGGGGGGTGGGTGGCCTGGCTGCTCCTGTCTCCTGACACCTGCGGCAATGTCGTGGTCCCAGCAAGGGGCCTTTGGACCTTGTTAGCCCTGATTGACAGACCGGTCCCAGGCCCTGCCGGGGCACGCGACACAAGCAAGGTGCAAAGTGGATGTAGCATCAGGCAGCCTGGACACTATCATCTGTGGCGACAGTCCCAGCGAAGATCCACACTGTCATCAAATCCAGACCCACAGCCAGGGTGCTCTCTGCTGACCCACCCCACAATATGGGCAAGGCAGATAAGACCCAACGAAAACTCCCATCCAGGTCACAACGTCAGGCAGAGGCACCAGAACCTGCAGGAGAGATAGCGGGGGAAGCCGCCATAATCCTGGGGGTGGACGTTAGGGAGATACTGCTCTACCTTAAGGCAGGCATTGGTGGGCTCGACTCAAAACTGGAATCACTTTCCTCCAAATTCACCCTGCTTCAACATCGACTGGACAAGAATGGTGACCGGCTGGATGAGGTAGAGCAAAGAGTATCCAGACTGGAAGATGGGTCAACCTCGCTGGTAGCCAGAGTATCATCCCTCAAGGTGCAGATCAAGGTGGTGGCAGCTAAAAATGAAGATCTAGACGGGATAGCCCACAGAAATAATATACGCCTGGTGGGATTTCTAGAAAAACACATCCAACTCAACAAGGAGGTATTTGTGGAGCTCTTAGGGGGACCCGAGCTGTCCCTGCTGTTTGTGGTGGAAAGGGACCACCGTATACCTGCGGCTCACCCATACCCCAAGCGGCCCCCCACCCTATCATTGTACGCCTCCTTAATTACAGGGACACGATTTTGTGCCTGTCCAGAACGAAAGGAGATTTGCAGTACGACGGGGCCAAAATTCATATATATGTGCACTTCTCAGTAGCGGTGCAGGCCTCATGGCGATCCTTCACAGGGGTCAAGAGATGATTGAGAGACCACAGCATCCAATATTCCATGTTGTTCCCTGCAAATCTCCGATCCAGCACGGGGAGAGGACACCGTTTTTCACATCACCCGAGGTGGCAAGTTCGTTTCTAGATGAGATCGGCAGACACTCCCCCGCAACAACCCAAGACCCCGAGCAGATGATCGAGAACGGGACCGGGGTGACCAGAGAGATCCGGGGATGATGAGGCCCAGACTGAATGGCTGAGAGAGGAGGTATATGAATAGCAGTGTGAAGACTGTCTGCACCATCATTTTCAGATAGTTTGCCTCTGTTTGTTTATATACTGCCAATTGGCGGGGAGCTCCGTGGGTTTGGCCAGGCACTAGCGCCCCGTACACGGCAATGTTTTGGATCGATGGTTGGGGGGGGGAAGAGGGAGGACCAACAGGCGGGTTGGGGTGACCTGTGGGGGAGGGAGATCTGGGTGGGCAGGGATAAGGGGTCTGTGGGAGGACATGGGTGGATGGGGAGTGGTGAACCAATGGGAGTGGGGAAGAGGTTAGGGTTTGTTCAGGTTGTTGGGAGTCCGATTCTCACCAGTACGTCGCACCACAATATCCTAAGGGGCAGGCACACTTCGTCAAAAAATGGGGAAGCACGCCCCCCAATGCTTAAACACCTGGGGGACCAATGGGATTCCACATAGCAACATGGAATATTAGGGGGGGGAACAGCCCCGCCAAGGTCCGGAAGGTCACACAGTACCTTAGGCGACACCAGATTGAGGTGGCCTTTATTCCGGAAACCCACCTCACCCCCACCTTATGCAAGAGGAGTGCCATCCTGATTGGAAGGGGTGTCAAGTTTCGTCTGATCTCAACAGTGAGTGACAACAAAGGGTGGGCTCTTCTGGTGTTTGGGTTTCTCGAGGGTGTGTCGGTGGCCCTATTGAACTCTTACGGCCCCAACGTAGACAGTCCAAATGCATTTGACTGGGTGATGATATATCTAGCCAGATGTCAGGATGACACCATAGTGTGGGGGAGAGACCTGAACACTGTGTTGGACCCCCTGCAGGATAGAACACGGGTGGGACAGAGTAGTGTGCCCAAGTCAAGTCTACAAATACAAGAAATATGCAAAACATACAACCTAATTGACGCCTGGAGACATCAACATAGAGGGGATCGGAACTACATCTACCAGTTCTGGGTCCACGGCTCCAGCTCTAGGCTCGACTACTTGTTGGCGTCCCGTGTGGGGTGTTTCAGTGGGGCAGCTGTCAGATACTCTTGCAGACTCTCTCTGATCATGCTCTGGCACTCTTGGAATGTGGGGTGGGCAGACCAGGGGCAGGGGGAGGGCACTACTGGCGATTTGAACCTGGCACGTTACTGGATGCGGTGTACTATCAGGAACTACGGGCTGATATTGAATCCTTCCTCCAGGATAATGAGGGCTCTGTTTCATGGGCCGGGGTGCTCTGGGAAAGCCAAAAGTGTTTCATCAGAGGCGTATGCATGTCCAAAGAAAACTGGATTCTCCGTGGCATTAGAAGGGAACTCACAAGGGGAGAATGGAGGATCAAGGAGCTAGAAACTGAGCATGCAAGGACCTCAAGCTCCCCGGACTCTTGCACAGCTCCGAGAGGAGCTAAACAGATTTAGAGCTAACGCTGACCGGGAGGTTTGGTTGCTGGACCGCGGCCATCAAATAAAACAATATGGCAAAAGACAGAAGCCGGGAGCACTGTTAGCGTGGTTGATAGTGGCCGATAGACCACCCACACGTGGAGTGCATGGAAGACCCCCAGGGCAAACTAGTGAGTTCTGAGGAGGATATAACCGCAGTATTTCAGTCCTTCAACTGGGCATTATATAGGGGCAGGAATGTGCAGGGCTTGGAGTCACTGCAGCACTATTTAGATGAGGTGGAGTTATATTGGATGGAGGCGCCCCTCTGCAAACCTCTGGAGGGTGCAATATCTCTGGAAGAAATTCTAGGGGTAATCAGGGAACTCCCGGAGTCGAAATCACTGGGGCCTAGCGACCTAACCGAGGGAATTCTATAAGGCCTATGCCCCTATTCTAGCCCTGATCCTCCTCCGAGTATATGAGGAGTTGGTCACGTTACGTGAGGATAATATAGTGCTGATTCACAAACAGGGGAACCTCCCAAGGACTGTGGCTCATACCGGCCCATCTCCCTGATTAAACTTGATATCAAGATATTTGCCAAATTCATAGCAAATCGGTTGCTCCCACTGATGCCAGGATTGGTGCTGGTGGATCAGGCGAGATTCATCACTGGGAGGAATATGACATATGGTCTCTCTCGCCTCTTTGGGGTAATGGAAGCTCTCGACAGCGCCTCCAGGCGATTGCTGTGTTTTTGGATGCCGAGAAGGCCTACGACTCTGTTGAATGGACTTTCTTATTCGTGGTACTCCAAAAACTGGGGCTGGGTCCCTACTTTATCAAACTAGATTCTCTGTTATATACTAGGCCATCAGCAAAAATTGTGGTGGCGCAAGTAAGGTCGGCCGTCTTCAGGATGGGAAGGGGGACCAGACAAGGATGCGCCCCTCTCCCCGCTGTTAATTGCCTTGGCAATGGAACCACTGGCGGCGATCCTTTGGGAGCGACACATTCAGAGGGGGCTCAGTCTTAGCACGCACAGGCTGATTATATCTCTGTACACGGATGTCGTGGCCCTCTACATTAGTGACCCAGAGGACAATCTAAGTTCATTGATGAGGGAGGTGCTACGCATCGGGGAATTCTCTGGCCTTAGAATTAATCACAGCAAATCAGTTGTGTTCCCGCTCGCAGAACGGACCGCAGAATTCAGTGATGAGTTCGGTCTCAGGTGGGAGACCACAGGAGCGCGATGTTTGGGAGTACTGGTGTCTAACAGCTGGGAAGAGCTATTCCACGATAACTATGAGAGGGTGACCAAGAAGCTTCAGGAGGCAGTGAGTAGATGGCAGACACTTCCACTAACACTGCTTGGGCGAATATCAATTGTTAAAATTGTCATTCTCCCCAGTTTTCTCTATCTTTTTCTCAACATGCCCCTATTGCTGCCAGGCAGCTTCTTTCGATGATCGCACAGGCTCATTCTTGATCTGGTGTGGGCTGGGAAGACAGCAAGGTTGGCCTACACAATGTTGACACAGCCGACAAGGAGAGGGGGCCTGGCTCAACCCGATCTCGAGTGCTATTATTGGGCCGTGCAGGCGCACTTTCTCGGGCACTTGTATGCCACGCACTTCGTGAGACCACACGTACAGGTAAAGAGGGCACTGGCGGCCCCTCGTCTCCTGCGGGCAATGATTATTGGGAGACTCGGGTAGCACCCAACACTCTGAGCATGGTTAAAATCACCTGTGCGGTTTGGCGGAAGATGGCGGGGCAGATCAGCTTTACTATTCTGTATTCGCCTCTTATTCTGGCACACTGCGTCCCCGGCTTGCCTCTAACGAGTGTATGGGTGTACCTCCAATGGGCAAATTTGTTAGGAATCGAGACCCTCTGGGATCTATTCATGGATGGGGAGTTCCTTACAACCCAACAGGCAAGAGAATGAGGGGACAACTCATTGCTGAACATTTTCGTATATTTACGATTGCGACATGCGCTCAAGGGACTCCTGACATAATTCCCAAGGCAACCTTCGGTGTGGCCATTATTGCAAGGGGTGATTCAATCACAGAGAGAGGGTCACCTAGTCTCACAGATTTACGAGGGGTTGATGTCAGAACTGCCATGGGAGGGAAGCTGCCCATGGAGGAGATGGGAGGGATCGCTGGGGGAAGCCATTAGTGATGAGCAATGGGGGTACGTGCTGAACCAGACCCATAAAGTGTCTTTGAACTCTAGGTACAAGCATATACATTGCAATTTCAAACACCAGGTATACCAAACCCCAGCCAGGCTCCATAAGCACTACCTCGCTACCCTAGCTACATGTGGTAGGTGTGGTTTGGTCCAGGCTGGATTCCTACACCTGGCGTGGGAGCGCCCGCAGATTCACGAATTCTGGTGAGAGGTGTTGTCCAAAAGCTCTCTGATTGTACGTGAACCACTGGATTAGGACCCTACTCTGGCCCTGCTTGGATGCACATTGGCCTTGCAGCGCACAAGGAGGCACCTGGCAGGATTGTTACTGGCATAGAAGGCGGGTCATGTCCTGGGGGATGGGTCACCCTCCCAAAGTGCAAGGCTGACTGCAGGACATTGCTTACTGTGATGATGTTGAAACTGCTTTCATACGAACTCCACCATTGCATACCTGTCCCCCGGAGGTGTAGGGTCCATATGTTCAATACCTGATTTCAATAGAAGACTAACATTGCTACATGCAGTACTGAGGATGCCTAACCCTCACGTTTTGCCAATGTTTACACATGTATGGTGGGCGGTGTGGGGATTCGGACTTCACGTTTGGCTTTGTTTAGTTGATAAAATACAAAAATAAAGTATTTTAAAAAAAGAGATCAACCTAGTGCAGGATTTAACTGCTTCAATGTAGATTATTGGCCAATGCACACATATTCTCTCCAACTTTTGACACTAATTCAGGCGGAACCACAATTAGATTTGAAGCACAAAAAATGCAACTCTGTTACCACTGCATTACAGCCGCATTATCGCACCACCATACTACAACTCTGGTGTTGAGGTAGAGGAAAACCCTCCAGCCGAAGGCTGCAGGTAATTCTGCCACTTTACCAACTAAAATCAGCAAAATCTGTGGAATAGCCATAGGCGGAATTACCTAAAGTGGACATTTCTACCAAAATCCCCAGGGTGTCCTGCAGACATCGTATAAGTTATGTTATGTGATGTGGTATTTTGCACTTATATAGCGCCTTATATACCATTGGTATGGTCTGAAGGCGCTGGTAGGTTGAACGCCCTTGGGAACCGGAGTTCTGGTCAGTAGAGGGATTAGCGAGAGTCCAAGGGTGCGTGTGCGCACCAGGTATGTGTGCAGCTGGTGCGGAGTTCCTGTGGTAGCTGCTTCTTAGCGGTAGGTGTGGTGGCTGAGAGATCAGGGTTATGTGTTCGATCTGGCCGGAGTTATCCAGACCGAGAGTGGCTGTGTTAGACCTGAGGAGAACGCCTGGCTGTGGGTGTGAGACCAGCAATGTTTACTTAGAGTGATGGGTAGTGATCGGTAGATGTTGATATGAGAACAGTTATACCGAATGGTGTCATAGTATCACTGTGTTCTAGTTGAGTGGTGATGTAAGGAGAGAGTAAGCATGGGGTGTGATATGAGGTATGCTCTTTCAAAGGTTGTATGCATTCCAAGGCATAATACGAACGTTATGCAATTCAGAGCGGTCGGGTTCGTTCTATGCATACATCTATTCCACATATTCGTCCGCACCACACACAGGTCTGCTTCACCTTCTCATCTGGACCGCTCACTCGTCCACTTCACATACTCATCCGCTTTACATATTCAGTCACATACTCAACCGCTCCTCCACATTCAGCCGCTCTCCACACTCATCCGCTCTCCACACTCATCCGCTCTCCACACTCATCCGCTCTCCACCCTCATCTATTCCACATATTTGTCCGCACCGCACACACGTCTGCCTCACCTACTCATCTGCACCGCTCACTCGTCCGCTTCATGTACTCATCCGCTTTACATATTCAGTCACATACTCAGCCGCTCCTGCACATTCAGCCGCTCCTCCACACTCAGTCGCTCCTCCATCATCATCCGCTCTCCACTCTCGTCCGCTCTCCACAATCGTCCGCTCTCCACACTTGTCCGCTCTCCACACTCGTCCGCTCTCCACACTCATCCGCTCTCCACACTCATCCCCTCTTCGCATCCAACCGCTCTCCATACACATTCGCTTTCTATACTCATCTGTTCTCCATACTCATCAGCCTCCACACTCATCGGCCATCCACACGCATCGGTCCTCCACACTCATCTGGGGGACTAACGCCACCATACCACCACTTGTAATCCAGCAGTAATTCGCCGGACCAAGTGGCAGTAATAGTAATTCCTTTTGGCAGGATTCCAGCGGTTTTACCATGGGATTACCGCCAAACTTGTAATAAGGCCCACTGTCGACAGACACTGCCCCAATCTGGCTTGCTGCATGCATTGGGATCTTGGGCCCACTGCAGAACAGATGGTTGATGTATTTCGGAACACAAGCTATCTAGGTAGAGAATACGATGTAGATGTAGGGGCATGAGATAGGATGGTGGTGACTTTGACTCTGACAAAAGTTGTTGAGTGCATTGCAAAAGTAAATGTTTAATTTTCCCTTCATTTTTAATTGATTTGGCTCAACCAAACCATGGAGTCACTCTCTAACTGCTAGTACTCACAGAACGGCACTCACAAACTGGACGTTCTACCGCTTGCACTTTTTTGGACTCTCCCAATTATCCATGTCAGCCCGTTCCCTGCACACATGCCGAGTCACCTACAAGGTGCTGGAGAAGGTATCTCTCCTGCCAACCATTATTGACTTATGATCCAGATCCCCCGCCCCGAATGACAGACACCTGGCAATGCAGGCACTACCTGCCTGTATACCTAATCAGTCTGTCCTTCTTCTCCTGACCAAATGTCACCCCACCCTGAACTCTATCACCACCAACAGGATATTCTGTTGCTGGTGGTGGCAAAGCGGCCCTGCTAGTGGATGTTGCCAATTGGTCAGGCTGTGCTGGACCAGACACCAGTGATTGAGATGTTTGGGCTGGCCTAGAATTAGAGGGTGGGTTATGGCTGCTTGCTTCATTGTGACTGGTGGTGAACTGGTGCGTTAACCAACACTCCCTTGTTGCAGTTGCCATAGGAGGATGCTGTAGCAGCCTGGTCTGTGACAGCTGATATGCGCTCACTGTAAACATCCCAGTGCCTGACTTCACAGAACATCAATGTGGTGCCAAAGGCCCTGTTCCTTGGGTTACCTTGCTTAATTGTATTTTAGCAGAAGTTGCACATTACTATGCATTCATATGCCCTGACAGTCTTTCCTGACAGTCCATGCCACAGAACCAGATGTGCAGTGTCATGGGCAGGGATGATTTATGATCCATCCTAAACTTTGCAATGAAAGCCTGGGTTCTTCCTACCCCTTCCATGAAGGCAGGCAATTGTGCAGTGGGCCCGGGCTCCTCTTCCTGAGACACCTGCTGGGGGACAATTCTTTTCTCCTCTGCCTGGTATTCTTCATCCTCATGCACCACCGCTACTTCCTGCTATTCCCTCCCCTTGTCTCCCCATGCACCTGTGCTGCTACCTTTCCCTGCTGCTGGGGTACCATTACCTCTCAGACACTTCAAGGTTCATACACTGGTCGGACATTTCACACCTGGTACAGGGAAAATTGATATACTGCCCACTGAGTTCTACTGCTCTCAAGACTTTCAAGCATGCACTTTGTTCTCACGAATAGCATAAATAATTTCTGTGGTTCTTTGCAAATGTTTAACACGTTTATTGCACACCAAGCAAGCAAATATGCACCCGCAGCAACTGTCAGGGACAGGCCAGGACACAGATGCCAAAATGGCAGGCTGGGCCTTTGGACAAAAATAGCAGATCATGATCCATCCTACTTATGCATTTGGTGCCTGGTGTCTCTTGTCAAATGGCATGGAGTATACATGCAATCTCTTTGCCCTCAAATGTTTTTTCTATGACACATCTCATGTGTTGGTAGAGAGCCTACTCTGCTTTACTGCTGTATAAGATATTCTTGTACCAGAATGCACTGTCTCGATTTTCATTGTGATGACCGAAACAGGTGTCGTGTTAGTTTAAGGAAATGCAGGTTGGAATGCAGGTATTCCCGTACACTACAATACAGGAAATACAGGTTGGAATATGTATTCAGAAGTTAGGGCATGGAACAATGGGCAGATGGGTGAATATATACGACTGTTGTTTACATTGCTTTCAAGGGGATACATAAGGTGGGGGACCCTAAAACCCCCTGTAAGGTGGACGGGGGAGTGAAGGAAGATACAGAGGGTGTGACCTTTTGTTTTAGACCACTGGATAACGGAACATAGTCGTTCCGAAATATGTTGTGCATGAAAGTTACAACCTCACACCCATAAAGATGAATATCACATACATTTTGTATAAATATCGGAAGAATCTAAGGGGTGGTCTGGAAGTAAGGGTGCCAGAAAGAACGTACCGGCACCCTTTCCGGAGTGCCATACTACAACGATGCCGGTAGGGGCCACGTATTTAACGGCAGGCCTGACCTTCCGGCATGACTGCCATAGAAGCACCAGCACCATTAACAATGGTGCTGGTGCTTCTGTGTCCCCATTTCCATGGAGTCCTATGGGGAGTAACCCTTTCCACCGCTGCTTGTGATATCCCGGTGGCACCAGAATACCCGGCAGTAAGGGTGTTACAGGAGAGAGAGAGAGAGAGAGAGAGAGGTTGTTGGTGTACTTTGTGGTGCAAAATGTGTGTCTGTATTACCCGAACATGTGCATTAATCTGAGCCACTGGCATTGCTATGGACAACTCTCCAGGCCATCAATTTGTGGCTTGTCTTCCCCTACGCAGAAGGGGACTAGCCATATGCAAACCAATTCTGGTACTGCGACCAAAAGGAGCGGTCCAGCCCAAACTGATAGGCCACGTCAGCTTGGAATGTGAACATAAGCAATTCTAGACATGGTTTGGCCATATCGGGCCTCAGCAGCGAGGTTCAGTTTAGCTCTCTATGAAGTAGTGAGCAAGGGACCCACATCTGGACATACCCCCTCTCTCACTTAGGGAAACAAAGTATAACAAGAACAGGCACTGGCAAAGGCAATAGTTTAGGTTTTTGTGTAGGCATGGGATAGACATTTCCGGGCAGTTCCATAATGGTGCTAAGTGGCTTTAAGATGACAACAGCTGGCAAATGATGATGTTAGTTCCTGGAGATATTATGGCAGTGCCTTACAAACCCTCTTTCAATGCCTATACAAGAGCCAGAATTGTTGGCTTTGTCAATTCTTGTTTTGAAGAGGAATACAATGCAAGTAACCGATGTAAGAACACAAAAATGTCTTTTGAATGAAGTGGCTGAGGCCACACGTTGTTTAGACATTATAATGACACCAGGAGGTGGTTCACAGCTACGATGAATATCCAAACATTTAGAAGGCTGCTTAGAAATAACATTGACATCCCCTTGCTCAAAGAGAAACCAGGATGTGTGTTTTTGGCAGGGAGGTGGGGGATAAAACCATAGCGACCAGCTTGGCCACGCCCATCAGTGCTGGATCGGATCCTGTGTAGTTCCCTGGGCACCGCTTTATTTTGATCTGTTGTCACGGGTCCCCTAAATGGGTGGGGCCTATAGGTTGGTACCTACTGGGCCTAATGGGTAATGCAACACTGATGGGCAGTCAGTGCCATAGGCATTTATAGGTGGGTTAAAATCCAAATAACTACAGAATGTGCCTCCCCATATCCCATATCTTCCGTCCTATGCCACAGGTTAATATAATAGTCAAAATCTAAAACGAGCCATGTGGATTTTCTTTTCTTATCAGAATTCTGCTGTGTCCAATCAGCATTCAGTATATCTATGATTACAAAACCAGGAGAGCTTCAAAATCCAATATTTGCCATAGCAAGTACAGAAAAAAGAGTTAAATAATTTTAAAGATAACAGATAGAAGTAATCAGTGTTTTACATGTATGATATTAATACAGACCTACGCTTGTAACACCCTTTCCTATACATGCAGATTTCTATTGTAAATTTAGCAAGTGTGATGTGAGAATATGTAGTTTCAGAATCCTTCACATGATATATTTCACCACATTTTAATGTGTTTGTTTCAGTTGTCGGGGGTGGTGGGTGATGGCAGTCCGATACTTCCCCCTCCCTCACTGTCAATTTCACCCTCCCACAACTACTTTGTTTACTGCCCTCATCCCTCTACCCACCCCAAACCTACCAGATTAAAATACAGGGAAATATTGTCATGAAGTCGAGCAAGTACAAAAAGCATAGAGGGTGCACTTGTTTAACCTGCACCACTATAAGAAATGCACCGGTCACCTTATTCACAAAAGGGACCTGTGCATTTCATGGGGAGTGTGCAGCAGCACGAAAGATGCAATGGACAGTCCACTTGCATGTATTAGTGGTATAAGTGTTGAGTGTGGTTACTGGCGTATAGAGCCACTGGCCAGGGGTCAGCCAGACCATGCTCTGCTTGAGACTAAACACGGCAACCTGCCACACTCGCCAGCTGCAGAGGAAGGGCAGCCTAAATATAGCAGGGTTGGCTCACAACCCATTATGAAACAGAACGAGTTCCTAAGATATCGCTAATTGAATTTCTGACCACCCTCCATGTTTTAATTTTTTTGCCGTGATGAAATGAAGGCCATATGTGACCAAACAGACATTGTCACACATTTGGCTGAAACTCGCGTTGGCGCAATGTCAACTAGATACTTGTGATTAAGGTTCCTTAACTGTATTAGATTTATTGGTTACAAACTGTAGTGATGTAGGTGTAAAACTCACTAATTCGTCACATATTACAGAGAAATGGCGCAGAGTGTTTACTATTGACAGCGCTTGCTAGAATTGTATACCATATAGGGGAGCTGGTCAGACTGTTCAGCTCCCAATTTATCCATTGTGCTGTATTTGTTGTCTTATTTGTGCATGTGGTTTTTTGTTTGTGTTAGTATGAATGTGAATGTGGATGTGTGGATGGTGGTTTATTGTAGTGCCTTTCGCAAGATAAATTGTAGATCATGTGGGGCGAGCGGTACCGTTAATTGTTTTGAATAATTGATGACTCTTCATGTATCCCAGTTGTGTGGTATTGTCTTAGGTTGTGATTCGACTTTGCACAATAATTTCTTGAATACATTTATAATCCCAAACCAATACAGTGCTCTACGTATTATCAAAACAAGTATTTATTTATCTTTGTGAAAAAGCACAAGGGTCTACCTTTCTTGTGTTGCTTACCTTGCCCATTTTGGGCCCCTGTTTGGGTTCTTGTTTTTAAGAGGAATTCAATGCAAGTAACAGATGTTATTATTTTTATTATTTTATTATTTGTGTTGGTTTATATAAATCTTTACAAAAACAGATAAAATGTAGATAACTAGCATAAAAAGAAGGAACAGAAAAATATATCTGCTAAGAACAATATAACGTATAAAATGTTTTCAGGTTTTCATCATAATACAGTATAAAATCACATATTCAGTGTCGGTGACAGTTCATTCTCTTTTGCTTATTTACAAATAAAACGGAGTTACAAATTCATAGTGTTACTCTTAGATACGATTTTGTCAATTGCCTTCATAATCGAAAGTAGAAAGTATATTCTATTTTAGTTTTTTAACGAATGTGTACATTTCTTAATTAAAACAAGTGACAAACATCTGATAAAAGTCTCAATATGGTCATCTTAAGTGAAGTCGACTTGCCATGAAGTATCGTCAGCCATGGATTCTCTAAGAAAACCCACACTAAGACATTTGCAAATTTACTAAAGTACTTGATGCGTTGCATTCTGAGCTTTGGACAAAATATCACTCAAAATATCAATCTCGGTAACACAACCGCAAAAATCACAAGTATTATTAGGATTTAGAATGCCATCTCGAATATGTACAATTTCCAGAGTTAGTAAAACATTCATTCTGAATCTCATAAAGCTTTTTTTAGTCCTTTTATCAGGAAAACAGCATGAATAAGGATCAGCCCTGCCTTTGTCTTTTTGACAGGAGATTACATGTCTATTGAGCCAATAATTAGACAATTCCTCAATAGTTTTTCCCCAGTCCAATCTTTGAGTTAATTTGTTTGCTTTTTTCAGTCTCATAAGTAAGGTTTCTAACGACAGATTCATTAATCTCAAAAACGGTTTGCTCTCTTTATGAAATTCATAAATGAAGCCTTGTTTCAAATTGCCTTCACATACTTCTTTACTCAATTTAGTGTATAAACGGTTTTCTGAGTTTATGTAAAATTTTCTAAAGAGCGAGAGTCTTCGCCAGATTACTATGCTTTGTAGTGATTGAATGCCCAGTAACTTATCAAACAAAGTGGCACACACTCAGGAAGAAAGTGAAAGACAGATTTCCATAATAAGGCTTCGATTTTACTCATTTCTAGCAATGTCCAAGTTCGAAATAACGCCATAACACAATTTAGATATTACGTTCGCCAGGTAAAACTTTGTCACAGGCAAGACTGAAAATCTACTGTATTTTCTATCTAGTTTTTTCATCTGTCTGGTGAGAGAATGTGTCTTGTGTTTCAAATAATTTCATTAGAAGGTCTTTGTGTATTTAGCTATAATAGGATAACCCAGGTAAACCATAGAAGATCTTGTTTGCAATCTACATTTACCTAGGGACCATTTATAAATAATACCTTGTTGTTTATTTTTTACTTAGTGTTATAATCACTGACTTTTGTGGATTAACTGTAAAATCATTTGAATTAATTTATTGGTCAAAAGGCAGTAAGTAAACTCTGTAGACCTATGGGGGTTTGAGCCATTAAAAGAAAATCGTCTGCATACACTACCCAGGACATCTTTATTCCTTCCATTCGTGGTGGTACAAACGAAACGTTAGCTAAAGGTATAGCAATGTCAGTGACATACATACATAAATACATATTGAATAGACAGGGAGCAAATATGCAGCCCTTCCTAGGACCATTTTCAATGGGAATAGAACATGATAGTAAACCCTGGTTATTCAATCTAACCTCTATAGAGGAGCCTTTAGGTACATTTATTAATATTTGTAATAAAGGCCCGGACATACCTAGTTTTTACAATTGTTTCCAGAATGTTGGTTGATCTACTCTATCAAAGGCCATCGAGAGATGCATGGATGCTATATAAATGTAGGGTACTTTCCCTGATCATATCCACTTCTGGAGACTGGATAACACTATGCCCCCACAATCTGTGCCCATATTTATACGAACCCCAATCTGGTTGCAGACATGGATGCTATTAGAATCCCACCAGTATCACTGCAGCAAAGATCTTTAAGTCTGCATCCTTAATGGCAATTGGGTGATAATTGAGGGGAGATGATTTGTCCCCCTTCTTAAATATGAGTACTATGTAGGCTGTTTTCCATGAAACTGGCATGCACATATTGGAAATAATGCTCTTGAACAAGATGCCCAAGATGGAGGCCCATAAAGGTACATTTTCTTTAAACACTGAGTTACCAATAAGATTTGGACCCAAAGCATTTGAAGATTTGGCTCGAATAATTGCTCGTTCAATGGCTCTCACCTCTATCAATCCCTGACAATAATAATTGCAATTGTTTTAACCCTTTGCTTGGATTGAAAAAGTAAGGATTTGTAGATATCTACAACGTGGTTTTACCATGTGTGTTTGGATATAGGGTTGGTCTGAATCACCATTTGATTTTGCTCCATTTCATTTATTAAGGACCAAAAGTCAGCTGTCTTATTTTTTAATTATTATTTTGTATAGTGCTTGCATCATAGCCTCGGCATCCCTTTGGAAGGCTAAGTAATGATGGGATTTCAGCCACTACTTCCTTCTCTGCTTTAGGCCCTTAATCCTCTTATGAACATCCTCCTTAGTAAGCATAGAGAAATTCAACCTGAGAATCTCTTTTGTTACCTCTATTTTCTTGTTCTTAACTGAGATATCAAATCTGTGGGGGTGGTTTCTAGCTCTTATATACTTTTTTATGGGCTTGGGTAAAGTACCCAGCATGCTTTGTAGATAATCACCAAAAACAGTGCAAGAATAAATGGCCTCCTTTGTACTATCGTTGCAGCACTCATAGTCCTTTAGAACTAATCTATTGAAGCTATAGATGTTTTTACTGTGCCAGGCTTTCCCGTTATAGCGCAAATTAACCTTAGCCGAAATCAGTAGGTACTCCCTAGAACACGTGGAGAAAAAAAACCTTCAAACTTTGCGCTGAACATAGCATGATCGCTATAGGGATTTTGTATTACCTCCAGATTAATTGCCAAGTTGTGTACATTCTTAGAGAGAAAAACATAGTCGATAACTGAACTTGCCTTTGTAAGAGTGCCCCTAATTACACTTACACCAGAATAAATACACACCTCTAGGGAAATAAGTCAAGAGAGATCTTGTAAGGATAACAAGTTTAATCTTACAAAATGGGGATAGTAGCAAAGGACTCTGCTGCCCGAATGGTTTTCTCCTATCCCTCTTCCGTTCCTTCCTGCCAAAGTGGTTTGATGCAGGGGTTTATATAGGCCTGACTTGCTCTGGTAGCATCACTGGATATGGATCATGGCTTCATCCCAATCTGTCCTTTTTCCATAATAGGGATGCCCCAAAGCCTTCTTTCTTCGCTGTCAGCAGTTTTGTCAGAGCATGCTGTTCTACATTTTGCTAGCTTATTCAAAAACAGCTTGCAGCTCTGCAGACTTTTACAAACCTTGAGGCCTAGCCCAAGGGAAAAACTAAACATTTTTGTGTGTACAAACATTTTTCAGTCATTCTCTCCATATTCCACTCATCCTCCACATTGTACTCTTATAATTTATCCCAATCTGAATTTTGTGGCAGAGAACATGTAGTTCCTATTTTTAACCTGCATGCACCCTTAATGGACAGTAGACAGCTGGTGAGTCAATTCGTGCTGCCAGTGCTAGTCATAGTGACGAACACTGCATGAGCGCCTGAGCTCAATTTTTAGAATCCCACCGGCCACATTCCTTCTGGGAAGGAGCTCGACTCCTCTAAAGTACTAAGATTTTACAATGCCTAGGATCTGACATTACAAATTTATCCAGCTAATAGTTAATTGCGCCTTATATTTAGACAATAACTACCTTCTTCAGTGCTTGCCCATGTCTGTGTATGTGATTATATTCGCATGAGAGCACCTTCCCAGTGCCCCTCCTCCTCCCTAGTCCATAATAGTGCCTTAAAGAGGTCTTGCCAAACTCTAAATTGCTTGGGGAATACTGAGGACCCAACATATTCCAGCTAGACCATGTAGGTGTAACGCGATGGTCGGTCTCCTTCAGAAAAATCATGCCCCAGCCTACAAGGAATGAACACCATTTCTCACCCTGCACCCTCTGCCTATTGGTTAAGCCACAAAGGCCAGTAGATTCTTTTGTACTAGGACCCTCTTGCAGTGCATTTGTGGGAATTGTATTCTCCGGGATGAGATGTTCAATAATGGAAAAACAAATGGACAAACAATTAGCATTAAAATCACCTACAAAAATAATGTCCCAACTGGGATAATTTTCATACCATGCTTCCAGTATAACATCTAGGTCCCGAGGATGTTTGAGAGAATGTCTGACGGTGTCCAATATAGATTAATCAGAAGTATATTCATCCCAGGTTTACCCAGCACTGAAATGATTACGGCAAGTAGGCTTTTTGACACTTTGCATGTTTCCAAAATACCAAGGCCCTTTCCAGTATTTAACCCAATTATCCATTCCGCTGGTCGCCCTCCGGGGGCTTGTGTGGCTGGTTCAACAATGATTTCATAACCATCAAAAACAGGAGATCCCAACATCCAGGCCTCTTGTAAAAATATAATGTCAAACAAGTCAAGGTAGCAACAAAGGTCAGCATCAGAGTACAGAGAAGAGAAGCCTCTAACATTCCATGACAGAAATGCCAAAGGCCCCTCATCGTTAAAGGGAACCCTTTACCTCCTTCAGTAGAGATGTGGCACTACACAAAGATAAGGTTAGCCAGTGTTAGTTTTTATTCCCAAATTCATTATCTCCAGTTTTGATGTTGTATCCTTCTTCATATTGTGAATTTGGTATACAATTTGCTTTATTCATTGGTCCCTGACTATCCCGTTCACCTCCCTGTACTCTATGTTCAGAGAATGTAATCACGTTGTAGCCCATTCCCTGGAAGTCGGAGTCATCCTTTAAGATGATCACATAGATAGTACGTGAAGGGATAACCAACCTGACATAATCATAACGGCTATGGTGTATAAAGTCCATCAGCTGAATGTCCATCGAGTTTACAAATCTAAGAGACAGAATTTCAGCGACAAGGGCCAATGTATATAATCTATTTAAGGAATGTCGGCACCCTTTATCAAACATAGAGTTAATGATGATACTAGAAACTTCGGGAAATGCCAGCTCTCTCATTAGTGGGTCCTTGTCTAAATCTAAGACCTGGTTGGGATAGCCCCCTGAATCTGTTCAATGATAGATTCAATGTCAGGATGGTACCTGGGTGCAGATGACTTTTGATTGGACCTATCTAAAAAGTGGTTAACAAAGTCTTTAACCAACGGACCCTTATTATGATCTGTCATCAATACAGGTTTCATGTAAATTCTGTCTCTGGCCCACACGTGCCAGCCATGTATTATTAATGCATTCCTTTCCTATATATTTTTTTGAAGTTTCAGGGCTGCTTAGCGATGTGGTCCCCTGTTTGCCCATCCCCAAATCCTGGCGATCTAACACATCGGTTTTGAAAACATATAGTGGATCCCTAGACAAAATGCTTTTCACAATTTTTCTTATTTCTTATTCGCCAAGGTGCCCGGACACGGCGTCTCCACTTCTGTGTGGCATCCTTGCCCCTGATGTAAGAGGATTCTCCTGTCCCTCAATTAACATTTCTTGCAAAGGTGAAACTAGGTCTGTTGGAGCCTAATTTGATACATGAGGGTGGGGTTTGTTAGTCTGATCATAGGACCTACAACTGGGGCTCTGACAGACACGAAAAAGAAACAGTATTAGTTGCCATGGAGACTGGGTCCTTTCATTTAAATATGTCAAGGACTGATGGTTGATAACCTTTCACTCTTGCCTTGTGTTTCATTACGTCAATTAGTCTTATTTGGGACAGTTGACACATTGGCAGGTTTTATTACATTACATAGTTGGTTCTCAGCGAATTGCACTTCTATAGGTATAGCTTTGCATACTTTGAGCGCCCCCATTATCCTACAATCAGCATCATCTCCATCCTCCAGCAAAGAAGCTTCCTTGATGAACCCACAATCTTGTGAGTCCTCGAGTGCAACCTGTCGTAAACATTTTCTAGAAGAATTATTCTCACTTTTTGGAAATATTTTTATATTGTTTTTCTTCTTATTGTTTTTTTCTATTTGTTTCATTTTTTGAAAATCTATTGTTCCGAGCCACTCCACTGGAATCGTCCATCATGCAGGTGTGGGATCATAGTATCCCTCAAGCACAAGGAATTTGGTACATTTGAGGGTTCTGTTTGCATCATTTTGTCTTTCTGATGCTCATAAACTCCAGTAGCTTTTCCCGGATTCACATCAATAATCTCCTCCTATGCCTTTAGTTTGCGCTTTCATTTCTTTAAAAATTTCAATATGTATACTTTGCAAGCTGGCATTCTCGTTGTAGCAGTCTAGGTCCCCCACAAGGATGATTTTTTCAGTTTTTGAGGAGAGCTGAAAGAATGCACCCGCTGCCTATTTTCTTCAAAGTGCTCAGAAACTTTTAGCAAGGAAATCTCTCCCGTCCAGTGGAATAACTTTGCTGAACATGTTGGGGGGATATGACATCTGAAGAAAAGATGCCCCAGCCAAATGAATGGGGACAAAATGGTGTGCCATGAAAGTTGGGGGGAACAAACACACCGTCCCCACTAAAATTACGCCCATGCTCCAGTCGAGAAAAAGGGTGGGGTATTTAATAAACACTCATTAAGTAGGGTTAATGCCGGTCCAACCCCTTTAGATAGTTCTAACACGGATATTTGAATCTGGATATCTTGGGGCAAGGAGCCCATATCATCCATAGGAATCAAATACGGGTCATTTGGCAGGATTTTATTTAAAGTGCTCGCTTCCCGAGCTTGCCCATGCAAGTAAAGTGCTCGCTTCCCGAGCTTGCCCATTCAAAGTCTTTATATAATTTTGTAAACGGGCCCCAATTGGATCCGCAGGCTCTGTAGAAGGAGGAAGGGGTAGGGCCAGCGCCAAGGAGAGGCTGTTCCTTCTTGTTGTAAAAACCAAAGGTTCACTTAAAATATTCTTCCTAGATGAAACCATACGTTATTTAGGTTTCCGCATGTTTCTTCAGGAAATTGTGCGATGAAACACTGCAATAGTAATCACCCAGGCCAGTCTAGGGATAGTTTGACATAGAGAATATTATCACCGACCGCCGCGTTGCAAACCAGCAAACAACTAAACAGCACAACTGCAGCTGCTACCCCTGCAGCCCCCAAATGCCGTCCCTGTTCCTGCCCCTCCCACTTTCTGGCCTTCTGGTTTCTTTCCAACTGCATTATCGTGTAGTTTTGCAGCAGACTCTTAATACTATGTCTCAAGACATTCACATGGGTAAGGCATTATACAATGGAGCACATGTGCCATTCATTTCCATACAGCTTAACATTTCCACATCTGTAGTAACTCCAGTAGTAACTTTTGGTAATCTATGCCTGGGTGCCTTAATATTCCGGGCTTGGTACACTTCCATGATCCTGAAGACTATAAGATTGCTCCTCCGGCCTCAACACTCATACAGCCACATTACGGGGTTGCAGGTAACCAGCCGGTAATTCTGTTGTGTTACTGGCAGACCCGCCTTACCGTCGCACCACTCGATATCCCGGTATTACCGGGATATTGTGGGTGGCAGAGAGACGGTAAATTCCCATTCCCACGGATTCTCATCGGACTCCTTGCGATGGGATTGCCAGGGTCACCAGTATTGGTGGTAGCGGTGACAGTGATTCTGGCATTTATCTGCCACTAGGGGCCTGAACTACCAGCATGTCAGGCCTGCCGGTAGATCAGTGCCCCTACTGGAAGACTTGTGCTTTGCCAGTCTGACAAAAAATGCTGGTGCTGGAATTACCAGCAATTTTTCCGGCATTTTATCTGGACCAGCAAAGTTGTAATGATCCCCATAGTCTTTCAGCCGCTAGAGAGGGCTTCCAACTTCTTTAGCAGCTTCCATGAGCCCTTCTTTTTGTGTCTTGCTAACACCTCTTAGACACTTTGAGCATCACAGTCTTTGAAGAAGGGTACTGTGCCTCTCCTGAAGCATTCTACAATGGCACATCAGTGAGAATAAAGAGGAATGGTTTGCAATCAGCCATATTTGAATTCAACAATAGCCCAAACCGGGTTGTCCCTTGTCCCTCTCCAATTTGATATTGCCCTGGGACCCCTAGCTATTACCATAAGGGAAAATTGGGAAATTACATAGCCGTGAAGTCCTTTTATTTGCAGATGATGCGTTGGTGGTCCTATCTTAGACCCAGAACCTCCATACGCAGCCTGATCTCACTGATGGAAAAGTACGGGTCAATCTCGGGGGAACCAGGTGAAATGGAGTATGTCTAGGCTAATGCCAATATCAACGGGAGTATGAGCAGAATAACCCCAAAAGTGTCCCTTTAAATGAGAGAAAAAAGTGATCCAATGTCTTGATATTGGCATCATCAGAATCCCAGCCAATACCTTACACTTGAATTACGTGACTGATAGAATTAAGGAAAGCATGGAGGGGTGGGTGCAGCTGGGTCTGAAGACCTGGGCTAGTTTGAACACTATAAAAGTGACTATTCTACCCAGGATCTTATATATCCTATGCAATTTGTGTTGACCATGTTCGAATGTAGCATACTGGAACTTGCAAAAAAAACCTTTTGAATTTCTATGGCTTCTGGCCAGAGTACCTAAGATCTCCATGAACACTCTGAAAATTCCAGGGAGAAAGGAAGGGTTTGGATATCCTGACCTTTGAGGCTACCACCATGACTTAACTATGTAACAGGTGAAGTTCTGCCTGCAAATGCACAACTACTAAATGCCCGGCTGGACCTAGTTGGAACAATAATCTTTAACCAATAAATACCTATGACATGCACTGTTCTGTGTTAATGTGAAGTTCCTCACCCTTCTCTGGCCACTGTCAAGTTCACAAGACTGGTATTTTGAACCCTGATGAGGAAATCTGGTTGACACCATCTCATCGAACCATTATCGCCACTTGAAACAACAGCAAGACCAAGGTGGGAGGGAACCTATCTTTTGGAAGTCATGGTTCGATTCTGGTGTTGAATGTGTAGGGGATGTGTGAAGAGGAAGGACAATGTTACCAAACCCACCACTGTAGTTATGTCAGACTTTGAGATCATTTTAATGTCGACGGGATACCTTGTTCGGAATTGGCAAGGCAAACCTGTATGTTCTAGTAGTGAATGACAATCTTCATTTTATGGAAAAGGTGCAAAGTGATTGGGAAAAAGACCTAGATCTTGAACTATCAGTAGACTAATGGCACAAGCTGCTGGAGTGTGATCTCTGAATCAGCTTGATACACAAAACAGTCTACATGAATCAATGAATCCTGTTGCAAAACTATTGGGCACCATTACAAATGTATAAACTTTGCCTGGGGGTCAAGTGTTGGAAACGTCTAAACACCTAGAGCTGGATACAAACGCATGCTCATTGACTGCCCAAGCGTATTGACTGCCCTGCCATAGCAAAGCTATGGATGAAAATAGGTGAGAGATATCAGCAGCTGCTGGGGCATCATGTAGTCCTTGAACCCACTGTTCAGTCAACTCCGTCATAAACATTTCCCAGACTGGCCCCTTTCACTGAATGGTAGCCTGTCAGGGAATAACGCATGAGCTTACTGTGCACACGATAGGACCTGGAGGTCGCCGATTGTAAGGTAAAGAGGTGGTGTTAAGGGGTAGGGTGAGTGTGTTTGTGCATGTATGTGTGTGGTGTTCTTGTGTGTGTTTTATGTGTGGGGGACAGGGCGGGAGACTGGGGGTGTCATGGGTGTCCCTGCAAAATAGAGGATAGGGCATTGGCTAGGAGGGCAGGGAAGAGAAAGGGGAGGTGCGGGTGTCCCCCAAATTGGGAAAGAGTAGGGAAAAGAGTGCTTTGAGGAAATTTTGTTTCCCTGCACTGCCGAAACCAGACTCAGGGAACTGGGCTTCAGTGAAATTGGCCTCCGGGGAAACATCATGGATCCCAACCCACAACCATACTCTCCAACAACTTGTCAAACATGGTGTCAATGAAAAGGGATGACCACCTGTAGCGCAAAAGAAGGATTATCTCAAGCAAGACTATAATTTATCAAGCAAGACTATAACTCTAAAAGATTGGAAATGCTGAACATCCTTGAATTTTGAATGTTGGACAGAACGAATGGTAGATTGTTACTCCCTAAGATCTTGAAGTTCATCATTTTCAGCTGCACAAGGTCCATTTCATAAGAACCGGAACTACTTCTTGTATCTCTACACATGATTGATTTGCCACCCATTTTGGAAAAAGGTGGTCATGATATACAAACCTAGACCAGCCCAGGTGGTGTTCTAGCCCATGTGATGATTTGCCCCTAGTACAGCCTATGGTACACGCTACCCGTGCAGAAGAAAATCATCTAGTGAGTAGATTTCTCCCATAGTCTCAAGGCATTCCTATTATGCTGTACATCAATTTGGCATTATGCCCGAGACTGCCGACCATTAAAGCATAAGGTAATGACCCCGGGCCCCATAGTTACAGGTCCGAGCATAGTGGGGGTCTTAATGAAGGCCCCAGTGGCATTACCTATGCGATAATAGCCCGCAGTCGAGGGGCATATTGCCATTAGTACCTCGGGCCATAAGACTGAGGTACTAATGTTTTTTTTTTCCCAGCTACGAGACGCGTCTCGTTTCGCAGTCAGAAAAAAAAGTTTTAAAAGTATAAAAATGTCCGGCACAGGCAGAAAAACGTAGTCCGTTTTCTATTTCGGTGGCCGCCATAGTAAACTACATGTAGTCCCTTCTCCCCTTCCATGGTGGCCATTCACGTACATTGAAAAAAAAAAGTACAAAGAAAAAATGGCCACCATGGAACAGGGAGAAGGGGCTATGTGTAGTCCCTTCTCCCTTTCCATGGTGGCCTAAAGGAAACAAAAAAAGAATAATGAAGACCAGCGTGAGGGACGTGCACGGAAGTGAGCAGGCTTTCCGTGAGGTAAGGCTTGCGAATGCACCAATCAGTGCGTTTGTTTCCTTCAAAATAACAACTTAAACACAATACCTTCGATGGTTGTATGAAGTTTGATTTCAGTGGCAGAGGTTGGGTGGGTGCATAGCAGTGGAGTGGAGGGTTAGCAACCATGGCTCGGAGGAACTATAATGTTCATCTTCCTTCCTGTTAATGGTATGCTGCTTTGTCAATTTGAGTTTATTAACGCTGCATTTTGAATGCTATCTGCTATAGAGCATGCTATAGAATATAATACAAAATAACACACAAGGAAGAGCTTCTATTTCCACAGACTGTTTTTTTTTCATTTTTGATTTATTAGCAGATTGATTGTTCCTCAAAGACTGCATTAGAGCGAACATCTCTATTTCATTCGATTCTGTCACGCCCCCTTCGTAGAACACTTGCTTGTCGATATTTTATCTGCGACTTCTGTTTCTCTGGCTCTTTTCTCTTTCGTTGCACCTTGTGATTTATGATTCTGATTTCCCATCATCACAATGATCTTGTGTGCGCTCGTCAGGGATCTGGGACATCTGGCCGCACGGGGACAGCTTATTGAACTTCATAGTGCCACTATTGGTATGAGGGTGCACCCTCCCCCATTCTGCGCTCTCCCAGTACCTTACAATTCCCACCTTCCAAACCCTAATCTACTTTTCTCCTGTGCCCCACCCCTCCCCAAAGTTGTCCCTCTGATCAACGTAGTCAGTCAGCTGTGGCCAGCTGGGAGGATACCATGTCCAGTTTCTTCTCTTCACTCCTTTCGTATCACCTCGCCATCTTTTCAGTGTATCTAGAGTGTGGTAAGGGATGTCAGGCAACTGATGGCTTTAAGCGCTATATTTCTTTCATCATTTTTCTATTGCAGCTTCTGTCTCCAGATCAGCACCTTCGTATTCTACTTACTACCCCCTTCATTGGGGTTGATGCATTATTTACCTCTTTCTTCCTGTACAGCTTCCAATCCATCTTCTGAATTTTGACTTCTTTAACTTTTCCCAACATCTCTTTGATATTTCAGGCTCCCTCAGGTGTTTTCTCTGCTATATTATGAGCTTCCCATGTGGCCTCTGTGTCCCATTATTTTTAGATAGCCTACCTGTTCCTTCTTTGGGTTCTATCATGTGGTTGGCAGCATCACGGCGGTAATTGCACAGGGATACCGCCAATGCGAATAGCATTACTGCTACTTGGTCCGGTGCTATTAGCACTGGATCCAGAGTACTGTTAAGGTAGTAATTACCCATTTTTCTCAGAGTAAATAGGACTCTATTGGGATTTTCTAGTGCTATTACCGCCGGCGGTAATAGCACCAGCAGTAATAGCACCAAAAAAGGGCGGAAAGCTGCAGAGTTACCTCCAGCTCAAAGCTGGAGGTAAATCTCCAGCTTTCTGGCCAAACTTGGGATTGGGTGGAGGGGTAATGCAGCGGTAATAGTGTTACCACCACATTTTTGCTGCTCCTTTGTCTTTCTCGTCATGTCAATTTCTAACACCCATTTCATAGCTACTTAAGTCATTCTATCCCTTTTGTTGTGTCCAAGGAGTTAGCCCTATGTGCAATACACAGACCTTGACTCTGCCACTTAACTGGTGCCTTTCAGTTCCCAGGATCTCTGTTCACTCACCCATACTCAAATCTTTTACCTGGCCTCTGGTTACCTACTGCAGATGCATCACCTGAACACATCTTGAAGCCGTTTGAAAGATCAGATGTGGTATTCCTTTCTCAATTTTTTTTCCAATGTATTCTAATATTGGGCTCTTTTCAGCCTTTACCCTAGTGGTGCCTTAGAAAGTCACTGATAACTGCCTCATAGATGCCCCAGCCCTTGCTGTCGGGTGTGGCGAAATGATGACTTCCATGCAGGGTGGCAAGAGTGAGTAGTGGCAAAACTGCCTACTCAGCTCTCACACCTCCACAAACAATAGTGATCCCAATCATAAATGTAAAACAGGAACAGTCAAGAGATATGCCTCCTTCACCTTTTGTGGGAATGTATCCTGAGGGAAGGCTATACTCTTAGAAGGGGTACAACAGCAACACAAATAGCAAGAGTACACAAGCCACAAAATAAAATAATATCCAATCAAGGTTCTATAAATATTTTAAATTAAACAAATCATATGAAACGCCATTCAATATATAACATACAATCATCATACAACTGATTATTAAAACACTATAAAACCCGTCCCTGTAAAAGAAGACAGAAAATGCATAACAGTTGTGTGTAAGCACTCTGGATACTATAGCAGGGATGAACAGGAAAGAATTGCAACACTATCAGTGAATGGATATCGTCTTCAGGATAAAGATGCAACAAGGGCTTTAACCAGTCACCAAGGCCCAAAGAATGGATCAAGTGGACAGGGGCTCACAATAGTACTAGATTCCAGTTCTTATACTGTTTGGCGGGCTGAACCCGGTTTCAACATGTAATGCTTCTGGGTTAAACCAGATTTCAAAGGCGGTGAGTTGCATTGATCCCAAGAGATGAGTCAGCATAAGGTCAGGTTCAAAGAGGTGCTCTATGCATTTCAAAGGAAGCTTCGAGTGGTGCAGGTTGATAGATCACCAGGAGGGATTTGACAAAAGAGCATGGTTCGAAACATTGAGTATCTCTGGTTCAGGTCGATGAGTGATGTGATCCTCCAGCAGTTTGAGTCGAGGTTCGATGCAAAGGCCTGGTTGTTAGTTGCTTGGTTCTAAGACATGACAGTTCACAGTCCTCTTCACAGTGCATTGGTGTCCTGGTGCTGGGCCGGTACTCATCTAATCTTCGTCCGATTATGAAGGGAGCCTGCCAGGGAGCATGTATTTCTCCATGATCTCTTGCTCAATATGAGGTCCAGTTCCAAAATGATGCTGACGATACCCAGCTGTTGTTCATGCTATCTGGTGACATTGTTAAAGATACTAATTATATTAACAACTGCCTTTGTCTGAATGATCAAAAGACAGAAATACTTCTGTTGGTGACCTCCAATACTATCAAGAAATGTGGTCATTCCTACAACTTCATGTCTATAAACACTCAATGAATCCCTATATTAGGGACAGCTAAATCCCTGGGTATCTACCTGAATACTGTGATGAATATGAATGCCCAGGTCCCAGCCACTGTTAGCTCCAGTCATTACTTCCTTTGATTTGCTACACCAGATAAGACCATTTTTCTCTGATTCCAATGCTGCTGCAATAGCTAGGGCCATTATTGTGACAAAACTTGACTATGGCAATTCGCTGCTTGCTGGATCACCATTATATCAGGTTGCAAGGCTTCAAGTGATGCAAAATGCTGCCGCGCATATTGTGACCAACATTCCAAGAAGGTCCCATTTCATTCCAACACTGAAATTCCTGCACTGGTTGCGAGTCACTCAGAGAATAAAGTACAAAACCATGACTATTACACATAAATGTATTTATGGCGATGCTCCATCATAACTTAAGGCTCAATTACAACCATATAAACCATTTTGCTCTCTCCACTCAAGTACACAACAACTTCTAACTAATAAGCATTACAACCATAATCGTTCTTGTGGCAGATGTTTCCAAACATTAGCCGCAGACTGGAGGAACGCACTACCAAATTGTTTGTGCCTTGATTCAAATCTTGCTTCCTTTAAAAAGCAGCTGAAAACATATCTCTTTAGAGAACACTTTACATAATTCTCATGCATTTCAATTTGGTTGGACCTTTTGATGCCCCTTATTTTCGGTTTATTTCTTATAAGCTCTTTTTGGGTTCTGTTTGAGAAATGATGGGGTCTGCTTTCTGCTGCAAACTAAAAGAATCTTAACATGGTTGAGTTGGGGTGACAGCTCGCTATATGGTGTTAGCACAATTTGAACCACTTATATGCTTGTATAGTTATTAGAGGTTTATTGATTATTCAAAAAAAGAAAAAAATATTTTTTCAAAAAAATGCTCTCATATTTAGCTTAAATTCTTTGAATGGTGAGTCCTTATTGGGTCATGTTCCAAATTGCATTTATAAAAGGTAATGTTCCAAGTTGCATTTATACATGGAGTCCTTGTTTGATAATCCTCCAAAGGGCTATTTTGGAAACTAAAGTTATTTCTTATTGGGTTTCTTATTCAAATTCCTGCGAATAAAGTGTCTTGAGCGTCTTATTCTGATTCCTCGTGAATAAAGCATTTTAAACAAATTCCTCGTCTTACTTTGATCCCTTGTAAATAATACTTTTTGAACACATTCTTCTACACGTGTTTCACCATTTAATGGATTTCTCATGAGGAGGGATTACACATTTGGTTGCAGACGAAGGCTTCCCTGCATGTAGCTCACTGCATTTTATCTGTAATTGAAGTAGTGAAAATAGGAGATTGTTTCTACATTGCTGCAAATTTAATAAACTGCAATTTCTGATAAAATTCTGATTATGAGCCAACTCACCCATTCAAGTTGTGTGCCAAGTGTCTCTGGATATTTAGTTTTGAGGGTTCGCCTTGTCGGGTAGAAATCCCTATTAGATAAAGAGACAAAGTGGGAAAGTGGGTGTGCATTAAATGGTGAAACACGTGTAGAGAAATTTGTTTAAAAAGCTTTATTCACAAGGAATCAAAATAAGACAAGGAAGGCTTTTTGGTATGAAACACCTTGGTATGAGGCTGGACCTTTTGTTTAGGGTGAGCTATTGAAGCTTGTTTCCTAGGAGGCACCTGCTGGGAGTTTACCTGCTGTAGCGAGGTATTACGCAACCTTACAATTGATCAAAGGTACAGTATTTCAGCCCATTGTCTGCTGCCTAAGCAGAATTAGGCGGTCTTTCTAGAATACACACAACCCTTCACTGGCTGACCTGAGCTCAGAGTGCTGACATGTGTATGCTACAAATCAGATGTTTCTTTAATAATTATGTGAACTACCAGCTACCAAACCAAAGCCTAGATATGGCTTATATTTCAAGATTAGCTAGCCACAATGTGATAGTTTATCATAATGATTAGGTGTGGGATGTTTCACCCACGCATCCAAGCCCTACAACATCATTGTGCATTGCTGGCAGCGGAAACATCATAATGGCCGCCGGAAAGCATGCTGCTTGCCAGAAATCATCCAAAAATGCACAGTGAAAACCTAACAGATAGGCCACCATCTTCTTTTGCCTCTGTCAGTGTTAATACAGGAGACCATTGCCAGACCCTATCCTTTGGCTGCACACAGAGCAAAATCAGTGCAAAGGAATATGGTGCTGTTCAAAATCTGTTTTAATTAATGTCAAAAATTGCTAAAATCATGAGCACAAAACCACCAAACAAAAAATCCAACTTCTGGTTGGGTGTTCTACATTACTCTACTGCAGAATCCACATCAATACAATGTTAGCAAGGATAATATGGCAGTACCGGTGCTTGACACTGACCGGCGCTGGTGATCTAAACTCTGACAGGAGACATGGATTTCAGAAGCTAAACAGTATTCTGATGCAGCTCAGACTTCTAAAGATTTGCGGTCCATGGGAAGCCTTCACACCTCAGAACTCCACACAAGAAGGCAGGAAATCACAAGTTAATGTAAATCAAATGGAGAGTGGCACCCTGGACTGAAGCCCTGCTAGCAGGAAAAACCAGACAAAGGATGCCTTCAGCTGAATAGGGTATGCTGGTTTCGGGTGTGAACTGTCAACACTGCCCTGGGGGAAGGCAAGACATCTGATCTCTGAGTCAAGCCAAGTTTCTAGGGGCGGAGACAAACGACTGTGGATTCAGAGAGTCCAGCAAATATATGTTTTGTGAGAATACTGATAACTAATTATACCAAGCGGACAAAAATGTACAATTTGGAGATTCTTAAAATGACAATTTCACTCACAATTTGAGACTAATAAGAGTTAGTTGTTTAGCTGGATGTTGTGTGATGTTCTGAGACCGAACCCCGCGATTTATTAATATTACAGACACTGTGGCTATATCAGAAAAATGAAAACTTACTGTAATATGCGCAGAGAGGGGGTGTACCTCCGTGGAAGATTTGATGAAAAACCAATATGGCGAGACCCACTAAAAGCACAAAATGTTGTCATTTCTGAACCCAAGCTCTTAAAAAGATCAGGGTTGAACAGAGAACTGTCTTAAATTAATCTGGGATGTGTACATGTATTCTCAACAACTTGTGTAGCTTGGAAACATGTTTGGTTATGAAAAATTGGGTTCTAAGTAAAAGCAAAGGGGCGTCTCTTAATTGGATTGTAAAATAGTAGCATCACTCTGACTCACTACCCTTTCTCCAGTCAGGGCACAGAAAATCCTTTAACCTATCAAATCCTTAGTGGGTTGGGCATAGGAAGTCAGCCTTCCCACCCACTTTCAAAAGAACCACCAAGATCCAGATAGGGACATCCATTTTCCACTCTTTAATCGATTTCTGCGCAGCACGCTGCCCGTCCATATCCAGACAAAAACTCCAGGCTGCAGAACTTACACTCCAGATAGGCTCCAGAACTTGAAGCAGAGAGGCCTGAACCAAAAGCTGAATCCTTCTCAGCAGTCCCCAGAATCCAGCAACCTAACCAAACTATTCAACAGCCAGGTGAGCTGTTTGATTCTGGCTAGAACCCTGTGCCAGACCCAGACCAGACCGCTGTGCAGTGCTGATAGCAGACCCAGACCAGACCGATGTGAGCAGAACCAGTGCCAGAGACCGTCCGGTGGC
The DNA here is from genome assembly GCF_040938575.1 of Ambystoma mexicanum. Classification (NCBI taxonomy): domain Eukaryota; kingdom Metazoa; phylum Chordata; class Amphibia; order Caudata; family Ambystomatidae; genus Ambystoma; species Ambystoma mexicanum. The sequence goes on from NC_090939.1 coordinate 524,701,537, forward strand.
GGGAGTGCAGTCCCAGGCCCATTCCAGTCCAAAACTAGGAGTGAGTATCCAGCCAAGAACTGTGCGAAGTTCCAACTCCTTATAGTTTTTCCGTAATCGCGATCGACGCACTCGGAAAAAGTGCAGCGAATTGCAAACTAGCTCAATTTCACCACTTGTAAAAATAGCTGCTTCTTGCTTTCCACTGCTGAAATTAGTTTTCAACCTGATAATCATTCCTGAATCATTGCTAGTGTTGACCTGAACTAATTCAAAGTAGCTGTCACCTATCCTGAATCTCCTATAGGGAATTAAAATAATTGTTAGCATATTTTTCACTTCATTGCAAATCACATTTAAAAGTATTTTTGACTGTTTAAAAGCATACCGGTTGCTCTAAGCTTGCTAGGGGGGAACTGGAATTTGAACTGCATTTTGATTGTATTCCTGAAAACCTGTGTGCCCTCATTTCCATCTCTTCATATTGCATAGGGGGGGGAGTGAGTTGTCACAAGGCAAAAAGTGATCATATTATCTCTTGTTGAATCCATATCGAGTTTTATTTCTGAGCATGCATTCTTTCTCATCATTGCTTTTCCTTGAAACCATACAAAGTATTCTCTGCTACCTTATCCTTTCTATACCAACTCCTAAGTAATCAAAGAATTGTGCTACTGTAGATTATCCATGTTTTGTTTAACTGTTTGCAGTCCTTTTCGGCTTTTACTTCCTCTTTGGGCGATTTCTAAGTGCAAATAATAAACTGTTGTTTGCCTGGATGCTGCACCCTTAAGTTACATTACCTTACATTTATTTTAATAATTAAGTAGTGGTGGTGGTGTGTTGGGTGAGAAACTCTGATTACATTAGCCTATTAGATGTAGTCACCTAAGTTCCTTATTGAGTAAACATATCTCTGATTAATAATTCCTCTTTCGTTTTGTCTCTCTCATTTTTATGAGTTCTTTTATTAGTAAATTTCTGTAAACAATGAGAGGGTAACATCAGTTTAACCAGACTCTTTGTATCATTTTTCGAACTTCATTCAAATGCCCTCTTTAGAGCAGTCACATTTATTGTAAAGGTAGAGCAACTGTGAACCTCTCCCCCAAAGTTCCAGAATACTAAAGTTTAAAATGCTTTTCACACCCAAAATTATCTGAAAGAAATTAGATTAAATTGAATTACCTTTTATTTTTACTCGGTACGATTGCCTTCAGTCCACCATAGTCCGCGCTACCTTTCGGTGCTATTTTCTATCCTTTATAAAGGCCGCGATTGCGTAACGTATGATGTCACTGTGTCATGTTACGCGATGACGTCACACGTCACGCCTTTACGTTCGGCGGCCATTTTGATTCTCTATTTCTGCCATGAAACCATAGTGATTCCTTTTTATAACGTTTGCCTAGTTCGAATGTATCCTTCCTATGGATCCTTTCAGACGGGTCCATTATTTTCAAATCAAAGCAAAAACACAAAGGAAGGCCAAGAAAGAAAAGAATTAATAGAGCAAATTTGAGAAGAGACTTATTTCAAATTATAACCATAAGGTAAAAGACATTTTTTAGGAAAAAATAAAAAACTGCAATTCAACACATATTTTCATAAAACATGATAAAAAGAAGATATATCAAGACATGATAGTGCTTATAACTTTTTGGGTACAATTTAGACAGCCTTGCATTCTATTTTCATAGTTCAGCTTTCTATAGCCAATAGGCCATCTCATGTTCCGAATTCAGGCCAGAGTGACACGTGTCCAGAATACAAATCCATTTCTCTTCTTCTTAGCTGGAGCTCTCTATTTCCACCTCTTTCCATTGTGTCAACTCTTTCAATGCCTAAAAATGTAATTTCTTTTATTTCAGATATTTCATCGATTATCCATTGTTGATCACTGTTATATTCATAAGTGTGCTATCAAATATTAATTTATTCATAAAAGTGTGATATATATATATATATATATATATATATATATATATATATTGTTTAATTTTTCCAATAAACCTTTTAAGTTTTAAAACAAACCTACTTCTTGGCTCAGTGAGGTCAGGGGGATTCAAAGAGAGGGACGTTATATAAGGGTTTATCATCCAGATTTAAGAGCTTGACATAAAAATATATAAATAAGGGCTTCCATTGGGCATTCCAGACTAGGCATTGACTTAGTGGGATTGCTAGATTAAAGTCACTTACAGAGGGGGGGCTCGTACCGGGACGTCTGGATTAGGTCTACCACTTGTGCAGCTTAATACAGTGTGCTAACTGACATGATACATAAACCCTGTTGGATCACCACGCTGTGTTATGCTGTAAAAGCACTCCTCAAAGAAACGCTCTAAGGAAACGGTCTGTTTTGCAAAATAAAATACTAACTTCTGTAAGTCAGGAAGGAAATCAATTTCCAGAATGACGACACTAGTAGACATCAAAATAGCCAGAGAGCACCTCTTACATAAGCTATTTGTGAGAGGCGAATGGACGGAACAGGATCAGACGGTGTGGTTGCAGGCAATCGCACCCCAGATCACTGAAACAGGGTCAGATACATGGAGAGATCAGTGTCCCTTACATGTGGCCCTGAGTGAACTATACATGGCCCCTAAAGCCAAAGATGAGCACGACAAGATTGCCAGGATAGCGGCATATTTATATTTATATATAGGAGCCATACAGGACAAATGTGCTGAAGGACAAGATCTGGCAAATAAGCAACTGATGGCATTAGAGAAGGCCCAATCAGACCTGGACTCTTCTGAGCAGAGGCTGCACAGGAGCCAGGAGTCAGACAATGATAGTAGACAGTATCTCATTAAAATAAAAGAGGATATGGGTATCCTGCAACAGGAAAAGGCAGACCAGGATACCAGATTTCTGGCCTTGCAGAATGAGTACCAAGAAGGTTTGAACTCCCTACTGCAGAGCCCGAAAAAGCTAGAGCAACAACTGGACTTCAATAGGGCATGCGCAGAGCAGGTAGTCACCCTACAAAGCCACCTAGATAGAGAAAAGGCAGAGAGCAATAAACTGATTTTGAAAGACCTGGATACCCAGGCAGAATTTGATGAGGAGCGCCAGAGAGCGGGTGCCCTTCAAAGGCAGAGGGACGACCTGGCGGCACAGAGACAGGCTCTTACTCAGGAAAGGGATACCTTAGGCCAGGAAGTCTGCCAATTAAAAGGGAAGTTGGAGGAAAATCACCTGTCCCTCCAGGGACTGGGTGAACTCCAAAAAGAGCACCAGAACTTGTTGGAGCACACCAGGAGGGTGGAAGATGCTCTGGCAAGAAAGGAGCAGGCCAGTAGGGACGGTACCCAGGAGGTAACCCTCCTGCAGCAAAGACTGGCCCAGTACTCCAGGTTCTACATTATTTCGCCGAATGATTTTACATCGTGGGACTTTTCATCGCCATCCTTTCATTGCCAAAAACTTCTTTTTATTTATGGGGGGGCTTCCTCCCCCAAACCACCCTTACTTAAATAATCATACACCAAACCGCACAAAACACCCCCCATAAAAAAAAAGTTTTTGGCGATGAAAGGGTTGGCGATGAAAAGTCCCACGATGTAAAATCATTCGACGAAATGCGTGTATAGCGTACTCCAAGACTAACCAGGAAGCACAGAGAGAGAATGAAGCCCTCTGCCAGCACAATGATAGGCTCCAGCAACATGTAGCCATGCAGGAGAGACTGATAGAGTCTAGTAAGGCCTTTATTGAGGAACTGAAAGTGCAGGCTCTGGCAGGGCAACAGGGAGCAGGGGCTGACAGAGATGAGGTTCGCTGGGAAAGGGAAACACCTGAGCATAACCTCAGGAGCCCTAGTACCAGAGGCCTTCATCTCTTCCAGTCCTTGGACTCTGCCACCCCCATGTCCCATGGCGCACATGAGCCCAGGGCCACGGGGATGGCAGATTACTATCCAGCCCAAAGTATGGGGCTCATAGGCCAGTACCTCCCAGTAATGGATGGGCGGGCATCCGGGTTGGGCACCCAAGTACAGCGCAATGTAATGGGGAACCCCGAGAGAGTAGGCCCTCTAAGGGCATTCTGAAAACCTCCGCCCAGTTAGGTCAGTGGGGGGGGGGTACCCATCAAATCCAGGCAGCAAGGAGGAATCTGAAGACTCCTCCGCGTGTCCCAGGACACAAGAGACTAGGTCCCCACATTCTGACGGCCATTCCCAGGCTCGCAGAATCCGGGAAAACCTGGAAAATCAGACGGGCACCTCTGGGAGCAGTGCTTCTGAGTCAGAGGATGAATGGACCAGGGTTACCCGAACCAAGAAGGCAATAAGGCAAAAAGGGCCTTGCTTAAGGACCCCTTCAAACAGATTAAGGCAATCAGGAGTGTCATCACGCCTTATCACAAGAACGCCAAGTATTCTGTGTGGGAACACTTGGAGCTCTTTGAGCAAATGATGGAGACTTTCCATTTGAAAGACAGCAGTAGCTGCATGCAGTAAGTCAAATGGACATTCTCCCCAGAATACTCCAGTTTCTTTGTGGGGCTGGAGGACCAGAATCATTCAAGATGGTCCACATATAGGGCGGCCATCTTGAAACACTTTTCTGTTCACCGAAATCCCCAAGAGGCTCGTAAGGCAGCCTACAATTTGCAATGTGGGGAGGATCAGGCACCACAAGAATTTGTGCAGGAGTTGAAGCGTGATTTTGCGCAGACTACCAAAAGGGTGCGCACTGATAGCAAAGAATTTGTTAAAACTTTTTTCCATGCCTTGCCCAAATACATAATGACCCAGCTAGTGAGAGATTTTCATGAGAAAAGGTCACTAGACTGGGTCATTGAACAGGACACCTGAATCTATGGGGTGCAGAAGCCTATAGAAAATAAAAGTAATGTGCAGAAAAGCCCCAAACCGACCAGCACCTGCCAAGGTGGCAGAGGTAAAGGTTGCCCCCGTTTTAGATTTGGAGATGGGGGGGCCTAAAAACTTGCCTGCACAGAATAATTCCAAGCCAAGAAGGCCCTCGGGCCAGTCACAGACAGGGAGTCAAGGAGGTAGTCCCACAAATGGGATCCCTCACTCCCCTGATTATGTAAGTCCCCGCTACAAGGGAAACCGACCCATCCTGGGTTATGTGTGGACTCCTCCAGCCCAAGGGGGGGATCCAGCCAAGCACCTAACCCAGGGAACTTCCCTCCTAACTTCCCAAAGGAGGGCAGAAATTCCCCAAATCCTGGGCAGAACTTTTTCCCCAGGTATCCACCCAACTTCCAGCCCCAAAATCATCCATCCTTCAATCCCCACTTCCCTGAGCCCAGACCACCTAATCCGGGAGAGGGGAGGCCAAGGGTGGAGGGGTACCCAAATCTTACCAACCCAGGGTACTACCAGAGAAGGGATAGCTACCCTTCCCGGGATCAGCCAAGGGGAGAAAACAGAACCATGTATCAGCCTGAGCGGGTTTCACAGTTAGAGCGCCAGGTCCAAAATATGGCACAGGAGCTGGGTCGCATGCTGAGGGCTCAGCAGAACCCCCAGATGAGCATGCCGGCACAGAATGCCCCAAACTCTGGGCCTGGTGCTCCAGAACAATGACGGGGTCAGCACCCCGATAACCCACCGGTTCCCAGGGAGGAGGCACAAGGGGAAAGGGGGGTGTAAAGCCTTGGAGGAAGCATCCTTCCCCACTTGTAAACAGCCCCTGGAAACCCAGGAACTGGAAACAAAATCTCCTACCCCTGAAAGTCTGCCACCCAAGGAGCAGAGAGGAGGTAGGAGAAACAAAGGACCCAAACAGACTCACTTTGAGGAGGAGGTACAGATCTTCCAATTTGAGGGAAAAATGGGTCCCAAGGGATTCACAGACAGACTGGGTAGATGTGGGGACTGAGCTAGCGCCGCCCATCATCTCATCCCAGAACCAACATCATCAAAATCTCCTGGTTCAAGCCCATCCTGGTGACTGCCTCCAAAAAGGGGGGCGGGGGGCGGCCCAGAGCCGGAACCAGGGGAACTCAAAATGTCTCCTATCTCCAGTTGCCAACTTTTTCTTTCAGATTCCCAAGACTCTTCACAGAATTCTGCCCAAATCTCTTCTCTTTCCTTGTGCAAAACCAGAAAATTAGCCCACCAGTTGTCCAAAAATGTGCATTATCTGTGCCCCCCTGAGGAGAAGGAGGGAAGATACTATGCCCCGGTACAAGTACAGGGGTAGGGTACAATTTTAGCACTGGCGGACACTCGATCCCAAGCTACCCTTCTGTCCAGAAGGGTCTTTGACGAACTAAATGCAGGAAGGGGGGAGAATTACTGTATTCCTCTCACCTCTCTTCCTGGACAACTTCAGAACTTTGACGGGAAGGAAATTCCTGTCGAGGGGATGGCGGATTTGGACATTAAAATTGGGCGACACAAGGTGAGACACCCGGTCATAGTAGTGACTCCAGAGGGCACCCCTTGTTTACTAGGGAATGACCTCCTGAGAAGGTTGTCACCCCTAATAGATTGGGTAAACAAGGTTCTCTGGACCCAGACTAGCCGACCAATAAAATTAAAACAGAGTGTCAACCATGTTAGTTTAAACGGCACATGCCACATGGTTGAACATAAATCTGACCAAGTAGAGTTTCACTTCCCGAACAACCAAATTCCAGACGTGACAGTAATAGCAGTAGGACAACAGACTGGTGATGGGGGTCCTCTCTATTTCTGAAAATCAACCTTCCTTCCAGTTTAAGGTGGTATTCCACACTGGAAGGAAACACTCTGAAATTCTTTACCAATCCACAATCAGACATTCCCACTCCTATAGTCCAGAAAGATGTGAAATCAGCTCAGAGCCTGGCTGATATTCAGCAAATTGGGGAGCAGTTGTCCATCCCTGTTCAGTTAAATGATGGGAAGGACTCTGTTCTCGTCCGAGTATGTGTGAACAACGGTAAGAGCTTCATCAGCGAAGCCATGTTCCGCCAACTCTCAAAAGATCCAGCCATTCCCACATTCAAACTGATAGACAAATGGGAAATGGATCTGGAAACACCCAATTCCAAACATCTCCAGCCAAGCAGGTGTATGCTCAAAATCTCCATTGGCAACAAGAGCATAGTCCATAATTTTTGGGTCGTGCGAGACGTCACTGCCGCGTTTTACTTCGGCAGTGACATTCTCAATCGCTTTACCATTAGTTTGGACTTAATAAACTTCAAAGCTTGGTCCCGATTAGCGGATAATCCCATGGGCTTTGATGATCCAGAAAAAGCTTTTAGGTCAGTTCAATTGCTACCTTATGCAGTTGAAATTCAAATTAAAGAGGAAGTCACCATCACAGAAAGGACCCGACAATTCTCCCTGGAAGTGAAAGTTAAAAGGACAAAAATTGATAAACCCTGATGCTTATATTCATCTAAATGCTTCTCTCCAACAGCAAGGGTTGGGGTTAAACCCAACACCATTAGTCAACATAGAACATAACACCATTCCAATAGAGGTGGATAACAGCGACTTAAAGAGTATTACTCTAGCCGCAGGCACCATTATTGGAATGGCGGTTGATGGCCGACATTTCTCCATTGATTTAGGAAAAGAACTGTTAGGACCAATCCCCAAGGACTGTTTTGACAGTGACAGTGATGACAATACAACACCAGACAGGATCTTTACCCGGCATGGGGGGAACTTCCTGGTGTACACTTCCTGCCCTTATGGTAAGGAAGATGTGACTTGTGACTTCAGGAGGGATGAGGTGATTTGCCAGGTCCATGAGGGCTGCCTTTCCCACCTGAAGCCTCCAGTCCAAATCAGCACTCTGACCAGGGACTTCTCCACCCAGCTGGAGGAGGCCGCTGAGATAGCAAAACCAGAAGTCTTTCCAGGCTTCAGGCAGATGGTTGAAGAGAGTGTCAACCTAGCTGATGCCTGTGTGACTCTGGAGCAGAAGCAAAAGTTGAAACAAGTTTTCTTGGATTTCCAAGATCTCTTTGCGGTGGACTCATATGACTGTGGTCACACCGGCATCCACACAAAAACAATTTCCACGGAACCTGGCATGACTCCAGTGTTTGTGACACAATATCGCTTGCCTCTCGCATCCATGGAGTGCCTTACTGAAATAATTAAGAACCTTGAGTCCCGGGGGATAATCCGTCCAGTGCACAGCACCTTCAATAATCCGGTGCTGGGAATATTGAAGCCAAACGGCCAGTGGAGACTCTGCGCCGACCTTAGGGAGCTCAACAAACGGGTTCATACTTCCCGATGGCCTCTTCCCTACATTGACCAAGGGCTGGCCCAGATCCAAGGGTCACAGGTATTCACTGCAATAGACCTGACCAATGGATACTGGACTGTGCCTGTCAGTAGGGAGGACCGATACAAACTGGCTTTTACCTTTGGGGGCCAGCAGTACACATGGGCCCGGACTCCCTTCGGATATCTCAACTCCGGCAATTAATTCAACATTTTCCTACACAAGGCCATGCCCGACCTGGGTGCGAGGGGTAACCTGGCTTATGCAGATGATGTCCTCATCAAAAGTTCATCTGTGGAGGATCACATAGCGGAGATCTGTTATATTCTGACACAGTTGAGGGCCGCCGGAGCAAAACTTTCCTTTCAGAAAGCACAGTGGTGTAGAACCCGTGTCAATTTCTTGGGGCAACAGATTACTCCTCAGGGTCTCTGTCCCCAGGAAAAGAAAGTGGAAGCACTTCAGAAACTAAAGTACCCCACAACTCTGCGAGAACTAAGGAGCCTCCTTGGACTGACTAATTACAGCAGAAAGTTAATTGAGGGCTACGCAGAGATCACCAGACCCCTGATTCATCTCTTGAAGGGGGGGGTCAAGTGGGAATGGGGTCCAGAACAATCCGAGGCAGTAAGACAGCTCAAAAGAAGCCTCTCACAGCACCTTGCCTAGCTTACCCTGTCAGAAACAAGGAGTTTTTATTGGAGACAGGGTTCTCTAATACATGCTTGACTGCAGTATTATATCAAAAGCATGACAAGGTCAATAAAGTCATCTCCTTTGGGAGCAGAACTTTATCCTCTGTGGAGGAAAAATTCAATGATTGTGAGAAGGCACTCCTGGCAACGGTGTGGGCATTGAAGAATTACCGCCCGTTTATTCAGGGGAACACATCATAGTGGAGACTCCACACCAGCCTCTGCAATATCTCCAAAGTGACAGAATCCGGCCCGGAAATGTAGGTAATTCCCGAATTACTTCCTGGATCCTGTCAATGCAAGGCTTTCCTGTAGAAGTAAGATATGGCCAAAACAAGAAGAGTCCCCTCGCGCAAGGTCTGGCTGACTTGCATGATTGTGCCAGAGAAAACTGTCTCGAGGACGAAAGTCTAAAAATCAAGGACAACATGGAGGCATACCTTAATTCCCCACACAAAGTCTTTGAAGAAGATAAGTGTGAGGGAATGCCCACTGTCTATGTGGATGGATGTTCTGCTCCTACCATGTTGACAACAACGGGGAAAAAGAACTTGTGGCCGGCGTAGGGAATGCATGGGTGAATGAGTCCCCAGAACCGTCCGCTGGGTACAAGATTGGTCCCCGAAGTAGTCAGGTGGCAGAGTTGATGGTTGTGCATCAAGCCATCCTCACTGCTGTCCAACATCAACTCCACGAACTGGTCATAATCACAGATTCGGATTATGTACGGAACAGGTTCGTGGAGCACCTGCTTAATTGGAAAATCAGAGGCATGTTATGTGCTAATAACAAACCCATGAAACATGGGAAGTTAATCCAAAATATTGATGATCTGGTCACCTCGAATGGGATGATCATCTACTGGAAAAAGATCAAGGGTCATTCCAAAGTAGAGGGACCAGACAAAACTGCAAATGTCTTAGCTGATCAGCTGGCCAAAACCGGGGCCATCCAAGGGAATCTAATAGAAATTGAGTCCCTGTTGGGGGAGATCCAGGTCACTGCTATCACTAGGTCCCAGACAAATGCTCACAATGATCTTTCAACTGCACAATGGAGTAAGGAGACCCCAGATGCTGATTTGATTATGGCTCAGAAGGGGGATCCAATAGTTGGTAAGTTTTACCAACACATTGAGGATCCTGAGAACTTACCCTTGACAGATATCGATTACATTGGGAAAGAGGACCTTAGAGTGTTGCTGAAATGTCCAAAAATGTTCCGAATCCAAGACGGTTTGTTGGTAAGGAAATCCCAAGCTGGCCATGATCAGTGGGTGGTTCCTACCACATTCCGAAGCCTGATGTTAAGTCACGCCCATGATGCAGCCACAGCCGGTCATAGGGGGTTTCAGACAACGCTTGAGATCTTAAGAGAGGTTGCATACTGGTCACACATGGGGCAGGACCTCGTCCAATACTTGAAGGGGTGTCTTGTGTGTGCACAATTTCAGCCAAAATCCGTCACACACCTTGCAACTCTTCAAAAGAGGGGGATGACACTGCCGTGGTCAGATTTGCAAGTCGACTACATAGGGCCCATGATTCGCTCCTCGAGGGGAAATACGTAAATGTTGACAGTGACATGCTTATTTACTAAATGGGTGGAATGTCTCCCGGCCCCAAACTGCAAGGCAGAAATGGCAGCTGCCCTGATGATCAACCACATCTTCTCGCGTTTTGGACTACCCCAAAGGATTGAGTCAGACAGAGGTAGCCAATTCACCAGCGAAGTAATGACAAAGATGTGGGAGATACTGGGGGTTAAAAGGAAGCTACACATTGCTTACCGGCCAGCCTCTTCTGGTGAAGTAGAACGTTACAACAAAACCATTGTGAGCATCTTAAAAAAGTTTGTGGCAGATTCTGGGCCAAGTTGGGATATCTGATTACCTCTTGTCCTAATGGCCATCAGATCTACCCCTTCATCTGCAACTAAAATGTCACCATTTGAGTTGATGACTGGACACAGGATGGTGCTTCCCCAGCATTTGCTCTACAGGACCCAAGAGCAGACATTGATCAATGCCTCCACAACTCATGAGTATGTTGAAAATTTAAGAAAACACCTTCAACATTCTTTTGCCTATGCTCAGTGAAATCTAGAGAGATCAGCCGAAAGCATGAAGACCCACTATGACTTGAAAACTACTAGGAAAGAGTACAATGTAGGCGACCGGGTTTATCTATACAATTTCCAAAGGAACCAGGCCAAACAGCGGAAATTTCTTCCTACATGGAAGGGACCTTTTGAAATTATAGACAAGATCTCACCAGTCGCCTACAAGATCCACATCCCCAAAGGCAGTTTGGCAGAAGGGGAAGACAAGTGGGTCCATATTAATCAGCTAAAGTGTTGCTATCCCAGGCACACTCTGCAGCAAGTGGATGAGTCCTCTGCAATCCCAGAGGGGCCGCTCCAGATTAATAAATTTCCAACCCTAAAATATCCCACATATAGTCTCTAAAATACAATGATAAGAATGTAAATGTCTCCTGATTTATAAAATGTATATGCTCACCCCACTACATTAATAGTGGTGGGGAAATGTCTACAAATATGTTTCTGCTGCTTTTGCTTTGTCATTCTAGGTGAGAAGAGAGAGAGATAAACCATGGAGACTGCCCAAGGAGGATGACCAAGGAACCGGGAGCAAAGATCCGAAGGGTGCGGGGTACCGCCCAATACTCCCATCAGGACCGGCGAGGAGAACCGATCGATCCACCCTGATGGAGGAAAAGATGCTGAACTTTTCCATCTGCGGAATCAGAAGAAGATGAGGCGAACATACCAGTCTTGCGAGTTCCATTGATGGAAAATCAACACCATCGCAAGAGGGGGGCATGTGGGATGTTTCACCCACACATCCAAGCCCTACAACATCATTGTACATTACTGGCAGCAGGAACATCATAATGGCCTCCGGAAAGCATGCTGCTTGCCAGAAATCATCAAAAAATGCAAAATGAAAACCTGACAGATAGGCCACCATCTTCTTTTGCCTCTGTCAGTGTTAATACAGGATACCATTGCCAGACCCTATCCTTTGGCTGCACACAGAGCGAAATCAGTGCAAAGGAATATGGTGCTGTTCAAAATCCGTTTTAATTAATGTCAAAAATTGCTAAAATCATGGGTACGAAACCACCAAACAAAAAATCCAACTTCTGGTTGGGTGTTCTACATTACTCTACTGCAGAATCCACATCAATACAATGTTAGCAATGATCATATGCTATTAAGTAAAATCCCCTTTTTGAAATGTATTAATTCAAGACAGCTGCCAAAAATGGGTGCAGTACCGGTGCTTGACACTGACCGGCGCTGCTGATCTAAACTCTGACAGGAGACATGGATTTCAGAAGCTAAACAGTATCCTGATGCAGCACAGACTTCTAAAGGTTTGCGGTCCATGGGAAGCCTTCACACCTCAGAACTCTGCACAAGAAGGCAGGAAATCACAAGTTCCTGTTAATCAAATGGAGAGTGGCACCCGGGACTGATGCCCTGCTAGCAGGAAAAACCAGACAAAGGATGCCTTCAGCTGAATAGGGTATGCTGATTTTGGGTGTGAACTGTCAACACTGCTCTGGGGGAAGGCAAGACATCTGATCTCTGAGTCAAGCCAAGTTTCTAGGGGCAGAGACAAACGACTGTGTATTCAGAGAGACCAGAAAATATATGTTTTGTGAGAATACTGATAACTAATTATACCAAGCGGACAAAAATGTACAATTTGGAAATTCTTAAAATGACAATTTCACTCACAATTTGAGACTAAGCTGGACGTTGTGTGATGCTCTGAGACCGAACCCCACGTTTTATTATTATTGCAGACACTGTGGTTATATCAGAAAAATGAAAACGTACTGTAATATGCGCAGAGAGTGCGTTTACCACCGTGGAAGATTTGATGAAAAACCAATGTGGCGAAACCCACTAAAAGCGCAAAATGTTGTCATTTCTGAACCCAAGCTCTTAGAAAGATCAGGGTTGAACAGAGAACTGTCTTAAATTAATCTGGATGTGTACATGTATTCTCAACAACTTGTGTACCTTGGAAACATGTTTGGTTATGAAAAATGGAGTTCTAAGTAAAAGCAAAGGGGCGTTTCTTCATTAGATTGTAAAATAGTAGCATCACTCTGACTCACTACCCTTTCTCCAGTCAGGGCACAGAAAATCCTTTAACCTATCAAATCCTTTGTGGGTTGGGCATAGAAGGTCAGCCTTCCCACCCACTTTCAAAAGATATAAAAAGAACCACTGAGACCCAGATAGGGACATTCATTTTCCACTCTTTAATCGATTTCTGCGCAGCATGCTGCCTGAACATATCCAGACAAAAACTCCAGGCTCCAGAACTTAGACTCCAGATAGACTCCAGAACTTGAAGCAGAGAGGCCTGAACCAAAAGCTGAATCCTTCTCAGCAGTCCCCAGAATCCAGCAACCTAAGCAAACTATTCAACAGCTGGAGGAGCTGTTTGATTCTGGCTAGAACCCTGTGCCAGACCAGACCACTGTGCAGTGCCGATAGCAGACCCAGACCATCCGCTGTGAGCAGAACCAGTGCCAGAGACCGTCCAGTGGCGGGAGTGCAGTCCCAGGCCCATTCCAGTCCAAAACTAGGAGTGAGTATCCAGCCAAGAACTGTGCAAACTCCTCTCTTAGTCTAAAGTAATCTCATCCCATCCATTTCAACCTATTTAGATCTGCATAGAAATCGTGTATCCATTCTGTGATTTCAAAGCTGCAAAAGTGTCATCTGTCATTCTGAAAACTTGACATTATTTCTGAAAATCTACCTCCACAAAAACGTCCGTATCTTTTGAACAGCACGTCCAACAAACCCAATACGACATTCCAACTCCTTATAGTTTTTCCGTAATCGCGATAGACGCACTCGGAAAAAGTGCAGCGAATTGCAAACTAGCTCAATTTCACTACTTGTAAAAATAGTTGCTTCTTGCTTTCCACTGCTGAAATTCGTTTTCAACCTGATAATTATTATTATTCCTGAATCATTGCTAGTGTTGACCTGAACTAATTCAAAGTAGCTGTCACCTATCCTGAATCTCCTATAGGGAATTAAAATCATTTTTAGCATATTTTTCACTTGATTGCAAATCACATTTAAAAGTATTTTTGACTGTTTAAAAGCATACCGGTTGCTCTAAGCTTGCCAGGGGGGAACTGGAATTTGAACTGCATTTTGATTGTATTCCTGAAAACCTGTGTGCCCTCATTTCCATCTCTTCATATTGCATAGGGGGGCAGTGAGTTCTCACAAGGCAAAAAGAGATCATATTATCTCTTGTTGAATACATATCGAGTTTTATTTCTGTGCATGCATTCTTTCTCATCATTGCTTTTCCTTGAAACCATACAAAGTATTCTCTGCTGCCTCATCCTTTCTATACCAACTCCTAAGTAATCAAAGAATTGTGCTACTGTAGATTATCCATTGTTGATCACTGTTATATTCATAAGTGTGCTATCAAATATTAATTTATTCATAAAAGTGTGAGATATATATATTGTTTAATTTTTCCACTAAACCTTTTAATTTGCAAAACAAACATACTTCTTGGCTCAGTGAGGTCAGGGGATTCAAAGAGAGGGGCGTTATATAAGGGTTAATCATCCAGATTTAAGAACTTGACATAAAAATATATAAATAAGGGCTTCCATTGGAAATTCCAGACTAGGCATTGACTTAGTGGGATTGCTAGATTGAAGTCACTTACAAGGGGTGTAGATCAGAGGTATAGATTTAAATTAAACTGCTGTCAGCAGTGACATTGCTGTTAGCTGTGGCTGTCAAACAATACACCTATGACCTTTGAACCCGCTCTGTGCCGCTGAAGATCAGTACCTGCAGATCAGGAGGCTGATGCAGCAGGGCAAAAGTGTCACCATATTTTTGGTATGCAGATTTCCGAAATGGGGTCTGATTAGCAGACCACCTCTTCTGAGATTGATTTACACGCATCAATGTATTGTTTAATAAAAAGCAAAAGAGCCAGGTCTTCTACACCCTTAACAGATGGCAAATCCTCACACCAGGCCTTTCGGTAATCACCCAAGGTCAACACTGTCTGTACCAGAGAACTTGCCCTGTGGCACTCAGCTTGGAAAAAGCTTACTGTTCTCCAGCCCCAGGGGCTTTCCTTCCCTCAGATGTATTCCCCACATAAGGATAATTTGCGGCACATAGAATACAGTTAGTAAACAAAAAGAATCTCCTATTCATGGGGCTGATGTTGATGGGCTGGTCGTCTTATCTTTGGTGATTTAGGGCAAATAAGTTCATCATTTGCCATATCAAGCTACAGTTCTTTACTACTAGATTCAGCCTGGCTCAAAGGTGCCCTGACAACTATTCTTGATGTGTATGCTAGTGACTAGCAAAACTGCAGACACTCTGGAGAGAATGTTGTTGACATGGTAATTGTCATGCATCATTGTGTAATTCGAGGTTTGTAACATGCTTCTGAAGCCGTATAGAAACTAGCCAATTGTTCCAATGGCAAAAATGTCAAGGTCCAGACAGACAGCTGCAGCAAATTGAGTGAGTTCCAATGCACCACAGAGTCTCTGCTGGCGCCCCTTCCCTGGGCGTGTGAGACAACCAAATCCCCAGAACACCCTTGAGTGCAGTGATCTACAGTGGACACCTATATGGTCGGACTGGTCCATAACATTGTCTCGGCACCAATAAAAAAGTGACCCAGAGTTGCAAATGGCTATTTTTTCCTTTTATGACAGACAGTTTCAATATTATCCAAGGGAGAGTTTTTTTTAATATAAAATGTGATGCAAATTGTGCGTATTAAACAATATTTATTCAGCGACACTGGTCAAAGCTATTAGCCTAGTGAAGTAACTCATCAAACTGCCCCACATTGGCCCAAAAAAACTGGCCCATACCAGAATTTAGCATTTTGGTTCGGCCATGGGTCTATTGCCCTATGGGCCAGTACGAGCCTAGACACCAACGTGACCATGACGATCCCCTCAAGTGAGGGTGGGCTTTCATTTGTCAATTCCAAACGGAGTGCAGTGGCTGTTCTCCTAGCATTCGTTTTCTTTTTGGAGTACAACTAATGATGTCAAGAAAGTGCTGCTTTTAATCCACCACCAGGGTCTTCTCAGAGCCACCTGCATATATCACTCCTTCAAAACCCCCCACCCTGTGGCACAGTTACCTCTCTGCCTTAAAAAGAGGTTGAATAATAAACAGGTCATTTATCCTCCAGCAAGAAAGTCAGGGTTAGTGGGAGGCCTACTCTTTACCCGAAAAGCTGCAGGTATTTAATTAACATGTATGTCCCTTCTGTATACACAACGTTGCTTCAAGAATGCGTCTGGTTGGAGATGGGCTGAAAGGTGAAATCTTTCAAAATGGATACTTTGGTCCAATGCTTTGAAATGCAAATTCTGTTAACTGAAGCAACTCTCCGTATTCTTCTGAGCTCTGGCTGTTCTTTAAATAAGGGTTTTGGTCTGAAACTGGTACATTGTAGCCTATTATTAGCCACTGCTCTTTCTAAAAATATGATTCTAAAATATAAGCACCTGTCTCAAATGGCTTTGAAGGGAAATCGGTTGTCATGCTGCTTCACGTTCGTCTGAGTATTTTTAGCTTTACAGGATGGCTGCTGAAGAGGAAACAGTTTAATGACAGCATATTATTTCTTCTCTTAATTCTTCTCAAGTGACTGCAACTGCCTCATCATTTCTGAATGCAAATTGAGTGCCATGCTGTTCAGCTAATTCTGTGACTTTAGAGCTGTTTAGATTTAGAAAACGGCAAATAGTAGCTCAAAACAGCATGTGGATTTTTTATTATTATTTCTAAACTGTTCGTTTTGGTTCTTGGTTCTAGGACTTCCTGGTGCTGCTCAGATAGGGTCCAGGGAGACAGAGGAGAATGGACGCATAGGGCCTAATTCATGGAATGATTTGCGCTGAAAATAGGGATCTTGTGCGCAAAATTGCGCACAAGCGCCAGTTTGTGTATTCATGAAACACAATGTGCGGGGCTTACCAGGGACTTGCGAGGAATCAGCGCCGGTCCAACACATCACAGGGACACCACAAACGCCTTGCGCGAGACTCGTAGCGAAGGGGTGTTGGGTTCTGCACAGTCACCTAAAAAAGGGGAGGAACAAGTAGAATGGGGAACAACAAGCGAAAATATGTGTGTAATGAGGGATGTACCAAAATAAAATCCTTGCAACGCCCATTCGTGTGCTAAAACAGGTATTCATGGAATTGACCAGGGCTCGCCGGCGTGCGGTAAAATACGTGCAAATCCTGAAACACATATGCCATGCGATAGCTGGCGGATACGTCAATTCGCATATACAGCTATGATGAATGTGCCATTTGTTGTAGCAGTGATCGTGGGACAATGCAGGAGGAGGAGGATGGCCAGGGCCCGGATTTTTCTACCTAGAACCAGCCTTTTTGGGATGCCTGATGACCAGGTCTATGGCAGGTGTTGGTTTACACCTCATATCATATTAGACCTGGTCACGGAGTGGGAGGATGACCTTACACCACCCACCCTGTGCTCCCAAGCACTGACCCCTGTGGAAACGGTGCTCAATGTTCTGCATTTTTTGGCCACTGGGTCATTCCAGCGGACAACTGCCATAGTTGGGGGCATTTCACATTCCACGCAGTCACGCTGCCTGCACCAGGTCTTGGCAATCATGACTTCATGCCCCTCGGTCCGCAGCACATCTACATGCCCAGAACACCTGCAGAAAGGCAGGCCATGGTCCAGGATTTTTATGGGGTTGCGCACTTCCCTAGAGTGCTTGGTGCAATCGATTGCACCCATGTGACTCTATGTCCACCTAGGGTGACAGAGCACATTTATCGCAATTGCAAGCACTGGCATTCCATCAACGTGCAGGTTGTATGCGATGCCAAGGGTATCATTACTTCTGTATATGCAAACTATCCAGGGTCCACCCATGATAGTTTCATATTCAGAATGTCAGCCCTACACCGGGCCTGGAAGCTGGGAGGCATGGCAACACATGGCTCATTGGTGTGTATAAATGCCCATCCTCATGCATGCATGTCACACACACACACAAATACACACCAATGACAAACTTTTCGTCTGTACAGGGGACAGTGCTTGCCCTCTGGGCACCTATATGATGACGCCAATACAGAACCCTTCTACACCACCCCAGGTAAGATACAACACAGACCATATTGCAACTCGGGACATAGTGGAGCGCACATTCAGAGTGCTCAAGTCACGTTTTCGCTCCCTTAACCACTCTTGTGGAGAGTTATTATATATGCACTAACCCTAGCGTGCAGGATCATTGTGGCAGCATGTGTCCTGCACAATGTTGCAACATGGCGGGGCGTACCGGTGGACATGGTGGTGCCCCCACACCCACAACCACATGCACGCCGCTTATGCATGGCAGGTCAAAGGGCACGTGCCGAGGCTGCCCGCACCCAGCTTGTGGCTACATTTTTCACCTAAAATCCAACCCCTGTGAAGTGCACACAGCCCTGGCACATTCCAGGTGCAATTCAACGGATGACAAAGGGCCGATCATCTGTGCCCACCAAACCACCCTGAGAATATGTCCTTGGAAGTGCAACATTGTGTGCATCCCTTAGAACTAAAACTAATATAATTTGGTTTTCCAAGAGAAACACATAGAAGAGGGACTATGCCACTACCACCATGTCAAACTAGACATCCAATCGCCTGTGTGTCACAGAAACTGTCCCATATGTCATGTTAAATAATCACCAGACTGTGCTATGGTATGTAATGTCAGCGGAGACAGATACATGGCCAATACATAATATGGGTGTCTCAATGCACTCAACGATGTATGGAACAAGTACAAAAATAACACTCGCTCATAGAGATCCATCATATTTTGGACAGGAACAGTAAGTAATTGGATACTGAACTATACTAAACTATCAACAGGGCATATAACCGTGAATCTGTCGGACAGTGATTCATTATATTTTCACAAGTGCATCAATAAACCATCATGCAGGGATCAAGGACAGGGTGGAACAGACAGACACCGTACCTGCATGGTGCAATCAGAAGGAGCAAGTGCACAGATGTTCAGAGGGGTGTGGTATTCGGAGGGTGGTAACACATTCAGGGGTGGTTCAAGTGCAACCAGTCAGTGCATGCTTGGGTAAGTGCGGAGAGTCTCTCTGGTCATTCCCCAAGTGCAGCGATGATGACACTAGTCCACGTCACAGAGGCAACTGCCCCACAAATTGCTGGGGTTGACAGGGGCGCGTGACACCTTGAGGCAAATCAAGCAGCCATCAAGGAGCCAGGACAAAATGAATGGAGAGAGTGAGAGAGCAGATGGATTGCTTAGCAGAGAAGAGGGAGAGAGAAGGAAGCGTAGAAGATGAAACACATGTGTAGGACATGGAAAGCAAAGAAATGATTGCCCAAACCGAGGGTGGCAGAATGTGTATCCCAGAGGTTGGCCCCTACTGACAATAAAGATCCCCTGCAAAAAATCTCCACTGGCACAAATGAAGAAGGTCGGAGTAACATGATGAAATGGCTCTAGAGGGACAGCACTGAGGAATGAACATTAGCAGATAGGGAGTAAGCACACATTAATAGTTGAACCATAATTGCGACCCAGCACATCTGAGAAACATTCCTAATCCTCAGGAAACTGCTCACCAGAGGCAACTGAGTGGATAGCTTTGTTTCTACATGATAGGCAATCCAGGATTGTTTGGGGAAATAAAGCCTCAAACACCAAACCAGTGGATTGTGGAGTTCCACAGGGAGCTAGCTTTTCCCCACTGCTATTCAACTTGTATATGCACTGCCTTTGTACCATGCTGTCCCAAATGGGTATATTTTTTACCAACTTTGCCGACGATACCCAGCTGGTCTTTGAGCTCAGTAGGGATTATAAACAGGACAGCGACAAACTCTCAACCATATACAACACCATCGAGAGTTGGATGAAGGACAACTGGATGTGCCTCAATGGCTCTAAGACCAAGCTTATGATCTTCGGATCCACACAGGCTAGAAAGAAACTGAGCTCCCCGTACTCTTCATTCAGTATCAAAAACACCCAAATCCTAATATCTGAGAAAGTGAAGACTCTGGGAGTCTATCTATAAGCCTCCTTAGGGGCAGAGGCACACACAGCCTACCTAAAGAGAAATTGCCAGTACCATAAAATACTCTTGAAAAAAATTAGACTCTTGCTCGATCATAAGAACAGTACCATCATTTTGCCAGAGAAACAATACTATCCAGACTAGACTATGGAAACTCCTTGCTCCTAGGAGCGAACAGTAAATGTCTGAAACAATGCCAGGTCATCCAAAATAACGCCATCAGGACAATTACAGGCAGGTCAAGAAGGGAACACTTCACAGGAGAGAGAAGAGAAGAGATCTTCATTGGTTGGCCAGGGAAGAGAGAATTATCTTCAAGTCGCTCACCATGGTCCATCGATGCCTATATGGCAAAGCTTCGCTTATTTAAAGAAACAATTTAAGTGGCACGCGCCATCTAGGTGCCTTAGATCATCCAACAAAGGCTCCCTACAAACTACCTCAACGAAAAAGCAAAATGGTCTTGGCAAGGCCTTTCCGACCAGAAGTATCCAAAAATGGAATGAATTACCAACTTCACTGAAACTCGAATCTAACTATATTCAGTTCAGGAAGAAATTGAAAACACTGATATTCAAATAAATCTTTGAATTACGACAAACCTAGCACTATGAAATAACTGCTTGGCCCACTTTTGTCCCGTCTTTGTTTCTTACCGTCTTGTCTCTTTGGAATGCGCTCTGATGCCTGCGGGCTTTAGCGCTATACAAATAAATTAATAAAATAAATAAATCCACAAACCCTGATAGTGATTAGATGTGCAACTCATTAGACCTGATAAAAATTGAATGAGGCACACCTCAGCTCAAACATCTGTCCCTGCCACAGTCCACAAACAGTTCACCATGCTACACCCTCACAACCAACCATGAAAGGTGTACACACAGTCGGAAAGCACAGTTATCACAATCAGTAAACAGTGTCCCCAGCAATCCATTAGATCAACAAGACCATAACCATCATTGGCATCACCCCTGGGTGAGTAAAAAAAACCCTTGAGCAATAGTGACAGAGGTAAAGGTTAGTAAAGTCAGAGTGAACACACACAGTGCCCCGTTCCAATGCAAACACCACCGAAATGTCAGCAAATACCATGCACTCACCTCTCTGTGGAAATCACCTGCCTTGCATACGATGCACACCATCGGGAAACGCTCTACCTACATGGAATGCAATGCAGAGTAACAGCACAAAATACATGAACACAGTTGACACCAGAAAGAAAATATGCATACTGTATGACACATGGTGAATGGCCATTGGCATTGATTTGTACAGGAGTACAGTGTACCACACCAGAGAGAGGGTAGTGGGAGAGAG
The DNA here is from genome assembly GCF_040938575.1 of Ambystoma mexicanum. Classification (NCBI taxonomy): domain Eukaryota; kingdom Metazoa; phylum Chordata; class Amphibia; order Caudata; family Ambystomatidae; genus Ambystoma; species Ambystoma mexicanum. The sequence goes on from NC_090939.1 coordinate 524,722,924, forward strand.
AGAGAGAGGCGCAGAGAGTGAATAACAAGGAAGTGACAGACCAAGTAGTCTATGGCCTGGTTTACCAATGTACAATGACATGCTGCACAGTCAGTGCGCCCATTGGGGTATCCACATAGGTCGTTTACACAGTGACATGTGGAGGGGGCTGCATGCAGTGTGACATCACATGTGATGGGGGCTGAGGTGTCCCATGTGGAGGGAGCTGCTTGCAGAGTGGGGTCACGGGTGATGGGGGCTGGGGTGTCCCATGTGGAGGGGGCTGCCTGCAGGGTGGGGTCACGGGTGATGGGGGCTGGGCTGTGGGTGTCCCATGTGGAGGGGGCTCCCTGCAGGGTGGCATCACAGGTGATGGGGCTGTGGTGTCCCATGTGGAGGGGCTGCCTGCAGGGAGGGGTCATGGGTGATGGGGGCTGGGGTGTCCCATTTGGAGGGGGCTGTCTGCAGGGTGGGGGTCACGGGTGATGGGAGCTGGGGTGGGGGTATCCTATGCGGACAGAGCTGCCTGCAGGGTGTGCGTCACGGGTGATGGCGTGGGGTGTCCCATCTGGAGGGAGCTTCATGTTGCACATTGTGAGAGTGTTGTGCACCATTTGGCTGGTGGTGGGCCAGGCCTTGCATGGGAGGGCATGTGTTTTCTAGGGGGTGCGCACAGGGTTTGTGGGGTGTTTTTGCACGATTACGCTGGGCTGTGGGCAGGGATTGTGAGGGGTTTTCATGCAATTACACTGGCGTACGGACGGGGATAGCGTGGTGTTTTCGTGCCATTACACTGGGGTGCAGACGGGGATCGCAGGGTGTTTTCAGGCGATTACGCTGGAGTGTGGGCGGGGCTTGCGAGGGGTTTTCATGTGATTATGCTGGGGTGCGGACATGGGATTATGTGGTGTTTTTGCGTGATTACGCTGGGGTGTGACCAGAGAGGGGTTTTCACGCGATTACGTTGGGTTGCGGATGGGAAACGCAGGGTCTTTTTGCGCAATTATGATGTGGTGTGGTCGAGGATTGCAGGGTGTTTTTGCGTGAATTTTCTTGGGTGCGGGCAGGGATTGTGAGGGGTTTTCATGCAATTGCGCTGGGTTGCAGACAGGGATTGCTTGGTGTTTTCACGTGATTGTGCTGGGGTGCGGCTGGTGATCCCAGGGCATTTTCACGCAATTTTGCTCATGGGGCTGTAATGCTTGCCCACGGATGGCAGGAAGAATTGCGCTGTGTTAGGCATTTCACTTGCTTTTTACTGTGTGTGGGGGGGTGTTGGGGGCATTACTTGTGCAGCTTGTGAGTGCCATTATTCACTATTCACATTGTTGAGCTCATCCACAGTATTCACTACTGTGGATCATGAAAGTGGGATCTCTGGATCAGATGCTGCGGCAAGGTTGCAGGGAAGGAACCTGACATGGTTAAGTCATTTTGTAGGACAATACGATCAATCGGTAGGCACAGTGACCACAGGTCTGACATCTGGACATCTAGTTGTGGAAATCCACAGGGATCATCATTGCCTACTTTAGTTTTCTTTCATGTAATCCTGTTGATGTGCCTCTTTAAAATACGTTGGTTTGGAATTACAGCCATATGCCAAGGATACACAATTTCAATCTGCAATTGACTGCACTGAATGTCATTTGAAAGACTCCACGCATACCTCACACATATCCAAACACTAAGCTTCAGCATTGGCTCATAATCAGTAGTTTTTTAAAATTGTTTTTATTTAGTTTATAGTTCAATTGGTTAATTTAAATATTATACACTTTGAAAAAAGAGGAATTTCACAATGTATACATGGCATTCTGTTACATAACATCATAACATGTTAAAATCAATCAGTACATTACTGCAAATACACTCAATGCACAATTAGAAGAAAAGCTTTTCCTATACATGTCCTACATAATATTCTTATACATTTTTTAAAAAATATTAAAAACATATAATACAATTATCTTTAAATCCATATCCCTCTTGGGTATATAAAGCAGGATTCATTTATCGACCGTGGGCGAAGGGGGGGGGGAACAGGTGCATATCGCCTTAAGGTATGGCAAGATATTACATGGAGCCAGGGGAAGTAGGATTCATCCTTTTCAACCTTAGCCCAATTTCGTTCAGTCTAAGGGTGATTTTTTTTCCATGTGTAGTATGCCGCTCCTACATACACCAACGTTTCTGCCATAAAAAAGGGTAGACCAAAATTGTTCTGTAGTTATTCTAAGGTCACATACTAAGTCCCTATAACCTCTATACCATTACTGTAAGCAGTTACATTCTGTTAAAAGGTGCCTAATCGTCTCTACCTCCTTTTGGCATAACCAGCATACTCTTTCATCTGAGGAGTCCAAGCCCTCACATACTCGTAGCAAGGCAGAATATTAACGGAGAAGGTTAATGACTCAAGTCTTGGTTATTTATTTTTAGTAAATCATTTCGGGGTTTAGATATATGTATCCCCTGCAAACTGTATAAAGCATAGAGTTTCTTACTTTACAGCCTAGCCGAATTATTGGCTGCATCCCATTCCACAGCCTTTATTTTTAAGCGCTCATGTATAGATTTTGTTTCGGATTCATCCCTCGGTATTCACAAGCCAATATCATTTAGGAAGGAACTAGCAGTAAGCTGAAGGTTTTTCATTAAGCTATTATGTTCTTTCATCTTATACATATTCATGCCAATCATACTCAGCAAACTATTATCTTTGCTTTCCGATAAACTGATTATAATATGCAATTTACAACAGCATATCTTACACATTGTCGTTAAGGAGGTAAGGCCCAGTTTGCATCTAATCTAATGGCTTCTATTGGAACAGAATATAATGCTCCCGGCACAATGCTCCTCTTGTGTATTTCAAGGAAGCCTTCCACAGAGTGCACCCCCTTTTTAGCCATATATCTCTCATAACATTCCATTATTTTGTCACCTTTGCTTCAATAATATTACTATAAAAGATTTTTGGAGGATTGTTCATAATGGTGATTCCTAAGTAAGGATAGATATCAACTACTTCTAAAGTCAAAGTGTCGATCTTGATATGATATGATATGGCATTTGTAATGCGCCTATACACAAGTGTTTCAAGGCGCGACGAGGCAGGGAGGGGGGAACAAGGGGAAGACAGACAACGATCCTACTAGGCCAGGTGTCATTCAGACCGCGCAAGTGCAGGGGGAGGGGGAAGGGAAAAGTGCAAGGGGAAGGAGAGGGGGGAAGTGCAGTACGAGTAAGTAGAATAAAGTAAATAAATAGGGCCAGCTGGTGGCAAGTGCAAGGTAAGTGCAGACAAGTGCTGGGAAAGGGGGTGCTGTAGGGATACAGAAACAGTCCCTCAGTGCAGGGGTTGCCAGGGAGGCAGTGCAAGAGGAGAGTGGCTGGGCCCAGGACCGAGGTCGGTGAGAGTGGCCCAGTTGCAGATTAGGTGCAGATTCAGTCGAGAATTTAGCAGGGGAGAGGGAGAGAGAAAGCAGAAGCAAAGAGGAAGGTTTTGAGGTGCTTCCTGAACCGGAGATGGTTCTCCTCAAACCACTTAAAACCATACTTTCCCTTCTTGGAGCCTCGCCCTCCAAACACCATGATCTTAGTTTTCTTTACATTGATACATAGGTTATTATCTTTCACAAATGTGTGCATAGCGTTTAGCATTCTCTGCAAACCTATCAGTGTTTTATCCAGGATGACAGTATCATCAGCATACGTCATCCAGCTAATAACAGCACCGCCCAACTTTCAGGGTGTGGCTTTTTACTGTTTCCAGTGTTTTCCTCATATCAGCGACATAAAGGTTGTATAAAACAGGAGATGTGGCACATCCTTGTTTCAAACTCATGTTTGTAGTAACAGCAGGGATAATAATCACTCCCTTATGCAGACAAATAGTTACTGTTGTTTCAGAATACATAGCTTTTATAAAATGTAGTACTATTGGGCAAACTTCCAAATTTACCAATTTATTCCAGAGTCTATCCCTATTTACACTGTCAAAGGCTCTGGAGTAATCAATAAAACACACACACAGGTTGGTATCTTTCCTACTACTCATATCCATGACAATATGGTTCAACATAACCATGTTATCTAGGGTACTGTAGCCTTGTCTGAAACCAGTTTGCTGTGGGCACAATAGGTCTTTCTCCCCAATCCTTCTACTTATAATTTCCAACAAAAGGGTACGGAAGATCTTACAACTTGTATCAGCCATAGCTAGAAGTCGATATTTACTAAGACTAGTTCTTTTTCCTTTTTTGAAAATGGGCACTACTATTGACTTGCGCCAGCTCACTGGAATAATACCACTTTGCCAGATTGAGGTAAACAACTGGAGAAGCAAATTAGCCAATGTATTCGGGTTTAGTGTAATAACAGCATTTGCTAACCCATCTGGCCCAGGGGCTCTTTATGAATTAATTTTATTAATTATCTTAAGGATGTCAGCCAGATCAAAAGGGAATATTGCTTTGTTAATATCCCATAGCTTTAAATGTATCCCACAAGCCCTGTGCTCCCTATAATATAAATGGCTTACATTCCTCCACTGTTATTAGATTAACATCCTTGTTATCATCCACTATTAGGTGTTGCATATACAAATACCAAAATCTTTTTGAGTCATTGGTTTTGCATAGTATGAAGATTTTTCTCCAATTAGCATTATTAATATCCTGTTAATGGCCTTTAAGCCAATTTTTAAACTTCATCCGTATGGTGGCAATATTTTCCCACTTTATGTCCCACTCCATCCCCATATCCTTTCATACTTTTCTTGTTTCTTCCTTTACCCTTTTTTCCCCTTATTTGTCATACTATCATACATGTTATTATGTTTCTTTCGACTGTGTTGGGTGACACTAACTCTGCTTTTGGATTTTTGGATAATTCCAAGAAGATCGCTCACCAACTCTAGGCCATTTGAGGCAATCTCCTCTCCATGTATGGGTAAAAGATTAAACATGTAATCAAATGTATCCAGATTTTCTTCAGTCCACAGTATGATCAGGGGGGCACTACCTCAAATTCACCACATAATTCATTCAATTTTTCCATAATATCGGTGGCTTCTTCACATAATCAGTAGTGTCCAAAAGGAGGTGGCTTTATTTTAGATACACAGAAAAACATATTACAACGAATATGAACTATTGCACTACTAGTTTGTGTGCATATACCACTCCCTTCACAAGGTGAAAAGTCTTTGGATGATTGTCAACAGGGACCAGTCCATGAGGGCACATAGTCAGCAAGTTGTTAAAACCTATTGCTTCCTGATTCAACATTTTATGGGACTCCTCCATTACAATCCCAAAGATAAGCAGCCAGTCACAGTGGGGTCATTAAAAAAAGTTTGACTTTAGGCGTGGCAAGATGGTGGAAGAGTAGCAGCAAAGGTACGCAGCTCCATCACCAAACATCTGTGCATTATCCTATTAACATGTTGGATCACCTGAAATAATTTTGTTCTGCGACATACATGCTGAGGCAGAGATCCGGATTCGTACTGTGGTAACGTGCTGCGCTTCTGCGCTTGGAACATGCTGTTAGAGTACAGAGCAGGCCACATTGAGCTTCTGGACATGCTCTCCCCATCCTGAGTCACCATTGTCTGTGAGCACTGGTGCCTTGTTACACATGTGATCAGTGCTGCGTGTGAGACACCCGGCTGCTTACTGCTCCTGCTGGGTTTTACCTAGACACTGCGGCTCCTCTGCAGCTCTGTGGGCTAGTTTCCAAATGCAGAAAGTGGGATCCTTTTGTTTGGAGGTCACTGTGCTTTGGGGGCTCATTTAGCTCCCTCTCCATGGCAACTGAATTGAACCTCCATTGTTCTGGTGGTGACTTCCATATACATAGAAAGCAGACAATAAGAACAAAGCCGTGGCACTCCCGTAATGTACATGTTCAAGATATATTGATTACAAAATTATATTGCTCATAGAAGCTCTTGCCTGGATTTAATTCTGCGGTTGTGCTACATATGCCAGGATGTAAATCAAACAAACTACTTGCCCTGCTGCTAAAGGAAACACAAACACTTTATAATCAAGATGATATGGAGGCTGTAATGGCTGCAAACGATGATAGCTCTGTGTCTCTGTCGCCTGCGGCTGTGAACCCAATCAATTGATTACAGAGGGCAATAAGCATATCTCAAATCAAATTAATACTCTATTAGAAAGTGTGACGTTTATCTGACAAGACATGGAACAATTGTGCGAAAGAGACACAAAAGTAGAATAATGGTTATCATTATCAGATAGCATGTTCTCCATGACTTCACATGATGTCACAGATCTACAAAATCACCATGCTGCTGTAGAGGAGGCGGTACTGGTCTTCTCCTAGTCCCCGCCCCCTTGTCACCATCATATTGGGATGACAGACGAAGAGCCATGATGGGGAACCCATGCCTGAATCCTTGCAATGATCCTGCACCTCATTTAGTATATGAGAGACGATATGCAATCAGACTTCCCTTCAGAATTTACCTGCATGCTGACATAGAGGAGGAAAGTTAACAAGAAGAATGTACTTTGCCAAGCTGTTGAAATGCTGCCATGAACAGATTGGATGTGCGTTTAAACAAAGTCTGATGACAGTAAAAGAATGTCATAAAGAAGATATAAGAACCTATGCTGAAACAATATGAAAATACTTAAGAATGGCAATGTAACTGAAGCACTAAGAGAAACATGTACTCCATGATGCAGTACTTATGAGCACAAAGAAGAATGTAGTGATTCACTGGTCAATAACTGTAAATATGCTGAAATGCAAGATAGGAAGAATACGTAGAAGCTTTCTTATGCAAGGTATATATACAACGATTAAGACAACCATTAGAAGAAGATGGATGATGGCTTATGTCAATCAGCCTAGATACCTCAAAACACAAGCCCAGTATCTTAAAGTGGAAAGATGATGAAGAAGTGGTTTTCCCTTACAAAATAGAAGAGTACATTGGCTTGGAACCAAGGATGCTATTTCGAGAGATGAAGGAAAAGCACAAAGGGAGTCTAACGAGTAGACCATATGTGAGGACATATTTCCCAAAGATTAGGAGGAACAAGAACATTTACGGATGCCAAATATTGGAAGTTAAAACAGCATGAAGTTTATATGGGATAGAGTGAGCAAGTCTCTAAAGGCCAACAAGAGCAACTGCACCCTGCATAATTGAATCAAATTGTGTTAAATCCACTGTTGAAATGGACACATTCGTGGTCTCTTAACACGCGATAAAGCGCTCCCAAACAAGGGCTATTCATTAGGCTTGAAGGTAAGATAATGGTGTACCTACGCTCCCTCGAATGTTCCGAGACAGTGCAGACTGGCAGGGTCAGCCTTCAAACAAAAGACACTGACATGAGGTCTACCGATGAGAGAGGGTAGACCAATTAGGAAAACAAGGGGAGCACGGACATATCTCCAAGCACCTGGGTTAAGTTTCTATGTACATGCTGCTAGCGAGCCAAATGTCCAAGGATGGATTTGGGTTGCCAACCAATCAAAAAAGTCTGCCATGCACCTTTACAGACAATGTTGCAAAGTATTATTTACTGCTGCATATGCTCTGCTATGATGATTATATTACACCACGTGTTTAGAAGTAGCTCAGGGTTTGTCTCATAGATAAGAGACCACCCATGAGGGACTAACACACTTATTTCTATATGTAGACATATTCCCCTAATCAAATCCCACCCCTTGATAGGTTTTGAAGTTTTCCACGTGGGATGAAATCATAGATGACACAGCAAGCTGAATATAATCGAGAAGACAGTGTGATCCTGTATGAATCGATTTGATGAGTGTTTATTCACCCCGTTTTACTTCTTTGAGTTTAAAACAGTATTTTACCATCTCCTTTGAGTCTGTCCGGCTGGTTATTTGTGCTGAGATATTTTATTGGTAATTCCACCTAGCACAAAGATGCTTCAAGGTGCTGGAGCACACCGCTCTGCAGCACAAGTTTACGGATTTGGAAGACTGTTTTTCCTGTAACAACCTTCTCCTTATTGGCTTGCTGGAGAGGACACAGGAAAGTGAAATGGAAACATTTCTTGAAGATTCTCTCCCTGATTTTTGACCTGATACGGAGGAGCTGTGTGGCTTGATTATGGAAACAACGCACCATATCCCAACACAGCATCGCATTCCCAGAGCACCTCCAAGAGACATCTTTATAAAGTTCCACTGCTACTGAGATAAAGGAAACATTTTGCCTGCAGCAAGATAACATGGAGGCATCGTGCATAATGACTATGGTTACACTACCCGGATTGTAGTGCCGTGACACAGAAGCAGAGAAAGGCTTACAACGGCATTAAAAACATGCTACAAATAAAGGGACCTGAAATGCACTCTGTTACCACCAGCGCAGCTAAGAATTGATATTAATGGGAACATGCTTTCTTGTATATTCAGACTACACTGCACAATTCATTGAAACACTTTCGAAATAATGTCATCCTAATGGTTATAACTTTGGGAGTAGCTGAATGGTTTTTAAAGGTGAAGCTTCAATGAAGGTATAGGTGGTGGGGAGCACAGCAGTACATATAACAAATGAACTGCTACTGAAACCTGGCAAGTCTGCCCCTGCCCTCCACCCCCTTCCCGACCCTCCTCCTCCTTTGCCTCCTGGCTCATGAATCCATTCAACACTCGACTCGAGTTTGTAATCGAGATGCAGGGATGCTTGTTGTTTTGGTTACTGTTCTATATTCCGGGTAAGACTCGGATGATGGCTCTTAGGGCCACGTGTTGCTTTCAAAGTTGGGGCGTGGAAGTACGACAGGGAAATCGAATGTTTACATTATGGGCCCAATTAATAGAATCCAGCGCAGATGTAGTGCAAACGCCGCGAGCCAAGAAAAAGCAATGAACACCAAGCAGCGCCAGTAACGCCCCCAACACGCCCCTGTGCATAGGAAAAAGCCAGTGAAATGCCCAATACGGCGCAAGGCCCGTGCCATCCGTGGCACAGCACACAGCCCCCCATCGTAATCGCATGAAAAATCAGAGCGTACCCCGCTCGCAGTAGCCAAATTGTATAGAAAGGGCCGCGCATACTCCGTCCGCACCCCAGTGTAATCGCGTACCCTGCTCGCACCAGCCAAATCGCATGGTAAGGCCTGCGCGTGCAGCCATCATCAACGAACAAACCACACAGGCATTCCACACCACATGGGCCACCCAACACACTTGACCATAACCCACAAGCAGCCCACACCACACGGGCCCCCCAACACCCATGACCATACCCCGCAGGCAGCCCACACCACATGGGCCCACCAACACCCGTGACCATACCCCGCAGGCAACCCACACCACATGGGTCCCCCATCACCCGTGACTCAGACACATGCACATGTACACCATGCATGTCCATGATGTTGACATAAGCACCCATGTGTCACACCTCTCACATGCTCCAGTCCAGACACAGGTATGCAAACATGTGCGTGTTGTTACATGCCGGTGCGCATCACACATTCAAACACAGACACCATTGATGTGGCACACGCTTGAATGGACTCACATGCAGCACTGTCAGGGACATGCACACAGACATCGGTACAGGAGGCATGCCAGACATAAGGCCAAGGTGCACACTCCAGCCACACGTCAACATGCACATGCACTTTGCTGGACAAGAAAATATGAACACTTACCAGTCGACTCCAGACAGAGCACCAACTCCAAGACCTGGGCGTACAGCGCTGGGTTGAAGCGCTCCAGGACCCTCATCGCGTCGGTGGTCAACTGGCCCCGGCGCCCCACTCGATCATCACCAGCCTTGAGGAGGAGCCGGCCTTTTTGAGGGTCCTGGACTTGAAGTCTTCACAGTGCTTGTGAACATGATGGTAGTCGCGGGGTGCCACCCCCTCCATGTTGATGGCACCCACGATGTCCGCCCAGATCTTCTTCTGTCCTTCATTGCAACGTGCGATGGTCTGGAGAAGAGGGCATCATAATGCCCCAGGACTTGCTCCACCAGGATGTCAACTTCCCTGGGTGAGAAGCTCACAACCCTCTGCCTCTCTGCTGGGGGGTTGCCACTTGCCTCAGATGGTGCTGTGTCAGACATGGCAACCCCTGAGACAGGTGTGGGTGAGCAAGGTGGTCCTAGGGCTGGGCTGTGGAGCTATGCTATGGCAGTAGGGAGTCTTCATGATCAGCAGAGGTGGTCACAACGACAGGTTCACGGGCAATGGCTGATGAGCAGGCACAAAAATGCAGGGCACGTGGGCAGCAGGAACACAGAGTGAGCTGGAAGTAGCAGATGGCTCATAGGAGGCAGCTCGGGGCACTCAGAGGCAGGTAAATTGGCTGGTGGGCAGGAGTGTGGGTCTCCTGTGTTACTTGCGTGGCCATCCAGATACAGAGTGACTCAGCACGTGCGCATTCAGAGGAAAGGCCCTAAGCACGTAAGTTATGTGACACATACAGTACGTTGGGTGTTGCTGTTCAGTATCGGGATAAAGGTGTCGCTTACCCATTTTCGAGGTCATAGTACCCTACGTGTTCGTCGCATACACATTTTTTGTGTTGGTGGGTGCCACAGCGTACTGCATGATGTTTATACTGCACACGTGGGCTACCGAGGGGTCGGGAACACGTAAAGTTTTGTTTTTGGGGTGGCTGTGCATTACACAACCCGTTATTTTTTCACCAGGGGTTACATAGAGCCTTGCTGGAGCACAGTGGTACGTATTACATAACGTATCCTGCCCCCTCACTCCAATTTCCCAGGACAATTGATAACTGCACCTCCCATTGCGCTAATCCATCAGAGACATGACTGGGAGGGCAAAAAATGGGAAGGGAGGCAAAGGTGGGTGACCTGGCGAAGGTGGCAAAGGTGGGCGAGGTTGGTGAGGTGTCCAAGGTGTCCAGACCTGTGCAGGGAGAGCTTTGCCCCCCACCCAACAGGGCCAGGGAGAAGCAGCTGATGCTGACATCCCCAGCACCCGGGGTGCCAGCCCAGCGGTGTCATCTGCTGTCCGGAGATGCCAGGGTGTGCAATCTGCAGGGGCAGCTGTGGCTACCACCCACCAGGCTCAGGGTCACTCATGGAATCAGTGTGCCTGCCTTCACTCTGTTCCACCACCCTAGCATTGTAGCACTGTGTGACACTTGTGTTTTTGGTAATTGTTATTTCCATATCATGTCATATCACAAGCTTTGTACATGGATCAGGGACAGTAGACATCCACTTACATCTCATGCTGTTTGACAGTTCAGGCATGGACATGCTACTAGCATCTGTGTATTTGCATAAGTGATGCTGGTAACTCAACTATGCCCGTCTGGTGCTTGTGTGTGAAGCATGTGCTATGCACCATGCACTACATGTGGTGTTGTGCCCTTTGACACACATCCATATTTGCTTTCATTTTACCCTTAACTTCCATTCACAATGCGTATGTGGCAGAGTTTGTGACCTCACTGAAATGGCAGGTTGATGTGCTGCATGACTACATTGTGATACCTATGTGGGCTATGCTACTTCAAGTGTCTTCATGTATTTTTCTGTCCATGTGCAGGTGATGAGGGACAGGATGCAGAGGATGGGGTGTAGGAGGTGCAGAAGAGTGGGCCGCAACCAGGCACCAGTGGAGGACATGGTGTAGTAGCCCACAAAGATCCACTGGTGCTACAGTTCATCCTGGCCATGACTCACTCTGACTCTGCCTCTGAGGAAGCCTATGGCTCTGGTGTTGAATCGGACATGGATTCCTGTCGTAGGTGAGTGATTCAACTGTGGGTGCTGGCCTATCTCAAACATCTGTAGTGGGGGTAGACCCCTCACAGGGCCAGTCAGTGTTGGAACATCAGTCTGTGGTGGTTACGGGTGCAAGGCCATGCTCCAGTGTTGGCTCCTGTTCCTGGGACAGCTGTTCAAGGGAGGGATGCAGTCCTGCAGCCACAGACTGCGCCAGCACATCAAGGGCCAGGTTTCTGTGGGCCTAGCAGGCGTGGCGCCCACCAACCTGGTGGCTGTGTGCCAACAGGCGATAATGTGTAGGAGCAATCCATGCATTCAGTTGCACAGCAACAGGGGGTTTCATATGAAATGTTGACTCAGGGCATGGATAGGGTGGCCAATTCCATGCTCCCCCCAGAAAGACAGATTGAGCTCCACCAGCAGGCAGTGCGGTCCACATGCCCCCACCCAACAGGGCCAGGGAGATGCAGCTGATGCTGACGTCCGCAGCACCCGGGGTGTCATCTACTGTCTGGAGCAGCCAAGGTGTGGAAGCTGCAGGGGCACCTGTGGCTACCACCCCCCAGGCTCAGGGCCACCCAGCCAGGACTGTAGCCGTCCCAGCCCAGGCCCAGAGTTACTCTGTGGCTGATTTCCATCTCCCTAAGGCCAAGGAACGTACGGTGCAGGCTACTGGCACCAGCACCCAGGGTCACAGACCAGCGGTGTCATCTGCTCTCCGGATCAGCCAGGGTGTGGAAGCTGCAGGGGCAGCTGTGGTTACCACCCCCCAGGCTCAGGGTCACAGAGCCAGGTCTGTAGTGGTCCCGGCCCAGGTCCAGAGTGACTCAGGGGCAGATGCTCTTGTCCGTAAGGGCAAGAGATGTGCTGTGTAAGGTACTGGCACCAGCACCCTGGTATGGATACCTGCAAGCCAGCCTTCTGTCGTCCCATCAGTGGATGATGCCATGACCCTCTACACCAGTAGTCCAAACCCTACTGACCCAAGTGGTCCCAGCCACTCTGGGTCTGCACGACCTTGCAAGAAGCAAAAGCGTGCAGTAGCAGGACAGGCTCCAACCCCAGGCACGGCACAGGAGCCCCACACGCCGAGGAAGAAGAACTTCTGTAATGAGGAACTCAACATCCTCGTTGCCTACGCGTTGGAGCATTCTCTCATCACATCTCTTGACGTCTCTGACAGGTCAGCCTGCCAGATGTACCTCCTCAGAGGTATTCTCCCTTTCAGCTCCTTCCCCCAGCAGCACACTGTATCCAGGGGACTGGACATTCCTATGCTGTCCTACAGTGACAGATTACACAGAAATGTCTGTGCTTCTACTCTCTTCCCTCTACCACTCACCCCGGACTGGACTGTGTGAATGGTCTGTTTGTTTTGGGGCCAGGTTCTCCGTAGGACTGTGGTAATGGCACTGGTTCCCAGGCACCACCCACACTTGGGGGGTATTTACTATATCCCTCCAACCCACTGCCAACACTTTACACCTGATTCATGCACTTGCCCTTACACTGCTGTCAGCCCGCAACTTTGCATTTCCGGGTTATGTAGTTCTACTGTACGTTGAGCACGTTCCAGTGTACTGCAATGTCCCCTCCCACTTCCAAACCCAGGTCTCCACTTCTACATGCCTATTCACTTGCGTTACGTCAATGTGACCTGAACTCCTTGAATCCGTGTGCCTGCCTTCACTCTGTTCTACCACCCTAGCATCGTAGCACCTTGTGACACTTGTGCTTTTGGTAGTTGTTATTTCCATATCATGTCATGTCACAAGCTTTGTACATGGATCAGGGACAGTAGGCATCAACTTACATCTAATGCTGTTTGACAGTTCAGGCATGGTCATGCTACCAGCGTCTGTGTATTTGCATAAGTGATGCTGGTAACTCAACTATGCCTGTCTGGTGCTTGTGTGTGAAGCATGCGCTATGAACACTGCACTACATGTGGTATTGTGCCCTTTGACACACATCCATGTCTGCTTTCATGTTACCCTTGACTTCCATTCACAATGCTTATGTGGCAGAATTTGTGATCTCACTGACATGGTAGGTTGATGTGTTGCATGACTACATTGTCATACCTATGTGTGTGGGCTATGCTACTTACACGTGTCTTCATGTATTTTTCTGTCCATGTGCAGGTGATGAGGCACTGGATGCAGAAGACGAGGTGGAGGAGGTGCAGGAGAGTGGGCCACAACCAGGCACCAGTGGAGGATGTGGTGTGGTAGCCCACGAAGATCCACTGGTGCTACAGTCCATCCTGGCCATGACTCACTCTGACTCTGCCTCTGAGAAGTCTATGGCTCTGGTGTTGAATCGGACATGGATTCCTTGGAACTGTCACAGGTGAGTGATTCAACTGTGGGTGCTGGCGTATCCTAAACATCTGTAGCGGGGGAAGACCCCCTCACATGGCCAGTCAGTGTTGGAACATCGGTCTGTGGTGGTTACGGGTGCAAGGCCACGCTCCAGTGTTGGCCCCTGTTCCTGGGACTGCTGTTCAAGGGAGCAATGCAGTCCTAAAGCCACAGACTGTGCCAGCACATTAAGGGCCAGTTTTCTTTGGGCCCAGCAGGCGTGGGGCCCACCAACACGGTGGCAGTGTGCCAACAGGTGATAATGTGTGGGAGCAATCCATGTATTCAGTTGCACAGCAACAGGGGGCTTCATATGAAATGTTGGCTCAGGGCATGGATAGGGTGGCCAATTCCATGCTCCCCCCTGAAAGACAGATTGAGCTCCAGCAGCAGGCATGTGGTCCACATGCCGCTTACACATGCTTCAGATGCAGGCCAGCAACAGGTGCCGACGGGCAGAACTGTGGTCTCTGCACAAAGCCATGGCTGCAGAGGGTCGGGCCCACAGGGCTGCCCTGAAGGAAGAGGCTAGGTCACTGCGACTTACACTGACTGCACTTGAGGCAGCACGCATTAGATGCTCAGAAGAGCAGATGCGACAGTTGACGCACACCATATCTGTGGTACAGCGAGCCATCCATGAGGTGTTGCAAGCATAACTGCGTGCCTCCCGTGACATGGTGCAAGCGGAACTGCGTGAATCCCGTGAGGTATTGCATGCAGACATTCGTGCCACCATGTTGCAGATGCGAACATCTCAGTATCGCATGGCCGCTGCCATGGAGGACCAGACCAGGGCTTTACGTGGTCTACCTCCATTACCACTGACACCTTCTATTGCTATACCAGAGGGTGGCCACAGCAGCGACAGCTCTCCCGATACCCGATAGCCGTGCAGACCACAAACCCATGAAGGGCTTTTATTTTTATTTTTTTCTCAACATCAACACTTGTGGGTGTTGAGGTGCACCCTGCCCATCCACCCTACTGGGTGCCCCCCAGTCTACCATGGGCATTTTTAATATTTTTAAAACATTTTTTTTTATCTATTGTGCTTTTATGTGACAGTGTGTTGCTTTGTGTGGCATCCGAGGGCATCCACTGTAGCTTCCAGCTGGGCCCATATAGGCTTGTCTCGTGTTGTTAAACTCCTTGTTTGTGCCTTAGGATCCAGACACATATGTGATTCCTGCTTCCCCTTTTCATGGGCTTGCAAGGAGTGCAGAGTGTGAAAGTAACTTACACAGAGGCATTGAGGTTCTGTTCTATCTGTGGGCAGTCTCAAGTCCAACCTGTGTATTCACCCCTAGTGGGATTCATGATTGTTTGTCCAGTGCATGGTTCCCATCCCTTTTTGTTTTGACATCGGGATCCATCATGTTTTCATGTTACATATTGATGTCTTAGCTTGCTGGTCTCCATTGTTGTTGGCCTTCATGCTGTATGCGCTTCCCTGCCCCCTTCAGTTGGCAGGGTCACACTACCAATAGAAGGTGCAATGGGGTTCTTAGGGCACATTGAGGCACTTCTGGTGTTCTGATTGGTGACTATCACACATATTCACTGTTGGGTCTGGTGTTTGTGTTATATTATACTGGCCAATTCATGTTCCTGTGTACATGATTGATTTGATGTGTGAGAGTGAATTATTTCAGTACTGGTTCCGTTTTTCGTTGGACACTTTCTGACAGTACTGTTGTGTGTTGGCTATTAATGTGTCACTTTTGATGTTGCTTAACATGGCATGTTGTGTCAACCAAGTGACATGGATTTTCTGAGGGTTTAGGTGACCAACCGGCATTTGGATGTGTATTTTCACATGGGGTTGGTGGCATACTGCATCTTCCATGTGTGCCTTTTGTGCACACCAGATTGAGTTAGTTTAAGTTTCAAGGGATGCACACAATGTAGCACTTCCAAGGACAGATTCTCAGGGTGGTAAGTTTTGGGACAGATGATTGTCCCCATGTCATCATCGATTGTCACCTGTAATGTACCAGGGCAGTGTGCACGCAGGAGTTGGATTTTAGGTGAAGAATTTTGCCACAATCTGGGTATGGGCAGCCTCGCCACGTGCCCTTTTCCCTCACATGCGCAGCGGCTGTGCATGTGGTTGGAGATGTGGGGGCACCACCATGTCCATCGGTATGCCCCACCGTGTTGCAATGTTGCCACAATTATCCTGCACACTACTGGTGGTGCATATAGGAGCACTCCACTAGAGTGGTCAAGGGAGCGGAAGTGTGACGTTAGCACTCCGAATGTAAGCTCCAATATGCCCCTAGTTGCAATATGTGCTGTGTTTTATCTTACCTGGGGTGGTGTTGTGGGGTTCCGTATTGGCGTCATCATGTAGTGGGTAGGCACTGTCCGCTGTGGAGGTGAGATGGTTTGTCAGTGGTGTGATTTAGTCTGTGTGAGGCATGCATGCATTTTCAGGGCCATTTATACACCAATGAGCAATCTGTTGCCATGCCTCCCAGCTTCCAGGTCCCGGTGTAGGGGTGACATTCTGTATATGAAACTATCATCAGTGGACACTGGATAGTTAGCATATACAAAGGTAATGATTCCCTTGGCATCACATACATCGTGCATGTTGATGGATTGCCAGTGCTTGCGATTTCGATAGATGTGCTCAGTGGCCCTAGGTGAACGTAGGGCCACATGTGTGCAATCAATGACGCCAAGCACTTTAGGGAAGTGCGCCACCCTGTAAAAGTCCTGGACCACGGCCTGCCTTTCTGCGTGTGTTCTGGGCATGTATATGTACCTGCGGACGGAGGGGTGTGCAGTCATGATTGCCAACACCTGGTGTAGGCAGCGTGACTGCGTGGCCTGTGAATCGCCCCCGACTATGGTAGTGGTCTGCTGAAATGACCCAGTGACCAAAAAATGCAGTACATTGAGCACCTTTTCCAAGGGGCTCAGTGCTTGGGAGCACAAGGTGGGTTATATCAGGTCATCTTCCCACTCCCAGACCAATTCTAGGATGATATGAGGTGGGAACCTATACCTGCCATAGACCTGGTCATCAGGCATCCCAAAAAGGCTTGTACTGGGTAAATAAATGCATGCCCTGGCTATCCTCCTCATCCTGCGGTGTCCCACGATCACTGCTGCGATAAATGGCACATTCATCGTAGCTGTATATGCGCGTTTGTGTTTTGCGTGTCTATTTATGCATTGTACTTGTGCGTGGTGATGCTTATGCCAGCTTTCGCTTGGCGGACGTGTTTCTGGATTAGCGTCTCTTTTCCTGCGCACCGGTGGGCCCCGTTTGATTCCATGAATACGTGTTGTTAGCGTGCGTATGGGCATTGCAAGTATTTTACTGTGGTACTTCCCACTAACGCTGACATTTACGCTTGTTGTTCCTCATTCCACGTGTCCTGCCCCCTTTTTAGGTGACTGCGCAAGACAGTACGTCCCTTTGCTGGGTGTTTAGCGCAAGGCGTTCGTAGTGTCGCAGTGACGTGTTGGACCCACGCGGATTGCTTGCAAGTGTCCGATAAGCCCTGCGCATTGTGTTCCATGAATCGCAAACAGGCGTTTTTGCACGCAAGTCCTCCTTTTTACACGCAATTTATTCCATGAATCGGGCAGTCAATTTCTTGGGTTTAGTGAAGCAGCATTTTCTTGTAACCACAAAGCTAGATTGTATGTTTTATTGGTATCAAACCAGCTGATTAAATATGTAAATAACCAACTTTAATTGTTTACATGAAATTTTAGGGTCATTAATGGGGTAGTCAAGAGGCACAGAGTGATCTCATATTAAAAAATACTTTTAAAGTTATCTACGCATCAGGAAACACACTAACACACTTAACAAGCATTTTAAACTTTATAATAAAATGAAAGGCACATTGTATTGCTCGTCCTTTTCGGCTGCTGCACAGGGCTAGTGATTTGGCTAGCCCCAGAAGTCCTGTTTGAACTTGATAAGCAATGCAAGGATGACTCGGGAAATCTAAAGGCTTGGTGCGCGCCTAATAGCATTAAGATCTTTCTACTCAATATATACAGACCCAATATTAATGACCATGTTTTCTTCACTAAAATATCTCACACCCTATGGGGATATGATCTTCTGGAGAGGAGTTTTAAAATATATTTTAAACACGTGACTAGATAGTTCTAGAGGGACAGGGAGACCTTTAGCATTGCAGCTAAATCGTCATGCAGATTCTGGAAAGATTTCAATTATATGATGTTTGCAGAGAGCACCATCCAGGAGAGAGGGGATTGTCATATTTTTCACAGGCGCATAATACGTTTTCGAGGATATATATTTTTTTGTTACTACCTTGCACTCACATATGATGTAATGCACAGAATATTTGCACAGATCCCTATCTGACCACACTCCACTTCAAGTACCATCTAAGCTTGGAAAGGTCATTAATGCATTATTGTGCTGGAGATTTTCAGTCCTCTGCGTTGAGGGACACCGCCAATAAGAAATTCAACTTTGCCTTCTGTAATTCAGGAAGCAGTCTGCTCTAACCCCAATCTGGGTATAAAGAGAACATGCGCTGATAATAACTTTCCTATGGTTAAAGAGAGAATTATCTGTGATTTGTTCAAGTAGGAAAGCATTACGGACTTTCAGGTTTGGATTGACTCTTTCAATGAGACAATCTCTCAGTCAGAAGGACAAAGAGTGTCAAACAGACAACTGTATTACGCCGATAGTTACCAACAAGGCGGAGACAAGTTGACCGGTGGACTTGAATCATGCTCTCAATATGCTGGCTACTAATGAAGTATTCCAGGGCCCAGTCCTCATTATTGTTACATCCGATGGTCCCATCACCTCAACTTGTGAAATTACCGTAGTGTCTTCTAAACCTTAGGAATCCATGAAGCACAGGAACACATTCTTTTGTCCCCCATTGAGTAAGGACTTATTTATTAGGACATCTTTAATGCCAGGGACCATAGACCCCTTTTTAAATGTATTGGGCCTCATTACGACCCTGGCGGTAAGGGGTTTACGCCAGCGTTAGCTGCGCCGACCCCTTACCGCCAATTACGAGGTCCCCTAGCGCCATGGTGCTTTTAACACCTGCTTTTAGCAGGTGTTAAAATCCATGGCGCTAAGGGACCATGGAGTTAATTACGCCACCGTAATTTACGGTGGCGTAATTAACGCCTTCCCCACTCCCATTATGCCCTATGGGGCAAAAATGGGAATGGGGAAGGGTAAATGGGGATTGGGGACTTACCGCCCCGCCAAGGTCGGAATGGGGCGGTAAGTCCGCCAACCACCATGGCGTAAACATAGTTTACGCCATGGCGGTAAAGTCACGGCCCAGGCGGTAACTTACCGCCTGGGTCGTAATGAGGCCCATTGACTCCAAGGGAAGCTTTACAGAAGAAAGTCTTGGCTTGGTTGCAATCTAAAATTGGAGAAAGCTGTATGATTCCTGCGAAGAGTCCAAATCAAGGAATGGTCCCTGATGAACGCCTCAGACTTTATTGTTATTGGTTGTGGCCGGAGTAACCTTGCAGCTTTTTTTAATAGTTATTATAAGCAGGGAAAACTATCATCTGACACGAACCTGAGGATTGTAATTGAACTGACCTGTTTCATGCCTGTTTTCTCTATGTCCGTACTTTTATGTTTTCAAGTCTACTTGTTTTGCTACTGCTGATCTATATCACATGCTCTGGATTTCCATGGTCCATGTCTGGCTCCATTTATTTGTTGACTGTGTGTCATGTTTTAAGTGCCCCTATGCCTTTGGGCTTTTCGTGTTGTGCTATAGAAATAAATTCAATTCAATAGAAATAAATTACATTTAATTAATTATGGTGCAGGAGGAAATAAGTGCATTTCTTTTTCTGGAAAAGGACATGGTTGATTTCAGTGGGGTGATCTGGTAGGCTTTAAAAGTTACTACTTGGGAGTTTTTAATGTCCAACAAATGGGGAGTACATCAAAATCACAAAAAGCTCAATACAGAGATTCTTAAACTAGAGCATCAAGTTAAAATCCACCACACAGACAGTACGACCACCCAACAATTGATGGAAACGCGTGTCAATCTAAATTTGGCCCAGGAAAAACTAAGCAAGTTTGAATATAGTGAGTTTATTAAGTTCCAGCATGATTTTGGTGATAAAGCTGGCAAATTTCTCACCTGGACAGTTTTAAAAGCTCAAAACAGGAAACCGATCACTCTCATAGAGGGAAGATGATCACATCACTTTTGATCCATGATATTAAAAAAAAAATTAGATTACAAAAATATATACTGGACGGTCAACCCAAGATGAATATACAGTAGTAAACTTTCTCAAAGTTATTGCTTTGCCTCGTCTAACAAATACTGTTCATGCCTTTCAAGAGTCACTGATCACTAGACAAGATATCCAATGGGCCATATCTAACCTCCTACAAGGTAAGACCACTGGGCCTGATGGGTTGCCTGCAGAATTGTATGCTACATTCTATTTTGTGTTAGTCCCACATTTACATAATATGCAAATAGAACCGGTTGATAGGGAAATACTACTACCCTCGCTTAGGGGAGCAATGATTATTCTTTGACTAAAACTGAATAAAATTAAGACCAAATGTGGGTCATATAGACCTCTGTTAATTATAAGCACTCATATTAAAATACGAAGTACAATTCTCGCAACTACAGTGGAGAAAGTTGCATATTTGTGATTACAGATGATCAAGCTGGGTTTATCTCTGGAAAAAACACCTCTTTTAGTTTAGGTAGGCTTTGTCTTGTACTGGGCAATCGACAATCCTAGAGATTCTGCTTTGACCATTCTGGATGCAAAGAAAACCTTTAAATATGTTGACTGGAATTGTATGTATGATATGATATGATAAGTCATTTATAACATGCCTGTACACAAAGCGCGACAAGAAAAGGGAGGGAAGACAGTGGGAGGACAAGACAAAAGATCTTCCTATGCCTTGTGTCATTCAGCTTGTACACTTAGGGAGACTTAAGGGAATATTTATCTGGACCACTTCAAAACAGCCCTCTTTAAGTCAAAAGACTAAAACTACAACAATATTGTTTTAAAGGGTCCCTTGCTTCTCCAGTACCCTAATCCTCTGGCTCAATCATCAATGTTGTTTACTTCATTAAATTTCAATATACTCCGTCAAATTGTGAATCAAAAATAACAATTTATTATCATTTTTTTAAAAACATTCAATAAAATACATTTAGCATCTTTTCTAAAACCAATTCACAAGCTATTTGTTATAAATCAAATCTAGACACTATTAAGCCAAGACATCTGTTACCTAGTACATTGGTTCTCTGTTAATTAATTCTTTAATAAGACAAGTTTTTTGTAAAAATCTATTGTGAACAATTGTCTATTCTAACAGGGGAATCAAATAATCCCAAAGTTTTCTGTTCATCCGTACATTCGTACCTCTGTCACTCATACACACATTCATTCAACCATCAACACTACCCAACATGTTTCTTTCCTTTTGTTGTTTATCACAATTATAGGAAATTCTTCAGGGTTTTAGTACTATAACAATTGGTTTATGCATTAGCCATTTTGGTCTTCTTGCACATTTTGACTCCTTAGTTAGAAAGTCCTATGTTCTACTCCCATCCATCTTGTGTTTGGGCCAGAATTCCAAAGGGATATCTGTGACGAAGCAAGTATACAAAGACTGGTTTTATTATTCAAACAACTTCACTGTAGTTTAATTGCTACAGGGAAGAGAACATTTTATACAGTCTTCTTCCTAAATCTGTCATTTGACAAGCATTACTTGATAGAGGAAGCTAGTACAGGCACTAACACAATTCTTCACATTTTATTTCTCTCCCCCACAGTTACATCTGAAGTGGTACACTCTTTACCTCGTAAATGTAATATTTGTTTTTTTTTTATTGTCTAGAAACATCTCAAATGTTTATCTCTGTTGTCGCCTATTCCGCCATGGCGCATTTGTGCTCTTTCTGTTCTGCCTATTTCAGAAGACAGATACACATAAGGACATCTGTTAGAATTCTGTCCTGTTCATCATCTATTTGTCACATCACACATCATTATGTCTTTAGATGTTATACATTACTGTGCAGTTCTTATCACACAGGTCCCACCGAGGTAGTTTCTCCTCCGGGTTTCTGATTACCATAGGGCTTCTACTTGGCAGAACACTCTACTTTTCTTGGGTTCCCGTGGGCTCCTTATCTTGAGTGAGTTTGTTTCCTCTAATCTGTGTTTAGCACAAAAGGGCCATACTTTAGTGTGTGTTGGTTGCTTGTCCTTAACTACAGTTTCTAAAGTTGGTATGTTTCCACTGTTCACTGTATACTTACTTCAAGGTGAGGGGCTAAACAGACCCAATTCCCGATCTTCCTCACATTCCCAGTCACCTTTTAACAGTTTCTGGGTTCAGGCTGCCACTCACCTATTTAAATACAGAGATATTCTTTTTATCCAGGTTTTGCACATTAGTCCTCCACCCCCTTCTAATGCTTTTCTTCTTGTCCTGGTGAGTTTACTTACCTCGTGTCAAAGTCAGACCGAGCCGCTTCATCTCATGCCGTCTTGCCGGCATTCTCTCGCCTCTGGGAGCGCTCTGAAGGCGTTTGCTATCTCGCGCTCCTCCTGCAAGTGCTGGTTTCTTCCTGCGGGTTGTTGCTGGCGTTCTCTTACGTCTTGAAATTCGATGTAATGTGTTCCACCCAGAGGTCCTGACCCATCTCTAGACCTGCTTCAGGATCTTAGCTGTTCCCGGGTCCTTTTTACAGTGTGCTTACGTCTGCGTCTACGCATCATCACGTTGCACATCCTCAATTTCAAGGTCCTTTTTTCAACCTGCTCGCCATATTGCGTATGTTAACCCATTCCACACACCTTACTCCGGTGTCTAAACGTGTGTTAATTAATGTGTAGATGTAAAGGAAGTATTTTGGTGCCCGTAAGTGACCTTTTTCTTCCTTACATTCCATCTAAGATAGATGTCTGTAGACTCCGATTAACGTGGCATATCAATGTGGTGGTATATATTGCTCTTCCCCCAGTTATTCGCAAAGGTCGGATTCCGATTGTTAATACAGTTTTTTGCAAAGGTGGGATTCCAATTACCAATGCTTGTTCCTCATTTAACCAGACTAGTGGGACGAAGCCCCATACCATATAGGCAGAGTTGTGCGGCTTACTCCTTTCTCAAGGGATTTTTTGTGTGTAAACACAACAAGGGGAGGTTGCTATCCCTCCACTCTATTTCTCAGGAGTGGATCCATTTCTTATCCTTACTTCGGCCATATTGTATATACCTAGGTTTCTCGCCCAATGTATGTGGTAAGGTCTCCTCATTCTGCTCTCTCATTTAGGTCGATGTCCAGACACTTTGTTAGGAAGATCTGTTCTTTTTCTTTCATCAGAAGTTTCTTCCTGTCAATATTGGTATAATTACTCATTTTGACCTGGCAAACTACAGACCACCTTAATTCTTCTGCCTTTTGTATCATTTCAATAAAGTGCCCCACCATGGGTGCGGAATGAATTCAGTTCTTTATGCAACTTTTATGTTCCGTTATCCGGGTCTTTATTTTTCTTTCAGTCTTCCCTATGTAGATCTTCCCACAGGGGCACCATACCACATATACTACAAATTTCGAATTGCAATTGGTTAGCGTTCTTTGTTTCCACTCACTTCTTAGTCATTCAGATTGTGCAAGTGCAGAATGAGAAGTGCTAGGGGAAAGGGAGGGGGAAGTGCAAGGGAGAAGGGAGAGGAAAACAGGGCGCAATGCTCTAAGTAAATGCAGCCAAGGCAGCTGGGTAGTGCAAGGAGAACAAGGGACTGTAGGGTTACAGTTACATCCCGTAAGAGTGTGGTAGGCCCAGAGGCAGCACAATGGTGACTGATCAAGAAAGAGCCTGGTACCCAGTGAGGCTCTGAGGGTAGCCAAGCAACCAGTCGGTACAGCAGACAGGTTGGTCAGGTAGGTCAGCAGGGGAGGGAGAGAGAGAAAGCAGAGGAGAAGAGGAAGGTTTTGAGCTGCTTCCGGAACTTCAGGGGGTTCGGATCAAGTATGAGAGGGCCAGGGAGGCCATTCCAGAGGGAGGCACCTGCATAAGAGAGATATCTACCCCCAACCCTTTGTTATGTTATGTTATTTGGCACTTATATAGCTCTCTATATATCATTGGTATGACCTCAAAGTGCTGGTATGTTGAACGCCCGCAGGGACTGTAGTCCAGGTCAGTTGAGAGAGTAAGGTGTCAATAGGGTGCTTGGGTGCACCAGTTATGTGTGCAGCTGATATAATTGTCTGATGGTAGCTGCATCCTAGCATTAGGTGTGGTGGCATTGAAATCAGTTGAAGGTGTGCAGTCTGGAGGGTGGACACCAAGACTGGGTTCTGGCTGCGTTAGGCCTGTGTCGGACGCTTATGTGTGCAGCTAGCCCGGTTTGTCATGGAATGTAGCTCCGTTTTATTAGAATGATGAGGTGTTCATGGGGTAATGTTCATATGTGAGCAGCTAGGCCCAAATTGATCGAGGGGTTAGCTGCACTCTAATTGTGTGATGGAGTAGAGTAGAGAGTAAGCATATTGATATGGGAGGTGAGTGATAGGGTGGAGTTATGATCTAAGGAGCTCACTATTCAGATTTCAAGCGTGCACTTCTTAATAGTGACTTACTACTCACGTTCAGTAGCGTCATTGCTCTGGATCTCATTGAGCATTAGTCATCATGATACAAGGTTCAATCGCTCTGCCTGGAGAAGCGTCTAGCCCTTAGAGAGTTGGAGGTAGCTGAGCGAAGGGCTCGAGAAGGAGGGTATTTTGGAAGAGAGCGCCAGATGTAGTGCAGGCTCCAGCCACAGAAAGCCTGTGGATAAAGCAAATGGTCTTGAACTTCATCCTTGCAGCCAGCGGGAGCCAGTGGAGAGATTTCAGAGCTAGAGTGATACAGTCGCTGGGCTTGAGGCCAAGGATAAGTCTCACAGTCCTGTTCTGGATTAGTTGCAGAGGGCAGAGAGTATGGGAAGGCATATTGAGAAAGAGGCTGTTGCAGTAGTCCAGCTTAGAGAGAACCAGGGTTCTAGAGACAGCAAACCTTTGGGAGAACGTGAGAACGGGAAGAGTCCCTTTGAGGAGGTGCAGCTGGTAGTGGGACTTCTTGGTGACGTCTGAGATGTGAGGAGAGAAAGAGAGAGTGGGGTTGAAGATGACACCAAATTCTTTTGCCTCGCAGGATGGCGAAGGAAGAGGGCCCCAGGTCGGTGGCCAGAGTGAGAGGAGGAAAGCAGGGGCAAGGGTCCCAATGAGAAGGATCCCCGTCTTACTGGCATTAAGGCAGAGATCTTTGATGGCACACCAATCCTGAATCGTGAATAAACAGTCATGAATGCGCGAGAGAGGAGAGGATGCTGAGGGTAGCCTGAAGGAAAGGTGAGTCTCATCTGCATAACACTGAAAGTTAGAGGAGAAGGGAGAGATTGGGTAGGCTAATGGGGCCAAGTAGAGGTTGAAAAACCAGGGTGAGAGTGTAGAGCCCTGGGGAATGACACCGATAGAGAGAGAGAGGCGGCAGAGAGGAAGGGACCAAATTGGACCTGGGAGGGGCGGTACAAGAGGAAGGAGGTCAGCCACTCCAGTGCCTGATCAGTGATGCTCAGGTTCTCACAGAGTTGATTGATCAGGATTGTGTGGTTGACTGTGTCGAAAGCAGAGGAAAGATCAACGAGGATGAGGACAGAAGGAATGCTGGAATCAAGGTTAGAGAGAAGATCTTTTTCCAATAACTGCTCCTCCCTAAATAAATAACAACCTATGCCACCGAACCTACTTAACCTAACCATTACCACATATACTCACTAACTTTCTTTTACAATCACAGGAAAAAAGAAGAATGGCAAACACAGCTACTGAACAAAGAAAACTCGTCATGACCTACAAAGTAGGTATATTAAGATAGCATGTATATGTCTCTAATTGAAATAATGTACTTTCACTATGTTTTAGCCTAAAGTATTCTTTTCTACTCAAAAATATTGTACTTCACTCTTACTCATTTCGGTGCAGCATTCACAATATTCTTATCTCATTATTGAGCTTTATTCAGTACACATCCACGTCCTTATTGCCTAACAAACAACTGTCTCTAATGAACTAATGTACCACAATTTCATTTCTTTATTCTTCCATACCCCGATGCACCTCAACTCGTCAATTACAACCCAAAAACATTCACACTCAATCCATTCCAAATTACTAACACACATGACCCCTCATACACACTCTTCCTCACCCCTTTACAATGACACCCAAACAACCGTCATTCCTGTACACTAAATCACACCATTACAGCTACCACTGTTTTCCTCAACGAAGCATAATATTCCTACTTATTGAATCACACCATCACTCCCGTGCTCACTAACACCAGTATTGTTCAACACATCCTACTATCAATACTTTTTCATCCAGTCCCCATCACATGAATATACTTATTTTATACAACAGCACCTGATTTTAATGTCATATTTCTTAACCAAACCCATTACACCTATACAGCTTCTTACTCTTACAACCTTCCCAACCACATCTATCATCCCACTACACAATCACACAACACTCTGCTTTCATCCCTCTACAACCAAAGTCACACAACCATCATTTCTATACAATTATACATGCATAAACATTCCACAATTTAGCCACAGTAAAACATTCCAGAAAGTCAATTTCACAAAATATTTTCCACCTAAGAGTTCTTAGCAATCTCATAAAATAATATAAGACATAGACAATAATGGGCAAGGCTATGAAGTGGTAGGAGACACCATTAGGGCACAACGAAAACCTTATAAACAAAACTTCCCCAACAAACCTACAACTAAGCAAGCAAGCCGTCCAATGTACAAATGGACCTGCAGCCCAATATGTAATGTACTCCACTAATCGCTCAAATGTTTATGACAATTCACTATGTGAAACCAAAAGACAAAAGTAAATCAAAACTTTACAAACGATGGACTCCTGCCCAGTAGCCATCTACACTGGACACTTAGGACATGCATTAGCCTGCATTTCTAGAACTGATTGCAAAAGCACCTTCCATCACATCAATAGGTTAGCAACATACCATTCCTCTATGCAAAACCTTGTCCATAGATTGTACTATGCAAAGATTCCTGCTCTAGAACTGCAAAAATTAAATAGCATTCACCTGCATGGAACAGCTGAAGAACTCCTTTGAGAAATAGAGCACATCCAAAATAATTATTTTTGGAACTGAAGTTGACTTAGTAAATTCTGTAAATTTTAAAAAAAACCTCACAAACACCAACCTCCTCACAAACACAGATTGGGTTGGGTACCTGAGTATGGTGCTGGTCCTTTCAAGTCAAACAATGATGTACAACGCTACATTAAAGATGAATGTACATAAGTGCCTTTATTGTAAAGGGTGCCCCTTTGTTGACACATGTTTTGACCAACTCTGGTCTTTATCAAAACTGGGCACTTATTCTGGATTATTAACAAACATTCAACATAAATTCTGATGAACAAAAGTATTAAATAAAACACAAATGCAAACATAGGACAGCCATAGGCATGCATCTATTAACAAAGGATGCATGTACCAGTGCATCCGGTTATACAATTAAATAACTAGGTCTAGGGTATGTAAGGGGTTGGCACAGTGGAGGATCAGAGGGACAAGAAAAGAAAGAGACACAATATCCATAAGTAACAGAAATTGTCGAAAATGATTCTTTCAAACAATTGCTCAAAATTGACTTAATGGTCAGCATGCTCCTATGGGCAGTTACCCAGTGTATGTATGCTCAGGAATGTGCATTATTGGCTGATTAAATCAAACAGACATGCCAAAGCGCATGCTTTGTGATTGTCAGGCAATGTGCCACAGGTGCACTCGCCTTCGCCTTATAATATCTTACCACTTAGGAGGAATGTGAGCTCAGTGTGTACACAAAATTATAGGGTCATTCCCTGGATCCTGTAGTGAAAATAAATGCATTTGCATGTATCCAAGCTTGAGCATGCCACATTTTATGTATATAGAACAGTATCCTTATCGTTGTTAAACTGCTAAACATAATATCTGAGCATGTGGGTACCGGTAATAATCACGTGTATATTTCTGTCTCTTAAGTATGACAATATCCAGACTGCTATAGTCAGAAAGTGGTTGCTGTTGAGCTTAACATGGTGTAGCCACGATTGTAAGACTTCCTATAAGCACTTGAATAGCACTGTGAACATAAATAAATATGCTTGCTCTACTAAGGGTCCTGCTTCCCGTGCATTTTATAATGTAGAGACATTTTGAAACATGCTCATTAGCATTATCTCTGCGCACGTGTTGTTGCAGTAAAATGAGTGTTTATGATTCCCCGGCTCACATATCTCAGCGGGAAAGGTGCTGAAATCGTGATGTTAATTGAAGCGCTAGTGCCTTGATAGAAATGTCCATAAATTAAAGCATCCAGTTTGAATGACAGGATGTTCAGTTTTCTGAACACGCTCTTGGTTATCGAAGTCTGAGGACAGCATGACTTGGGTCGCTCGGTATGAAAAGGGGAAATAATGCATTTTAGTGGGGCTTTATCCTAACCCGACTTCCCGAAAAGATAAGTCTCCAATAATTAACAAACATGAATGCTGGGAGAATACTAAATAATGTATGCTTTCCTGGCATTTCACTGATCCCCTGTTTTTGTGGGATCCTAACCTGATGGCGTACAGCATTCTGTTTAGAACGCTGCTGCCATTAGGTATGTTGTTAATGTAAGCACAGACACTGGTGATGTCACGCGCATGTGCGTGATGCCACAAGTTGATTAACTTTTACCGGCGGTGCCATATTGGGAGAGGCAATGAGGAAGGCATTGCCTCTTACTGAAAGATGTGTGGTTTGTACATTGAGACCTATAACAAACCTGTGTTTGTATAAAGAAGAAGACTTGTCAGTGCTCAAATCACAGCCAAATGATGAACAACTCACCATCTACCTGGAAGTCAATGAAGAAATTGTACATTGTATTAAACATGAAATTAAAATGTCCTGTAAAAATGATAAACTTCTGCTCTGTATGTAAGTGGGGAAGCTGGTTCTGGCATAAACCTTCTTAATTAAAATGATCAGGAAATATCTACAAGAGTTAGCAAATAACAACCTTTCAGCTGTTGTAACAGCACCCACAGGTCTAGCTGCACAACATGAGGTGTAACTTTACACTTTACACCAACTACTTCTCCTGCCAGTAAAACACCAAATTAGAATACTACAAATTGTTAGCAGACGCTGTTACTGAAGTATGCAAAAATCTGCAACAAATGAAAGTCCTCCTGGTTGATGAAGTAAGCATGGTTTCCAACCTCTTGCTGGCTTTAATTCATCTCAGAATGCAGGAAGTCCTAAAAAACGACTACGAAGAACTGTTGGAGGAAAACAATGTATTATTTTCGGGGACCTCCTACAGTTAACACCAGTAAAAGTTTAACCCATTTCCAAAACATTATGTCACGAACAATGCCGTAACACACTCGCAAACATTGGGAATGTAAATCTCTGTCAACATTTTCACTACAGAAAACTGACTCTAAACGGTATCCAGTGATAAAATCGCGGCACAAATATCGCCTGTAAAAAGAATCGTGGCAAACATGCCATGGTTTGACCCGTTAAAGGTGTACCCCATTACACCATTTATGGGTAGGAGGGGTTGCGGGGGTGCACTCTGCTCCCCTTAAAAGTATAATGGGTCCAGGGGTCGCGGGGGTGTCCCCCGCATCGTTTATATGGATTGCGGCATCAAAACCACTGCATTTTTCCCGCAATATTTTGTGTTCACAGCCAATTTTGCCATGATTTTAACACATGGAACCCTCTAAACATGTGTCCGTCTGCAGATCTAACCTATGCTAAGATTTTGAAAACCATTAAAACTGGTCTGTTTACTAAAGATGCAAAATTCATCTTAGAAACTAGAGTAATCCATGAGCTGTATGGACAAAAAAAATCTGCCCCTGATGTCATGGAACAATTAACTCAATGGGGGGAAAATATTGTACGGAGTTCCACAGGGTGCCAGCCTATCACCAGCGCTATTCAACGTATACTTGAAGCCATTCTGTGACCTACTTACCAACTTGGGTGTTTATTTCGTTAATTACGCTGATGATACTCAGCTTGTTATTGAGTTTATTGTTAACTACAATATAGATTCACACAGGCTAATATCGATATATGACAGTATAAAAGAGTGGATGTCCAGAAACTGGATGTGTCTAAATCCTGCCAAGATGGAACTTATGATCTTTGGCCCTACCAGGACACGAGTATGCCTAAATCCAGAATATTAAACCATGTACCTGGAGGGAAATGCCATTATCACTCCCAAAAGGGTTAAGACATTAGGAGTCTACATAAAAGCATCCCTTAGCTTTAAGGGTCATGTCAATGTCGTGGTCGGCAGCTCGCAATACCATCTGAGGGTACTGAGACACGCCAAACCCTTTCTAGCTCTGAAAAATCATGAAGTACTGGTCCAGGCAATTATTATGCCCAGGATGGACTAATGCCACACCCTCCTTATATGAGCTAACAAACAATAATTTTCCAGACTACAGGTGATACAAAAAGAGGCTGTCCGAATCATCTTTGACATCCTGAGAAGAAAGCTACACTGGCTGCCGGTATCTGTGAGACCAAGATACAAAGCCCAATCGGTTGCCCATCGATGCATGCATGGGAAGGCTCCATTGTACCTTAAGAAATGCATAACGCCCTGAGCTCCCTCCTGCGTTCGGGGACCCAAGGACAACTTGTTGTTCCCCGTGATAAAAAGGCCAAAGGAGGGGGACGTTCATTTGAAGTCCTTACTGCTCTTTCTTGGAATACTCTACCTCTGAAGTTACGTCAGGAAAAATGACATCTGGCATTTAGGAAACATTTGAAGACTTGGCTATTCAAATAAATCTTATGAACACTCTTGGCTCTATGACCTTTTGTGTTTCGCGTTCTCCCTTGAGCTCCCAGTTTCTGTGTTTATGTTTGCGCCATGATGCCTGCCGGTTTTGGCGCATTATAAATAAACAAAACAATACAAAACAAAAAAAGCAGCAGTTCCAAGATGGCATTTTAATACAAGATGAAAGAAGGCAAAAGAGAAGAGGTTTGCAAGGAGGGAAGTGCCCTTGACCTTTTCAATAAAATACTTACTTTCATGAACCTTCGAGAATAGGAACCGTAAGACCAGGAATCAAGGCTGACGAATCCTTCACTGTGTGTCGGAAGTACGCAGGGCTCTCTCGCATTCATAGTCAAGATGGGGAGAATAGTTTGCCACTGTGGTACTGTCCTTGGTGCCTACAGCAAAGCAGCACCAGTGAAGTCAGCACAGCTGGTGAGTTGGGGAGACTGATACCAGACCTGTCTGTGTTGAAGCCAAGGTTGCAAGCGGCAACATTGTATAGTGAAAATGGAAGAGAACAGTGTATGTAGCTATGTGGCAAGCAACCCAAATACAAATTAATCAGCAGAAGAGTTATTGAAGTTTGAAGACAAGATACGATACCATAGACAAAGTGGTCTGGCACCAAATGGATACTCATTCAAAAGTCTCTGTTAGGTATCCAGCTGAAAGGTGACAAAAGTGAAGAGTGATAAAGAATTGTGAAATAGAAGTGGTCCTGCAACAGGTCAAGCAAAACCCTGTGTACATTCGAAAGTCTTCGATAGTTGATGAAAAGAGACTTGAAGTTGGTCGAGCACAGCTGAGGGAGATCAGCTAAAAGCTTTGGGTTAAAGCAAGTGTGTGTAAAGTTATATTGGAAATTGCAATTAGTCAGAGCCCGGCGGAGGGAGACTAATTGAACATTGTGAAAAAAGGCTCTGAGCCCGACTGTCGGAGATCCGGGATCTGAGCCTAATTGAGGGGGATCTGAGCCTGACTGAGGGGGATCCAGGGTGAACCGTGAGTCACCCAAGAAAGAATATCCTATGAAAAATTGGATGCATAAATAATTTACGAACTTTGTGTTGAGAGAATCTGAGCCCGGCTGATGGGGATCCGAGGTGAATAGTGAATCAAAGATATTGAGTACTTGTGGAAATCTGAAAGAGGAAAAGTATTGTTTGTTTGTCACATCAGGCCCTCTGAATGAAGAGACTTTGAAAGGCAAAAAGACTTGGGCACAGAAGGCCCTGACGCTAATGATTAAACTGTTTCCTTGTGCTAGCGAAGCCAGAGACTGTGCTAGAATCGAGTGCACTGCCTTGTCCTGTTTGAAAATGTTGGGAAGGGTGGCCAATGGCTTGACCATCCCGACATATCATTTTGTGAACACTTCTTTCTTCTTCTTATTGATATTTTTATCACGCTCATACACAAGTGTTTCAGAGCGCGATTAGGCAAGGCAAGGGGAACAGGGGAGAACAAAAACAACAATCTTACTAGTTCATAGCATTGTTTCCCACACTATTTGTATTTAGGGTATGGATTGAAAATAGGTTTATTAGTATAGGCCCTTTTATTTTGACAAGACACCACTACGATTGCATTATTAATTTTTGATGGTCGCAGCTTGCTCCTATCTGTAGATTTAGGATTAGATAGGCTTTTATCAAACCCTTTTTGAAGTTCAATAAACACCCTTGAACTGTGGTCATTTGTGTCTGTCTTACTGTTGATACCATGCCTTCCTTACATAACTTTGGCGCCACTGATGAAACTGCATGACATTTTGGAATTTTATTCTAGACCTGATTCTGAATGGTTTTGCACAGTTAGCTGTTGTTTTGTCAAGAGAAAACAAAATTAGAGGGGGGGTCTGAAAATATTATAAAGGCTTATAAATGTGGTGCCATTTGACGAATCTGCAGAAAAGTTTGCAAAAGATTTTAGATCTAGATATGAATGCTTTTGCAAAGATTGTTGGGATTCTGTCAAGAGGGGGCAACATTAGATAGGGGGTCTCAAAATGTTTAGATGGCTTATAACTGTGTTGCCGTTTGACCAATGTGGACAAATGTTTTCAGAAAGATTACAGACCCAAAAATGAATGTTTGTGCAAAGTCTAAATGGATCTTGTCAAGTGGGGGCTAAGGTTTATTTATTTATTTATTTTAATTGTTTTTTTTTGTTCTAGTGTTGTTGTTAGTAGAGTGACCTAATCATACACACATATAGTCAATGGTTGCAGTATGCACCATAGAAGTAAAATATTGTTTATCTGGTAATTTCCAATAGTACATTAATGAATGCTACCTTATGAGAGTTTTGAGTAAAGTTAAACATGGAATAAATAGGTAACAATTGGAAACGTACCACACACTTGTGTTAGTAGAAAAAATACATATAAAAACACACAATGCATACAAATTAGAGGCACATACAGGGAAACTAGACTAAGGAAGAAAGAAAGAACAGCACCAAAAAATGTCAATAATATTAGAGTTAATCATCATGTACACAAATTAATTGTGTGTTTGAGGCGTGCTTATTGCTCCATGAATGTGCACTATGAGGTCAGATTAAACTCTAAGGAAAGTATTTTAAGAAGAGATAAAAAGGTTAATGGGTAGATATATAGCACCTTTTAAACTTTGGAAATTCTCATTTTCAGTTAAAACAAAAAGCTAGCCTAATTATGTCAGTAAACAAAAACAAGTGGCCAGGTATGTGATGTCATCAGTGATGACATCAATAACATTTGTGATGTCATCTTTGATGTCCTGAGTGTTAGTCTGTGCAGTGCACGGTGGTGGCGTGAGTTATGTTTGCTTACCTTACCATAAATGGCAAATTTGTGGGGTTTTTCGATTTTACTTGTAACCATAATATCAATTTAACAAAGTTTTTTCAATGAATTTCATAGGTTTTTATTAGTGCAATTTAACCATAACGTCCCTTTAACCTAGTTTTTCAGTCAAAAATAAATAAATAAATATATATATATATATATATATATATATATTCAATGAAAAAACTTTGTTAAAGGGACGTTATGGTTAAGTTGCGCTACTAAAAACCTATGAAATTCAGTGAAAAAACGTTGTCAAAGGGACGTTATGGTTCCAAGTAAAACCGAAAAACCCTTTTTTTTTGCTGACATATCTAGGCCACATGGTTTTCTTCAGTAACAGTCAGAAACTAAACATTTTATTTTATTTGTAGATGTATCCTTCAAGTAGGTTCTTACAGTAATTCCCTTAGAGTCCAGTCACATCATAGGAAGGGGAGAGACACGGGGCATGAGCGGGGGGTGGGGGGAAAGGGGAGAGACACGGGGCATGGGTGGGGGGGTAACACAAGGGAGACACGGGGCATGAGCGGGGGCGGGGGGTAACACGAGGGAGACACTGGGCATGAGCGGGGGGTGGGGGGTAACACAAGGGAGACACGGGGCATGAGCGGGGGTAGGGGAGAGACACACAGGGCATGAGCGGGGGTGGGGCAAAGGGGAGAGACACACGGGGCATGAGCAGGGGGTGGGGGGGAACAGTAGGGAGAAACGGGGCATGAGCAGGGGTGGGGGGAATGGGAGAGAGACACGGGGCATGAGCGGGGGGTGAGGGGGAAGGGGGGAGACACATGGGGCATGAGCGGGGGGTGGGGGGAAGGGGAGAGACACATGGGGCATGAGCGGGGGGTGGGGGAAGGGGCGAGAGACACGGGGCATGAGCGGGGGGTGGGGGGAAGGGGAGATTGACACGGGGAATGAGCGGGGGTGGGGGGAAGGGGAAAGAGACACAGGGCATGAGCTGGGGGTGGGGGAAAGGGGAGAGACACACGGGGCATGAGCGGGGGGTGGGGGGAAAGGAGGGAGACACACGGGGCGGGGCTGGGGGGAAGGGGAGAGAGACACAGGGCATGAGCAGGGGGTGAGGGAGAAGGGGAGTGACACACGGGGCAGACTAACACCCACAACATCAAAGATGACATCACAAATGTCATGATGACATCACTGATGACATCACATGTGTATGCACTTTTCATGAAATATGTGTACAAAGGATTCTTATTATAATATTGCGAAAAAAGTGTCAAGGATCATTGCAATAAATATCATACCCTAATTAGTGCGTTGAACGATGCATTGATATAAATAGCATTCTATTATGGGGTTCTATCTAGTATACTAAGCTACTCATGCAGAAACATAGCATTGTGTGCAGCGTACAAGATGAAGGTATAATATTCGTAATGTTAATATGTTGAATAATGAAATGATAATTGTTTTTTTCATAGATTTTTGTGTACTGTGAAATATGTAATAGGTAGCTAATAAAACCCATGTATTACATAATTGCATTACTATAGACAAAACACAAAGCGACAAGAACACATACCAATATGGGTATATACAGGGAAAGTGAAGTTAGCAAAAAAGCACAAGTAGTAGCAGAAACAATTCATAACCTAACTGATTATTTTCATGCAAATAAATGATTGCTCTGTTTCAAAGCTGCTATTTACCCTATGTATATGTATCACTTGATGTGATTGGACCCTAAGGAAAGTAGTGTGAGTACAATGTATACAAATATGACCATATACAGGGAAAGTACAGCCATACAAAAACAACGGAACTATCAGAAAGTGCTGATAAATCTATTGATTATCTTTATGCACAAAAAGGATTGCTGTCTTTCAAGCTTGTGTCTTCCCCTATATATATGTTTCATATGATGTGACTGGACTCTAAGGGAATTACTGTAAGAACCTACTTGAAGGATACGTCTACAAATAAAATAAAATGTTTAGGTTCTGACTGTTACTGAAGAAAACCATGTGGCCTAGATATGTCAGCAAAAGAAAAAAGACTGCGCCAGACATGTGATGTCAGTGATGTCATCAATGACATTTGTGATGTCATCTTTGATGTTGTGGGTTTTAGTCTTAGCAGTGCACGGTGGTGGCGCGAGTTATGGTTACTTAGCTTACCATAGCTGGCGATTTTCAAGGGTTTTTCGGTTTTACTTGGAAC
Organism: Ambystoma mexicanum; assembly: GCF_040938575.1. Classification (NCBI taxonomy): domain Eukaryota; kingdom Metazoa; phylum Chordata; class Amphibia; order Caudata; family Ambystomatidae; genus Ambystoma; species Ambystoma mexicanum. Next base: position 524,759,001 of record NC_090939.1, read on the forward strand.
CATAACGTCCCTTTAACAGAGTTTTTTCACTGAATTTCATAGGTTTTTAGTATCAAAGTTTAACAATAGTAACTTTGACTTTATGTACATGTAATATGGAAAATACTGAACCACTTCTACTGAATGTAATGTCCGCGACCATTTTTGACATATTCGGACAACAGTGCCACTACCTAAAAAGTCTGGGGGGCGGGGGGAGTATGTTTAATTGTTATATTACAACATGATAAAATTAAAAAAATTCACAAAGTAGTACACATACATATTATATGTAGTAATACATAAGAAATGTAACCCATATATGTACCGCACTAACCATTCATTTAAATACAATATATTCTAAAATGGAATATACCAAGAGAAGATAAATAGGCTTCCAACATAATTACCTCACAGACACTCCACAACTAAGACCAAGACCAGACCTACAGAGTACTCCGAACATATTTTACCTGAAATAGTAAGTGTACATCATTTTACTCATATCTTTATAAACTTTCTGTATTAGATTAAAAAAAAATACATATTTTTTTTTTCTCACAGAATTGTCTAATACTCTGGAATGGCTAGAGGAGCACGTCCCACATGACGAAATGTCAGAAAAGAGTGAAGCTAATGGTACACACTTTACAATATAAACCATGTAATTGTTATTATTTTATATATATTTAACATATATATTTCTTTTTGTACAGAGCATACCAAAATAGAAAATATGTCTGAAGAAACTGTTATGGAAAACACGCTTGACAGCTTAAAAGAAAAAATGGATTTATTATTGAGCAATTTTAATAATTTGAAAACTTTTGTTGAGGATCATTTAAAACAAAAATCTCATACCATTGTCCCACATGTACTTGTCCCCCCTCACCATATCCCAGTCAATTATCCCCAAACCCTCCCCATAATCCAAAACGTTTTAATGAGACTTCCATCTCTTCTTCACCTGATACCAATCATGTTGAAACCCCTAATTCTCCTGTTTTTGTTTCTGTTTCTGCCTCATCTTCTCTGTCATAAATTATTAATATATGTGAAATAAAGTTACATTTTTATATTGTGTTGTAATTACTTCCCATTTTTTATTTTTTTAAAAACAATGTAGATATCCGCGGACAGCGGGGGTATTCTGAAATGTTCGTAAATAAACAAAAATTGAGGTGTCCTGAAGAACACTATACCTGTCCGTATTGTTCGCTAGAAAGTTGAAACTGTTCTAAGAACCCAATTCGTGTCCTGAAATGTTCGTAATTAAACGAAAATGAGGTGTCCTAAAGAACACTATACCTGTCCGTACTGTTCGCTAGCAAGTTGAAACTGTTCTAAGAACACAAGCGGTGTCCTGAAATGTTCGTAATTAAACGAAAATGGAGTTGTCCTAAAGAACACTATACCTGTCCGTACTGTTCGCTAGCAAGTTCAAACTGTTCTAAGAACCCAGTTGGTGTCCTGAAATGTTCGTAATTAAACGAAAATGGAGGTGTCCTAGAGAACACTATACCTGTCCATAATGTTCGCTAGCAAGTTAAACTGTTCTAAGAACACAATTGATGTCCTGAAAAGTTCGAAATCAAACGAAAATGGAAGTGTCCTAAAGAACATTATATCTGTCCGTAGTGTTCGCTAGAAACTTTAAACTGTTCTAGAACATACGCGATGTCCAGAAATGTTCGTTTGATGTGTGACGCACTTTTAATTAATTCAGGACCCGAACACTGTCCGTAGAACATCAACGTGCATGCGCAAACCAATGTCCGTGCATTTGGTGTCCTGCGGACAGGAGCTTCCTTCGCGGACCTGTTCACGAAGGGACCATGTGACCGCGCCCATGCTGATCGGGTGCTCTGAATGCGGACACTGTTCGTGTCCCCGAACAATTTAAAAGTACATTTTCGAGTAATCCACAATATTTTTCCATAAAAACTCATCATGGCACAAGTTCCACATAGTAATCCTGAGTTTCTACATATCTTTTGAAACTTTTTGAACCCTTTTTTGTGTTCGATCTGTCCGCGGACAGCGCGCATGTCTGCGAACCGCGTACAAGCACCCCTATAAAAGACCACGCCCTAGAGCTTATTCTCATTGTGTTTCTGGCTATTCTTCAGAGCACAGCTATTTCTCCAGCAACTTGCTGATTACACCATCGAGATGGCATCCCTGGCTGCAGAACTGCCACCTGGTTCTGCACCTGCTTCAGCACCACCACCACCCCCTCCACCACCACCACCTTCCCAAAGGCCTGAAGAGGGGAACAGGAGTGAGGATGCAGAAGAGGAAGAAGAGGATGACGAGAATGAGGTAGAGGAAATCCCTACTACCCGCACTAGACGCGAGTCTTGGGTGTGGCGGTTATTTTCCATTTATGGGAATGGTCCTAAGGCTCATGCGAACCGTGTTATCTGCAATGAGTGCAAAATGATACTCAGTCGCGGGAAGCACGGTTCGTATAGCTTTGGGACCACGACCATGAAGCGACACCTGAGGTCATTTCACTCTGGGGCTATTCGCAAGGTTGTACCTTGGGAAGAACGTAGTGGGTTGATTTCCTCTACTTCATCCTCCGTTTCTGATCCTGTCACCACAAGGACCACCTCTGTGGGACAGCGTCTTCCTCAAGCTGCCTCACAGGCCATACGGAATCCTGATGACCCTTACCTTTCGAGGGTCACAGTTGTATGTATGTACTGTGACACAGTACACTGCAGGGGGGAGCGACTTCAGAGTGCTTTTGAGACTATCGTCTCAGAGCACGAGAAGACCTGCTCACTACCCAAATAAAACCCACTCTACATCTTCCTCTCTCAGCTCGCCCTTTCTTATCCCTGTGGTTGGTGTCCCCCCTTACCTTCCTTTCCCCTCCTCTCCTATTGTGTTGTGTCTAAAAAACCAAAAATAAATACAAAATTACAAAAATAAAAAAAAAATAAGGCTCTTTTCAGAGTCGCCTTTCAAAGTTAAAAAATAGAAGTGAAGATAAATAAAGCAGGGCCCTTTGTATTTCTTAAAAGTCCGAGGACAGTTCGCGAACATTAAAAAAATTGGGGTGCTACCCTATTGTTACCATTGCATTTTTCTCTGGGAGGAAGTGGTGGCTCTGAAAAGAGCCTTTGGGAGGTGTTTGTATGTCAAAAATGATAAATACTTACCACCTACTTCAAAATGGATGCTGTATTTCTAAAAAAGGTCGCAATACATTTATTACATTTCTCAGAAAAATCTGATTGCCAGCATAAGTAAGATGGACTCCATCTCTGCGAAAAATGTATGTACTACGAAACATAATATTTTCATTGTGAAAAGAGGACATGCAAAAATCTCTTAGAAATGCACAAACATCCTTATTAACATTGTGCCTTGCTTTTTCCATTTGTGGACCAATGAAGGACCAAATGAAGAAGAACGAAGGCACATTTGTCTCTGCGCAATCCGTGAAAATATTACTTGAGAATTAGGAAACATGTCCATGACTTTCCCCAAGTCCTTTTTTCATGGCAAATTGCAAAGAAATTCCAGACACATGTCCTAAACTGTTCCCTCCACAATGAATTACAATTATGTCTGGATGTTGCTTTGTTTCCAAAGTAGCACAGAGAGGTAGCAAGTCAAACCACTTCATTCCACGTACTCCATGCCAGTGTACTTCCACATGTGGAAATCCAAGATCTACAGCTACTCCACAGCTTTCTGCATGCACCTTCAACCAATGTATCCATGAATCTTCCAAAATCCAAACAATCTGTTTTCTGAAACACACAGCCATAGCTATCTGTTGTTCTCTTAGCAAAAAGAGTATCTGAGAAACTCTCTCCTGGCACAGCACACCCGCTAAACTTTCCTGACCAATCCCTTTCACTGCTCATTCTCATTTGCATGACTTCTGAACCCAAAAATCCCCGGATGTAACTCCCGATGTCCGCGAACTACCGCCATGTCCGCGGACATATCGTAACATGAACAGCCCTTCTACCATTTCCACTTCACTCTCTGTGCCATTCCCTCGTTGGATGTAGCTAAGAAATCACATGACCATGCACCAATCACATTCAAGACCTCTACATCTAACTGCATCATCATAGATCAGCACTGCAAATGTACTGTGAATCTCTCTGAGTACAAGTGTCATATCATTGGCAAGCACCATCTACAAGAAATACTGTACAAGTCTCCAAGATTTCTACTTACAGCTCCATGCATATCCATATGCATGAACACAAACTACAGGTATGCATATTTTCTGTACAGTACATGAACACATTTTCAAACTGACTTTTAGCTTGTGTAATCTGTAAAATGAATCTACTGTCTTTTTTCCAATTTCCTAAAATCAACTATCACTTATAAACCTTTATACTATTTACTTTCTTTATACACACACTATCAAATCATGTTAAACTAACATTGTTTAAATGAAATTTATAGACTACATATATTCAAACAAAATTGCATGCATGCACACTCTATGTTCAAATCTAAAAAAATAATACTTATACAATTACATTATTTATTTATTTATTTATTTATTTGATTACTTTAATTTAAGCATGACATTAAGGCACTATTACATAGAACAGCTTAGTTATAGAAATGGTGGTATTCAATGGTACATTATGAATTTCACAAGACATACTAAAGATATTTTGTTTGTTACAGTTACTCATTGCAATACAATTTGTTCATTAAGAACATATCATATGTATTGAACTGGTGCGACGTATCTTATGTGAATAAGATATATGAATAATGGTTTTAAGGAAGGCGCTGAGGATTTCAATTAAAAAAATCAATATCTAAATTAAAAACAATGCTATATACAAACAAAATTACTAATTTGTTTCTTTTACAATTGCAGTGAAGATCATTCTCCTGAAAAGAAGCAGCCGAATTTCAAGAACAAAGAACTAAGAATTAAACTGCTCATTTTAGAAAAAAAGTAAGTATAATATCACCATAATATTTGTATTATTACTCAAACATACTGTAAAGTTAATTCATGCTATTTCTATGCCTAAAAATATAGATTGTGCACCATTCTGTCCAAAAATCCCCATGTCTTAAACAGCGATTTACAGCCAGAATGGCGCACAAATTCCTACTTTTGGACACACAAATTACCCAACTCAACTGCTAGAATTTAGATGTTATAGAACAAACAACTGTTTTAATTGTATAGCATTAGATATACTATTTATACTTCTTCACACCACTAGCTTACTTTTTTCTCATGCACACAGCACACATACATTGCAGAACACCCCAAGCCCATACCTTCTTTATTTTTTTCAACAGACCCTAAAGAATGCCTACCAAAAGTCAAGTCCGTAGAAAGCAACGCAGAAGTAGAGCAAATGAAAAAGAAAGTGTCCAACATAAGCATCCATCTCTAGCAGAATTTGTAAAAAAAAGTTGAAACAAAACAGCTAATACAGTCATTTAGTGAAACACAAGAAGTTTCAAGTACAAAAACTTTGCCTGCTCTATCAAAATGTAAAACAAACCAAAAAACAATTAACAAAAAATCAGCTATCACTACAGATAAAACTACTTCTTTAAATTTTAATATAGTGCAAAGTAAGCATACCATGAAAAATATTTTAGCCAAAATGTTCCATCACAAAGTCCTTCAAAATCTTATAAAAACAGGAGAGAAATCAGGTTCAATGCTTAAAACCTATCGTAGGAAATTAATTTTAGAAGCGTTGATAGATTGTGCAATTCTTCTCAAAAGAAAGTTATTTATTTTAGTGTTAAACAAAATGAAACCATAAACAAAACTAATAACTAAATTACAAAAAAGACTTCTCAATAAACGAAATGTCACCAGAAAGAACTTCTTAAGTATCTGCAGAGGTGAATGGAGTCACACTACGAGCACAGAACCATACTTTAATGAAGAAGCGTACAAACAAAAGCAAACAAATACAATTGCCATACATAGCATTGGTCGAGGTTATGAAAAAGTAAATAATACCATAATGGAACAAGAAGTACTCCTTACAACAATATGCCCTGAAAACTTAGAATTACCCCTCCATTCAACTGAATCAGAACGTCTAGTGTACAAATGGCCATGCACGTCAATATGTAACATTCCCAAACAATTTTTCAAGTCTTTACGCCAATTCCTCAATCAATATGTAAAAAGCAAAGACAAAATCAAAATTAAACTACTGCAAAATATGGATACCTGTCCAGTGCGCAAATACACAGGACTACAAGGACATTCATTGGCCTGCATTACAGGACCTACTTGTAAAACCACCTTCCATGATATCAAAAGAATATCAACACATCATTCAACTATAAGAAATCTAGTCTATAAACTGTACTATGCTAAAAGTCCTGCTTTAGCACTAGCAAATTTAAATAACATTCTTCTACATGGTACAGCGAAAGACCTACTTCAAGAACTTGACTATATCCGGAAAAACTATTTTGGAAGTGAAAGCCATTTACAGAATGAAATAGCTTTAAACCAAATTAGCAACAATTCTACACATTGCAACCTTTTGCTAAACACATACAAAAAAGAAATACTAAAATTTAAAAGTACATCAGCTGAAGTACCAAACCATGTATGTGTATGTTGCCGCAGAACTTTTTATAAAAGTAACACGAAAAATGTAGACCGATCATATAAAATAGAAGACAATGAAGATTCTAAATGGTTTGAATTAGCTCTCTACCTTGTAGCAGAAAACAAATACGAAATAAGTGACCCCTTAATACTTTGCAGTTACTGCACTACAAAACTTGACAACAACCAAACTCCTTCACGTGCTATCACAAATAATTTGGAATTATACCCGCTACCAAAACCCCTACAACAACTTAATATATATGAGAGCGTCATAATTCAAACAGAACACCCATTTCAAGCAATAATACTCCTTCAACCAAAAACAGCAAAATTACCTCCCTCTGAATTGGTAAAAGGCATTCGTGGAAAAGTAGTTTATTTACCATTAGATCTAAAAGAAAATGTGCATACTCTAGGAGTGCAACGTCCAATGCAGCAATCTTTAATTAACTTAGTAAATGGAGTACCTACAAAAGACAAATAAATATGGCAACAGCTGGTAGATTTACATCAAGTTAGACAAGCCTTACAATATCTTAAAGAGAATAATGAATATTACAAAGAAATTAATATTGAAGAAAACTTGAAAGATACAACTGAAATAATTCAAGCAACACAAGAAGCTGGTCAATTTGAGCTACTAGATCCTGCTACAATATCAAATACTTTAGACCATTACACAATTCATCCTTTGCACTCTAATGACACCATAGAAGATGCACTGGAAACATACCAAATGCGTCAAACAAAAGGATCACCAATCAGCATATGGGAAAAAAGTATAGAAGCACGTGCTTTTCCTCTACTCTTTCCTACTGGCAAAGGAGGAAGGTATGATGATAGACCTATTCAAATATCAGCTTCAGAATACCGCCGATTACGGATGTATTCTGAAGATCCTAGATTTAGACAAAATGTGGAATACATATTCCACCTACTCTTTGAAAGTGAACTAGCAACTTTATGTTACGGAGTTGCACACATATTAAAATCTGGATCACACGTTCAAAATATGACAGCTACACAATTATTACAAAAAGTGCAACAAAAGGATGAGGTTTTACAATCAAATATTACAAATCTATTAGCAAATATGCGTGGTACTAAAGAGTAATGGTTTCGACGTCATGGAGATGTACATTGTATGATCAGAAACCTTGGCCCACTCACTTGGTTTGTTACATTAAGTTGTGCAGAATATGCATGGCAAGATTTACATGATTTCCTACCATATCAAATAAAAACAAAACAAACATAGATATACTAACACCAGGAGAACTTTGTTCTTTGGATCCTGTTAATGTTTCAATATATTTTCACCATCGCTTCATTGCTATGCTACATTTTAGGGTCGATCCATGGAATTAATGTGCGCCGAAAATTCCCGCGCAGAGGTGCCAAAACGTGCGAATCGCAGTAAAAGTGCGAAAATCGCAGTGCAAGTGCGAAAATCGCAGGGAAACCAGCGCACATCGATTCATGGAAGGCCGTGCGCGAGAAAAAAATCAGATGTGTGCTGAAAAAGTGCGCGGCGCACGCCGGCGCACAGGATTTCTAACGGCGTGCGCCACGGCCACAGTGAAATCGCACACAGCGCGGCGCACACAACAAAAGTAGGCGGAACACGGGGCGGAACACTCGGAATGGGGAACAACTCGTCAAAATGTGGGCGTCACGGGGGAAGTACAGGAGGCAAGTGCGCGGAATGCCCACACGCTTGCCTACAACACGTATTCATGGAATCCAATAGGGCAAACCAGCGCACGGTCAAACCAGCGCACAGGCCCAAACACGTCCGCCACAAGACAGCAGGCGGTAGTGTCCTTGCCCCTGAAATAAATGTGCGCCAAAATGTGCACCAACAAAAAGCACCTATATACAGCCATGATGAATGTCACATACTGTGGCCCTCTAACACAAATGACGTGCAAAGAGGTACGCGACAAACACGGACACCCGCTGTGTGAAAAATAGCGTGTGCGTGTATTCTGGGGTGCGCGGAAAGTCCCACACGCGATTGGCTGGGTACGTGTATTCCGGGGTGCGCGGGAAATTCCACACGCGAATTTCCTGGGTCCGTGTATTCCGGGGTGCGTAGGAAGTCGCACGCGCTAATTCTGCAGGGTACGTGTATTCCGGGGTGCGCGTGAAGTTCCACAAGCTAATTCTGCAGGGTACGTGGATTCCGGGGTGCGCGTGAAGTTCCACACACTAATCCTGCAGGGTACGTGCATTCCGGGGTGCGGGGGAAGTTCCACACGCGATTTCAGCAGGGTACGTGTATTTTGGGGGTGCCGGGTAGTACTACACGTGAATTGACTGTGTGGGTCTTCCCAGGTGTTCCCTCTACACCCTCCACTGCCCCTGCAGGCATCCCACACCACAGGGGACTACACTGCACCCCTGCTCATGTCCCGCAGGCAGCCCATCCACCATGGCCATGCCTCCCAGCCAACCCACATGTCACCTTGCACTACTGATCACCAACGCATGTCTCCCAGCACCCCCACCCACCAGCAGTCAGGGGCACCCTCCACCAGGCCCCCACTCATGTCCAACTCATGTCCCCCTGCACCCCCACCCCCCAGCAGTCAGGGGTACCCTCCACCAGGCCCCCACTCATGTCTCCCAGCACCCCCACCCCCCAGCAGTGCAGGGCACCCTCCACCAGGCCCCCACTCATGTCCCCCAGCACCCACACCCCCCAGCAGTGCAGGGCACCCTCCACCAGGCCCCCACTCATGTCTCCCCGCACCCCTACCCCCCAGCAGTGCAAGGCACCCTCCACCAGGCCCCCACTCATGTCTCCCAGCACCCCCACCCCCCAGCATCCAGGGGCACCCTCCACCAGGCCCCCACTCATGTCCCCCTGCACCCCCACCCCCCAGCATCCAGGAGCACCCTCCACCAGGCCCCCACTCATGTCCCCCTGCACCCCCACCCCCCAGCAGCCAGGGGCACCCTCCACCAGGCCCCCACTCATGTCTCCCACCACCCCCACCCCCCAGCAGTCAGGGACACCCTCCACCAGGCCCCCACACATGTCCCCCTGCACCCCCACCCCCCAGCATCCAGGGGCACCCTCCACCAGGCCCCCACTCATGTCTCCCAGCACCCCCACCCCCCAGCATCCAGGGGCACCCTCCACCAGGCTCCCACTCATGTCCCCCTGCACCCCCACCCCCCAGCATCCAGGGGCAGCCTCCACCAGGCCCCCACACATGTCCCCCTACACCCCCACCCCCCAGCAGCCAGGGGCACCCTCCACCAAGCCCCCACTCATGTCTCCCACCACCCCCACCCCCCAGCAGTCAGGGGCACCCTCCACCAGGCCTCCACACATGTCTCCCTGCACCCCCACCCCCCAGCAGTCAGCGTCAGCCTCCACCAGGCCCCCACTCATGTCCAACTCATGTCCCCCTGCACCCCCAGCAGTCAGGGGCACCCTCCACCAGGCCCCCACACATGTCTCCCTACACCCCCACCCCCCAGCAGTGCAGGGCACCCTCCACCAGACCCCACTCATGTCTCCCAGCACCCCCACACCCCAGCATCCAGGGGCATCCTCCACCAGGCCCCCACTCATGTCCCCCTGCACCCCACCCCCCAGCATCCAGGGGCACCCTCCACCAGGCCCCCACTCATGTCCCCCTGCACCCCCACCCCCCAGTAGCCAGGGGCACCCTCCACCAGGCCCCCACTCATGTCTCCCACCACCCCCACCCCCCAGCAGTCAGGGGCACCCTCCACCAGGCCCCCACACAGGTCCCCCTGCACCCCTACACCCCAGCATCCAGGGGCACCCTCCACCAGGCCCCCACTCATGTCCAACTCATGTCCCCCTGCACCCCCACCCCCCAGCAGTCAGGGGCACCCTCCACCAGGCCCCCACACATGTCTCCCTGCACCCCCACCCCCCAGCAGTGCAGGGCACCCTCCACCAGGCCCCCACTCATGTCTCCCAGCACCCCCAACCCCCAGCAGTGCAGGGCACCCTCCACCAGGCCCCCACTCATGTCCAACTCATGTCCCCCTGCACCCCCACCCCCCAGCAGCCAGGGGCACCCTCCACCAGGCCCCCACTCATGTCTCCCAGCACCCCCACCCCCCAGCAGTCAGGGGCACCCTCCACCAGGCCCCCACACATGTCCCCCTGCACCCCCACCCCCCAGCATCCAGGGGCACCCTCCACCAGGCACCCACTCATGTCCCCTGGCACCCCCACACCCCCAGCAGCCAGGGGCACCCTCCACCAGGCCCCCACTCATGTCTCCCACCACCCCCACACCTCAGCAGTTAGGGGCACCCTCCACCAGGCCCCCACACATGTCTCCCTGCACCCCCACCCCCCAGCAGTTAGGGGCACCCTCCACCAGGCCCCCACTCATGTCTCCCACCACCCCCATCCCCCAGCAGTCAGGGGCACCCTCCACCAGGCCCCCACACATGTCTCCCTGCACCCCCACCCCCCAGCAGTCAGGGGCACCCTCCACCAGGCCCCCACACATGTCCCCCTGCACCCCTACCCCCCAGCATCCATGGGCACCCTCCACCAGGCCCCCACTAATGTCCAACTTATGTCCCCCTGCACCCCCACCCCCCAGCAGTCAGGCGCACCCTCCACCAGACCCCCACTCATGTCCAACTCATGTCCCCCTGCACCCCCCACCCCCCAGCAGTCAGGGGCACCCTCCACCAGGCCCCCACACATGTCTCCCTGCACCCCCATCCCCCAGCAGTGCAGGGCACCCTCCACCAGGCCCCCACTCATGTCTCCCAGCACCCCAACCCCCAGCAGTGCAGGGCACCCTCCACCAGGCCTCCACTCATGTCCAACTCATGTCCCCCTGCACCCCCACCCCCCAGCAGAGCAGTCAGGGCCACCCTCCACCAGGCCACCACACATGTCCCCCTGTACCCCCACCCCCCAACATCCAGGGGCACCCTCCACCAGGCACCCACTCATGTCCCCTGGCACCCCGACCCCCCCAGCAGCCAGGGGCACCCTCCACCAGGCCCCCACTCATGTCTCCCTCCACCCCCACCCCCCAGCAGTCAGGGGTACCCTCCACCAGGCCCCCACACATGTCTCCCTGCACCCCCACCCCCCAGCAGTCAGGGGCACCCTCCACCAGGCCCCCACTCATGTCCCCCAGCCAACACGTCATCACAATCCAGATCCCAGGCTCCTATGCCCACCCAAATCCCACCCCACGCCACCCCAGTCCAAACACCCAAACAAGCTTTAATTCCATTCAAAAAGGAAATACCCATTACATGATAGATAACAAATAAGCAGTATGCGCATGAGTACAAGTCCGTCAGACCCACACAATGGCAACACATGACTGTGAAAACCCACATTCTGACAGGCATGAAACCAATGAGAGAAGTCCACACATTGAAGTAAGAAACAAAAATGTATTACAGTGTAAATGAAGTGAATGAAATATAAACAAACAATAATGGCAACAAATATCAAAAAGCAGCATGTCCACAAAAATAATAAATAACGAAAATGGGACTCCAAAATAACCGTAAAGAAATTGTGTCCAAAGTCACTGTCCAACAAAGCAAATCCAAAGGGAAAGTAAAGTGAAAATCCATTGCTCCATGGTGAAAAAAAAATAAAAGATGAAGGCCACAAATCCACTGTCAAACTATGTACAAAGAGCAAATCCAGGGTTCATGATCCCAACGATGTAAATGAAACCTACAATAAAACCTACCTAACTAATAACTATATACAAAAAAGTGGGGCATAGTCCAAGCGCCACAAATTAAAAAAAATAAATAAAACCTAACACTAATTAACTATGTACAAAGGCGGCGGGCTAGTCCAGCGGCTCACTCCGTGGTGTCCCGGGCCAGGGCATCATCAAACTCCTGTTCGATGTCCCGGAGGCGGTCCTGTTCCATGGCCCCGAGGGTCCGCAGGGACGCCGACATGTCCTCCTCCAACTCCCTGCGGATTCCCTCGAGGCACTCGGCCCGCCTCAGGGCCCTCCGCATGGAGTTCTCCGCCCTGACCATCGTGAGCCGCTCCTCTTCCGCCCGCCGCCGCACCGTACCCATCTGCTGGCCCAACCGCTGCCACACGGAAGACACTTCCCGTCCTGGGTCCTCCTGCCCTCCGGCCGATGCCTGCCCCTCCGATGTAGATTGCCCCGAGCCATGAGGCCTCCCACGTTGACTCCGCTGCTGCCTCTGACGCAACTGCCTCTGCCAGCACGACGGCATCCAGGCTGATGGAATCCACCGACGCCGTCGTGCACGTGCCCTGCCCAATGATGCCGGCACATCCTCCATCTGCTGGGGTCCAGTTGCTGTGGTGTCCACCCCTGCTGGACCTCCGACTCCCGACTGTGGCAGGGATGGGATCCCCACCAAGCTGGCTGCGTTGGTCAGGGTAGGTCCACAGGGGGCCCTGGTGGCATCTGGGCCGGAAGACGGCATGGAGAACGACTGGCGCATAGTCTCCACAGAGGAGGAGAGGGCCGCCAGATTGGTCGACACATGTATGAAACCCCCGACCACGGCCGATCCCAACTGGGCCACGTTGGCACGGTGCTCTTCGTGATGACGTGCAAGCTCCTCCCGGGAAGCATGCACGTCATCACGAATGACACCCGTGCGCAACGCGACACCAATCAGGACCTTCTCCATACGGCCACGGGTCCCCTCGTCCGCAGGTGGAGGGGAGTCAGATGACATGGACATCCCCCCTACCTGCGGACGGGCCTGGGATGGGGCATCCCTGCTGGTGCATGGTGGTGCAGTCACAGTGTCAGGGACAGTGACATGCACAGGCCCCTCCACGGTGACCTCTGCTGCTTCCTGCCCCTGCCCCTGGACTGCACCACTTGCACCAGCAGGGATGCCCCCACCAGGCCCCATGTGCGCCTCAGTAGCGGCCTCCTCCTCCTCTGTGGAAACCACCAACCTGGATGGCTCCAGACCGTCTTCCGCCGTTGCAAGCCCCTGTGGGGGCTCACCCACCCCTTCCGCTGCAGCCGTGGGGGCATCCCCGCCGCTTTGCTCCACAGCGCCTTCTCCGCCCTCTTCTTCACTTGCCGCTGTGTAGAGGGAGACATAGAACACAAGCATCAGGGTACTGTACAATTGTCCCCTAGACAGGAAGCAATAGCAGATGAGTGGCACTGTCAAAGATCACTTCCATCATGTCCCTCCACAACACATGGGTCAGTGCAGGCAAAACACACACAGTAACAGGCATGGCACATGCTATGGACATTTGCATACATGTCCAAGGGACTGTCCAAACATACAATGTTGTCATGGAACTCACATGCATCATGGGTCATGCCTATCACATGCACACACATCAACGTTATTTCATCCATCTGGCCTTGTACACCCCAGACACAGTGGATACAAGGATAACTAGGCTGCATCTGTGAATCTGTACATTGTCACAGAATGTGTCATGCATCCATGGCATTCACAAGTCACAGACACGCAGGTCAGACACACAGACATGGATACCATACATGTACATGGCATCAGCACCCATCCCTCACCCCCACCCATGTCCAGGAACAGAGACTGGCATGCTCTCATGTGTCCAATCCGCATAGGGCTCCCCATGTTGCATTTAAACACATGCACCAACCGTGTGGTTCACACATTACTGGTCTCACATGCATGACCATGATGTCCCTGCACACATACATGCGTACATGGCCTATGTCACACATACAGGCAAGCATCAGACAACCAGCACACTGCAACATGCCCTGTCTCACACAGCAATGCTTGCCCACTTACCGCTCAACTCCAGACGGATCTGCCTTGCAAGGATCTGGGCGTGGAGCGCTGGGTCTACACGTTCCAGGACCCTCAGCTGGATGGTACTCATGCAGCCCCGTCCCCTCTCCACGAGTCGCCGGGCCTTCAAGAGGGTCCTGGACCTCAAGTCTTCCCAGCGCTTCTTGACTTTCTGGATGTTGCGGGTTGCCACCCCCTCCGCGTTGATGGCAACCACCAAGTCGTCCCAGATCCTGTCCCGTCCTTCCTTGTTGGCGCGTGACGATCCGAAGAGGGCATCATACTGCCCCAGGACTTGCTCCACCAGGACACCAACTTCGGTGGCAGTGAAGCTGGTGCCCCTCTGCCTCTCTGGCCGGGGGTTGCCACTGGTGCCAGATGTTGCAGTGCCCGACATGGCAACCCCAGAGGCAGGAGTGGGTGGGCAACTGGGTCCTGGGGCTGGGCTGTGGAGCGATGGTATACCAGTCGGGAGTCTTCTGTTCCAGCAGGGGTGGACACAGCAACTGTACCCCTGCAGATGGCAGATGTGCAGGCACACAATGGCAGGGCACGGTGGCAGCAGGCAGGCAGGCAGCAGCAGATGGCTCGTGGGAGGCTGCTCGGGGCTCTGGGGGGCAGTAATTCAGCCTTCTGGGCAGGAGCGTGGTCTTCCGTGTGCTTACGCGTGGCCAGCTTGATACGGAGTGAATTGGCACGTGAAAACCCTGCATGTCAACGTGAAATTCGAGGAAAGGGCCTTAGCGCATAAGCGCGTCAGCACGCATACGCGATTCCATTGGACCAAAGGCCCTCAGCGCGTAAGCGCGTCTGTGACATGACGCGCGCGGGTGTTTCCCTCATAGCACGTGATGACAGAGCACACGTGGAAACACTGCACGTCAGGGTATCATTGCGTGTAATTGGATGAAAGTGCGCATACATGCAATTGGCCTGGGTACGTGTATTGCAGGGGTGCGCGGGAATTCTCACACGCGATTTGCTTGGGTACGTGTATTACAAGGGTGCGTGGGAATTCTCACATGCGATTTGCTGGGGTACGTGTATTACAGGGGTGCGCGGGAATTCTCACACGCGATTTGCTTGGGTATGTGTATTGCAGGGGTGCGCGGGAATTCTCACACGCGATTTGCTTGGGTACGTGTATTACAAGGGTGCGTGGGAATTCTCACATGCGATTTGCTGGGGTACGTGTATTACAAGGGTGCGTGGGAATTCTCACATGCGATTTGCTGGGGTACGTGTATTACAGGGGTGCGCGGGAATTCTCACACGCGATTTGCTTGGGTACGTGTATTACAGGGGTGCGCGGGAAGTTTTACACGCTCGCCAACAACACGTATCCATGGAATTGAACGGGGCTAAGGCATGCGCACAAAAAACACGTGCTAATCCTGAAACACGTACGCCAGAAGGAAGCAGGCGTACGTCGATCCGCGCAGCATAAAAGTGTGCGCAAACAACAAACAAGCTCAGACGCCAGGATGAATATACCGTTCCTAGCAGCAGTGGCCGTGGGTTACCAAAGGAGGAGGAGGAGGATAGTGAGGGCCCGAATTTTCACACCCAGAACCAGCCTTTTTGGGATGCCTGATGACCAGGTGTATGGGAGGTACAGGTTTCCACCTCACATAATACTGGACCTGGTGAGTTAGTGGGAGGATGACCTCACATCACCCACCCTGTGCTCCTAAGCACTCAGCCCCCTGGAGAAGGTCCTTAATGTACTGCACTTCTTGGCCACCGGATCATTTCAGCGGACAAGTACCATAGTGGGTGGTGTGTCACAGGCCACGCTGTCACGCTGCCTACACCAGGTCTTGAACATCATCACTGCACGCCCATCAGTCCGCAGGCACATATACCTGCCCAGGACACCTGCAGAAAGGCAGGCTGCCGCCCTGGATTTCTACGGTGTGGCACAATACCCCAAAGTGCTAGGTCCCATTGACTGCACCCATGTGGCACTACGTCCCGCCAGGGCATCTGAGCACATCTATAGGAACCGCAAGCACTGGCATTCCATCAACATGCAGGTAGTATGTAATGCCAAGGGAGTCATCACCTCAGTATATGCCAACTATCTAGGGTCCACCCACAACAGCTTCATTTACCGAATGTCTACCCTAAGCCGGGACCTAGAAGCTGGGCGGCATGGCGATACATGGCTGCTTGGTGAGTATGAATGACACTGCACATGCATGCATGTCAGATGCAGAGTTATGTCACTACCCCACTAATGATACCCATTACCTCCTCACCAGGGGACAGTGCCTACCCTCTGAGCACCCACATGATGACGTCAATTCGGAACCCCATCACGCCTCCCGAGGTAAGATACAACACAGCCCATATTGCAACCCGGGGCATAGTGGAGCGCACATTCGGAGTGCTCAAGTCACGCTTTCGCTCCCTTGACCGTTCTGGCGGGCAGCTGTTATATGCGCCCCCAGTAGTGTGCAGGATCATAGTGGCAGCATGTGTCCTGCACAATGTTGCAACACGCCGGGGCCTGGCTGTGGACATGGTGGTGCCCCCACATCCCCAACCACATGCACGCCCGCTGCGCATGGGAGGGGAAAGGGCACGGGGTGAGGCAGCCCGTACGCAGCTGGTGGCTAATTACTTCACATAGAAATCACACCCCTGTGGAGTGCACACAGCCCTGGCACATACCATCTGATAAGCAATGATGACTCGACCTGAGAATTATGACGAACAAAGGGACAGTCAACTGTCAGAACCATAGCAGCCTGAGATTGTTCATATGGAAGTGTCACAATGTGTGCATCCCTACCTACACAAACACCACCAATGCAGTGTCATCAAAAGACACACTTCCATGCAGCAGAAATGAATACCCACTTGCAAAATACTACATGAGAACAGTGCCATGTCACCCAACCCCTCCCCGGCACGGCCACACAACACACCATGGCATGTCATGCAATGTGAGAGCAAACAAATTAATCCCCACAACATGCCCCAAGTGTCACCAACTACAGTGTCCCTAATGGAAACTGGCCACACATGAAATGTTCACAGTAATGCAGGACCTACAACACACATTACCAAATACTTACCAAGAATACCAATCACCTACACAACCTCCAACCTACCTTAAACATGACAGTACAGACTTAAAACATTGGTAGCCTCACTACCTGATAATGGCAGCACTTTGAACACTTCCAAGTATACAGTGTTAGCGCCACGCAAGAGTGTAGGTGCACTGCTTACAACATGGACTCCAGTTCCAAAGTAGACCGCCTTGTGAAGACATGAGAAATGGACCTGCAAATTAGGAGGATGAGATGGATGCAGAGGCACATATCAATACAGCATGCAGTGTACAATACAACAACAATATGCACTAGCAATGTATACACAGTATTGATTACAGACTGCCCACACATCAAATGGGAGTCCAACGTCACCGTGTACGTCAATGTCACTTGGGCACACCCTTTGCAAGCCCATGGAAACGTGAAGCAGGAGGGGTGTGTGTCACACAAACCCAAGCATCTGACCCAAATTCATGAAAAGCCTGCATGTGCCCAGCCACAATACAGTGTATGCCCACGGGAGCCACACAAGGCAACACACTGTCCAAAAATTCAAAAATTAAAAACAAATTTAAAAAAAAATTAAAATCAAAAATGGCCATTAATGGGCCCGGGGGGGTGAGGGAGGCCACCCAGGAGGTCCGAGGACAGGGCGCACACCAAAACCCACCTGTGTGGATCTTGCGGAAAAAAAACACCTCCATGGGCTCATGGCCTGCACGGCTACCCTATTGTGAGAGATTCGCTGCTGTCGCTCTCCTCACCCTCTGCAGCTGCATCAGGAGGTGGTGGCACTATGGGAGGCAGCCCACGCAAAGCCCTAGTCTGGTCCTCCATGGCAGCAAGCATGCGGGTGTGGAAGGTCTGGTTCTGGAGGATAATTGAGCGTAGGTCCCCATGCAACAACTCACGGGATGCCCGGAACTCTGCCCTAGTTGTCTGCATCTCAGCTGAGAGCGTACGTGTGAGCCGCTCCAGCTGCTGTTCTGTCCTCGTGTTAGCTGAAGCCTCAAGCTCAACCAGAGTTGCCCTGAGCTGACGTAGTTCCACCCTCAGGGCTTCCCTGTGGCCCTAGGACTCAATAGAAATGGCTTCCCGCAGAGTCTCCAGTGCCGCCCGCCTGTCCTTGTTGGACGCCAACATGTCCTCCCTGTGTGACTGGCAGATGGAGTCTGTTGCCTGCTGTAGTCGCTCCATCAGCCTTTCTGGGGAGACAATGGAAGTGGCCACCCTATCCATGGCCTGAGCCATAATCTCTGATGATGCTGCCTGTTGGGTTGCCATACCGTATATGGATTGCTCCCATGCGGTATTGCCAGGTGGCGTACGGCCACCACGTCGGCGGGCACCACACCTGTCTGGGGCAAGGCGAACTGCGCCTTGCTGTGCCGGCACTGCCTGAGGCTGCAGGACTGCATTCCCCCTCTGATCTGCTGGCCCAGGAACAGGATCAGTTGTTGCGGAGTGTGACCCTGCATCCGTAAGCACCAAAGGCATACCTGCCAACACTGACATCCCCATTGAGGGTTCTACCCCTGGTGCAGGTGGGTCGGACAGAACAGAATCCCTCCCAGGAACATTCACCTGCGACGGCACATAGGTCTCATCATCCGAATCGACACCTGAATACAGCTCGGGGGAGGTGCACCCAGAGATACCCCTTGAGAGCACGACCTGCAGCAGTTGTGGGTTCTCACCCACCACCACACCACGTCCCTCGTTGGTGGTCGGTCGGCACTGAGAACCCTCCTGGGTCTGCACCATCTCCACAACCCCAGCAGTATCAAGTGCCTCATCCCCTGCAAAGACATAATAGAAAAGAAATGGAAACAGGCTTTAGCACTATGGCACACAATTAGGGCTGAGAAGCTACAGGACCAGTACGTGATTGACACATGTCCCACATTACTAAAACCCTCCCATGCATGCACCGTCACTGCGTATGAAGGGGAGGCAGATGGCACACATTGATGACAACAAGATGGAAGATGAACACATTTGCTGCATGCTGCCTAGCAGTGGCATCACACATTGGCCTGTGATTGGCAGGTCAAATACACATGTCATCACACAGATGGCATGTACCCTAGCCATAAAGTGAAGAGGGAGAGGAGGGCACCAATTGTTCATTCAGTCTAGTTTGCTAATGAAATTGATTTTTTAATTGAAATGGTTCAAATGTTTAACCTGGAGCTGCCAGTCCAAAATGGTCCTATAGCACAGGGACATGTCTAAACAAATGATATCCAGGAAACAAAGTCAGTCCACTGTACCATAGCCATGTCAGACATGTGACAATAGGACTGAGAAATGCCTAGTAAAAGTGGTGGAATGCAAACAATCTGCCTGAATAAACAGAGTAAAATAAGCAACAATGTTGTGGCAAGATGACACTTCAAGGGCAACTGGTGTGGTGTTGGGCTGGATGTCTACTGTTGGCAGAAGGGATACTGCTATACCCAAATGCTGGTGCGCAGAATGTATTGGATGAGGCCCATGGGTGACCCAAACCACTCAGGCACACACACCCTCACCTGGCACCCAAACAGAAGCCCTCACACACACACCATGCACATGGATGACACACACATTCATGTGCACTCACCGGACAATGCCTCGTAATCTGCCAGTTCTCCCACGCCTTGGATCTGTTCCTCCGTGACGTAGGTCCCAGTAACATGCTCATGTGGAGTGAGTTCTATGTCCTCTGCTGGAGACCCACCTCCAGTCACTAGAGTAGCAGCATGACTTGAGGCCAGCTTATTCTTTGCCCTGCGCTTCAGGTCATTCCAGCGCTTGTAGCATTCAGTAGCTGTGCGTCTCACGATTCCAAGGGCACTTATGATGTCCGCGATGGTCTGGCAGTGTGCCAGACGTTGTGCAGGTGTGGTCTTGGATCCTGCAACAATCACCATTTCGCTGTCATGTGCGGACACATACTCTACAAGTGCATTCAGTTGAAGCTGGGATTCCTTGACGGGCCGGACTGTCTAGCCGTGTCTGGGGCATCAGCCTCTACTGGACGAGCACTCTTCCTCTTCCGCTTGGAAGGTGGTGGGGATCCTGAGTGTCCTACGCCGCTCTGGACACTAGGGGCAGGAGCCCCAGTGGACTCTGTACTAGGAGTGTGGGATTGCACACTCAGCATGGGAGTTGGTGCAGGCATTAGCTCAAGTGTGATGGTGTCAGGGGGAATGTCAGCAGGATGGACTAGGACCGACACTGTCCTGGCTGGGTGTGTGAGAGGTGGGGTGGATGGAGCCGCAGCTGCCCCTGCAGCCTCCCCAGCCTGCCTACGCGGGGCAGCAGATGACCGAGCTGCCCCTGATCCACGTGGCCTGATGACACCAAGGTGCACCGGCGCACGTGGCCTAGACCTGCTGACCTGGAAGTCAGCCATGGAGTCACCCTGTACCAGATCTGGTGTCACAGTGGGCTGGTCCAACAAGGGCTGATCATGGATGGTGTCAGCCACGTTACCCTCAACCAGGGGGGGGCGCATGGGTGTCCCTGACTGGTCCTCCACACATAGGGGGCTAGGGGCACCCTGCAAGTCACGGCCACGTCCCCTACCGGATCCACCACGGCCACCACTTGGGGCTCGGCCACCTTTGCCACCCTTACGGCTTATTCGCCTCCCAGCCATGGCACTGATGTTATTGTGCATATGGGAGTCGCTGTGAACTATTGTCCTGGGCAATTGGGGGTCAAAGGGGTTGGGTACCAGATGGTAATCGTACCCTAGTGCTCTAGCAAGGCTGTATGTCACCCCTGGGGAAAGATGACGGGTCACGCAATGCACAGGCACCCCAAAAAAGGGAAGCAAGGTGCACGCAACCCCTCCTAGACCACGTGTGTGGAAAAATAAACCTGCACTACGCTGTGGCACTAAGAAACACAAGAATGAACGTATGCGTGTCACATGCAGCCTAGAATGACCTCTGAAGGGGTACGCGACACACGGGGCAAGCACAGATGCTAAATACGTGCGCGACTCACCGTCTGCCAGGAAGAAAAGCGTGAAAAAGACGCGCGTGTGCGCGTTGGCAACATCCCCACCAAAAGAAGAATTGTACGCTGTCTGAGGAGACAGGACAACAGTAGAAGGGAACGCTGTTTGAGGAAAAAGGCCCAGGAAAAAGAGGAAAAGAGAAAAAGCTGTCAGAGGTAACAGGGAGTACGAACTTGAAACGCCGTGAAGTAAATCGCGTGTGAACCGACAAGAAGTACAGATTTCACCCACTCGCTCTCCACAAAAAGCACGTACAAGGAAATGGTGTTCTACACGTACCTTTTATACACACGTCACAGACGCGCATACGCGCTGAGGCCATTTCCACCAATTACACGCTTTGACACTCGGACGTGTATTTTTTTTTGTACACGCGACATTCTCTACGGCCATGCACGTGACATCATAGATGCGCCTGGGGGCCTTTGGGCCAATGAATTAACGTACGTGTGCTGACGCGCTTATGCGCTAAGGGCCTTTCCCCGAATTACACGCAGATGTGATGGATTTTCACGTGCCAAATCACTCCGTATCAAGCTGGCCACGCGTAAGCACACGGAAGACCACGCTCCTGCCCAGAACTCCAAATTACTGCCCCCCAGAGCCCCGAGAACGCTCCCACCTGCCATCTGCTGCTGCCTGACTGCCTGCTGCCCACGTGTCCTGCCATTTGCTGCCTGCACATCAGCCAGGGGTGCTTTTGCTGTGACCACCCCTGCTGGAACCGAAGACTCCCGACTGGGATACCATCGCTCCACAGCCCAGCCCCAGGACCCAGTTGCCCACCCACTCCTGCCTCTGGGGTTGCCATGTCGGGCACTGCAACATCTGGCACCAGTGGCAACCCCCGGCCAGAGAGGCAGAGGGGCACCAGCTTCACTGCCACCGAAGTTGGTGTCCTGGTGGAGCATGTCCTGGGGCAGTATGATGCCCTCTTTGGAAGGTTGCGCGCCGACAAGGAAGGACGGACTCGGATCTGGACGGACATCGTGAATGCCATCAACGCGGAGGGGGTGGCAGTCCGACTATTCCATTATGTGAAGAAGCGCTGGGAGGACTTCAGGTCCAGGACCCTCAAGAAGGCCCGGCGCCTCCTGAAAGCAGCGGATGCTAAGGGGCGCCGGGGCCACTTGTCAGAGGATCAGATGAGGGTCCTGGAACGCATATCCCCAGCGCTCCACGTCCAGGTCCTTGAGAGGCAGACCCGTCTGGAGTCGAGCGGTAAGTGTACATGCATACTGATTGTAAGCTGTGCGTGTGGTGGTGTGGCAGGAGTGTGCAGGTTGCACATGTGGTTTTATGTGGCCAAGTATGGGGGGGGTACAGGGCCGTGAGGCTGACACATGCGAGGGCTCTCATGTGTGACACATGGATGGTGCTTGTGTGTGAAGGCTTGCATGGCAAAGGATGTGGAAGAATGATTGGCAGGTGTGACATGGATGCTGATCTGAACACTGCGACAGTTGGCGGAGGTGTACACATGCATGCAAATGTGGTGGTGTGTGTGCATGTGTAGTGCACTCCCTGTGTCACATGTGATGTCTGGCTCACCTTTGCCTGCTCATGCTGTTGTTTGTGTATGGATGGTGCTGGCTGTTGCGATATGGCTGTGGTATAGCTCATGTGTGCAAGTTGAAATGACATGTGTGTTGGGGATTGTGATAGCATGTCTGAGGTTTGCCAATGCCACTCATGTACAACTGTCATGTGTTTATGAGTCCATTATACAGTGCCCTGATGCCTGTGTTTTATTTCTCCCTGTCTGCAGCGTCGACTGATGAAGAGGGCGGAGAAGGTGCTGTGGAGCACAGCGGCAGGGGTCGGACCACCAGCCGGAGACGCAAGGCCCGGCTCCCCTCCCAGGTTGTGATCTCGTCGGGGAGTGAGGAGTCCGGTGCCACGTCCGAGGCCGCAGCTGCCGAGGGGAGGTCCAGGAGGCTGAGGTTGGAGTTGGACTCCTCGGCAGCAGAAGGGGCAGCTGGGACCCCACAGGGCCCAACGGAGGAAGATGGCACGGAGTCATCCAGGTTGGTAGGGGGTTTGGTGGAGGAGGAGACCGTGCAAGCAACAGAGGCGGGGTCTGGAGGTGGGGATTCCACTGGTGCTAGTGGTGCAGTGCAGGACCAGGGACAGGTGGCAGCACAGGCCACCGCGGAGGTGCCTGTGTGCAATCCTGTCCCTGCTCCTGTCACTGCATCATCTTGCACCAGCAGGGATGCCTACCTCCAGACCCGTTCTCAGGGAGGGGATTGGCTTACACCAACTAGCCTTCCTCTCCCTGCGGATGTGGCTATCCTGCAAGAGGTTGAGCCTGTCCAGGGTGGGGTGGCGTTGCGTCAACGGGCCATGCGAGCTGACCTGCAGTCTTTCCATGATGAGACTGCACGTCTTCTCGCATGGCTCGTTGACCGCGTTGACCCACTGGGACAGCTCACCATGGCCGGATTCCTCCGTTTCCTGGACCTTGTTCCAACCCCCTCCTCAACGGAACCCCCTATTCCCCAGTCGTCCTCCATGCCATCTTCCCACCCATGTATCACCTGGGTGCCCTGTGGAGCTGCCTCTGACGTGCGGCCAGGCTGGTGGACAACAGATCCCTGCCACAGTCGGGAGTCGGACGTCCAGCATGGGTGGCCACATCAACAATGGCACCCTAGCTGGAGGAGGATGTGCAGGCACCATCGGACAGGGCACATGGACAGCAGCAGCAGCAGGAGGCTGTTGGTGGGAGCCACGATGGCTCGGGGCCTTCGACATCGGAGGGGCAGGCATCAGCCGGAGGGCAGGAGGACCCAGGACAGGAAGTGTCTTCCGTGTGGCAGCGGTTGGGCCACGCCATAGATGTGGAGCGGCAGCGGGCAGAAGAGGCACGGCTCACGATGGTCAGGGCGGAGAACTCCATGCGGAGGGCCCTGAGGCGGGCCGAGTGCCTCAAGGCAATCCGCAGGGAGTTGGAGGAGAACATGTTGTCGTCCCTGCGGACCCTCGGGGCCATGGAACAGGACCGCCTCCGGGACATTGAGCAGGAGTTCGATGATGCCCTGGCCCGCAACATCCAGAAGTGAGCCGTTGGACTAGCCCGCTGCCATTGTATATAGTTAATTAGTGTTAGGTTTTATATTTATTTTTTATTTGGGGCACTTGGACTATGCCCCACTTTTTTGTATATAGTTATTAGTTAGGTGGGTTTTATTGTAGGTTTCATTTACATCGTTGGGATCATGGACCCTGGATTTGCTCTTTGTACATAGTTTGACAGTGGATTTGTGGCCTTCATCTTTTATTATTTTTTCACCATGGAGCAATGGATTTTCACTTTACTTTCCCTTTGGATTTGCTTTGTTGGACGGTGACTTTGGACACAATTTCATTACGGTTCTTTTGGATTCCCATTTTCATTATTTATTATTTTGGTGGACATGCAGAATTTTGATTTTTGTTGCCATTATTGTTTCTTTTGATTTCATTCACTTCATATACACTGTAAAACATTTTTGTTTCTTACTTCAATGTGTGGACTTCTCTCATTGGTTTCATGCCTGCCACAATGTGGGTTTTCACAGTCATGTGTTGCCATTGTGTGGGTCTGACCGACTTGTACTCATGCGCATACTGCTTATTTGTTATCTATCATGTAATGGGTATTTCAATTTTGAATGGATGTAAAGCTTGGTTGGGTGTTTGGACTGAGGTGGTGTGGGGTTTGATTTGGGTGGGCATAGGAGCCTGGGATCTGGATTGTGATGACGTGTTGGCTGGGGGACATGTGTGGGGGCCTGGTGGAGGGTGCCCTGCACTGCTGGGGGGTGGGGGTGCAGGGGGACATGAGTGGGGGCCTGGTGGAGGGTGCCCCTGACTGCTGGGGGGTGGGGGTGATGGGAGACATGAGTGGGGGCCTGGTGGAGGGTGCTCTGCACTGCTGGGGGGGTGGGGGTGCTGGGAGACATGAGTGGGGGCCTGGTGGAGGGTGCTCTGCACTGCTGGGGGGGTGGGGGTGCTGGGAGACATGAGTGGGGGCCTGGTGGAGGGTGCCCTGCACTGCTGGGGGGTGGGGGTGATGGGGGACATGAGTGGGGGCCTGGTGGAGGGTGCCCCTGACTGCTGGGGGGTGGGGGTGATGGGAGACATGAGTGGGGGCCTGGTGGAGGGTGCCCTGCACTGCTGGGGGGTGGGGGTGCTGGGAGACATGAGTGGGGGCCTGGTGGAGGGTGCCCTGCACTGCTGGGGGGCGGGGGTGCAGGGGGACATGAGTGGGACCCTGGTGGAGAGTGCCCCTAACTGCTGGGGGGTGGGGGTGATGGGAGACATGAGTTGGACATGAGTGGGGGCCTGGTGGAGGGTGCCCTGCACTGCTGGGGGGTGGGGGTGCAGGGGGACATGAGTGGGGGCCTGGTTGAGGGTGCCCCTGACTGCTGGGGGGTGGGGGTGATGGGAGACATGAGTGGGGGCCTGGTGGAGGGTGCTCTGCACTGCTGGGGGGGTGGGGGTGCTGGGAGACATGAGTGGGGGCCTGGTGGAGGGTGCCCTGCACTGCTGGGGGGTGGGGGTGATGGGGGACATGAGTGGGGGCCTGGTGGAGGGTGCCCCTGACTGCTGGGGGGTGGGGGTGATGGGAGACATGAGTGGGGGCCTGGTGGAGGGTGCCCTGCACTGCTGGGGGGTGGGGGTGCTGGGAGACATGAGTGGGGGCCTGGTGGAGGGTGCCCTGCACTGCTGGGGGGTGGGGGTGCTGGGAGACATGAGTGGGGGCCTGGTGGAGGGTGCCCTGCACTGCTGGGGGGTGGGGGTGCAGGGGGACATGAGTGGGGGCCTGGTGGAGGGTGCCCCTGACTGCTGGGGGGTGGGGGTGATGGGAGACATGAGTGGGGGCCTGGTGGAGGGTGCCCTGCACTGCTGGGGGGTGGGGGTGCTGGGAGACATGAGTGGGGGCCTGGTGGAGGGTGCCCTGCACTGCTGGGGGGGTGGGGGTGCATGGGACATGAGTGGGGGCCTGGTGGAGGGTGCCCCTGACTGCTGGGGCGTGGGGTGATTGGAGACATGAGTGGGGGCCTGGTGGAGGGTACCCTGCACTGCTGGGGGGTGGGGGTGCTGGGAGACATGAGTGGGGGCCTGGTGGAGGGTGCCCTGCACTGCTGGGGGGTGCGGGTGCAGGGGGACATGAGTGGGGGCCTGGTGGAGGGTGCCCCTGACTGCTGGGGGGTGGGTGTGATGGGAGACATGAGTGGGGGCCTGGTGGAGGGTGCCCTGCACTGCTGGGGGGTGAGGGTGCTGGGAGACATGAGTGGGGGCCTAGTGGAGGGTGCCCTGCACTGCTGGGGGGTGGGGGTGCTGGGAGACATGAGTGGGGGCCTGGTGGAGGGTGCCCTGCACTGCTGGGGGGCGGGGGTGCAGATGGACATGAGTGGGACCCTGGTGGAGAGTGCCCCTAACTGCTGGGGGGTGGGGGTGATGGGAGACATGAGTTGGACATGAGTGGGGGCCTGGTGGAGGGTGCCCTGCACTGCTGGGGGGTGGGGGTGCAGGGGGACATGAGTGGGGGCCTGGTGGAGGGTGCCCCTGACTGCTGGGGGGTGGGGGTGATGGGAGACATGAGTGGGGGCCTGGTGGAGGGTGCTCTGCACTGCTGGGGGGGTGGGGGTGCTGGGAGACATGAGTGGGGGCCTGGTGGAGGGTGCCCTGCACTGCTTGGGGGTGGGTGTGATGGGAGACATGAGTGGGGGCCTGGTGGAGGGTGCCCTGCACTGCTGGGGGGTGAGGGTGCTGGGAGACATGAGTGGGGGCCTAGTGGAGGGTGCCCTGCACTGCTGGGGGGTGGGGGTGCTGGGAGACATGAGTGGGGGCCTGGTGGAGGGTGCCCTGCACTGCTGGGGGGCGGGGGTGCAGGGGGACATGAGTGGGACCCTGGTGGAGAGTGCCCCTAACTGCTTGGGGGTGGGGGTGATGGGAGACATGAGTTGGACATGAGTGGGGGCCTGGTGGAGGGTGCCCTGCACTGCTGGGGGGTGGGGGTGCAGGGGGACATGAGTGGGGGCCTGGTGGAGGGTGCCCCTGACTGCTGGGGGGTGGGGGTGATGGGAGACATGAGTGGGGGCCTGGTGGAGGGTGCTCTGCACTGCTGGGGGGGTGGGGGTGCTGGGAGACATGAGTGGGGGCCTGGTGGAGGGTGCTCTGCACTGCTGGGGGGGTGGGGGTGCTGGGAGACATGAGTGGGGGCCTGGTGGAGGGTGCCCTGCACTGCTGGGGGGTGGGGGTGATGGGGGACATGAGTGGGGGCCTGGTGGAGGGTGCTCTGCACTGCTGGGGGGGTGGGGGTGCTGGGAGACATGAGTGGGGGCCTGGTGGAGGGTGCCCTGCACTGCTGGGGGGTGGGGGTGATGGGGGACATGAGTGGGGGCCTGGTGGAGGGTGCCCTGCACTGCTGGGGGGTGGGGGTGCAGGGGGACATGAGTGGGGGCCTGGTGGAGGGTGCCCCTGACTGCTGGGGGGTGGGGGTGATGGGAGACATGAGTGGGGGCCTGGTGGAGGGTGCTCTGCACTGCTGGGGGGGTGGGGGTGCTGGGAGACATGAGTGGGGGCCTGGTGGAGGGTGCCCTGCACTGCTTGGGGGTGGGTGTGATGGGAGACATGAGTGGGGGCCTGGTGGAGGGTGCCCTGCACTGCTGGGGGGTGAGGGTGCTGGGAGACATGAGTGGGGGCCTAGTGGAGGGTGCCCTGCACTGCTGGGGGGTGGGGGTGCTGGGAGACATGAGTGGGGGCCTGGTGGAGGGTGCCCTGCACTGCTGGGGGGCGGGGGTGCAGGGGGACATGAGTGGGACCCTGGTGGAGAGTGCCCCTAACTGCTGGGGGGTGGGGGTGATGGGAGACATGAGTTGGACATGAGTGGGGGCCTGGTGGAGGGTGCCCTGCACTGCTGGGGGATGGGGGTGCAGGGGGACATGAGTGGGGGCCTGGTGGAGGGTGCCCCTGACTGCTGGGGGGTGGGGGTGATGGGAGACATGAGTGGGGGCCTGGTGGAGGGTGCTCTGCACTGCTGGGGGGGTGGGGGTGCTGGGAGACATGAGTGGGGGCCTGGTGGAGGGTGCCCTGCACTGCAGGGGGGTGGGGGTGCAGGGGGACATGCGTTGGTGGGCAGTAGTGCAAGGTGACATGTGGGTTGGCTGGGGGGCATGGGCATGGTGGATGGGCTGCCTGCGGGATATGTGCAGGGTTGTCCCCTGTGGTGTGGGCCGCCTGCAGGGGGCGTGGAGGGTGTAGAGGGAACATCTGGGAGGATCCACACGGGCAATTCACATGTGGTGCTCCCGGCGCACCCCTGGAATACACGTACCCTGATGGAATCGCGTGTGATACTTCCCGCGCACCCCTGAAATACACGTACCCTGCTGCTTTTGCGTGTGATACTTCCCGCGGACCCCTGGAATACATGTACCCTGATGGAATCGCGTGTGATACTTCCCGCGCAACCCTGAAATGCACGTACCCTGCTGTTTTTGCGTGTGTTACTTCCCGAGAACCACTGAAATACACGTTCCCCGCTTGGCGTTTGCTGTTTGGCAGCCCTGTGAACTGGTCCAGGGCTAGCGCAGCCCTTTGAGATGATTTGGGAATTTTGAAGGCTTTTCCTTGCGCAAGGGCGTTCTTGGGGGCGTAACTGGCGCTGCTGCAGGGTCGCTGCGCCACTCTGCGCCACTGCTGGTTTTGGAGGCTAAAATCCATGAATATGCCCTGGCAACAACCACCGCAGCATATCACATTCATATTTGCTTATAACTTTGGGTGAAAAACAAATGTATAAGGAACAAAGGTATTAGATACTATGGATGTAATATGCTGCTATGGTTCTCCTTATTATTGTATACTTACTGTTTGGTCTAGTAACCGGAGTACATGTATTTCTTGTTAATTTCTGTGATAAAAGAAAATAGCATGTTAGTATTAGTATTTTGTAATGACTTATTACATTGCATAATCAATATACTTTTTTTTTTTTGGACCCTCATATTTAGTAGATTACAAATCAGAGTACTGTGCAATTTGCTCAGTTTCTGTATTTGTTGCTAAAATCATTGGGTCTGTGGGAGAAAAAAAAATCCATGTTGGATTTAAAAAAAAACCTTTTTCTGTTATGCTACAGTGTATTTGTTTGTTTGTTTTCAGTGTTCACTTGTTGTTTCTGGCTAATGCTTTATACTTTGGCTTGTTGTATTTTTTTGGAGCAGTAACATATTATTTATTTGTTTTGATATTGTACAATTTTGGAGCAGTTAGATACCAATTGGCGTATTCTAACTGTCTATTTTTTCATATATTTTAGTGGTATTGATTTATCTATTTGGATATTGTTAAATTTTGGGACAGTTAGATACCAATTGGCGTATTCTAACTGTGTATTTTTGGTCTAATTTAGTGGTATTCATTTATCTGATTAGTTGTTGTAGAATCTTTGAGCAGTTAGATAGCTTTTGGAGTATTCTAACAGTTTATATTTTTTTAACACAAGTTTACTTAGGGTTTAAATACAGTTTAGTTATCAAATTTTGGTTTTAAGAACATCAAATAAGCGTTTGTAAGATTTCCTGGTAATCTCTGCTTTAGAGTAATGGTACTATCATTACATTCAAACCACCCACATTTCTTTTTTATATATGCAGTGTAGTGCCCTGAATTGGTTGTGGGTCCTGCGTGGTAGATTATACCTATTGTTGTGAAGGTTTTCTTACCAAGTGATATTTGACCATGTGTGAATCCAGTCAGCTTGCAGTTGTTTTTGGTACCATCTGCATTGTAACGTAGAAGCATTAGTAATTATGTATTTACTATGTGTTTGTATTATTAACGTGGAGCGATTATCTGAATTCCAGGTAGAGCATAATCTACCATGGTTTACATGTTGTACAAGTCGCTGAAATGGAATGGATTCACAATTTGGTATTGATATATATATGAAGCGTTCATTGAAGATTTCTTCTTGTGTCACATTGTTGCAGAGAGTGCATGTATGTTTCCACATGTATGAAATCTAAAAGATTTCATTAATAGGTATGTTTTTGTTTTCCAGTACTTGTAGTAAGTACATTAGAAATTCTTGTGGATCTTCCTGTGAATTTATAGTGAATTTCACCATTCCAGCACAGTAGTCCAATTGTTGTCTTATTCCATAAACACTATACGTGTTGTCAGGATTGTTTGCTGCATTTCCGTGAAGTACTAACATTTGCAAACACAATGGGTCTGTACTGTGTAAGTAAATGTTGCCAACAATTGGTGGTAATTGAAATAGAATATTCATTGCTACATTTGCGTAGCAATTTACACCAACTATATTTGAGAATTTAAATGGTCCAGGTAGTTCTGTATCTAACTGCTTTTTTTGGAGTTTGTCTTCCTTCTTTAAAGAAGTACCTGGTTTACTTTCCCTAATTGATTCTTTTTTGCTTGTGGTACTTGATGAAGTATTAGTTTCTTTTACTCTCTTTGGAGGATTTGCAGTGACATCCTGTTGCATTTCTGTTTGATTTATTTTTCTTTTATAACATTTTACTTTTTGTGGAACAGAATATGTGTTTAGGTGGGGGGTGTATAGTGAGCGAAGTCTATTGTATTCTAAAATGCAAGGAATATCAGCGTTTATTTTACTTGCATCAAAGTTGATTAGAAATAGACCGTCAAGTGTACGTAAGCGTGATAGTGCTACGTAGCTCATGCCTTCTTTAAAGACTGTGTTACCAATATCTATCATTGCTTTGTCTAGGGTAAGACCTTGTGATTTATGAATCGTGACTGCGTATGCAAGAGTTAGAGAAAATTGTTCTCTGCGTACATACATATCTTTGAAGAGAAGGAATCTAGCTGTTGAGCGTCCTATCCTTTTTACTTCTGAAAGTTTGTCAAAGAGTATATTGACAAACTGAATTTTGTTGTCGCGTGGGTATGTTTGAAAGCCAACAACTGTACCCAGTGCTCCATTAACTAGTCCTTGGTCCACGTCAAGGTTACGTTTAAGCATTACTCTGCAATTTAAGGATAATTTTAATATCTTTTCTAAGCCTGCTGTGTTTGAGATTGATTTTTCTAAACTATTTAGTCTTGTTGTGGCTTGGTCACACATTGGTTTATTTACTGATGATTTTGATTAGGAATGTTTTGCCAGAACCAGCTTCACCACTGATGTACAGTAGTATAGGTTTATAATTATGGCAGGAACATTCTTTATTTTCATGTTTTACACCATATGCAATTTGTTTTGTTACTTCTTGAAAAATGCTACTTTGCTCATTGTTTAGTTTTGATTGTAGTATAGTTAAGTCTTCCTTATCTTCATACTGACACATGGTGTTTTCTACTTCTATCATAGCTAATTCTGCCTCATTTGTTATTAGTGGTTCTCCCAGTGGTTCTTGGCTTCCTGTTACAGAAGGTTGACTACTGTCAGGAGTGTCCTTATCTAGTTGGGCTTGGAGTTCTTCTTCGTGTTGCTGTTCATTGTGCAACATTGTTTTGTACTGTGTAAAGTTTACATCAGTTATAGTGCTTTCATTTGCTTTGAAAGCATCCTCATATGAGTCATAGTTATCTAGTAATTGTTCTTCTTTTCTCCATGGTTTGAAGAGTTGTAGAAGGGACATGTAATATACTTCTTTATGTTGAGGAGTCTTTAATGACAATTTGATATGATTAATTAAATTTGGTTTAGTGAGTTTAACTAAGCCTCCTTCACAGTTTGTCACTCTATATTTACCTTTTTTTCATCAGGTTTCATATTATTTTTGTATGTGTAGTTTTGGGCTATCTGGTATAGACACATGTTTTCCAAAGTATTACTTCTGTTTGGGTAGTATGTGTCCAATAAATTGTTGTTTAAAATGTCTTGGCTGTTGGGATCATGTTTGGCTATTGTTTCTATATCTTCATATGATTTTAGAACTCTTTTTCTAGATTTAGCTGGACCAAGACTTATCCATACTATATTTTCAGATTTACCATACAATGCAGTACCAGTTAAACGATCAGCTGCTTCATATGATCCACATTCTCTATGGGTGAGCATTTTTATGCCCAAGCTGTATAATTTCTGAGATACTGTTTTATCTGATGGCAGGTCATTCCAGAAGTCTTGGAGCTCTGTCTTTTCTGCTTTAGTTAAGTATGCTGTGACATATCGTGCAACTGCAGTAGAATTGTCTGCAATGCACTGCACATCTATGTTTGCATTCCATAAGATGGCAATGATTGCATTATAATCATTGATATATTTTTCTTCTTCTTTTCTTTTTATGTAATATGTATTTTTAGGTGACTTACCTTTAACACTATGTCTAACTGAAGACATGAGGTTGTTCACTTGACCTGTATTTGTAACTGGTCTAGGGAAACCAAATCGGCATTTGGTGTAGTATTTCCCTTGTTATTGTATTTGCGACGACAATATTTTCCACATTTGTGTCTTTGAAATTGTAAAATTTGTGCATGAAGATCACTATTTGTGGCTTCTGATGGAATTTCACAAGTGACATATTTTTCAATAAACTGTAAAACAGTGGCATCACTGTCTTGACCAAATTTAGGAGCATCTTTAATCCATAAAAGCATGTGGATATGTGGTGCTCCTCTGGCTTGGTATTCTTTTCTCCGTCTCCAAAGGGAGCAACAGTTTTATTACAAATAAAATGTAGCATAGCAATGAAGCGATGGTGAAAATATCTTGAAACATTAACAGGATCCAAAGAACAAAGTTCTCCAGGTGTTAGTATATCTATGTTTGTTTTGTTTTTATTTGATATGCGTAGGAAATCATGTAAATCTTCCCATGAATATTCTGCACAACTTAATGTAACAAACCAAGTGGGTGGGCCAAGGTTTCTGATCATACAACGTACATCTCCATGACGTCGAAACCAGTACTCTTTACTACCACGCAAATTTGCTAATAGATTTGTAATATTTGTTTGTAAAACCTCATCCTTTTGTGCACTTTTTCTAATATTTGTGTAGCTGTCATATTTTGAAAGTGTGATCCTGATTTTAATATGTGTGCAACTCCGTAACATAAAGTTGCTAGTTCACTTTCAAAGAGTAGGTGGAATATGTATTCCACATTTTGTCTAAATCTGGGATCTTCAGAATACATCCGTAATGAGCGGTATTCTGAAGCTGATATTTGAATAGGTCTATCATCATACCTTCCTCCTTTGCCAGTAGGAAAGAGTAGAGGAAAAGCACGTGCTTCTATACTTTTTTCCCATATGCTGATTGGCGATCCTTTTGTTTGACGCATTTGGTAAGTTTCCAGTACATCTTCTACGGTGTCATTACAGTGCAAAGGATGAATTGTATAATGGTCTAAAGTATTTGATATTGTAGCAGGATCTAGTAGCTCAAATTGACCAGCTTCTTGTGTTTCTTGAATTATTTCAGTTGTATCTTTCAAGTTTTCTTCAATATTAATTTCTTTGTAATATTCATTATTCTCTTTAAGATATTGGAAGGCTTGTCTAACTTTATATAAATCTACCAGCTGTTGCCATATTTTTTTGTCTTTTGTAGGTACTCCATTTACTAAGATAATTAAAGATTGCTGCATTGGACGTTGCACTCCTAGAGTATGCACATTTTCTTATAGATCTAATGGTAAATAAACTACTTTTCCACGAATGCCTTTTAACAATTCAGAGGGAGGTAATTTTGCTGTTTTCGGTTGAAGGCATATTATTGCTTGAAATGGGTGTACTGTTTGAATTATGATGCTCTCATATAAATTAAGTTGTTGTAGGGGTTTTGGTACTGGGTATAATTCCAAATTATTTGTGATAGCACGTGAAGGAGTTTGGTTGTTGTCAAGTTTTGTAGTGCAGTAACTGCAAAGTATTAAGGGCTCAGTTATTTCGTATTTGTTTTCTTCTACAAGGTAGAGAGCTAATTCAAACCATTTAGAATCTTCATTGTCTTCTATTGTGTATGATAGGTCTACAGTTTTTGTGTTACTTTTATAAAAAGTTCTACGGCAACATACACATACATGGTTTGGTACTTCAGCTGATGTACTTTTAAATTTTAGTATTTCTTTTTTGTATGTGTTTAGAAAAAGGTTGCCATGTGTAGAATTGTTGCTTAATTGGTTTAAAGCTATTTCATTCTGTAAATGGCTTTCACTTCCAAAATATTTTTTCTGGATATAGTGAATTTCTTCAACTAGGTCTTTTGCTGTACCATGTAGAAGGATGTTATTTAACTTTGCTAGTGCTAAAGCAGGACTTTTAGCATAGTACAGTTTATAGACTAGATTTCTTATAGTTGAATGATGTGTTGATATCCTTTTGATATCATGGAAAGTGGTTTTACAAGTAGGTCCTGTAATGCAGGCCAATGAATGTCCTTGTAGTCCTGTGTACTTGCGCACTGGACAGGTATCCATATTTTGCAGTAATTTAATTTTGATTTTGTCTTTGCTTTTTACATATTTATTGAGGAATTGGCGTAAAGGTTTGAAACATTGTTTGGGAATGTTACACATTGACGTGCATGGCCATTTGTACACTAGACGTTCTGATTCAGTTGAATGAAGGGGTAATTCTAAGTTTTCAGGGCATATTTTTGTAAGGAGTACTTCTTGTTCCATTATGGTATTATTAACTTTTTCATAACCTCGACCACTGCTATGTATGGCAATTGTATTTGTTTGCTTTTGTTTGTACGCTTCTTCATTAAAATATGGTTCTGTGCTCGTAGTGTGATTCCATTCACCTCCGCAGATACTTAAGAAGTTCTTTCTGTTGACATTTCGCTTATTGAGAAGTCTTTTTTGTAATTTAGTTATTAGTTTTGTTAGTGGTTTCATTTTGTTTAACAGTAAAATAAATAACTTTCTTTTGAGAAGAATTGCACTGTCCATCAACGCTTCTAAGATTAATTTCCTACGATAGGTTTTAAGCATTGAACCTGATTTCTCTCCTCTTTTTATAAGATTTTGAAGGACTTTGTGACGGTACATTTTGGCTAAAATACTTTTCTTGGTATGCTTACTTTGCACTATATTAAAATAAGTAGTTTTATATGTAGTGATAGCTGATTTTCTGTTAATTGTTTTTTGGTTTGTTTTACATTTTGATAGAGGAGGCAAAGTTTTTGTACTTGAAACTTCTTGTGTTTCACTAAATGACTGTATTAGCTGTTTTGTTTCAACTTTGTTTTACAAATTCTGCTAGAGATGGATGCTTATGTTGGACACTTTTATTTTCATTTGCTCTACTTTTGAGTTGCTTTCTACGGACTTGACTTTTGGTAGGCATTCTTTAGGGTCTGTTGAAAAAAATAAAGATATGGGTTGGGGTGTTCTGGAATGTATGTGTGCTGTGTGCATGAGTGTTTGAGTAAGATGATAAAGATGTATGTAATGGTGTGTGATTGTGCATTGGGAACTACAACTAGTAGGGATAGGTATTCTTGAATGTATGTGTTACTAAACTGGGGTTCAGATGACAAAAAAAGTAAGCTAGTGGTGTGAAAAAGTACAAATAGTAAATCTAATGTATACAATTAAAACAGTTGTTTGTTCTATAATATGAAAATTGTAGCGGTTCAGTTGGGTAATTTGTGTGTCCAAAAATAGGAATTTGTGGGCCATTCTGGCTGTAAATCGCTGTTTAAGACATGGAGATTTTTGGACAAAATGGTACACAATCTCTATTTTAGGCACGAAATAGCGTGTATTAACGTTATAGTATGTTTGATTAATAATACAAATATTATGGTGATATTCTACTTACTTTTTTTCTTAAATTAACAGGTAACTTCTTAGTTCTTCTTTGTTCTTCGAATTCGGCTGCTTCTTTTCAGGAGACTGGTCTTCACTGCAATTGTAAAAGCTTCAAATTAGTAACTTTGTTTGTATATAGCGCTGTTTTTAATTTAGATATTGATTTTCTTAATTGAAATCCTCAGTGCCTTCTTTAAAACCATTAAACTAATTTATTTACATAAGATACATTGCATCAGTTCAGTACATATGATATGTTCTTAATGAACAAATTGTATTGAATGACTAACTGTAGCAAAAAAAATATATCTTTACTATGTCTTGTGAAATTTATAATATACCAGTGAATACCACTATTTCTGTAAGTAAGCTGTTCTAGGTAATAGCGCCTCAATGTCATGTCTAAATTAAAGTAATTAAGTAAATAAATAAATAAAAACAAAAAAAATATGAAATTGTATAAGTATTTTTTTAAAGATTTAAACATAGATTGTGCTTGCATGCAATTTTGTTTGAATATATGTAGTCTATATATTTCATTTAAAAAATGTTAGTTTAACATGATTTGAGTGTGTGTGTATAAAGAAAGTAAATAGTATAAAGGTTTATAAGTGATAGTTGATTTTAGGATATTGAAAAAAATACAGTAAATTCATTTTACAGATTACACAATCTAAATGTCTGTTTGAAAATGTGTTCATCTACTGTACAGAAAATATGCATGCTTGAAGTTTGTGTTCATGCATATGGATATGCATGGAGCTGCAAGTAGAAATCTTGGAGACTTGTACAGTATTTCTGGTAGATGGTACTTGCCAATGATATGACACTTGTACTCAGAGAGATTCACAGTACATGTGCAGTGCTGATCTATGATGATGCAGTTAGATGTAGAGTTCTTGAATGTGATTGGTGCATGGTCATGTGATTTCTTAGCTACATCCAATGAGGGAATGGCAGAGAGAGTGAAGTGGAAATGGTAGAAGGGCTGTTCATGTTACGATATGTCCGCGGACATGGCGGTAGTTCGCGGACATCGGGAGTTACATCCGGGGATTTTTGGGTTCAGAAGTCATGCAAATGAGAATAAGCACTGAAAGGTATTGGTCAGGAAAGTTTAGTGGGTGTGTTGTGCCAGGAGAGAGTTTCTCAGATACTCTTTTTGCTGAGAGAACAAAAGATAGCTATGGCTGTGTGTTTCAGAAAACAGATTGTTTGGATTTTGGGAGATTCGTGGATACATTGGTTGAAGGTGCATGCAGAAAGCTGTGTAGATCTTGGATTCTCTCATGTGGAAGTACACTGGCATGGAGTACGTGGAATGAAGTGGTTGGACTTGCTACCTCTCTGTGCTACTTTGGAGACAGAGCAACATCCAGACATAATTGTAATTCATTGTGGAGGGAACAGTTTAGGACATGTGACTGGAATTTCTTTGCAATTTGCTATGAAAGAAGGACTTGGGAAGGTTATGGACATGTTTCCTAATTCTCAAGTGATATTTTCACGGATTGCCCAGAGACAAATGTGGCTTCGTTCTTCTTCATTTGGTCCACAAATGGAAAAAGCAAGGCGCAATGTTCATAAGGCTGTTTGTGCCTTTCTAAGAGATTTTGGCATGTCCTCTTTTCACAATGAAAATATTATGTTTCGTAGTACATACATTTTTCGCAGAGATGGAGTCCATCTTACTTATGCTGGCAATCAGATTTTTCTGAGAAATGTACAAAATGCATTGCGACCTTTTTTGGAATTATAACAACCATTTTGAAGTATGTGTTAAGCATTTATAATTTTTGACTTAAAAACACCTCCCAAAGGCTCTTTTCAGAGCCACCACTTCCTCCCAGAGAAAATTGCAATGTTTGTGATGGGGTAGCAACCCAATTTTTTAAATGTTCGCGAACTGTCCACGGACTTCTAAAAAATACAAAGGGCCCTGCTTCATTTCGATTATATATTATCTTTTTTTTTTTCTCTCACAGAAATGTCTAGTACTCTGGAATGGCTAGAGGAACATTTCCCACATGAAGAAATGTCACAAGATAGTGAAACTAATGGTAAACACTTTATAATATAAACCATTTAATTATTATTATTTTGTATACATTTAACATATATATATATATATATATATATATATATATATTTTTTTGTACAGAGCATACCAAAATAGGAAATACTTCAGAAAAACCTGTTATGGATAACACTTTTCACAGTATAGAAGAAAAAAATGGATTTATTGTTGACTCATTTTAATAATTTGAAAACTTTTGTGGAAGATCATTTTAAACCAAAAACCTCGTACCATTGCCCCACATGTACTTGTCCCTCCTCACCATATCCCAGTCAATTATCCCCAAACCCTCTCCATAACCCAAAACGTTTTGATGAGACTTCCATCCCTTCTTCACCTAATAACAATCATGACGAAACCCCTAATTCTCCTGTTTTTGTTTCTGTTTCTGCCTCACCTTCTCTGTCATAAATTATTAATATATGTTAAATAAAGTTGAATTTTTATATTGTGTTGTAAATAGTTTCGTTTTTTTTTTTAAACAATGTTGGTGTGCGCGGACAGTGCAGGTGTTCTGAAATGTTCGTAAATAAACGAAAATAGAGGTGTCCTGAAGAACACTATACCTGTTTGTACTGTTCGCTAGCAAGATGAAACTATTCTAAGAACACACGCGGTGTCCTGAAATGTTCGTAAACAAAAAAAAATTAAAGTGTCCTAAAGAACACTATATCTGTCCGTAGTGTTCGCTAGCAAGTTCAAACTGTTCTAAGAACACACGCGGTGTCCTGAATTGTTCTTAATTAAACGAAAATGGAGGTGTCTTAAAGAACACCATACCTGTCCGTACTGTTCGCTAGCAAGTTGAAAATGTTCTAAGAACACAATTGGTGTCCTGAATTGTTCGTAATTAAACGAAAATGGAGGTGTCCTAAAGAACACTATATCTGTCCTTACTGTTCGCTAGCAAATTTAAACTGTTCTAAGAAGACACGCAGTGTCCTGAAATGTTTGTTTCATGTGTGACGCAATTTTAATTAGTTCAGGACCCAAACATTATTTACTTTTTTAAAACCGTGCTACTGTCAGTCCTTGAAGGTTTTGCACTCAGACAATTTTTTACCTTTTGCTGAATTGCATTCTGGTATTTGTAGTCTCCCAGTCAATAATAAAAAAATAGGTATTTTTACAGCAACAGTGGGTTTTCTATGCCTGCAGTAACTGGTATGTACTCTGCTTAGCTTCAAATTGAGGAATGGGCCAGCCCACTAAGGCCATGTTGTCTAATATATGGGCCTCCTCCTTCGAAGAACACTTAGAGAAACATGGCCTAAGGGGGGGTGGATTCTTCCTCGCTTTGAAACTAAGCGGGTTGGTCCCGGTTACTGCATGGATGGCAGTGCCGTGTGTTTTCTTAGTTTTAAATATCTCATAACACATGGCATCTGCATTTTTATAAAACAGAAAAAATGAAAAAAAATCACATTTATGCTAAACACTGCTATCAGAGAACCCTAGTTTTAAAGAGTTCGAGATGCAGCACTTATCCATTATGGTACAATGATATTATTGTTTGGATTTACACAAGTTTCATACCTAGCTTTTTATCATTGAGCATATTAAATGATAGGCTAAGTATGAAATTTATGCCCCATGAAACACCAAGCCGTTGTGGCCTAGTGGTTAAATGTTGGGCCTCAAACTCTGGCAGATCAGGGTTCAAAGTTGTATGGTATTTCTTTTTATTTAACTCATTTCATTTAATTAACAGAAAAGCAACGCAAGTGGCAGGTGGTGAGGTTTGTTGCAGTGCAGTCCTGTGATCTTATTTAGCATGAGGGCATTTAGACGTGGCTGCAAAGTTAGCCACGTCCAAACATTCCTCGTACCAAAATAACAGCACCTGAATTGTTTTTGCACTGAAAAGGGCGCACCGAAATGGGAGCTGTGGCAGAATGCTCATGCCAAATCCGCCCATGCCAAAATAATGGCCAGAGAAGTGGAGTACTGCTTCGATAACGCTGCTTAACCGAAGTGTGTGCTCCATGGCAAATAATGTAATCTCACTGCGCACTGCCTAAAATCCTTGTGAGTTCTGAAAGTTTTAAATATCTCATAACACACATATTATTTTTTTTAAACTGTACTACTGCCAGTCCTTCAAAGTTTTACACCCAGAGACAATTTATTTGCCTTTTGCTGAATTGCATTCTGGTACTTGTAGTCTCACAGTCAAGATGGGGGTATAGTGCCACAATTGAACACTTTTGCCTATCATAGTTCTATAAAGTTTTATATATTTGAGTGACACTATGGCATGTGTACCTTTCAAGTTAGCTTTATAAAGCAGTATATTCTTGAAAGCCAAACATGGGGGTGAGGAGGGGAAATGATGAGAGGGCAAGTAAGTCATGAGTATTTGCCGACGATGTGGCAAGAGTTTGCAATACTGGACACTGGTGCAGTTATTTTCCCGTGATTGTGGCTGCTTTTCAGGGCACAAGTAAAGGACACATGTGGGTGAAGAAACATTTTTTCAGAGGGAGGATGAAACTCCTTTTTTTAGGTTTGCAAGCTTGCTCAAGTATTTGGCTAACAGGATTTTACTCATGTTGTCATGTTACCAGTGCAGATGCTTACTCACAAGACCACAAACACTTGTTTCGGATTGGGATTTAGCTTTCCTGGCAATATTTCATGACATATTGATGGGTTTTAAAGGTGAACACCTTTTATACTTTTTCAGCACATTTTTGGGAACATGTAATCTCTGGTGTTTTTTTTTTTTAAAGTCCAATGCTATTTTGTCTCGCGCACTTTCGTCTAAGAAGTAGGTCTGTATTATTCATGTTAATTATGTATGGAATAACAAAACCCTTGAAATTCAAGGAAAACACTTTGGTTGTAGGACGTTAAGGTGAGAACTTAATGCAAAAAAACCATGGAAATTCAGCTAAAGCCACCTTAACTTCGCGCCCTCTGTTGCTCAGACTATGGCCACAATGACGACATCACAGATCACATCACTAATCACATCACTAATTACATTACAAAAGTAACTGACATTAAATATGGTCTTCAGCCATGGTCAGTGTGCATAGCCAACTATATTTTAACACCTGTATGGGTACTAGTCATGGCTTTCAGTTATGGACAGTGGTCACAACTTTCACCCATGTGCATTGAATATTTTAAAACACTAACAAACTACCAACCAAAGATTTTGGCATTTACCAGTGGATGATGCAGCTTCCAACAATGTCCACTGTATATTATATATACACTGAACAGGCACTAGCCATGGACTTTAGCACAATACTGGCCAGTGGTCACAATCTTTGACTGTGCCCACTATATATTCTGACATATAAATGGCCCACTAGCCATGGCATTTGACCTTGATCAGTTTGTACATCTTTTGGCCATGCGCACTGTACATTTTAAAATAAGAAAATGCAATAAGTGATGGCCTTCGGCCGTGCGCACTGTGTATTACATAGCACTAACCAGCCACTAGCTATGGCCTTCGACCGCGCCCACTGTATATTATACTAACCAGCCGCTAGGCATGGTTTTCAACACAATACTAGCCAATGCCCACAGTCTTCAGCTGTGCTGACTGTATATTCTGACATGTTAATAGGCACTAGCTATGGTCTGCAGCCATGGCCACTGACTACAGCTTTCAACTGTGCCCACTGTATATTTTGAAACAGTGATGGGCTATTAGCCATGGCTTTTAACCATGCACATTGGTATTTTTGAACACTTACCGGCCACTAGGTATGGCCTTTGGTGCTGGACATTGACCCCAGGTTTGACATGGCCAAGTCCATAGCCTAAATTGTTATAAAGGTAATCAGTTTTCATGAGCTAATTTATAAATGATGTTATGTCTAATTCCATTATTGATGTAATCAGTTATATACAATGCAATTATTAGTGTCAACAGTGATGGCATCAGCGATGTGATTTGAAATGTTATCAGTGTTCCCATACAACATGTAATTAATGATGTCATCAGTGATGGGATCTGTGATGTCATCATTGTGGTCATAGTCTGCACAACAGGGGGCGCGAAGTTAAGGTGGCTTGAGCTGAATTTCCAGGGTTTTATTGCATTAATTTCTCACCTTAACGTCCCTGCAACTAAAGTGTTTTCCTTGAATATATATATTTGTATCAATCTGTAGACGAATATGGAATTTCTGCTACAGGAGGACTTTATGAATACCTACTGAACTAAGGAAGAGAATGCACCGGCTCATGAGGCATGCACATCAGGACTAAGGCTATAGGCTTCGCCCACTCAGGATTACTGGAGCAAGGCCACCATCCTGAACTCAGTGGTACGATCCAGCATGAACTGGATAGAACAATACGCTGTTATTTATAACCAGGTAACATCAAGCAGGTGGAGGTGCTACACCCCTCAGCTGATATGAGGCAAGACCGGAAGAGATGCTGGGGTAAGAGATCCCCTACCCATGCCAGGTCATGCTTGACTGGAAGTACGTCACTTCTGAGGACACAAGAAGTGCATGATTGAGTCTACTGTTTTAGTGGGAGGTGGGATAAGTGCTCTGGGAGGACTTGAAGTAGAGTTCTTGATTCTTCCTTGGTTAGGTGATCTATGAACTATAAAGGTAATGGATCTTGAGGGTGGGTGAGATCTGTTAGGTGGAGTCAGATCTGTTAGGTGGAGTCATGGCAGATGCAGGAAGTCATGTTTCCCTGACTTGCAAGCCACTAAACAACTCACCTCTGTTTGCCATCTCCCGAAATTGATGTGTAAGCTTCTTTCTCTGACAGGAGATTGTACACAGATTTGAACATATTCATGTAATCTGAACCTCACAATGCTCCCGGCTAATGAATGATCAGGTAACACCAACATTCCTAGATTCAGAAGGACATGCCACTTCTCTAAACTTCTTTAAACCGTTTACACTGGCATCCACTGTGAGTAACCTGAGGGCATCCTCCCATATACCCCCCTTGGATCTTCTTCTCATGTGACCAGGTAAGGACCATCGCTTTTTGATCCCGATCCCTTGGTGTGGATATGCTAGGGAGGATCACCTGGGTGGAGAGTCCTTGGGAGGGGAGGACGAGTGCCTTTAGGTGAGGCATGGTATCACCCATTCCCTTGTCAAAATATATCCTACTCTCCACCAAACTTAATTACCACTCTTCCCCACTGACACACATTCCACATATATCCCATTCAGGTCCCTTTAAGACTGGGATGAGGAAGA
This sequence comes from Ambystoma mexicanum, assembly GCF_040938575.1. Taxonomy (NCBI): domain Eukaryota; kingdom Metazoa; phylum Chordata; class Amphibia; order Caudata; family Ambystomatidae; genus Ambystoma; species Ambystoma mexicanum. The sequence continues at coordinate 524,802,473 of NC_090939.1, forward strand.
GGCAACTAGGAGGAATGTACACTTCCACCTATGCACACCACTTTGGTACTGGGACGAGGAAGAGGACTGTAGAACACCATTTTGAAAATTAGGGACTGCGAGAGACTCCAGAGCCCTGCAGAGCTCTGAGCTGTGTGTCCCCAGCTGCCGCATACCAGTGAGTGACACGGAGAGAGCACACAAACCGGGGCGCTCCAAGGGCTTAATCTGGGCAAAGAAAAGACCGAACAAATAAACGCATATAATTAAGGGGTCTGGAGACCCGAGGGACATTATTAAGAGTTGAGAACCAAGTAGTTAACCAATATTGAATACTGAACTAAAGAAAGATTATGCACAAGTGAAATGAAAATACTACATGAATGGAGAGAAAGTAACATGTATTTACAAACAGAGTGAAATTAAGGAAAAAGCATTTATGAACAATGTGAAAGTAAAACACTAAGTGAAAACCAGTAATGAGAATTGGTGTAGCACGTGACAGGCAGATAAGAAGCAATAGTGTTTAGTGTGAAAGCAAGGTGGTAACAAGGAGTAAATATAGCGAAGTGATGTGTTGTAAAGGCACGTGCTGGCAGAGTCAAGTAACTGCCAAGAAGAAACAAGAGTGCAAATGGACGATTGTCACAAGTGTAGAAAGTAAACATATGGTGCCAACGTAGTCCAATTAGAATCAATAGACATTATAAAATGCCAGGGGTTATCGGTTACATGACCTGTGATGGGTGGATCGTGTGCTCTGACAACTGTGCTTAGACCCCTACTTGGAGTGAGCCAAGGAAGACAAGGAGATTGGAGTGGTTTTGATTCATTTCATCAGTCTGGAAGTGACTAAAAGAGAAATAAGAGCCAAGTGAATGGTGAGGAAGCCGAAAAGAATAGGGTGGGCACCACCAATTAATAGTAATATAAGCGTCTAAATACACGTTCATTTTCTTTAAAAAAGTTTTTAATAAATTCAAAGGAGCATCCCGGAAAAGAAATCCTCTGGCACAATGATGAGTGTACACATTCAAAGACTGAGCGTTGCCGCTCAGTTAGCCAGGTGCTCTCAATTTGCCCTGTGAAGCAGTTGCAATCATTTGCGCATAATTCATAATTAGAATCAAATGTTATTCCATAGTAACTTCCTCCGAGTAATGAATGAATCATAAATCCCATTGATAAAATGCCCAAACTTCTTTTTTAATCTTCTTTTCTTAAGAAGCAGTAACAATCCAACAACGTGTCCAAAATATGCCAATGCATTTCGGAATATATTCCGTCATCAGGGCCGGACACTTATCATACCAGAAATCGCATATCAAGAGTTACAGAAAATGCATACATGCCAATGTGTCAGTTGTTTAGATACATCAGTGAAGACATTACACAGATAAATGAGAGAGAACCATTATCCATTAAGAAAATCATGTCCACACTACTCAGCAGTAAGCTAATCATATCAAATCTAGTAACATATGACGTCTAGCGCTCATAGTAGATTACCTGTCGTGTGAATATTGCTAAATATGTGTGCACTTATATCTCCAATGGAATTTGAATGTATCTAATCTGTATATGGTATATCATTGTGTCAACATGTGAATATGTGATTGGTATTGTAGCCCCGAAGAGGACCTCTTTAGGAGGTCGAAACACGTGTTGGTAACAAACCAGTAAAAAAATATATACCAAAACTGGAATCTGCCAAACTATATTATACTTTATATTGAACAAAGATACTCATTTTTGGGTGTGGTGTAAGTAGTCTGGAGTTTATAGCTTTCCAATTTAGTGACGTAGGGTTATGGGTCACATGTCTTGGCCAGGGCTGGCCCCCCTACATACCTGGAAGTAGGAGAGGAATGTAATTGGGTAAGAGGTAGCTCATCGGAGGACTTACCCACCCTCTGAATTAAACGTTCATCAGACCATGTCTGCACCATAACCATCCCAATAAAGTACAGTGACATCTGCAGATTACACTCATGGTTGGTTCTTGAAGATTTGCACTCACGCGAATGAGGAGATGCCCGTGAGCATCTCAGACTTACAGCTGCCTCCTTATACCTGATTCGCAAAGCCCTAATTTGGCAAATATCTGGAGATTCCTGGAGCATCTCAGAGATGGCCACGTCAAGTTGAATTCAAAATGATTTGGCATGGGCATCTCAGGGATGCCCCATGCATCTCGAGATTTTCTCCCCGGTTTAGGCTTTTGTGAATTTTGTATGAGGTAGCAGGTACAGATCTGAGATGTTTTCAGGGGTCTCCTGATTTACAACAGTGCAAATCTTTGACAATCAGGCCCCAATTTTTGAACATATGGACCTTCCAAGCACCCTGAAGCATAGAGTCTCATGAGCTCAAATATTCAACACAATATTCACACCATCAACACACTGAAGTTAATCCTAAGGGTATGCAGACAGGGGTAGTTCTAGTTGATTACACCAAATAATAATAATGACGATGAAATTAGCTAAATAAAAATACCAAAAAATAAGAGCTAACATTTGAGTTATAGTGAAAATAATATTATTCCCCCAAAAAACTAAATAAATAAAAAACGAAATCAAAAATAGAATGAAACAGCATGCCAACAACAAGCAACCAAAATAAACATAAAAAAATAACACTCCGACACTGCGTCAGATACTGGTAAACAGGTGCAAAAAACCCAAACTGAAAACCCAAACTGAAAAGCAATTAAAGTCATTAGCACACATTCCTCATAGGATAGTGGACAAATGAGAAAAGCATTCTTGTTGCAACGTAAATACTATACATAGCTATGGAAAGTAAACTATGACTGCTGGCTGAATTAGGCCAGTAATGGTGAAACAAGACACAGCTATCACTAACACTGCTCTTCCCTGCTCTTCCACCGTTTCCAGCCGTTGTACATTTCGATGGATGATGCTATAAAGACAAGATCAAGCGGAACTGCTATCTCCATATACCCTCAACATTTAAGATTTGTCTTCCTAATGTGTCTTAAATATGATTGGCATTGAACTATTTTTATTCAATAAGACGTGTGTTTCAATATTTTAAAATTCAGCAAACATTATTTGCGCATTTCATTCTCTATTATTAGAGCATACTGAGAGATGGCATCTCCTGCTCTGCACAACATCAAAAACAATCCATACCTTCCACAATTATATATGTTTTAGTACATAGCGCATGTCACTATGTTTGTTGTTGTTTTGAAGCTCTCTATCAAAACAGGAGTTAGTATCAATTCCAAGAAACGTCGTTGTTCTAGCCACCTCGTAAGAAAGAAAGCACGAACACCCGCCCTCCTCCTCCCCCACACACGTATATTACGAAAGTAAAAACACAATGTGAAATACACGTTCAAAGAGAATTCTCCCTTCCCCAAAGAAAGGGAGTCTGATTTGCAAATAAAATAATTTTCAGTCCATGTTGTTTATCCTTTAAGGACCTCTCGTGGCCTGATTAGAGAATTGCACTGAAAAAGGATTTCCCAAACACTAACACGACACATGTATATATTGCAGGTCCAATTATTGATTGCATTTATTGGCAAAAGCAGACGGTATATGCAAACAAAGCAAATAGAAGCACGCATGACAGTAGACATCCGATTTCAAGGTGATTGCCATTTTGAAGAAATTATGAGAGAAATTGAAATATTAGCCAATCGGTCCCCATAGTAATGAGAGTGACCGTATTGAGGTTAACGGAGAAAGGGTCTAGGGAACACATGAGCAGCGCAGAGGTGGAAGGGTGAGGTGCGGGGCGGACTTAGACAAGGCCAGATGTTAGAGGAGACGGTAGTGATGGTATGGAGGTGGCAGGACCAGCGCAAGAGTTGGGGAAAAAGGGACCAGGACCTGCACAGGGAAGCAGGGGTAGGGTGGAAAAGGGCCACAACCAATGTCATATATGTCATGGCATTTGTCCTGACATGTATTATGTCATGATATGCCATACTTTGTCATACTAGGCCATGATTTGTCAAGGCATGGCATATCATGCGTCATATATGTCATGATATATGTGATGTCATGTCATGCTATGTTGGGATATATTTCATGTAATGATATGGCATTGGCTGCCTGTCGAACCCAGGATATACTTAAGGACGCTTTGCATCAAACCCAGGGCCTATTGGGGCCGTGGGCCACACTGCCTTCAGAGCAGGTTGCTCAGTTACCTTCCAGCCAAGATCTTGAGATCATATTCCTGCAGATATCCTGTTGTACTTTGGCCCATGAAGAAGGTACTTGGTGACAGGTACCTTGGTGTAACGTGGGCCTATCTTTGGAACTCTTTACCAGTCAGCCTCAGAGAAGAAACATGTTATTTCTGCTTCAGTATGCAGCTAAATATTATACAGTTTAAACAATTCTTTGACCGCTAGGCGGGCCATCACACTTCATATCCTTCTAGTGTGTCCCCCCAACATGCTTGTAAAGACTGAGACTGTCTGACCATGCTCCTTGTACAGCTCTGTACAGCTCTCTAATGTGTCCCACAACATGCTTGTAAAGACTGTCTGACCATGCTCCTTGTACAGCTCTCTAGTGTGTCCCCCCAACATGCTTGTAAAGACTGTCTGACCATGCTCCTTGTACAGCTCTCTAGTGTGTCCCCCAAAATGCTTGTAAAGACTGTCTGACCATGCTCCTTGTACAGCTCTAGTGTGTCCCCCCAACATGCTTGTAAAGACTGTCTGACCATGCTCCTTATACAGCTCTCTAGTGTGTCCCCCAACATGCTTGTAAAGACTGTCTGACCATGCTCCTTGTACAGCTCTCTAGTGTGTCCCCCAACATGCTTGTAAAGACTGTCTGATCATGCTCCTTGTACAGCTCTCTAGTGTGTCCCCCCAACATGCTTGTAAAGACTGTCTGACCATGCTCCTTGTACAGCTCTAGTGTGTCCCCCCCAACATGCTTGTAAAGACTGTCTGACCATGCTCCTTGTACAGCTCTCTAGTTTGTCCCCCCAACATGCTTGTAAAGACTGTCTGACCATGCTCCTTGTACAGCTCTAGTGTGTCCCCCCCAACATGCTTGTAAAGACTGTCTGACCATGCTCCTTGTACAGCTCTCTAGTGTGTCCCCCAACATGCTTGTAAAGACTGTCTGACCATGCTCCTTGTACAGCGAAACAAAAGAGGTGATGGCTGGAAGGTTTACAACTAATTTTAACCTCTGGCATTGCTCTGGGCAACCCCCCAGGCTATTGTTCTTTTTCTGCCAAGCCATTACAAAAGGGGAAAGACCATAGGCAAACCAGACTTGGTACCACCCCAAAAGGGGTAGTCCAGGCCGAACTGCTTGGTCAAATCCCTTCTGCACGAGACCACAAACATCCTGAGACATGTTCTGACCTCTTTGGGCCTCAGAGAGGAGTAGCTTGGGTCTCTTGAGCCAGCAGGCCCGAGACCCAGATCTGGGTATACCCGTCCCATTCGGGGTGACTACAGCAAAACATAGAGGTGATGGCTGGAAGGTTTAGAATTAATCTTAAACTCAGGGATTGCTCTGGGCAACCCTCCAGACTATCGATCTTCTCCTGCCAAGCCAAAACAAAAGGAGAAAGACCATATGCAAATCAGGCTTGGTCCCACCCATCACTTTTTTGGCAATAGTCTGCCTCCTTGTGGAGAAAGGGTATGCCCAGACGTGCGTCCCTTTTCTCGCTGCGCCATTGGGAACCAAGCTGCTCCTCGATGGTGAGGTCCAATAAGGCCGAAACATGTTTGGGGTTGCTTGGGTTTCCGTGAGTAGGGACCTAGCCTAACAGTTCGGGCTGGGCTGCTCTCATTGGTGGCAGTACGTGACTGATTCGCATATGACTGGACACATTTTGCAATGGTGTAGACAGGCTAAAAAATAGTGGTGTGGAGGTTTGCCCAGAGCAATGCTGGTGATTCAGATGTATTTTAAACCTTCCACCCATCTCTTTTTGGTAAGGGCTTTTGCACTCTACTTCCTCTGCTCTCTGAATCTTCTTGCTTACACCTACAAATACGACACTGTACAATTGCTCCCTGGGCATACCTGTGATGTTCCTGGTGCCTGCGACACTAGCGACACTAACACATGAACATCATGGTATATATATCCTGGTAAATACCATAACATTGTATGTTGTCATATACCAGACTTGGATCAAATGACCAGACAAGATGCCAGACTTAAATGTACTCTGATATATTAGGGGACTTTGCAGTGTTGGAAAAAATAACAAATGGGATGGAGTAAAATTCAACCAAATTATAAGGATCAGTTACGTAGTTAGAACTCACCCAACGTTAAACTTCAGGGAAAAGCGTCAAGTAAATCAAAAGTTCAAGATGGCTTTCTTCCAACCTCAGCGTTCTACCAGGATTGCCTACTCATGCGACGTCTCATACGAAAATGCCTTTATAAACTCTCTGGTCGTTTCCCAGTCTTGCTCCTGTGGCTCTTAGGCGACCACAATACAGTGTTCATATAAAGGGCATGTTTCTCCATTCGTTCTACTGTTCCTCTGCAACTTTCAGGTTTGAAGGTGTTAGGTCACACATCTTCTCTCACCGTTTGTGGCATCAGATCTCTTGCTTTCCCTTTTCAGTCAGCTGCTCAAGGGTCCTAGGCAGCAAACTGAGCTCCCGGGAGGGATTGTGCTAATTTCCAGAACTCGAGATGTGGGCCAGGAGAGATTGGCAGGATGAGAGGGTAGCCACTACTGTCTCTATCTCCTGACCTTTGGTTCTCTTAACTAGTGCTCACTAAGCTGATGGGCCTACCCTTCTCAATACCCCACCACTAATTAAGTCCTTGTCCTTCTTCAAGTTCACCCTTCCCAAACTTTGGGTTCATCACCCAACCTGCCTAAATCTTGCCCAGGAGTTCCTCACGCCTCGCACTGTCACTGGTGATCTCTTCCTGGAAACATTCCTCTGGCAAGCTTCCTCTATCATGCTCCTGATCTGATTTGTCATCTCTCCCCTTGTTTCTAGCTCCCTGGGGTCCTTTGGATCCCTATCACAAGGGTCTCCAGTCCATTCATCTACTTCTTTTTCCATCTCCACCTCTTCTCCTGTTTGTAGTATGGGTGCAGATTATTCCACATCTGTAGTGTCTTACTACTTGCCTTCACAGCTATAGGCACTCCTCCGCTACCCAGTCTGCAGTTTCCCCTTTCCTGTACATCTCCAGATCCATTTCACCCTTTTGCTCTCATGATTGTGCTTGCTTGCTGTACTTCTCCAGTGCTTTTATGAATTCCTCCACCAGCTCTTTATCTCTCTCCACTAACTGCTTCTCATTTCTCAACCACCATCTGTCAGGCAGCCTCCAATACCCATGTTTCACCTGGCCGAGTTTCTGCACTCTTCTTTGACACTTTTGCCAGATCCTGCCTTCTAGATTATGATATTTGCCTATCTATGAACTCCCTTACCTTCTTCACCTGTTTGGGCTCCTCCAACTTACTCCTAGTGCTCCTTTTCAACCCCTTCTCCTGACTCACTACAAAAAGTGCATCATTGCAGTTTCCCGTTGCGGTAAAAATGCAGGTAAAATTGCTGGTAATTGCAGCACTGGCATTTGTACTGTACCAGGGAACCGCAGGCTTGCCGGTGTGGGCCATGGATCTACCTCCAGCCCTGACCTGCCATTAAATCAGGCCCCCACTGGCAACAAAATAACGCAATTACCTCCATGAAGTGCTATGGGACTTCATGGAATGGGGATTTGCCGGCACCTGAAATATCCAGGTAACACTGGGATATCAAACGCCGGTAACAGTAGGGGCAATTTGCCGGTATCCAGCTGGAAGCGGGAAACCAGCGGGACCCCAGAAAAATCGTCTGTATCATTTTCAATCTTTGTCTCCTCTCTCCCTCCCTCCATCTGACTACCTTTGCATTCTTTGGCCACCACTCTTAACATTTCTGCTAGCTTCTTGCTCCATACTACTGCACCTCCTGCCCAGATTTGGGTCTCCAGGCTCTTTCACTCTGGTGGAGCTTTCCTTTATTCTCTGTTTTCTTGTTTCATGTTCATCTCCAGCTACTGCACTGTTACGCTCACCTGATATCCCCGGGGGCGTGTGGAAGCTCTGAGATCTGGAACCCTGGATGTGTAGTTGCCTAGTGCTGAATAATGAATCTGCAATTACAGAAGGGAGGATTTGTGACAACTGTCTCTAATGGGTGAATCTCCACCTCCCTCAGACCAATTCCCTTCCCACTGGGTTCTTTTCTCAACTTAGTTATTTGTAGGGTGAGCTATCCGTCCTGCGTTTCTTGTGCAGGGGCGCTTGACGTTTGTGGGCGAGCTGCCCAAGTTGCTTCACTGGTGCAATACGCCTTGCTTGGGCGCAGGCTTGCTGTGACCCCGAATCTGCTGGTAGGCAGGTAGGTTTGTTAATTGTAAGTCTTTGTTCTGTTTATGGTGGGAATTTGTTAATGTCTTTATCTCCTTCTTTTCAGGTGCGAAGGTCTTGATGCTGGCATGCCGGATGGAGGGACACGTTTCTAGGTAAGAGAAAACACAAAGTGCAGCGCCTTTATTGTCTTTTAAAGCTAACCTGTGTTTTCTACTTCTCCTCACAGGCCGCTGTGGTGCTGCGAGTGGATGAGAGCGCAATGAAAAACAGGCCCCCGGAATCCGTTAAGGTAAGTACAGCGCTGTGCGATTGTTTAATATTGAAAGCGAACCTGAATATTTCTCTTTTCCTTTGCAGATGTTGCTGTGGTGCTCCGGGTGGAAGCGTGGCGTAGCGCGATGGAATTCAGGTAAGACTGTTGGAATTCGATGTTTTGGAAGCATGCGTTCTAATATTGTTTTTCCCTTTCTCGTTATTGCAGGTCGCAATGTTCGAACAGCAGCTGTGGTAGCGGTTCACTCCAAGTCCTTAAGCTAGTACTCACAGGTGAGTGATGTTTCTTCTTCTCTCGGTTCCCACAGATTGCAGCCCAGTTTCGATGCTGAGTACTGGATGGTGTTTTCTCAGGTAAAACAGTAAAATCTTGTTCTTGTTCTTGCAGGATTACAGGAAAATGCTGAAGACCAGGAGCTGGACACGGTGAGCGTCACGCTGCTGGTTGCAGAATAACACGAAGTGTGTTCTGCAGTCAACGTGTGGTTTATATAGCCCAGATAAAGTAGTACCAGGGAAAGGAGTTCCAGGCCTGCCACACCCAAAACACTAGACAGCATAGCTTGGTTCTTAGAACTAGACTGTGTGGGTGATTCCATGTTGGATTTAAAGGCCCGTGTACATAAATGGGACCTAGTTTGTACAGCCCTTCCTTCCTATATATGAACCTGGTGCCAAAGGCGTCAGGACTGGCTCCAGGAGCCCTTTTGCAATGGTTTTAAGGGTTCTGGTGGGAGCCTGCTTGTGGCACAACTTGTGCCCCCTCACAGTGGTCATGACAGCACTGGATCTATCCATTGGCCGTCTCCAAATGAACCCTAACCCTCACTCCTCTCTATTTTCCCCTCCCCCTTTATACAGCTCTTGCTCAGTCTCCTGAGAAGGTTTCCTACCTATTTGTTTTAGGAGTGTGGGATCTGTATAGGGAGCTTTTGAATTATAGTTCTCTTTGCCTAGGCTGGGTTCTCCCTGTTTAACCTGCCCCGGCCTTGCCCTCTTGGCTTGGTTTTGGCTGTTTCAGCTTGGGCTCTCTGGGTCAGGTGTATTGTTCGTGTGCGGGAAGGTGTTTTGCAAACCATGGACGTAGGCTCTAAAAGCCTTGTCCACCATCTTGGGCTGCCCAACCTCACTTGACTGGGCAGAACGATCCTCTCCCGTGCAAGGATGGGCTGTGGTGAGCTTTCAGCCTGCTCCAGCCTCTGTTTAGTCTGGATAAGGGTTTGAGATGCATTCCCATATTGTGGCAATAAGACCCGAGGCAGCGGGCCAATACCGCCCCAGGTAATGCCCCCGGGGCCATAGTTACAGGCACGAGCGTAGGGAGGGCCTTAACGAAGCCCCAGGGGCATTACCGTGGGCGGTATTGGCCTGCCGCCGAGGGTCTTATTGCCATTAGCACTCCGGTCTTCTAGACCGGGGTGCTAATGGCATTTTTTTTTCTGTTTCGCTTGTTTCGAAACAGAAAAAGAAAATGAAAAAAATGGCCGCCAGGAAGGGGAAAACGTAGTCCGTTTTCCCTTTCCATGGCGGCCATCAGGAGCAGACGCGCTGGGAACACAAGTGTTCCCAGCGCGTTCACTCCCAAGACCAGAAGAAAAAAGAAGGTAAGTGGGGTTGGGAGGGTGGAAGGGAGGGGGACGGGGAAGAAAAAAAAAAAAAAAAAAAAGAAGTACCGCGGTCTCTGGTGGGGGACGATGGAAGCCTCCAGCCGTGTGGAGGCTTGGAGCGGGGATGGCCCCGCTCAGAGTCTCCACACGGCTGGAGGTTTCCATCGTCCCCCGCCAGAGATCGCAGGATAGAAGGTAAGTCGGGTGGGGTGGGAGGTGGGAGGAGGGAGGAAAAAAAATAATTCTTACCTGAGTCCCCGGCGGGGGATGAAGGAAGCCTCCAGCCATGGGGAGGCTCGGAGCGGGGATTGCCCCGTTTCAAGCCTCCTCATTGGCTGAGGGGCTGCCACGCCCCTCGCCGGGAAAAGAGTAGCCGGCACACACAGCGTAAAAGGGAATACCATGTGGTATGGCTCGCAAATGAGCCAATCACCACGCAGTATTCCCGTTGCGCCACGCGTGTCGGGTGCTAATGGTTATGAACCACTTATAGGATTAGCACTAATCTTACCATTGGGGCTACCCTCTCCTCTACAGCCAATAGGTCTTCTTAAAGGGCCAGTTGCTAGAGCTTGGCAAGGGAGTAACCTTACAAGGAAGAAGGGCGACTTGTGCCTATGGTCTTCCAAGTGTTAAGCTTTGATGGCAAAGCTATTCCATTCCTAATTCTTGGGTATGAGACACAACTGTCTCTTAAAGGGGCACGGCCAGGTCTGCAGACAAAGGTTTGGTCAATGTGCAAATTCCCTGCCAAACGATCGGGACATGGTGAGATAGACCAGGCTATTCCTGCCACACCATGTAGTGGGTGGGTGGCAGAATATTTAGCACCAGGCCAACCCACCATACACCTTTATAGATGGGAAGGGAACTTCACAGTCTATATATGCCATGTCATAATATTCCATGACACACGTTAGGATATCTGTCACGGTATGTCATGCCATGATACACCATGACATGATTTGCCATGTCATGATATTTCAATACTCTATGGGGCGGGTTTGGTCAAAGGAGCTAGGAGAACCTTTCCCCTTCACAAAAGGTTTGCAACCGTCAATGATGCTTCTCATCTTCACATAGTCCCTATTATGATTGGCACAGGATCAGGTCCCATAGACTAATACAGTTTTTGCAGAACTTAATCATATCAAATGATTCCCAATCCCATTTAGTCTTAAACCTCTCTGCAATGAAGGGCAATGAAAGTCCATTCAGATGTATATAGATGATATGTTATTGATGTCCTCATAGTCAGCTGTACAGATGAATACCATGATAACTCAGCTTGCCTCTTACAGATTGAGCATCAGATGAAACATAGGAGTTTATACCTAAATGTCTCCAAAAGAAGTCCAGTTATTTGTCAAAACCAACACAATGCATCTACCTTTCAACTGACCTAAGTTAATCAGTGAGTCCTCAGCACTTGTAAATATTGTCAGAATACTTGTTGTCATATTCAATTTCTACTTATTGTTCATGTGTTTTGCAAATACCTGCTCTAAGACATCTCAGAGCAGCGAGGTGACAGGCCTATTCAAATTTACTCCAGTGTTAGACTTTGTGGATCAGTTTGAAAGCAATGAGTGCAGATCTGAGAGGTTCATGGGCATTTCCTGATTTTCTCAAAAGCAATTCTTTGTGACTCATGTGTAAAACAGTTTAAGGAGGTGGGAGCAACTTGAGGGTGACCTCCCTTCTTTCCCCAATATACCCCATCCAGGTGGCCAGGGAAAGGCCATCGCTACCGGATCCTAACCCTGAGGGTGGGTATGTGAGGGAGGATCATATGGGTGGAGGAGACTTGGGGAGTGGGGATGAGGCACCCTTAGGTTAGACATGGTATTCCCCATTTCCCTTTCACCATGAGGCTGATGTCCCCCAAGCCTTTATAGGCTGTTGTCAATACCTTCCCTACTTTTCCTGCAAAGCATTCCCTAAAACACACCAGTTATATACTGGGATGAGAAAGAGACCAACTAGAGAAACAGTCTCTCTTTATTGATACACACACACATATATATACCAGTTAGGTACTGGGAGGAGGAAGCAAACAAGAGCAACACAGAACTCCCAACCAGCAATGAGCGGACTAGTCTATATGGGACCAATCAGCCTGGTGGTAGCTTTAAAAGCAGGATGATTGAAGAACATGGAGGTAGCTGTGGAAGCAGGGATCCAGACTGTGGTGCGAGGGCAGACCTTTCCTGGAAGGCGGCATGGCAGACAGACTGCTTGAGTAACCCGAGAAGATGCAGAGTGTATGCAGCGGCTAAAGAAAGCTGGAGGCCAGTGGCAGAATACCGAAGAGGAACCAGCATAAGTAGGAAAAGCTGCCGAGTGAGGCCAGAGCTGCGAGAGATGCATTGTTGGTGGGGTTGGAGCCACGGAGAACCGTTGTGGAGATGAAGCAAGGTGCTGCACAAGAGAGAGAGGGTTTGTGACAAGCTTTGCTGAAATGCTGTAATCACTGACCGGTGAGTCAGCCTAGAGAATGGGTCACCGGGACGCCTGGCGAGCATGTACGATTTATAAGAAAGTTATTGAATACCAATTTAAATAAAAGCAAGCACCTTGATGAAAATAAGTATCTTGAATACTGATTCAAATGAAAGCAAGCCTTTTGATGAAAACAAGTGTATTGAATACGGATTTACATGAGAGCAAGTACTTTGAATTCTGAATACCGATTTGACTGAAAGAAAGCACAGTTGAATACATTTATGAATGAAAGTTGTTTTGTGGAATTACACAAGTTAAAGGAACCGTGCAAACATTGGCAAGAGCCACAAGGATATAATTATGAACTGTTTAGATTAAGAGAACAATCATTGGCAAGAGCCATAAGAAAATAAAGGAACTGAAAGGCTTGAGAGAACAAGCATTGTCAAGAGCCATAAGAGTATGTGCAAGCAAGCAATTGTAAAGTATTATAAGGATGTGGAGAGAGTATAAGTCAAAAAACCACTGTAGAGGTGAGACAGTGGCAATGTGCTTATGAAGAAGGAGCAAGAAAGGTGTGTTGGTTGCGTGACCTGTAATGGGTGGAGCGTGTGGTCCTACAACTGCGTCTAGACCGAGTACTCCCCTTTATGGAAAAGCCACTTAAATCACCACAAACAGGCTTGTGATTGATGCTAAAACAAAACTTTGTGTGATTTGAAAATAAGGAGTAGAACTCTATGACATTGGTGAAAGTTAACCAAGACAGAAGAGCTGGGAAGGATCCCAAGGAATTGTGTTGCGTTGAACCTTGGGGAAGGGAGCCCCTTGTTCGTACTGTGAACTAATTGATCCTCGGGGAAGGGATACCTTTTGACCAAGAGTTAGACAGAGGTCAGAACTATTATTTTAACACTTATCATTTTGAGGCTAACAACCATAAACATTGCATACAAATAGATGTCAGGGCAAGCATAGGTTATGGACACAGACAGACATTTGCTTTGGACTTCCTGACACAGGCTAGCCTTAGTTTTATTTAGGTAGAGAACTCCCACCTTGGCGTAGGGCAAATTAGGCCTTTTTTCCAACCTTTTTTATTTTAAATAAGAGTTTGTAGTCCAAACTTTCAGTGCATTGTCTGTGTCTCATTCATGATGTCTTCACAGAGATCACACATTCTTGTTGTTCCAGAAAGGTGTATTTAAAACCCATGTATTGCAGAGTCCTTGGATTGGAACTGTGGAACAATACTCTAATTTGAAATATAAGAGAGAGAGAGAGACACACATTGAGAGAGAAAGAGAGAGAGACAGAGAGAGAGAGAGAAAGAGAGAGAGAGAGAGAGAGAGAGAGAGAGAGAGAGAGAGAGAGAGAGAGAGAGAGAGAGAGAGAGGGGGAGAGAGAGAGAGAGAGAGAGAGATACCTGTTGAGGCCAGCAGTAGAAATGTGGTGATGTGACCACATCATTTTGCAGTGTTATACTTGTTGATGCTTTGCTATGACTTATAGCGCCATTATGCCGTTCATGTCTTGTCATACCCATTTCAAGCTTTGCTGGACATGTAATGATTTGCTACATGCTTGAAATGTGCCTTTGTCTCTTACCAACCTTCCCATCTATGCATCCACTGACTACTAACATACTCAAATCTTACAAACACACAATACACACACCAGCTAAGCAATCCACACATGGTGATGTCATCATTGTGGTCATAGTCTGCGCAACTTGGGGCGCAAAGTTAAGGTGGCTTTAGCTGAATTTCCAGGGGTTTGTTGCATTAAGTTCTCACCTTAACATCCCTGTAACAATTTGTTTCCTTGAATTTCAAGGGTTTTGTTATTCCATACACAATTAACATTAACAATACATTACATTAACAATACATTAACAATACAGACCTACTCCTTAGACAAAAGTGCACAAGACAAAAAAGCATTGGACTTTTAAAAAAAGTAATGAACACCAGAACAATAACCTGAGAGGAAATGTTCGCAAAAATATGCTGTAAATATTTACTTCCCAGAGATCCTCTGCGTCCGGGGACTACTGAGGTGAACACACTACTTCTCCGCGATCCTAGTCCTAGGATCACAGAGAAGTTTGCTGAACAACAACCGCGAGTCCGGACGTAGTGCCGAGTGTAGAGAAAACAAGATATTACCAGGTGAGAGCGGACAATTGGGGACAAGAAGCCATATCTGACATCTCTATATGCACAAGTAGTGTGTTCACATCAGTAGTCCCCAGATGCAGAGGATCTCTGGGAAGTAAAATAGAAGTAAAGGAGACATACCTGTTTGAAACAAGAAGAAACAGAAACAAGTCATTACCTGAGTATGGACCGCATTCCAAGCCAAAGGTGAAGAGATCGCCAATGTGGTCCTAGTGACAGATTTATTCCATTTACATTTTCAAGCATCTCCTATACTACAAGTGGAGGTGAAAGAAATCCATACCAGTCTATCTGAGGCAAAGAGTCAACAAGTTCTTTGTAAACGTCCTGAAGAAGGTCGAGAAAGAGGGGGCGAGCGTATAAACCCCATAAAAGACCGAAACATATGTCGACAAGTATAGAACTGTTTAAAAAAAAATATGAACAGATAAAACATCTATAGTCACATTGGGTTTTGTAAATTTTGAAAATTATTGTGATATTGGTATATGAGTTATAATACCAAATTAACAAGAGAAGAGCTTTTGTGGCCATTACAGACAATATGGAGGAATGAATGACTGAAAGAGAAATGTGTGGATGAGTTTGTTTTGGGTCAGAAGTTGACAAATTGTATTATTGATTATGATGAATTGTTCAAACATGATGTACTGTTTAACATTATGAATTGTTTTAAATTCGAATAGATTTTTTGTATTATAAAAATAAAATGTGTTTTAGAAGTATTCAGTAGATTTCCTTGTCATCAAACTCCTTAAGGCCAGGGTTCACTGATAGCAGTGTTCAGCATAAATGTGATTTTTCTTTTATTTCATTGATTCTGTTTTCTAAAAATGCAGAAGCCATGTGTTATGAGATTTATAGAACTAAGAAAACGTACGGCATTCAGGACTATGGACTGTCTGCCATCCATGCAGTAACTGGAACCGACCCTGCTTAGTTTCAAAGCGAGGAAGGATCCAGCCCCCTTAGTCCACATTTCTCTAATTGTTCTTCTAAGGGGGAGCCCATATATTAGGCAAGATAGCCTTAGTGAGCTGACCCCTTCCTTACTTTGAAACTAAGTAGGGTTCATCCCAGTTACTGCATGGATGGGAAACCCACTGTTGCTGTAAAAATACTAATTTTTAAATATTGTATTATTGACTGAGAGACTACACATACCAGAATGCAATTCAGCAAAAGGCAAAAAATTGTCTCTGAGTGCAAAAAAATCAAGGAATGACAGTAGCACAGTTTAAAAAAAGTAAATAATTCAGATGCCCATTTGGTCGCCCAGCCATGCAGTAACCAGGACTGACCTTGCTTAGCTTCAAAGCAGGGCTGACCCTGCGTAGCTTCAAAGCAAAAGAAAAGCTGGCCCATTCCTCTAAGTGGTCTTGTAGGTTTGGCTCATTTATCAGGCAACAAGGCCTGAGGAGGCTAGCCTCTTCTTCACTTTGAAGCTAAGCAGGGTCTGTCCTGGTTAATGCGTGAGTGGTAGACCTGGATGGCAATTCAGTCACTGGCCATGGCTCTGGCCATGGCAGGTGGTTTTTCACCCATGATGTCACTATAGTTAAAATAATATCTTTTAAAATAAAATGTTTTTTTTAAATGTAACCGCGGGTACCGAACTACACATACCCACAGTTATCTGTAGTCCTTTGTAACCTCAGATATAGCTGCAAATATCAGCAAAACAGCTGGAAAAACAAATGCTTCCCTGCCACCAGGCAATCACCAAGTGCCCCCCTCATCCTAGGAAAAAATATTTTATTACTCGATATATCTGAGTTAAAGCTAAAAGTTCATATCCTCAAACTTGAGTGCAAAGTATAGCAAAAAAGTGCGGCAAATCCAACGGCGTAGGTACATCACTGTTCCGAACTGGAGATTGAATTCTGTGGCTGTATGATGGTGGTTCAACCTGGGAGAGGTTAACTGTACGTATTCTGTTGTCCTGTGTTGTTATTTTTAATAGTTCCCGTAGGTCACAGGAAAGCAGAGAAATTTCTGCGGTTGGAAATGCACAGATAAAAGGGCCAGAAGGCCGGGGTGATGAGGTGAAGCTCAAGTAAAAAGGCACACTCTTTTCATCTGGGTGCGCGCAGGAATAGTTGTTATGTGGCAATATCTTATCCCTTTCCGTATAGATATTTGGTATCGGTCATGAGAGCCCTCATGACCTGTGGGGTCGACCGGTTTCGATGGCACTCGTAATTGGGGGCATATTCATCAGGACCATAATTCAGAGGCGGGAAGATGAATCCGAGAGTTTCAGAAATGTCTGAAAGCGGGGCCAGGTTACTCCTGTAGAGATACAGAAAAAAGGGGGGGTTTGGAGAGAGGAGACAGTGGCATGAGAATTCTGGCCATGTCAAAGGCTATGGACTACACCTTACACACCAAATGAGAGGATAAATGTGGGTAAGAAATCAATCTAATTGCGGTGAAAAGTACAAAACTATCATTGGTGCCTGGTCACCGGTGTCTAAAAACAATCCTATCTGCAAGTGAAAAAGGGGGGGGAGGGGGAAAAAAGGACAGGGAGGGGGGGGGGAGTGCGCTGGAGTGGGGGGGACACAGGCACAATTGGGAAGTGCTCAGTGAAAGTCAGAAAAAAAGGAGCCAATGGTACCTCTGTGTACTTTTCACCGCAATTAGATTGATTTGTTACCCACATTTATCCTCTCATTTGGTGTGTAAGGTGTAGTCCATAGCCTTTGACATGGCCAGAATTCTCATGCCACTGTCTCCTCTCTCCAAACCCCCCCCCTTTTTTCTGTATCTCTACAGGAGTAACCTGGCCCCGCTTTCAGACATTTCTGAAACTCTCGGATTCATCTTCCCGCCTCTGAATTATGGTCCTGATGAATATGGCCCCAATTACGAGTGCCATCGAAACCGGTCGACCCCACAGGTCATGAGGGCTCTCATGACCGATACCAAATATCTATACGGAAAGGGATAAGATATTGCCACATAACAACTATTCCTGCGCGCACCCAGATGAAAAGAGTGTGCCTTTTTACTTGAGCTTCACCTCATCACCCCGGCCTTCTGGCCCTTTTATCTGTGCATTTCCAACCGCAGAAATTTCTCTGCTTTCCTGTGACCTACGGGAACTATTAAAAATAACAACACAGGACAACAGAATACGTACAGTTAACCTCTCCCAGGTTGAACCACCATCATACAGCCACAGAATTCAATCTCCAGTTCGGAACAGTGATGTACCTACGCCGTTGGATTTGCCGCACTTTTTTGCTATACTTTGCACTCAAGTTTGAGGATATGAACTTTTAGCTTTAACTCAGATATATCGAGTAATAAAATAATTTTTCCTACAAAACCGTTGTTTTTGTGTTACCACGTCCAATCTCTTTTTACGGTTAAAAGGAAACCAACGGCTTGTCCGTGCTCTCCCTTTTTTGCCTTCTCCGCAACAACGTAACCCTGTTTGTTGTTACAACCCCCCTCATCCTAGCCAGCTCCCCCATTCCCCAGATGGCCTCCACAACTCCCCTGCTCTTTCCCTTTCACCCCCAGAGCACACACTCCTTCTGTGATGCAGTTTGTTTTTCGATGTCAGCTATTTGCGGCTATAGCTAAGGCTACAGAAAGCTTTGTTGCAAACTCAGTTCCTGGACTCCCTCCAACTGCCAAATTTCACTCAGTGCTTCCTAGCCATCCCCCCTCTTCTACCATTATGGCATTTGTATGTTCTTTGATCTGAAAATAGCTTTTTGCTGCTTTTCATTTTCCCATAACCTCGGCTATAGCCATGAATATCTCTTGCATCGGGAGAAAAACAAGATGGCATTTCTGAAAATCATGATCCTGCAATGCACCATTTGAGATATAACTCACATTTTTGGGGAAGAGGGCACCCCTTATCTGTCAAATTTTAAAAGAACTACAGCATGGAATAACCCCAAATCAAGCATGGATCGCAAGTCAACACTTCGTGCCCAAGTTGTTTTGGACCTGGTCCAGCGGTTTAGGCTGTGCGCTTTAGCAAAAAGTGGCCTTTTTTTCTATGGGAAATGTGCACTTTTGGAGAAAAAAAAGTTTTGACTCTTAAAGGAATGGTTTGGTCAAAATGTTTTATTGCCCCTATGGGTCGGCCATGTGTTTTTAAGCCTAAGTCGTTCGATTTTAGAAAAATTTCCTATGGACCTTACCCGAGTTTTCATCCATTAAACGCACGCGAAAACAGGCACCAGGGAGCTGCCATTTTGTGATAATCCTATCATTTCCCCCATCGCCCTGGCTGACCTGCTTTTGCGGCACTAAATCATATCCCCCGCCCCTGAGCCTGACATTATCAAAACATTCATATTCCCCGCCTCTCTCCGTGACGTTACTGTGCTGCGTAGGCAAATGCGCCCAGTCGTCTTCTATGCGACTTCACACAGAACCCTGAAACCAACACAGATCAGCTCACAACACAGCGCGCCACAATTCGGAACATGAAACTGTACTTTAAAATCAAACTGTTACTCCTCGGCAGGCCCGGAGGAGGATTATTGCCCTTCGTAAGGGCATGCGTCACATTGCAAACCCATTCTACGCCCACTGGCAACTGCCCTGGAAAATAGTGGCTTCGGCTCACTCCGCAGCGCTCTGCGGCAAGTTGGACTACGATTCCCAGCCTTCTGCCTCCCGCTGTCAGCAGAGAGGCGATGATGCGTAAACCTCGGTTTCGTCCGGTTCCGCCTTTCTCCTTCCCGATTTAAACCTCAGAACCGGGCAAGACGCTGCTTCTGATTAAAGTTGCATCCCGGTGTTTAGAAGTTCCGTCTTCGATCCTACTTTACTTGCCTGTGTACCAGACCTGTTTCCTCCTTCACGGACTGCTTTTGCCTGCCGCTTTTGGAAAAACTACTTACCCGTGTACCAGACCTGTTTCCTCCTTCACGGACTGCCTATACCTGCCGCCTTTTGGAAACCTATGATCACGGCATCGGTAAGACTCTTCTTTTTCACCACTTGCTAAACAAGCATTTCTTGTACTCATTGTACCTTGCCGCTGAACTCCATCACCTGCAATACTCCAATTCAATTGTGCCTCTTATTGTTGCTGTTACCATCCTCTCCACAATCAGACTTCCATTGGACATTCTTCAGTAGTGCACAGGGACGCCTTGCAGATAGTGCACCTACCCGACTCTAGCGCGGCCCTCGTTCCGCCCGGGTTCAGTTCCCTAACTAACCTACCCATTTGTTATTTTGCACCTCCGTTTTATGAACTCTTTGGGACAACACAGACTCAACAGCACAGCAGTGGTAAGGGTTTTCTATTTTTATGATTCCATATCCCGTAGCTAATCGACCACTATAGTTAGTATAGGTTACATTCTCCTTTCTTACTTATAGGTGGTTCCGGTTGCCTTAAAACAAGGGGAGGGCATAGCTCAGGTACTACTAGAAAGAAGTATCGAGGGAAAGGGATTTTTCTTAAAGTTCCAATTGCTCATCTCTTGTTTTTCCTTTACAGCTGGGTTCTTGGCGGCGTGTCCTCCCCGCTCTTTTGAGCGATCAGTCCATCTGCCTGGTCCTACCCAGCAGAGGGTCATATCGTTAAAAAGGTCTTGTGCCCTCACAGAGAGGAGGCTAGGTTGGAGGCCCCGACCTAGCTCTTCAATCAATAGTTCAGTCCTGTGTCTTCCGGCCACCGATTTGGTTTACTTCCCGTCCGGTGAGTAACAAAATCAGAAGCCATGGAAGAAGCGGATCCGTTGGCCACTCTAGTTCAATTGGTATCCAAACTACGGGCAGACATGACTGCCGCACATGATGCCTTACACCAGCGGATTGACAACATGAGGCCCTTTCCTGCACCCCAGACCCTGGGAATTGATCCGTCCGGTGCTACTGCCTCAGGTTCTGGAGCCCATTCAGCCTCCGCCTCTGGGTTCACCTCGGGCCCCGTTCTGATGGCCACCCAATTCCCATTGGCTCCTCCGGAACGTTTTACGGGTGACCCAAAGCAGTACCAGACATTTATCAACCAATGCAAATTGCATTTTTTTTGTCGCCCTTCGGCCTTTCCCAATCCCACCACGAAGGCGGCCTTTGTCCTTTCGCACCTCGGAGGGACGGCGGCAGTCTGGGCTAATCCCTTGCTTGAATCCAATAGCTATGTTTTGTATGACTGTGACGCTGTTATTACCGCCATGAATAGGGTATTTGATACCCGGTACAAGTCACAAGCCACGGATCTAGAATTCTTAAATTTACGTCAGGGTACGTCTTCCTTGTTTACATACCTCACTAGGTTCAATCAGTTGGCAGCCGAGACGGATTGGCCGGAAGAGAAGAAATCTGCGGTATTCTACAAAGGATTGTCTGAGGAGTTAAAAGACATCCTTGCTACTGTGCCAGTGATTCCTACCACATTCGGGGAGTTACTTGATTTGGTGTTACAAATAGACGCTAGAAGATCTGAAAGGAAGGGAGAACGGAAAAATGTGACTCCAGTTCCCCTTCCCCTTGATTCCGTTAATCCTCCTTCCTCTGCTTCTTCTGAACCTATGCAGATAGGGGCAGTACGTGGTCCGTTGTCTCCTGCACAACGTGAACACCGTTGATCCAACAATTTATTTATGTACTGTGGTTCGTCTGAGCACCAACTCAAGGATTGTCCAAAAAGACCCGTTAAGAAGGCGGGAAACGCCAGAACCCGGCGATAGCAGGAGTCCCTACGCCAGGGGTATTATCTTTGGACTCGAATGTGGCAGTTACCGTACCTGTTAGTCTGCCAGTGGTATTTACCACTACAACTGACTGTTCTTTCTCTTCTCAGGCTATAATTGATTCCGGTGCTACTGGGAATTATATGGATTATGATTATGCCATGAGCAATAACGTTCCTGTGGTTTCTAAACCACAACCTGAAGCCGTACATGCGGTAGACGGCTCTTCTCTGGTCTCGGGTCTGGTTACTCAAAGCACGTCTCTCGTCCGTATGCAGACGGACGATGGACATACCGAAACACTCACATTCGACCTAATTAAGGCCCCCCAGCTTCGTGTAATTTTGGGCATTCCGTGGTTACAACATCACAATCCTGACATTGACTGGGCCAGGAAGGTGGTACAATTTCCTTCCTCTGTCTGTAACGAAAGATGTTTTCAGACTAGTAGCATTTCCGGTACTTCCTGTCAAGCCCTGGTGGCCTCAATGGCCTTGATAGGTGCCATTACCAATGCCATTGAACCTCGCATCCCTGTGGAATACGCTTCTTTTCGGGACGTCTTCGATAAAGGTGGAGCAGATCAGTTGCCCCCACATAGGCCATATGATTGTCCTATCGACCTGGTACCGGGGGCTAAAATACCTGCTGGCAGGGTTTATTCGCTCACACTGCCAGAAGACAAAGTGCTAAAAGAGTACATTGACAAGGCATTGGCTACAGGGTTCATCAGACCATCGAGATCACCGGCAGCGTCTCCTCTGTTTTTTGTTCCTAAAAAAGAAGGTGACCTTCGCCCTTGTATTGATTACAGGGCATTAAACGCAATCACAGTCAAGAACCAGTATCCTCTTCCCCTGATCTCTGTACTCTTGGATCAGCTAGGATCCTCTATAATCTTTACCAAACTTGATCTGCGGGGTGCTTACAACCTAGTTCGCATAAGAGAAGGGGACGAGTGGAAAACCGCCTTCAAGACCCGGTACGGGTTATTTGAATACCTAGTGATGCCCTTCGGGTTGTGTAACGCCCCGGCCACCTTTCAGGCCTTCATGAATGATGTCTTTCACGATTGTCTGGACTGGTTTGTTGTGGTCTATCTAGACGATATACTGATTTACTCCTCATCCAAGAGTGAACACACCGAACATGTGAGATTCGTCTTACAAAGGCTGAGAGAGAACCATCTCTTCGTCAAAGCCGAGAAGTGTATCTTCAATTCATCGGAGGTTGAGTTTCTAGGTTATGACCTTACCAACCGGGGTATCCGGATGAGCCAGTCCAAGGTTAAGGCCGTTTTGGAATGGCCTGTTCCTACTACAACCAAAGCCCTACAGTCATTCCTGGGGTTCTCGAACTTTTACAGGCGCTTTATCTTTTCATTTTCTACCATCTCGGCTCCTTTGACGGCTTTAACTAGCTCAAAACAGCCATACCGATGGACACCAGAAGCGCAATCCGCCTTCGAGGCCTTAAAAGCGGCTTTTTCTTCAGCCCCAGTGCTGCAACATCCCGATCCGCTCCTACCATTTTTTGTGGAAGCTGATGCTTTTGGGATGGCCATCGGGGCTATTCTGTCGCAACCCTGTCAGGATTCGGGTGAGATTCATCCGGTTGCGTTCTTTTCGAGGAAGCTGACACCATACGAACGCAACTATCCTATCACGGAAAGAGAATTGCTGGCAGTCAAGGACGCTTTCTCTGAATGGCGTCATCATCTATTGGGGGCCCGTCATCCGGTTACTGTCTTCTCTGACCATCGGAGTCTATTGGCATTCAAATCAATGAAGTGTCTCACTGCCCGGCAGGCCCGCTGGCACCTTTTCTTTTCCCAGTTCAATTTCACCATCACGTATAGGCCAGACCGTCTCAACGTTTGTGCAGACGCCTTGTCTCGCCTGCCCTCTCACTCGGAGCAAAGCAAACCCGATTGCCCTCTTCTGCTGCCTTCTAGGGTCGTATGTGCGTGTACTCCACGACCTTTGCTCCGTTCTTTAATCTCAGACTGGGTGAATACACATAAAGAGGAATGTGTAGCCCTAAATCTTGATGTGGTACAAGGACTTCCCTATATTCAGGGCCGCCTGTTTGTGCCCCCGGGGAAAGCCCGTCTCCAGGCCCTTGCTTTATCCCATGACTCCTTGATAACGGCTCATCCAGGCCAAAAGAAGACTCTGGACTTGCTCCGTCGTTGGGCCTGGTGGCCGTCTATGTCACAAGACGTGGTTAACTATCTGGCCTCCTGTTCTGTGTGTGCTCAATGTAAGGTCTCCCGGTCTAAACCTGTGGGTTTGTTGCAGTCACTCCCGGTTCCTCACAAGCCATGGTACATGGTCTCTATGGATTTCATTGTGGACCTGCCACCGGTGGACGGTTTTGATACCATCTGGGTGGTAATTGATTATTTCACAAAAATGGCGCTCTTCATTCCTTGTGTGGGTTTGCCCTCTGCTCCGACTTTGGCCTCATTGTTCCTTAGGAACGTATTTCGTTTCTTTGGTCTGCCTTCTATTGTGGTTTCGGATCGCGGACCACAGTTTACATCGCGTTTCTGGAGGGCTCTGACGGCATCTCTGGGCATTGATGACAGGTTCAGCTCTGCCTTCCATCCACAAACAGATGGGCAGACTGAACGGCTCAACGCTACTCTCGAGCAATACCTGCGCTGCCTCACACTTCGTTTCCAGTCATCTTGGTTGGCGTTGCTACCACCTGCTGAATTCGCTTATAACAATTCTCTGCATACCTCTTCTGGTGTATCTCCCTTTTTTTGCACTTTACGGACACCATCCGCGGTCCTTGCCCCTGGATCCTGATCTTCCCATTGACAATCCAGCGGCTCATGCGTGTGTTCGGGACCTCAAGTCCATTCATGAGGTCGTTCGTCAACACCTGCTGCATGCTCAGGCAAAGGCTAAGAAATTGGCTGACATGCATCGGACACCTGCACCCGACTACCGTGTGGGTATGAAGGTTTGGCTGTCATCACGCAACCTGAGAATGCCTGGTAAACGAATGCTCTTACCCAAGTTTGTGGGACCCTTTCCTGTCACTAAGGTCTTAAATCCAGTTGCTGTGCGTCTTTCATTGCCCTCGTCCTGGAAACAGCACCCAGTGTTTCATGTCAGCTTGCTGAAGCCTTGTCCGGCCAACATGCGGTTGCCGATCCGCCCACCCCCGGTGCGGGTGGATGGCAATGATGAGTTCGAGGTGGCCGATATCCTGGATTTCCGACTTCGGAGGGGTCGTCCTTTTTACCTGGTTGACTGGAAGGGTTTTGGCCCTGAGGATAGGTCTTGGGAGCCTTTATCTAATATTCATGCTCTGGCCCTGCTTCGCCGCTTTCATGCCCGTAGGGGGGTGGTGCCGCCTTTGGGGGTGGATGCTGTTACACCTCGGCAGGCCCGGAGGAGGATTATTGCCCTTCGTAAGGGCATGCGTCACATTGCAAACCCATTCTACGCCCACTGGCAACTGCCCTGGAAAATAGTGGCTTCGGCTCACTCTGCAGCGCTCTGCGGCAAGTTGGACTACGATTCCCAGCCTTCCGCCTCCTGCTGTCAGCAGAGAGGCGATGATGCGTGAACCTCGGTTTCGTCCGGTTCCGCCTTTCTCCTACCCGATTTAAACCTCAGAACCGGGCAAGACGCTGCTTCTGATTAAAGTTGCATCCCGGTGTTTAGAAGTTCCGTCTTCGATCCTACTTTACTTGCCTGTGTACCAGACCTGTTTCCTCCTTCACGGACTGCTTTTGCCTGCCGCTTTTGGAAAAACTACTTACCCGTGTACCAGACCTGTTTCCTCCTTCACGGACTATTTTTGCCTGCCGCTTTTGGAAAACTACTTCCCCGTGTACCAGACCTGTTTCCTCCTTCACGGACTGCTTTTGCCTCCCGCTTTTGGAAAACTACTTACCCGTGTACCAGACCTGTTTCCTCCTTCACGGACTGCCTATACCTGCCGCCTTTTGGAAACCTGTGATCACGGCATCAGTAAGACTCTTCTTTTTCACCACTTGCTAAACAAGCATTTCTTGTACTCATTGTACCTTGCCGCTGAACTCCATCACCTGCAATACTCCAATTCAATTGTGCCTCTTATTGTTGCTGTTACCATCCTCTCCACAATCAGACTTCCATTGGACATTCTTCAGTAGTGCACAGGGACGCCTTGCAGATAGTGCACCTACCCGACTCTAGCGCGGCCCTCGTTCCGCCCGGGTTCAGTTCCCTAACTAACCTACCCATTTGTTATTTTGCACCTCCGTTTTATGAACTCTTTGGGACAACACAGACTCAACAGCACAGCAGTGGTAAGGGTTTTCTATTTTTATGATTCCATATCCCGTAGCTAATCGACCACTATTGTTAGTATTGGTTACATTCTCCTTTCTTACTTATAGGTGGTTCCGGTTGCCTTAAAACAAGGGGAGGGCATAGCTCAGGTACTACTAGAAAGAAGTATCGAGGGTAAGGGATTTTTCTTAAAGTTCCAATTGCTCACCTCTTGTTTTTCCTTTACAGCTGGGTTCTTGGCGCCGTGTCCTCCCCGCCCTTTTGAGCGATCAGTCCATCTGCCTGGTCCTACCCAGCAGAGGGTCATATCGTTAAAAAGGTCTTGTGCCCTCACAGAGAGGAGGCTAGGTTGGAGGCCCCGACCTAGCTCTTCAATCAATAGTTCAGTCCTGTGTCTTCCGGCCACCGATTTGGTTTACTTCCCGTCCGGTGAGTAACACAAACAGCAACATGGTAAATTTGGTAAAGTACATTTATTTGACATTAAATGTTTATAGAATATTCTGCAGTTGCCATATGAACTCCGAAAGTCATTTATTTTCTTTTATCTCTATCCGCAAATCCGTAAAATTTTATCGTGAGTCACGCGCTGTTCCTTTATGGTACACAGGGTGTTGGTTTTCGTTCAAAGAAGCACTTTTGTCGCACGTTGAACCGCAAGGCTGTTCCATCAAGTAGGCACTAGGCCAGCGTAAAGGTTGATATGTTGCTTCTAGCCGCTAGTACCGCGTAAGGGCATATGGTCCCTTGGCGATCGTCCCATAAGATCATCAGAATGGTGCAGTTGTTTACATTAAGCTGTAGCCGGCGGTTAAAAAATCCATCTGCCGGTGTCTGAAACTGGTGGCAGGGGCAAAAGGGAAGGATGTACCTATTTTGAAAACATAAAATTTATAATTAGTCTCGCCAGCCGATATTTATTAATATTATTCATTTTATTTATTACGGCCGAGCTGAAACTGTTTGCTTTCAAGGATAGTGCAATGGAGTATGTTCGGCTGTAAAATCAATGCGAAAACTAACGAAATAAATTGAGGGTAGTACACAATGAGAAACGACTTTTTGTCTACAAGCGTGTGGAATGTGGACCTGCATGCCCATGTGCCCGCTACAAGGACGATCCCACAAACCTTTTCAAAACTCTTCATTCATTCATTTATTCATGCATCCATTCATTAATTCTTCATTCCGGTATAAAAGCGTCTAAAGAGTTACTTACATTATATTTGCAATTTCCATTGTGTCTCTGCGCAATGCAGTCCGTAAATCCCACTGTGCTCTTGACAACGATTTTTCGTATACTGAACTAACATGAAACTCGGTCTAGTTTAAGAATTTTCTGCCTTATCGTCTCAAACGTTATTGCACCCCCCAACACCGCCCTTCAAATGAAGTTCTTTCTGCATGGTCCCTGTCTCTCAAGGTAAAAAAACAATAGAACCTTATACTGCCAGTGCGAGTTGTGGGCCTCTTCAGGGCTCGAACTGAAAATCAAAGCCACTGACCTTCACTAGAAATGAGCATACATTCTTTCTTTGCAACATCCTGTAGTAAAGCCATCTGTGAGAACTTGAAGTTTCGAATCTATCTATGTAGTGCGCCTCAATGTGCAAATGCAAACTGGCTTCTCTCCCATCTGCAACGGCTCGCTTGGCGCGTTCTAAGGCCCCAATTTTGTCCTCGTTGTCTGCGAGCTTTGAAGCCTCAAAGAACCATAACTATTGAGACTTTTAATTTTTTGGGGAAGGTCAGGGAAAGTGTAAAGTACCCGAGGAGTTGAGTTGAAAGTGAGATTTATTGTTTGTTTGTTTTATTATTTGTAATACGCAAGCCTCCCCTCGGTTAACAGTGCCCAGCATTTATAAGAGATTGCGAGAATTAGGTACATCAACAAAAATATATACATACACATATAGACAAGGTCATCAATATGAGGTGAATAGAGAGAGAATTCAAAGATGACACCCAGGTAGTTCGGCACCCAGGATGGTGAAGGTAGGGGTTAGGGTTAGCGTACTTTGTATGCACACTGTCCAATAAAATTTATTTACAAAAAGACAATTGTATTACAATTATTTAAACTGGGATTTGTACTTCACAACCAGCTCTCCTTTGGGTGGACATGGCACAGTGGCAATGTTGGGTGGCAATGGATCAGTGCTCTGCACAGAAACGTTCAAAATTCCATATCTGTGCTTCTCTAATACAGCAACAATAAGGCTTTTGACAAAGTCGAACTCCATTTCCTCATAGACTGGTTTGATCACCCATTGCTTACTTCTTTTTCAAAAAAGGGCTTAGTGTAGCGAGGCATCCTTACATTACCCTTAGTCCTAGATTGTTCACGGCCGAGATTCTCGTTATGGGCCAAAACGGCAAGTAGAGTCCTATGTCTCATGCCCGGTAAGCTGAAATGCAAGCACTTTGGCATGTACTTTAGGCACATATTGTGGAACACCTCCAAACCTCCTGTGTGACAGAATTCTGTCAGTCCCCTCAAATCTCTTGATAGAGTTTTATCAAAAACAATCTTCTCAATGGCTTTGTGTGTCGGTGAAGATGGATTCAACCACTTCTTCTTCCGTGCCTCCACTGGGGATAAAGGGCCATGTTCACATTGGTGGAAATGTAAGTTTTCTGACCAGCGGTGCACGTTGGTACAGTAGTGCATCAGTGACCGCCATTTTTCAAGTAGTATTTCCACTGACGCTTCACAAGTTTTGGAGCTCCATCAAAGATGGTTGCTCATAGACTGGGACCACTCTGAAATACTTTCCAAACCGTTTTTTTTTCCCTGCAGCCGAGATTTTCTTATTGATTGATTTAGCAAGATGCCATACGTCAAATTGATGTTTAATATGTGGAAACTGCTCTCTCATTGTCTTGGCAATTGAAACGTGTCTGTCCATGGCTATGAGGTCGATGTGCATTCCCCTTGATTGTAGATATTTCACTGATTTTATAAATCCTAGTTTCTCCATGGCCACTGAGGATGTACATTGTGTTACCTGCACGACCACCAAACTCACAATTTTCTTACTATCCATGTCCTGAAAGTGGTACGTGCAGTACTTGGCAGAAAATCCAGGGCTGTCGCACTGTCCATCGCCAGCTAGCCTGAATCGGTTGCCTTCGAATGTACTTGCTAGAGACAATTGTTCAATTTTCCAAGCATCACTAATGGCCGGAAACAGATAATCATGTTGGTATTTGTAGTACTGCATTTTTTAAATGAAATGGAGTCCCACAAACTGAAAGAAAGACTCTAACTTTCTAAAACTGGAGCCACTAAAAAGTGATGCAGCTGCACACAGTAGATTGCCTGCTGGCAGTTTCCCCAGCATCGGTTGTGCAGACCATGAGAACGTATGATGTAATCTACAGGCGGCATGTATTGTGACGTTACTGCCTTGCTTTTGATGAGTCACATGAATCAATGGCTTCCCACATACTTTCTCTCTGACGAAATGCCGACACTTCAGCATACTTATAATTTCCATCAAACAACAGTCGAATACTATGTATTTGCCCTCTTTCATTAGACTGTCATCCTGCGTCAAAGTTGTTTCGGCCTGTGACGTTGAGGACATATCACCACATTTGAAAGAAATATCGCTGCTATCAAGTTCTGATGCATCGGTGAATGCTGCTGCTGGTTCATTCTCTGTCATTTCAACATCTGCTACCTCAACATTGATGGAAGAACACAACAATGTCGACAGCTTTTTTGGTGGCAATTTTTTGGCGGGTGTAGATTGTGTGAATTGATCTGCGACTACTTTAGAGCTATCTTCAATACTTCCAGTATCATGTTGTTGCGGCGGTGCGGTCATACTGTAGCAATGGTCCAATAAAACTTTGCTGGATTCTCCGGACACATTCATTTCATGTTCTGGCCATTGGACATGAGCATCCCGAGTCTTAACATGCCGCGTCTGAATTAATAGTTCCTCCATAGTGTAAATGGTCTGGCAAGCAACATCTCTCATTCGCTTCACTGTCTGTGTATGTATAGTTCGTAGACCCACGGGTAACTAGAGGACAGATTGGAAATGGGATGTTCAGTTTAAACACAAGATAAAGTATAGTACAATTGACTGGAAAAAAACATAAAATAGTCCCCAGCACAAAATAAAATTCTAAAGTTATGAACTGTTTGTAACTAACCTTATTTTGGTTTCTTTTCTTTACAACTTTTTTGACTCGACCTTCAACATCTGCACGCTGTTGCTCCGATACGTATCCGCATGTCTCCCCGTCCTCTTGCGCTGCAACGACTATATTTTCTGTATCCGCATAGACAACACGGAATGAGGCTCCATCGACTCCCTGAAACATAGTATTTTCATTACTGTGTATCAAAATATTGTTAGCGTAAAACGCACATGAGGACGAACACACATGTACATCTCAATAGCCAAACACGATTTAAACATTGTGTGGAACAATCAAACGACAAGTAGTCGAGCTCTGATGACCTAGTTCGATGGAGATGTCAGTATCCATACCTCTGGCTCTACATGGACTGCCAGGAATGATTGTATTGAAGAGGAGGCATCAGCAACTCCCTGAAACACAGTACTTGCGTTAGTATGGTTTTCAATATCGTAAACATAACCCACACTTGGGGTCGACGGCACAGGTACATATAAAGAGATAACCACAAATGTTGCATTGTCTAAAAGAATCAAGGAATATTTAAATTTAATCGACTTATTTCTCCGATTTCTTTCCATCTGCTTCATCTAAATGGGATCTTGTCATTGTAGTGGAAGCTCCATCATCTCCCTGAAACACAGTACTTGCGTTAATAGCGAAGAAGGTATAGCAAATGGAATCGCGTTATATGATCACGCTCGATGGAGCCGTCAGTATCCATACCTCATGCTGCTGAAGAATATCTAGGGCTGTTGTCAATGTGGTGCGCACTTCCGAAAGCTGTTGCGCCGATTCGTATCCACATGTCCCGCTTCCACCGGAATTATTTGAATGTCAGGCTCTGCATCAAGTGCGTGGGTTGACGATTCAACAACTGCCTGAAACAAAGTATTTGCATTAGTAAGGATTACAATATTGAAAACACAACACACGCTTGGGGTCGACTGCACAGGTACATATCAACGGCTAACCACAAATGAAACATGGTGTAGATCAAACGACAAGTGTTCCAGTCCTGATGATCACGGTCAGTTGAGCTGTCAGTATCCATACCTCGGGCTGCTGAAGAACATCTAGGGCTGTTGTCAATGTGGTGGACGCTTCAGCATCTCCCTGAAAGACAGTACTTGCATTAGTATGGATAACACTAATTATAACTGAAAACAAACACCAGGGGACGACAACTAAGGTGTATATCAATTGGAAAGCACTACCAAACAATTGGTAAAATAATCACACGATACATACAAACTATTACTTGACATGCATAACACAAGTCTGTAGCGGAATAGCCAAGTATGATTACCTGATACGCGCTAGAAGTGGTTGATAACTGCGAGCACGTGACGGAAGTAGAATGTTCTTGCTTCAGATTCGAAGGATAGTCAAGAAATTGTAAAGGTAAATTATTGTTTGATAATGAAATGCCAATATTTAAAATTGCCATGTAAGGAGACAGAATGCTTGAGTAATGCACAAAATAGCACAGTTCCCTGTGTCCATATATAGATTTCGTTTGTGGGTTATGAAATCTAAAAATAATATATTGATAAATGTCATTATTCAAAAAGCTATACACTCATATCAATGTCGAATGTATTACAAATTGGAAACAACACCTAAAATATCAATGAATCCATTTGGCTACCTACACACTACCACAAGGCCTAAAGCTAAAAACGGACACTTGACTCACCAGTGGCGGATTGTGGATGAATAGAGTGGGAATAGCCATTGCGAGCAATTTTCGTGTCGATCGCCGTTTGTTCTTCGTTGTTACCCAAGATGTGGTGTACATGTTGGAGGGAAAGTGCCGGCTGCAGATGCGGTATCGATCACCCCTCTTGTTCTCAAAGACTTGTTGGACTCTACTTTCCAGCTCATCCAGTGGATATCCGCAATGTCTGACCCATTCTCTTATTCGATCAACAGTTTTCAGGAATACATGCATTGTAGTGCCTTCAGATTTAGCATGGTTCTTCGAAGGGCAACCGCTATTCGAACAGGCAGGCATTGTTGAAAATTCTGAAAAGTAAATATCAAGATTATTATAAAACCTTGATGAATAAAAATGTCATAAAAAAAGTAAATGAACCATACCATGCTCAATGCAAGGTTTGTTTTGGTCGCCGGAACTAAACCAGTTCATCATGTGTGGCTTAGTATTTGCATAATTTACAGAAATTTCTGTTTTGTCTTGCACGAAAAGGAACCATGCTTACATTATAGACTTGTCCCCCGAACGATGCAATTTGATGACAATTGACACAGATGAAAATAAATAGATCTATTGATAGCATAAAAATTGAAACTCAAGTCAATAGCAATGAGACCAATGACCATAGCTCTATTGGGTACTGTAATAGCAAATAGATTGAAATGTAAAAATGACCGAAATATGACTAGGATACATGGCCTTACCTTGACCAACAAACAGTTGGATTCAGCAGGCCGAGCAGTATGTTGCAGGAGAACAGGTAGATGGCCACAGGTAGCACACTGACGAGTTTGCTCGAAGCGGTCACAGATAGCACGGCGACGAGCAGATTAGCATAGATCTCAGTGCTTCTCAGGTAGAAGGTTCGGGAGTTGACTTGCAAAGCACAAAGATGTTCTCATGAGACATATCAAGTGGTTTATAAAGTATTAGAAACAGGGGTGTGTTTGTTAATGAATGACGTGTGTATGTCGTGGTATTATGTTTATTGCAGGGTGGCGGCCTGCCTCAGGGGAGGCCTGCCTGGAGACACGGGGTCTGAGGAGCCATGTGAGCGATGGCCCCTGGGCGTGGGATACCTTTTGAAGTGTACATGCTGTTTGGCACCTTGGCCGTTTGCACCCTTCACAGCCCCCCATGCCAGCGCTCATCCCCGGGTGCGAACCGCCTTTGATAGAGGGGGTGGGATGGATGGGCCTGGGGCGTGCAGATAAGGCACAGGAACACTGCTGAATGGAGACACACTTATGTGGATTGCAGGGGGGCGGCCTGCCTCAGGGGAGGCCTGCCTGGAGACACGGGTTCTGAGGAGGCCATGTGAGCGATGGCCCCTGGGCGTGGGATACCTTTTGAAGTGTACATTCTGTTTGGCACGTTGGCCGTTTGCGCCCGTCACAGCCCCCCATGCCAGCGCTCATCCCCGGGTGCAAACCGCCTTTGATAGAGGGGGTGGGATGAATGGGCCTGGGGCGTGCAGATAAGGCACAGGAACACTGCTGAATGGAGACACACTTATGTGGATTGCAGGGGGGCGGCCTGCCCAGGGGAGGCCTGCCTGGAGACACAGGGTCTGAGGAGGCCATGTGAGCGATGGACCCTGGGCGCGGGATACCTTTTGAAGTGTACATGCTGTTTGGCACCTTGGCCATTTGCGCCCGTCACAGCCCCCCATGCCAGCGCTCATCCCCGGGTGCGAACCGCCTTTGATAGAGGGGGTGGGATGGATGGGCCTGGGGCGTGCAGATAAGGCACAGGAACACTGCTGAATGGAGACACACTTATGTGGATTGCAGGGGGGCGGCCTGCCCAGGGGAGGCCTGCCTGGAGACACGGGGTCTGAGGAGGCCATGTGAGCGATGGACCCTGGGCGTGGGATACCTTTTGAAGTGTACATGCTGTTTGGCACCTTGGCCATTTGCGCCCGTCACAGCCCCCCATGCCAGCGCTCATCCCCGGGTGCGAACTGCCTTTGATAGAGGGGGTGGGATGGATGGGCCTGGGGCATGCAGATAAGGCACAGGAAGACTGCTGAATGGAGACACACTTATGTGGATTGCAGGGGGGCGGCCTGCCTCAGGGGAGGCCTGCCTGGAGACACAGGGTTTGAGGAGGCCATGTGAGCGATGGCCCGTGGGCGTGGGATACCTTTTGAAGTGTACATGCTGTTTGGCACCTTGGCCGTTTGCGCCCGTCACAGCCCCCCATGCCAGCGCTCATCCCTGGGTGCGAACCGCCTTTGATAGAGGGGGTGGGATGGATGGGCCTGGGGCATGCAGATCAGGCACAGGAAGACTGCTGAATGGAGACACACTTATGTGGATTGCAGGGGGGAGGCCTGCCTCAGGGGAGGCCTGCCTGGAGACACGGGGTCTGAGGAGGCCATGTGAGCGATGGACCCTGGGCGTGGGATACCTTTTGAAGTGTACATGCTGTTTGGCACCTTGGCCATTTGCGCCCGTCACAGCCCCCCATGCCAGCGCTCATCCCCGGGTGCGAACTGCCTTTGATAGAGGGGGTGGGATGGATGGGCCTGGGGCATGCAGATAAGGCACAGGAAGACTGCTGAATGGAGACACACTTATGTGGATTGCAGGGGGGCGGCCTGCCTCAGGGGAGGCCTGCATGGAGACACAGGGTTTGAGGAGGCCATGTGAGCGATGGCCCGTGGGCGTGGGATACCTTTTGAAGTGTACATGCTGTTTGGCACCTTGGCCGTTTGCGCCCGTCACAGCACCCCATGCCAGCGCTCATCCCTGGGTGCGAACCGCCTTTGATAGAGGGGGTGGGATGGATGGGCCTGGGGCATGCAGATCAGGCACAGGAAGACTGCTGAATGGAGACACACTTATGTGGATTGCAGGGGGGCGGCCTGCCTCAGGGGAGGCCTGCCTGGAGACACGGGGTCTGAGGAGGCCATGTGAGCGATGTCCCCTGGGCGTGGGATACCTTTTGAAGTGTACATGCTGTTTGGCACCTTGGCCGTTTACGCCAGTCCCTTGCCCTTATGTGATGTTAACTTTGCATGACATTCGCGTAGATGGGAACACTGAGCAGGACACGGGGCATCCATTTTTGTACCCCCTTTCCACTCCATTTTGGTGACCAGGCCTCACTGCGATAGTACAGCGTGCAGAGCACATGGCCCACAGCCTCGTTCCCACTCTGACTGAAAAACTCCAGAGGTATTTGCAACAGCTAATAAATGTAACACATCACTCTCTGAGATCACGGTCCTGCATGTGAACCGGCCTGAACCAAGCACATGGCTCGTTCATCTCCACAAACGTGTCCTTGCCCACGCACCCTCGCCAGTGGAAAGTTACTGCCATTCTGACCATGTGTCCCTGCAAGGTATTCTCTTCATGTGCCAGACCACTGACCACGCCATGATGGTCACCTAGCAGATCCCCAACTAACATTAGACCCCTACTGCAGTATATCGTTGCCTATCAATAACAAATGCCACATATCGGAGATTCTTGTGAGCACAGACCCACACTTCAAACAGTGTATTATAGTGGTCAAGACCCTTGACCTAAGGCCTGTATAATCCAATGTTAATTGATAGTATTGATATATGTGTGACTTTTATAGAGACATAACCGACTGAAAGACTTTGAACAAGTGTTATTTAGTGCATGCATTATTGATAATATATTATGCTAGCTTAGATAGTGACCACCCCGCTTCACAGCGACCTGAACTTCACCCATTCCGAGCACAGGTGTCTGACGTCCATCCTTGAATGGAGACACACTTGATTGATTTAAAAAATCGAAACAACCGTTATTAAAATATATGTGGTGTTTTATTTTGAAGCTTATTTTGATGACACAAAAATACAAAACTTTACACATTGTACAGTTCAGGTTGCAGCACAGCGAGAGAAAATCCCCTGTACTGACCGCTGTCACTCGGGAACGTTTCTCTTATGGCACGAACGGCAGAGGCGGGTATCACTCTTCGAACGCGGTGTCCAAGCCTCCCATGAAGCCACCATGTAAAGGAACGATAGGCCACCAGCGTGTACCACCTGTGAAAAGGAATGAAACAAACTGTTTTTAAATGACCAAGATAAGTTTAATAAACGTTTGATGTCAATGACAATTCTTGTAACTAATGGCATTCTGCTCTGACAAATGCTATCTAGATACTGCACACTATTGAAAGACTTTAATGCGTTACAATGATATGTATATGTAATTTTGGATATAGTAGAAGCCCTTGAAATAGCAGTGACATGACAAGCAGAGTATACTTACTCGTTACTCGGATTACGAGGACGAACAGTTGCGTGAAGTTCGTGCATAAGCACCATCATTATCCTCAACACGGACCGTGCGAGGCAGGCTGCCCTGAAGTCTGGCAGTTCGGTGATGCATTGTGGTCTTGGCTCGCCTTCAGAAATGTAGACCACGCATCCCGAGTTTTCACAGCAGCAGCAGTTCTCCTCCTCGGTCGGCATTAGCTCGCACCGATTGCATGTGCACCAGGTGGAAACACCGTCCATGCGACTAGGTCGTTGATTCGTCCTGCCAACTGCTGTCCGAACCCCCATCGTTTTCGCGTGTTTCTCTTTCCAGTAGTTCCTCCTTGGTATACTCGAGCTCGTACATGTAGGGCATTATTGTATCCATTGTGTGTTCCACAAACTAAAATAATTGATAGCGGTGGTACTGGTATCTGTCCACACGGGCTACAAGCAACGAAGGTAGCTGACCAGAGCACAGAAACGAGTCACAGAATACTCAAAGTAACACAGAGAGAGGAATGGAATCGAAAATCTGCCGCTGTGTGTTGTGAAACGGTCTGTTTATACTTATTGAGGAAAGAGGCGTCCTGCCATTTCCATGGCGACACGTCATTAGCTGAAGCGCAGCGAATGTTGACATGAGACGTGCTTTGGCGTTGTGAAATGGGCGGTACGCGTCTGCTGATGACAGGCTCAGGGGCGGGGGATATGATTTAGTGCCGCAAAAGCAGGTCAGCCAGGGCGATGGGGGAAATGATAGGATTATCACAAAATGGCAGCTCCCAGGTGCCTGTTTTCGCGTGCGTTTAATGGACAAAAACTCGGATAAGGTCCATAGGAAATTTTTCTAAAATCGAGTGACTTAGGCTTAAAAACACATGGCCGACCCGTAGGGGCAATAAAAAATGTTGACCGAACCATTCCTTTAATAACTTTTTTATCTTTTTTAACATATCTTTACACAACTTAGAATTCTGGGGGGGCAGACTATTAATCACTTTCAAAATGTAAGCCAAATCCGTTACTCGATTCAAAAGTTATTAAGAATGGAATTTTGATGTCTTCCTATGTACCTCCGACTCACCTTTACTATAGGGTGGCGACCGTCGCCCTAATTATATATATATCATAGTGCAGCGGTCGCTGCACCAAAGTTAAGTTGAATATTGTGGTCCATAGGAAACCCAAAAAATTAATTGCTAATACCTCTGAATGATATGATGGATTTGGATGAAATTTTGCTAACAAAATTGTACTCCTGCCCCCCTCAACCTCAGACTGGACATTTTGGGAAAGATAGAATAAAAAGTAAACAAATGGGGTGGCCACCGGGGAGTGCAATCAAGATGGATGCCTGATTGCGGTGCTCCAGCCCCTGCCCCAGACAAGTGTGGAGTTATTGCGGAGCGCATGGCACAGGAACCATGCTGTCGGAGTCCCCGGGCAGCGAAGGTGTAGCGGTACCATTGGGCTGAGGGAGAAGTGGCCACAGCTCTGTAGGCAGTAAGGCGGGCCACAAGGCTGAGGAGCCACAGAGGGTGGGCCGAGGCTGCTGCAGTCTGTGGTGCGCCAGGAGTTATATCGAAGGACAAGGAGGGGGTTGGCAACCCCGTGAGGGAGACAACAAGCGGCGAGACCCAGGGTAGCTTCCCCAAGAGGAACCACGAACAGCGGTGCAGCTGGGCAGCAGCGGGGAAGCCCAGACCAGCAGAGTAGCAGAGAGGAGGAGCCAGAATCGAGCAGGCCTCCCACGCAAGAGAACAAATGGTGAGCAGTCTCCAAGAGCCAAGTAAGGGGTAGCCCTCTCCCTGGAGGCCAGGAGGTAGGGCTTGGTGATATAGAGGCTGCTAGCAGCAGGCTCCCAGTGAGAGTGGCAGGAGCACACCTGGCACCGCTGGGCTATTACTGGCAGAGGCGTAGATTGGAGTGGGGTGCTTGGAGGGGCCCCGATGGGAGGAAAATCTGGCAGAATCGCGGGCAAAGAACCCAGCAAGGTGACCAGCACTGCAGGGGAGAAGGGACTTGGTGAGAGCTGTGGGCGGAAAGGAGTAACCAGTGGAAATGTGCAGCCCGGCTCGTGGGTGCCATAAAGGAATCTTGAGCAGGAGGAGGGCATAGCAGCTCGGGAATAGACCAATGAGGCCTGAGGTGTGCACAGTGAGTTGGTGTGACAAAGGTGTCACAGAGAGTGAAGAAGGAGGGACAAGGGCCCACCGTAGGCCAGAGTGGGCTGTCAAGGTGGCAAGGAGTCGAGAGGAAGACACAGAGAGGAAGGGGGTTCCCAGGGGCGTCGTGGTAGTAAAGGGATCACCACGACGAAGGGAACGGGCCAGGTGAATGATTTGGAAAGCAATGCTTTCACAGTTCCAATATCTCGACGGATGAGACATGGTGATGGCAAAGGCTCATAGTGGATCCCACCCATGTTCAACAGAGATTGGCACCATTAAAAGTGACATCGAGATGATTCTGGTGGAAATATGCGGAATGCACAGAGATATTGGGGCGAAAGTGGCGGACTTGTCAGCGGTCACGCTGGAGGAGCGGTTAGACAGAGTGGAGGTGAATCAAGCCTTTTCTGGGGCTCTGGATAGAGATCACAGATAGAGGTCTATCTCCGGGGCATTGAAAGGAGAGAGGTGGATCTAGGGCTCAAAGTGGATGATATTGAAAATAAAGGGATGCTCAACAAACTTTGTTTTTTGGGTCTGAAAGAAAAGGAGGGAGTATCAATGGCTGGACTTGAAAGGAAAATCCAAGAAATTATAGGGATGGTTCTAGGATCTAAGGAAAGTGAACAAGTGGCCTTGGATCGGGTACACCAAGCGGAAGGTGGCACCAAGGGGCCCCGCTCAGTGCTGGCTAAGCTACACTATTATCTGGACAAGGCTGACATCCTGGAGAAAGCAAGGCACATGGGGGCCATTGAATATGAAGACTGTAAGGTGGCTATATTTCAGGACCTCTCAGCACAGACCCTTTTGAGATGTAAGAAGTGTGGCTCCCTCACAAGGTGGCTTCAGGAGAAAGGGGTGAGAAACAGATGGGGGTATCCTTTTGCTCTCATATTTGAATTGGAAGGAGAGAGACATCACCTGGTGCTGGAGGAGGATATCAAAAGGTCCAAAGAGGAACTCACAGGCCCCTACAGGATCAGCAGAGGGAAGAAGGGGGAGAGCCATCTATGAGAGGAGAAATTATGGGCTTGAAGACTGAGTATGGAAGGTGCAAAATGCAAGGGGCCAGGTAATTCCAGAGCTGAGCACCCTTTTGCCCAGAAACGAGGCTACCTGAGAGGGGCCATGTCGATTGTTGACAGTTATTTGTTCCATGGGGATCCAGAAGCCCCGTACGCGGAATCCAGTTGTTAGGAGTTTGCTTGTTTTATTTATTTATGTATTTATATAGCGCTGCCCGCAGGCATCGGGGCGCTTACATGTAGACAAGGACAGATGCAAAGACGTACAGTGGTGGGACAGGACAG
This sequence comes from Ambystoma mexicanum, assembly GCF_040938575.1. Taxonomy (NCBI): domain Eukaryota; kingdom Metazoa; phylum Chordata; class Amphibia; order Caudata; family Ambystomatidae; genus Ambystoma; species Ambystoma mexicanum. The sequence goes on from NC_090939.1 coordinate 524,841,904, forward strand.
TTTACATGAGATTAGTCGTTAACTGGACCGAAGGTCTGGAGGGTGGTTTACTTAAAGAGCTCAGTTTTGAGCTTTTTGCGAAAGACCAATAGGTTGGTCTCCAACCTAAGACATTTCGACAATTTGTTCCAGTTAGCCGCCGCTCGGTTAGGGAAGGCTCTACCCATACCGAGTTCCTTTTTGTGTTTCAAGGGAGTTATAAGCCCTTTGGCTTGTGATCTTAGTGCCCTGGAGGGGTTGTATAGAAAGAGTTTGGACTTCAGGTAGGCTGGTGCTTTGCCATATAGGCATTTTTGAGTTAAGCACAAATTGAATACGATCCTCCATTCTCAGCAAGTGGAGATCGCGTCTGGCTTCGCTGATGTGATCCCTTCTTGCTTTTTGTTTAATCATTCTGATCGCATTGTTTTGGACAAGCTGGAATTTTGGCATACTTTGCTTACTTCCTCCTGCCAGTAGTGCATTTCCATAGTCCAGACGCGAGAGAATGGTGGCTCTGGCAATTGTGGCACAGTTTTTCTCACTCAGCAAGGGTCTCATTGCTTTGAGGAGTCTAATGTAGTAGTTACAGTTTTTGCTAACATACATAGCTTGGGTGTCTGCATTAAGGGAGGCTTCCAACGTCATGCCAAGCGTTTTCACCTTGCCTGCCACTGTAATACGGGTTTCTTTAATTTGGAAAGACTGATAGCGGCAAGTTTGGCGCGTGCCTGAGTGGAGCCAAAGACCATTAACTCGGTCTTATTGCCATTCAGGCACATACAGTTGTTGTCCATCCATTCTTCGATATTTTTGTAGAGTGTGTTTAATGTCAAACTGTCCTTGGTGTAATTCCCACTCAATTCCAGGACCAGCTGAGTATCGTCAGCGTAGTTAGTAAAAAACACCTGGAGCTGTTGTAGTAACTCATATAGGAAATGAATATACAAGTTGAAAAGCAGTGGGGACAGACTGGCTCCCTGAGGTACGCCACACGAGATATTAAGTTCAGCGGAGAATTTGTTGCCCCAGTTAACTGGAGATATTCTGTTTGAGGAAAGACAATAGCCAGTTTATTGCTTTCTTGGAGCAATTAGCGACCTTCTTAAGTGCTTGTTGTAGGAGCTGAAAGCGGCACTCAGATCCAAAAGGACTAGTAGGCCGGCTTTTCCCTTATCCATGATTTCCAGCATTCTGGTCTGGAGGTCCAGCATAGCTGTCTCCGTGCTGTGCGCGGCTCTATAGCCCGATTGTTGTGGGTGTAGGATCTCATGGCTTTCTACATATTCCTGAAATTGCGCTGTTGCTATCTTGTCCAGTATTTTAAGGGTAAAATTACAGTTCGTAATGGGTCTTAGATTGTTAGGATCACGTGGGTCTAAGTAAGGTTATTTTACTAAAGGTGTGATGGTGACCTTTTTTATGTTATTAGGCACTACTTGGTCTCTGAAAGAAGTATTTACAATTTTAGTGAAGAGTGGAGCAAAGATTTCAGGGTGTTCGAGAATGATCTTTGGAGGGAGTTAATTTTCGGTGCAGGAGGATGGTTTCATAGACGCCATCGTTTTCAACATATCTTCAGGTGATATAGGTTGGAATTGGAACTTCTCCTTTCCCTTTGTGGTTGTCAATTCTATTGAGAGACTAAGTTGAGGTTTGTTAGCTTGTGCTAATGCAATGCGTTCTCTAGCTTTAGAGATTTTATTAGCGAATGCTAGCTGAGTGTTTTCCCATTCAGATTGTGATGGTATGAATGCAGGGGCCAGCGCCTAGGGCCTATCTATAGATTTGAGAATGTCAAAGAGTTTGCTGGCTGAGTTAGAGGATGCTTCGATTTGGCTGTTGAAGTAGTTCTTTTTGGCCTCATTGACCTTATTTTTGTAAGATTTTTCTAGTAATTTCCAGCTCGTTTTATGGTCATTAGTTTGGTTCTTAAGCCATTTAAGCTTGTGCTTCCGAGGGAGAATGTGGGGTGGGACGAGAGAGATGTGAAGCGATGGAGTTTAAGAGGAAAGAGTTTTAGCTGTTTCCAAATTACTGTTCAAGTTTCAGAAGTAGGGGCACGCAGAGGGGCTATAGCCTGGTGTCTTGACGGGAGTGGAGTCAGGGCAGGGGGGCGGGGGGTGGCTGACCAAGTGGGGAAGGAGGGTTGAACGTCGCTACGAGGCTATATAATTGGGGGATGAGTTGGGGATGTCATTGTGGGCAGGACAGGGGCCACTATTTTCGTGGTTCGGCCGGTATACCCGGAAGTTCTGAAACAGGTGACCGAATGCCCCAAAGGGGGAGAGAGGGAGGTCAGGAGGCAGGGGTGGGATGGAAGGGTGGCATAATAGAAGTGGGGAGCAGAAAAAGAAGGCTCACTGATGCGGGAGGGAGGGAGGGTCAGATTGAGAGGGGGCACGGGGTGGGGGTTTACTTGCAGTATATCGTCAAGACTGAATTGGGGGAAAGGACAAACCAAGGACAGGGGAGGAGGGAGGCTTCAACGATGGAATAATGGTTAATTGGAAGGTGGCAATGCTGAATGTGAAGGGGCTGAACTCCCCGAAAAAAATATCTATCACAGTGAACATGCTTCGCAAGCCAAGATAGCAGTGCTATTCTTGCAAGAAACATACAATAAACAGAGGATGAAACGTGCATTGAAAGGAGTAGAGGTTGGTTAGGCCTATTGGGCGTCGTACAAGACAAGTAAAAAGGATGGTGTTGGGATCATTCGGTCATGAGCCATGCAACTGCAGGAGGCACAGGTGAAGAGAGGTTTTGGAGGCAGTGTGGTGGCAGTGAAGAGACATGTGGAAGGTAGCTTGATTACCCTCACGTCCGTATATGCACCGAATGTGAACCAGATTGCCTTCCTCCGGAAGGTGTTCTCAGTGCTAGAAGAATGGGGGGATGGTGGGATGGTATGTTAATGGTGGGAGGGGACTTCATTCTAATTGCAGATCCAGCAGTGGAGGTTAAGGGGAAAGGAACACTAACCATTCCCCAAACTGTTGCAAGACCACTTCTCGGTTGATGTGTGGAGGTCCACGTTCCCGCAAGCCGGAGAATATACCTTTCTTTCACCCCCACACCACACATACAGTAGAATCAATCTCTTACTGGTCCCAAGGGAACAGGAAGCCATGGTATCATTCCCACAGGTGGAGGCGGTGATGTGGTCAGACCATAAGATGGTCACGACAGACTGGTAGATAGAAGAAGGGAGAAAGGGACTGCCACGTTGGAGATGCAAAGACGGTCTCCTCCAAGACCCAATTTATTTCAGGACTTCCTGTGGGCAGAGATCACTCAATACTCTTAAATAAACGATGCAGGGGAGATGCAGCCAAGACGACAGTGCAAGGCCTCCTTAGAGCAGAAGGGGCCCATAAAAAGAGGGAAAGAACACTGATAGAGGGGAGGTTGTGAGAGGAATTGAGAGAAATGAGGACAAGGTTAACAAGACTGAGTGGAGAGAGAGATATTATTGGGGACAATGGGGGCAAGAGACAGGAACTACACTCACTCTTGATAGAAGTGGCAAAGAAGATGCGCTATAGCAAACAAAGGTTCTACTGGGGGGAGGGGTGATAATGTAGGGGCGCTGTTGGCAAACCAGATCAGAGAATGCAGGGCTGACAAGAGGGTCCACCGGCTGAAGGACAAGAACAGAGAACGGGGAGGTAGTAGGGAGCATCCCCAAGCATTTTGTGGACTACTACAAAACATTGTATTCCCAACCAAATAGACTGGAGGAGAGGGAGGTGAAGGAGTATTTTGGTATACTCCCCATCCTGCAGCTGACGAGAGAGGAAAAATCTAGTCTGGAGACAGATATAACAAGGGAGGAGGTTAAGAGGGTGATAGGTGGGGTAAAGTCAGCGAAGGCACCAGGGGAGGAGGGATATACAGCCGGCTTCTATAAGCATTTCCAAGAAGTCCTGGTGGGGCCCTTGGCAAGAGTTTTTTACTCTGTAAGACAAGCAGAGGACATGCCCCCTATGGTTTGGGAAGCACTCACAACAGTGATCCCTAAGCAGGGTAAGGACCAGATGGACTGTGCCTCATATAGGCCTATATCTTTGCTCAATGTAGACAAAAAGATCTTCACAAAAATCTTCGTGTCTCATCTGGAGATACACCTCACACGCCTGAAACACCGAGGCCAGATGGTATTCTTTAACAAATATTTTTACTCTCTCCTTTTTATTTGCACAATTGGCCCGTGCAAGTTCCAGGAGCTATGCTCTTTCTAAAACGGCCTATCCCTCCTCAGTAAGGGACGGCTACTTGCCACACAGAACATCAACAACTTAGGGGTGCTCTAGTGTGTGCCCATCAAAAACAGCATTCAACACCAACCCCACTAAATAACCAACAATCCCCTTTACAATGGAAAGTTACTTTTGCGGCCTTAAATAATGACGAATGCCCTCCTCCCCTATCTCACACATATTCAATAGCTGGGAAACCCTTCAATATGAAAAAATATATATTTCAATACAAGGTTTCAACCATATGTAGCTCTTCTGGCTAAAACAACAGTTCTTCAAAATACACACCTTGTCTAACCAACCAAGGGTTAAATTGCCTCACAACATATCAATTTATACCAGTGCGCCTCTCAACATCTGTTTTTAAAAATCATACACTTGATGCCATAAAAAAGATATTTTTCAAAACATATTCATCTGTCAATTGCTCAGTGGATATCAGTCATTTCAACCTCTGAGCGTCCCCACTAAGGAACATAAACACTACACATCTATACCTTAAAAATCTCAAAAAAACTAAAATTAACTTACTGGGTCCTGGTTCAAACCCATATTTCCATATGCATCCGGGTGAGCCCCAGCCCAGTTCCAGCCTGGCACCAAAAAAATGTTTTTCCAAACTTGCACAAATGAATTACTAAACATATTTCTCATATACTGAATACACATATTAGTTTCATTCCTACCTATTTAAACCATATTTCCATAACATTTTTCATAACTTTTTTATGTAATGTTTCCTTGTTTTATTTATATGAATACATATCCATATATTTTCCTAATCTGCCCACAGTTTTGCATTAGTGTTTTATACAAATATTGTCAACAGCATTGTGTTGCCTCTTCTGCACAAGCTTCCTCAGCAACATTAACTCAAAGAACTATCCCTGTGTCTTTCTGTGGAATAGCACTGTTAATTGTTCAATCATAAATTAATCTCCTAACTGTGACAACTACTTATCACTCAGCCTTGACAAGGCATCGTAGCTTCTTCAAGCAGCAGTCTCAAGCACACAAATCTCCATTGTCCACTGTCAACGCAGGCTTTTATTAGCTGTGTAGCGCATCTAAAAGTGGTCCTAAGTTTATGAAATGTTACTTTTAAACTATGTACTCTGTTTTATAAGCTCCACTTTCCTAAGTCATAAAGGAATGTGATGTCGGATTTGTATTTTAATTTGGTTTACACCTCCTAAATTCCTTCCTTTGTAACTGCATAGATGCCTGTTTAAAGCAAGATTAACCTCTCTCATATTGCCATGCCTTATCTTTCCTTTGTTTACATCAAACACAATGCAAATTTCTATCATTCAAAGCATTTTATTATCTTAAAGCTGTCAACTATGTAGGAATATAAAAATGCATGCTCCATCTGCCTCAACCCTTTTGCCTTAGGGGTGCAAAGCAGCCACACCTTTTGACTATTTTCAGTATTTTGTCTGTTTTTTTCCTTTCTATTACATTTTAGGTCATGCACATGGGTGTGCTCATCAAATGGCTTACTCATACCTATCTTTTTCACTTATACCTGCCTATTTTTGGATTGGTGCAAATTATTTTCCTTAAATAAATAATGTAATTTCTTGACCTATCTTTATTTTTATACAATTCATTGTTGCTCCTTAACACTTTTAACTCCAAGACAAAACACATAAGACACAGACAAACCAGTCAACTTTTTTCACATGCACATCATGACACCTCTTTTCACTTAGCCCCTAAAAATACTCCAATGGAGTTTGAATTGTCTTCTCTCACAGACCTGTCTGTGTGCCACCTATTATTAGCACTTGGATTTTAAGACAATACCTACTACACTCATTGAGCGAGGACTACAGGCTCTCAGACGCGACACATCTCAGTTTACCTCTTTATCATTTAACTCGACGTTCCGCGTCACATACTAAAACAACACTTCTCATCATGTATTATACAAACCCCCGTTAGCTTGTTATTACCACAATCCTTATTTTGAACTACCCCATTGCTCTTCTAAACTATCACGTTTATTTTTTAAACCACTGGTTACTTTCTACATTACCACAACCTCTTAATATTTATACATATTACATATTTATTTACTCCCTCCTTACTTCAGTCTCCCATAATACATACCAAATCCACAAATGTCAAAGTACGCCATCCATCATTCACGCTGACAGTTATGGGGAGACCTCTTCTGGCAAGATGGGGGCACACTGCAGATTCATGTACTTACCCTGCCACTCTCCCCATGCATTATCCCATGTTTGCCAGCATAAGCTTCTGGATTCTTGTCCTTGGAAGAAAAGATATTCAAGGTGCCTTAAAACGTGGTCGCAAAGTGAACTGGAGGACCCAGTCCTTCATAAACTTTGACATCAGTGGATTCAGGCAGCAGAGACAGGACACTGGACTAGGAGGCAGACGGACACCCGGGCTGTTTTCAAAATCATCTTCAATGCATCTTCACAGGACACCAGAAACAGCAGCACTGGGCTCCCAAAACAAGCTGCCTTTCATACTTTTTATGAGGCTGATGCAACTTTACATATTATTCCACAATACACACTGATTGATCCCTGTAACTAAAAGCAAATCCCTACTTATCTTTTTATTGGTTGGCTTAACTGCCACTCATCAATCCCACATGATTTATCTTGGTAAGCTTTATTTGACCGACACATAGACTAATTAAACCTGTGTGAGATTCAGCCGGAACTCATTATAAATCCTTTATCGCCTGCCAAAAAACAGCCCTTATCTGATCGCCGAGACCTGCTAAATTCACTTGGCAGGCTATACTGTGAAAACCACTCATGAGCTCAGCGTATTTGTTGCTAGTTAAGCAGCTGTTTTCTCTAATTGTAGTCTTCCCAGGCTTTCAGCTGGCTCCATGATCCATCACTGTCAGCCTTGCCTGCCAAGAAATTCTAAATATGCCCCACCACATATGTGTCTACTGTGAACTGCTGCCAAAGAATTTCTGGATTCACAATGAGTCATCTATTTTATCATCTGGTCCAGAAGCCATTTTGTTTCCCATATCCATCTTAGAATTTGCCTGAGCCTGTTCAGCCTGAATGTTCTGTTCAGTTACCATGGGGAGTTCTCTGGCTATATTTTTAGATATTCATGATGTACATGTAATACCCGAGACACCCTCCACCTCTGGGACATTCTAACCCAAAAATATATGTCGCCCTAAAACACTATCATTCTGACTTTTTGCATTCCAGTAGATTCAGAGATTTTTCTATATGGAGTAAGCATTTTGTTAACATGGCTACCTGGTTAGGTAGGAAAGATTGTGAGGATACCTAATGAATTTTTATTTAGACCCCAAATACCTATGGATGAGGAGTATGGTCAGACTTTTCCTATAGAGTTGGAAGCAGCTATAGTACGAAAATAGATGGCAATGCTTGAAGGGATAGACAATGAGGGTAGAGCATGGAGAACAGTGATAGCTCTTGAGGAGGAGTGTAGATTGACTGACATAACCGATGACGACATGTTCAGGGAGGACCGAACAGATGAAGAAGTGGTGTTCTTTATGAGCATCATATACTGGATAAAGATAGAAAAAAGGGAAGTGCCACAGAGAATGGTGATAATGCGGCAACAACCAGCATTTTTTCAGGGGAATCTCGAAAAAGTGCTGAGTGCCCTGTGGACTACAGGCCCCTATGATGTAGGTTTATTAAAGGGGATAGGGGAGGTTAAACTAAAGTTTAAGCCGGGAGCAATTTTAGCCCAAGCAAGACAGTACCACAAGTCTCGAGAAGCAGATGAAGGTATATTTCAGACCATTTCAGCACTGATGAATCAGGGAATTCTGGTGCCATCAGAGTCATTGTGCAATCCTGCTGTATATTCGATAAAGAACTCTAAAGGGGGGTTGTGGAGATTTATCCAGGATATGAGACCGCTTAACCAGATTTTAGATGCTGAGTTTCCTTTAGTTCCCACTCTGGCAAAAATATTGTGCAGTATCCCGGTAGGAGCTCGATATTTTACAGTGATCGATTTGAAAAATGCATTTTTCTCAATCCCGTTGCACAAAGACTCACAAGACTTGACTTCATTTGTGTTTTTCCAAAAGAGACTAAAACATACTAGGCTGCCCCAAGGGTACTGGGAGTCCCCATCGATCTTGCAGATGGATCGATTGATATTGATATTTTATTTATATTGCGCTCATACACAAGTGTTTCAGAGCGCGACAAGGCAAGGGATGGGATCAAGGGAGAACAAAACAATGATCTTAAAAGGCCTATTGACATTGGGAGCGCACAAGTGCAGGTGAGAGGGAAGGGGGAAAGTGCAGGTGGGAGGGGAGAAGTGGAAAGTGCTGAGCAAAGGAATAAAATAACATAAAATAACAAAAACAGTGGAAGTGCAGCCAGCAAGTGGCAAGTGCTAGGGTTAAGGCAACAGACAGGGGGTGTCTGATAAGTGCAGAAAAGAGGGGACCGTAGGGTTACAGATAAAGACCCAAGTATAAGGGTTGCCAGGAGGCAGTGCGGGTGCATGGCAGTGTGAGCAGGTACCTCGGCCTGAAATGAGAGGACAACCAGGTGCACGATGCAGAAGCAGAACAGATCCGCAGGGGAGAGGAGGAGCGAAGGCAGAAGCAAAGAGGAAGGTCTTGAGGTGCTTCCAGAACCAGAGCTGGTTCTCCTCAAGTTTCAGAGTGGCAGGGAGGCTGTTCGAGAGGGAGGCCCCAGTCGAAGACAGAGATATACCCACAACGTGTTTCTTTGAAAAACGACTGACCCAGAGGGAGTTGGAGGTGGAGGAGCAAAGTGCTCGGGAGGGAAGGTATTTATGGATGGACAGTTGAAGGTATTTTGGACCCAGGGCCCAGAAAGCCTTGTGGACAATGCACATTTTCTTGAATGTAATCCTTGGAGCTCCTGGGAGCCAGTGAATAGATTTCAGGGCTGGAGACATACGATCCCAGGGCTTGAGGCCAAGGAAAAGTCTTGCAGTCCTGTTCTGGGTGAGTTGAAAAGGGCAGAGAGTAGAAGCAGGTAGATTTAAAAAGAGGCTGTTGCAATAATCCAACCTAGAGAGAACCTAGTCTCGAGATACAGTGAGCTACTGAGGGAAGGAGAGGAAAGGTAGAATAGCTCTGAGGAGGTGCAGTAAGATGTTTGACTTTTTAGTGACATCAGAGATGTGGGCAGAAAAGGAAAGCGTGGAGTCGAAGATGGCCCTGAGGTTCTTAGCCTTGCAGGTGGGGGTAGGCAGAGAGCCAAGGGAAACCGGCCAGAGAGTGACAGGAAAGTAGGGTGAAGGTCTGCCGAAGAGGAGGATCTCCTTCTTGCTGGCATTCAGGCAGAGATTGATGGCGGCACACCAATCCTGAATAGCAGACAGTCACTCAGAGAAGAGAGAAGGAGAAGAGGTGGCAGAGGTGAACCTGAAAATGAGTTGAGTTTCATCAGCATAGCACTGAAAATTGGAGCAGAAAACGGCAATGTGATGGGCAAGAGTTGCCAGGTATTGGTTGAAAAGCCAGGGTGAGAGATCAGACCCCTGGAGAACACAGCAGTTAGAAAGGAAGATAGAGCAAAGGAAGGACCCAAGTTGGAGCTGGGAGGGTCGATCAGAGAGGAAAGAAGTCAGCCAGGCGAGAGCCTGATCGTGATACCTAGGTGGTCATGGAGACGGTTGAGCAGGATGGTATGGTTGACTGTGTCGAAGGCAGAAGAGAAATCGAGTAGGATGAGGACAGAGGGGATGTTAGAGTCAAGGTTGGAGATCAGATCTTCACGTATGTTCAAGAGGGCAGTTTCTGTGGTTCTGGCAGCTCTAAAGGCAGACTGATGGTCATGGAGACAGCCAACCGAATCAGAGTTAAGATGTGAGATGCCCAGCTTTTCCAGGAGTTTGCCCGGGAAAGGAGTGATGGAGATCGGGCAATAGTTTGCCAGGCAAGAGGGGTCAGCTGTGGATTTCTTGAGAAGAGGGTGCACAAGATTTCTTCAGAGGGGAGGGGAAGGCTCCCGAGGTGAAGGAGTGTTTGCAAAAATCATCCAGGACAGGAGCGAGGGTGTCAATGTGGTCCTTGATGGTTTTGGTGGAACAGCGAAGAACCTGTTTTGATGAGACTTTCATAGATCAGACTTGTCTAGAGACCTTGTCAGGGGAGAAAAGAGGAAAGGACAAGAAAGAGGGTGAGGGGGCAGCTGTAGGAGGGGCATAGGTCACAGAAGGAGAGGGGAGAAGAGGGGGAGGGGACGAGAGGGTGGACAGGATGTCCTGGGTTTTTGAGATGAAGTGATTTTGAGATAAGTGAGAGGCAAGGGCCGTGCAAAGGGCCTGGGAGGTGACAGGAGAGGTAGAGACTGCAGCAGGGTTGGCCAGTTCCTTGCAGATTTTGAAGAGTTTGGGCCTCATTACACAGATGGCGTAGAACCATGGCGCTATTAGCGCCGTGGTTCATGCCGGTAAAATACCGGCACCGCCTTGGCAGAAAGGGGAATTACTGCCCCATTCCAAGGTTGGCGGGGCGGTTATTCCCCCTTTCACCATTGTCCTTCCCCATTCCCATTTTTGGCCCATAGGGCTCAATGGGAATGGGGAAGGCGCTAATTACGGTACCGCAAATTGCGGTACCGCAATTAGCTCCCTGGGTCCCTTTGCGGGTTGGTTTTTAACGCCTGCAAAAAGCAGGCGTTAAATCCCCCAACCCACAAAGGGACCTCGTAGTAAGGCGGTAAGGATTTACCGGTACCGGTATTTTACCGGTAAATCCTTACCGCCATCCGTGTAATGAGGCCCTTTGGCTGAGTTGTTAGATGCCACAGAGACACAGGCTTGGATGTGGGCTCTCTTCTTAGTATGGACAGAGAGTCTGTACTGCCTTTGGAGCAGGCGGCAGGCCTGTTTGTCAGAGGATGAACAAGAAGCCCTCTATTTTCTTCTCAGTCACCCTACACTTACATTTAAGGGTAGCTAGGTCAGAGTCGTACCAAGAATTGCACTTGGTTTCAGGCTTCAAACAGATCTTCATGACAGGGGCAAGAGCATCAAGAGTATCAGAGATAGAAGAGTAGAGCATGGAAAGGGCTGTGTCAGAATGTGAGTCAGCCAGAGGCAGAGGGGGGGGGGGTAGGTGGCAGCGAAAACCTCCACTGACACACGCTTCATAGGCCGGATGTCTCAGAAGGTAGTTGGCAGTATTGGGGTTGGCTTGGCCTGGAGGGTAGAGAGGGTGAGATGGGAGGAGAGGAGGGAGTGATTGTTCCAGGAGAGAGGAGTGGTCAGAGGGATGGAGAGGGGGAGGTCAGAGGAGATTAGAACATCAAGCGTGTGCCCTGCAGAGGGAGTTGGGTCAGGGGGGAGATTAGAAAGGGGGAGGGAATCACAGAGGTCATGGAAGAGTACAAAGAAGGAGCAGGGAGAGTCTAGATGGATATTGAGGTCACCAAAAAGGAGGAGTTGAGTGGTTGAGGCCAGGAGGGCGGAGGAGAGGTCTACCCATTCAGAGAGAAATGTGGTGTTCTAGGCAATATCTAGCCAATCTAGGCAATATCAAACTTCAAAGCACAGTGATACAGTACATAAATGACATATTGATTTGTAGCACCACAGGATGAGTGTAGGCAGGATTCTGTCCAACTAATGACTGTTTTTTCAGACAAAGGATAGAAGTTGGAGAAGGAGAAGTTACAGTACTGTCAAGAAGAGGTGTTATACATAGGTCAGTTAATCTCGCATGAAGGAAAGAAAGTGACACCAAAAAGGGCTGAGGCAATTATAAAAACACCCAAACCGAAGATGGTGAGACAGATGCAGTAGTTTCTAGTTTTGTGTAATTACATCTAAGCCTGGGTGTTTGATTATAGCACGTACACAAAGCCACTTCTGCAAGGATTAAATAAAGCACAAGCTGGCAAGACAAAAATAGAATGGACTGAAGGAATAGAGAAGGGATTTGAGGAGTTGAAACAAGCAATTTGTACAACCACAGTTTTAGGGATTCCTAACTATGGCAAGGAATTATATTTGTTTTCACACATGAATGGGACGGTCATGACAGCAGTACTTACACAATGAACCATATTAGGGTACAAGCCTTTGGAATAGAACAGTGGGATTCTAGACCCAGTTTTGAGAGGACATTTGTATTGCGAACAATCTCTGGCAGCTACTGTTTTTGCAATTGAGAAGTTTACAAGTGTTGTTGTGGGCTGCTCTATGACCTTTTACATGGAGCATGCTCTATTCACCATTTTAGAGAAACACAAGGACACATTGACATCCCAAAGAGCTTCAGCTTGTGAGGTAATGATTTCCAACCCGACGATTAAGATTGTAAGATGTAAAATAGTGAACCCAGCCACGTTCATAGCTGAGTCAGTTGAAGAAGGTGATCATGTGCATGACTGTGCAAATTATTCTGAATTTTATGATGATATACCCTGTGCGAAGGAGAATGCTTTAGCAGGAGGGGAGATTCTTTTTATTGATGGTTCTTCAAAAATTGATCAGACTAGTGGGGAAAGGTATTCAGGCGCCGCAGTAGTAAGACACACATTAAATGGAGAATTCGAGGTGGTGGCGAGTGTAAGGCTACCTTCAGTGCAAGCAGCAGAATTAGTGGCGCTTATTGTCATGCTTGAGAAACATGATGGGCAGGAAGTGACAGTGTACAGTGACTCTGCCTACGTGACATCAACCGTACATGCAGGCTTGCCCCGTTGGAAAAGGAGGGGCTACCTCTCCGTAGATGGCTCTCCAGTGCAGCATGCGTCCTTATTGGATAGGCTCATTAAGGCACTACAACTCCCAGTAGCCATAGCGGTTGTTAAATGCACAGCGCATATTAAACAAACAGATTTTATTTCTTGTGGGAACGAAGCCACAGATGTAGAAGCCAAAAGGGTTGCATATTCTCCCAAAATTTCGAGTTTTGCTACTGAGAAGATTAAAGAGAGTTTGGTTGCAGCTATGTTAGTACTAGAGGGGTTTAATAAGCTGTCAATAGCCCAATTAATAGATTCAGGGAAGTGCACCACAGGAAGAGCAAGAACTATGGAAATGAAGGGGCTGTTCTTTGTCCCCCACGGAAGCATTATGGTAACAGGACAGCACTGGAAAGCCAGTGATGCCAGTAACTTTATTGAAAGTCGCGCTTCAACATCTGCACTACCCAGCGCATGTGAATAGAGAAAGTCTTGCTGCCAATATTGCAGACTGGTTCATTCCTAATTTGTTTGAGCACCTTGCACTCTTTATGGTGAATTGCATCATGTGTCATAGGTTTACTTCTGGGCATACACTGAGAATGATTAGAGGAGTAATACTTTGACCAAATGGTTAGTTTCAGCATTTACATATCGACTATGTCGATATGCTGCAGATATGTAATGGATATAGGCATCTATTATTGGTGGTGTGTCCCTTCTCAAGTTGGATCGAGGGAAGTCCATGTACACAAATCTGATGCCACTTGGGCAGCAACGTTTTTAGTATGCAAGGTATTCCTGAGGTGGGGTGTGTGTGAAGTACTAAGATCCGATAATGGGCCGCATTTTGTCAATGAGCTATTTGAACAGATAGGGCTTCTATTAAGCTTAAAACAAATGTTTTCTTCTGCTTATCACTTGCAAGTGAAGGGGATACGTGAGAGACTCAACGGCCTCCTCAAAGAAAGGATTGCCAAGATTAAATTGACTTTGAAAAAGGGATGGTTGTATTGCCTACCCCTGGCCTTATATGCCCTTCAGAATCAGCCAGGGTCGGACCGCCACCTCACCCCACATTAACTAGTGACAGGCCTTTGAATGAGAATGCCCCTTACACCTCTGTCTAGGATTAGAAGTGATGCCCAGAGTGTAGCCAAAACTGTAGGTGATGAGATGCATGATTATTTGACATTTATGACAACCAGTATTTCTTTCATTTAAGATCAAGTCAAGCATCAGGGGGGACGGTCTAAGAACACGGAAGAAGATAATTCGGCAACCAATCCAAGTGAACTATAACCACCACCTAAGTTATATATTGGGGACCTGATCCTGGTCAGACAATCACCTGAAAGCAGCATGTGCCCACTTTAATGGCCCTTTCGTTGTTGAGGAAGTGTCCCCTTCCTCTGTCAAAATATCATGAAGATGAGCTTGGTTGCACCTAAGCGATGTGAACGTTTATAAAGGTGAGACCTTCCCTCCCACCATTGCTGATCCAGAATCAAGGCAAGAAGAAAACTTTCAGCGTGATCAGACCCGATCGATGACTAAGAAGAAGGACGATAAGGCAATGAGTGAATTTGAACTGGAATTCAATAGACACTCCTTATATATATTGTAGCAGAGAGTGCGAGAACTTGAAGAGGAATTCCAGAATTTGAAATGAACTTTTAGTAATATACTGAAATAGTGAGCAATGTGTCAGAGTTATGCATAAACGTCCATTTTTTATCAGAAATTGGAAGGGAGACCAGTATCCAGATTAATTTTGTGGCAAGTACCTGTTTTAAAAGTGATTAAAAAAAACATGGTACCTGTTAATAGCGATGTTCATCGGCTTGTGGTTGCTGTTTTTCTGTTCACATTTCAATCCTACCCTGCTCTAGTCAGAAGAGATGTTAATAGAGCATAGAGGACTGGATGAGCATCAACTGGATGTGCTTCAATAGCAAAAAGACAAGTTTATGGTCTTTGGATCTACACAAGCACGAACCAAACTTTCTCCAGCTTACCAATCATTTACAATCAAAGACTACATCTTGGTATCGAGAAAAGTTAAAACTCTAGGCGTGACCCTAGAAGCCTCACTAAATGCTGATGCCCAAGCAATGTATGTAAGCAAAAACTGTGCTTACTGCATCAGACTTCTTAATGCTATTAAACCAATGCTTAGCGAGAAAAACTGTACCACAATAGTTAGAGCAACCAGTCTATCTCGCCTTGACTACAGAAATGCACTCCTAGCAGGAGCCAGTAAACAAAGCATGCATAAATTCCAACAGGTCCAAAACAACACGATCAGAATTATCAAACAAAAAGCCAGATCACACAACATCAGTGAAGCCAGGCGTGAAATTCATTGGCTAAAAATGGAAGAACGCATACAATTTAAATCTCTAACTCTGAAACACAAGTGCTTGTTTGGAAAAGCCCCTGCTTATTTGAAAGACAAAATCAGTGCTTATAAACCCAACCAAACTCTTAGATCAGAAACTCTTGGGTTAAAAACAAAAAGGAACACGGTCTGGGAAGAGCCTTCCCAAACCGTGCTGCAGCAAATTGGAACAAGCTCCCCCTCAGCCTCAGGCTGGAGACCAACCACCTTGTCTTCCAAAAGAGACTGAAAACCTTCCTTTTAAAATGAAATCACTTGTTTAACTCTTTAGGTTAACACCCTCTTCTGCCACAATGTACTGCTATTTGTGCCTGTCCTGTGCCCAATGTCCATCTTTCCTATCAGTCTTTGTCTCACTGTATGCACCCTGATGCCTGTGGGCTACGGCGCAATACAAATAAAGAAATAAAGAAATAAATATTCACACTTTCTTACAGGATCTTAAAAACTGTCCAGTGATAAGAAGACTTCTTATTGGTATAACTAAACACATTTTACAGTTGCAAATATAAAAGAATTTGAAGATTGTATTAAAATTGATTAATGAAGAAGATGGCATGATCATAGAGAGTGAACAAGATCAGCAAGCAGTAGGATGGCGCAAGAAATGGATGCCCAGAGTTCTATGCATGATATATATTTGCACGATTGTTCTCGTTATCTTTTTGATCTTTATTTTTCAGTCTCTATCATCTTAATACTTCTGCTGAAGAAAGAGTTCCTATGGTTCTCCCCACTATGAAAATGAATAAAGACACATTCCTTGATCTTTTTAAGTATATTGGGAGACATAAAAGAGATGCAGAGGAAGATAATGAAAGGATAAATACATAGCTAGATAATACAGCTCACCTGGGGAATAACATGTGGTACCAACACATGAATAAGGTGGGGGAAAGAGCATCAGACGAGGGATGCTATGTCTGCTCTCTCATCCCCTATGCCATGAATACTGTTAGGATTTTCATTCCGAAGGAGGTTTCAGCACACGATGCGAAGTGCCTCAGCCATCGTGCAATATGTACTACTCGAGGACAGTTCCAAGGAGGTTGGGTGACCTTGCAATGGAGATCAAAATGGTTGTTTCCATAACAGGATGTCTATATAAAGACCCTACGAATGTAGAAGGAGCCTGGATGGAAAAGCAATATGCTTGTGTATCCTGCCACGGGACAGGATGAGGTGATCATTGAAGAAATGAACAGAATGAACTGCCCTGATGTGACAGCAATAGCCTGGAGTGCCTGGATGTTGGGAACAAACTCAACTATTGATCTATGGACGAGTGCATACCAAGAAGTGATGGGAATAAGGAATGATGTGCTGTTCAGCTCATCTGCTGAAAACAGATTACATACAAGAAGTGCAGAAAGTGAATGATGGATGCTTAAAGTCATGGGCCAAGCACTCCAAATTACTGACATGAGTAAAAGACGAATCAGGCCGAGGAGTTGTAATCCCATTGGTTGATGCAACACTTTGCTTCCGAAGACATGGAAAAAACCATGCTGCATATAAAAAAGAATGCAAGGTCACAATTGATGTTCCCAGGATGGGAGGTGGGACATCCATCCTTATGGATCGATATTGGGCTTGTGGATCTAGAGCCTATATGAAGTTGCCCAAGGATTCGGGTGAGTATGTTCCCTGGCTCTTATCCATGTTCCAGGATTGGTGATTCCTCAGAGCGATCTGAACATTGGTGAATTTCCAAAAGTGGATGCCCACTTGAGAAAAAGATCACTTGAACTCCTATGGACAAAAAGAGAGAATTACTTCTCAGCCAAATTAATAACAGCGTATGACACCATTCCTGAGGAGCACAAGTTGTTCAGCAAGACCGTTATGATGATGACAGCCATATTTATGCCTGGAATTCAGACAGTAGCAAAGGCCAAATGGTTACAAAACACATGATGGGAGCTTCTGTAGACTGTCACGATCCATGCCCCTGACCCCCTCAGGTATAACAGCCCCCTGGCAGCAGTGGGGCTAAAGCCCTTCATACTGGCCCCAAGGGCCTTTAAACTCCATCTGAAACATACATGGAGTCAGTCCTGGCGCCATTGGTGCCAGGCTAATTATCAGGAATAAAGCAATACCAGTTTTGGACCTTAATCCAACATGGAGGCCTATACACAGCTCAGTTCTTTAGAACCAAGCCATGCAGTCTAGTGTTTTGGGCGTGGCTGGGCCTGGACTGGAACTGCTTGGCCTGGAACTACTTTACCTGGGCTATTTAAACCACACCCAAACAGCGGAACATGCTTTGCGTTATTCTGCACTCCTGCAGCGTTAATGCTCACCATGTCCAGCTCCTGCTCATCTGCCTCTCCGGCGGCCTGATCCTAAAGCCCTAGATCCGGATTCCATTAACAACCTGGAAGAACAAGAACAGCATTAGCGAGCAAGAACACTTACCTGTGAAGTAACCAGTCTTGAATCCATCCTGCACTTCGCTTACCTTGCCCATCTCCGGAGTTCGCCGCAACCTGCAAAGTTAAAGAAACAAGGACTGCATTAATAACAATTCTTACCTGGGCAAGCAGCAAGTCCTGGCAGGACCCTGCGCTTCTCTTACCTCGCCCATCTCCGGGTTTCACCGCAACCTGCAAGGGAGAAGGAACAAGGTCAGCATTAACAAAGCACTTACCTGGGCAAGCAGCGCTTCGATCGCTCATCACTCCGAAACATCACCGCAACCTGTACAAAGAGAAGAGAACACAGGTTAGCAAAGAACACCAATAAATAGCGCAGCGCTCCACGCATCAATAACTCACCGTGGTCTTCGCCATCGGTGCGGCAACTCCGAGATCGCAACCATCCCTGTGAAAACAAAAGGAGACATAGGGCCTCATTACGAGGTATGCCGATAAGGGAAAAACGATGCCGGTATGTAAATACCGGCATCATTTACCGTTCCGTAGCATTCCGACCTGGAACCCCGGTATTAGCGGCATACCAAATAACAGTGGCGCTAATAGCGGCATAGGCGCGTACACGCGCCTCTTCAGGCAGTAAATACCAGCATGCCGGTAATAGGGGGTCATTTCAACCCACGCAAACATGAAAATACCGGCATTGCGAACCCGGTAATAATGGGCTGCATGATGCCGGCAAAACAGGCATCGCGGACCACCCGCAAGCAGCAAGCAAGATACAAGGCAGCTGCCACAGGTGCACACAATCCCCACAGGTGGAGTCAAAGGAGGCTGTGCTATTATGAACTGAGCACACCCACACACCACAACCCCCCCCCGTGTAGGCAATGCAGAGTTGCCCATTACAAAAGGAGCACAACTAAACACCACACCCCTTCCCACACCAAAATGCCACCACTAGCATTTGCAAACATGGCGCAGGAGGACCTGCCTATACTGATACAACTACAGAAACAACTGCAACAACAACAACAGCAGCAAGAACACGCAGCACAGAGGTGACACAGGAGTTGAAGGAGGTTGAGACAGGCCTATCCATTACCACCAGCGCAGCCACCAAAGCCTCGTAGGCAGCCAGCAATACCTCACACCAGACCCAGCCCATTCAACCCTACCCCTGAGCAGATCCACACCCTGTACCGGTTGGATCGTGACACCATCACCACCATAGTGCACATGATACAGAACGACTTTGCCAGCCACATACAAATATGCACTGCCATCCCCCCACTACTAAAGGTGGTGTCTGTGTCACACTTCCTGGCCACAGGCACCTACCAACACACAGTGGGCCAGCTGCATGGTATTTCACAGCCACTATTTTCACGCATGCTGAACCAAGTGCTGGATGCCCTCCTGAAGCACGCAAGCACCCACATATCCCTACCACGGACTGCCCAGGAGATAGCCGAAACCAAAGTAGGCTCCCATGCACTGGTAGGCATGCCCAATTGTGTCGGTGCCACCGACTGCACCCATGTGGAATTGATAGTCCCCCATGCCATAGAGGCCATGTACCGCAATCGCAAACAACACCACTCCATTAATGTGCAAATGGTATGTGACTCCAGGAAGATCTTCACCCATTGCTGCGCCCTATTTCCTGGATCAACACATGATGCCATGTTACTGGGTAAATCCACGGTACCCCATCAAATGGAGCGACATGCCGGACCACGTGCCTGGCTGCTTGGTGCGTTGAAAAACCATCCCATGGCAGTGCTTTGGGGTACTGATGTGTGGGGATGCATGAGGGGGGGGGCAATACTGCACCTGGGTGGGAATAGCCGGTGATTGGAGAATGCATGCAGAGCCAAACACTCCTGACCTGAACCAGTCAAACGGTACATGACACTTCACTGGGCCACATATCACAAATAATGCATATCAATGAGAACAAGTAAGAGGCACAACCAGGCCACCATGGTTATGGCAAGCAATGCATGAATGAACAGGACGGCAAGTGTGGCTATGTGGGCAGTGTGACCATGCATAGTAAATAATGAACAGCATGAATTGGAGTCAAAACATTGTGCATTACCACAGCATATCTGCCATAGCATGCATGATTACACCCTGCATCATCTATTGAATGCCAACCAGACTACCACACCTCATGACAGTACAGATTGCACCTAGATAACATTTTTTCATGCTTACAGGGACATGTGCATGGCCACACCAAATAGCTGGCGGCATGACTGTGCTCCCTGAATTACGGGAGTTCAGAGTGACACACACCTATTTGAATCTGCTTGCTGGTGATGGAGGATATCCCTTGAGGCCGTGGCTACACACCCCTGTGCCTAACCCGCAGAATGGCAATGAGGAGGAGTACAATCGTGTGCACACCCGTACCCGTGTTGTCATTGAATAGACCGTTGGCCTGTCGAAGGGGTGGCTATGCAGCCTCAGCAGGTCTGGTTGGGCACTACTATATAGGCCTGAGAAGGTGGCAAAGATCACCATGGCCTGTGTCATGCTGCACGACATGTGTGTCCGGAGAAATGTACCATTGTCACCTGACATTGACATGCATGGGCCGGGTGAGGATGATGAGGACGGAGACGGAGGTGAAGTAGCCCCACTGGCAGTACATGATGCACGGGATGGCCATGCTGTATGGCAAGCACGAATTCAAGTATACTTCTGAAACACAGGGACTATGAAAGACTTGTGTCAGTCAGACACTGGGCCAATATGAACATGCACACAGGGAACGTTGTGAGTTGGGCACTGAACACCGTAACACATAAAATGGATGCACATGAAAAATAACAATGTCCAGCCATGGATTTTTCTTCTCACAACTTGTGTATTATTTAAAACTGCAAAAATGTGCCCTCTCCCCCCCTCCCAGACCCCCCCAACAAACTCCCTCACCCACCCCACAAACCCCAGAAAATACCCCAACAAACTCCCTCACCCACCCCACAAACCCCAGAAAATACCCCAACAAACTCCCTCACCCACCCCACAGATCCCAAATGTCCCCATGTGTGCAACAAACAGTGTTCCCTTCACCAATGTAGTTCTTCACATTGTCATTGGCCATACTGTTATTTCTTTGAGTCTTTTGGGTCTGGGGGTGCCATGGCCGAGCGCTGTGCGCTCCTGCGCGTTAACCGCACAGGGCTCGATTGCACCGACGTGGAAGGGGTTGTTGTAGTGGAGGTGTCTATTGTCAGTCCCATGGCTGGGCCAAGGTGTTGCCGCTGCATTTGCAGGATGTTTGCAAGAAGGGCCTGTGTCAGTGACCCCATGCACTCCCTGAATGCACACGTAGATGCCTCCACAGCAGCTGTATTGGCTGCAATGGCCGTGGCTATGGCCCTCATGGTCTCATTCCCAGCATCGACCTGTCGATGCATGATTTGCAGCATTGACTCTTGGCGGGCCTCTACCCTTGCCAGGCGAGCCTCAAAGGAGGTGTCAGTCGCAGGTGTACTGGTGGCTGGCAGGGTGGTGGCTAGGAGGGTGGTGGCTGGCAGGGTGGTGGAAGGCACCTGCGTGGGATCCTCTTCCTGGGCACTGTCTGAATCTCCAAGGTCAGAGTCATGGAGACACGGGTCGTCCAGGCTCTCAGACTCCGCAGGTGGGTGGGGGCTGGCAATGGGGCTTGGGGTGGGTGTTCCAGACATGATTCCAGCCTCATCATCCACCACTGTGGAAACAACGTCCGTGGTGGCTGGCGAACGGCTCCCACTGTTGTGGGTGCCTGCTGCTGTTCTGTCGCTGCAGGTGCCCCCTGCAGGGTTGAGGCCTTGTGTGGCACACTGGGTGTTGCTGCAGGCATTTTCTTGGACGGTGGGGTGGCGGTGGCCCTGGTCCCTTTGCGTGCACTGGATGTACTCGCACCCCTGTCCTGTGTTCCACCTTCCTCATCGGTGCCTGGGAGATAGAAGAGATGCAGGTCATCAGTGATGTTGTCAAATGGCAGCTATGTTGTATTGCGGTGTGATATGTTCATACATTCAGGCATCATTTCATTTCTGGTGTGTGGCATTTGGTGTACTGAGGGGACATGTTGGCAATCAATGCATGGCTGGTGGCATAGCATTGGTTTGGTGTCTGTGTGGTGGGTCCCATGGGCATGGTTGAGTCATGTTGCACCTCTGTTGGGATTTTCACTCAGCATGCGTGTGGTGCAGGGTGTGGCACTCATTATTCTATGGATGTGTTGATGTAGCCTTGGAACATGCATTGCCTTGCCTAGTATAACTTCCACATCACTGGTGCCACATCATGTTTTGGTATACGTGGATGTGATGGTTCACTCACCTTCCTCTGTGGTAGTTGCAGCGCCAAACTCCTGGTCTCCTATTCCCTCTATGGATTCCGGGTCAATGAATGCACTTGCGGTCTCCTCCCATGTGGTGAGCTTCACAGGGGAGTGTGGGCCACCGCCTGTCGCCATTGCGGCCCTCCTGTTCTCCGCCAGGATCTTCCTGACCTGGAGGCGGAGGTCGTCCCAGCGCTTCCGGCAGTCACGTACACTCCTTGGGGTGCTCCCCACTGCCGACACCCTCTGAAGGACCTCCTGCCAGACCTGTTTTTTTTTGGTTTGTGCAGCATGCTTGAGGTCTGTGCTCCTGATTGTGTCTGCATGCTGTTCGAGGGTGTTAGCAAGCATAGTCAGTTCAGCATCAGAAAAACGCTGCTTCCCCTTCCTTTGGGAGGATTTACTGGTGGCCTTCAACATCCTGCTTCAGTTGTGGCACACAACAACACGAGTGTAGTGGTGGTTATGGAGGATGGCAATGGATTGTGTTTTTAAAGATGGGCGCCGGCTCATTTCCCGTTCCTGCGCGATGACGTAATTTCCGGGTCCTTTTTTGCGACCACAGTAATACCGTGCCGGTATTACTGTGCCGGTGTTTAGTGGTTGTTATGACGCGGTTACGGAATGGGCGGTACCCGCAAGGGGGGTTGGTGGCCCGTTACAAGCATGGCGGTTTTGCCACTACCGGCATGGGGTAACGCGCGTGCTTGCGCACTCGTAATCATCCGCTATTAGTGGGTTCATACGAGCACGGACCCGCTCATTCCGGCATGCCGGTAATGAACCCGGTTTTACCAGGAAACTCGTAATGATGCCCATTGTTAGAGAACAGCGTAGAGGAGCAAGACGCCGAGAAGACAGAGAAAACGGAGGGAAAGAAAGAGACAGAATAAAGACAGAAAAGACATTATAACTCACCTGGAAGACAGCAAGCAGAGTCGGAGTCACAGCCGGTCTGGACCCGACATAAGGGCACACGGACCAGTGAAGCAAATAGGTCCACGGAACCCCCACACCAACCACACGCCCCTGCACAGAGACGCAGGATGGAGAGTTCAACGCACAAAAACCTAAGGCGCTACCCAACGTCTGGCACATAACCAAGAAGAAAGGGGTCCAGGATAGCGCTTGGACCTCCATCCAGTATTGTGTGGCGCCCCTGTGGATACCAGGTGAGTGTAACAAGACAATCAACAGTACCACAAAGGATTTCAACTCCATTAAAGAAGAGCTGAGAGCCATACGATTGATGACTCTCCAGAATAGGTATGTCCTTGAAATGATCACAGCAATGGAACGAGGAGTTTGTACCAAAATCGGGCCATCATGTTGCACATTCATACCTTCTCATGATGGGCATAATGGGACCTTGACAGAGGCCATAACAATGTTGACAGACCTGCATAGCAAGATGGAAGATGAGACAGATAGTGTTGAAGATAGCAGATGGTTTGCTCCTTGTTTTCATGGATTCCTCAGTGGTTGACAAATCCATTCAAGGTTCTTGGAGTAATACTGGTGTTAGTGATGTTTGGATTCTGTGTAGTCAGGGTGGTGATTGTCCAATGCAAGAAAACAGCCAAAAATGTAGTGTGAATGCAAGTCATGGTTGATGACAAAATTGAACCAAATGCCAAGGAGCTGACGGATGATGCTGTCAGGAAATATATAGAGGCTTGCATCATAGCACCGGAGGGAACGAAGGTTGTGTATCCAAAGAATCCTAGAAAGAAATACGTGAGACAATGGGTCTATTGTATTCTGAATGGACAGTGTAACTACATGACCTGGAGTGTAGATGAACATATCAAATCAGCAGGCACAATGAGGGGGGTGATGAAAATATGGACGCCAAAGAAACATTTCTTCAAGAGAAAATACCAAGATGGAAAAACTCGAGGAGGTGGTCGAGAACTCCAGCACAGCGGGGAGTGTAGAGGAGCAGTTATATACCTCTGCAGGAGACCCCGACCCCCTTCCACCCATATGTTGGAAGAATGAGACTGTGCCGTGTTTGACACCTGCCATTGTGCCAATACTGCAGCGTGTGTTCGAAAGAAAATACCTGTTGAGACAACCCTATCGAATGTATCCCTGATGTGATGACAATCTAAGGGAGGAACTCCCTCAAGTAATATGAAAAAGAGCAAGGACACCTGCCATTGTGACAATACTGCAGCGTGTGTTCGAAAGAAAACACCTGTTGAGGCAACCCTATGAAATGCATCCCTGATGTGATGACAATCTAAGGGAGGAACTCCCTCAAGTAATATGAAAAATTGCAAGGAAAGAAGCTAGTGATGTCACAGAAGACATAAAACGATGTCCCGAAATACTGGCTGAAGAATGTGTATGGATCCCACAGAAACTAATGATGAAGTAAAGCATTAAGTGAACTTTTAAGTATGAAGAAGATTACATGTGCACGAAGTGCTGCAGGAAATCAACAGTTTAACGATTGTTCAGATGCTGAAACACAAGCAACCATTGTATATGAGCTGGACATCGGCATCATGAATTTAGTAAGTCAGGACCCATGAAGAGAGAAGGGAAAGACGATGTTGCAGCAAGAATAAGCAGCATCGTGGAGCTGCATGACAAGGTTGTCTGGCCCGGAGTCAAGATTGAAGCAGCCATGGTCAGCTATTTATTCTGGAAAGTAACGAACGTGCGAAGGATGAATCATCCCTTGTTAAGGTTCAAAGAAAGAACACCAAGAGTGACAAGTTTTATTCATTTAGAGCATTTGAAATCTGCAAAATGGACCAAATCGTGGTCTTTTGTCACATGGGCCAAGGATGAAAATAGAGTTTGAACTTGGGAGTCCCAGAAGAAGATAGTGAGTGCTCTCACTCCCATGTATTCTAAAGATAAGGATACTTTGTAAGGCCAAGTTCAAAGACAATCTTCATTGCAGAAGGCTTGGGCGATGAGAGATGCTGGGCTAATTGGGTGGGGAGGTAGTGTCACCCCCCCATCTCTGTGCAGCTGGGTCTGGGCTCACGTGCTGCTAAGTGAACACAATGTTCCAGACATAACACAAGCGTGCCAACCAATTGTAGTAGTCCATATATTGAATGACCTTATAGTTTGAAGACCAATAAGAAACTGTGTATCTAAGGTTTCTGAAGATAACATGTTTTAGAGGTAGACATATGTTGTCCACCTGATAGTGGTCAGCCAATCACAATCCTAGTTCCTTGTGATGATCTGTTCCTTACGAGGGCAGCAACTCCACGGAAATACAGCTCAGATTCCACGTAGCACACACAACATGGAGATGCCGACATCTAGAAGTAACGGTCTAGCATTTCTGACGTCGGGTTACGAACCAGTGGCCACACCCCCAGTCTGGCGAACCGCATATCCGGAACCACCGCCATCACATCAGCGTGTTGCTACTCTCACCCCAGTGGCAAGCTACGCTCCGCAGCGTAGGCACAAGGCAGAACCCGATCCCGTTACTTTTGCTCCTTTGGAGGAGGAGGAGATTCTATTCCCAGTTATCTGTCGACCATCTGGATTCCCTAGTGCTTGTGAATTGGTATGTTGACGTTGAGTTCCGCAGCCTTCATCCGTACTATCCTATTTGATTACTTTGTGTTATTGCTAACCCTTTACAACTGACAGGCAGATCAACAGAAATCTGCCAGATTCAAAACCTTGCAAATCCAGAACCATCACTGCTGCAAGCAGGGCAGAACACTTATCACCCAGGCTCTTTCTCCTGCGGTAAGTTTCAGGGGCACTTACTTACACATAGCACATGCAGGTTAGGAGAAAGTTCCCATTCTAATTCTGATTCTTCCTTGTTAGGCTGTTACGCTTTTTCCTCTGTCTTCTCAAAGACCTTCAACCCGTCTTATTTCATTACAGAATTCCGGGCCAGGTTCACCTGATACCGGGGTAAGCCTGAGAAAGACTAGCTGGGTAACAACAACTTGCCATCATTATCAACCTCCACTTAATTATCCTCTCTGTGTGTTTATTTGTGCATAGTCCCCGTGAGACTGGAGGAGATCAGGAAGTTATGGCTTATGTGTTAAAGCCATTGCGGAGAGAACAACCTCCAGAGAGCCGCTCTCAGGAAACTACGCACCCTAGCAGCCCTCCACAGGGTTTTTCCCCAATAGGGGTTTTCCCTGGAGGTTCCACTGCGTTCAGACATTCTTGAAGTCTGATCGTGGAGGGACTTCTAGGTATATCCCCATTCACTATAAATCATATGATCGAGAGTGCTGCTGTGCCATGGGTTTTTACTTTGAAAAGCAGGGTGGGTTAATATTATTCCGTAACCTCCCCTTGCCAACCCAACATTATTGCAATAAATGCATTGATGTATATCACATCTAATCCTTTTGACAAAACAGATGGGACACCAGAGGCAAGAAATAAACACAGTCTATGTAAAAAGAACAAAACTATTTTGTATTAACAGCATAAAAAAAAAAGAAACAGAGAATTGTTTGTTGTCATTAAAGGCATAAAAGAAAAAAGCAAACAAAGAAACACACACCTTATACATTCATGTTCATTGATCACAAGGAATGTAAGTTTGAATCTGGGCGGTGGTGTGGGATAGAAGGGGAAGCATGCGTAGAAGGAAGTTGAATGATTAGCAAAAGTAAAAAGACGAAGCATAAAGTGGTGATAGCAGCAGAAGTGGGACAGAGTTGTTCCTGTCCTAACAGAGTGCTGAGAACAAATCATTTGGCTAAAAACAATTTGTGCAGAATAAGCCAGGGAGTGTCATTTGTTACTCCCAGTTGGGGTCTAAATTGAGAATGCCAACAAAACCACAATGGTATTTCTTCTCGGATGTAGCTTTGTTTTCCGAGTTCAGGGTTTGCCGTTATCCCCATTCACTTCGGGATCCAGCAGGACTGGTTTCATAAGAGAAAGTGAGGTAGGTGCTTTCCAGTCTGTGATGGAGTCATTTTGTATTTATTGGTTCCTCAGTCATAACAGTTAGCAATAAAGAATTGATACAGACTCACAACAGACTTGGAAACACCTAGATCCATTATGGATCAGCAAATACAGCAGTTAATAGCAGCTGTGCAGTTACTAACTACAGAAGTCCAGACCCTTAAACAGGAGAATGCTGTGTTACTCCAGAATCAGCAGCAGGCAGTGCAGCAGAATCAACAGCAGGCAACTCAGCTTGCCGCCGAGCAGGCGACAGCAAGTCGTACCCCTCATTGTTCCGAGGTACCCCCAGGGCCTTTATCGGGAGGACAGTTTGACGATAATCCTCATAAAGTAAAACAGTTCCTGGATGCCTGTACCGTACAGTTTGCCTTTAAGGGTACTTATTTTCATACCAATAGGGATTGGGTGGGGTACATGATCTCCCAAATGACGGGTCTGGCATTAGCTTGGGCGACCCCTTTGGTCACCACCAATAATCCTATCCTGGACTCTCATACTGCCTTCTG
This sequence comes from Ambystoma mexicanum, assembly GCF_040938575.1. NCBI lineage: Eukaryota > Metazoa > Chordata > Amphibia > Caudata > Ambystomatidae > Ambystoma > Ambystoma mexicanum. The sequence continues at coordinate 524,869,385 of NC_090939.1, forward strand.
TAACAGTGTAAGAACCATGTTTGGAAGGCAGGAGATACGGGCGGCCTCACAAGAACATCTATTAGACCTTAGGCAAGGGAATCTGGATATATTAGCATATATCACAAAGTTCAAGCAGATGGCCAGTGAAACTACCTGGTCAGATGATGCCCAAGTCACTCTGTTCCAGAGAGGACTTTCCGAGGAATTGAAAAATGAAGTCTCTAGAGTACCCAGGCCCACATCCTTGACTGAGTTCATTGCACTGGTAATGCAGATGGATTACTGTCTGAAGGAGCAGTGAAGTGAAAGACGCAAGGGAAGAATGGCTCGCTCATTTGCTACTGTTCCATCCTCTAATAAATCCAGTATGTCCGAGGAACCTATGCAATTAGGTACTACTGCCAGAGGTCCATTATCAGTGGAGGAAAGGTCTAGGCGGAGAACGCACAGCCTTTGTATGTATTGTGGGGCTAATACTCATTCAGTCCAGGAGTGTCCCATCGCTCCCCCGAGAAGGTCGGGAAATGCCAACACCCAACCGTAGGAGGAACCACAGTTCGGGAACCTTTCACCACAACAGGTTCCTCTCACAAACTACAAAATTCTATGTGTACCAGTTCCCCACATTCACATACGTTGGTTCTATGAGTCACCCTAAAAATCGGGAATAATATTCTTCCGGAAGTATCAGCCCTGGTGGATAGCGGGGCAGCCAGTAATTTTATAGATGACCATTGGGCTACCCAGAATGACATCCCTCGCTCCACTACTCTAGAATCTATACCTGTGGAAAGTGTAGGCGGGAGTCCGCTAATATCTGGCCCTCATCAGTCAAACAGGTCCTTTGATTATGTCCATTGCTACTCATCATGAAACAATCACTATGGACATTATTCGGGCAGCCCACGATCCCCTAATCTTAGGGTTACCTTGGTTATAAAAGCATAACCCTTTATCAACTGGACTGCAGGTTCTTTCTTCTTGGGCTCCAAGTACTGTTTGGCCGATTGTATTGGGGGTTCAGGAAGTGTCTCGGCCAAACCAGATTCCACTTTGAAAGACCCTAAAATGACTAACATGCTTAACTTTGTATCTGGCCTTCCGGCAGTGTACCATCAGTACGCTGAAGTATTCTCTACCTCCGAATATTCCCATATACCTCCTCACCGAAGGGATGCCTGAACCATTAAGCTTGTCCCAGAACAACCCCTACCATTTGGGAGAATGCACATCCTCTCCACTACCGAGAAGGAGGTTCTGTGAGAATATTTGAACGCAAATCTGAAGAATGGTTTAATCAAGGAGTCAACGTCCCCAGCAGCACCATCCTTATTTTTCATTCCTAAAAAGAACACCACAGAACTTAGACCCTGTATAGATTACAGGGGCTTGAACAAGAGAACTATTCTGGATAAATATCCAATGCCGCTAATCCCTGATATCTTGGAGCCTGTCAAAGGAGCCAGTGTATACACTAAGCTGGATCTCAAGGGGGCCTATCACTTAATAAGGATAAGACAGGGAGACGATTGGAAAATGGCCTTTAGGGCTCCATTCGGACATTACCAGTATCAGGTAATGCCATTTGGACTCTCCAACACTCCGGACGTTTTCCAAAGGTTCATGGACCATCTCTTTTCAGATCTGCTTCTACACTACTTAGACGATATCCTTGTGTTCTCAAAAACTATCCTAGAACATGAATCCCAGGTTAGAGAAGTTCTCAATCGATTAAGCCACAACCATCTCTTTTGTAATCTGGAAAAATGCTCCTTTCATCAATCCAAAATGACTTATTTAGGCTACATACTGTCAGCCCAAGGGATTGCAATGGATCCAGAGAATATCTCTGCAGTAAAGGATTGGCCCGCTCCCATGTCATGCAAAGATATACAAATGTTTGTGGGATTCTCGAACTTCTATAGAAGATTCATTCCAAACTTTTCTACTCTTACACAACCCTTAACTAATTTGCTCAAAAAAGGAGTGCCATTTCTTTGGACAGAGTTAACTCAAAAAGCCTTTGACAAACTAAAAGAAAGGTTTACCACCGCACCTATACTGATGACACCGGATCAGTCACGTAGATTCTTCCTTGAGTTTGATGCATCCCAATATGTCCTGGGAGCCGTGTTGTTACAAAAGGACGAACAAAACCAGGAACGCCCAATAGCATATTTGTCAAAGACCTTAGCTCCAGCAGAGCTGAACTATACCGTGCTTGAAAAGGAACTGTTGGCAATAAAACGAGCGTTTGAGGAATGGAGACATCTGTTACGAGCACAATTTACAGCCGAGGTTAGAACAGATCAGCACAACCTAAGAATTTTGCAATATGCCCAAACCTGCAACAGCAGAAAGGCTAGGTGGGCACACTTCTTCTCTCCTTTTCAGATTACTTTTTCCTTTATTCCTGGGAAATACAACTTACAGGCCGATGCTCTATCTCGGAAGGATCCAACCACAACCAAGCCCTTTAGAGCAGAACCCATATTCCCATGTTTGGCGATGGGGTTGACTAAACCTCTAGATTTCCTAGATCAACTAAAACAGCTACCGGGGAAATTCACTTTAAGGAAACTCTCGAAATCCCAACAGAATTCTTTGACCAAAAAGGATGGGTGTTATTTCCATGATCATCAGGCCTACATCCCTACTAAGACTCTGCAGAAGGAGGTACTTAAGATGTGCCACGACTCAAGAACCGCAGGTCATCGGGGTCATACAACTACTCGGGAATTAATTTTTCGTTACTTTTGGTGGCCCTCAGTGAGAGAAGACATACAACAGTATGTGAGGTTCTGCCCAACCTGCCTTCAGACTAAGAGTCCCAAACACTTCCCTTTAGGGACACTCGTTAGAATGCCTTTACCTACTCGCCCCTGGCAAATCATATCTACAGACTTTGTGGTGGATCTCCCTCCTTCTGGAGGGCACTCCACTATTTTGGTTACCATTGATACCTTCACAAAGATGGCCCATTTTGAGCCTCTCCCTAGTCTTCCCACCATGGCTCAATGGCCGAACATTTATCACCCGGATCTTTACGCTCCACGGATTACCAGCGACATTATATCAGACCGAGGATCACAGTACACTTACCATTACTGGAAGCAGATCGGTCAAATCCTGGGGATTACTCGGGCCCTAAACTCTGGTTTTCATCCCCAAACAAATGGCCAAACCGAGAGACTCAACCAAACCCTCGAAGGATACTTAAGGAGTTATATTTCGGTTACACAAGATAACTGGTTGGAGTTGTTACCAATGGCAGAATTCGCTTACAATAATTGCTACCACTCAGCAATTAAAACCTCACCTTTTTTTTGCACATATGGATTTCACCCTTCTTCTTTTCCCAAGACTGGACTTTCTGACGTCAAATCTCCCGACGTGGTTCATCTTATGCAACAGATACATCTGGGACATCAATCCGCAAAAAAGGCACTCAAAGAATCTCAAAGGAGAGTGAAAAGGTTTGCTGATCGCCATCACACACCCGCACCAGTTATTAAACCCGGGGATTGGGTTTGGTTATCCTCTCAGTTGCTTCCCAGACATATAAGACCTTCCAAACTCTCCCCAAGATACATGGGCCCATTTCAGGTAATGGCCACCATCGGAGCAGCTGCCTTCAAGCTCCGACTTCCAAGGACTTGGTCCCGCATTCACCCAGTCTTTCATGACTCCCAACTGAAGCCAGACCAACGGAGTTCATTTCATCCTCAAATTTCCCCACGTCCAGCACCTCTGCTTTCCTCTTCTTGTCCCTGTAAAGACCGGAGGGGGGGTCTACACTTCCGCTCTCTATACGCTAGAGGGGAGGAACAGAGACCCCTGCCAAGATTCCCTATTATGGTAATGTAGTCAAGCAATCAAGGCCTACCTTCTCAGGAGGTGATGCAAGCTGGTTCTTAAGTACAGTGTAGTCCCCAAGCACCCACAAAGGAATGTCCACACACTGTATCGGTTAAAACACAGTCTTTATATAATTAATATTCAAGGTCATATACACAATCACGATAACTCACTTTTACTCCAAAAATCAACAATGGTAAATATATACAATTCTAAAGTGGTACCACTAACGTTATTAGATCTCCTTAAAGTGCATACGGTCAGAATGACAGATCAAAATAAAGAGGAAACCAGCAGTAGAGAGAGGAAGGAAAGCAAGATGGTTGAGCAATAGGCAGAATACTGGTAACTACCATTAAACACAGCTCTTTGTGGAGATCCCCCCACCTGGGCAACCTGTAGAAGAAAGATACAAGCCCAGTCCATATATTGTTCCCACTAGACTTTCCAATAGTTCTGCAACCCCAAAGTACCTTGGCATTGTAGCATTTCGCGTCGGGGAAATCGACAACCCTTCTTGAGTGTCCTCCCTTTCAGGCAGGAGTCACAGGTCGAACGTCCGACGGAGAAACGGTCGAGCTACGATGGTGAGGTGGCCGCGTCGTTCCTAGCGGTGCTCGTTGACAGGGAAGCGTAAACGTCCTGCAAGGAAGAGGCATGTGGGGCACCTCGTGTCGATAGTTCTGGACCGCAAAGAGTTGAAGAACTTTGGCTCAGCAAGGGCGTCGAGTCGTCGGTGTCTCTGTGGTCTTTGGGTGGCAGGAAACCCACCGGCGGATGCTCCTCAGAGCGTCGACGGTCAGGTCTTCTCCAGCAGGATACGGTGGCGACGATGCGGATGAGAGCAGCCTTGGATCAATGAAGTTCTTAGGCAACGGGAGCACGGAGGCTACAGTCGGCGACAGCGGTCGGCGACAGTGGCGGACAACAGTCCGGGCGCTTCTCCTTGGAGTTCCGCAGCAATCCCTGTATCGGGTCCGCAGCCTGTTGAAGGTCTGTCTACCAGGGAGCTTAGGCAAAGATCAGCTGTGCACGATGGTCCCTCGTAGCTCAGGAAGAGGGCGCCTTACCAGGTCCTCTCTGGGTCAGTTCTTGAAGCACAGCAGCTTTCAGATTGTGAAGGAGAGCAACAGCAATTCTTCTCGCCCAGCAGGGCTCAAGGTTAAGCTTCACTCCAGTTACTCATCGGAGTGAACTTCAGCTTCTGAACACGATTCCTAGCAGTGAGATGTCCCCAGATTTACTGTTGATCTCCCATTCATTCCGCTGGGTCATACTCAAGCATCCAATCACGACTACAGGCATTCATGCAGGCAGGCAGCCAATCAGGCACACAAGGTATTCAGGCCATTCACTTCTCTACAGACACTCACAACAAATTATGTGTATTGGGACAAGACGGAGCCATTTAACACTCCAAGCTGCATTCATACCGGTTTCAGGCAGGGCTGTCTCAACCATTGTGTCAACCACCAGATACTAGACAGGCACAATATAGAATGTATATTCGTCACACACTCCATTCACCCAGGTCTCACCCACAGGCGTACCCACAACATACGGTCGTTAAGAAGGCTCCAGCCAGTCTGGTCGGCACTTCCCCACACTACCATATACGGAACTTCCACCCAACAGCCAGTCAGTGGGAAGGGACAGAGGCAGGGCTTCCTGGGACTTCGGGAAGATCAAGGTAACAGGTGATGGAAGGCAAGAGGCCATGGGGGACATTTTGTCTCCATCAGGAATCTTCTGATTCCAATGACAGGGCCTGGGCATCCCAAAATGGAGGACGCTCAGGGCGCCAGTCATTTCAGCACGGAGCTGCCACCAGCCCGTACCCTGCTCTGTGGGTCACACACAGGTGCCAAAAAACATACACTAGGGGCGCAGGGTTGCACCCCTACCCACGGGTGCCATAAGGGTATCCCATAGGTTGGTTCACCAAACCAAAAGAGAGAGAGCTGCACCGCCAGGAGTCCCACATGAACTCCTGGGCGGAAAACACGACAGAACACACGATAAAAAGCAGTAAAGGACAAGGTGTCATGATGCCTACCTCTAAGGAGCCAGGCCGGGCCCAGCAACCCCAGAGGCAGACATCATTTTCCCCAGGGAAGTCTCAGCAGGCCCAAGTCGGGGCCCTTTGGACTCAGTCCTGGCGCCTTAGGCGCCAGGCTCATAGCGGACCCCAGTCCTGGCGCCTTAGGCGCCAGGCTCATAGAAGAGGATATGTGTTTAAGTGCTTGGGTGCACACTTACCTGATGCAGACCTTGCTGCTTCATCCAGGCCCTCTTGAGGCCTGAATGGGACTACTTAACCTGTAGGACTACTTCACCACCCGGGTGTGGTCGGGGAAGGATACATACCTGATTGGTGGAAGGATACATACCAGGAACTTCTTCCAAGGCTATTTAAACCCCACCCGAACAGCCACACATGCTTCGCGTTGTTCTGCACCTAGCAGCTGGACGCTCACCGTGTCAGCTCCTGCATCCTGACTTCAGCCACGTCTGCCAGAACCCTGGAACACCTGCAAGGGGAGAAAGGAAGAGAATAGGAGAAGAAAAGCCCTTACCTGCTAAATCTGCATCCCAGAGTCATTTCTCCAACGGCCCTGAAAAGGAAGACATCATTTTAAAGGCATTTCGTTTCGATCGCTGCAGCGCTGCATTAACTCACCTTTGCAAGGCGCTTCCATCTTCAGCAGCGATCTTCCGGATTCAGCTACGCCCCGGCGCCTAGAGGAAAAAAGACAAGAACAAAGGTGAGAGGGAGAAAAGGAATAAGGAAAGCTCAGTTTCCTTTTAAGTCTTACCTGTTGGATTATTCCCACTGCATTTCGGGTCCTGCCGCTTCCTGGCATCTCCGGACCCCGGCCCCTATGGGGAAAAAAGACAAAGACATTGAATGAGCGAATGCAAAGACATTACCTGAGCGCTCATCCAGAACTGTTTCACTTCGAATCGGCGCCATATCTCCGGCACTCCGAACCCCGGCCCCTAAGGGGAAAAAGACATAAGCATTAGCGCTTGCTGCAATTAGACAACGAACATTATTATTAAGCTTGAACTTTTGAACAGAACTTTTACAGCGCCTTACCTGAACAGTCAAGCTTACCTGAACTCCCATCAATCCTCAATCCAGTGAAGTAACTGGGTTTCAACGCGCCCCTGCATCAGAAGCAGGATGGAGAGCTCATCCTTCCAAACCCTAAGGAGGGTATCCAACGAGCCAGGGAAGCCAGAATAGAGGGGCCCTTCCTGTCCATCTTCAGAGTTCTGCGCCTTCGACGCTGCGCCTCCGTGGGAACCAGGTGAGCGTTACAGAACGCGAAGCCTTACCACAATTTCCCACCTGGGCGCTATGGAGACTTCCGAGACAGATCAGCTGGCCCATCTTTTAGGGGAATTACGGGCAGAAGTGCACTCAGCCCGCCAGGAGACTAATGCTCTCAGAAGGGAACTAATCCTATCCATGGAAAGAACTGATGATCTGGCCAAAAGGTTATTGCAGGGCCAGGCAGAGCACACTCCTTTACCTGTTTCCGGAGATATTTCTACAACAATGGGTTCGAATAACCCGGTACAAATCAATCTACCTGGACACATGCCTTTGGCCCCGCCGGAACGTTTTGCGGGGGATCCCAATAAATATGCCGTTTTTATGAACCAATGCCGTTTACACTTTTTATGCAGGCCCGGGGCCTTCCCCAATGACCAGACCAAAGTAGCCTTTGTACTATCTTACCTCAGTGGCTGTGCTGCCGATTGGTCTATTCCATTGGTAAATCAGGATGATCCCATTCTCCGGGATTTCCAGGGCTTCCAGGCCAGCATGGAAAGATTGTTCGCTCGACACTCGCAGGGACAGGCCCTTGACAACGAACTGCTATCCTTACGACAAGGTAATCAGGATCTTTTGTCCTATATCGCCACCTTTAATAGACTAGTTGTGTAAACCGGATGGCCTGAAAATAAAAGGATCACATTGTTTCATCGAGGCCTGCGCGGAGAGCTTAAAGATGTTATAGCTCAGATAGTAGATCCACCCCAGGCCTGCTCAGACTACATAGACTTAGTGGTTCAACTTGATCACAGACTTCAAAATAGAAAAGCAGATCGGCTCAAGTATGAAACCAGAGTACCTATCAAGACCCACGTTAACTCCAAGAGTACTGACGTTTCCGAACCTATGCAAATTGGCAGTGTTAAAGGACCATTAACGCAGAAGGAACGAGAGAGAAGGCGACAAATGCAACTTTGTCTGTATTGCGGAACTTCCGGTCACTTTCTTCAAAGTTGTCCAGTTAAACCACCCAAGAAGGTGGTTGGAGCCACTGATAACGAGTTATTGACACCTGGTTCGGGAAACGACCTAGCCCGACAAGCGTAGGGGTCCGCTTGCCGAGCTTGAAAACAAACTCTTTGACCTCGCATTTTGTCATGCCAATGGTGCTTGTGAACCCAAAACAGCCTCAGCAGTTGCATGCTATAAAAGCATACATAGACAGTGGAGCTATTGGAAATTACATAGATCGTGAATTGGCTTCCAGGATTAAGCTTCCTCTCCGCCCGAAAGTAACCCAAGATGTAATTACTACAGTTGATGGAACCGAAATAGCCTCAGGGCCTGTAACGCATTCCACAGTTGAAATCACTCTGGTGGGTCAGGACGGACATCGGGAAGCAATCGTGTTTGATGTGATCAAGGCCCCACAATTTCAAGTACTTCTTGGAATCCCTTGGTTAGAAACACATAATCCGAGAATAGACTGGCGAGCAAAGAAGATAACTTTTCCTGATTGTGAACCAACCTGTTACCCAAGGAATCCAGCTATGGGTCTAGCCTTTGTAACTTCCACCCCTGTACAGCTACCATCTGAATACCAAGAATTCCAAGACGTTTTTCAGAAAGAGCAGGCTAACACCTTACCTCCCCATCGATCTTACGATTGCCAAATCGACTTGGTACCCAATGCACAACTACCTTGTAGTAGGATTTATGCTCTTACTGAACCTGAGAACCTGCATTTGCGCCAGTATTTGGATCAATACCTGGCCAATGGTTTCATTCGCCCATCAAAGTCACCAGTCTCTTCCGCTTTGTTCTTCGTACCTAAAAAGGAAGGAGACCTTAGGGCCTGTATTGACTACCGCGCCCTAAATCAGATAACGATTAAGAATCGTTACCCTTTGCCCCTGATACCTGAGCTTATCGACCAAGTAAAAGATGCTCGTGTGTACACCAAGCTAGATCTCCGAGGAGCTTACCACCTGGTACGTATAAAAGAGGGCGACGAGTGGAAGACTGCATTCCGCACCAGATTTGGGCTCTTCGAATATCAAGTAATGCCCTTCGGTTTGTGCAACGCACCTGCCGCCTTTCAGTACTTCATGAATGATGTTCTTCGGGAACTTATCGATGTTTGTGTCATCGTTTATATTGACGACATCCTGGTGTATTCCTCCTCAGAATCAGATCACAGAAACCATGTTAGGGCAGTTCTTGAGAAATTGCGCCAGCACAAATTATTTGCCAAGCTCGAAAAATGCGTTTTTCATACCACAGAAGTGGAGTTTCTCGGATTCATCCTGACACCTCAAGGAATCGGAATGGACTCGCGGAAAGTGGACGCCATTCTCAAATGGCCATCTCCTAGCTCTGTGAAGGGAGTGCAAAGCATGCTTGGCTTTGCCAATTTCTATCGAAGGTTCATCCCGGAATTTTCTCGAACTGTTCAACCCATCACAGCTCTCCTAAAGAAAAATAAACGCTTTGAATGGACTCTTGAGGCTGAACAAGCCTTTTAGGACCTGAAAACCAAATTCACCTCTGCACCTGTATTGAAGCACCCGCGCCCAGATCTCCCTTACATCGTGGAAACCGATGCATCCAGTTCGGCCATGGGAGCTGTCCTGTCGCAAAGAGACCCAGAAACTAACCAACTACACCCTGTAGCCTTTTGGTCCAGAAAATTCTCTCCACCTGAACTCAATTACGCAATTACCGACAAAGAACTACTGGCTATTAAATCAGCTTTCAAGGCTTGGCGTCACTATCTTCTCGGTGCAAGACACACCATCACCGTAATTACGGACCACAGAAATTTGCAGTATTTAAAGACGGCCAAAGCTCAATCTTCGCGACAACTCCGATGGGCTTTATTCTTTGCGGAATTTGATTTTGTAATTACCTATCGCCCTGGCTGCAAGAATGGTAAGGCAGATGCCTTATCCCGGATAGGCATGGAAGAACCCAATTCGAGTTTAGAACCTGTGCCAATCATACCGGAACAAAGAATTCTGGGCTTGACTTCATTGCAAACCATTGAGGACATCCAAGCTCAAGAAAAACAGCTTTTTGACTCTTCTGCCTTACTGGAATGGAGTCAAAAGGGTCCTCACTACACCGTTAAGGATGATTTACCCTACTTCCAAGAGCGGTTATTTCTGCCAAGTAAAGAATTGCAGGAACTTGTCATTACCCGTCATCATGAATCATTAATGGAAGGACACCCCGGTATCGCGAAAACAGAAGAAAAGATCAAACGCCACTTCTGGTGGCCTTCTTGGAGAAAAGACATAAAGTCATTTGTGTTGTCTTGCGGAATCTGTGCCCAAAATAAGAGTCAAAAGAAAAGGCCAGCCGGCCTACTTCAACCTTTGGACATTCCACCAGCACCTTGGCACACCATGTCAATGGACTTTATAACTGACCTGCCTCCTTGTGGTGGTTACAACACGATTCTCGTAATAGTGGATCTATTCTCCAAAATGGCCCATTTTATCCCTTTAAAAGGATTGCCGTCAGCTTCCACCTTGGCCAAGGAATTTATGGAAAATATAGTGCGGTTACATGGTTTCCCTTCCATATTAGTCTCAGACCGTGGAAGTCAATTTATCTACCACTTTTGGAAGAAATGTGGCCAACTAGCACAAATAGACGTGCGGTTATCCACCAGCCACCACCCCCAGACCGACGGACAAACCGAGAGAACCAATCAGACTCTCGAGCAATATCTGCGGTGCATGTTACACCAATCCGAGTTGAATTGGAAGGACATCCTTTGGATTGCAGAATATGCATACAACAATTCAGTGCATTCTGGAACCGGACAGACTCCTTTTTATACCCTGTATGGTCACCATCCTCGGACCTCTGACCTAGATCCACCTCTGACCCTGGAGATGCCTGCAGTAAATCACCTACATTGCACAATAACCCAAGCCTTCAAAGAAGCTACAACCCACTTACAGCAAGCCAAGAAAAAGTATAAAGAAAACGCTGATTTGCACCGAAGTAAAACTCCTCCTTACCAAGTAGGAGATCAGGTATGGCTAGCAACTAAACATCTACCCCTCAAGGGTCAGCGAACTTTTAATCCCAGATTCATTGGGCCTTACCCCATCAAAGCTATTATCAACCCAGTGGCCTTTAAACTCGATTTACCATCCAACATGCGGATTCATCCCGTTTTTCACGCATCTCTTCTAAAACCAGTACAACCTGGAACCAGACTGTCTGAGCCCCCAGGCCCTGTCCAAATTGATGGAGAATTAGAATTCGAAGTGAAAGACGTTTTAGATTCCAAGATAGTTAAGTCGAAACTCTTCTATCTTGTTGATTGGAAAGGATATGGACCTCAGGAAAGATCTTGGGAACCCAGTAACTATGTTCACGCACCACGATTAATTCAAAGATTCCATCGAAGATTCCCGCACAAACCAAAACCCCCGGAGGAAAAGACCTTGGGAGGGGCCTTGAGGGCGGGTACTGTCATGATGCCTACCTCTAAGGAGCCAGGCCGGGCCCAGCAACCCCAGAGGCAGACATCATTTTCCCCAGGGAAGTCTCAGCGGGCCCAAGTCGGGGCCCTTTGGACTCAGTCCTGGCGCCTTAGGCGCCAGGCTCATAGCGGACCCCAGTCCTGGCGCCTTAGGCGCCAGGCTCATAGAAGAGGATATGCGTTTAAGTGCTTGGGTGCACACTTACCTGATGCAGACCTTGCTGCTTCATCCAGGCCCTCTTGAGGCCTGAATGGGACTACTTAACCTGTAGGACTACTTCACCACCCGGGTGTGGTCGGGGAAGGATACATACCTGATTGGTGGAAGGATACATACGAGGAACTTCTTCCAAGGCTATTTAAACCCCACCCGAACAGCCACACATGCTTCGCGTTGTTCTGCACCTAGCAGCTGGACGCTCACCGTGTCAGCTCCTGCATCCTGACTTCAGCCACGCCTGCCAGCACCCTGGAACACCTGCAAGGGGAGAAAGGAAGAGAATAGGAGAAGAAAAGCCCTTACCTGCTAAATCTGCATCCCGGAGTCATTTCTCCAACGGCCCTGAAAAGGAAGACATCATTTTAAAGGCATTTCGTTTCGATCGCTGCAGCGCTGCATTAACTCACCTTTGCAAGGCGCTTCCATCTTCAGCAGCGATCTTCCGGATTCAGCTACGCCCCGGCGCCTAGAGGAAAAAAGACAAGAACAAAGGTGAGAGGGAGAAAAGGAATAAGGAAAGCTCAGTTTCCTTTTAAGTCTTATCTGTTGGATTATTCCCACTGCATTTCGGGTCCTGCCGCTTCCTGGCATCTTCGGACCCCGGCCCCTATGGGGAAAAAAGACAAAGACATTGAATGAGCGAATGCAAAGACATTACCTGAGCGCTCATCCAGAACTGTTTCACTTCGGGTCGGCGCCATGTCTCCGGCACTCCGAACCCCGGCCCCTAAGGGGAAAAAGACATAAGCATTAGCGCTTGCTGCAATTAGACAATGAACATTATTATTAAGCTTGAACTTTTGAACAGAACTTTTACAGCGCCTTACCTGAACAGTCAAGCTTACCTGAACTCCCATCAATCCTCAATCCAGTGAAGTAACTGGGTTTCAACGCGCCCCTGCATCAGAAGCAGGATGGAGAGCTCATCCTTCCAAACCCTAAGGAGGGTATCCAACGAGCCAGGGAAGCCAGAATAGAGGGGCCCTTCCTGTCCATCTTCAGAGTTCTGCGCCTTCGACGCCGCGCCTCCGTGGGAACCAGGTGAGCGTTACAGAAGGATACGGATGCCCTGTCCCTCCAATGCATTCCCAGCATCACAGTCGCCCCCCCAGACTGAGGTGGAGGGTGCCTAATCTCCCACGGGATAGACACCCTCATCCAGACGGTCAACATACCTTCTGGAAAGGCCATCTGCATTATCGTGACTCTTCCCTGGTCTGTGCTCAATGGTAAAGTCTAGTTCTTGCAGACTAACGGACCACCTGAGCAGTTTCGGGTTTTCACCCTTCATCTGCATAAGCCACTTCAGGGGCTTATGATCGGTTTGGACCTTGAAGGTAGACCCGGTAATGTAGGGTCTAAAACACCTAAGGCTCCAAACAATACTAAAACATTCCTTTTCAACAGTAGCCCACCTAATGTCATGATCTCTGCTTCCAAAAGGCCAGGACTTACCCAACTCCCTTGGAAGCAGACCCATAACCCAGGTTCCGAGTGCCAGCCAGTCCCAATTGGGACCTTTTGGACCCTGTCCTGGCGCCAGTGGCGCCAGGCTCATAAATATGCCCAGTCCCAGCGCTGCAAGCGCCGGGCTCATAATGCTTGGGTGGACTTACCTGCAGCAGACCATGCTGCTTACTTACCTGCCAGTTGAACCCCTGATCCTCTTCTGTTTGGGACTACTTTTCCTGTTGGGTGGGGCAGGAGCCACTCCCTAGGTTCAGAACACTGGAACTCTTCTGGAAAGCAGGAACTCTTTTCTTACCTAGGCGTGGCTGTGGAAGGAGACACCTAAGCACTACAGGAGGCTATTTAAACCACACCCGATGGATGAATCTTGCTTTGCGTTATTCTGCATCCTCTGCAGCAGAACGCTCATCGTGTCTTCTGCATCTGATCCTGGGCCTAAAGGAAAAAAGCTTACCATCCTGAATCCAGTCTTCAGCAACATCTATAAAGACAAGAAAGAACAGGTTAGCACTACGGTCTTCAGTGACAGTGCATCTCTTACCTGGTCCATCGGCTGTCATCAACACCTCGCGCAGCATTCCTGCATCTGAAAGACAAAAGCTTACCAACTCTTTGCATGCTCCGGAGGCCTTCGGCGCTGCATCCCGCATCTGTAAGACAAAAGAAGGTGCATTTAAAGACATTGGGTAACGTTCAACACTCACGTGCCATTACTCCATCCACGCCAAACTCAGTGGGCATTCCGGCATCGTTCAGCAGCTCCGAACTGGTACCTGCAAAATAAAAGGACAGTTAGTGCGCATCGTGAAGCAAGCAACAAGCGCTTACTTACGCGCTTCCAGGCGCTTCTATTCCGCATACGGGTCCATCCTCAACTCACTTCAGCCAGTCAACCGCCATCGCCGGAACCCTGCAAAATAAGAGACAGCATTACAAAAGACTTTTAAAGACATTTGAAATATTCGGAACTCACCGTTCATGAAGTAAACGACGGACAGCAGTCCTCTGAAGTCAAGAGGCCTGCGCTACCTATCCAGTGAAGAAACTGGTTACAGCACCCTGTCCCGAGGCAGATGGAGAGCTCAGCGTTCACTTACCTAAGGTGAGAGCGTTAACCTTTGGGGTTCTACAGGAGAGGAGAAAAGGAAAGAGATAGGGACACCCCAATAACCCCAGTTCATTAATCCCATATTTTCTATCTGCAGACATCTTACTCTTCGAGTCAGGCATACAGTGCACAGAGGTCCAGCCCAAAGAGCCAACCGGGTGGTGCACATCACTTTTGAAGATACGGTAGTCGCCCAGTCAAGACCGGCGCCTCTGTGAGAATCAGGTGAGCGTTACAGAACGCAAAGCCTACTGCAAAACTCTCGCCCAGGCGCTATGGAAACCTCAGATACCGACCACCTAGCCCGGTTACTTGGGGAACTAAGGGCAGAAGTGCATGCAGCTCGTCAGGAAACGAATGCTCTAAGAAGGGAACTAATTATTTCCAAGGAGCGAACAGGCGATCTTGCTAGACAATTGCTACAGTCACAAGCCGGACAGACCCCGTTACCCGCATCAGGGGCAAATCTTCCTTCAACATCCCCTATGAATCCAGTGCAGATCAACCTACCTGGGAATGTACCTCTGGCTCCGCCCGAACGATTTTCTGGTGACCCAAAGAGGTTTGCAGTATTTATCAATCAGTGCCGGTTGCATTTTTTATGCCGGCCAGCAGCCTTTCCAACTGATCAAGCTAAAGTAGCTTTTGTGCTTTCGTACCTTAGTGGCAATGCGGCAGACTGGTCGATCCCTCTAGTTAATCAAGATGATCCGGTTCTCCATGATTTTCAAGCCTTTCAGCTTAGTATGGAAAAACTGTTCGCAAGACATTCACAGGGGCAGGCCTTGGACAATGAGCTTCTTTCGTTGCGACAGGGTAATCAAGACCTTTTGGCTTATATTGCATCTTTCAACAGACTAATAGTGGAAACTCAATGGCCTGAGGACAAAAGGATTCCGCTGTTTTATAGAGGTCTACGTGGAGAGCTCAAAGACGTTTTAGCCCAAGTAGTGAATCCCCCACAAGACTGTTCGGATTATATAGACTTAGTCGTTCAAATGTTCAAATAGATTACAGACTGCAGAACAGGAAGGCCGATCGTTCCAAGTTTGATGCTCGAGTATTTTCCAAACCACCAACTCCTTCCAAAGGAGTAGACTCCGGGGAACCCATGCAAATAGGGGGCCTGAAAGGACCACTAACACAAAAGGAGCGGGAAAGGAGAAAACAGTTGCAATTATGCCTCTATTGCGGAAACTCAGGGCACTTTCTTCGAGACTGTCCGGTGAAACCAGCCAAGAAGGCGGTAGGAGCTGCAGTTACCAAGGTCACAAACTCTGAGCAGGGAAACGACCTCGCCCGACAAGAATAGAGGTCCTCTTGCCGAGCGTTAAAACCAGTTCCGTGACCTCGCATTTCGTGATACCTATGGTCCTCATTAGCCCTGATCATCCAGATCGATTACATGCGATTGAAGCTTACGTCGACAGCGGTGCCATCGGCAATTATGTGGATCAGGAAATGGTTTTGAGGATGAATCTAACTCTTTGTCCCAAGGCTGTAAAGGACGTCATTACTACGGTGGATGGTACGGAGATAGCCTCCGGACCAGTAACGCATACCACTCAAGAAGTGACGCTAGTAAGTCAAGATGGACACCATGAGAAGATCGTGTTCCATGTGATCAAGGCCCCTCAGTTCCAGATTATTCTAGGGATACCTTGGTTAGAGAAACACAATCCTCGGATCGATTGGCGAGCAAGAACGGTTCAGTTCCCAGAATATGTCTCTACTTGTCACCCTCCACCTGGTGTTGCTCTAGCAGCAATTTCTTCGAAGACTCCCCAGTTACCTCCTGAATACCTAGAATTCCAAGATGTTTTCCGGAAGGATCAGGCTAACTCTCTACCTCCTCATAGGTCCTATGACTGCCAGATAGACCTGATACCTGGATCTACTCCTCCGTGTAGCAGAATTTATGCCCTCACCGAGCCTGAGAACCTTCACCTCCGACAATACCTGGATCAATACCTAGCGAATGGGTTTATTCGTCCTTCTAAGTCCCCTGCTTCTTCAGCTTTGTTCTTTGTTCCAAAAAAAGAAGGGGACCTTAGAACTTGTATATATTACCGCGCCCTGAACCAGATCACCGTTAAGAATAGATATCCGTTACCTTTAATCCCTGAACTCCTGGACCAAGTCAGAAGAGCATGCATATATACAAAGCTGGATCTTAGAGGAGCCTACCACTTGGTACGAGTAAAAGAGGGCGATGAATGGAAGACGGCCTTCCGCACCAAGTATGGGCTATTTGAATATCAGGTCATGCCCTTCGGGCTTTTAAATGCCCCGGCCACCTTTCAATATTTTATGAACGATGTCCTCAGAGAACTCATAGATGTATGTGTTGTCGTTTACATTGACGACATCCTCGTTTATTCTTCATCGGAATCTGAACATCGGAAACACGTGAAAATGGTCCTCGAGAGGTTGCGTCAACACAGACTTTTCGCTAAGTTGGAAAAATGTGTTTTCAACGTGACTGAAGTTGAATTCTTGGGATTCATATTATCACCTAGCGGAGTGCGTATGGATTCAAGGAAGGTCGGTGCAATTCTCAAATGGCCATCACCATCCTCCGTAAAAGGGGTTCAAAGCATGTTAGGCTTCGCCAACTTTTACCGCAGGTTTATCCCCGAATTCTCTCGAATAGTCCAGCCCATCACCGCCTTGTTAAAGAAAAACAAACGTTTTGAATGGTCTACCGAGGCGGAACAAGCTTTCCAGAATTTGAAGACAAAATTTATCTCTGCACCAATTCTAAAACATCCTCGCCCCGAACTCCCCTAGATCGTTGAAACTGATGCTTCGAGCCTTGCCATGGGGGCAGTTCTATCACAGAAGGACCCAGTAACCAATCGGTTACATCCCGTGGCATTCTGGTCTCGCAAATTCTCGCCTCCTGAGATCAATTACACTATTACTGATAAGGAACTTCTGGCTATCAAGTCTGCCTTTAAGGCTTGGCGGCATTATCTTCTGGGGGCCCGACACACCGTTACTGTGATTACGGATCACCGAAACCTGCAATATTTGAAAACCGCAAAAGCCCAATCCTCTAGACAACTCCGTTGGGCACTATTCTTTGCCGAGTTTGACTTCATAATTACCTATCGACCTGGTACAAAAAACGGTAAAGCTGATGCCCTTTCTCGGATGGGAGTGGAGGAACACTTGACCAACCCTAAACCTGTACCTATCATTCCCGAACAAAGAATTCTGGGTGTAATAACCACACAATCCATAGAGGAAATTAAGGATAAAACCAGGCAACTTATAACTCCAGCAGAAATACAGAATTGGCATCTGCAGGGAAAGGACTTTGCAGTAAAGGACAACTTATTGTATTTCCAAGAACGATTATACCTGCCCAGCACAGATTTACAGAAAAAGGTGATCTCTTGTTATCACGAGTCTCTAATGGAAGGACATCCTGGTATGGCCAAAACCTCAGAAGAGATCAAGCGCTACTTCTGGTGGCCGTCTTGGAAAAAAGATATCAGAGACGTTATAATGTCCTGTGGAGTATGCGCCCAAAACAAGAGTCAAAAGGAAAGACCGGCCGGCCTCTTACGCCCTATTGACATCCCACCTCGCCCTTGGCATACGCTTTCTATGGACTTCATCACCGATCTACCTCCATGCTCCGGATACAATACGATCCTGGTAATCGTGGACTTATTCTCCAAGATGGCGCATTTCATTCCACTCAAAGGCTTGCCAACAGCAACAACTCTGGCCCGAGAATTTCTCGAAAACATTGTCCGACTGCACGGTTTTCCTTCCGTGCTAATTTCGGATCGAGGTAGTCAATTTATTTCTCATTTTTGGCGAAGTTGTTGTCGGTCGGCTCAAATTGATGTGAGATTATCGACCAGTCACCACCCTCAAACCGACGGACAAACCGAGAGGACCAATCAAACTCTGGAACAGTATTTACGCTGCATGCTGCAACAAACTGAAAAAACTTGGAAACATATCCTTTGGATAGCCGAATATGCCTACAACAACTCTGTCCACTCAGGAACTGGGAAAACCCCGTTTTTTCTTTTATACGGCTGTCACCCTCGAACCTCAGAGTTGGACCCACCCCAAGATCTTGGAACACCAGCAGTAGACTACCTGCACTCTACAATCACCCAAGCTTTTAAGGAAGCCGTTTCTCACCTTCAAAGGGCTAAGGAACAATACAAGAAAGGAGCAGATCAACATCGGAAGGAAGCCCCCCAATATCAAGTAGGAGATCAAGTCTGGTTATCCACCAAATATCTACCTCTAAAAGGACCACGCACATTCAACCCAAGATACCTTGGTCCCTATTCCATCACCACCATAGTAAACCCAGTAGCGGTCAAGTTGGACTTGCCCCCTCACATGAAGATACATCCGGTCTTCCACGTCTCTCTTTTAAAACCCGTGCAACCTCAAACCCGACTAACTAAATCCCCAAAACCTATCATAGTTGATGGAGAACTCGAGTTTGAAGTCAAAAGCATCCTGGACTCCAAGATCTCCAAATCTAAGCTATTTTACCTAATTGACTGAAAAGGCTACGGCCCTCAAGAAAGATCCTGGGAACCTGCAGAATATGTCCACGCTCCTCGTCTAATCAAAAGATTTCATCAAACATTTCCTGACAAGCCAAAACCCCCGGGGAAGCCCGGTTTGGGAGGGGCCTTGAGGGGGGGTACTGTCATGATCTGTGCTTCCAAAAGGCCAGGACTTACCCAACTCCCTTGGAAGCAGACCCATAACCCAGGTTCCGAGTGCCAGCCAGTCCCAATTGGGACCTTTTGGACCCTGTCCTGGCGCCAGTGGCGCCAGGCTCATAAATATGCCCAGTCCCAGCGCTGCAAGCGCCGGGCTCATAATGCTTGGGTGGACTTACCTGCAGCAGACCATGCTGCTTACTTACCTGCCAGTTGAACCCCTGATCCTCTTCTGTTTGGGACTACTTTTCCTGTTGGGTGGGGCAGGAGCCACTCCCTAGGTTCAGAACACTGGAACTCTTCTGGAAAGCAGGAACTCTTTTCTTACCTAGGCGTGGCTGTGGAAGGAGACACCTAAGCACTACAGGAGGCTATTTAAACCACACCCGATGGATGAATCTTGCTTTGCGTTATTCTGCATCCTCTGCAGCAAAACGCTCATCGTGTCTTCTGCATCTGATCCTGGGCCTACAGGAAAAAGGCTTACCATCCTGAATCCAGTCTTCAGCAACATCTATAAAGACAAGAAAGAACAGGTTAGCACTACGGTCTTCAGTGACAGCGCATCTCTTACCTGGTCCATCGGCTGTCATCAACACCTCGCGCAGCATTCCTGCATCTGAAAGACAAAGGCTTACCTACTCTTCACGCGCTCCGGAGGTCATTGCACTGCATTCCGGCATCTGAAAGACAAAAGCTTACCAACTCTTCGCACGCTCCGGAGGCCTTCGGCGCTGCATCCCGCATCTGTAAGACAAAAGAAGGTGCGTTTAAAGACATTGGGTAACATTCAATACTCACGTGCCATTACTCCATCCACGCCGAACTCAGTGGGCATTCCGGCATCCTTCAGCAGCTCCGAACTGGTACCTGCAAAATAAAAGGACAGTTAGTGCGCATCGTGAAGCAAGCAACAAGCGCTTACTTACGCGCTTCCAGGCGCTTCCAGGCGCTTCTATTCCGCATACGGGTCCATCCTCAACTCACTTCAGCCAGTCAACCGCCATCGCTGGAACCCTGCAAAATAAGAGACAGCATTACAAAAGACTTTTAAAGACATTTGAAATATTCGGAACTCACCGTTCGTGAAGTAAACGACGGACAGCAGTCCTCTGAAGTCAAGAGGCCTGCGCTACCTATCCAGTGAAGAAACTGGTTACAGCACCCTGCCCCGAGGCAGATGGAGAGCTCGGCGTTCACTTACCTAAGGTGAGAGCGTTAACCTTTGGGGTTCTACAGGAGAGGAGAAAAGGAAAGAGATAGGGACACCCCAATAACCCCAGTTCATTAATCCCATATTTTCTATCTGCAGACATCTTACTGTTCGAGTCAGGCATACAGTGCACAGAGGTCCAGCCCAAAGAGCCAACCGGGTGGTGCACATCACTTTTGAAGATACGGTAGTCGCCCAGTCAAGACCGGCGCCTCTGCGAGAATCAGGTGAGCGTTACACCTAAATTCCCTACCCTTAAGTTGTCTACTGATGAATATGATCGGATGTTCTCTTCCTTTGTCATCTAACTGGGACAAGACAGCTCCAATTCCGGTGTCGCAGGCATCAGTTTGAACGATAAAAGGCTTGCTGTAATTAGGCGCAGACAGCACGGGTGCCCAACACAAACTTCCTTTCAAGCCATCAAAGGCCCTCTGACAGTATTCAGTCCTATTAACCTTCCTAGGTTGTTTGGGCAAAATTAACGCTGTCAGGGGTGCAGCTATGGTTCAATAGTCTGCCATGAAATTGTGATAATACCCCGTGAGGCCCAAAAAGGCTCTCACCTGGGTTTGAGTAGTGGGAGTCTCCCAGTCATGTACATCCTGCCTCATGACCAAGATACGTGACTTTCCCCTGAGCTATCTGGCACTTGGTGGCCTTGATAGTGAGGTTAGCCCTTTTTAACGCCTGCAACACTTTATCCAGATGAGTCAAATGCTCTTCCCAGGTAGAACTATAGACGGCAATGTCGTCTTAGTAAGCCACACAAAAGGCTTCCAGCCCACCTAGCGCATGGTTGACTAATCTCTGGGAAGTGGCAGGGGCGTTCTTCAGCCCGAAAGGCATGACTCTAAACTGGTAGAGTCCCTCTGGTGTTGAGAACGCCGTCTTTTCTTTGGCATGGTGCGTCAAGCTATTTGCCAATACCCTGAGGTAAGGTCAAAGGTGCTCACAAATTTGGCAGCACCTATGGTGTCCACAAGCTCATCAGCCCGGGCAAAGGGTGCGCGTCAGTTTTGGTGATGGCATTGACTCCTCGGTAGTCCACACAGAACCTCCAATCCTTGGTACCTGCCTGGGAACTTGCCTTGGGGACAGGACCACTGACCTGGACCAAGGACTGGTTGAGGGTTCAATAACACCCAGATCCAACATCTTGGCGATCTCAGCCTGGATGTGGTTCTTGATGGTATCTGACATACGGTAGCACCTGCTTTTGACAGGCACACTGTCACCAGTGTCAATCTCGTGCCTACACCACGGGATAAGGCCTGGTGTCAGTGAAAACAGAGAGGCGTACTGCCGGAGCAAAGCCCTGCAGGCCCTCTGCTGCTCTGCTGGCAGATCGGGAGAGATATGCACTGCCTCCACAGAGCCATCCTGAGGGTTGCTATGCAGCAAGTCAGGAAGGGGCTCACTCTCATCCTCTTCTTGCCCTGAAGCTAGCAAGAGACATGAGACTTCGGCCCGCCTGTGGAAAGGCTTGAGCCTGTTAACATGGAATATCTGAGGGGCTATCCCAGAGGCTCCCATGTCAACCAGATAATTGACCTCGCCCATCTTGGAGATTTCCTGAAGGGTCCAGTCCATTTATCCGCCAAAGCCCGAGGCTTGGTAGGCTCCATCACGAGGACCTCCTGTCCCGGAGTCCAATCCACTTGCGATGCTTTAAGGTTATGCCAGTACTTATTCAATTTCTGGCTGGCCTTAAGATTTGCTGTTGCCTGACCCATCATCTTTGTCTCCTCCGTCTGAGGCCTAACACATGGTTCCCCCACTTGCTTGGCGGGATCTGGAGGGGTGGCTTCCAAGCCTTCTCTGATCAAGGCGAGGGGCCTCTTCATGGGATGTCCAAAGAGTAACTCAAAGGGGCTGAAACCAACACCCTCTTGAGGTACCTCTCTGTAGGCAAACAGCAGGCATGGCAGGAGAAGATCCCCACTTCTTCCTGAGAGGCTCTTCATAAACACCTAACATGCCCTTGAGAGTTTTGTTAAATCTCTCAACCAAACCGTTGGTCTCAGGTGGTAAGAGGTGGAAAACTTGTAAGATACTCCGCATTCTTTCCACATGGTTTTCATGTAACTTGACATGATGTTAGATACTCAGAGACAACCACCTTAGGGAGTCCAACATGGGTGAAAATGCCCAGGAGAGCTCTGGCAACCACCTTGGCCGTATCCGTCCGAAGGGGTATAGCCTCGGGGTACCTGGTGGCATGATCTACCAAGCTTAGGATGAACTGATGTCCACCCGACGTGGGAGGGTCAAGGGGACCGACGATGTCGATGCCAACCCTCTCAAACGGTGTGCCAATCACTGGCAATGGTTGCAGTGGGGCGATGACTCTGCCTCCAGTCTTGCCAGACAACTGACAAGTTGGGCAGGTCCTGCAGTGGGACTCCACTTCTACTCCCATCCGTGGCCAGTAGAAATGGGCAGAGAGCCTCTGCTTAGTCTTCTTGGTACCAAGATGACCAGCCAAGGGCACCTCATGCGCCAACTGAAGCAGTAAGGGCCTGTAAACCTGGGGTACCACCAACCTCTTGAGGGCACCAGGTTCAGGCTTAGTGGGCTCACTAACAAGGAGCTCACCCTCCTAATAAATCCAAAATGTCCTAGGACCTTCTCCTTGTGCCTGGGACAGGGCCTGTGTCCTCAGACCCTCGAGAGAGTGGCACTCTCTCTGTCCCTTACAGAAGTCCGCCCGGGAGGGTCCCCATTCAGCCAACAAGCATTGAAGGTCGGGATGATCCTCCGGGTTGAGAGCCTCTCCTACCGGAAAGTCTTCTGGCTCGTCTCCCACAGGAGTTGAGACGGGATTTACCACTGGACCCAGCCCGTCCGGAGCATGGATCCCAATGGGTGCTGTTGAAACAGCGGGAAGAGCAGGGGCTCCCTCCACAGGGGCGGCCTTCTTACTCCTCCGTTTCTTTCGTGCCTTGGGTTTCCCCATCGGCAAGGGTACCGGGTTCGCAGCCGGACGCTGTGTGACTTGCAATCGGGTGACTGCTACAGCAGCCATGGGTAGACCGTCCGTGATCATCCCCAACTCGACCAAATCGTTTCCCAACAAAATGTTCGCAGGCACGTTGTCCTGAACCAGGACCAGAAGCTTTGCTGTCTTGTCTCCAATCGTAATGTTGACTAAGGCTACAGACGATAATTTGGGAGGCCCAGCAGCTAACCTGGTGGTTCTCAGAGGAGCACCTACATAGTCCTCTGGCTTGAGCAGGGTCCTGTCCACCACTGTCATGCTTGCCCCAGTGTCTCTCAAACCAGTAGAAGGGTGGCCATTCAAGAGGACACTTCTGAAAAACCTACGAGTGTTTTGCGGGATAGTCGACAGTACTTCTGCGTACTGGTCCCAGGCCCCAAGGGATACTAAGGAAATCTCTACGGGAGCACCGAAGGTGATCCCAGTAGAGGAGGGGAGGACGGTGGCCTCCACCTCAGGTACGGAGTAGGGATAGGTCAGGCTGACAGCCTGGACTCCAAGTGCCTTACCCTTACACTTGGGGTCACCCCTTCAGTGATCCAGAGCCCCACAATCCCAACATGTGCCGTGTGTTTGGGGTACGGTACTGGAACCACTGGGACCCTGCTTTGCAGCAGGCGGACCACTACTTTTGCTCCCACCCACAACAGACTTATCCCCACTAGGTTTTTGGGTCTTCTGAGAGGAAGGTTTTGGTTTACCCGACTGTGACTGCTTTTGGGACTTCTCAGTTTTCTGAGTGGCCCCCTTTTCTTTGTCCTTGCCCTTCCCACTGAAATCCTTAGGGGACACCCGGTGGGAGACCCACTTGTCAGCCAACCTAGCCAGCTTAAAGGGGTCCAAAATGTTCTGGTCAGCAACATACTGACGCAGCTCTGGTGAACAAGCTTCCGAAAAATGCTCAAAAAACAACAGGTGAGACAATTCAACAAACGTTTTCACTTTGTAACCATTAATCCACCCAATCATGTTAATGTGCGCAGCACTCACCCAGTCAATCCAGGACACATTCTCTTGTTTCTTAAAATCCCTGACTGTTTAAGATATTGGGTAGGCGTCTTGCCAAACTTGGCAATTAAAGCAGACTTCATGCACTCATACTGACGCCTTTCTTCCACACTCAGTTTCAGAATACAGTCATATCCAGTTTGAGGCACTCTGCTTAACAAACACTTAGCCCAATCTCTCTTATCAACATCGTGAATTGCACAAGCCATTTCAAACGCTTCAAACCATTGGAGGATATCAGAACCCTCCGCATACACACCAACCAAATCTTTCATAAACGTGGTTGCTGGCGACCTGACACTCTCAACTGGTTTTGCTGAAGTCTCCACTCGAGCTTTTTCTAGCTGGATTCACTGACATTCAGTGTCCTTCGCTTTGAGTTGAAGATCCCTATTTTTGAGTTCCACTTGCTGTGCCAACTCCCCTTTCTTAAGCTCAGCATCTAGTTCCAACTTGCGATATTCAAAGGCTAACTTCATCCTTAATAACTCAAGCTCTAAAGAATTGCTGGGGTTCGGAACAGAGGCAGCAGGAATGGTGGCATTCCCAGAATCAGTTTCGGCGACAACCCCCGGAGTACAGTCCTCATTGGTTGCATCCCCCCCTTCAGAGTTTCACAATCGATCTGGTAGTCCACCAGGGCAGCTATCAGCTCAGCCCTAGACTTATCCACAAAGTCTAATTCCCTTGCTTCACAAGCACTCTGGAGAGCCTCTAAGCTCATCCGAGTCAATTTACCATTCACAATAGATTCCATTGCTTGTAATGCAGTTTTCTTGTACACGACTAAACCTCAATTTAATAAAGTGCAGATATCCTTCGTAAGTGGCATGGTTATACACTGAGCCTTAAAACCATAAGCATCCCACCGCTGCCACCAGCTGTAAAGACCGGAGGGGGTGGTCTGAATTTCCGCTCTCTATATGGTAGAGGGGAGGCACAGAGACCCCTGCCAAGATTCTAGAGAATTATGGTAATGTAGTCGAGCAATCAAGGCCTAGCTTCTCAGGAGGTGATGCGAGCTGGTTCTTAAGTACAGTGTAGTCCCTAAGCACCCACAAAGGAATGTCCACACACTTTATCGGTTAAAACACAGTCTTTATATAATTGATATTCAAGGTCATATACACAATCACGATAACTCACTTTGTATTCCGAAAATCAACAATGATAAATAGATACAATTATAAAGTGGTACCACTAACGTTATTAGATCTCCTTAAAGTGCATACGGTCACAGTGACACACAGATCAGAACAAAGAGGAAACCAGCAGTAGAGAGAGGAAGGAAAGCAAGATGGTTGAGCAATAGGCAGAATACTGGTAACTACCGTTAAACACAGCTCTGTGTGGAGATCCCCCCACCTGGGCAACCTGTAGAAGAAAGATACAAGCCCAGTCCATATATTGGTCCCACTAGACTTTCCAATAGTTCTGCAAACTCAAAGTACCTTGGTGTTGTAGCGTTCCGCGTCGGGGAAATCGACAACACTTCTTGAGTGTCCTCCCTTTCACGCAGGAGCCACGGGTCGTCGAACGTCCGACGGGGAACAGGTCGAGCTACGACGGTGAGGTGGCCGCGTCGTTCCTAACGGTGCTCGTTGACGGGGAAGCGTAAACGTCCTGCAAGGAAGAGGCGTGCGGGGTACCTCAGTGTCGATAGTTCTGGACCGCTAAGAGTTGAAGAACTGTGGCCCAGCAAGGGTGTCGAGTCGTCGGCGTCTCTGTGGTCTTTGGGTGGCGGGAAACCCACCGGCGGATATTCCTTGGCGCATCGCCGGTCAGGCCTTCTCCAGCAGGATACGGCGGCGACGATGTGGACGAAAGTGCCCTGGGATCAATGAAGTTCTTAGGCAACGGGAGCACGGCGGCTCAAGTCGGCGACGGCGGTCAGTGACAGTGGCAGACAACAATCCGGGTGCTTCTCCTTGGATTCCGCAGCAATCCCCGTATCGGGTCGGCAGCCTGTTGAAGGTCTGTCTACCAGGGAGCTTAGGCAAAGATCAGCTGTGCACGATGGTCCCTTGTAGCTCGGGAAGAGGGTGCCTTACCAGGTCCTCTCTGGGTCAGTTCTTGAAGCACTGCAGCTTTCAGATTGCGAAGGAGAGCAACAGCAATTCTTCTCATCCAGCAGGGCTCAAGATTAAGCTTCACTCCAGTTACTCGTTGTAGTGGACTTCAGCTTCTGAACACACTTCCTAGCAGTGAGATGTCCCCAGATATACTGTTGATCTCCCATTCATTCCGCTGGGTCATACTCAAGCATCCAATCATGACTACGGGCATTCATGCAGGCAGGCAGCCAATCAGGCACACGAGGTATTCAGGCCATTCACTTCTCTCCAGACACTCACAACAAGTTATGTGTATTGGGACAAGTACCGAGCCATTCAACACTCCAAGCTGCATTCATACCGGTTTCGGGCAGGGCTGTCTCAACCATTGTGTCAACCACCAGATACTAGACAGGCACAACATAGAATGTATATTCCTCACACACTCCATTCACCCGGGTCCCACCCACAGGCGTACCCACAACATACGGTTGTTGAGAAGGCTCCAGCCAGTCTGGTCGGCACTTCCCCACACTACCATATACGGAACTTCCACCTAACAGCCAGTCATGGGGAAGGGACAGAGGCAGGGCTTCCCGGGACTTCGGGAAGATCAAGATAACAGGTGATGGAAGGCAAGAGGCCATGGGGGCCATTTTGTCTCCATCAGGAATCTACTGATTCCAATGACAGGGCCTGGGCATCCCAAAATGGAGAACGCTCAGGGCACCAGTCATTTCAGCATGGAGCTGCCACCAGCCCGTACCCTGCTCGGTGGTCACACACAGGTGCCCAAAAACATACACTAGGGGCGCAGGGTTGCACCTCTACCCACGGGTGCCATAAGGGTATCCCATGGGTCGGTTCACCAAACCAAAAGAGAGAGAGCTGCACCGCCAGTAGTTCCACATGAACTCCTGCGTGGAAAACACGAAAAAACACACGATAAAAAGCAGTAAAGGACAAGGATACGGAGGCCCTGTCCCTCCGATGCATTTCCAGTATCACAGACCGAATATGAAGTCTCCGGTATTTGTGATTCTCTGTATCATCACGGAAAGTTACAATACCTGGTGGACTGGAAAGGCTATACTCCAGCCGACCGGACGTGGGAACCTGAGGCTTCAGTACATGCCCCTAATTTAGTAAAACGTTTTCATCTGAAACATCCGGAAAAGCTGGGGGGCAAAGCACCTAAGAGGGGGCATACTGTGATGATCTGTTCCTTACGAGGGCAGCAACTCCGTGGAAATACAGCTCGGATTCCACGTAGCAAGCACAACATGGAGATACCGACGTCTAGAGGTAACCGTCTAGCATTTCTGATGTCGGGTTACGAACCAGTGGCCACACCCCCAGTATGGCGAACTGCATATCCGGAACCGCCGCCAACACATCAGCGCATTGCTACTCTCACCCCAGAGGCAAGCTACGCTCCGCAGCGTAGGCACAAGGCAGAACCCGATCCCGTTTCTTTTGCTCTTTTGGAGGAGGAGGAGGAGGAGGTTCTATTCCCAGTTATCTGTCCTCTATCTCGATTCCCTAGTGCTTGTGAATCGGTATGTTGACGTAGAGTTCCGCAGCCTTCATCCGTACTATCCTATTTGATTACTTTGTGTTATTGCTAAGCCTTTACATCTGATAGGCAGATCAACAGAACTCTGCCAGATTCGAAACCTTGCAAATCCAGAACCATCCCTGCTGCAAGCAGGGTGGAACACTTATCACCTAGGCTCTTTCTCCTGGCGGTATGTTTCAGGGGCACTTACTTACACATAGCACATGCAGGTTAGGAGAAAGTTCCCATTCTAATTATGATTCTTCCCTGTTAAGCTGTTCTGCTTTTTCCTCTGTCTTCTCAAAGACCTTCAACCCGTTTTATTTCACTACAGAATTCAGGGCCAGGTTCACCAGATACCGGAGTAAGCCTGAGAAAGATTAGCTGGGTAACAAAAACTTGCCATCATTATCAACCTCCACTTAATTATCCTCTCTTTGTGTTTATTTGTGCATAGTCCCCTTGAGACTGGAGGAGATCAGGAAGATCACCTTACATGTTAAAGCCATTGCGGACAGACCAACCTCCAGAGAGCCGCTCTCAGGAAACTACGCACCCTAGCAGCCCTCCACAGAGTTTTTCCCCAATAGGGGTTTTCCCTGGAGGTTCCACTGCATGCAGACATTCTTGAAGTCAGATCATGGAGGGACTTCTAGGTATATCCCCATTCACTTTGGGATCCAGCAGGACTGGTTTTATAAGAGAAAGTGAGGTAGGTGCTTTCCAGTCTGTGATTGAGTCATTTTGTATTTATTGGTTCCTCAGTCATAACATTCCTATAGAATGTGCACTTAGATATTCCCCTTGGCCATTCCCGACCCTTGATAGGTTTTTTATTATTTGCCACGTAGTGTGACATCACCTCTGACGTATTTTTGATATAAAAGCTATTGTTTGTGTAAAGATTGCTGAGAGAACCTGAGCATATAACCGTTGATGTTTGTTGTAAACTCCCTGTTTTAGATAATTGTTACTAAAACAGTGCCATCCTCCTGAGTTGGTTCTGTTATTTGAAGTCAGAGTTATTCTGTGTGATCCCATTCATTGCATGCACGTTCCAAAAGGGCCCTAAACTCAGATTGAATGCGAGGGAGATGTTCACATTCTCCCATTAAAAATGTACAGAAGAAAATGTACAGAAGAAAACGGCTTTTTCCATTTGAAAAGAAACAATTAATAAAACTGCTTGAACTATATGGGAGTTTCCAGCTCTCTGCCCTTCTGTAGCAAAGTACATGCACATAGCAGTGTTTCACAAAGCCTGGGTGTGGGTGCACATTTTTGACTACACCTTTAAAAGTCATCACTTAGTGAAAGTATGCTGCTTGTCAATAGAGAAAGGAACTAAGGCACATGGAGACAGAGTGAGTTGCCCAGGATCACATTGTTTCTCAAATGAAAAGCTGAGATTTGAAGAAGATATCCTGCTCTGTATGCAACATCTTGCCCACAGTAACATATGGCTTTACAATACAGGGACCCCAAATGCGGGCCACAGAGATAGTTTGCATCCTTCTCAGCTATCAGTAAATATGTGTTCACTGTTAACTTCCTACAGGTCATTTATTGAACCATTCCTAGTCACGTGAGCACTAACTATCTTGTGTTTAAAAATGCATTTGGAAACTGGGCAAGTGGGCACTTTGGGAAAAATGATAGCCGGACACACTCAGACATGCATGTGTACTGCTATGTGATCTCACGCTTTCAAAAACGTGTAATGCAGAAAAAAGGCTTTTCAGATTATGAGCTTGCAAAGGATGGTAGGGTGAGGATTAGAAGGGTGACTGACCAGAGGAGAATGACTCACAAGTGAGTCAAACACTGGGAGTGCAACAGTCCAGAGGAGCAACACAAAACTCACAAGGGAATAGTTGCCCAGTGGGCCTGTTTCATGCATGATGATCTGAGCCAGTCCTTGATTTTCACTTGCATGCTGGGTACTTGTAGGTTATACCTATCCCGGGAAGCACATAAATGGCATTCGAGCATTCAACGGGTGATGCCCAGATTGGCCCACATTCTCACACATGACATGGGGCTACCTGGCAACTATGTAAGGGAGCCATGGACCAGAGGGATAACAGACCCAACAAGGCGAGGACCAGTAGGGTGACCGTACCGTAAAGCCAATTATATAATTTCAAATAACATACATACAAGAAATGGAAACATGAGATACCAAATTTCAGAAAAATACAATTCTAAAAAAATATGTTTGTTCTAACAAACTATGGGCCTGATTCACAGAACATTTTCCTATGGCATTGTGCCAATATAAAACACTTCCATGAATCAGGCCCTATGTGTTCTGTCTATGCATTTGCATGCTATTGTGTTATGTATCTTACTTTTGAGACTTTTCCACAGCGTTTTAAGCGTCTGCTTGTTTTTTCTGCTTATTTGGATTGGAGTCCACTTGTTTCAGGCTTGTTTTGGAAGGGCATTCAGCTTATTTTTCTTTTTGACCTGGCAACACTGCCGGTGTCCTTTGTACTAGTGTAAGCATTGTAATCCTCAGCGATCCCTGTACTGTGCGATCCCTGTACTGTGAACCTTGCGTTTTAAATGGTTAAACTATTTAAAGCAAAGCGCAAGCTCCTGCCTCAGTGGCGGGCAGCGCCACTGTGTCTGCCTGGACTAGAGTGTTCAAGGCTTGTGCTCATCCCCCAACGTCTGTGCAGACAGCCAGGAACCACTTGCTCTATCCTATTAGCGCCGATGCTGGTGCCTGTTGGGGGCAGTCCCGGTCCACCGGGCAGCCCCATATTCGTGTCGGGTTGCACCCGACACGACACACTTCAGTGCGGCGATCACGCCGCATACTCAGGGGTGGGGGTTCCGCCCACCCCGCTCCAGATCACCGGAGCGCCTCACACAGCCGGCTGGCCACCGGCTTACCGCGGCCCCGGCTCTGGGGGCACCCAGGCCGGGGTCGCCTCCCCAACCCGCCTCACATGGTTGGGGGACTCACAGGGACGGCGTTGCCCGGCAGGGGCACCGTCCGGACGGCGTTGCCCGGCAGGGGCACCGTCCTCCAGCTGGGCCCCGACCTTGGGCCCAGCACACGTGGCGAGGCACCCCCCAGGCACCAACACAACACACCACGCGGAGTCAGGTTCACTCGTGACTGCCGAGCCGGAAGCGGCTCGGACCTTTTATTAGGTTGGTCACATGGGTAACCATGTGACCACACAACGCCATGGAATGTACCATGGCCCCTCACAGGGGTGCCATGCAACAGTGCCCAGACAGTAATGGGCTTCTTGTTTGCCCTCAACTGTTATGATCGTATGGTGCATTTCCCCCTAATCAATAGCAGCCAGCATTCTATAAGCGCACGTAACTGGCATGTACTACATGGATTAGCTTGCTGATTTTTTAAAAGGTAAATCAATTACATCTGTCTTCATTTTCTTTCACAAATGAGAAGCTTCTTAATTGACGCCGCATCAAGCAGAATCCTTTCAAAATGGTTTTAACTGAAGAAACTACCGGCCTGATTTGTTTAGCCTCTGAATACATTTACATAATTGAATTTTCAAATGAATATATTGAATTGATTGGAATTTTTGCACAGCAGGTCTCCAGTTCTGAAGAGTTCATTCTAACCCCAGCTAGACCAGCTGGGATGGCTTTGTACTGGATGGAGCTGTTGGCATATAGCGTTTTAAACAATAATAATAATAAATAAATGAATTATCATGGACAAAATACAAGTGCTTTCCAGTCATTGGTGACAATGGGATTTTATTGGTGTCATGGTGTACTTTTATTTAAACAGTATACTATGCTTAATGTTCCTGCTGGGCCGTGTAGTTCAGTGCCCAAACCCCCCGATTTGCTACTGGAAAAGCAGAAACCCGGCTACAGGCAATTTGCATCACGGCTGGCAGTGTGCAGTATCGCACATTGCAAAAAGCTGCTTTCTTTTTGTGGGAGCGTGTTTTACACGGCTCCAGGTCGTTAAAACTAGTAACACGAGTGTTAACCAAGAAATTGATGGGTGGCAGAGGCGTTATTTGAAAGGACTTCCATAGGACACATACTTTCAAGCTCGCTTTCAAATGTACCTCTAGTAAATTATAGCTTTTACATAATACTGCACATTTTCAACATGTACAAAATAAGCACATGGGTTACATACATGAAAAAGTGTCTAGCCTCGTTTGTTCAAACCCTTGGAATTGCAGTCATATTTAAAATAGAAAAAAACAAAAATGCATTAGTTTGGAAAATTGAGAGCTCTGAATAAGTACTGTTAAAGGCCACCGACAATGAGGGAACCTGTAGCCTCGGATGCCATGTCTGAAGTTTAAGTAATGGATATTGTGCAGACCCAAAATAACGTTGTCAGCGGCGGATACTACTTACAAAGTATTGCAGTAGGATGCTGAGGTAACATGATGCCATGCCCCACTTCTATACTTTCATATCTTCATAAATGACATTATGGGAGTTGTAGGGCTGGGTCCTTTCAATACAAGCAGTAGCAAAGCCAACAGTGTTGCTATTTTTGTAGGCATGGGATAAGTATCTGTCAGGAATGCCATAATGGTACCACCTGGCCATAAGATAATAACAGCAGGAAAATGGTCGGAGTAGCTGGCCATATGTAGTCAAGGCCTGCCAAACACCATCAAAAAATAATAAAAACGCCACAACTGTCAGCTTTGCCATTGTTTGCTTTAATAGGACATGAGCACAAGGAACAGATACAAGGACACACATATTGCTTATGATTCAATTAGTGCTTGATGTAATTTTTATTACATGCAGCTAAAAATGAGTTTCTACAGTAATCCATTAACTCTCAAAACACTGCTTAGAAATAACACTGGCAGGTCATACACAGCACTAAGATAATTTGTTATTGCCTGATACTGATAGCTCAAAGCGAACCCAGAAAGGTGTGATTTGGTGCAAGAGGAGAAGGTTATGGGTGGGACTGGCCATAGAGATTGCCCATCAATTGGTGGGTACAAATTCAAACACCACCTAAATCCTGTGTGTCCCTTCTCACAACCCCTCTCCCTCAGTGCTGGAAATGGAAAACATGTACTGGGTGAACACCACTTCTTAAGTGGGGCGGGGCCCAACACAGTATATCTGTATAAAGAATCTGCTGACAGTTAATGGCTTAATTGCATCTGTAAATGGGATACTGCTGGTATAATACCAATGTCTTAATCGAGTGTACCTTCAACCAATTGATTCATAAGCAGTATGTGTGTCTTCACATCGGTTTCTTGCACTGAAGTTCTGTTAAAAACAAGCGTTGGCAATGCCAACAGTTGTGCCTTGTCAATATGCATTAGACAGGGCTTTGCCACGCTCTGGGATGCTATGCCCGGGTACTCATAAAATGCTCCAGCTGTTACAGTCTTATGGCGTACCTTTTGTCAATGCCTGGCAAATGCCAATACTATGACTTCACCAAAGCCAAAACGGTTGGCTTTGCCAATGCTTGTTTTTTAAAGCTTCCCTGCTCGTAACTCTGCGGGTGTTGCTCAAGGTGACAAGACACCTGACATTCGATTCCACTATTCTGTGGCCAGTGGACTGAGAGCGCATGAACAAATGAAAATAATAGACGGACTGGGTAACTTAATCACTGCCAGAGACGGTATGTGTAGCGGCCATCATTGAAGGGCTCCGTTCTTCTGTAAAACAAACGAAGCGTGAGATCCGGTAATCTCTAAAACCTTCTACAGTGAAATTAGGAGCTTGACAATTAAAGTTAAACACTATTCATTTACGATATATATTATATGTCGGTTTTTGTTTGAATATTTATTTATTAAGTGTGTCTTAAATATCAATTATAAACGGGATAGTGAATATAAAACTGTGTCTTTTGACTTCCAGAGCAAAATGTATTTAATTTTCATTCGAAACATTGAATTTATGATGCAAATACTACCTTACTTTAAAAGAACGATATTACCATTGTTATGAAGACCACATTGATATATATGCTAGTGTTACGTTTTCACGCTCTCCTTTGATGTGCGGTTTACTACTAATACGAAGACACCAACATAGCCTATGCATCAATATGAAATCAATCATTCAGGAAGAGTCACTCAAGCTGAAGAAGTCCTCGATAGCTGCACCTCTACCAAAGAGGGAAAGTGAACATGACGATATATAAAACAAGTGCACGTGTAGTAAAGCTGTGCAAATGGTATTGTTAGAATTAGTATAAATGAAGAATTTCATGACTCAAAATTGCTATTTGCAATGCCCACTGTAATTTTGCTTTTGTGTCTTCGTTGCATTTCACATATTATAACATAAAACTATGTATTGTATGCTTTTGACAAATGAAATACGGCTTGTGAAGAGCTGAAACATACGAGTGATGCCAGATCGTATTTATTTCGTTTTCTTCATTTGCACTTACGTTGCAAACCCTGTAGTACCTCTATGGAACTCTTCACTAGCGTTACGTAAGCAACCCTCAAGAAGACAGCGTACGTCTTAATGAGTTGGCAATTTGCCTGTCCATCAGATGACTTCAATTACAGCCTGAACAAAAATGCTACGAGTCCGTCTCCTGTGTCCACGACAAGTGCAGAAGCCTCTCTTTTATTGGCTGTGCCCCCAAGCACATCAGGACAGGAAGAAACAGTGAACAGAGAGCTGTCAGAAACAGCCAGACTGGAAAAACAGACAGTACGAGGAAGACTTTCGAGCAGAAGAAACGCACAGACCAAGCAGTCTAGAAGTCATGGAGGAAAACTCGGCACCACAGGATGAGGTAATATGTAGCTGCTGGCCAGGCAGATAACGCGACAGACGCGGGTTACATGCAACGTGTCCTAGTGTTGCTGCCCTTTATAATGATTACAATGTTTCCACCTGATAGGGGAGAGAAGATGCGCCGCCTGTCTGCCACAGAGATTGCCATACAGCGAGTGGCAATCCTAATACAGGAATAGGAGCACTAGCTGCCACAGAGATTCTATACAGTGTATTTTAGAGAATATAGTGCAGAGCCCGCCCACTCTATCAAACTTTGTGGAGAGGGTGAGGGAGGTATTGCATAACAGTGACTGACCTGGGCATTTACATGTAATGCATTGGGGAGAAGAGGGGATGGCGGGAATGGGGGCATGGCTCTCCGCTCTCTCCACTGATTGTACACTGTTTCCCACGGCAAATAAAAGTTAGTCAGTACTTCAGAAACTGTCCGTGCCGTATCCTCGGGGCAGGTTCTAGACCGTATTGCGCCCACAGCAAAACACCAGAATACGCGCCCCCACGTGTTTCATCTACTGCTACCCTGCTCTGGGATCCCTCTCTAAAATTATTGCAAATGAGGTACTTTTTTATTTACTTGTACTTAAAATGAATAAGTAGACAACATGTACAAACATATTTTGAACAGGAATTCATTTTCATTATCCCATGCTTATGTTCATTGCCTAAAAGAAGTGCACTCTCCCAGATGCTGCTGCTGCAAAAGAGACTATTGTTGCTGTGCAATCTATTTTTCCAGCAATTTTGTTCTTAATAGAAAGTGTATCAAGAGCCAATAGCATGCTTCCGTTGGTGAGCACAGTGTTCAGAGGTGTTCCCAATACTTCCATAGAGGATGGATGTGAAATACGTGGAAAAAGTGTCGTGGTGGTGAAAATGTAGATGGATATGAGTTATTGAGTTAATGTTAGGTTGCAAAGGGTTCCTGAACTACTTCAAAGCGCTATAGAGGAAAACCAGTGAAGTCGATAGGGCATAAGGGGAAGTAGTAATGTGGCCAGAGTACCTTGATAAAGTATAACAATACTTGTTATGTTATGTTATTTGGCATTCGTATAGCACTCTACATATCAATGGTATGACCTCAAAGCGCTGGTAGGTTGAACGCCCTTTGGGACTGTCTTCCAGGTCAGTTGAGAGAGTAAGGTGTCGTAGGGTGTTTGGGTCCACCTGTTATGTGTGCCGCTGATGCAACTGTCTGATGGTAGCTGCATCCTAGCATTAGGTGTGGTGATATTGGTATCAGATGAATGTGAGCAGTCTGGAGCGTGGACACCAAGACTGGGTCCTGGCTGCGTTAGGCCTGTGTAGGACTCTTATGTGTGCAGCTATGCCGGTTTGTCATGGGATGTAGCTGTGTTTTATTAGAATGATGAGCTGTTCATGGGGTAATGTTCGTATGTGATCAGCTAGGCCGAAATTGATCGAGGGGTGTAGCTCCACTCTAAATGTGTGTTGGTGGAGAGTAGAGAGTAAGCATAGTGATATGGGAGGTGAGTGTTTGGGTGGAGTTATGCTCCAAGGAGTTCGCTATTCCGGATTTCAAGTGTGCGTTTGTTCAATAGTGACTTAATAAGCGTATTCAGTGGTGTCATTGCTCGGGATCTCATTGAGCATTTGACATTGGGTTGCAAGGGCTCAGTCGCCTCAGATGGTCATGATCGGCATTACGGAAAGAGCTGTGTTTTTAGAGCTTTGCGGAAGTACATATTGTCTTGGGTGTGTCGAATATGTGGGGGGAGTGAGTTCCACAGAGTTGGGGCCAAGATTGAGAAGGCGGATCGTCCGATCCTGATAGAGTTAGAGGTTGGAATTACTAGAAGGAGGGCAGTGCTTGATCTTATGGGGCGAGATGGGAGGTAGGGTTTTATCTTTTCTTGTAGGTACATTGGGCCGATCTTGTGCACTGCTCGGTGAGTGATGCATAGGGTCTTGAAAGTGGCCCTTTGATTGGGAGCCAGTGGAGGATTCGGAGAGCTGGTCAGATGTGGTCTCTTAGATCCAGGGCCAGGAGCAGTTTTCCGGCAGTGTTTTGGGCTCTGTGGAATTTGTTGAGTTGGTATGCAGGAGCTCCTAAGTATAGGGAGTTGGCGTATTTCAGTCTCGACATCACAATAGACCTAACTGCGGCACGTCTGTTCGGGTAGGAGAGGTAGGGAAAAATGCTTCTGAGAAGTTTGAGGTGGTAGTGACAGAATTTTGACACGTTGCTGATCTGACAGGAGAGGGTTAGACCTGAGTCCATAGTGCAGCCTATGTTTTTCACTACATCTGAGTGGCGGGGGCGAGGGCCATGGGAGTGGATGTGGCAGAAGGGCAATATTTCTGGACACCATGATGTCAGTTTTATCAGGGTTCAAAATGAGGTGGTTCATTGTCATCCAATGGTTAATATCGCAGAGACAAGCGTCAAGGTCGGTATGGGGGTTGGTTCCTGACTTGGGTATTCTTAGGATAATTTGGGTATTGTCAGCGTAGTTGTAACAGGAGATGTTGTGCGTGCGGATGATTCCTGGTAGAGTGGTCATATAGAGGTTGAAGAGAGCAGATAGGCATGCGCCTTGGGGTACTCCAGTGTTCACTGAGCGAGCAGTTGAGACAAAAGGGGAGAGGAGGGTTATTTGTTTCCTTTTGCTGAGGAAGGAGGCAATCCATTTGAGAGCAGTGCCACAGATCCCTAGGGAGTGAAGGTGGTCAAGGAGGATTGAGTCAGTAACCGTGTGAAAGGCTGCAGAGAGATTGAGGAGAATCCATGCTGCACAGTCTTCAGAGTCTGCAGTGACCTTGAGATCATCTCAGATCGAGGTCAGAGTGGTTTCTGTACCATGTCGCGGTCTGAAGCTGGGAGTATAGAGTATGCTGTCCGGTCAGTGAGTTTAGCGAGAAATCTGGCGTTGAAGATCGGTCTGTAATTCTTGGGGTCAAGGGATCCCCGTTTCAGAAGTGGCTTGACATGCGCGATTTTGAAGGCATCAGGGAAGATGCCAGAGGTGAGGGGTCATTTAGTATGGCTCTCACATGTTCTCCTGTGCAGGTAGAGGAGAATATTTCTTTCAGGACAGAGGCGGGGCAGGGGTTGAGGGGCGACCAGGAGGGTTTGTTGGCTGATAGTAGGAGTTGAACGTAGGGAAATTGGGTGTCGGGGCAATGGGATCAGGAGGTGTCAGTGCTGGGAAGGGAGAGAGGAAGGACAGTTTGGTGTTAAGGGTTCGTCGTCCTGTCAAGTGTGGTGTTGTAGAAATGTGGGGAGAGGGAGTCGCAGAGTGATTGTGTGGGGCTGGATTGGGTAGAGGTGCATGAGGGTTTCACGAGTTCTGATATGATCATGTGGAGTTCTTTACTGCGGTTGCCACAGTTGAGAATCTGTTTATTGTAATAGGCTTTTTTGGCCTTTCGGATTTGTAGTTGCGGTGGTGCATGGTGCACATGGATCTGCAGAGATCAGTTTTAGATGCTTGCCATTTGCGTTCAAGACAATTTTGTTTTTTGGCATTCCTTCGGTTGGGCATGTACCATTTTGGGGGACGGTCCTTTACGTGAGGATGCGGGGCAGGAAGGGGTGAGAGGAATTAGTGAGTCTTTAAGCCAGGAGTCGAAGGAATTATTGGTTAACGGTCTATCACAGGGCAGCGTTGCAGGCGGGGCGAAGAAGCAGGGCTTTGGCTAGGTCGGGAAGGATCTTGACTTGGTTCCAGCATTTGAGATCAGGTGTGGGTGCCGGGGGAACTGTAGGAGGAGGGGTAGGCATGTGGATAGAGAAAGGGATGGCATAATGGTCGGTCCAGATCAGTGGTATGGAACGGGATATATAAACCAGGTCTTGGGGGCTGAAAATTACATTAAGGGTATGCCCACCTGAGTGGATTGGATCAGTGGTATGAGGGGAGCGGTTGAGCGTATCAAGACTGTCAATCAGCGGGTGAAGCAGAAGTGGTCAGGAGTGGAGGGTTGAGGGAGAGAACCAGTCACATTTTCTGCATTTTGTGGGTTTTTGGTGCAATAGGGGTGTGAGAGAGGGCGTGGGGTGAGAGGGGGAGGGAGATGAGGCTACTGTTCTGGAAAGGACGAGACAAGCTACTTTCAGAGAAGGGAAGGGATATGAAGGGGGGTTTGTTTGCGGGGGTCGAGAAGTGGTTAATGGGGAGGGAGAGGGCGGCATGGGAGGTCAGATTAGAGGGATAGAAGTTCTTCAGAGGGCACAAGGATGGTGTGGAGGTGGAATTGCGCTGTTTGGCGTGCCAGAGGGCTCCCCTGGTTTGGGAGTTCGATAATGGTCGTGTTATATAGGCGGGGGTATCGGGTTATTCTCAATAGATGTCAGAGGGAGGGTGGAATTCGATGTGTTAGGGTGTGATGGGGGATGAGAGCTTGAGGGGGCAGGTGTTTGAT
The DNA here is from genome assembly GCF_040938575.1 of Ambystoma mexicanum. Classification (NCBI taxonomy): domain Eukaryota; kingdom Metazoa; phylum Chordata; class Amphibia; order Caudata; family Ambystomatidae; genus Ambystoma; species Ambystoma mexicanum. The sequence continues at coordinate 524,908,507 of NC_090939.1, forward strand.
GCGCCAGAGTGCTCCTCTGATCTTAGAGTTGGAAGAGGGATGATGGTAAGAGAATGGGCGGGCGGCACCCAGGTGTATTTATGTGTATTGATATACGGGGGGAGGGGTCATGGTTTGCAATCAGGTGTGGGAAAAAGGGGAGTCGTGAAGTTTGGTGTTAGAGCGGGGGCCATGCACTACGTGGGTGAGCCATGGGAGTGTGGGGGTATGGTGCAGGGAGACTAGGGATCAGGACGGGTCAGAGAGGGGGTATATGATGAGGTGGGATCTCCATCACGGGGGGATGTCAAGGGCAACATCTCAAGAATTATGTACTAGTAACAGTAGATCTAGGCTCTAGAGTCACAGTGGGCACTTTCTAGATGTGAATCGATGTGAGCGGCAGAGGCAACTAAATCACAGATCTGTTACAGTGTGCACTTTCTAGATGTGCATCAATGCAGCAAGAACAGTTTCTAAGTGTGACCGGCGCAGGTAAGTAAATCACAGAAATATCTCAGGGGGCACCCTCCAGATGCCAAATCAAGCCAACATAAACAGTTTCTAAGTGTGCGGACAGCAAATAAATCACAGTATTATCTCAGTTGGCCTTTTTACATGCAGATCGGTGCAGCAAGAATAGTTTCTACACGTGACGCGGAGGCAAATAAATTTCAGTATTACTACAGTGGGGGCCTTATAGTTCTGAATCAATGCAACAAGAACATTTTCTAAGTGTGCTGCTCAAATAAATCACAGTATTATTTCAGTGGGCACTTTCTAGATGTGAATCAAGCTAACAAGAACAAGTTCAAAGTGAGTGGGACAGGCAGTCACATTTCAGAATTATCTCAGAGGCCACTTTCAAGTTGTGAATCAAGCTAACAGGAACAATTTCTAAGTGTGCGGTACAGGCAAAATAAATTACAGTACAATCTCAGTGGGCCCTCTCTAGATGTGAGTCAATGCAACAAGAACAATGTTCTAAGTGTGTGGCAAAAATAAATAACAGTATTATCTCAGTGGGCACTTTCTAGGTGAGAATCAATGTAACTTTCTAGGTGTGAGTCAGTCTAACGAGCAATTTCTAAGCCACAGTGGGCACTTTCTAGCCGTGAATTGATGTAACGGGAGCAAATTCTAAGTGAGCGGCAGAGGCAACTAAATCACAGAAATATCTCAGTGGGCACGTTGTAGATGAGAATCAAGCTAACAATGGTCGCCTTCAGTTCTGAATCAATGCAACAAAAAATATTTTCTTAGTGTGCGGCTCAAATAAATCACAATATTATTTCAGTGGGCACAATTATTGTAGCAAGAGCAGATGTGGTTCAAGTCAACCTGAACAGCTCCCTACGGTACTGACGCAGGCTAACATTTACTGTGCTAGGCTACTTTGCAAAGTGGTAGGGCTTCCAGGGTACAGTGATTGCTTTACCCCCACCCAAGCCACACCTACCTTGGCTGTAGCTGCTGGTTGACGGCTGGCCACTGGCTTCCCCTGCTGACACCTGCAGACACAGCCTGGAGTCGCTTTTGTAGGAGCTGCCCTTTGCCTTGGGCCCTTAGCCCCTGGGGCTGCCAGGCAGAGGGCTGCCAAGGAAGGTCAGTTAACACCGTCGAACACACCAATCAGGGGAGGGAGGCGGGCGGGGAGGCGGGTTTTGAAGACAATGGGGGAAGTGGATGCTGTGAGATGGATCGGATCGGAGGGGAGAGGGCACACAACGGGCAGCAAGTGTCTCAAGAGGATTCAAACTCACCTGCTTCGCTATGCCAAATACTGTGAGTGCATGAGCATCTAATGGGAAAACCTGGTATATGGTGAGATTACCTGAGTCTAGGATTGCAAGATCTAGAAAATGGCATGACTACTTAGGCATGTGAAGGCAATAGCTACATAATGGAGTGAGTCTCTGAGAATAAAATGTTAATTTCTGGAGAATAATTGCATGCTGGATTGATAGCTCATGTGCAAAATGCTAGTTTTTGGAATGGGACAATGCCATGCAACAGGTTTGAAACCCTGGTGGCACCGGATACGCCTTCTTTCTGAGGGTGATGAATCATGTACTTCATGAGTAATAACACACATCAAATTATAATTATATGATGCAAGTACAATGCCAACATATTAAAATGCCTAGTAAAGTGTCCATGTTGCTGTTATCTGATGGAGAATCTGCCCATTTGTGTGAATACCCAGCAATGATCTGAGTTGCTTACTGTATGGTGACAATACCTGTTTTATGTTAATATCCTGACCTGTCTTGGCATGTCTCTTTTCTTTGGATACAAAACGAGTACTGTAGTAGCATGTTATTTTGTTTTGTACAAGAAAAGGCTAGAGATAGTAACGTGTTCTTAATTTTATTGGGATCTTTAGTTTAAAGTTGAATATATTAAAGTCATAATATTACATCTTTCTAATATTACATCTGCCAATAGACAGCCCAATACGGTTGACTATGCCCATAGTGGGATTTTAATACCTTGTCACACACCATCACCTTTAATTCGTATATGTCTAGCTGACTATGATGTGATCTGCTAGTTGTTGATTCGTAGAATAAACGTGGAATCTAGGGAGTAGGGGGCACCCATCTGCAAACATGTAAGTTCTGCTCACATATTTCAAGTAGTTTTATATCCATGTATTCAAAAGCTGGTCCTGTAGTAAAATAACATGCAGGTCGTTTCCTACACCCCTATAAAAAAATAAATGGGCGCACTAAACAAAAATACTACTGTAACCGTTTCCGTATAAACTAATGTCTGTAGGTTCTCGGGTAAAGTTAGTTCAGACGAATGGAATCTGAATTTAGTCGCTTCTTATCTTGTTTTAGTGGCAGCTGGAGTTCTGCTCAGGGAGCTGACATAAACATGATGGGTCACAGTCTTAACACATTCTTTGGCGCAAGTGATGTACAGGATCATCACTTAGTTGCGCCAACAAAGAGCCATTGTGCAAAAGGGGTTCTGAGTGTGCATATCAAAGACGTGTCTTTTGCTGCCCCATTTAAATATTGGTGCAAGCAAGCGGGCATTTGTTTTCTGCTCGTTTCAATGTTCATCCCAAATTCAAAATCGGCATGTGCATTGAACTAGTCAGAAAGAACACATGCCTCTCTGCTTGTTTGGAACAGGCGCAGGAGGTGTACTGATTGCACGACAAGGTTGTTCTTGAGATTGTCATATATTAAGTGTGACAGAAGCAGTTAATGCTGCTGCTGTCACAATTGCATTTCTATCGCCTAAACAAAGATAGAAAATCTTTTTTTCACAACAACCAGTTGGACCCATCACTGTGAAATGTGCTCCCAGCAAACCCTGTGTTTTGGCAGCCTGTATGAAATTGCCAGGAGCACATTCCTGACACTAATGTATACAGGGGGAATGGCCAGCACATCTTTTGTGCTGCAGCCAAGCCTCCTGAAATGGGCTGGTCAACTTTGAGAATATGGTGACCTGCACTTTTCTGAAAGTCGTGCATAATCAATTTTTGTAACGACATTGCAGGCTTCTGTATATATCTGTATTATAGCACTGTTAGGCAGAATTATATGCAGTACCTGTTGGGAACACCCCACACAATTAAGACTACAAGTGACAGTACAAATTCATTCACCTTTGGTACAAGCCTGTACTACACAGTAAAGTGGTAGCAATGGCTGAGCTGCCAGACCTATCTCAAGAGTAAAGTGAGAAGTATCAATAGTTACACAAAGGACAGCAATTACTATGATTCAAACAAACACTGACTCAATGTTTCTGAGCAAAAGAATATACATTTATTTACACATCAGTTATAAAACATTTCACTGTTATCAAGCAGTTGAAAAATCACGATCTTAATATACTACACCACACCCAATAGATTCTGGACAAGTTAAGCTCAAAATGAAGTAGGAGCGAAATGGCACTCCAGTAATTAAAAAGGGAGGGAACATTAGACAGAAGTTGAGCAGCACCAACAATAAGTAAGCAGGGCAATCTAGAAAAAGGAACTACAGTGAGGAAATCAAATCAAGGGGCCTGGCCCAAAGTCAATGGACCAAAGTCTTTGCAGAGGATCACACAGTTCAGGGTAGTTTGCGGTTAAGTCTTTGCCAAGAGTTCAGAGTGAAGTTGGTCGGACGAAAAGTTACTTTAAAGAATAGACAAGGACAAGCCCTCGGTTTGGTGAAAGATTTGACACACTTTCACCATGGCTGGACGAAACGAACAACCAGGTTAGCACAGTACCTTTTAGAGCAGAAGAATGCTGTAGCTGAGGCAGACGATCCTGGCAGGTCCTGCAGGCTCACGGTTCCTGAAGCGACTGTCGGACTGACAAGAAGGAGGAAGACTGGAGTGTCCTGCACTGCCCAGGGAAGAAACCAGCAGCGGAGCAAAGCGACAAGTAAAAGGTGCGCTCCTTCCAAGCAGGGTCCGATCCTCCTGGCTATCCGGTTCACTGTAGCTGTGCACAGCAAATTCGACCAGAGGAGGGAGGCCTGGCTTGCAGTTTGGCAAACTGGTTGTTCCACCAGCGCAAGGGGAGAAGATTCCTTGCATATCTTCCCTGTTGTTGAAGTTTGGAGATTCTGACCCGCAGCAGGGCTTCACCGGGAGGTTCAGTCATGGTAGAGGTCCTCTTCTGTCAGCTTCTCTTCGGTTGTCTCGATCCAGTGACGACTCTGCCTTCTCAGTCCCAGAGACCTGCTTTTTATGCAGTTTTCCCCCATTCACACAGCCTGGCTGTCAATCACACAGCAGGGTGTCTGTCCTGGCGGGACAGTCACCTAGCCAATCAAACAGGCGTGCGACTTGGGTTACCAAGGGAACCCATGGCAGGGGTCCTAAAACCCCTCCCTCACATCCTGCCTACCCAGACTTTCAGGCACCTAAGGAGGGCTTCTGTGCGGAAGCCCGCCAAAGGTTGGTGAACAAAGCGACCAAACCTGGTTTGGCCCGCAGAGTAAAATGCAAGAAAGACCTTTAAAAAATAAAAATGGCGAATAAACCCAGCCAGAAACAAATAAAAGTAAATATGGTCCAGTGGGTTTAAGTAAGAGGCTACTAAGATAGCCTAAAACAATACGAAGGCTATTTAAAATAACTGTGGTAGGAAAAATAGGGTAGATACCACTAACACTAGCCAAATCTTAATGAAAAGGGAACGAAACAATGTTCCATGAGGGACAGACAAAAAGGGATAACTATTAACCCTTTCCAGTACTCTATGTAAGATAGTTTGTACTGGGTCTGTGGTTCTAAAAAGACTAATAAAGTCAATAGCAACTTAACATGTTCTGGGAGACAGTATTCAGTCCCAGAAAATGGAGTCTGAGTTGGGAAGTCTAAAAAGACAACCCTTTGTCACTGCACTGAAGGTGCTGTGTAACACACAGTAAGAAGATGATGCCTATGGAGTAGGTGAAGCTCCACAGTCTATGAACATAAAAATGTTAAACACACACAGCAAAACACATGTAAGAGTGCGAAAACAGGCTCACACTCTTACCAGGTGAAAAAATAAAATCCTAGAAATCCAGCAAAGCTGCTGAGAGACTCAGTAGGTAAGGGAAATTAGCCATTTTGGAGAATTTTCCCTAACTATCTACAAAACCGTATTAGCAGATTCTTTCAAAATTTCATGTTACCACACACATTGCCCACACTGCATTTCCGTGAGAGAGCAAAGGGCTTCTGCCTGGCATCCCAATTAGTGTGTAGATGGGAATGCAGACAGCCTGCATCCTACAGCACACTCCTATTGGGTATATTTCTGGGTCGAGGAGAGCAAAAGAATCTTGAGAACCTTCATCTCACATTTCAAAAATAAATGAAAGTTAATTAAATTCAACAAAAAAGAATCCTACATTCAACTCCTGCACAGTGCACTGACTATTTGTATATTGTTCTACAGTACTGACATGACTTACTGCATCAATACACTTCTATTACACTGCATTTCCTCCTTGGACTGCTTCTTTAGCAGAACATGAAACTGCATATGCAGCATATACCAGGACACATCTCCAGACCATACATCTCCTAGCTCAAATGCATTATCATTTCCCAAGGCAAGCAAGCCCTACGCCACTTAGCGCCATACCCGGGAAATGAGTGTGGCACTCGTGCTTCCCCTTAAGGCTGGTAAATGCTGCTCCTGGTAAGTGGGCCCCTTAGCAACAAGGGGAGGGCACGATATAGGTCCCAGCAGGCATATGTGTGCGCAGTCTGCCTTTCTTCATGTGCCGATGCATCTTCACATCTAACGTTCTGCTGTCACGCGTGTATGCTGGAACACAAAACAACCCTCCCCAAAATTGAGGTTCACCAACTTGCCTACAACATTATTAATGCTTTAACCATATATTAATCATAAACTATAAAGTCCTGATACCATCTTGGTAATGTCTTGTATCCCTTTTGGCATATCTCGTCTCTTCTGATGGAAGGCGAGGACACCTTCCCACTGTGTCTAGTCCAATCTCATTTCTTGCACCTTCTTTGGGCGCATCTAGCACATCCAACTCAGGAACGTCTCCTTCACTGTGTTCCTCGGCGATATGTTCCTCACCTACGTCTGGTTTAGGGATTTGCTCTTCCTGCATGTGGTCATCAAGTCTCTTAAAGACACTTGAGTTCCTTGATGTATTGTGTTCCATTGCTGTGACTTCAGCCATTTTGACAGTCACCACTGCACGTGATTGGATCTAGGATGGCATACACAACTTGTAACTGGGTTGGCAGTTGTAGAGGAGACACTTGCCCCCAGCTACAAAACCCACTGAGAACTAAGGCAATGCGGAGGCTTTATTCAACGTGTACATAAACGAATAGACGTCTCCATTCTAGGGAGATTTGCTGGCATGATCCTGCCATGTACTATGTGTAATAGAGAACAAAATGGGGGGCTCCGACCACATATCTACTGTAATATACTTTCTTCTAAAATAAAGTATTTACTATGTTATATCATTTGCAAGTTGGTGCTTCAGAAGTAAGCTAAGTATCCATTAATAGGGTTATTTTACTCTGGAACTATATTCCATACACACGTCTTGAGACACCACTTTTGTGCTCAGAAAAAACAGCTTTTATTTAGCCGGTCCAGTTCTATGGCTGGATTTACACTTATTATATTCATGTTATCAATAAATGAACAAGATAAGGATATCAAAATGTCTTATCACAGTACTCGACCCCATCACAGCGTATGAATCAAAGGTGTGTTAGTACTGTTTGTGAAATATTACATCATATTCACAGTTTTGTAAAAGAACAGCCGAAAGACAAAGTAACAATGTTCACACATTTCGGTATAGTAACCTGCACAATTTCTACAGTATTCATGCATACATGTACTCTTATGTTGATCCAAAGTGGGGATCTATTCCTCAACCTTGTCTTTAGGGAAAAAACGAAATAAAGTAAAGAAAACAGGCTAGTCTAGAGAGTCTAGGTTAGCTGAAAAGCTGGATCTAATTCAAGTGGCCAGCTCTAGGGTGGGTTAAAAAGTTCCCACCAGTGGTCGAAGTGTACGAAAAGAAGTAGCGGAACTATGTTCCCTACTGGCCTGCACCCGCTTCCCACAAACCCAAGTGCCGCGCCCCTCCCATGCACAATAAAAAAAACCAAAACACAAGTGCCTTCTCTTTAAGGAAACGTCCTGTGCAGCACACTGAAAGTGCAAGTTTCAACTTCTTCCTACACTTTTATTTTAAAAGGAACCGGTTCCGGAACAGTTTCTTTTTAAAATAAAAGTATTGGAACGGTAAAATTGAATTAAAAGAAGTAGAGGAGCACCGCTCCTGACCGCTCCCGCCCACTTCGACCACTGGTTCCCACAGAGTATGGGTAAACCTGTGAGAAACGCTCAGAATTCCTCTACATGAAATGGAGCACCTTTGTCAGTATGCACTGACTTGTGCATGCATTTTTGGTAAATATATTCTTCAGGTCTGGGAGATCTACTACTGCAGCTGTTGATGCTACAAAATCTACCTCCAGGTTGTGGGACAGTTGATGGTTGCACAGTCCACGCTCACCCATTGATAAGGGACAGAACTTCTCAGGGCCATATTATTGGAGGAGACCTATGGGGGGGGGCTAATGAAGGGAGGGACTTAGTTTCTTGTCACCTTACACATCTGCTGATGCTCCCAAATCTGGAAAACAAACTTTCTTGCTTTGCCTAGCCTTCAACTTTGATATATCTTAATGGCCTATGTGAGCAAGGCTGATCACCCCATCCACCAAGGGTGGAGGGAATACAATTCTGTTATCACACAGGATTAATCAATCCTTCCCAAGACAGTGTCTATTCTGCTCTTACTTGCCAGACCCCTTTAATTTCAGCTCCGGCTGCTGTTGTTCAGCGCTTTTGTTCGTAAAGTGACTCCTTTCACTAGCATGAGCATATCACCTCTGTGATTATTTGGAAACATTCACCATCTCAGGATTCAGTGACTGGTCCAATGTCAAACATCGAAAGTAGAACCACAGCTCTTTTAACAATGCTGGCATGGTCTTCTCCTATACCTACATTGACTTTCTTGTTTCCTGACCCAGCTGCCAGGTAATGGGACAAGTAGTCAGCTAGGTTGTCATCCCTATTCATTATTTTTGTATTTATTTATTTCTCACACCCAGAAAACCCGCAGGCAGCGGTGCGCGACACAGGCACAAAAGGACAAACAAAAAAAAAGACAAGAGTACTGGGCAGTAGAATGGGGCTTACCTAAATAACACATTTTATAGGGATTTTATCAAAGTCCAGGGATTGTGGTCTATGGTTGTAGTTGCGGGAGTGAGTGCCAGAATTTCGCAGCTTCGACCTGGAATGATCTGCCCAGGCCCATCTCCTGTTTTGAACCTGGGACAAGCAATCTGTGTTTTGTTAGAGGACATAGTACTCTGGCTGGGCAGTACAGTGAGACCAGCACCTTCAAGTAAAAGGGGCCTTCTCCGTACACAAATTTGTGAATAATAGTACCCACTTCAAAGTTAATGCGGTCATGGATCGGTAGCCGATGTAGCTCCCTTCTGCGAGTTGAAATGTGCTCCCGCCTGGTAAGGTTATTGATCGTGCACACAGCACTGTTTTGCAGTACTTGACATTTCCTGAGATTTGTGGATGAGGCTCCTATCAGTAAGGCGTTAAAGTAGTCCAGTCTTGTGAGAATCGTGGCACAGCAATAGTTGCAGTGTTGTCTCTGGAGATAAATGGGCATATGTTTTTTAGAAGATGGAGGGAGTGGTTACAGTTTTTTGTCAAGAGGTTGACATGAGTATCCGAAGTTAGGGAGGCCTATAGACAGATGCCCAAAGTTGTAACCTTGCTAAGGACAGGGATGCTACTCATACCAATTTAAAAACTGCAGTAGGCTGGGTTTAGGTTGGCCCGTGCTGCCTTTGAGACAAAGATCAGTAGTTCGGTCTTGTTACAATTTTGGCAGAGCCAGTTGGATGACATCCAGTCATCGATTTGGTGATAGATTGCAGACAGGGCTGCTGAGTTGGCCAGATAGTCTCCCGTAACCTCTAGGACCAGATGGGTATCATCTCCGTAGTTGGTGAAAACGCCCCCAGGTTGTTTAGAAGGGTACAGTGGCCAGAAGTACAGATTGAACAGAAAAGGTGACAGGCTAGCACCCTGCGGTACTCGCTTGCCTGGCCCCACTGAATGCGAGAATCGTGGTCTCATAAGAAGGAAAGGAACCAGTCAACTGCGATATACGAGCGCGCCCTAGGTGGCATAGTGTTTGTTTCATTGTGCCATGGTGCACCAGATGGAAGGTCGCGGATAAGTCCAGCAAGGCCAGGATGCCTATTCTGCCATCTACTCGCATGTGGAGCATGTATGCTTGAAGATCCACTAGGGCAGTCTGTGCTATAGTTTTGCCTAAAGCCAGATTTTCTGGGGTATAGAATACTATTGGACTCAATAAAGATTTGGAACTGCTTATAAACAGCCTTGTCCAAGACCTTGAGCAGAAAATTACAATTGGTGATAGGTCTAAGGTTATTGGGGTCCTTTCGATCAAGGTTGGACTTTTTAGGTTAAGGGGTGACCCTGACGGTTTTTATAGATTTAGGCACCTTTCCTTCACGGAATTAACACATCTTGTGAGAAAAGGAGCGAAGTGCACCACATGATTCAAAATGATTTTGGGCACAATAGTATTTTCTGAGCAGGCTGTACGCTTCATGGAAGAGGATGTCTTCTATTTTGCGGATGTTAATTTTAGAGATGGAAAACAAAAGGTGTTTAGGCGTCTCAAGATCAATATGTGGGGGACATTGAGATGTGATGTTTCTGGCCTGCATTGTAACTTCTATCTTCTCTCTTGCTTTAATGATTTTATCCTGAAAGGCTGCCTGTACTGCGATTGTATCAAGATTAGTAGGTAGGAATGGTATTTGTAGGGCATTGGGTTTCTCAAGAAATCTGAGTGGCTCGAAGAGTTTCTTAGTACTGTTGGCCACTTAGGATATTTCATGATTGTAAAATTGTTTTTTGCAATCAATCACTTTATTTTTGTAAATTGTATCCACCTGTTTCCAGGCTTCTTTATTCTCCTTGGTTTGATGTTTTAACTATATAGATTCTAGTTTTTGTTTTTTAAAGTGATCAGGTGCTGGTCAAACCATTTTTGGTGGTTGGGATTGTCTCTAACTAGTCTGGTTTTAAGTGGTGCATCCTTATCCAGAAGGGTAGTCAACTTTTTGTGATATAAAAGAGCGAGGTGTTCGGCTGAATCAGTGTCCAGGGTTTCTGACATAATGAGGTTGAGACATACCGTTAGATTCTTGGAGTTTTATCTTTTTAAGATTCCTACTGGTGATTAACTTGGCCGTGTTAGGTCTTTTGGAGGACCTGTCTGGGTGCTCGACATGGAAATCAATAAACTGTGGCATTACTGAACGGGGCCTGTAGATCAGGACAATATTCAAGCAACAATTGGGAGAGGGATTCATCTTGGAAATCAATATTTCACTATCCTGACAGGAGACTGGGGAGGAAAATAATCCTAATTGGGTTCTGGCAATAATGGCTAACACGCCACCTGTTCCCAAATCTCTATTTTTACAGAGGATGGAGTACCCCAATGGAACCTCCGGGCTGATGGCTCGGCCACTGGCATCCCTAATCCAAGTTTTGGTGATACATAGAATGTTAAGATCTCTGTCAACAATCATGTCATGGATTTTACCAACATGGTTGTTCAGAGGTCCTATGTTAAGAAGTTCCAGTTTTAAACTGGAACCTGACATATTCTTAGGTGAAGAATTATTATCAAACAGTCTGTGTTAATTACGCCCTTCTCTGGTTGCCTACCCAAGTTAGTAGCAGCCATTTTGTTAACATATGAGGTAGATAGCCCTTTGCCTATTATGGGAACTATGTCCAGTGCCATGTGTGGCATGGGGCATTTGGCAGCTAAGATTGTGGCTGCTGGGGGGCTGTTGGTATGTGAACTCTGTCCCGTAATAGGTGCTAAATGTCATTAGTGAATCCAATATCTGCAATTTGATCCTGTTGAAAAGAGCAATACGATTAGCCCGGAGTAGGGCTAGTCATAAAGATGCTCCTTCAAGGTATCCCATGCTTTCAGGCAGTCGGGCGACCGAGGGTCGGGGTTAAGAAACACAGTTTACCTGAAAGCGGCAGAGTAGGGTGCACCAAGCGCTGATGTGTGTTGAAGACCGGCTCCGCTTAGAAGCGCTGGCACGGAAGCGCCAGAGAGATCTAAATATGTGATCCTGGGGCACCTGGGAAATGTAGTTCCAACACAGAGCGTAATGGCTATAGTGTCTGATTCAAAACCCAATTCAAACTGAGAGTGCTTGTCTCTCTGCGCCTAGGCTGGTAGCAATGCACTGTCAAAATAGTACAACAGGGCACGCACAAAGTGAAGTTAAATGATGGCATTCAGATCGCACAAAGAAAATAAATGCACGCCTTTCACACAACTAATACCTGGAAAGCAGAAGCAGTCTGGACTGCAGCTTTTATGCCGGCATCTCATCATACTCCTGCAGTTGCAAGAGCTAATGTTCCATTCTAGATATTGGGTCCATCCTATTTATAATTGGATTCAATGCTTGTGGTCTGTCATGATTTTCTGCAGTCCCATCTTTGTAAATGAGAAAATGGCAACATCCCCTAGATCTGCCAGAGCATCTCTCTTAATCCTGGAGTGACGTTAATTCACCAACTACACCATGCTAGCAGAGGCGATGGCGTAGATGCCCTCTACTCTTATCTCTCTGAACCAAAACTGCATCCTCAAATCGTATATGCCCTGGCATCCCCTACCACTGCAGTGTGGCGGGAGGTGAAAGATTAAAAATATCGAGGCTTAATACCACATAATAGAAATACGCCAGTCACAAGTCCAAAGGTAACATGTACATTTATTAACAAGCAGCTGTCTGGCTCTCAACACCCCACAATGTGTGCAAGCAGACATTATGAGATGAGAGAGTGCTGGACATTTCAAATACACTTACATCTATACAGATTTTCCACAATCCCGGACACATCGTGCAGCCCCTCTTCGTGTCATACATTTACCTAGGGTTCATGGCCTATCCAAATAACAAAGTCATGCTTAAACATCTTTGAATAGTTAGTTGTTTTCCTTTAAACATTTCATATGTTTTCCAAATATAAGACACAAAGGTAACATTCCTTATTTTGCTCGCTTATATTTGTCTATCATTTGTTCTTGAGTTTAAAGTCCGCTTAGTTTCAAGGAGCGAAAACAAAGATGTCTGCAAGAAGAGCATGTTCAACTATTCATCATTCTACTTTGCTGGTTGAACGGGGAAGGCACTAGTGGAACAGATGGTATCTAAATTAATGATTAGTACGGCTTTTGTTTAACTCCAAGGTTTCTCAGTGTAGGACACACAATCCACTTTAGCAGCTTCATCATTCTTTTCTACGTTGACCTCATGGAAACAGTACAAAGTTAATTTTGCTCTGCTGGAGCCAAAAACACAATTCTAAACATGGGACAGAAAGCAAGAGGTGATCGAAATGGCAGATAACTCTAAATGGTGGCGTAGTCGGCCTGTATCAGGTTAATTCAATGCAATTCATAGTGCGATGCGAATGTGCTTAGGCCAATCGTTTGCTATCAGGCGGTATTCATGCAAAATATACTTTTACAATCTGCCTGATTGTGCTTGTTAATTCAGAACACCTATTACTTCAGACCCATACTTGTCCAAGAGCAGTCTTCATTAGTGTGACTCCAAAGGGATGCAGCTATCATTGCAAGATTGGGACTGAAACTCCCACAATAGCTTACCAAACCCAGAAAGCTGTGGATTCCAGATGAGTTAGTACGGGTGAGGCTGCCTTGACACCTGCCACTTCTTTTGCATCCGCCAAGATGTCAGAATCCTGGAAGATGTACATGCAAAATGTGATCCTGGATTTAAGAAAGTTGCATTTTCCGTTGGTCAGCATGAAGCCCTGCTCACTCATTTTGACTCTGAAGGGAATTCTATCCTGAAGAAAAGTAGCAGCATCTGAAAAAAAGACATGTGACAGTAAAATGGCCAATTTTCAGAGCCCATCTAAAATAATAATGTATGTTTGACAAGGAGCAAAAAAGAATTTTTGGGTTGCATGGAAGAATCCAGCCCCTTTTTATTAAAACGGAGAACTGCTCAATCTGAGAAGAAACACACTGCACATCACAGGCGAAAAAGAAACACAAAACCGAATTTGGCCTTGCATTGTGTTTTATTTTCCTTTGCAGGATTAAGAATAAGTATTATGAAACCTACAGCTGTTAAAAATGTGGACCTTTTAATAGAAGTTTATTTGCAGAGACAGGTATAATGTTGCTCTCTGTTGTGGAAATGTAAAATAATTCAAGGGAAAAATATAACTTTAAAAATTGCAATTGTGAATGAAACCAACCTGAATGAAACTAAGACAGAACTGATAAATGGTATTCCAACTCACATTCTCTAGCAACAGATGCAGGAAACAGAATGCATTGCTTTCTAAAAATAAATTTAACTCTTTTGAAGCTGAGCAATAAAAGCTGATGACTGTCACTGAAACTAGTTCTCAGGATGCTAGACCCTGCAATACAATCCATCGGTATCCATTTACAGCCTGCATCTGTCTATGGTAAAACCAAAGGTGATGGCTGTAAGGTTTGGAATCAATCATAGCCACTGGCATAGCTCTGGGAAACCCTGCAGACTATGTGTTTTCAGCCTTCCAAGCCATTACAGAAGGGGAATGACCATATGCAAATCAGGTGTGGTCCCACCCAAAAAGGGTCAGTGTGTCAATGAGCTTGGGCTTAAATTCTATAATATACATTGAATTTGTTTGGAGCAGTGGCTAGTAGTGATTGCTTCTCAACTATCACATCTCACAATAAGCCAGACTTTCCTAATGGAAGGAATGTGACACCTTTGGTACTGAATGTCTCATCTAAGGGCACCCAGACCCTCGGATCACTCTAAGAAAGTGAAACTGAAGTCAATAAAAACCCTGCCAGCTTAAACTGCAAAGAACCTTTACCATGGTGATATGCCTATGGGTCATAAATACCCCATCTCTGAAATAACATCATGGGCACAGGCTATTCTGTTGCTGGGCAGAAAAACAAATGACTGCCATGTAATATTGTTTAAAGTGGATGAGATAATAAAAAATCCCTTTTGAACGTTACATTGGGATTCACTATTCTGCTTATAACTATTCAAGGAAACCTCGTAGAGACATATTTTTTTTAAATGTTCAGATTGAAAATCTTTTTTAAATGGTTCTAAAGCAATGTTTGTGTAATTGTGCAAATAAGGCACATTTGTATTTTGTTGTAAAGAAACAGTGCATATCAGTGATTCATAGATCCTAGCATCCTTGCTGGTGAGGACATTACTTTGAGATGGAAAAACAATTTATTTATAAAAGTATGAGTGAGTTAAAGCTGAAATGTGTAACTTGTTCACCATATGTCCTACCGAGATGAAAATTGCATCATTTGATTTGTGAAAGTGAGAGCAATCTGGTGAATTGAAAAAAAAAATAGAAATTACAGTCGTGAATTCGAGGACCACTATTATCAAAACAGTTCAATAGTAAACCCGAAGCAAAGTAATGCAGAAGAGGAAAATTGGACTTGGTTAGCGAAGTCCCTAAATGATACACCCGAAAGCTAACGCCATGAAGAAATTAAGCAAGTTGTACTCGCAACCTGGAACACAAGAGGATTTGCACACTTAGTAGGTTGCCCGGCAGTCATGCTCAGGACATGCGATATAATATGTTTCCAAGAGACTTGGCTTTCCAAATGCCCATGTATAGACGGATTTGAGGTAGTTTTGAATCCTGCTGTTTTACAAAAAAAGGGCTGACCTATGTCAGGACAACTCCTCCTAGTAAACTGCAAAAGTGGGTTTGCCATAAAAACAAATCTGAACCATTCGCCCTACCTCCAATACACAAAACTAGAGGCGTTTACCAAGACGAACAACAAGAAAAAAGAGGTTCACATCGTCAATGTCTACTGGAACCATCAAGTATTCAACCAAGAAAATCCTATTGAAGAACTACTAGACCTAGTCGACAGCATGTTGGTTGAAAACTTAGACCCGTGTATTGTGGTGATCTAAACATGAAATTAATCAAAATACAATCACACAAAGTCGAACATAACGAAGCTTGTACGAAAGTACGTGTGATATTTAAGTCCAATCGGAATAGCTTTGCAAAATAATTTGGGATGATCCCGGCTTTTTTGAAAAATACATAGGGCCATGGAGACATTTTCCAACTCGCGCCTTGTGTTATTGTAGAACTTGTTCTATTTCAGTATTTGGGGATACTCTGGGTCTATTGAAATCATTTAGAATGGTATTTATTTTAATTATATCTGGGTATACAGATTCTGATGAAGGCATCAGTGATACGCCGGTTTTCTGGTCAACGTGGGGTTTCAGAAGCTCCTCCACCGTTTCCAGTCATGCTAATTACATTATCTTCTCTATCGTATCTGGTGACTAATGCAGAGTTTAATCCTGTCAAACTCTTTCGCTAAAGGGACCACTTCCGTGTTACTTGATGAAGTGTGGCAGAGTGAAGAAGGTTGTTAGTTCAAATATCATTAGAGCATTATATTTTTGGTGATGCAGAGCTGGTTTAGGAGATCGTTGTATCCTTCAAAACAGCCATTTTTGAGAAAGCAACCAAGGAACAGAAATTGCATTTCCTTTCTGGACACCCAGTATGTTCAAATGGTTGCACGCATATTGCGCATGCAGGTTTTTCCACTCTTGCTCTAGTTATTTAATTCTCGTTTGTGTTGGTAGTCGTTCTTGTTTTGACTGCTTTTATTTTCCCCCATCACACAGTTGTTGTTTTCTTTCCCTGTTCCTATTTACGTTGCTCAATAATTCTTCCAGTGATGCAGAAGAGCAGATTGCCCGCAGCGCTTGTCGTGGTAAAGCACTGCTGGAAGCATGCCCCTGGTAGTGTACACAAACACTGCTGTCACTTCTCTGACTCTCGGAGCAGGGAATTGAACCCTAGCTTTAATCCTTAGAATGTTTGAGCAACATTGCCTGCCCTCTTGTGCCTCAATTGAGGGATGGTAAATTGGTGAGAATAAGACGAGCGTGTGGGTCTAGAAGATTGGACTTTGGAAAGTGTTTGCGAGAGGTACTCGGGCGCTGAGTTTTAGAGGCATTTGTGTGTGATTGATAAAGTTTTGAAAATAATGCACTTGCCGATCGGTAACCAGTGTGCGCTTCTTCTTGCGGCTGAGATATGTTCATGCTTTGGGATGTGTCAGTCTTTCATGAAGAAGTAGCTGCGAAAAAGGCATTGCAATAATCCAATCTAGAGCAAATAATCGCTCTGGAAATGGCGATGCACTTTTCAGTGGTTAGAAAAGGTCTGCCTGCATTGATTAGTTTGGGGGGGGTGTGCCGCAGAAGAGGCAATCGCATTGACCTACCTAGATAGGGACAGGGTGGCGTCAAGGTAAACACCCAGAGTCTTGATATTGAAGGACACCTTAATGGTGACCACACCACCGTTCTTTAGCCCGTCTGCGCCATTGCAAAAGGGGTCCAGCCATGTGCAATCAGTCCGCTGCCGCCACAAATGGTAGCAGCCCAGCCCGAACTGCTAGGCCAGGTCCCATCTGCACAGAAAACCAAGCAACCCCAGACATGTTTCGTCCTTGTTGGACCTCCTCAGTGAGGTGCAGCCTGGTTCCCTGGATGGTGTTTCCTTCTATAATTAATGATTTTGTTCTTGAATTTATTACTTTAATTTGGACTTTTGGGATTTCATTTAGAGTTTGTGAAGGACTTTGCTTTGGTTTGATCTTCTCACCATTTCCCCACATAGGGAGTCCGTATCAGGTTGGATCCTGTTGGGCTTCATCCTATATTTAGTTTCCTGTGCAGCTAGACCCTGGGTATTAGTTGATATATCCCCATCCTGACTGAATTATTACATGTGTATCTGTGCTAACAACCAAAAGGGTAATTCTATGTCAAGACCCGAGGCTCGCATTATTCTACTCTTTCATATTTACTACTCGAGCATCAATGAACAAAACCAATAATATGAATAGTAACAAAGATCAAACTACAACTCCCAGTGAAGATAGTCTTTGGCAGTCCCATTATTATTTCTCTTAACTGACCACGTGACCAACACAGTCCATGAACACACTGATCATCCTCCATCATTTCCTCTTTCTTTGCTGCACGACAGCGAGTTAAGTACACGTTTAGTTCTTTAACTATAATGCTATGATTGATAACTGTGAGTACTTATGTAGAAAGGTTAGCGCTCGCACGCTGTGTAGGTTTTGGCGGAGCATATCCATGCTAGTGGGGACAGAAGCCGTTGTGGCTGCGACGGGGTTGGTGCTCTAGTGACTGCAACAATGCTGTGAGGCCACAGAGGGCAGCACGGTCACAGAAGGAGGTGCGCGACAGGACCGTGTAGTTCCGGTGCTTCCTTTGTTCTGGTGACCATATCAAAGGTGCCACAAAGACCTGAGAGTAGATACTTCCCTATTGAACACCATACTTGGAGCGGGAGAACGCTGCCACTTTACAAATCACTGATATTGTCATTGGCACAATCGCGGATTGTGAGTGCTGAGAACAGCACCCTTGCAGGCCACAAACAGCCACCGCAGCTCTTTCCTTTTTGACGGGCACAGTCCCAGGTAAAACCTGTTATATTAAGCCTGGCTGACTTGAAACAAGTCATATATTGCAATCTTGACAGAATTAACCCATAAAACCTCCTGGCAATATTATAATCCCTGGTTTCTGTGCAAAGAATGAGTTCCTCCAGTGATGAGGGTTAGGCTAATATTAGTCAAAAGAGGTGCTTTGACAGCAGCACACTCTTCTCAGCTTGTACGCCCTTTGTCTCCAATTCTCTCACACATTTCATCATGTGCTCAACCTTCTTGGCAGCGTCCAGCACGTCATCCAAACTGGGATCCCCTTTACTCCATATCTAATCCCTTATTTTGTGTTCCTTCCCCTGCTTCATGAATTGGTCACAAACATGTTAATTATAGGAGTCTCCAAAATTGCAACGATTGGCAAATCCACTCAGCCCTGTCACAGAATCTTCCACGGAGTCACCTTACCCTGGTTCACGCATGCCAAAATTATATCTTTCAATATTGGACTGGACTTCTCATAATGCAAATCTATCCTATGTAGGATCGTCTTATATTGATTTAACAATTCTCCCGAGACGGCACTTTCTTGAACTGCACCTCCAGTTCCCACTAGTTTAGACAGACTCTTTAGCATTCGATGGCCTTCAAAACCCAAACTGTGCATGAGTAGGTTTCTATTCCGGGTCCACACTATCGCCTGGACAATGGACTGCTAAAACATAATCCTGGAAGTCTTCCTTCCACACATCCCATTTAAATAAGGGTTCCCCTGAATGGGGGAGAACGTATGGGGGTAAGTTACTCATGACAGGTACCTCATTTCACCACAGGAGACACTTGTAGGTTTATAATTGTCCCCACGTACCTTCCTTCTTATCTTTGTAGGTGTTGCAGAGATTAAGTAATTGTGATTATGCTTAGCCAAGGAATGGTTCCCACATAAACATTCAGCTCCATATGCTTTTAACATTGTGCCTGCCTTGGAAGGTGATGGCAATCACTGCCTATATTTGGCAGCCCTTCTGCAAACCTCTTCCGGTTGTGAACTGATGCCCCACTGCGGCCTCGGCTGTTGTCTCTTTACTGCGACTTGGAACAGCAGTTCCTTCCAGAATTCAGCTCAGCAAAATTCTGCTACGGCCCGCCAACCGCTTTACCGTGGCTTTGAGCACCTGCTGCCAAGCTGGGTATCAAGCTCCTCTTATGTATCCACTGTGCTGCTCTTTAGAGGGCGGAGCTCGTCTGCAGTGGGAGAGGATCCCACTGTACTGTGCTTCAGGACTTTGTTTACTCCGCTCTCGCTATTCTCGAACTCTTGGGGGGTTGCCAAGAAAAACTGCCTGTCAACAGTGTTATGATGATGTAACCTCAGGAAACACCACAAGATATGTTAGGGCTTTACCTGCATGATTATTTGATCAGTGGTGCACGAATACAGGTGGGTAGGAGGACTACCCCCAAAGCAGCCTCCTGACAACTCTTTCTCTCCTCGCCAATTATCCTCGTCAGAACATCCCTGCCTTCCAGAACCCTTTTTTATTCCAGAACAGGCACAGCTGTTAGCTCATGACTTTCACCTTTGCTGTGGGGGTGGACATTGCCGGTAACGGCCCTCCAGCCTGTGCCCAGGTAGCTTTGCGAGAGCTGAGGGCCCTTGCCGGCCATGCCCACCCCCACAGCGGGGGTGAAAGCCATTCGCACCCTAGGGTTTATCCAGGGTGTGAATGGTTTATTAATGTTCTTCCTCTGGAGATTGGTGTTGATTGCGCACCTGATTGGCTGAGCGCCCTTCCCATGGCTGCGAATAGCCAAAATCTACAATAAAACATTATAGGTAAGTATGTAGAGGGTTGGGCTAGGGTACAAATAGGAGGGTCATTCTTGCTTCCAGTGAGATATGGTGGCAGAGCAGGGTAGCTGTGCAAAGCAGGGTTAAGGGGTGAATTCCCCTGATTCAAAATATCCTGCACGTTGGATGCTGCTTTCGAGCGTCCAAAAAAGAAAGGTCTTTCATTGGCGCAACCTTCTTATGCAGAATATTCATATAGCACCAAGCGATCATATACAATGGACAAAAAAGTAGGGTATGCATTGCATGTGTAAGATTTGTAGTGCATTATGTGTTAGTTTCTGGTTCCCCAAAAGTAGCTCCTCCCTCGTGGGTGATGCCTGATAATCTGGAGCTGCATTTATCTTATGATCATCAAGTCTTCATTTTGATACCTGTGAATGTTCTTGAAGGTCCATGGATGAAGCCCGAGTACTACAACAATACTAACACTACCTCATGCAAGAATGTTGCGGCTTTGGTCTACCTGTGAATAATGTAACAATGCCCTAAGTGATCTTGTACCTTCTTTTACCTATCTCTTACTCTCACTCTCTTTTCCCATATTTCTAACCTTGAGTGCCCTTAAGTGAATTGTTTCACATCTGGCATTTTATATGTCAACAGTAAAATAAACGACTATAAAAGTGTAGCACCCAATACAGAGTGATTACTATAATAATGGCATTTCAATGCAGTAGCTGCAATGGACGAGGAGTAGGTTGAAAACAAAGGGCCATAACCAGATGTTCATATGTCCGTTTTTTTAAACTATGCTTAATGCAACCTCACCACCCCATTCCTCCATAGGATACCCCTCCTGAAATGAATTCCAACAACACCACCAGCCTCTCTGAGAAAGCTACTCTTCCTCCCCACAAGATACCATTGTTTCTGTTGATGCAGTAAGCCTTCGTGGATCCCGTTTCCAGGAAAAGACGTCGTAATCATCTTATTTAACATTTTGACTTCCTGCTAAGTAGTTTTTCCGAGAGGTAGCCTTCTTATTTAGTCTACATCAATGCTATGTTATCTCTGTGAGGAGCTTGCCGAGGCAATTAACTGTTCCTGTTTTATGTGGTTGGTGCTCCCACTGCTAGTAAGCTATTCCTATTCTATGTGAGGGGAGCTTGGATCGCTTGGGTCGTGTTGGGCAAGTTCTTTTTGATGGAAGTTTGGACTGCTTAGGTCTATGCTGTTTGCGTTCTACGCAAGTCTAGCTTGCATTTGGGGCCTTTCATTTATCTGTTCAGTGTGGGGGTGCCTGCACAGCTACACCCCATGGAGTTCCATCTCTATGCAAGTGGAACTTCGACTGCTGTAACCGACTACTTACCTGTGCTAATCTTGTATGGTTGAGACCCACGATGTTCTTTTTCCATGTGAGGAAAACATGATCTGCTGAGGCCCATGGCATACCCTTTCTATACTAGGAAGGTAGTGTGTACTCCTGAAGAATATGTTGCACCTGTTCTATGTGAGGGGAGCTTCTACTGTAGAGACCCATTCCTTATCTGTCCTGTGCGGTATCTTCTACCCTTTCTTTGCCTTGCACGGATTCACTCCACCTGTTGTATATGATGAAAGTTTGCATTGCTGTTGTCCTGATTTGCCTTTTCTGTTTGTGTGCTTGAAGCCTGAATGGCTCCTACTGAAACTGACTTGTTCTCTGTGAAGAGTTAAGCAACATATGCTGCTTTTGTACCTATTCCTTGCATGCAGGGGAAGCTCTGTGTTGGTGTTCATCTGTTCCATTTGTGAGAGGGTGCTTGTGCTACTGCACACTGGGCCTCATTATAGGTTTAGTGGTACCTCTGCGGTAAATCCGACAAGATACCACCAATATATTACTGTTACCACCACTTGCTCTGGCGGTATTACTGGCAGATTACAAGTAGGTGATAGGTGATGTTAGTCCACATTAATTTGGAGTCCATAGGACTAAAACTGCCAAATTGGCCGATTGTGGATGGTAAGGTGGTGACTTGATTGCCCCTTAGGGTGTGATTTCCTGCCCGCCCCCCTCGACCAAGCAAAGCGCTGTGTTCTTTTCTGGCCTATTTCAAATGCCATTATATTGGATGCATTTTCTGAAGGGGTTTAGGCGCGACAATTGCTTTGGACGCTTTAACCGCACCTGTGTATTTTGGTACCCTGCTTCCTGTCTCTGGCTGCTTATCAGCGCAGAAGCATCTCTTGACTATGCTACAAGCTCATCTAAAACAGGAAGCCGCCACTTGTGGTTGGCTTTCTTCTGTTGGAAAAGGGGAAACTGTTCAACTTTAGCTGACCCTAACGACACATGTTTGTGAGTCTACAGTTAGTGTCTGATTTTGTCCTTTGGACGCCAACCTCGCATTGTATGTGAATGCGTGCTATTTGCCAACAAACATCCATAACTTATTACTATGATGGTGTCAGCACCACATGTATTTTCAAGGCATTAAGCCTTTAAAGACAAGAGGCTGCTATTCTGTGGTTGGGAAGAGGAATCTATCATGTCTTGTTAATCGCCATTGCTAAAGCCACAGAACAAGCTATGTGCTTGCTCTTGGCTGAACCCGTGAGCGTTATTCATCAATGGCAATATATTGTCTAGAGTAAATGTCTAACTTTGTCTTCTGACACTAGCCCTTGTGCAGCCGTGTACTTTCTATTCTGTGGCACAGCTGTCTTGGCTCGTTCGTAACATTTGTAAATCATGACAGTGGCAGAAATACATCTAACTTCTTGATGGATGTTTTTCCTCCGCCTTACCCACAAACCTATAGTTGGGAGGTGCGGTAATGCAGCAGTAAATGGTATTAATGCCCCAATTTACTGCACCACCCAAATTCTAATGAGGCCAACTGTGCTTCATCTGTTAATTGTGAGAGACACCTGCTTTTTTGTAATGATGCGGACCATGTGATAATGATTACCATACAGTTTTTTTTACTTTTGTAAGGTCTCTGCTGGATGTCGCAAATGTTTACTCTCTTGCACATCACATTTACTCTCAAAACTCCCACCTCAAAATCTTATCTGGAGCACTGGTATCGCCGCTTCTTTGCTCACACTGCATCCCTTTGCATAGGCCACCAGACAAACATTACCTGCATATTCATTCTTCCTAACGAGAGAATCTCCCTTACTCAATCGGGGGCATTTAATGAAAAATTGAATATTTTGCATGATTTAAGCCAAGGCAGAGTTTTAAGCAGCAGCCATGTGGCTCAGCTGTTATAATGGCCACATTCCTCTGGCCATAGCTTCTTTCCCTTGCCCTATATCTTGCCCTGCTCTGCTCTTGCAGCCGTGAACACTTGTGTGGCACAGCAGTCGAGTTTACTGTGTTACTTTTCTTCTCTCTTTTAATATTTGTAATCGAATAAACAAGGACCTCGTCCCAAGTCTGTGAGTCTCAGCTGCTGCACACAGCATTTCACTCAAGGTAGCTTTCAGTGCTGTCATGCTATAATAACATAACATGCTTTCTTCTCATTTTGCTGTTTTTTTATTGTTGTGCTTAGCAAATCTTACCTTGATATTTGACCATGTTGTTTGCCCTTGTTGCCAGTACTTATAGTTCTTTTTTTCTGAAGTGTTGTTTTGTTCAAGAAACAGAACATATTGGCATCAAACACTGGTGGAGAAGCATGTAAATAACTCTGACCCATTCCTGGTTTTGGAACTTTTCTTCGGGTAGACCCTGGTACAAAGTATTTCCTGATTCAAGTTTGTTTTCGTTGCACTTTACTTATGTATTTAGCTATTTTCGAAAAGTAGATCCTTTCAGGAAGATTTCAGATGCTTGCGTTTTAGATTTTCATTTTCCTGATGCAACACAAAGTCAAACTTTGTATGGGAGACGGTAAGGCAGGCAGGGAGATTTAAGTGGCATTGTGTAAACTTGGAGTGAGACACCCATACGCTCACCAGAACCAACCCAATATAATGAACTCTAGTCTGTTATGTTGACATTGATCAAAGCTACGGATAACAACTCTCATTCCTCTCTACCATTTTTTTGTTTTTGTTTTCCTTAAAGCAGTCCATGTGCTTCATCCTTTGTTCCATTAGTTTTAATGATAGCAGCTTTGTAACTGGATATAGAATTATATCACTGCCCTACAGTTGAGCCGAGACAGACTCCCATATGAACCTCGAAAAATTCTATTGTTAATAAATATTGATTTTAGTAATGGATTCGACCGAAATGTGGAAGTTGGTTAAGGATGTGTGGGCCGCCAAAGACTGGAAAGATTGGTTAAAAGTTATTAAGAAGACAAAATGTTTTTGCGGCTTCTCATTTATCTTCTTATGAACAAAGAAAGGTACATTTTTGCCAGACCGCACAGCCGAACCGCTGGATGGATTTGGACAAGGTCTAAAACAACTTGGGCACAAAGCTTTTTGCCTTGTTGTGGTTTGGGGTTATTCCATGCAGTCGTTTGTTAACTATTTAATGGAGAAGGGGTGCCCCTTCTCAAAAATAGATAGCTATATCTCAGGTAAATTGGCAAACCTTGGGGTTTTAGAACAGCCTTTTTCTCAATGCGAGAGATGGCTGTGAAGGTTATGGGAAAATGAAACGCAGGAAAAAAGCCAATTATAGGTTTAAAAAAAAAATGCAAATGCCACAGTCTACAAAAGAGGGGATGGGCATCAAGTGAAATTTGGGAGCTGGAGGGTGTCTAGGGTCTGAGTTTGCAACACACAGCTTTTCTGTAACCTCGGCTATATCCGCAAATAGACGACATCTCAAAGAAAACTGTGTCACAGAAACAGTGTGTGTTCTTCTTGGGGGTTGGGGGGAGAGGCATAGATGATGGGGCACTTGCTGGGGGGCAAGAAAGCTTTTTTTTTAGCCCATTCACAGCTATGGACAACTACAGATGGCCACGGTTATCTGTAGTTCCATACCCGCGTTATAGTTTTGTTTTTTTAACAATATGTTTACAGCTATAGTGATGTTTGCAATCCAAGTCTCCCATCCATGCAGTAACCAGGACAGACCCTGCTTAGCTTCAAAGTGAGGGAAGGGGCCAGCCTCTTCAGGCCATGTTGCCTAATATATGAGCCAACGGTACAAGACCACTTACAGAAACATGGCTTGGGGGGGGTGCTTTCCTCACTTAGAAGCTAAGCAGGGTCAGTCCTGCTTTGAAGCTAGGCAGGGTCAGTCCCGGTTCTGTATGGATGGGTGACCGAATGGGCAGCCACATTTGTGTTTTTTTAAAAAAAAATGTATTTTAATTTTGGTTTCAACCGTGCTGCTGTCAATCCTTGAAAGTTTTGCACTCGGAGACCATTTTTTGGCCTTTCGCTGAATTGCATTCAGGTATTTGTAGCCTTCCAGTCAAGATGTGGGGAATAATGCCACAATTGTACGCTATTTGCCTAACGTAGTTCTATAAGGATTTATATATTTGAGTGACCTTATGGCATGTGTACTTTTCAAGTTATGCATATAAAGCAGAGTATTGAGGAAAGCCAGACATGGGGGTGAGGTATGGAAATGATAAGGGGGCAAGTAAGTCATGAGTATTTGCCCACGATGTGGCAAGAGAGTTTGTAATCCTGGACACTGGTGCAGTTATTTCCCCCTGATTGTGGCTGCTTTTCAGGGCACAAGTAAAGGACCCATGTGGATGGCCAGCCTAGCTTTTTTTCATAGGGAGGACGCAAACCCTTAAGTGATGTCATCATTGTGGTCATAGGCTGCGCAACAGAGGGTGAGAAGTTAAGGGGGCCTTGGCTGATTTTCAGGGGTTTTGTTGCGTTAAGTTCTCATCTTAATTTTCCTGCAACTAAAGTTTTTTTTCCTTGAATATATATTATAACATATATATTACCAGGTCTACGGTAGCAACCTTTTAGTTATGGTTAAGTTGCTCAACCCATAGGAAGAGCAGTTTTTGAGTGGCTTATAACTTTGACGCCGTTTGATGAATTGTTATGAAACTTTCCAACAAAAAGTATACAGGTACCTCAAATTTATTTAGTGTAGTTTCATCCGATTTTTTGCGAAAAGTAATAGGGGAGTTCCCAAAACGTTTGAAATCCAGATAGACATGAATGGACATTTTTCTTGCTGGCGCCTATAGCCCAAACCGCTGGATGGACATGCTCCAAACATGTGCAAGGAGCGGCGATCTGATCTCGAAAGCATGCGTTGACATTTTTTAAAATTTTTATTTTATTTTTAGATGTCCATAATGTAGCGCAAAAGAAATTAGTGATGACTCTGCCCGGTCCACAGACTAACTTCCCGGTTTAGTGTTTGCAAAGCCTCTGAGCCAATCACGGGATGCGTAAGGTTCGAGGACGTAATGCACGACTGATGATTGGTTGATGAGGTACATCAAAACTCTTGAAACATTTGCCATATTGAATCTACAAATTAGTACTGACGTCCGCGGGCAGCATGGTAGAAAATGTGTACGGAAAGTACAATTTTTTTTCTTTTTAGAGGGAGAAGGAATCGGAGGGTGGTCTAGAGAATGGGAAAGAAGGCAAAAGGGAAGCAGTGTTATGGATGAAAAAGTGCACAAATGTTCAAATGGAACACAAAAATATAAATCCAACCAAAAAGATCCCTTTCCCAGATTCCGTTTCTCCAAATGAAAAGTTTTAACTAAAAATAACCAAGTTCCTTTTGACCGAAGAGGATAACTCCCTCCTCTTGGTGGGTTCACTGTTCCTGATGAAATGGCTCCCTTCCCCAGGTTTCTCTTCACATTCAAGACAGTTCAAAATCCTGAGGCCATATGTGTTCCTTTGAATTCTCTTATAACTGTATTACAATTTGGGTGCAGTGCCAGACTCGCAGGTCACCGGGTATACTTCCCTGCCTGGCTCATTTTCACATTCACAGTTATTCACAATCTTAAGGGCATGGAGCTGCACCACCTCAGAGGTACTCTTCCTTTCCTAGACTTCCCCCACCTCCCCCCGGAGGCGCACGGCCTCCAGAGCCCTGGTACTCTCAAGGCTGCACTACTGCAACAGCCTCTTTCTCAACCTCCCTGCCTCTGCTTTGCTCCCTCTGCAACTCATCCAGAACAGAACCGCAAGACTTATCCTTGGCCTCAAGCCCAGGGACCGAATCTCTGAGGTGCTGAAATCCCTCCACTGGCTCCATGTGGCTGCAAGGATCAAGTTCAAGACCCTCTGCATTGTCCATAAGGCTTTTTGGGGCCTGGAACCCACCTTCTGCTTCGATACCTTCCTAAATATTGTCCCTCTAGAGCCTTCCGCTCATCTACCTCCAACCTTCTGCGAGTGAGCCGATTCTCTAAGCAGAGATTTTGAGGAAGATCCTTATCCTTAGCAGGAGCCTCCCTCTGGAATACTCTCCTTGCCGCCCTCCATCTTGAGCCTGATCTCCTTAAGTTCCGGAAACTCCTTAAGACCTTCCTCTTCTCCTCTTCCTTCTCTCTCCCTCTACACTGCTAACCTCTCTCAGATCTACCCCTCTCTCCCCCCTTTTTCTGCACAGCATGCCGACTGCCTGCCGAGCGTACCTCAGAGTCTCACAAGTCCCTGGCACCCTCACCAGTCCTCCAGCACTTGGCTCGGGGCCGGCACTTGCCTCATTGCTACCACACTTGGTCAATGACCCAAGGGAATGGCATTTCTCAGCACTTACCCAGTTTCTGACTAACAGGGCGCACTGGGATTCCCCCCCTTCCCCCACATCCCTGCACTTGTCCTCACCGCCCCCCTCCTCCCTCCCATACCACTTGTGCACTTGCACAATCTGAACGTACAATGCCTTGAAGATAGTCTATCTCTATTTCCCGGTCTCCCCTCCTTGCATGGTGATGCCTCTATGCTCTTAGAAAAACTTCAGAATAGTTGTTGGACCTAGTTGCTGTTATCTACACTGTTAATTGTATTATATGCACTTACTCTGCCTGGGCAGACTTGTATCGTTCAGAAATTCCAGGGCTCTGAATGACTGTTGTTTTTTCCCCTTGTTCCCTCCCTCCTTGAGCGCTTTGAAACACTTGCATTTTGTATAGGTGCTTTACAAATAAACATTACCATACCATACTATGTTTTGTACAACATTTGTGCATAATACATTGTTGTTGTATTCACATGTAGTAATCATTGGGTCGCTGGCGAAAACATCCAAGGTGGATTTTAAAAAAAAACACCATTTTATAGATTTAATGTCTCTGGAATTTACATTGTTTTAAATTCGGATTGGCAGAAATGGGTGAATGAGTAAATATATATTTGATAGTGTGCTGTAAGGGTGATGTAAGTAAAGATTATTACTTTTGTGTTTTTGGTTCTCTGTGTAATATAGACACTGATTGGTGTATTCTAACTATAGTACTGTGAAAGTAGTATAGTGTTGGTATGGCTGTATTAAGTAATTATACATTTGATATGTTTTTAGTGTATTATAATTCAGGGATCTATTTGTTTCTGTGTAATTATATCTAAAGTAGTTGGATACCCATTGGCATATTCTAACTGCATAATGTTGTATTTGTTAATTTTAAATGTAATTTAATGACTGTATTTGTGTTTTGAGGAATATTAACTAGGCATATGTTAGATTCGCTGGAAAGCTTTGTTTTTGAGTAACGGAAGCGTCGATATGTTCAAACCAACCACTTAATTTTTCACATGTGCAGTATAGTGGCCTGAAGTGGTTGTAGCACCAATGTGGTATATTATGCCTAGTGTTGTGAAGGTTTTCTTGCCAAGGGATACTTCACTGTATGTAAAGCTAGTGAGCTTACAGCTCTTTTTAGTGCCATCTGCATTGTATCTTAAAAGCATTAGCCATTCCCAGCGTAATATACGCCGTTCTAGCATATCTTAAAGGTCAATAGCGGTCGGTAATTCATAGGGTCACGTCTGTCCCCCCTTCTTAAATATCGGAATTGGCCCCAATCAATTCCAGGAAGGGGGCATAGGTTCCTGTGACCTTATAAATGGTCATTGAAAAGGCTAAATGTATAGGTAACTGTGTTGAATGTGAAAGACATATTTGTATCAGATGGAATGAGAGGTATGCACAGTAGAAGAACAGTATCTCGGTTCCATTGATTACACTGACCCCTATGATGTGTCTTTGTAGAAGCGCAATTGTCAACCTTGTTCCATTGCAGAGTCCCCATGATGGCATAAGATTGCGTAGTAGCATAATTACAGCACATACTTTCTGTTTTAGCTTGTGAGGAGACATTCGTCCTTCAGCGCTTCGCGCTTCGCTCTTAGCGACTTAAACTTTGAGCCGGTAATTAACTGTTCATTGAACCAAACTCATTCTGTTTATTAAAATGATCACTGTTGTTGAATTGGAAGGGCACACAGAGGTGCGCTTTGCCATTTGGACAGCAGAGGGCAACCTAACACTGATAAATTGCATCAGCTGAAAACGGAATCCTACCTAAGTGTTAGATATATATATATATCTATCTCATGGTTTTATTTTTGGAGCGATTGTCTGAATTACAAAAAGAGCATAATATGCCATGATTTGCATTTTTCAGAAGGTGGTGATATGGACTTGCATCACCATTTGGTACAGATAGTTACACAAATCGTTCATTAGGGATGTTTTCCTGTGAAACATGGTTGCACAGAGTGCATATGTGTTTCCATCTGTATGAAATCTGGAAGCTTTCATTTATAGAGATGTTCTTTGTTTATAGTGCTTGTAGTAAGTACACTAGGAACTTGGTTATGGTGAATGTAACCATTCCTGCCTTATTCCTGAGAATATATTGTTATATGGTCTGCAGCTTCATCGGACCCACATTTTCTATGTGAAAACCTTTTCATACCAAAGCTGTATAATTTTTGTGAAAGGGTCTTGTCTGATTATATGTCATCCCAAAGGTCTTTTAGCTCTCAGCTTTGGTGAGATAGGCTGTGGCATATCTTGCAATGGCAGTTGAATTATCTGCAATATATTGAATGTCTATATTAGCATGCAACAAGAGGGCATTGACAGGATTGTAATCATTGATGTACTTTGATGCCTCTTCTCCTTTCATGTTGAATGTTTTTTTGGGAGATGTACCTTTTACGCTGTGCCTAATGGAAGACAAGAAACTATTTACTTGACCTTGGGAACAACCTGGTCTAAGGATTCGTGACATTTGGTGAAGCAGTCTTCTTAGTTTTTATATCTATGTCGGCCTGGTTTGCCACACTTATGTCTTTGGAAATGTATGATTTTGTGTCCATAGGTCATTATGTAGGTCTCCTGTAGGGATGTCGCAGGTAATGTAGTTTTGAAGAAATTGTAAAACAGTGTCATCACTGTCATGGCCAAATTTCGGAGCGTTTTGTATCCACAAAAGCATGTCGATTTGTGTTGCGCCTCTGGATTGATATTCTTTTCCAAGTGTTTTACTTCTCTGAGTGGAGAACAGTTTTCATTGTGGATGAAGTGCAGCATGGCAATGAAACTATTGTGAAAGTATCTTGAGACGTTCACAGGATCGAGAGAACATAGTTCTCCTTGTCATTTTATGTCTATTCCTTCTTTATTTTGGGTTGCTATTCAAGGAAAGCCATGCACGTCATCCCATGCATATTCTGTAACAAACCATGTAGGTAGGCCTATGTTCCTTAACATACAACATTCATCAGTACGCGTCGGAACAATTATTCTTTTGTACCACGCATATTTGCCAAGAGATTTGTAATACTTGACTGCAACACTTCATCTTGTCTTTTATCTTTTGAAGGAGTTCAGTATCGGACATGTTTTAGAAATCAGTGCCTGTCTTTAGTGTGTACACAACTCCATAGCATAGAGTTTCTAGTTTGCTTTCAAACAAGAGCTGGAAATCATATTCAGGAAATGTAGAGAACAATATTCTGGTGCACTGATTTGTATGGATCTGTCAATGTATATTCCTCCTTTTCCTGTAGAAACATCTTTCCCATATGCTCATTGGAGACCCTACGGCTTGACACATTTGGTATGTTTCTAATGCTTCTTCCATGATGTCTCTGGAATATAGTGGGTGAATAGTTTACTGTTCTAAAATGTTGTTCGTAGTGATAAGGGCAACATGTTGAAATTAGTCAATTTGTGGTGCATCTTCAAATACTTGGGTGCTTTTATTTTAAGTTTTCTTCAATGTTTATATCATTGTTTTCTTTAAGATATTCTAGGGCTTTTTCAACTTTGTTTAAGTCAACTACTTGTTGCCAATTTATTTTGTCCTTCATTGGCACACTATTAACTAGTACAATCAAAGATTATTGTGCTGGTCGTCCTACTCCTGGTGTTTCTAAATGTTCATTAAGGTCTAATGGTGAGTATAATACTTTGCCATGAATGCCTTTGAGTAATTGCGTTGGAGGCAATTTAGCAGTTCTTTGGTTGGAGACATATTATAGCTGGGAATGGGTGAATTGTTTGAATTATGATACTTTCTTACAGGTTAAGTTGTTAGAGAGTTTATGGAAGTGGAAATATTTCCAAGTTATTATTGCTAGTATGTGATGGCATTTCGTTATTATCAAGCTTAGTATTGCAGTATGCCCATAATATTAAGTGATCTGTTACTCTGTATTTATGTTTTGCTGCTGGATACAAAGCTAATTGGAACCATTGCGATTCCTCATTCTGTTACATTTTCTAGGCCATATCTACTATTTTTGTACTTTTTTATAAAATGTTCTGAGAAAACAGACCCATAACATTGTCTGGAATTTCATCAGATGTAGTTATAAACTTTGTATATCAATGGAGACAATGGGCCTCATTACAAATCAGGCGGTGCGGAAATAACGATGTCTGACCTGGTGGGTTTAACACCGCCCACCTGCAGGCGGACGAGGAAACATCGGCAGCATTACGAGATGCTGCCAGTGTTTCCATGATCCCCATTCCCCTTTCCCATTGAGTCCGATAGGACTCAATGGGAATGGGGATTAACACCATTCCGCCTCAGTGATTCCCGGGAAACCGGGGTTGTAATGCCCGGGTAATTCTGGGAATCACGGAGGCGGAATGGTAATACGAGTCCGGCGGTAACCAGGCGGTTTTACCGCCTCGGTTACTTGCTGGACTCGTAATCAGGCCCAATGTACCTTGTTGAGAAAATACATTCTCGCAAAAGACATTAACACATTGGGCCTCATTACGACCCCGGCGCTAAACCATGGTGCTATTAGCACCATGGTCCATGGCGGGGTCCGCCATGGTGAATGGCGGAATTACCGCCCCATTCTAAGGTTGGCGGGGCAGTAATTCCCCATTCACCATGGGCCCTTCCCCATTCCCGTTTTTGCCCCGTAGGGCTCAATGGGAATGGGGAAGGCGCTAAGCACCAAGGTCCCTTTGCGGGTTGGATTTTAACGCCTGCAAAAAGCAGGCGTTAAAATTGCCAACCCGCAAAGGGACCTCGTAATCAGGCGTTAAGGGGTTGACGGCGCCACCACCTTTTGCGGTGCCGTTAACCCCTTAATGCCAGGGTTGTAATGAGGCACATTGCTTCTACCTCCTATCTCATTACCTGGTGACATCAACACATGAATTTGTTGTTAACTGGAGAAAAATGGTCTTTGACACAATGGCCACTGCTGACTTAACAGTAGATGTTCTCTTAGAAAACCCAGAGAGAGCCAAGAGAAAACTATATTTGAGTGACTGGATAAAAACACGACACCAATGCCGGATTTACAGAGATGCCATCGAAATCCCTTTTTAAAAAATGAAAAAAAGCTTTGGACTTGCGAACCATACCTGATACGTTATCCATCTATAAAGCTGAGATCAGCCTTCATACGTTTCAGGTTCAACCTCTGGCCAACCAGAGCGGTCATGGTAAAATGCAAATTAATTATTAAAACACTAGAATCTTGTAGGTTTTGCAAAAATGCCAATCAAAAAGAAACGTTAAAACACATTGTGTTAAATTGCCCCGCCTTAAGAGAAGAAAGTTACATCTTCATAAACATTACATGCAATTTAGAACCTGGGAAAAAAATGATAGGTGGTTTATGTCCTTTCTATCAAATCGCTTGCCGATCTGTATTGTAGTTAAGAACTTTTTTAGAAACTGTCTTTGCAATGTAAAGAAATGGGAAAATGCAAAATGTATTATGATGCCAAAATACGCCTAATCAAGAGCAAGAGCACTAATGATGGTCAAGTGTATATCGATGAACTGAATAGATATGGTTGCATGATTTTATGATGCAAGTTTTAATAACAATCCAAATGTGCCTAACGATGCATAGCATGAGGAGCTAATACAGATAATTTCTAAATTCGACTAACTTTGAGAACTGATTTAACTGAACACTTTTTAGAAAACATGATTGTAAAGTTGATTTCTTTTTTGTACATGTTTGTAAGGAGGTTATTGTTGGAAAGTTGTTGGTTTATCTTTTCTAAACTAACTGAATTTTCTTACTGTACTTCAGTTCCAAAATATTTACTTTGTATGTGTTGTATTTGTCTGAGGAGTTTTTCGGCTGTTCTATTTAGGAGATTGTCATTTAGTATTTGTAGTCCTATTGCAGGACTTTTTGCATTGTTCAATCTATGTACAAGGTTTCACATTGTACAATGGTGTGCAGCTAACATTTTTGTAAGATAGGAGGTGCTTTTTCAAGCAGTTCCTGAAATGCAGGCTAATGAATGGTTTGTATAGTTTTTATTCTACTTTTGCCTTTTATTTTAACATAGTGATTGACGAATTGTCGAAAACATTTGAACACTGTTGGCGCACATTGCACATGTCAATTTGTACACTGTATGACTTGTCTAGACAGAGTGAACAGTTGTTTGAAAATTTTCTCTAAGGTTTCTTTTGCCATAATGGTGTCTGCTACTATTGCATAGCGCCGTTGTTGTCTGTGGCAATTGGGTTTGTTAGTTCTTGTTTACATGCTTCTTCATTGAAATATGGTTCTGTACTACTGGCGTGAAACCATTCTACTGTGCAGAAGTTGAAAATGGTATGTATATTGACATTGTGCATGTTTAGAAGTTGTTTGTAGTGTTTTGATTAATTTAGTTAGTGGTTTCATTCTGTTTTAAAAGCAGTATAACACATTTTCTTTTAGTTTGAATGTGCTGTCAATCAAAGCTTCAAGGATTATTTGTATCTGGTAGCTTTTAAGTGCAGCACTTGATTTACCAGATTAGATTTCTGAGAACTCTGCGCAGGAACATTTTTTGTCAAATGGATTTCTTTGACTGTTTTACTATGGGTATATGGACATTACTCGATCTAGTTAGAGGTTGGTTTTCAGTTGTGGTTTGTTTGCTACTTTTTATTTACTTTTATTTTTGAAGGAGGTGGATTACTTTTGTTAGTGCTGATGAGCGCAGTTTCAAATTTTGTATACATTGTTTTAGTGGAGTTGGACTCTTTATCTGCTCTCATTTGTTTTCTGCGGGGCTGACTTTTAGTAGGCATCGTTTAGTATCTGTTAAAAAATGTTTGTTAAAGTTGTAGGTACTTGTATGTGGGTATTAGTGTATAGGGATGAGGGTTGTGTGGGTGTAACTGGAGAGGGTGGATAATAAAGAGTGGTGTATGATTGGGGAGGAAGGATAGCTTGGGGGCAATGCATTTGTCTTGGAAGCAAGCCAATGCAGTGTAATACAGATTTAAATCCCGATCCTGCGCTTAGAAACCACTCGCTGGTATTAAGAGCGTTTATAAAAGAACAATTATAATTGTGTGGTGAGATGTGGAAGTTGAATGCCTAGATAGCGGGAGGTATGGAGTGAAATATTTGGAGATGTGGTATATATTTGGTATTGGGAAGTGGGAGGTGAAGATAATTTAAGTAATGCTTGGAATGTGTTTGTTATTTGAGAGAGAGTTCTGTGAATATGAATATATAAATACATGTTGGGTCCTAGGAAGAAGAGTTGTGAATATGAATATTGTTGGGTACTAGGAAGAGGAGTGCTGGATTATGTTGCTGCAGTGTGGTGTGAGCAACAGGGTTGTGGAGATCTGTTTTAAGAAATGTGATGTGAGAAACATTGTAAGGATGGTAAAGCATAAGAATGAATGAATTAATTAGTTGTTAAAAGTGAAGTGATATGAGAGCGAGTAGTGTAAAAAAAATGATGTAGAATAATGTTTAGTACTGGTATAAGGAAGACGATTTGTATGGTAATAACAGGAGGCAGACATGCGTATATGAAAGGTGTGGTAGTAGGGGTTGTTACAGTTAGATTGTAATA
The DNA here is from genome assembly GCF_040938575.1 of Ambystoma mexicanum. NCBI lineage: Eukaryota > Metazoa > Chordata > Amphibia > Caudata > Ambystomatidae > Ambystoma > Ambystoma mexicanum. Next base: position 524,943,689 of record NC_090939.1, read on the forward strand.
GGATAGAGTTGTGTGGCATAATGATGTGATGGGAAATGTGTGTTTAAAGTGTTTGTACTAGTGTTCTGAACCGTGGTGCTACTGGTGAATATGGTGGTGGTGGTTCTATTAAATGGGGAGTTTTGTGGTATAATGAGAAAGTTTGTTTCCTGCAATGGAATGAGTAAGTGTGTAATGGAATAGCATATAATTAACATTGATTTTTTAGCCTAATGCACAGTAAAATTAGGTTATTACAATTATGGTGGCATACATGGAACATTAATATAATTACCTTGGAGGTTTCTTCTGTTGGGGCTTCTGGCAATCCTCTTTGTTCTGTACATGTAAAAGAAAGGTAGTTGGTAAATGTGGTAACTGTACAGTGGTTTAAGTAGTAGGGCTTGATATGTTTTAAAGTAGCCAAAGTTATTGAAACAGCAAAATGTAAATATTTTGGTGCTGCTAATGCACATATAAGCTGAAGCTAAAGGTAACGTGTACATGTTTAATAAAGAAGAAACATGTACTCTGGAAAGAGTTCTATAAAGAACCTGATGTGCGAGGTGCAACATGTTGCAACTATATGGCATCAGATAGCACTGCCTGGAAAAATATGTACTAGATCAGCAAAACTGTTGTCTTCGCAATGCTTTTTTTTACCACCACTCTACTAAGTGGAACACTGCATTGGTGCATTAGAGTACTAACCATTTTACATTTGCAAAAACAAGCAAAATGCACTTGCCAAACTTTTGTATAGAAGTAATAACTGCCACTTGATACGATGAGGTGTAAAATGTTGGCACTACCTGGCATGTGTTAGCAGTGCCTGGAAAAGACTGTATACTTTACATACGTAAAAACTGTAGGATTCAGCTATGCCTCTTTTTCCATTCACTATTCAGAGACCAGCTGGGGAGAACAGGAGCCGAAAGGCACAGCAAGCCAACCCACCGCCACCAACACCCATAGGATTATTAAGCCACAAATACCTGAGGCCAATATTCACTTTCCCGACAGAGCCAAGGAATCTGGCTCTGCCATTGCTAACATGATTGTCCAACTGGCAAGCCATAAAGTTATCAACCATGGGCAGCCAAGAATCCGTTTAGCCTGGAGAAAGACCCTTAATGGTTGAAGCACGTGTTGGCTGACCTACCTAAATCACTCATTAAATCCTTTACATGAAAACTTGAAAAACTTTGTGTACCTTTTTTATTATCAGCACAAGAATCACAGGGCCCAACCCTTTCATGTTAATACAAAAGGTGTGGACAACACCTTTCCCTCCTGTAAACTTGCTGCTATTTCAATTTACTAAAACTTAAACAAGTCATATGTCTAATGAACCAGTGCAGCACAAGTTCATTCTGCTTCTAGTGTCCGCTTTCACCTTGTCTCTTTTTAATAGAACCTTACAAACAGACACAGAATGCATTGTTGAATTAGCAGCAGTAACATGTTTAAAATGTGCTAAAAGAAAGAAATACACTTGCCAAATATTCCTATAGTACTATTTACTGCCACTTGATGAGAGGAGGTGGAACATTTTGGCAGTACATGGCATCTAACAACACAGCGTGGAAAATGCTGCAAGTACCATTATCTATAAGCAAAAGTGTTTAATTAGGAAATGCTTCTTTTGAACAGCATTTCACTAAAAGACACATAATGCATAGGTGCATCAGCAACATTTTTAGAAACCTGGTAAATGCATTTGAGAAATAGTCTTGTACTGTTATAGTACTATTAACTGCCAGTTTATGTGAGCAGTGCATGGCTGTAAAAACATATCTTAATAGATATTGTTATATGTGGAATTATTATGAAAAGGTAGTACAAAATATGAATACCTGTATTATGTCTAATTAGATGTAGATTTTGGATTGTAGATGCTGAACTTGTAAATATCAAGGTGTAGACGTTTGCACTGCAGTTTGTGGTAGAGGAGGCTCTGATTCACAGCACTAATGCACTCTGGGAGTCGAAAGGTACATGTGAACTATTGAAATGAGTGACAGGGCTGCATATAGAGTTTTTGAATGTGATTGGTGAATGAATATGTGACTGTTTAAAGTAGCCAATCAGGGAGTGTTAAAGACCTAAAGGTAAAAGGTGTAGAAGGACTGGCTTGTTTGTTGACGTCCGCAACTGTTCAGAAAAGCATCACACGTGCCATCCGGGCCTTTTGATCATGCCCTGCATGGAAACAGGACTTGCGAGACCTCAGACTTCTCGGATCCGAGCGGCCAATCAGGCTTTGTGTTTGTAGAGGAGACGCTGAGCTGCAGAGGGCAGTGTATGAATTGCTGCAGGCATGGAAATGAGCAAGAAGACTGTTAGGATATTCGTGGATTCATTGGGTGTACACAAATTCAGAGCAATTGGCATCTCTGAGAATCTTGAATTAGAAGAAGTGGAGGTGTTCTGATATGGAGTTTGTGGAATGAAATTGAGTCAGTTATTACCCATGTGTGAAGGTATAGTGCATATGAAGCATCCATAAATCCTTATAATACATTATGGAGGCAATAGTTTAGTATATGTAACTGGAATATCTCTGTAGTGTATCATAAAAGATACTTTCAGGTGACTAATGGAACTGTTCCAGCCACAAACATTATTTTTTCTTGAATTTCTGAAAGACAAATAATGTGGACAAAAGTTGGTTTGTCCACAAATCTAAAAAGCAAGGCAAATGTCAATAAAGCGGTGTGTGTGTTTTTAGAAATATATAATAATTGGTTATTTATTTATAGCATGCTTAATACCAAGAGGTTTCTAAGCACAGACCCGGGATCGAACCTGTGTTACACTGCGTTGTCTTGCTTCCAAGGCGAGCACATTGCCCCTGAGCTATCCTCTCCAGAGCAGGATGTAGGAATGGCATCTTTTCACAACAAGAATGTACAACATGATGTAGTGAACATTTTTTCAAGAGATGGAGTAGATCTAACAAATGTTGGAAATTAGTTTTTTCTTTCTAATATTCAGAATGCTTTGAAACAATTTATGTAAAAGAAATGAAAAAGAAATAGAATATGTAGTAAAAGATGTGTTAGTAGGTAAAGTACATAAACATATTAAGTGAGAAAAAACATTATAGGAAGAAAGGAACCAGTAAAGTATAGTTAAAACCCCCTTTTTCACTGTATAGATTTTGGAGGGGCAGAAAAATGTCATCTTTGATTTCCTGGGTGTTAGCGTTAGCATTGAATGGTGGTGGCACTAGTTATGGTTGCATAGCTTACCGTAACTGGCAAATTTCTTGGGATTTTTCAATGTTTACTTTGCCACTATGATGTCCCTTTTTAACAAACGTTTTCACTAAAATATATATACATACACACTCTCACTTTTGATTTGAGTAATGGATTTTACCAACATTTCGAAAGCGATTAGGGACTAGTGCCACCCCACCACTGCAACGTTTCGTAAAGATCTGTTTTATTATTATTTATTTGTGTTTCAGCCTGACAATTTTGACTTTTCACAATCATCGGAACATTTTTTTAAAACTATAGACAGAATACAATCAAAATACATCACAATGCATCATCCTACTGGCATGCAGTAGTCTCCTAGTGGACTACTCAGTATCTGGCAATAAAACCCAGGGCTTGGAGTACCCGAATCACAAGTATTGCTAGAGAAACTTCTTCATTGGCAATTAGTCTGTCCCAGAACATGTCAGAGTGAAGTCTAGCTTCCCTATCTCATACATGCAAGAACAACTGTCTCCTCACATCCCATGAACCTCTGCATTTCATCAATATGTGCTTAAGAGACTGGATTGTATTTTTCTTTGCACAAATGACATCCTACCGAGGCCAAGCCAGGCCTATTTCGAGACAATAGGACTTCTCCAGTGGGGACAAGATTGAGCCATGCCCTTAAGAATTCTTGTCTTTTCTTAGAGCTCGGGAAGCGTCTTAGATATCTAGGAATAGTTCCCATTTTGTTATCGATAATAAGAAAGGATTTAGCCAGTTTTAGTGAGCGCATGGCGTCTATAGTGCACATATAATCCAGTCTCTTAAGCTATCTCTTCACACATAAATGGTTAGCAATTAGCGTATCAACATCACAATCACATTCTAATAGAATTCCCATGACCAAGAATTTTAACTTTACCAAAAGCTCAGAAGAATTGGTTTTTAATCCGCCAGCCATATTTTCATATAGGGAGTTTGCCTGTGGAACAACACTCAATGTATATATCGAAATGAGATGACAATCCACATGCATTTGCATTGAGCCGAGACCCAATTCAAATCTTAGACTGGCCATTGGCAGGGACAAAGTTAATCCCAAGACTCGTTTCCACAGTCGACCCTCCGCTCTTGCCCAATTGATTTGCCATATCAAGGGTTTGGTTGGTGTCCATCCCGTACAGCAAAGCTTGAAGGACTTTTGCCACATAGAATTTCATCAGGGGGTTCCAGTCAATAAAAACCTAAAGTAACTTTTGAGCACTTTTTTTATCTGGTATGGCAACCTATTGGTCTTTTCTGTCAGATCTAAATTCAATTGGCTTAGTGTCTGGACCGAGTATAGTCTAAAGCCCAAATTGGTCACATTTTTATCTATGGGTATCTCCTCCTCTCCCAGAACCCACTTTAAGTGCCAAGCCTGCTTGCCAGGCCTTTTACAGATCATTATCGTTGATTTCATAGTATTGATCTGAAGATCATTTTTCTCTGCGTAATTCCCCAAGGCCCTCAAAAGGCGCTGCAGGCTGACCGGTGAGTAATCCAGCAGGACTATATCATCAGCTTAGGCCAGCCATCTGATGGGAGTATCACCAATCTTGGGGCTGACCAATGCAGAGGATGCCAGACTTCTATCTAGATCTGCTAGGTAGAGTTTAAAGAGAATAGAGGGTTAGGGGGAAACCCTGCCTTACCCCTCTCTCCACTCCCACCGGCGCTGACCACTGTCCTGCTGCGTTCAATCTAAACCTTAGAAAGTTTTTATCATGACGGCTTGCTAGTATGGCCAGAAGCTGCTTCAGAATCCCCCAAGCATCTAGCTTTAACCAGAGGCGCTCACTACTCACTGTGTCGAACACCTTCGATAGATCAATCCAGGCTATGTACAACACTGGCCCTCCCCCTCACCCAAGATTTTTCACTGGCTAGATTCAACACCAATCTATTCAGGGAGGTCGATTGCCCTTTCCTGAAACCTATTTGAGCTTTCGATACAATCTTATATTTTGTGGATCAGCCCTCCAATTCTCTTATTAATAACCCTGCAAAGATCTTACTCTCCACGTCCAGGAGGGTGACCTGGCGGTAATGCCCAGGATCCGTCCGATCGACTCCCTTGTAAATCGGGATGATTATGGATGGTTTCCAGGAGATGGGCAGGTGTTTTTCCCTTAAGATCCTATCAAAAAGTACCATTACTAGTCTGGACCAAGTTGCAACGTTACTCTTCAAGATTGCGTTGGTGAGCCTGTTTGGGCCCGGGGACCAGGAAGATGAGAATTTATTAATTTCTCCGATATTTCTATATGCCACGGGGAGTCCCACTCTCTGTCATTCATAGACTTGCTATTCACAGCAGTGAAATGGTTAAACCAATCCCTTTCTCCTACCACATTGCTTAGAACCAGGGATTGGGTGGTCTCGGACTGATTGACAAGGGTCCAGATATTATGGAAGTCACCTTTCCCCAAAGCTCTTAGCATGAACTCACCATATTTCTGATATTGCTGGTATTTTTACCCCAGCACCTGGTTTCTATACTCCTTCTGTAGGGATTTTTATCTTCGACATGTATACCGTTGGTTGCAAAGGAGTTATTCTTAGTTCACTTAGAGCTTTACGAAAGGGACTTTTTCTAAAGAAAATCTCTTCGTCAAATGAGTGAAGATGTTTTAAGCGCCCACAGGCAGCTGGCCTCCCAGGCCTTTCCGCCGACCATATAAATGCTTGAAAATTGACAGATGTACATTCCATGACCAACTCTTCATTCATGTCTGCATATCTTCTAGATACATTTTCATTCAACCTCATGCCCCCTCTTTTGAAGGTTAGTAGTCTATTCCTACCCCCGTTTGCAGCCACCTTTGGGCACAAACGTAGTTTTACCTTCAAGAACCCCTAATTCACTGATGCCGAATTTCTATTTTAATCACCATTACCACCTTCCCATATCTGGAGAGACGCACACACTCATACCCACACCCACACACTCTTCTCCAGCTGTGAGTGAATCACTACTCTTCCATTGGAGGAGCTGAAAAGAATCTGAGGACTGAGTATAAGAAATAAAGGACTGCTGGATTTCTCACACAAAACACATTGGAGTGTATGAGAGCTGTCAAGTAGTTTGTAGTCCAAGTGAGGAGAGTGGCACAAGAGAAATTTGGCCAGTGAGGATCATAATTAGGGCAAGAGGGAGATGACAAAGATGGACCATACACCTGATACTGAAGCATAGGGGGGGGGGGTTCAACCGAGACGAGAATGTAGAATGCCAGTTTAAGACCATTGTGAGGGCCGCATTGACCTAACCCCCTTCATGATAGAACTGAAGTGAGTTTGTTGAACTCGTTAAGAAAACAATTTATTATTTTTTTATTTATTTTTTTTAGCTTCTTTAGTGCCTTACGCCAAGGTGCTATACACAATTAGTTAAATGGTACAATAGCATGATATGAGGACATATGCATTCCACGATACCATGGAATAAGAAAACAAAGAATACCAAACAGATCAGAAAGTGAAATGATGATTCGTACAACAGTAGAATTCATGGTCTAGCAACAATGAAAGATTGCAAGACAAAAGCAGCCGCCCTCCGCCCCAATCCTAAAGAATTTCTAACATCGGAGGTAGTCAAAATTTAAAAAATGAAGACCACGAACACCTGTATGACGCTCTGAGAAGGATGCAGTGAAAAGATGCAGATTATGCTGGATGCAGGATTGTTGGAGACATTGAAAGACTTCAACACTGGATGGATATAGGAGTCGGAACTCTTCCAGCATCATGGAAACGAGACTTGGAACAATTGCAGTGCATGTCGGATACAAGGGAGGGGTGTGGGGAAGCCTGTACTTGGCTAACAAAAATGAGTCTAAACAGTTAGGTATCTTCCATTTATTACATATTTAAAAGTAGCTCTTGCTAAAAGAGAGCAGCATTCCAAGACTTTGTACTACAGTTAATAAGGCAAGTGTCCCATTACTAAAGAAATTTAAACTCCACCTTGTATGTTAGCAATCCCTGTCTACCACAGTTATATATATATTCACCCAGTGGGAACAATGGGAAGAGATTGGGCTGTATTTTTGATTGGGGGTGGAGAGGGGGGAATTCTGCACTCGGATTACGATGTAAACTGTGCTGTTTAAAGATAGCTCATAATTCTAAACCTGGTATTGTATATTGAGTTACTGTATCTCTGACAACTCAGTTGTTGTCGAGCAGACTGCAATAAATAGATAGATGCAGGAGTCGGAGCACTTCACGCATCATTCAGTGAAGACATTGAAAGACTGCAATGCATGATGTGTACAGAACGATTCTGAAATATTACATTGCATAATCTATACAGCAGTTGGAACTCCTAAGATATCTTGAGAAAAAACACCTTGAATAAGTCCAAGATGTACGAACACTTAGAAAAGGGACAACCAGTTACGCCTCGACCTGACGAACTTTCCCGAGATTGAAAAATAACGCTTCTTTTAACTTTTGTTTTTTTTCATGCGTCATGTTTTTATTATTTTTCGTCTGTCAAGAGACTTCCATACTTCTCAAAAATATTGTTACTCTTTTCGTTTTGTCTATGCAAATTCCAGAGCAAAATTGTCTCTAGTTAAAGACGTTTCTATTTTCTGTTCCAATTTACTTAATTTAGCTGTTGTTTCTCATATTATAATTGATACCTGTCTGTTGTATGTGTCGGTTGTTGTGGGAAGCTGATAATCCAAGTGAAATGTAATGGCTGCATTGATCAGAAATATATATTTCAAAACATTCTAAATCATTTCTATTTTTTGTGTGTTCTAGGCAGCATTTAACGCAGATGAAGCAAGCAGCACCGTAAAAGAGGTATGTGGTAATGGATTTATTTAAGCTGTTAATTGGGATGTCTTGTGTGCAATAGTGTGAGGTTTCTCCTATTGATTGTACAAATCTCCATTCCCTGTGTTCAAAAGTGAATCCCCTATTACAATCCAAATGTAGAGATCAAGGAAAGGGCATGTAGTGGGCTCAAGCACAGAAGGTGATTGGTGATAATAACCGCAGAATGGAAAGCAACTAGGCAGGTGGAGAGAAATTCCTTCCATTTGTTTTAGTTTCCCCTAGGTGAGACCCTTCGTACCTGAATACTGCACAACCACTGTATGGGCTATCATAGTTGCTAAGCTGGACTATTGTGAATTCCTGTTGCTGTGAGCCCTGACAAAAAATTATTCAGCCAAAACATGTTTATGCAGCCAAGGTTCGTCTAAACCCTGGTCAGTATTGCTACGAATACTCGCTCTGCAGCCTTTCTTGATCACTCCATGGGCATGAGTCATATTTCAAATGCATACTCTTAGTCAAAGGGGCCTGTATCGACCAAGGTATCTGAGCGGTATAGCAGAGAGGCCACAGTGGAGGCTTGGGAGCATGGATTTACATTGCTGGAGGTGTGACCATCAAAGGTCCTGATCACGCTGCAATCTTGGCTCCTCTCCAGGTTCGTTCTGGCACTGGGTTCTGTTCTGTCGGTGTTTCTATAGCCCCAATAAGTGTGCTGATTTTCATTGTCAGTTACATGGCAATTAAGAACAAATCATTTTTTGGTGTCTTGTTTGTTTAAGTATTGTTCACAGTATGCCTCTGTGATTACTCATTTATATATAAAAAAAAAAAAGGTTAATGGACTTAATTGGGATATGCATGCTGAAAGAAGGCCTTTTAATTCTGTCCCTGTCATGCATCATTCAAATACATCTATGCACTTTGATCTATAGTTCTGCTTGTGACGGAACCATTACACTTTTTTTTTTTTCTTAACTTTATTTCCATTTTCGACAAAGAAAATATTACATATGTAGAAAAGCAGATGGATCAGGAATATACTGCCAAATACATTTCATTAAAAGCTTCGACCAAAGAAACAATCACATATCCGTCAAAGCCTATGCACATGTAACAACCCCACATACACATCCACAAAAAACAACATAGAACAAAACATAAACGCACACCCCCACGATATAATTCTCGAGACTAGATACAACCTCCACAGGCCCCATTAACCCAAGCAGCCTTCACCCATAAAGATCATTGAAGTTCCCCCATTGTTCATCATCGCATGTTTCTTCGTGCAATCTACAGAACATAGTCTTTTCGTAGGCAGAAATAACTTGTACATCAAAAATCCAGTTCTCTACCAAAGGTTTCTTCCTCGTCTTCCAGACTTTCAATATCTGTTTTGTAGCCACCAACAAGACCTTGACGATCCAACTCGATGTTACCCAATCAATTTTATAACCAGTGGTCATTAATTGCAAAATAATCGCGGATGGGTTCCTTGGATAATTATTGTCCCACACCCGATCAATCCTATCAACCACATCACGCCAAAAGGTCTTAACTCTCTCGCAGTTCCATAACATATGGATCAGCGTACCCTTCTCCTTCCCACAACCCCAACAACTATCACTATCAATCATACCCAGAGAACACATACGAGATGGAGTCCAATAGATTCTACCCAGAATTCTCTGATGAATGTATCTCAGTTGCATATCTATTTTAGCCCTAATCGGGACCTTCCAGACCCTTATTATTATTGCAAGTTCAACATGATGATCTATCAGAATATCCTGTTTTTATCTGTGCCCCACTCGCTCTCACTTTTTGAATACAAAATAATCCAGTTTTAGACTATGATGTATTGGTGATGCAGTGCCTGTACTGAATTAAGAGAGTTGTTGTTATGGCCATGTAAAGAGAAATGCAGGCCGGACAGTGTTCTTAAAGGGATCTGAAAACATGGAGACTGCTTTGGTTTAGAGCGAGAGAGGCATTGTTAAAATGTTTGTTTTGTGTTGAATTTCGCCTCTTACTCCTTGACATGATGAAAAGTGTACCCCTGTGAGGAACAAAGTGCCTGACCATCTGAGAGTCCTTTAATAAATGAGAATTCACAAACTCTAACCATTTGTAGGCCTTTAAATATACTCACGAGACTGTTAATGCCAGGAAAGCACAGAAATGGCCACGGGGGTTGCAACTTTGCCATTGTCATTTTCATTTTGAACTGTGTGAGAAGTGTTTGGGGCTTGAAGGAGACCGCAAGGTAGAACAATTGGCTACATGAGCATGGAGTGTAGCCCCTGCCACGACCAATGCCTGACAAATGCCTTCTTCCTCTACCCAAGATGGGCCCTGCAATTATGGGCAGAATTCTCAGCACCTAATCATCGTAGAGTGAGCTTTGAGGCATCTCTTTGCCTGCCATTGTGCTTGCTAAGCAAAGAAAAATGGGTGACTGCAGCCCCAAACTTCTAGCATCCCTTTCTCCGAACCAAAGGTTCTTGACGCCCATAATCCCTAGCAGCAGTTTATGGTAATTGACATTTACAGGCTGCCCCTTCCACCACCTCATCTTCGAACTTGCAGATGCTTCTTTTGTTGCACATGGGATACAAGGTAACAATGCGAGAGTGCGAGGGATTAACGGGCAGTGTGAGCTAGTGAAACAGTTCTGTATGCAAGAGGCCAGTGGTGGGAGTGAAGGGTTGCAGGTTGTTTTGCCTTGTAAGGCCTACTCTACTGTCTCTCTCAAAGATCGCCTACCACCTTACACAGCACACATAAACCCCCCACGGACGTCCACTACAGGCCTAGCCGTGAGCCCATCAACCCTAACCGAACCATGACTAAGCTCCCCTCTTTAGCGATGTCGTACATTCCGGCATCAGTGACTAACTAGACCGAAAGCGCTGTAGTCTATCAGATCTTGAGTTCTTTCCTAGGGATAAGATACTGCCAAGTTTCTCTGCCAAATCCATAGAAAGCAGATTGCCCCTCAAGAACTGGGTACTTCCGACTTGCACCAATCAACACAGCAGGATTTGCATCTGCCTTTCCCAATGTCCCACTAATTAACTCCGCCCCCTTTTTTTCTTACAGAGCGAAGTGCAGTGACTTTACCGAGTGGCAGATTGGCGCTATACCAGACCACTTAGATTACATAATAACTATGTTAGTACTTGTTTTGAACAGGACTTAAGGCACAGTTGCAAGGCATAAATCTGTCTTATTTTAATTGAAAGAAGAACTAAGGCATTAAATCTCAGAAGACTGCCTAAAAATAACACCAGCAGGCCATGTACAAGATGTTACTACATGATACGCTAAGCTTTAAACTGATAAGCTCTGCACCCGTATATACCCATTTATTTGCTAGACTTTGATTTCTAAGTAATAGACAGTCTTCATACAATGTTTGAGAATGACATTTCAGAATATGAGTACACCCGAGGGTCCACTTAAGGAGTGGGCGTACTGTTTCAATGTGTTGTGGATGTAACTGCCAAGTGTGCATATTGATTTCATGTTGTCATTGTGCTTGTGCTTTAGCGTTAGGCTTGTGGTGGTTTAAGGGTCATTGCAGGGTCCCACTAGGGACATAATACTCCACTAGAATTACTACTAACCCAAGGTCAGGCACACAGGAGTCCTCTGTGTGGGGAAATAGATATTCAGAGACTTGGGTCGGGGGCGCAAGTGACTTTTCTCTAGAGAACTGGGGGGCTTGGAGACTGGTGATGTCATCGAGGACGTATGTGTTCTGCATGTAAAGGATGGCATAGCCCTCAACTGTAGACAGTTGCCGTAGCAGTTGATTGACTATGTAAAATACAGATTTTCAGCCCCCTCTTCCCTCTTGCCCTGCAGCCCATGGAATACAGCGGAGTGCTGTGCATGATTTTGAATATGTTTTAAAATGGCCAACACTGTTAGTAAATGCATTTTCAACTAGGGACTTTCATCTTAATTTTTTCGTCACTTTCCCCTTCACAACAATCCCAATGTGGACCACCTACCCAAATCCTGGCACTTTCGTTGCAACAAAAGTGGGAGGACAGCCAGCAATCATATTCCCAAATAATTTACGTTGTCTCACAATCTTGAAGCGCACTACCGTTAACGATTCCGCCCTCCCCCCGCCCCCAACCCTCCACTCTGGGACCTAATGGAAGGAGAACCGATTTTTATACAATAACTCTATATCCTGAGATAGTTCCATATTCTTTGAAGCCTGCTAGTAGCATGAAAATGTAGTCTCATGGGTCTGAAAGATCTAGCACATTATCCTCTGCAAGCTATGCTAACATATAGTCCTGATTTCCAGCCCGGGAATGTCCTTCATGTGATTATTACTGCTGATCTTTGACAGCAGGGGTTCTTTGCCTAGGACGAATAGCAAGTGTGAGAGGGGGAAACCCGGTCTAGTCCTCCTCCAAATCAAGAATTGGTGCAGTGAGCAGCGACTCTCACTGATGCTCTGAGATTCAAATATAATTTGGTTATCCACTGAGTACCGAAACTGAACTCTTTCAGTACCTCCTGTAAAAACTTCTAGGAGACTAGGTCAAACGCCTTTTCAGCGTTTAATGATAAACAGTCTCTACCGGTAAATCTCTCAATTGGTGCATTAGGTCAGTCATCTTGTGGAGATTTGGATTTAACAAATCCCACCTGATCGAGATGGATGATCTCCAGGAGATGCAGCTCTAATCTATTGGCCATCAGCTTAGAAAGTATCTATGTGCAACAAGGATATTGGCCTACATGAGGCACAGTTCTCAGGGTTTTCCCCTCTTTGCAAATCACTGCAATTGAGTTTTCCAGGAATGACCGGGGAGGTCTTGTTCTTCCATAGTTGTGTAAAAGACTTTTTTTTTTTTTTAAAGTCTGGGTGCCAACCCTTCTGGTATTTCTTTTTAGAAACTCACTGAGAATCCATTATGCCCGCCCTACCTTCCTAGATTTCATACTTCTAATGGCATACTTTATTTCTGGCTCAGTAATAGGAACATCCAGGGACACTCTTATTTCACTACTGAGAGTACTTATGTTTAGTTGCCTCATATTTTCCCCAGAGAGAAGAGTCTAAAACCTCCAAGACTGTTTGGCTGTGCAATCAAAAAGTGCAACCTGATACCTGGTCAGGAAACCAGAACTCAAATGCAGGGCTTACTGAACTCTGGAGTGAAGAGCCCCACGATGGGCACTCAGGAGTTTGAAGCTTCCAGGTCATTATGCACGTATGGGACTCTAATGCCATTCAAAGTGGCAGATGGGTTTTAGATAGCCACTGTCCTACATGCAGAGGTCTGATGTATCTCAATTAAAGACAATGGCTCAAAACCATATTCGAATCTATCCAATGCCCACTGCAGGTAGCAAATCCAACACGGGTGAAACCGTTTGCTATGACCCACGCTGAGGGGAAAGGAGCATACCTCTATAAACGAGAAGTCACACAAAGGTAGTGGTTATTGGCGACTGTTTTAATTTTTAGAGTTTGTTGGAGGGAGGAGGAGGAGGAGGAGGAGGTTGGAGAGAGGACCAGGGCACAGAAGAGGAGGTGGTGAAAGAGAGGAACTGTTGAAGGTTGTAGAAACATCAAGTGATGGGAGGAAGAGTGGGCAAGTGTGAAGCAGGTGCCATGGAACATTCTAATTGAAGAGGTTTAAGACAGATTTCATAAAGAGAGCTGGAGCATTAGTAAGGAGGGCGAAGTAAAGGACCTGCAGGAGGAGGAAAGCAAGGCTTGCAGTAAGAAGTTGGAGTAGGTGGACCGTGATATTGAAAGGGCGTACATCTTTAAGAGGTGGAGAAATGAGCATTTGCGAGCGGTTGAGGACGAGGAGAGAATGCGCATCTACCTTTAGGATCAAGCATGTGGTGTCATTGGGGAAGGTGTTATTATACAACCATAGGCAGCAGGCATTTGTGATCCAGAAAGGGGACCCAATAGCACAAACAAAGTTGTATCTCCCCATGCAGTCTGAGGTTTCATAGTAGTAAGAAAGACGGTTTTCACCTTCAACCTCAATGGGGGTTCCCAACACAAAGTTCACCTCAACCAAGATCGGTAGAAACGTATCCCCCTGTCCTGCTCCGATCCTGATTACATAAACCATGCCCTATAGCCCAGAATTCGCAGCAGCCCAGTAGAATTACCCCATTCTTAAGGCCTGCCTTCAGTTAGGCGATTCTTTTGAAAGACACAAACTGTACCGTACTTCATATGAAATGAAATTCTGTACAGGGTGGAAAGTATACCCAATGGGAATGGTCAGTCCTGATTCCATCTACTGGTCACCCCCATTTCAGTAGGTCATTCTCAATCTAGCACATTTAGTTCTATCTGAAGACCACCAAAGTGTTAGTCAGACCCAGTACCATGTCCTAAGTAGGTTCTTCTGTTTAGGCATATATCAACACCTAAACAAATATTGCAAGGGCTGCGCCATGTGACAGAAGACTAACCAGGCATAATTGGAGCTGTCCTCCTTGCAACCTCTCTGTATACTTTATGTGGCCTTTTCAAGGATTGGAATGGATACTGAGACCCCTGAACTACTTATCCAGGCAAGGCTGGTCATTGTTGATTGTGCTACCCTGTATCCTGAGGCATTTGTCCACCAGAAAAACAATTAGCCAACAAGTCCTGAAACCTCTCATACTCTAGTTCACCAAGGTGGTGGATCACTATTAAATACTTAGACCAGGGATCCACTTCAATGTTTCCAAGTAATGGCTGACTTGAAAATCTCCTCTTTGTATATACACTTCACATCTTGGATGGTTTAGTGGAAGCTTTAATCTGATCTTGAAAAATATTTTGCGGAAGCTGGTGGATGAAGATGTAAGGCATTGGGACAGACAAATTCCCTGAGCTTTGTTTGCTGTTCAGAAGACGCCCCACTATGCCAAGCCTCTGTGGGTTTCTCATTCCTTGAGCTAGTCTCTGGCTGAGATCCCAGGTACATTGTAGTCCGGCTCGAAGGATGGGAAGCACAAAGATACTAAACTGAACATTGCGCAATTCACGCAGAACACTGCTGAATGTCTGTGATGGGTAAGAGAGACTACATCAACCCAAACAAGGCAGCCAAGAAAAGCAGAAAACACAATATGAACCGCAGGCCTGTCTTCGAAGATTCCTGGTTTGTGATCAGACTTTGGTTCTGCTGCCAACATATGACAAACATCTGGTTATTGCATTTATTTTAAAATGTTTTTATTGGCATTTGTAAAATCACAGTTGATCAATAGCTTACATTTTGCCATTTTCAAAATATACAACTCAAATTTAGTAACTAGTAACAAACAAAACAATAACCAACATTAACTTTCTTCATTCGTATTTCCATTATCACAGTTAGCCAACATTAACTTTCTTCATTCGTATTTCCATTATCACAGTTAGTCACAATCTTGTGGGGATATGGTTTGCAATGATCAACTTTCTATTGTGGGATAGCTGGGTGGGCGAACCCTTCCTCTTCTCCGTATTGCTCAATGTTACTATAATTTACCAGCTTAAACTTAAATTTCAAGGGGGTTTGTCGTCGGAGGGATGAAACATGTCCCAGACCAGCGTTTTCTGCACCAAACATTACGCTCACCTCCTCCTCGATTCTGGAGACTCCCGCACCCCATGTTGTTGTCTCTGCCTCTGCCCAGTGTTCAAATTCCCTATACCACATTGCATATGGTGGGCCCCCTGTCGATTTCCATGCCATTGCGATAGCTATTAGCCAATATGCATACCATGTCCATAAATCTGGTTGAATGGCATGGGTCACGGAAATCCTGCGTGATCTCAAACCTACAGCACACCAAGATGATCCCTGCACTCAAAACCTACCAAATAATATTAAACAAACGCACAATATCAACTTGATGAGCACTCTTTAGGCTGTAATTTTCCTTGCACTGATGAAATCTGTCTCTTCTTAAGATTGTTTTTAACACAGTTAGATGGCTGAGTACGATAGTTGCTCCCAGCTAGAAATTTGGTTTGCCTGCCCTATTTTTCGTGTTGAGGCATTAAAATTGATCACTAGTGAGTAAGCTCCAGGTATCATCAGTTAGATCCTCCCCACTTGTTTTTTTTAAAGGAGAACATGACATTGAGAGGGAGGCCATTCTTCCTTCCGAAAGTAATCTCCAATTTCCATCCCTCTCAAAAGATCCATCTTTTTCCTCCGCCGGATCCTTCCAAGGCAGAGGAGCATTTTCATTGTCTAGATCCAGTGTGGGCCCTCAGCTACCACCTCTTTTTCGGCAAAACAGGCCAGGAAAGATGATCAGCTTTTCGTTGGTTACACTGGTGCCCATGCTCACAGACCTGTGATTAAACAGAGCCTGCCATGGTTGATTATTATCTGAATCTTGAAATGCTGTGATCTTGCTGGTAATGAGGTCCCTAAGGGTCTTGGAGGGGGTAGGGGGGTAGGCACACTCCACCAGAGGGTTGGCCGCCACCTCTGCGCTACAACATGGAGTCCTTGTTCTAGATATTTGCCAAGTGGCTTTGTGGGTTTCATTGTTGAAGTTTGCTAAAGATTACTGCCTGGGTTCTATGTCTGTTTTGGATACTCTCTCTTTTTATCAGAGCTGTCCTTCATAGTTTTCTGGTTTAGGTGATGTCCATATTGCTTTGGGAGTCTATCAAAGATGAGCAATCTATGGGAGGAAGGAGTGCATTAAAAGAACAGATTACTTACCTCTCGGTACTGTTCTATGGACATTCCTCAGATGGATGATGGATTCCTCATTGCCATTCCTACCTGCCCCTTTTTGCGGATATAGTCCACCTTGTTTCTGCAGTCCCTCAGCATCAGCGTGCCAGGAAAAAAGGGTGAAACTAAGGTAACAGGGTTTGGGGCCTCTATATATACTGGCCCCTTCTTCATGTCAGTCACAGGGTGCATGGAGGCGTCAGGCATAGCTGACATGGATCCGTGCTGCACCCCATGGCTGCGGAAAGGTTTCCAAAGAGTTGCTGCATTGGTAGACCGATATCAAAGATGAGGAATTCATGGGAGGAACGTCCATCAGAAAGAAAATGACTGAGCGGTAAATAATTTGTTCTTCTTAGCCGGTACCCTATAAACACAGATAAGTCACAAGTACGGGGGAAATGACAGTTCCCGGCTTGGGTCGGGGGGGTTACCCAAAAGGG